>NC_086012.1:8210000-9642500 GCF_030014385.1 Trichomycterus rosablanca
ACAGGTGATAAGCTTAGACCTACACCCTTGCTCTTTACACACAGAACTTCTTCCAGATTCCTTGAATCATGTATTTATACTGTATTATGCACTCACTGTATATAGAGAAATATGCAAATCTCTTCCAATCTTTCTGTGAGAAACATTGATTTTAAACATTCCAATAATTTTAAAAACAAATCAGCTTGTTCATTTGGTGCAAGCTTTTGTACCAAATAATAATTACAATCACCTGTTTTTTTACTTTATTACTTTCCACAAATTGCCCCAGTCACAGCTTTTTTAAGATTGTGTTGCAAGTAGGACAAAGGTTTTGAAGTACAATGTTCTCATATTAACATGGTTACTCAAACAAAAACCGTAGTAACGCAAAACTTTCTAATGTTAGATGATTTAACTACAGTACTTGCTTTCAGTGAGTTACACAGGTACAGAAATTGGTTAAGTCAATGTATGTAACAGAGTGAGTTGTGCCTTGCCATGCCTGCGAGACTGGGGAAGATGAACTCACTATCCAGGATGTTTAACCATGGGAGAACATTACCTAAGAGTCACAAACAAAAATGAAAATGCAAAATAAAAGGGTGGCCAGTATAACAGAAATTAATTAAAGAAACAAAAAAAAACTAATAAAATCTGCAGAAGGCGATAAAACAGAAAGACAAGTGTACAGTCAAGCCGGAAATTCTGCACACCCCTTTCACCTTCTCCACGTTTTATTACATTACAGACTCATTCTGTAATAGATTGAGTTCATTTTTGTTACAAAATTCTACACAAAATAGCCCACAATGACAAAGTGAAAGCAGGTTTTTAGACATTTGTGCTAATTTATTAAAAATCTAAATGTAAAATATCATATGTACACATACATGTGCATTTTTTATCACTGATACTGCTTGGGATGTTTCTACAATTTAACTGGAGTCCACCTGTGTTAAATTCAATTGATTGGACATGATTGTGGATTGCCTATGTAAGGTCACACAGTTGACAGTGCATGTCAGAGCAAACTCCAAGCCATGGGGTCAAAGGAATTATCTGCAGACCTCAGAAACAGGATTGTGTCAAGGCATAGATCTGGAGAAGGGTACAGAAAAATTGCTGTAGCTTTACAAGTCCCAGAGAGCACAGTGGCCACCATCATTCGAAAATGGAAGAAGTTTTGAACCACCAAAAATGTTCCTAGACCTGGCCAAACTGAGCGATAAGGAGAAGACGGGCCTAGGCCAGGGAGGTGAGCAGGAACTCGAGGGTCACTCTGACAGAGCTCCAGCATATCCTTGTGGAGATGGGAGAACCTATCAGAAGATCAACCATCCAGGCAGCACTCCACAAATAACGCCTTTATTGTAGAGTGGCCAGATGGGAGCCACTCCTTAGTAAAAGGCACATGACAGACCGCTTGGTTTGCCAAAAGGCACCTAGAGGACTCTCAAAGCATGAGAAACGATTCTCTGGTCTGATGAAACCAAAATTAAACTTTTTGGCCTGAATACCAAGCGTCACGTCTGTAGAAAACCAGGCACCGCTCATCACCTGGCTAATGCCATCCCTATAGTAAAGCATGGGGATGTTTTTCAGCAGCGGGACCGGGGCGACTAGTCCTGATAGAGGGAAAGATTAATGCAGCTAAGTACACCAAGATCCTTTAAGAAATCCTGCTCCAGAGTGCTCTGGACCTCAGACTGTGGCGGAGGTTTACCTTCCAACATGACAACGACCCGAAGCACACAGCCAGGATAACAAAGCCATAGTCTTTGAATGTCCTTGAGTGGCCCAGCCAGAGCCCAGACCTTAATCTAATCAAACATCTGTGGAAGAAGCTGAAAATGGCTGTGTACCGACGCTCCCCATCCAACCTGACTGAGCTTGCAAGGATATGCCAAAAGAAATGGGCATAAATGTCCAGAAACAAGTGTGCCTCAACCAAGTATTAGGCTAAGGGTGTGTATAGACATGTAACCCCCAAATTAACGATTTTTGTTAGTAAAATAAAATTGCATTTTTTCTAAACCCTGTTTTCACTTCGTAATTATTGGAGATTGTGTGTAGATGTTTGAGGCAAAAAAAGAACTCAATCCATTATAGAGTGAGTCTGTAACATAATAAAATGTGGAGAAGGTGAAAGGGGTGTGCAGGCAAACAAGCCTGTGTTGGAAAACTCAGAAGCCCATGTACTTGCCCAAAAGGGAAATAAGCCTTATATTAAATATGTACTGATGATGCCTCAAAAACATGGATGTTTTGCTTAAACAGCACATGGCACAAAGAGCACACGCTTACAGGGGTTGGACAATGAAACTGAAACACCTGGTTTTAGACCACAATAATTTATTAGTATGGTGTAGGGCCTCCTTTTGCGGCCAATACAGCGTCAATTCGTCTTGGAAATGACATATACAAGTCCTGCACAGTGGTCAGAGGGATTTTAAGCCATTCTTCTTGCAGGATAGTGGCCAGGTCACTACGTGATGCTGGTGGAGGAAAACGTTTCCTGACTCGCTTCTCCAAAACACCCCAAAGTGGCTCAATAATATTTAGATCTGGTGACTGTGCAGGCCATGGGAGATGTTCAACTTCACTTTCATGTTCATCAAACCAATCTTTCACCAGTCTTGCTGTGTGTATTGGTGCATTGTCATCCTGATACACGGCACCGCCTTCAGGGTACAATGTTTGAACCATTGGATGCATATGGTCCTCCAGAATGGTTCGGTAGTCCTTGGCAGTGATGCGCCCACAGTATTGGGCCAAGGGAATGCCATGATATGGCAGCCCAAACCATCACTGATCCACCCCCATGCTTCACTCTGGGCATGCAACAGTCTGGGTGGTACGCTTCTTTGGGGCTTCTCCAAACCGTAACTCTCCCGGATGTGGGGAAAACAGTAAAGGTGGACTCATCAGAGAACAATACATGTTTCACATTGTCCACAGCCCAAGATTTGCGCTCCTTGCACCATTGAAACCGACGTTTGGCATTGGCACGAGTGACCAAAGGTTTGGCTATAGCAGCCCGGCCGTGTATATCGACCCTGTGGAGCTCCCGACGGACAGTTCTGGTGGAAACAGGAGAGTTGAGGTGCACATTTAATTCTGCCGTGATTTGGGCAGCCGTGGTTTTATGTTTTTTGGATACAATCCGGGTTAGCACCCGAACATCCCTTTCAGACAGCTTCCTCTTGCGTCCACAGTTAATCCTGTTGGATGTGGTTTGTCCTTCTTGGTGGTATGCTGACATTACCCTGGATACCGTGGCTCTTGATACATCACAAAGACTTGCTGTCTTGGTCACAGATGCGCCAGCAAGACGTGCACCAACAATTGTCCTCTTTTGAAACCTCCCACACTAAAATGACAGGTGTTTCAGTTTCATTGTCCAACCCCTTATGTGTACATATGTTGGCTGTCTTTCAGGTACTGTCAGATCTGACTTTATCCAGGGATATGCTGCAATCAGGTCCACTTCGGAGAAATGTAAAACTTGCTAGCAGGCCAACATTAGCATCCTATGTGGAAAACAACATGCTCTAGTTTAAAAAAAGAGAAAGGAATAACTTCTAACAGAGTTTAAATGTGCTTATGGGAATTTGACTGTAACTGTAGTGTTTATGTCTGTTTCTGTTATAAATGATGTAATTATATATAGTTATATATTTATAAAGTTTTATTTGTGTTTAATTCCTTATACAGTGCAATCTGATTTCAGTGTTATATCTCTTATCAGGCTCAGTTATCTCCAATTATCAGTAACAGCATTGACCTTAAAAACAAAATTAGCAACCTATTGGTCAACCAGTAATTGTATAGACAGGTACTGTATATTCTGCATGCTTGTAATAGGGGGTAACAGTGTGTGTTGTGTCGCAGAGAGGCACGATGCACTGTATGTGGTGGGAGCGTTGGATGAGGCAATGGAGCTGAGAGGGATGCAATATCATCCTATTGACGTTGAGACTTCCATCATCCGAACACACAAGAGCATTACAGAATGGTAAGAACACACATGAATACAGACTTCTGCATTTACATGATTAAACAGGTTCTCTCACAGAAGCGCACATATTAAGTTTGGTTTGTGTCTTCAGTTGAATGGGTTCCAAAGCAGAGATGGGCAGAAGTGAACCCATAATTGGACATCTGTTTCTGCATGGATTATCTTGCTCTCTTCTCTCTGAAGTGCAGTGTGTACAGTGTCACTAGGTTTACAGTGTGGGAACCCTCACTGGTTGGTAAAAAGAAGCACCTGGCAGCTGCAGGTCTACAACAAAGGTGGTGCAAGCAACAAAACAATTAAAATAGGGAACTAGAAAAGACTAGATCAATCAACTGAAGTAAAATCTAGGAACATTTATTATGTAAAGGTAAATATAAACACGTACAAAATACATTATTGGATGTTAAAACATAGAAAATAGCATTTCAGTAATACAGTGTTACTCCTTGATTGCCTGGGTTAAATTAGCATGACTGGTCATGACTGAGACCTGAAGCTTGCCCTTGATTAAATTAAAATGTTGCAGATCATTGTAAAGTATTTTGTGAGTATTCATTGTGAGTCTCATTAGTTTGTTTGGTCTAACCACTAGAGCGTGAGTACGTATTACAGCATGATTTTGCATTTGTCTTTGTCACAGTGCTGTTTTCACCTGGACTAAGCTCTTAGTTGTGGTGGTGGAGCTGGATGGTTCAGAACAAGAGGCCCTGGACCTGGTTCCTATGGTGACCAACGTGGTTTTGGAGGAGCATTATCTCATTGTGGGTGTGGTGGTTGTTGTGGATACTGGTGTGATACCCATCAACTCCCGGGGAGAGAAACAGCGCATGCACCTGAGAGACGGCTTCCTTGCTGACCAGCTCGACCCAATATACGTCGCTTACAACATGTAGAGAAACACACACACTTGCTCTACACACCTATAGAAACCCAGTAACAGAATCGTGTACTCTACAAATGCAAAGCACTAATGTGCAGAATGCAGAAAATCAGAACTGTGATATCACTGTGACTGAAATAATAACTTTTAAGGAACTGAAATTTATATTACTCTCCATCTACACACAAACAATAACTATATACACTAAGTTACCAAAAATATGCAGATACTCCTTCTGCAAAACCCCATTTCCAGAAACATTGGGATGTTTTATAAAACACAAAAAAAGAAGAATCTTTGATTTTTGAATTCTATTGAAACTTTATTTAACTGATAAAAGTACAAATAAAATATTTCAAATGTTTTCACTGATCAACTTCATTGGATTTTATACATATTTTGTACTATTGTCAGTTAAATAAAAATTCAAAAGAATTAACAAATATAACACATTTTACAAAATGTCTTAACTTTTTTGGAAATGTGGTTTGTACTTAATGCGTTTCATAGGATTAACAAATACATTTGGCTTCTTAGCTAGATTTGTCCTGGTCAGCTGTAAGTGCTGTTATTTTAAAGTAGAAGTGTATAAAGGCAATAACAGCTCTGCAAAAAAATTAAAAGCATGTAAAAATCATTTGTTCTAGATTCACTCACTAACTTGTTTCAGGCAACAGGAGCTGTTTATCTGAGAAGACATGGGTTTGGAATGAGACGTTGAACAAGCCAATTATGGGGGTAATGTTTTAAAGTTGGTTAAGCACTTTTTTTTTTTTACTCCATGCATGTATGAATGAATTATATTTAGTTACATGGAACATTACAACAGCTACCATGAAAACAATGTGCCACCTGTAAACCATGATCCATGTGATGCCAAATCTGCAGTATCTTTACCAACATTAATAATTTATTCCTGTAATTAGGATATTTGGTGATGCAATAGACAGGTTTACAATAATACACTCAATATCATGCACTCATACAGGCAATGGTGCAGATTTGTATAAGGGACCATATCCAAAATTTCCTGTTTTCTGTGTTTTTATGTGCAAATTCATTGTCTTACTAGTATTGTTTATTTGTTGCCTGCAATAGTTTTGTGACAGGGAGTTTTGTATATTTACTGTGTCATTTTTTTTGCTAATGTTGATGTTTTTTTTAAATACATAGTGGTACAAATGTAGTTTTTTTATACAAAGTAATATCCACACATTTTAAATACTTTCCTTAATATTTTCAAAACATGATTTGTGGACAAGTTGATTCATTCTTTGCCCTTTGACAAAAGCAATGCAAGGTCTGTGTTTTGTTTTTACTTTTGATCTGTCAAGCTGTTTCTTATGTGAATAATATCATATAGTGTGCAAATACATGAATGTATATAAAATGTACAGCTTGTTTTAATGTATTTTGCATAAAGTAACCTGCTTTCTCCATGTTGTTGCATGTAGCTAGGGTGGGTAAAGAAAAAAACTCTGCTGAAAGAAACTCGGTCTAAAGCAAGGAAAAAATAATCAGGTTTATTTTTTCTTTGAACTTTCCTGCAGGAATATGGGCAATTTAGCAAGGGTTGGGTCATTATTGTTACACCAAACCGATGATGTCTTGTAAAGTGTCAATAAAATATTTTTTATTATACAGAAAAGCAAAAAGACTGGTGAGCTACTTGATGTTGGTCTGATCTTCATCCAGGTCATGATAATTAATAAATACCCTGCTGCCTTATTTACTACTATATTAAACATAACATAACTTTATGAAATTACAATATAAACAAAACAATATAAACAAAAAAAAAATGTTTTTTTTTTTAACAAATGATGTATCTGGATGATTTACAACTGTTTTGGGTAAAACCTTGTTCAAAAACTTAATTCAAATCCTTATTTAGTAACTGTGTAGCATGTGGATGACACATGGATGTTTTAACCCCCTCCACTGGTAAATACAAGGTTATTTTTAACTTAATTACTTGGTAAAGTGATTGGTCTTAAGTCGTTTCAAGACACGTTTTGGGTTTCTGGATTATGTGGACACAAGTAAGTACAAAGTAAAACCTTATTCAATAATTTAATTTAAACTCGTATTTAGTAACTGTGCAGCATGTGGATGGCACATGGATGTTTTAACCCCCTCCACTGGTAAATACAACTTTAGTTTTCACTTACTTACTGAAAGTGAAGTGATTGGTCTTAAGTCGTTTTAAGATATAACAGACCTAGCTGTTTGAGCAGATGGTGAAGTTCTTTCCACCAAGTGGGTGCTAGTACAGAGAAAAGCTTTGATGTTTGTCCTCTTTGAGTTGTGGGAAGTACAGTGGTGTTCAAAAAAATAGCAGTCCAACACCATTAACCTGATAAATCACTGTTTTTAGTAGAAAATATATTTCTACATTGCAAATAATAACTCCTTGCAAAGTTCCATTGTTAAGAAAAAGACGTGTCCTGAATGGGTTCAAATTTGCCAAGGAACACATTGACTGGTGAGAAGTGGCTCAACATTTTGTGGACTGATGAAAGCAAAATCGTTCTTTTTAGGTCTAGTGGCCGTAGACAGTATGTCAGACGACCCCCGAGCACTAAATTCAAGCCACAGTACACTGTGAAGACAAAATGAGAAAAAAAAAATCCAGGAAATTATGGTGGAAATAAGTATTTGGTCAATAACAAAAGTTCAACTCAATACTTTGTAACATAACCTTTGTTGGCAATGACAGAGGTCAAACGTTTCCTGTAAGTCTTCACCAGGTTTGCACACACTGTAGCTGGTATTTTGGCCCATTCCTCCATGCAGATCTCCTCTAGAGCAGTGATGTTTTGGGGCTGTCGCTGGGCAACACGGACTTTTAACTCCCTCCACAAATTTTCTATGGGGTTGAGGTCTGGAGACTGGCTAGGCCACTCCAGGACCTTCAAATGCTTTTTACGGAGCCACTCCTTCGTTGCCCGAGCGGTGTGTTTGGGATCATTGTCATGCTGGAAGACCCAGCCACGTTCCATCTTCAATGCTCTCACTGATGGAAGGAGGTTTTGGCTTCAAATCTCACGATACATGGCTCCGTTCATTCTTCCCTCAACATGGATCAGTCGCCCTGTCCCCTTTGCAGAAAAACAGCCCCAAAGCATGATGTTTCCACCCCCATGCTTCACAGTAGGTATGGTGTTCTTGGGTTTTTCTTCTTCCTCCAAACACGACGAGTTGAGTTTTTACCAAAAAGTTCCATTTTGGTTTCATCTGACCACATGATATTCTCCCAATCCTCTTCTGGATCATCCATATGCTCTCTGGCAAACTTCAGACGGGCCTGGACATGTACTGGTTTAAGCAGGGGGACACGCCTGGCACTGCAGGATTTGAGTCCCTCTCGGCGTAGTGTGTATACTGATGGTAGCCTTTTTTTACTTTGGTCCCAGCTCTCTGCAGGTCATTCATCAGGTCCCTCCGTGTAGTTCTGGGATTTTTGCTCACCGTTCTCATGATCATTTTGACCCCACGGGATGAGATCTTGACCCCAAGAAAGATTATCAATGGTCTTGTGTGTCTTCCATTTCCTTACAATTGTTCCCACAGTTGATTTATTCACACCAACCTCTTCCCAGCCTGGTGCAGGTCTACAATTTTCTTCCTGGTGTCCTTCGACAGCTCTTTGGTCTTGGCCATGGTTGAGTTTGGAGTCTGACTGTTTGAGGCTGTGGACAGGTGTCTTTTATACAGATAACGAGGTCAAACAGGTGCCATTAATACAGGTAACGAGTGGAGGACAGAAGAGCTTCTTAAAGAAGAAGTTACAGGTCTGTGAGAGCCAGAAATCTTGCTTGTTTGTTATTGACCAAATACTTATTTTCCACCATAATTTACGAATAAATTCTTTAAAAATCCTACAATGTGATTTCCTGGATTTTTTTTTCTCATTTTGTCTCTCATAGTTGAAGTGTACCTATGATGAAAATTACAGACCTCTCTCATCTTTCTAAGTAGGAGAACCTGCACAATCAGTGGCTGACTAAATACTTTTTGACTCCACTGTGTCTATCTACTCTATCTACTCTATCTAATCTATTTATAACAAAAAATGCCAAAAAACAATAGCTTTACTTAAAAAAGATGGAATTTGATAAATAAGCAGTATATGTTGCTATATCATGCTGAAATATCTGTAAGTCAAATTTGCTGTGTAGTATTATTTCATTAAAAATATTTATATAAATATTATATTTAATTCATTTTCAGTATTTGGATCTGCTTTTGCCTTTAGCTCTGTCCAAACTCCTGACTTACAGCTTTAATTCTAGACCTAAAATGGCCATATACTGACTGCAAATGTTTCTGTCCAGTATTCATTTGTCCATCCAGTGTGTTGCAATGCTCAGTTATAGCCTTGCTCTTAGGGAGTGAAGACCTAAATAAATAGCCTCTATTGTGTAATAGTGTCTTGAGTGCTCTGGAAACCACTTTTGGTAACACTTTCTAGGTCACTAAAGGAAACCTGGGGGAATTAAGTGGCTTAGAAAAGTAATTTTTAGCAATGTCACATACATTATATGGTCGAAAGTATGTTAACACTTGACAATGATCCTGTTGAACATCCCATTTAAAAATTATGGTCATTTATATGGTTTTTAAAGTCAAATCACTGTAGATTTAATACAACAAACATCCACATGTTAGATTTTTGTGCCACATCCCACTAATTACCCAAAAAAAAGCAACTATGCCATTCAACCTCCATGCCAGTCAACTCCATTCACCATACATGGTTTTAAAATTGCCTCAGAGGATCATAGCACTGTAAAATAAATTCATGTTAATGTAATTTAACAGGCAATATTTTCTTCATCTAAATGTTTGTTCCAGCACCACCCAGAAAATACTGGGCACAAGCATACAATCATTCCAAATTATTTTAGACCTACAAGTTGCTTTTTTAAATGCTGTTGTATGGTTGGATAGTGATTCAATCAAAGTTTGAAAATCATTAATTTTAATTATTTTAAATGGAAAAAACAGCCTGACAGTGACAGCAAAAAGTGTTGGTGCTTTACAAATCTTGTCCTAGGTTCAGTACCTACCTCCAGTAATTAGATATAAGTGGAAATAGAATAAGACTATATTTACATTAAAAGTAGTTAAACAAGGCAAGACAAAATAAATGGAAAACAAATATTAGCACCCCCACCTCACTGATCCATATTTATAAGTGATATCAGTTACAGTGGGGCCAAAAAGTATTTAGTCAGCCACTGATTGTGCAAGTTCTCCTACTTAGAAAGATGAGAGAGGTCTGTCATTTTCATCATAGGTACATTTCAACTATGAAAGACAAAATGAGAAAAAAAAATCCAGGAAATCACATTGTAGGATTTTTAAAAAATTTATTTGTAAATTATGGTGGAAAATAAGTATTTGGTCAATAACAAAAGTTCAACTCAATACTTTGTAACATAACCTTTGTTGGCAATGACAGAGGTCAAACGTTTCCTGTAAGTCTTCACCATGTTTGCACACACTGTAGCTGGTATTTTGGCCCATTCCTCCATGCAGATCTCCTCTAGAGCAGTGATGTTTTGGGGCTGTCGCTGGGCAACACGGACTTTTAACTCCCTCCACAAATTGTCTATGGGGTTGAAGTCTGGAGACTGGCTAGGCCACTCCAGGACCTTCAAATGCTTTTTACGGAGCCACTCCTTCGTTGCCCGAGCGGTGTGTTTGGGATCATTGTCATGCTGGAAGACCCAGCCACGTTCCATCTTCAATGCTCTCACTGATGGAAGAAGGTTTTGGCTTCAAATCTCACGATACATGGCCCCGTTCATTCTTCCTTTAACACGGATCAGTCGTCCTGTCCCCTTTGCAGAAAAACAGCCCCAAAGCATGATGTTTCCACCCCCATGCTTCACAGTAGGTATGGTGTTCGTGGGTTCTTCTTCTTCCTCCAAACACGACGAGTTGAGTTTTTACCAAAAAGTTCCATTTTGGTTTCATCTGACCACATGATATTCTCCCAATCCTCTTCTGGATCATCCATATGCTCTCTGGCAAACTTCAGACGGGCCTGGACATGTACTGGTTTAAGCAGGGGGACACGCCTGGCACTGCAGGATTTGAGTCCCTCTCGGCGTAGTGTGTTACTGATGGTAGCCTTTGTTACTTTGGTCCCAGCTCTCTGCAGGTCATTCATCAGGTCCCTCCGTGTAGTTCTGGGATTTTTGCTCCCCGTTCTCATGATCATTTTGACCCCTCGGGATAAGATCTTGACCCCAAGGGAGATTATCAATGGTCTTGTATGTCTTCCATTTTCTTACAATTGCTCCCACAGTTGATTTATTCACACCAACCTGCTTGCCTATTGTAGATTCACTCTTCCCAGCCTGGTGCAGGTCTACAATTTTCTTCCTGGTGTCCTTCGACAGCTCTTTGGTCTTGGCCATGGTTGAGTTTGGAGTCTGACTGTTTGAGGCTGTGGACAGGTGTCTCTTATACAGATAACGAGGTCAAACAGGTGCCATTAATACAGGTAACGAGTGGAGGACAGAAGAGCTTCTTAAAGAAGAAGTTACAGTTCTGTGAGAGCCAGAAATCTTGCTTGTTTGTGGGTGACCAAATACTTATTTTCCACCATAATTTACAAATAAATTCTTTAAAAATCCTACAATGTGATTTCCTGGATTTTTTTCTTCTCATTTTGTCTCTCATAGTTGAAGTGTACCTATGATGGAAATTACAGACCTCTGTCATCTTTCTGAGTAGGAGAACTTGCACAATCAGTGGCTGACTAAATACTTTTTGGCCCCACTGTATGATCACTACTATATTTTAAGACTTTGAAATGACAGAATAATACTAGAAAAAATCATTTATTTAGGTTTTTATTTCTTTTATCACATTCCCTGTGGGTCACAAGTTTACCTACGTAGCTAGTATTTTGTAGCAATGCCTTTAAGTTATTTAACTTGGGTCAAATGTTTGGGGTAGCCTTCTGTAAGTTCCACAAGAATTTTGGCCCATTCTTCCAGACAGAACTGGTGTAACTGAGTCATGTTTGTAGGTCTTCTTGCTTGCACACACACACACGCACACTTGCACACGCACACACATGCACACACACTTGCAAACACACAACCAACACAGTCTTGTTCCCCGGACTCATGCAACTACTTAGTGACTATTACTTGCATCTTTGCACAATATTGCAATTTTGCACCTTACTCTTTTTATATCTCTGCTGCTTTAAAAACCCTATGCTGCTAACTGTATATTAGAATATGTTATTATTTTTACCTCACTTATCATTTACTCAGTACCATGTACTGGCCAACACTACACTACACTGTCTCTAGTCTTCTAGAAATGTCTTTTGTATTTATTGTAGGCCTTGTTGTATTTATCATACTGTGTTTTATTTGCACTGTGTTTATTGTATTGTCTTGCACTTTTTGTTCTGTGTTGCACCCTGGTCCTGGAGGAATGTTGTTTCGGTTCAATATGTACTTGTATATAGCTGAAATGACAACAAAGCCTCTCTTGAACTCTTGAACTTGTTCCATTACCTCTGTTGGTCGTCATTAAGCCATTTTTCCACAACTTATGCTTGGGGTCATTGTCCATTTGGAAGACCCATTTGCACCCAAGCTTTAACTTCCTGGTTGATGTCTTGAGATGTTGCTCCAATATATCCAGATAATAAATGCCACCCACTTGCAAGCCTCCCCCTTTTTACTTCATACATAATGTTGGTTATAATGGCCAAATGGTTACATTTTTGTTTCATCAGACTAAATTAAATTTTACTCAATTCTCAATTTGACTAAAATGGAAGAACAGTGCAGGCCACATAATTAATAACAGATAATAAATGTCAAAACAGTGAATGATGTTCAAATGTCAAAACAGTGTTATCACTGTGTAGTTGTGTTGAGTAAAAACATGCCATGCCTCTAAATTCAACTTACACTTATCATTTCTTCATGACATTTTGGGGACAAGTGCCCACAGACTTGCCATTGAAAATGAGAGACACTGCCCAAAGAAGACAGACTGTGCCCAGTGCATGACAGGTAAAGCTAAAAAAGTTTTGACATTCAAAACAAATACCACCAGGGCCGTAGCCATTAACTGAAATGGAGAGGGGGAACAAATCTGCTAAATCTATTCTCCAATTTCTTCTTCTCTTCCCTGTTCCTATTATTATTATTATTATTATTATTATATTATCCTCTCATTTTCTCTCCTATCCTCTCATCTACTCTCTAGACAGTAACTTGTTTTGACTTGCCATAAAGGATTCAAAAACCTTTTTGCGCTTATCATTGTCACTGGTAAGACTGGTTTATTTCTTTAAGGTCCAGTCTGTCATGTCTGCAGTCTGGACAGTCACTGCTGATGTCAGTTCTCAAGCAGACTTCGTGTTCATCAGTGGAGCGATATTTAGACATATTATTTTCATGTGGGGAAAAAGCTGTTTCACGCAAGTATGTTTGTAGGTATATTTTTACTCAGCCATCAAGTTCCAAAATTGTCCAGCAGAGGCCCATGACTTCATATAAATGTCAGATTGTAGGGTTAACATTTCTCCGTCAGTTTCTTCCACGTATGAACGAAACAGCCGTCTTTGCCCGAATAGAAACGTTTTTGGTTTCTTTGTGCTTGGTTGCGCACTCATCTTTACAAACAGTGTAGGTTACAAAAGAAAAAAACTTTGTAGATGAGCAGTGCTGTAGGCAGGCTGAAGCGTAGCTATGGTAACAACAACAGCAAATTAAAGAATCACTGGCCACATTTCATGCCAATCAAGTTAACCTGTTTGAATGAGGCGCGATCTATGAGTGCACTGGGCGATCGGCGTACTGGGCACCCCTGCTCTAAATTAACATTACGATAAGACTGTTGTCATTATTCAGTCATAACTATAAATAATTGCTTTTTTTCTCACTCACCTTCATGTCACCTGTCCTTCCTGCCCTATCAGCATTATTGCATGTGGCTAACAAACTTTACAAGTAACCTAGCTACGATAGCTAATGTTATTGATGGTCGATTAATTAAATAAATAACAGTTCGGCCATGCTGTCCAGGCTTGCCGTAGCCGTGTAGCCCAGTGTTGGGGATGGGGTGGCTGCGGTAAGGGCTGGATAGGCAGTTTAATATTTGTTTGTTGTATGAATGTCTGTGTTAGGGGGCGTGGTGCGGACGAGGAGCCACCCTGGTAAGTAGAGCTGCGTCCGGAATCGCATACTTACAGAGTACGTACTAGATTGGAGGAAGTATGCACTACTCTGCCGGTAAAAAAGTACATACTTCCAGTACAGAAGTATGCAGTATGCACACAACACCGCTATGCACTACATCCGCCATCTATCCAACGTCATCACGTGGGACGTGATGACGTAATATCACCATGGTTACAGACTCATTACAAACCCCACTCGCCAAACTTTTGGATATTTATCGTCTTTTTGTTATTTATTCGTCTTTAAAATGTTTTATTTTATTTATCTTACTTACACTTGTGAACAGAGGACTCTGTTTTCCGCTATCTTTCTTGTTTCTTATTACGCTTCGAACGCCTACGCAGCTCCAGTTGCATTATGGGATACATTAACGGACCGCAAGTGTGCATCGCTTGCATACTCAAACATGGCTGCCCAATAAGTAGGTCATCCGGGTACTTCTCGCGTACCTCTTTGTGTATGCTGTGTATTCGGACATACTAACCGCTCTCGCGTCCTCATTTCGCGTACTATTGAGTATGGAAGTATGCGATTCCGGACGCAGCTTAGGTCACCGGGACGGTTGACCTTTGGGGAGGGGGCAATGTAGCGTTGCCACTAGGGGGCCGGCACGGGCTTTACCCAGAAGCCCTTGCGGCCATGCTGTCCAGGCTTACTGTGGCCGTGTAGCACAGTGTTGGGAATGAGGTGGCTGCGGTGAGGGCTGGATAGGCAGCTTTTATGTTTGTCTGTTGTATGAATGTCTGTGTGTATGAATGAGTGTCTGTCCTAAACCACTGAGTGAACTGCCAAGGGCCGGCGCCACAATATAACATATTCGCCACTGAAAACGTTGAAGGTAAAAGAGAAATAGGACGGCAAGATGGTAAAAATAAGCCATCAAGAAGCCTGAAGGCCCAAACAGAGGACTATCCGTATGGTCGCCAGGAGTTGGAATCAAAAGAAGTTGAAAGGCACTTATTAATATAATTATAATATAATATAATTAATATAATAATAATAAAATGTTGGCATTAACTTTTTTATAACTTAATTACCACGTTGACTGGAGGTTCAGTTTATTAAGTTTGATTTATAATAATCTTTGAGCGCACTGTACCTAGCCCTCTCGTTCTATGTGGGTCATCACACGATGGCGCCATTTCACTACACGGGGTGAAGGCTCAGCTAGTTGGTGAAACAAATCTGCTTGTAGTACAGAAAGCTGGGCGTCACAGCTTCCTGGTTGTAACACAAGAAGGAGCTGGGCTGGCCCTTCATCTTTCCGTTTGTGTGTGTTTACAGGAACAAGCCCAAATAGCGCCACTGGTCGTATGTGAATACACACTCGCACACTAAAGTAGGAAGTCTTATAGAGACGCCATGCAGCTCGTACTATTTTCCTGACAAACTCAGTCTGTGTAGTTCAGTCCGTGGCGAGCGGTGGCAAGATGGCAGTGTAAAGTTTGTAGGAACAGAGGATTTACCAAGACTATCGGTAGAAAAAGTGTTGGTATAACTGAAGGTCAGACGAGGGACGCTGCGTAGTTTTCTTTTAGCCCAAACTGATTGAATCATCTGTGATCCCAGGAAGTCCTGCGCGTTCATAAAGGATCAGTGGATCTGACTTTTTCCTCCACTTACCTTGTGCTTTCTTCAAAACGAATTCCTGCTTTTTTTTTAGATTTAAATATTTTATCTTTTTGTGAAAGTTTACTTCACTGCTCGTAAATGAGTGCTGCGGTGAATGGACTGGACCCTAAACCGGGAGCAGCTCCTCGACCCAATGACGGACGGGACTTGGTTTCGCATCCATCAGAATCCAAACCGGCTCCTCTTTCTGATGTGGAACCGATCAATGAATCTCAGACCGCAGTTAATGATGCCAAAAACTCGGGCATCAAATTCGGAAAGAATTTTCTGATTGTTTTTCCGATTTATGTCTTGGGTTATTTCGGATTCAGTTTCAGTTGGATTCTGATTTTGCTGGCTGTGGTGTTCTGGCTAAGGCGGAATCATGGAACCAGGTTTCCTGCAGTAAACAAAACACTTCAGTTTTTCGATCACGAAGAGAAAGTAGTACGACAAAGTTTACCAACTTCAAAGCTGCCACCCTGGGTGAGTAACAGCTTTACAGCTGTCTGTGTTGTAAAGATTAATGTTAGGGCGTTCGGTTCAGTTATAGCCTATTGGTTTTGCACACTGTTTTGCAGCTGTTTTAATACTTGGAAGAGTAGCCTACTTGATCTGCATTTAAATCTTTATTGTTTCAATTTCAACTAGTCATATTTAAAATTAAAGCCAATATCCACAGACTGACACGCTGAATTAAACACTGGTAGTGTTAACATTATTCCACACACTGCCGGTTAAAGCTGCAGTGTGTATTAAAGGTGGACAGGGTAACATTCTGGCTCAAGTGGCTACAAGATCAACTATAACAGCATATCTTGTTTTCCCATGATTTGTGTTGCTAAACATTTTGTAAGGGAGTCTATCATGTTGTTATTTGTTATTAGTCTGCATTCATTTAAAGTCTGAAACCCTAAATATCTAACCTCAGACTAGAGAGACAACTTGAAATGCATTTTTAAATACCTTAGATGGTCTCTTTACTTTGGGTTAGCTGTATACCATCATATTTTTACACTGCTAACAACAGTACTGTAATTAATCTATTTTAAATGGGATTAATGCATTTGCTTGAGTTCAATCAAAGTACTGATAGTGTACATCTTGAAAATGTAAACTACAAATAACTGATGATCTTTAGGTTATTAGATCAACATAGTAAAGTATGTAAATGCCAGTTCCCACTTTAAAGTTTTATTATAAGGCTGTTGTATATAGGAGTGGAGAAAATGGCTTTTTAGAGCATGTTATTAATGTGATTGGCAGGAGGAATGTAAACAAGCTAGCTCAGCTTGGTTTTTTACATGCTTTTTGCAAAAGCATTTGATAAACCTGCTTTGGTCACATTGTTTTCAACAACTGTGCTTCAGTCTGTTCTTAAATGAAAAATAACACATTGAAGTATCATATCTGTGGTGCATATTAAATGGTATTAAGTGGAAATTTAACACTAATTTTGCAATATTCAAGAAATGCTTAGCTTTTGAATGACCTACGATGTCACAAAAACTAGGCAGAATGTGGACCAACAACTCTGATTTGTAATTTAATGTTGTATTTGTAATATCTGTATGTAAACGTTCTATTATTACAATTTATTCTACAAATTGGTTTAGCCCCTTCAGTTTTTACTGTCAGTGAATCTTGCTGGAGTTGTTTAGGACAATAGAAGCTGATGTACCATTTAAAGTCATGCCTATACATATTTTATCAGCTATATAATTAGTTTAATATTTGTTAATTATTTTAAAATGTATAGCATAGTAATACTCTTGAATATTGTAAACCTAGGTTAAATTATTTAAATTAATTAAATTAAATTATTTGACCAAGATTTTGGACAAAGTAAGCAGTTAATTGTACATTTGAATGTATCATCTGCTCTTAAAATGATAGTGGCACTCAGGAGAGCAAATCAGATGTCATGATCAGCCAGCAGCCTTCCGTCTGTTTGCCTTCAGTAATCTTTCCAATTTATTCTGTCAGTCTGAACTTTAATCATTGACCTACATTTTTTGCTGATTCAGTATGGCAGCCTTTCCATTCCAGTGTCTATTGAATTCCAACACAGGCCATTCTACGTAATGAGGTACTGATTAAATTATCATCTGAACCAAATCTTATTTAAGAAGGTTTAAAAACACTGCTGTGGTTATAATTGTTTTTCAAAAACAGTGCTAAAATAAATTGAGTGAGAAAAAGAAGGGTTTACTTCTGGTTTTACTGTTAGAGAGATACAGTGAGCATCAAGTTGCTTCCGTCCCTAAAATTGAGAAGATAGTGATTTATAAGAAGAAGGTCAAGCAGCATACATTGGGGGTCAACAAAGCTACAGACTGGCAGAAGGCACAAACAACTTTTCACTGACAGCCATTTAAATAAATCTCTCAATGATTGTAGGATGACTTCAAGTAAGTTACCAAAAGAATGACAAATACCACTTGGGCAATGACAGACACTTGTCTAAAACCTATAAAAAAGGACTTCTTTCACATGCCATTAAAAAAGACAAGCTGCTGGAATCTTTAAAGTGACAACAGTGTGACTTAGCAATGTGAAAGACCGGTGGAGAGCATGCCAATGCATGAAAGCTGTGATTGAAATTCGGTAAACACTCATTTACTTGATGCACTCTGAAAAACTGGCTAAGATGTAAACCAAAAGAACTACGATTTTAGAATGAGTTCTGTTCCAAATTTCACACACTGGAAAAGTACTGGAACAGTCAGAGATTATAGTAAAAGTGAATGAGTCATCTTTTTGCCACCTAATAAAGCCATTGTTCAGGTAGCATTGAACAGGTACAGATTGCATCTTCCTTGTCTAAACTTGTTTCAGTCTGTGGTGAACACAACCTATCAGCAAGAAAGCCCTGCTATTGAAAATCAGTAGGCCCTTTAGGTAACTCAAACTGGTAAAAAATAAGATAGAGAACTCCACAAAGTTGAATCAGTTCATCTGGACACAAGTTTGTTGTAGAGATACGTCCCCCCCCCCCCCCGGTTCAGGGATGGTCGTTCCCTCTTCACGTAAATGGCCTCTTTGACTCCACGTTCAAACCAGCGTTGTGGCGGGAGTATCGGAACAATTAAAACGGATATTCTCCAAACACTGCGTTTCAGTTGCTTTCAAACCCCAGAACACGTTATGCCAGAAATTAGTTCACCCTAAGGACCGGGTTCCTTGACACAAACAGAGTAACGTAGTGTATGCTGTTAGGTGCCAGGAGGATTGTCGGGAACTGTACATCGGGGAAACTAAACAGCCACTGGCGAAACGGATGGCCCAACATAGAAGATCAACCTCTTCTGGCCAGGACTCCGCGGTTTACACGCACCTGCAAGCCAGCGGCCACTCATTTAATGATGAAGATGTGCAGATCCTTGACAAGGAGGAACGCTGGTTTGAACGTGGAGTCAAAGAGGCCATTTACGTGAAGAGGGAACGACCATCCCTGAACCGGGGAGGGGGCCTGAGAGGGGCGTCTTTGAGTGTCCTGAAAAGCGCTATATAAATAAAATGTATTATTACATCTCTCACCATCATACAACGCCGTAATAGGAGCTTTACCCCAATCATGTGTGAAAGACACACATGGCCATTGTAATTAATGGTCATTGTGAATTACATATGGACCTGATCACCGGTTCCATTGTTATGCAATGGGCAGTGATCGGTCGTTATGCAAATCAACTGCATATAAGGTTGGGGTATTCAACACCAGCTCAGACTGAAGAAGTCATTCGGATTGAGTGACGAAACGTATCTCTACAACAAACTTGTGTCCAGATGAACTGATTCAACTTTGTGGATTTGTGTACCTGGACTATTGAGCATGCATCAACAAAGATAGAGAACTATTTATACTGGACCAGTAGCTTATGACAAATGCACAGTTCTAGTTTTTTGCTGCCACAGGTAAAAGAAAGTTTGTTACAAAGTCAGTATTACTTGGATTTAAACTAGAAAGACAGACACACAGAGAGACAGACAGACCTTAATCACTGTTTTTAAACCTACACACTGGTTATTTTCACCATGTGATATATTGGTTTCATCCACATTGCAGGTCAATAATATTACATTAAATCTGAAATTTTAGATTTGTTTAGACCACTTCCATATGGATTAATCCAGTGTGCTACATTCTTGTTGACTATGGAAGGTGATGATCAAGAGTTTTCTTATTGCCTATAACCCTTATGGTGTCCTACCCAGGACATATATCATATACATATAGTGGCATTGTAGTTAACATTCACATGTGAATTCTTGCCATTAAGTATATAAAAAAAAAAAAAATGCAAGTAGTATCTAAATGATAAAAGTAGTTCTTATCTTAGATAGAACTTACCTTTTTCATATCCAGATTTGTAATTGACCTTCTGCTCATTGCTTGTGGGCGTTTGTTGTTATATGGGTTTGAACAGCATGACATTGTTTTTTTTTATTTGTTATAATAATAATTATATGTAGTTTTTACTTTTTCCAATACCAGTATTTTCACCCCCAGACCAGTCATGTAATAGCAAAAACACCTTATCTGATTAAGCTTCTGCTTTGCTTTTTTTGCATGTCTAAGTGATTTGTTAGATGTTTTGCATGACTTTAAATAATAAGTCTGTAGTGAGCATTGAAAAGCTACACAGAATAGTGGGCACACAGGTGCCTTGGTTTATATTTTTGTAAAAGCATTAACAATGCTTTTATTTGTAGTTGCCATCTTAATCAACAATGTATGTACAGTGGGGGAAATAAGTATTTGATCCCCTGCTGATTTTGTAAGTTTACCCCCTTACAAAGACTTGAACAGTCTATAATTTTTATGGAAGGTTTATTTTAACAGAGAGAGACAGAATATCAACAACAACAACAACAAAAAACATTAAATAAAAGTTATAAATTAATTTGTATTTAATTAAGGGAAATAAGTATTTGATCCCCTACCAACCAGCAAGAATTCTGACCCCCACAGACCGGTAATGTGCCCATGAGGCACACAAATTAGTCCTGTCCCTGTATAAAAGACTCCTGTCACAGAATCAGTTTCTTCCGTTCAAATCTCTCGGCCACCATAGGCAAGACCAAAGAGCTATCAAAGGACGTCAGGGACAAGATTGTAGACCTGCACAAGGCTGGAATGGGCTACAAGACCATCAGCAAGAAGCTTGGTGAGAAAGAGACCACTGTTGGTGCGATAATTCGAAAATGGAAGAAATACAAGATTACAGTCAATCACCCTCACTCTGGAGCTCCATGCAAGATCTCACCTGGTGGGGTAAGAATGATTCTGAGAAAGGTGAGGTCAGTCCAGAATTACACGGGAGGAGCTTGTCAATGATCTCAAGGGAGCTGGGAGCACAGTCACCAAGAAAACCATTAGTAACACACTTCGCCGTAATGGATTGAGATCCTGCAGTGCCCGCAAAGTCCCTTTGCTCAAGAAGGCTCATGTACAGGCCCGTCTGAAGTTTGCCAATGAACACCTGAATGATTCAGAGAAAGCTTGGGAGAATGTGATATGGTCAATTGAGACTAAAATTGAGCTCTTTGGCATCAACTCCACTCGCCGTGTTTGGAGGCAAAGAAATGCCCGGTGGGGATGGTGTTCTTGGGGTCATATCCAGCATTTCTCTGCTCCCAGCTCCCTTGAGATCATTGACAAGCTCCTCCCGTGTAATTCTGGACTGACCTCACCTTTCTCAGAATCATTCTTAACCGGTCTGTGGGGGTCAGAATTCTTGCTGGTTGGTAGGGGATCAAATACTTATTTCCCTTAATTAAATACAAATTAATTTATAACTTTTATTTAATGTTTTTTATTTTTATTTTTTGTTGATATTCTGTCTCTCTCTGTTAAAATAAACCTTCCATAAAAATTATAGACTGTTCAAGTCTTTGTAAGGGGGTAAACTTACAAAATCAGCAGGGGATCAAATACTTATTAATATACTTACCTAAGACTTTTGAGAGGCATGCTAAAAGGTGGTTGGACTAAAATATTGCTAAAATAATACTAAGTATTAGGAAAATAAAATCTTTTCTAATCTTGTCCAAATTTGGCATTAACTTTGAACTTTTTAGGCACTTCACAAAAATTTACACATCACAAAATTGTGATGTCATCCAGACATGCAGTTGTACCAGTAAGTGTCACCATAGAGACAAACCAACCAAACTTTTCCACTGCACAGTTATGTTCTTTTTAGAAGTCTTGTTGTGCTGTGTGTCTGTGTGAGCAAGCTTTAGCATGATGTCATTTTAAGCAGTGGGGAGCAGTGCCGTGGATCAGTCTTTTGTAACAGTTTGGAAACCCTGGTCAAAGTTGAAGTTATGTTATATTTGCAGCTAAATTTTCATCCTCTATATGGAACTATCCTTTGTGCATTTTAATACACTGGTAATGTTTACTTGATAAATAAGTAACTAATAAAACTTAAACAGGTGGCATGTACGTCAGTGTTAGCTCAGCAGTAAAGGTCCTAGACTGTTGGTCAGAAGGTTGCTGGTTCAAGCCCCACCACCGCAACTAGGCCTCTAAACAAGACCCTAAACTTAGTTAACAAAAACATGATGTATGTACAAACCTCATTTTTGAAAAAGCTGGGACATTGTGTAAAATGCAGTAAAAAGAAAAAATATGTAATTTATTAATGCTCTTGAATCTTTATTTTACAAAAATAAAAAGAAACAAAATATTTTTTTACTGGAATTTGCAGATAGAAACACATTTAGAATTTGATGCCTGTAACACATTACAAAAGGTTGGGACATTATAAATGGTAAATTATGAAATATTCAAGTTACAGTGTTCCACAGTAAGCAGGTGAATTAGTAACAGGTATGGTCAATCATGGTTGCATATAAAAGAAGAATCCACCTTTAAGATCAGTCTTTACAAGCAATGATGGATCGTGGCTCACCACTTTGTGGCAAACTTCGAGAGAGGATTGCCAACCAATTCAAAAATTCAAATTTTCAAATTTTTTAATGCAAGATTGCAAATAATTACATCTACTGTTTATAATATTGTAAAAAATGTAGGAAGCAGGAGAGTACTTGGCAATTGCGACCCAAGCCATCTAATTTAACATCAGCACCTGATCAAAAAATTGCCCTTATGAATTTTTACAAATTCAAAATTTGGCAGCAAGCCTTTCCAGAACAGTGGAGGCTGTTGTAGCTGCAGAGAGCACTTAATAATAATACATACAGTTTTGGAATGGCATGTAATTTTTGCTGTGCCACCCAAAGGCCCGCCAATATGATAATGAGTGATTGTTATTTAATGGTTAATGTGTTAGACTTTTATATGTTGGAGTAACCAAGGTCTGTTTGTTTTTCTGCTTACATTTAAAAAAAAAATATTAAACTGGCTTTATGTTCATTTTGTTTTCATGGATGGTTTCTTATTCATTATTCATGGCTCGGATTGCTTTTTTTCTTCACATGAAAAAGTTGGGACAGTATGGAAAATGCAAATAAAATAAAAATGCAGTGTTCCTTACATTTACTTTGACTTTTATTTGACTGCAGACAGTTTGAACCCAAGATATTTCATGTTTTGTCTGCTCAACTTCATTTCATTTGTTATTATACCTCCACTTCTGCATTTCAGGACTGCAACACATTCCAACAAAAGTTGGGACGGGGCAATTTAGGGCAAGTAATGAGGTGAAAAAACTAAATAATTATGATTCCAAACAGGTGATGTCAACAGGTGATCGTAATTATGGTTTGGTACAAAAACAGCATCCAGGAAAGGCTTTGATGAGCAAAGATGGCCACTGGATCTCCAGTTTGTCAACAAATGCATGAGAAAATTATTGAAATGTTTAAAAACAATGTACCTCAAAGAAAGATTGGAAGGGATTTGCATATTTCTCCCTCTACAGTGCATAATATCATCAAACGATTCAAGGAATCAGGAGGAATTTCAGTGGTAAATGCTTTACTGTCCCAACTTTTTTTGGAATGTGTTGCAGGCCTGAAATGAAGAAATGGATGTTTATTAATAAATGAAATGAAGTTGAGCAGACAAAACATGAAATATCTCAGGTTCATCATGTCTGCAATCAAATAAAAGACAAAGTAAATGTAAGAAACTCTGTTTTTTTTTATTATTTGCATTTTCCATGCTGTCCCAACTTTTTCTGATTTGGGGTTGTACACACACAAAATAGCCCCACAAGGTGAAAGCAGGTTTTTAGACATTTGTGGTAATTTATTAAAAATCAACATGTAATATATCATATGTACACAAGTGTGCACATTCTTTGATGACACCCAAAAGTGAGCTGAGGTGCATTTTGTTTTTACTGATACTGTTTGAGATGTTTCTACAATTTAATTGGAGTCCACCTGTAGTAAATTCAATTGATTTGACATGATTTGGGATTGCCAACACCTGCCTATATACGTAAGGTCCTACAGTTGACAGTGCATATCAGAGCAAACTCCAAGCCATGGGGTAGAAGAAATTATCTGCAGACCTCAGAAATAGGATTATGTCAAGGCATAGATCTGGAGAAGCGTACAGAAAAATGTCTGCAGCTTTACAGGTTCCAAAGAGCACAGTGGCCATCATCATTTGTAAATGGAAGAAGTTTTGAACCACCAAAAAACTTCCTAGACCTGGCCTGCCCGGCCAAACTGAGCGATTGGGGAAGACGGGACTTGGCCAGGGAGGTGAAGAGGAACTTAAGGGTCACTGACAGAGCTCCAGCGTATCCTTGTGGAGATGGGAAAACCTATCAGAAGATCAACCATCCCAGCAGTACTCCACAAATCATGCCTTTATGGTAGAGTGGCCAAACGGAAGCCACTTCTTACTAAAAGGCACATGACAGCCCGCTTGGAGTTTGCCAAAAGGCACCTAGAGGACTCTCAAACCATGATAAACAAGATTCTCTGGTCTGATGAAACCAAAATTTAACTTTTTGGCCTGAATACCAAGCGGTACCTGGTTTCTGGAGGAAACCAGGTACCGCTCATCACCTGGCTAATGCCATCCCTACAGTGAAGCATGGTGGTGGCAGCATCATGATGTGGGGATGTTTTTCAGCAGCGGGAATGACCCGAAGCACACAGCCAAGAGAACAAAGGAGTGGCTTTGGAGAAAGTCTGTGAATGTCCTTTAGTGGCCCAGCCAGAGCCCAGACCTGAATCCAATTGAACATCTTTGGAGGGAGCTGAAAATGGCTGTGCACCAACGCTCCCCATCCAACCTGATGGAGCTTGCAAAGATATGCCAGGAGGAATGGGCAAAAATGTCCAGAAACAAGTGAGCCAAGCTCATAGCTTCTTTCCCAAGACGTCTTAAAGCTGTAACTGCTGCCAAAGGTGCATCAACGAAGTATTAGGTGTGTACAGATATGTAACCCCTAAATAAACAATTTTTGTCAGTAAAATAAAATGTTATATTTTCTAAATCCTGTTTTCACTTTTTAATTATTGGCGATTGTGTGTAGATGTTTAAGGCCAAAAAAAAGAATTCAATGTGTTATAGAATGAGTCTGTAACGTATAAAACGTGGAGAAGGTGAAAGTGGTGTGCAGACTTTCCGGCTTGACTGTAATGGGGGAGGTACAGATAAGGACAGAGGTAGGCATGTGTGGAATGAGGTTTATAGGCAGCATATATATGACATCAGGAGGGTGTTCCCATAGAGTCTTTCTACAGACAAAGACTAAATTTAGCACATTCCTTTTCAGTCTCATTCTTTCTGACCTTGTTCTATTCTTGGCCTTCAGTCTCTCAAAATATGGTGAATGTGGATTATATTTGCAGATTCTAGGATAAACCTTTCACAAGAATCATTAAAATAGAATGGCATTTAATAGTTGAAAATTTGTCAACTACTGTGTTCACAACCAAACCAGTAGATCAGCAACTGCATCCAAGCGTTCCTATGATATTAGCTCATCAGCTGTGAATTCAGCTTGGTTAAAAAAAATCATCCTGCAGCTTTCCAGTTAAACCTGTTAACAATGGAATGTCAATACTTCAACAATTAATAGACGACATGTGATCATTAAGTCTTTTTATGATACTTTTCACGAACATGTTTTTATAGCCACAAAGTACATTTGAAGTTTTATAAATGTGTTCATCTTTGTATGCTATCTGTTATCTTTTTGTATTGAAATTATGGTCATTTTGTTTCCATTATTATATAGCTTTGATTAGATATCAGGATTGTATGTTATAATTACATTATGTTTTACTGAAATAAGGACTGTGCCAACAGTTAATTGAAAATCATTTAAGTTTTATATTTTCTAAGAATTGACATTTAGCCTAAAAAATTTCAAATAAATGTCCGAACAGTGGGGGTCAAAGATCTTTTAGACCACTAATGACCATGCTTCTATTCTGCTCCAATCATCAGAACCTAAGTTAGAAAAAAAATTGCAGTCACTGTAATTTGTTATTAATGTGGTCAGTTCTATGTACAAACCCAATTTCCCCATTAGTCAGAGGTCATGTTTACCAATGTTACATAGAGCTAATGGTTTGTGAACTGAGGATACTAATTGTTGCAGTTTTGCAATTGAAATTTTTGCCTATTTTTGCTTGTTAGAAAAATTGAGCCGCCTAACAGTCTGTGGTCACTATTGTCTGATTCTTCTCATCACAGTGTGCCATACATATATGAGACAAATCTGGACTGCAAGCAGGCCAGTCAAACAGACACACTGTGTCTGGAAAGCCATGCCGTCATAGTGCATGCAGAATGAGGCTTGACTTTGTCTTGTTAGTAGTTTTCATCTTTTGGCACAGAGAACTTTACGTCAATTTTTTTCCAAAAACAAGCTGAAACGTAAGCTAATCTGACCACAGCACACATTTTCTCACTCTCTTTTGCTCCATCTGATGAGGTACGGCTCACAATACTTGGCAGCACTTCTGCATTGCCATAAGGCTTTCTCTTTGCATAATAGAGTTTTCAAGTTGCATTTCTTGATACAATTGATGACTATCAACTGACAACAGTTTTTCAGAGTACGCCAAAGTGCATTGTGCTATATTTATTACAGTAGAATGACGGCCCAACTTTAGATGTGACGATTTAAAGGTCGTGCACATTCAGCAGTGGTTTCTATCCTCTGAAGACTCCTCACAATTCCCTAAATCTTTTTACAATATTATGATCAATTAACATGATCAAGATCTCTCTCAAGAAGTTTGGCATAAAGTGCTCAGCCGTTCCCCATTTTCATAATGAAGCCTTTGGTGGACCCTCCTTTTACACTCAATCATTATACTCTTATTTGTTACCAATTCACCTGCTTATTGTAGAATGTTTAATAATAGTGTAACTTGAATACTTGGATGCATTTTTTACTCTTATTTTGTCCAGTCTGTTTTGAGTGTTAAAGCCATCAAAATGTATATATATTTACAAAATACAATCAAGTTGGACAGCCAAAACATTACAAATAATTTCTTTGTACTTTTGTAAATGAAAAAAAATTGTTTAAAAGAAATATATTTCAAAATACATATATTTTTGTTTTATTGTATATTACAAAATGTGATAAAAGTAATAATAAAAGTGATGATTTAGATTTTGACTTAGATTTTCAGAAACGGTGTTTTAAACTGTTTTAAAGATTTAACATTTTATGCTGATTGTTTTATTTGTAATTTAAAAAAGCTTAATTAACTCCCACTCCCACTCAGAGCACACCAACCAAAAATATACAAAAGCACTGTGTCATTTTAAATAGCCAACTATCTTTCTTGTTGCAAACCTGATCATGCAGGTTGTTCCTGTACAACGACCTAACTGGTCATTACTCTTTATTGTAGCCACTCAGATTTCTGTCCATTCAGTTGTCATCTTGGGGCTAGATTGTTGCAACTCCCTCCTGTCAGGTCTTTCCACATCCAGTATCAGAGCTCTCCAACTCTATTTAGGTGCTGCCACATCACCCCACTGTTGCACTCTCTTTACTGGCTAACTTTAGCCCCACATTCAAGTCAAAACATTCAAGTCAAAACAATAATGCCTGCCTACATACCTTCCCTAGATCATTTATCAATACCTGTTTAGTCCCTTGTTCCCTGTTTTGATACATACACCGATTAGGCATAACATTATGACCACCTCCTTGTTTCTACACTCACTGTCCATTTTATTAGCTCCACTTACCATATAGAGACACTTTGTAGTTCTACAATTACTGACTGTATTACATCTGTTTCTCTACATACTTTTTTTAGCCTGCTTTCACCAATGAAAGTGTTTTCGTTCTTCAATGGTCAGGACTCTCCCAGGATCACCACAGAGTAGGTATTATTTAGGTGGTGGATCATTCTCAGCACTGCAGTGACAATGGCATGGTGGTGGTGTGTTAGTGTGTGTTGTGCTGGTATGAGTGGATAAGACACAGTAATGCTGATGGAGTTTTTAAACACCTCACTGTTACTGCTGGACTAAGAATAGTCCACCAACCAAAAATATCCAGCCAACAGCGCCCCATAGGCAGCGTCCTGTGACCACTGATGAAGGTCTAGAAGATGACCAACTCAAACAGCAACAATAGATGAGCGATCGTCTCTGAATTTACATACACAAGGTGGACCAACTAGGTAGGAGTGTCTAATAGAGTGGACAGTGAATGGACATGGTATTTAAAAACTCCAGCAGCGCTGCTGTGTCTGCTCCACTCATAGCAGCACAACACACACTAACACACCACCATGTCAGTGTCACTGCAGTGCTGAGAATGACCCACCACCTAAATAATACCTGCTCTGTAGTGGTCCTGTGGGGGTCCTGACCATTGAAGAACAGGGTGAAAGCAAGCTAAAAATGTATGTAGAGAAATAGATGGACTACAGTATTCACGCTTCTCCATCTGGCAATCCGATGGATGAGTCTGGTTTTGGCGGTTGCTAGGAGAACGGTACTTGTCTGACTGCATTGTGCCAAGTGTAAAGTTTGGTGGAGGGGGATTATGTTGTGGGGTAGTTTTTCAGGAGTTGGGCTCGGCCCCTTAGTTCCAGTGAAAGGAACTCTTAATAATTCAGCATACCAAGAGATTTTGGACAATTTCATGCTCCCAACTTTGTGGGAACAGTTTGGGGATGACCCCTTCCTGTTCCAACATGACTGCGCACCAGTGCACAAAGCAAGGTCTATAAAGACATGGATGAGCGAGTTTGGTGTGGAAGAACTTGACTGGCCTGCACAGAGTCCTGACATCAACCCGATAGAACACCTTTGGGATGAATTAGAGCGGAGACTGCGAGCCAGGCCTTCTTGTCCAAAATCAGTGTCTGACCTCACAAATGTGCTTCTGGAAGAATGGTCCAAAATTCCCATAAATTCCTCTTAAACCTTGTGGAAAGCCTTTCCAGAAGAGTTGAAGCTGTTATAGCTGCAAAGGGTGGGCCGACATCATATTAAACCCTATGGATTAAGAATGGGATGTCACTCAAGGTTACCTGCGTGTGAAGGCAGACGAGCGAATACTTTTGGCAGTATAGCGTGTGTTGCTCTAAGATCTCAATGTACTTTTCTGCATTAATGCTGCCATCACAGAAGTGTTAATGACCTTTGCCAAGGGCACTGACACAGCCCCATACCATGACAGACCCTGGCTTTTGGACTTCTTGCTGATAACAGTCTGGATGGTCCTTTTCATCTTTGGTTCGGAGCACACGGCGTCCACTTTTTCCAAAAAAGACCTGGAATGCTGATTCATCTGACCACAATACACGTTTACACTGTGTGATGCCTCCAAGCCCAGAGAAGTTGAAGCCACTTCTGGACATGGTTAATATAAGGCTTCGTTTTTGCACAGTAAAGTTTTAAGTGGCATTTGTGCATGTAACTCCATATTGTAGTGCTTGACAAAGGTTTGCCAAAGTAATCCCTCACCCATGTGGTTATATCAGCTATTGTTGAGTGGCGGTTCTTGATGCAGTGCTGGCTGAGGGATCAAAGAGCATGGGGGTTCAGCTTAAGCTTGCACCTTTGGCCTTTATGCACTGAAATTCCTCCTGATTCCTTAAATCGTTTAATGATATTATGCACTGTAGAGGGAGAAATATGCAAATCCCTTCCAATCTTTCTTTGAGGTACATTGTTTGTAAACATTTCAATCATTTTCTGCAATTTCCTTCGGTATCAATAAAGTGTTATCTTATTTTCTCACACATTTGTTGACAAACTGCAATCATCTTTGCTTATCAAAGTCTCAGCCTTTCCTGGATGCTGCTTTTGTACCAAACCATGATTACAATCACCTCATTACTAGCCCTAAATTGCCCCAGTCCCAACTTTTTTTGGAATGTGTTGAGCAGATAAAACATAAAACATTTCAGGTTCAAACTGTCTGCTATCAAATAAAAGTCAAAGTAAATGTAAGAAACACAGCATTTTTATTTTATTTGCATTTTTCATACTGTCCCAACTTTTTCTGATTTGGGGTTGTATATTTGATAAACAATGGTCCCACACTGGTCACAAAGCAGGGTTTCAATCCATTCCAGGGCATAGAGGCAATTTAAAATAGCTATTTTACCTTTGCATGTTGTTGGGTGATAGGAGTAAACTAAGGTACCCAAATGTGACCCATGCTGACACCACAAAACATGCCAAACTCAGAGAGTGACTGAGTGTAAGAATTTAACTCAGATTCCCAGACCAAGGTAATAAAAATAAATTTTCTATTTTAGTTTAGTGGATTAGTTTGTTTGTGGCCTTGTCCATAATAATAACACATTTTAAAATGCATTTTCATGTATTGGCCACAATAGCTTTATTCATGTGTTTTCATCCCTACTAAAATGCTGAGGGTTGTTCATTACAACCTCAGATCAAAAAAAGTTGGGACAGTATGGAAAATGCAAATAAAATAAAAATGCAGTGTTCCTTAAATTTTCTTTGACTTTTATTTGTTTGCAGACAGTTTGAACCCAAGATATTTCATGTTTTATCTACTCAACTTCATTTAATTTGTTAATATACCTCCATTGTTGCATTTCAGGCCTGCTGAAAAGAAATTGGGACTGGGGCAATTTCGGGCTAGTAATGAGGTGAAAAACTGATAAATAATAATGATACATTAAACTGATGAATAATAATGATGTGATTCCAAACAGGTGATGTCAACAGGTGATTGTAATCATGGTTTGGTACAAAAGCAGCATCCAGGAAAGGCTGTGTCTTTGATGAGCAAAAATGGCCAGAGGATCTCCAGTTTCCAAAATTATTGAAATGTTTAAAAACAATGTACCTCAAAGAAAGATTGGAAGGGATTTGCATATTTCTCCCTCTACAATGCATAATATCATTCAATGATTCAAGGAATCTGGAGGAATTTCAGTGCGTAAAGGCCAAGGGCGCAAGCTTAAGCTGAACGCATGTGATCTTCGATCCCTCAGACGGCACTGCATCAAGAACCGCCACTCAACAATAGCTGATATAACCACATGGGCAAGGGATTACTTTGGCAAACCTTAGTCAAGCACTACAATACAGAGTTACATGCACAAATGCCACTCAAAACTTTACTGTGCAAAAACTAAGCCTTTACGTTAACCATGTCCAGAAGCGGCGTCGACTTCTCTGGGCTCTGAGGCATCTAGGATGGATCATCACACAGTGGAAATGTGTATCGTGGTCAGATGAATCAGCATTCCAGGTCTTTTTTAGAAAAAGTGGACGCCGTGTGCTCCAGACCAAAGACGAAAAGGACCATCCAGACAGCAGCAAAAGCCAGGGTCTGTCATGGTATGGGGCTGTGTCAGTGCCTTTGGCGAAGGTAATTTACACTTCTGTGATGGCAGCATTAATGCAGAAAAGTACATTGAGATCTTAGAGCAACATATGCTGCCTTCAAGACATCATCTTTTCCAGGGTTGTCAATGCATTTTTCAACAAGACAATGCAAAACCGATGCTGCACACATTACAAAGGCATGGCTGCGGAAGAAGAGGGTATGGGTACTGGACTGGCCTGCCTGCAGTCCTGACCTGTCCCCAATAGAGAATGTGTGGAGAATTTTGAAAGGTAAAATGCAACAGCAATGACCCCTACCGTTGCACAGTGGTATCCTCTGTGCCAAAAAATCTTTTAAGTGTGGTGAAAAGGAATGGCATCATTACAAAGTGGTAAATGCTCTACTGTCCCAACTTTTTTGGAATGTGTTGCAGGCCCGAAATGCAGGAATGGATGTTTATTAATAAATGAAATGAAGTTGACCAGACAAAACTTAAAATATCTCAGGTTCATCCTGTCTGCAATTAAATAAAAGTAAATGTAAGAAACTCTGTTTTTTTTATTATTTGCACTTTCCATGCTGTCCCAACTTTTTTCAATTTGGGGTTGTAGAATGGGTCAATTAGAATAATATTGTGTTATTTATTAAAATTAAATGGAAGTTGTAGGTGCTCAGGTGGTACAGCAGTCTAAAATGCTAACCCTCCATCTCAGAATTTAGGCTTTTGTTTTTGAGTCCTGGTGGTGCCCCCTGCTCAACAGATACAATTGGCTGTGTCTGATGAAGGATAGAGTTTCTCCTACTGCAAATGCTGCCTGGTCAAGGTGCCTGCATGAGTAGTTTAGGAACACGGCATAGCGATTCTCTTAACTGGACAGTGGCTCTCTCTGTTGACTGGTATCGGACGGGGAAGGGGTTTATGTAAGTCTGCCAGGGTGGTGCAAGCAGCAGGGGAGCTGAATAATAATAATAATAATGCATTTTATTTATAGGCGCCTTTCAAAGCACTCAAGGGCACCTTACATCTTACAGAGCAGTTAAACAACAATACAAGACATATACAATTAACATTTGAACAATCAAGTGAATTAATTGTAGGCTAGTTTGAATAAGTGAGTCTTTAGGTGGGATTTGAAGAGTAAAAAGGAACAGATACTGTGGAAACCCTACATTTCTCTCTAAAGAGAATCGTGGTACCGCCTCCTCATCCTCATGTCACATGAGCTTCGCAGATGTAAACAAACCCAGGTGGAGTGCACTGATTCAGCTGGGAGAAGTCACCAGGTTGTTGCCATGTCTCCGTCAAGCAAAGGAAGTCATATCCATAATCTTTCAGGAGATCATAATATTAACAAATAGAGGAGGAAAAGAAAGTCAAAAAGGGAATTGTGCATTACATTTAATTTAATTTGATAAACAAACATTTTTGGGGATAGTTTGATTGCACCCAGAAGGGCAATGGGTATAACAACTTTTAACCTTCCTACAGACACCGTAGGCAGTTTTCTTATGGTGGAGCAGCAAACCTGCCTGGCCATGGGGAAAAATCCCATTTTGTCCAGAATCCTTGGTAATATCATCAGAATAATGAAGACCTCAGAGTTACTGCAAAAGATTAAATACTTTTATAGTGGTGGCTTGAACTGGACAACATGGCAGTAGTTTTTCCCCCTCTTCTTACTGGTGTACTGAACTGAGCTTTGATGTATGTTTAGTGCCTTTAAGAGGCCATGTTTCTTTACCAAATCACTGCTCCTCTGTGATTTAGCTCAGATTTTAAATACTCTGCTGGCTTCATTTTGAGTTACTTTGTGAAATAAGTAATTCTTATCATCACATACAACTCTGAGCTTTGATATTTATATTACAGTAGACCCTTGAGTTACGAACCGTTTACCATATGAACATTTTGGGTTATGAGCGATCTTTTTCAACTTAATGAACAAACAAATTTTGGATTATGAATCGAAATTCGCGAAACACGTGACATCACGAACAAGTTGACTCCGACCGTCTCTCTCTCTCTCTCTCTCTCTCTCTCTCTCTCTCTCTCTCTCTCTCTCTCTCTCTGTTTTCTTTATATTTTGTAAAATTCTATATTAAACTGTCCCCAAAGAAGGTGCAGAGAAAGCATAGTGTTGAGAAAACGTATATAATGTATAATTACTCCTGCCAGTAGCTGTCACTGTGTATCAGACAGCAGGGACAGTGAGTGAGAGAGACGAAGGAAATCGGCTCAGTAAAGTAGTCTTTCTTTCGTGCAATTACACCTACAAAATACAACACTATTGAAGTAAAGAAGGAAATAATAGAGAAATATGAGAGTTGTTGTTTCTGTTAGATACATTTTCTATAAAAAAGAAGGAAATTTATTATTGTGTATGGTACAGCACACGTACTGTACTGAAATGTAATTTGTGTGTTTTTATGTACAGTACAGTACTACTACTGTGTATTGTCGTTCATTATTGTTTATTACAGTAATGTCTATTCTATAATTTAAAATTTAGGGGAAAATATACTTGTATTTAAAACAAAAAAGTCTGTTTAAGACATTAGAAAGGTTAGATAAGGGGGTGGTTTGGGAGGTCTGGCACGGATTAATTCTATTTACATTATTTCTTATGGGAAAAATAGGTTTGACTAACGAAAATTTTGACTTAGAACAGCCCTTTGGAACCAACTAAATTTGTAAGTCAAGGGTCTACTGTTTATGGAAAATGGGGGAAAGATGATATTAATACATAACCATCACCATAATTAACTTGGTTTGTTGTGTATAAAATGAAACAGTGCTATCACTGGCTTGTATATGTAGCTTCTAGCTTGGTGTTTAAACATTTTGTTTATTTCCTTATCTTCAATAAATGCTTCATCATGATCAGAGTCGTGATTGGGCAGTTTAGAGCGTTCAGCTCATTTTTGGAAACCAAAATACCTGGGGATAATACCTACATAATGTTCTTAGAGCATTATTATTTATTTATTTATTTATTTTCTGCATCTTTAATGTGATTTGGTTGCTTCTAGTTTATCCTTTTAAACATTCTTTGAAAAAGTATCCAAAATGCTAAATAATATTAATATTTAACTTTTTTAGGAAAACAAAATTTAAATAATTTATATTTGTATTTTTACTGCTTTAACTTACTTATTATAATACACTTATAATGAATACATTTTTTACAATTTTCTGTGAATATATGTTTTTATGTAATACATAGTTTACTGAAAAATGTTCTGACCTCAGTGACAAAGTATGTTCTGCTGGTATGAGATTTAATAATAATAATAATAGTGTACATAAATAATGTAGATTTAAGCCATGTCCTTTAGGATCTTAAAGCTTTTTCTGTTTGTGTGCTAGTTCTTAGTTTATGGGCTCTAAATAGCTTCCTGTAGTTATATAAAATAGCCTTCCTTTCTGTGGAAATGTAAACAGATGGAGAAAACAGATCAGAATTGCATGCTAATGTCTTCTGTAATATTGTACATTTACATTAACATTTTCTCACATTTTACTAGCATGATTATTAAGTTAAAAAAAATACACTTTCAATGTATCTCAAAATATGCCGAACAGGATAAGTAGTTATGTGTTGTAATTTGTAACTTTTGATGTCTTCTTTTTTCAGGTTAATTTTCCTGATGTGGAAAGAGTGGAATGGCTTAATAAGGTGTGTTATAATGTACTCATCATTTTATTTATTTTCATACCAGATTAAAAAAAGCTTTATTTAAAATAAATGTGCCTAAGTAGGATATGTATTTGCATGGTGGCCTTTTTTTTTAAAAACATTTTTGGTGCACAGACGTAAAGTCACCATTTATTTATATATATATATATATATATATATATAATGCTATATAATGCTATATAATGCTTATTGCAACTAGTTGATGTCAAGCTACATTGTGCACTTCTTACAACTTTGTTTCTTACAACTGAGTGCTGGTGCCTGACCACAAACAGTTGTTAACTACACAAGGATGCTGGATGATGTCTTTAATTTACAATTTTTTTAAGTTTGGTAACTATATGTTTTTGCATTGTTTTTAAGTTGATGCAGGTCAAATAGAATATAAAACCTTTGACTTTTGTGAGATTTTTTTAAAGCATTTTACCTACTTATTTGAATTAAGGTTTGTATTTTCAGATATGTTCTGCAGAACCTAAAAGCTTGCTTCATATTTACGGCTTTAGGCAGGTGCTTTTATCCAAAGCAACTTACTGTAGTTACCAAAGCAACTAAGGGTTCAGGGTTTTTTATGAGCCCCCACAGGTGCAACTTGGCCGTAGTGGGGCCTGAATCATTGATCTTCTGATCACTTATCCAGTACCTTGAACACTGAGCTAAGGCTACCCTTAATCCACATTAGTTAAATGCTTAAATGAATATAAACTGATTCATATTGACTTTTCTTTATCTTTTATTTACAGACAGTGCATCAGATGTGGCCATTTATTTGTCAGTTTGTGGACAAACTATTTCATGACACAATCGAGCCTGCCGTTAAAGGAGCAAATGCACATCTCAGCTCTTTCTGCTTCACCAAGATAGACATGGGTGATAAGGTCTGTTAGTCTCACTCTCTTGATATGCAATAAAAAAAATATTCCCGTTTAATTTTTACATAGTAGGTTTTAAATATGGAATAACATTACTATCTTAACATGTAAGACAATAAGTGTTCATAGCATTCAAATTGCACTCCGGCTTTGGCAGCAATCTGAATATGTAAATGGTCATGTAAATTGATGATTTATGTTTCGATTTTTTAAAAGTATGATTTTGGCCATATTCCAGGTAACACTGTTGCCTCACAGCAAGAAGGTCCTTGGGTTCGATTTACAGGTGGAGCGCCCAGGGTCACTTTTGTGTGCAGTTTGCATGTTTTCCCTATGTCTGCGTGTGTTTCCTCCCACAGTCCAAAAAACATGCAAGTGAGGTGAATTGGAGATAACAAAAATTGTCTGTGACTGTGTTTGACATTACAAAACTTGAACTGATAAATCTTGTGTAACCAGTAATTACCTGTCCTGTCATAAATGTAACCACAGTGTGTTAACATGATGTTAATATCCTAATAAATAATATACCAATTATTTATAATCAGATAGCCAGATAAGTCAGATAGCTGGAAAAAAACTACCAAAAACTGGCTTTATTAGTCAGTGTATGTTTACTTTATTATTGGATTTCTGTTGAATTTCTACATCTTCACATGTGTGGAAACATTGTTCATTTGTGCTTGGATGTTGCCTCAGCCAATGAGCTTTATTGCATTATGCACAATTTTACATTAAAACCAAACGTTATGATAAATTACCTTTTACCCAAATAACAAGTAATATACAAGATGGATATAATCTACGTGGTGGAGTCCACTGTATATAAGGAGTGTCGGCAAAGTGAAACAAATTTAATGTATGTAAGCGTAACTTGCTACTTAGTTACCTAAATAGTTTTACAGTTACATGCTTTATAATTGAAAAACTACTAGATACAGTGACTTGCCTGAAAGATGAATTCAAATGATTTACTGGTCATATAAAGGTTAGGTTTATGTTAGTTGTAATCATACACAGGTAACTGGGAGCTGCATAGCAAGAAGACCACTTGAGCAGCAAGAATCTGTGATTTGTTTATTCTTTTGAATCTTTATTTAACTGGCAAAATTACAAAAAAAGACTTTTAATGTTTTCACTTTTCAACAAACTTGTAACTGGTTTTTCTGGTATTTCACAAAATGCCCCAGATTTTCCCGGAAATTAGGTTTGTAGTTTGAAATAAAATAATGGTAACTGCAGGCCCTTAGAACAAAGACGTACTCCAAAACCTCTTTAGAATAGTAGAGAAATCTACACTCTTGGAGTGAGATGTCCAACAAGCACATTGTGGGGTGTCCGTACTGTAAAGTACACTGTTTATCAGAGCAAAATCTGCTTTAATAGTTTTAAAACTATTTTAAACCAACAGTTTACACTTCATTGCCAGGACAAAAACATGTTGCAATGGTTTGTATAGTGGGTTTAATTGTTGTATTTTTTCAAATTTTTATTCTTGTTTTTTTTTCTTCTTTTTTTTAGCCTCTGAGGGTGAATGGTGTTAAGGTTTACACAGAGAATGTAGACAAACGACAGATTATCATGGACCTACAAATAAGGTGAAATACATATTTTGATAACCAGCTTTTGGTGTCTTTTTCATTTATATTGACCTACCAAGTCTTTTAGAACCAGACGAAGTACTGCACTCTGCAGACATAAAATAAAGCAATAAGCCACGAGAGACCGTGCGTTACTGCGTTACTGCGTTTGCGGTTGTTTTGGCACGACGCGAAGCGGAATGCCTAAAACGTCTTTCCCCGTGATAAAATCATAGCAGTAACGCACGGTCTCGAGTGGCTTATTGCTTTTATAAAACGGCGGTAAACACAATTTATAAATGTTTTCATTTACAAAAACACTTACAAAAAGCATTCTTCTGTGACCCCAGGTAGTTCGTTAACAGTGTTGCTAGGCAACATGAGGGCGAACATAACATTCACTTTTTCTTTTCAGTGGCGTATTAATATGGAATGATGTGAGGTGGTCATAGGTGTGCGTTTATCGGTGATTATACAACAGTTAGTTCCGACCTTACAATCTGATTGGTTGAGAAGCGTTCTAACCGTGCTGATATTCGTAATAACAGCACGGCCTTTTCACACCACAACTGTATTACTCCGCTGGCGCGTTGCCAGTAACGTCAAGCTTCATGCACACAAATGCGCACGCAGGCGACACAGACCTTATTCCCGATCGCGTTTTTAATCCATTATCTGATATACAATCTAGCGCACTGTGTCGGGAACATAAATCCGCGATCTGATACACAATATAGTGCACTATGTAGGGAACATAAATCCGCGATCTGATACACAATCTAGTGCACTATGTAGGGAACATAAATCCACGATCTGATACACAATATAGTGCACTATGTAGGGAACATAAATCCGCGATCTGATACACAATATAATGCACTATGTAGGGAACATAAATCCGCGATCTGATACACAATATAGTGCACTATGTAGGGAACATAAATCCGCGATCTGATACACAATCTAGTGCACTATGTAGGGAACATAAATCCGTGATCTGATACACAATCTAGTGCACTATGTAGGGAACTTTAATGTGTTTGTAACGCGAACAGTTAGCTTAATAGCCCAGTTAGCAGCTCCTAAGAGTTCTGTTATCACCCATATCCTTTGGTGTGTGTGAGAGGTTTTTTATTTCTTTTTTTCCCTTCATAGGTTCTTGCCTTTTTCTTCTTGTTGTTCTTACCTCCTTAAAATGAGTTTTTGCAACTTGGGATGTCTGCTTTGTAGTGTTAAACTTTATATTCGTTGTGGAACTACTTTTTGGCGGAAGGTATTGTCAATATTAAAGCATATTTAATATGAAATTCAGGGCTTCTTTGATTTATTTTCTTTCTTTATTTTGTAAAAACTGTTGTACACCTTCGGCTTCGGCTCGTGCCTGCGACCAAATCACAGCCGTGATGTTATTCGCGATAACACACGACCTCAAGTGTTCTATTGCTTTTATACAACAGTTTTTACAAAATAAAGAAAGAAAATAAATCAAAGAAGCCCTGAATTTCATATTAAATATGCTTTAATATTGACAATACCTTCCGCCAAAAAGTATATATTTTACAACGGCTTTGAACGCGGCTCAGCCAATCAGATTTTAGGACCGGAACTGTCCGTTTTATAAACAAATTCAAACAGTGCTCTTGACACCACATCCAGGGTTAAATAAACATATGTTAACAAGTTTGCTGGGCAATATACTTTCATCCAGGGTTTTCTTGCACTACTGTATTCACAGTTTGTGACTTAATAATTTAAAAACAACAGAAAAAAACAATAAAATCACCACAACAATGGTTGTTTTATCAAAATGGCAGAAAAAAGTAACAAATAAGAATTTGTTAGTTCCAGTAATTTTGCTGTAATCTTTACACCAGCTGTGACAACAACCAGGTAAAACATTTAAAACATAATTGAACACTTTATTTATTATGAAAGGGTTATGTAAATAGAGCAAAAATGAAAGTGATTATGAACACTCAAGAAGTACTGAAGACTGGAAAAAGTAAACTCTATATTTGGGAAGTAGAGAATGTGCTGGTAAAGCAAGGATTAGCAAAAAAAAAAAGCCTTGGTCTGGCCACTTGCCACATATGGTTGTGAAGTATGGACACAGGAAGAAAGACAAAGGCCTTTGAGAACCTTTGAGGCCTTAGTGCATTAGAAAACCATTGAAAATGTAATTGAATGAGATCATCACTAAGCAAATTTACAAGATGGCCAGGAGCTACTGAACCACATCCATCAAGTCCATCCAGTTCTGTAACTTTGGGCATGTGTTGAGGCACCCACATGAAAACATTGAAGGCACTGTTGTGACAGGACTTCTGAAATGACTCCGAGGACAAGGCAACCACAAGTATGCTGTATTGACATTAGGACATGGATTGCCTTATCAGGGGCCAGTCTGCTACAAGCAACACAAGATGGAGGGCATTGGAGAAAGCTGACCAGCCAGCCATCACAAGTGTTAATGGCATTATGACATGCTGTAGTGTCATTAAATGTTAAAATGAATTTTTATTTTATAGCAGGTTAATCAAAGGAACACTAAATGGCCAAATTATGTTTATATTCCTTAAACATTCATGTGTTAAATGTCGGCCATGTGTTTTATTTGCGTCCCAACATAACCTGCATGGTGACATATAAGTGGTTACACTGTAAGATTGTGGTGCTGGATGCATGGTTGGAATGTTTATTAAATTGCAAAACCTGGAAGGTTGTAAATTCAGGCTAAAAGCACTAATTGTACCAGAAAGCACTTTTGTAACATTAGAAAAAAAAATCCTTACTACTCATGCACTACTGCACTCTAGATGCAGATGTTTATTGGTAAAGTCAGTTCTCTTACAGTGGTTGAGATGACATTGTAATAGTGGTTGTAGGCAATACATTTTAAAATATATTTGTTATGTATGTGTATTTTGTGTAGCTTTGTTGGAAACACCGAGATTAATGTGGAAATTAAGAACTACTACTGCAGAGCAGGCATCAACAGCATACAGGTAATCCACCCACACTAAGTCTGTGTGTGCGCACGCACACTTATTTTGCTGCACCATCTTTATTGCATTAAACTGGATGTGCAGTCTTGTGAGTTGTTCAATCCATCTTAATCTTTACTCTTTTAGATTTTCAAACATTTATTTTAAAGCAATACTAAATAAAATAAGCAATACATAAATATTGTACACTTACTAGCAACTTTATTACCAACACCTGTACAAATGCTACTATTTGAACATATTTCCTGAAAAGTTGGAATATTTTGTAAAATGCAATAAAAAGAATATGCATTGATTTTGTTCATTCTGTTAAAACATATTTAACTAATACAATTAGAAAGAAAATGTACCCAGTGTTTCAACTTCTTTGTGTTTTGTAAATAGAAACACATTTTGAATTTGATGTCTGCAACACACTGCAAAAGTTTGGAACAGAGTAAGGGTATCATGATTGGGTATAAAAGGAGGGTCCACCAAAGGAAGTTTGTGCAAGCAGTGATGGGTCGTGGCCTACCACTTATAATAATAATAAATAATAATACATTTTATTTATATAGCGCTTTTCAAGATACTCAAAGACGCTTTACATAAGACAAATAATCAAAACAAATACGTACATACACCATACAAATCATAGTACAAAATCAAAATAGTACATCAACATCAAGAATAATTAAGATAAAAACAAAGAGAGCAGCATAAGACAGTTCATTAAAAATTAGCTAAATTATGAGAGAGAACAACAAATATAGAACAATTTCTTAAAATTAGACAGAAACAGGACAGATTTACATGCAATCAGGAAACTGAAAACTTTACAAGTTTTAGGATCTAGGACTTCACATTTCTGTCGTGATCTAAGTATAAAAACTATTAAAAAGAATAGCAAAAATAAAAGCATTTATTTTGTGTTGTTACAAGTTAAATGCCACTCTGAATAGATGAGTTTTGAGAAGTGACTTGAATTTGGACAGGTCAGGACAATCTCGTAGGTGTTTGGGGAGAGCATTCCATAAAGATGGAGCAGCTATGGAAAAGGCCCTGTCACCCCAGGTCCGGTGCTTGGTCCTAGAGGGTATGGACAGTAGGTTAGCCTCAGAAGAGCGAAGGCTACGGGAGGGAATGTGCTGATGGAGCAGGTCGGTGAGGTAGGATGGGGCCTGATTATGGAGAGCTTTGTGAGTGAATAGAAGAATTTTGAATTGAATGCGTTGAGCAACGGGAAGCCAATGAAGTTTTTGTAGAACAGGTGTAATATGATCACGGGAGCGAGTATGAGTAAGGAGGCGAGCAGCTGAATTCTGGATATACTGAAGTTTTTTTAGGATTTTGTTAGATGTACCATAAAGGATGCTATTGCAATAATCAATTCTGGATGTAATAAAAGCATGAATCAAGGTTTCGGCGGCAGAAAAGGAGAGTGATGGACGTAGACGTGCTATGTTTTTTAGATGAAAGAAAGCAGTTTTGGTGATGTGATTTACATGGCGGTCAAAAGAGAGGTTGCTATCAAAAATTACACCAAGATTTCGGATGTTAGAAGACGGAGACAAAGTGTCATTATCAATGGTAATTTGAAAATTTTTTGTGGTTTTTGCCAGGGTTGTAGGACCTACGATGATCATATCTGATTTTTCACAGTTTAATTTGAGGAAATTAGCTTTCATCCACAATTTCATTTCAGTGATGCAATTTGTCAGAGTGGAGTGAAGTTCAGTATTAATGGATTTGGAGGAGATGTAAAGCTGAATATCATCAGCATAGCAGTGGAAATGTAAACCATGCCGACGTATGATGTCACCAAGGGGGAGCATATAAAGAATAAACAAAAGGGGACCTAACACTGAGCCTTGGGGAACGCCTTGGGACAGTGGAGCAATGGCAGAACTACAATTGTTGATATTAACAAACTGTTGTCTGTTTATGAGATATGACCTTAACCACAAAAGGGCAGTACCAGTGATGTTGACAGAGGATTCAAGGCGGGACAGAAGAATGGAGTGATTAATGGTGTCAAAAGCTGCAGTAAGATCAAGGAAGACGAGAATATTAATTTGTCCAGAGTCTGAGGAAAGAAGAAGGTCATTTGTGACTTTGAGGAGGGCTGACTCAGTGCTGTGCTGGGGGCGGAAACCAGACTGAAATGATTCAAATAGATTATTGGAATTTAGGTGATCTTTGAGCTGTGAGGCAACAACACGTTCCAGTATTTTCGACAGAAATGGAAGATTGGAAATGGGCCGAAAGTTACTCATAATGTTAGAGTCAAGTCCAGGTTTTTTAAGTATGGGAGTAACAGCAGCCAATTTGAGTGATTGAGGGACTGAGCCAGAACTAAGAGAGGAATTGATTATCTCTGTGATAAGTGATGAGATAACTGGAAAACAACCCTTAACAAGTTTTGATGGAGCAGGATCCAAAACACAAGTGGAGCTTCGCATCCCTGTTAAGATCTCAGATAGGTCCAAAAGAGACACAGGTGAGAACTGAGACAGAGGCTGGGTAATAAATTGAGATGAGATAGGCGGAGAAACAGAGATGACCGGGGAAACTGTCAGAAAATTGTGGATATTCTCAACTTTTGTTTGAAAAAATGAGAGGTAAGAGTTACACTTGTCAACTGTAAAGGAATTGGTAGTATTGTCAACTGGTTTGAGAAGTTTATTTATTGTGGAAAAGAGAGTCTTAGGATTTGTTGATCCAGCATGTATGAGTTCGGAATAGTAAGTGGATCGGGCTGCCGTAAGAGCGTCTTTGTAATGTTGAAGATAATCAGAATAAATCTGATAATGTACTGTTAGACCGGTTTTCTTATAAAGTCTTTCAAGCTGGCGTTTACGGGATTTCATTTGGTGAAGCTCAATTGTGTACCATGGTGCGGAATGACTAAATGAAACAAATTTGGTTCTCAAAGGAGCCAGCTCATCAAGACATGAGGCGAGTATGTCATTATAGTAATCGACAAGGTCAGATGAATTACTAGACAGTACAGGACAGACAGACATCTTTTTAACAAGAGAATCTGAGAAAGCAGAGGGAGAGATATATTGAAGATTCCTGAAGGATATTTTACGTTTAGCTCTAGTGATGGGCCTAGTGACCTCAATGTCCATGATGATTGTCAAATGATCAGAGACAGTAAGGTCATGGCTGGACGGCTGATGAACTAGGACACCAGTAGAGCAGACAAGGTCAAGAGTATGACCTTTTTTATGAGTTGGAAAATGTATATGTTGTGTGAAATTAAAACACTGTAACAATTCCAAAAATTCCCTGGCAAATTTACAGTTGTTGTCATCAATATGGATGTTAAAATCACCCATAAGCAGTACAGAGGATGAGAGGGCACTAAGCTGGGTTAAAAAATCTGAAAAATCAGAGAGAAAGGAAGCGTTTGGCTTTGGCGGACGATAAACTACAGCAGTGACCAGAGGAGTAGGCCCTGACAACTTGAAAGCCAGGTGTTCAAAAGAAAGAGCAGCAGGAAAAGACAAAGTGGTTATTTTAATATCATCCCTATAGACTGCAGCAACACCACCACCTCGCCCTTCCATACGAGGTTCATCAATATACGAGTATCCCATTGGCGTGGTCTGATTTAACGTAAAATAATCCAAGGGTTTATGCCAAGTTTCAGTGAGACAGAAAAAGTCTAGTTCACTGTCAGATATAAATTCACTGAGTACAGTACTTTTTGTGTTGAGTGAACGAACATTAAGCAATGCCATTTTCAAGTGGTATTGTTGTGTAGTTGGCTGTGAGGAACGAGGAAGAGAACGGAGATTTGCTAAGTCCACTCCGCGTTTCCCATCCCACTCCGTGGACAGCGTTGTCATGGAGACTACACCGCTACTGGTGTGCAAGGCAGCAGCGCTCTGATGACGTGTTTGCGGAGCGACAGTGCGCACGGCTGACCAGAAGGATGGAATAGCGTTACCGTTTCGAAGATAAACAAGCTTTCTCCGGGAGCCCCTGTGAATATAATAATAATAATAATAATACATTTTATTTATATAGCGCTTTTCAAGATACTCAAAGACGCTTTACATAAGACAAATAATCAAAACAAATACGTACATACACCATACAAATCATAGTACAAAATCAAAATAGTACATCAACATCAAGAATAATTAAGATAAAAACAAAGAGAGCAGCATAAGACAGTTCATTAAAAATTAGCTAAATTATGAGAGAGAACAACAAATATAGAACAATTTCTTAAAATTAGACAGAAGCAGGACAGATTTACATGCAATCAGGAAACTGAAAACTTTACAAGTTTTAGGATCTAGGACTTCACATTTCTGTCGTGATCTAAGTATAAAAACTATTAAAAAGAATAGCAAAAATAAAAGCATTTATTTTGTGTTGTTACAAGTTAAATGCCACTCTGAATAGATGAGTTTTGAGAAGTGACTTGAATTTGGACAGGTCAGGACAATCTCGTAGGTGTTTGGGGAGAGCATTCCATAAAGATGGAGCAGCTATGGAAAAGGCCCTGTCACCCCAGGTCCGGTGCTTGGTCCTAGAGGGTATGGACAGTAGGTTAGCCTCAATATAACGAGGCCGGCGAAGGAGTCCAAGCTGTTTGATGACTGAAATACACGATGGAGTAGTGCAGTTGTTGAACTTCCTCAGCTGGTCAACGGAATAGTTCAACATCGTGCCGATCCCAGGAAAACTCATCCACCGTTCACCACCGGCCGCAGACGCGATGTACAGTAGAAAGAACAAAAAGTATCAAAAGCACAAATAAAAGTATCAAAAGTAACATAAAAGAAATAGATCCACAAGGTGTGTAAAAAGATGAAAACGAAAAACGATAAAAAATACAATAAAATACGGTAAAATACGGTAACGGTAGCGGCAGCCAAATGCGCCAGCGTCCACCATCACCATGGCAACTTCAACTTATGTGCCAAACTTTAGAAAAGAACTACCAATTAGTTTAAAAGGAATGTTTATCAATGCAACAAACATTGAGTTTTCTTTGCCAAAAATGAAAATCCAGAAAAGCCAACATCTGTCATGAAATAGGGGTGCCTCTGTTCCCATGGCATAGCAATACAAAATGATAGATGGGCCCTTTGTTTTTAATGTACTCCTTTAATGTTTTAGCTATTAAGTGTTTATGCAACTATGCTGCTTCATCAGCTGCTTTTCGGCATAGCCTTTTAAAATAACAGTCCTGGGCTCCCAAAAAAGCATAATGCAACAGTATTTGCTCTTTTATCTACTAAAATGACAAGTAAAGCTCACAAAATGACAATGTCACTCATAATTGGTTAAAGTTTTATATATTGACTGAATTAGATTTTATTTTAAACTTTTGAGCTCAAAGGTAGTATGAGTGGTAAAACGAATGTAAAAAAAGGTTGACAAATTGCCTTTAGCCTCTAGTTTTATATTAACAACAGTCAATAATTTCACTTTGGGAAAGAAAAAACATTCATAAAGATACAATAAAACATTTGAACTTTCTAAGCATGCTTACTGGACTTGAAAGTCAAATAAAACGTCATACCCATGCATCTGTGCTTATTAGGACATTAAGTAATGGACTTTGTTTTGGTGAAAATAAATACTTCATTTCTTTGTTTAATTATGCACAAGATAACAAACAGGTTACACAAATGTCCTGTAGCAAGTTTTCCTAGATGCTTGAAAAAAAAAACTACCAACTTATTTCCATACAAATCTGCACCACAATGTTATTTAAGATTTTATTTAACTGTGGATTTAAAGGCAAAGGGTGCTACTCGGTACTGATTTCAATTGTTTCTTTTTTTTTATGTGACATTCTTGATAGGGATATTAATAAAATAGTATTTATACTCCTTAAAGCTTAAATGTTTTTGCTAAGTGTTGTACAGCTGTATGCATAGGATTTCATATTCTTTTAATGTTCTCAGTTGTTGTTTTAATGAAGAATGCTGCCTAAACCCGCTGCCTAAAGTCTTTCACTGCTGTTTAGTCAGGTTGAGATCTGTGACTTTGAGTGACTGTGAAAGTTGTAGCATTATTAAAGTAATGCTTACTTGTAAAGTCATTGTGGCCTGTTCTGTTTTAGCTACATGGAGTGTTAAGAGTCATCATGGAGCCGTTGCTGGGAGACATGCCTCTGGTTGGAGCACTATCAGTTTTTTTCCTTAAGAAACCTGTAAGACACACAAACACACACAAACACACACACACACACACACACACACACACACACACTTTCCATTGTACACATGAACAATGATTTTGTTTTTTGTTTTTTAATATGTACACATATTGTTGCCAAGTCTTTTTTGTAAAGGTGGAGTCCAGGTAAAGCCCCACATCTACAATAATAGAAAATGAGCCCAATTTGCAGTGCAAAAATGTTAATATGGAGAATAAAAAATGGTAGCCAAAGTAACAAATTAAGGACACAAAACATCCACATCCCACAATGGAGAAAGTGGATGGGAAAGTAAGCAGAAATAAAAACGGGTCAGATCCATATGTGGGGCATTCTCCAAAATGCAGAAGGGTGCTACGACACTGGCTGAATTTGCTTGGAAACATAGAGTATCACAAGACCGGTTTTAGCCCGACATTGGAGGAAAGCAGATTGCCGACAGAGGAGTTGGCAGCTCTGAGGAAGAGACTGTGATAAACAGAAGCGCTTCCTGTTGCAAATTAATGCTTAATAAAGTGCAGGTGACTGTCAGTTAAGAGAAACTGACATGTCAATTCATCTTCACCTCCATGTTATCTTTGCCAACTACAAATAGCAATACAGGTGAGCCCTTTGTTTTCAGTGGACTCCTTTAATGTTTAGCTGTTACCTATTTATACACATACTGCTTTATAAGCTGCTTTTCAAAAAAATTACTCTGCATAGCCTTTAAAAAAAGATTTGGGCCCCCAAAAAGCATAACGCAACAATATTGTTGATTTGCCCTTTGATTTATTTATGTTAAATTAAAGCCCTGATAATGGCATAGCCAGTTATGACCAGTAGTCTGAGGAAGCATAATTAGCCTGTCATTCTTTTTTAAGTCTTTCTAAAACCTTTCTTGTGTATGGAAAGGAGTTGGTGCCCTTCTCCAAGTGATATGAAAGGCAAATTGTCAGAGACTAGTTTTATGCGTTTTAAAGGAAGCACATGGCTCTTTCAGAATGGAAGTCATAGGTGGAGGGTTGTATAATGTAAATAAATTGGCAAAAAAGAAAGTTTGACAACATCAGGTTTAAGACCTATGCTGGTAGTTTGACAGCTCTGCTTTAAGACTTGTTTCTAAATGACTGAGTTGTGGATTCGTTATTCTTACAGGTATTAGGGTGTGACAGGAATGAGGAGTGGGCACTAAATGGTTGTATAAATTACAATGCAGTGCAGATGAAATCAGTACAATGTGCACTTCCTTAGATAAAAGCTATAGCATGACAGTCCTCACTACAAGGGCTATTATTATTTGACTAAAATAAAAACTACAAAATCGATTTTAAGTTAACTAACAAAGTATTACTGAAAATAAGTCAAAGACTATTTATTAAAGAACTATTGACTCCAGTCTGTAATTTAAAAAAAGGATAGACGAGAACTGGTATAAATAAAGTTTCCTTTTAGTATTTCTTTTAAGATTTAAGTCAGACAAACACTGCAAAGACAAACTAAAAGGAAACTTTCAGTTTTTCATTTCAGTTCTAGTTTATTGTGAAAAGCAGTGCTGCTGATAAAATGAGTTTTTATTTCAGTGAAATTATACAATGCCAAGGGGTGACTGGTGGTATCAGCCGAGTGTGTTTTGTTGGTGACAAAAGCTCTGCGGTAGATTTGTCGCCATGTCCAGGGTATTCCTGTCGTCCACTCCTGGTTGAACTGGACCTGCCACAAACCAAGATAAAGCGGTTGATGAAAAATAATGTGATATGATATTTTGTTGAATTAACAATTAAATTGCATTTGGCTGCTCAGGTGTATATTTGGTATACTCAGTACATATTCATGCTTTTTTTTGGAAATAGCAGATCCAAGAAAAATGCCTCAGGACAACCAGTTTCTTGTCAGAACTAATAGAAACTAAGAAACCAAAATGTATTTCAGTCTTATGCTAAAGCCATTGTGAGCCATTGTTCTTGGATATTGTTATTAAATTGACGTTATTGTGCTGTATTACAGTTTTTAAACCCTATTAAATGGCATGTTTTGTTTATATACTAAAATAGTTAACACATTTACAAGGAACACAGTTAAATGAGGCAGTAATTAGCAAAATTTAGTGTACAATTTTGTTTATTTGCTGAATTTTATATTTTGCCCATTGATGGACTGGCCGACTTGTCTGGGGTGTTTCCTACCTTTCACCCAGTGAATCGTCGGTGGTAACACAGACATTGAATAAATGAATGAATAAATTTAACATACAGTGTATCACAAAAGTGAGTACACCCCTCACATTTCTGCAAATATTTCATTATATCTTTTCATGGGACAACACTATAGACATGAAACTTGGATATAACTTAGAGTAGTCAGTGTACAGCTTGTATAGCAGTGTAGATTTACGGTCTTCTGAAAATAACTCAACACACAGCCATTAATGTCTAAATAGCTGGCAACATAAGTGAGTACACCCCACAGTGAACATGTCCAAATTGTGCCCAAATGTGTCGTTGTCCCTCCCTGGTGTCATGTGTCAAGGTCCCAGGTGTAAATGGGGAGCAGGGCTGTTAAATTTGGTGTTTTGGGTACAATTCTCTCATACTGGCCACTGGATATTCAACATGGCACCTCATGGCAAAAAACTCTCTGAGGATGTGAGAAATAGAATTGTTGCTCTCCACAAAGATGGCCTGGGCTATAAGAAGATTGCTAACACCCTGAAACTGAGCTACAGCATGGTGGCCAAGGTCATACAGCGGTTTTCCAGGACAGGTTCCACTCGGAACAGGCTTCGCCAGGGTCGACCAAAGAAGTTGAGTCCACGTGTTCGGCGTCATATCCAGAGGTTGGCTTTAAAAAATAGACACATGAGTGCTGCCAGCATTGCTGCAGAGGTTGAAGACGTGGGAGGTCAGCCTGTCAGTGCTCAGACCATACGCCGCACACTGCATCAACTCGGTCTGCATGGTCGTCATCCCAGAAGGAAGCTGACGCACAAGAAAGCCCGCAAACAGTTTGCTGAAGACAAGCAGTCCAAGAACATGGATTACTGGAATGCCCTGTGGTCTGACGAGACCAAGATAAACTTGTTTGGCTCAGATGGTGTCCAGCATGTGTGGCGGCGCCCTGGTGAGAAGTACCAAGACAACTGTATCTTGCCTACAGTCAAGCATGGTGGTGGTAGCATCATGGTCTTGGGCTGCATGAGTGTTGCTGGCACTGGGGAGCTGCGGTTAATTGAGGGAAACATGAATTCCAACATGTACTGTGACATTCTGAAACAGAGCATGATCCCCTCCCTTCGAAAACTGGGCCTCATGGCAGTTTTCCAACAGGATAACGACCCCAAACACAACCTCCAAGATGACAACTGCCTTGCTAAGGAAGCTGAAGGTAAAGGTGATGGACTAAACCCAATTGAGCACCTGTGGCGCATCCTCAAGTGGAAGGTGGAGGAGTTCAAGGTGTCTAACATCCACCAGCTCCGTGATGTCATCATGGAGGAGTGGAAGAGGATTCCAGTAGCAACCTGTGCAGCTCTGGTGAATTCCATGCCCAGGAGGGTTAAGGCAGTGCTGGATAATAATGGTGGTCACACAAAATATTGACACTTTGGGCACAATTTGGACATGTTCACTGTGGGGTGTACTCACTTATGTTGCCAGCCATTTAGACATTAATGGCTGTGTGTTGAGTTATTTTCAGAAGACAGTAAATCTACACTGCTATACAAGTTGTACACTGACTACTCTAAGTTATATCCAAATTTTATTTCTATAGTGTTGTCCCATGAAAAGATATAATAAAATATTTGCAGAAATGTGACGGGTGTACTCACTTTTGTGATACACTGTACATCAAGCATACACTTAAATATGCATGAACTTTAGCAAATGACACACAACACATTTTTTCGGGCGGCATATTGGCTCGTGGGTAGCACTGTCGCCTCACAGCAAGAAGGTCCTGGGTTCGATCCCCAGTTGGGGCGGCTGGCTCCTTTCTGTGTGGAGTTTGTATGTTCTCCCCGTGTCTGTGTGGGTTTCCTCCGGGAGCTCCGGTTTCCTCCCACAGTCCAAAGACATGCAAGTGAGGTGAATTGGAGATACAAAATTGTCCATGACTGTGTTCGATATAACCTTGTGAACTGAAGAATCTTGTGTAATGAGTAACCACCGTTCCTGTCATGAATGTAACCAAAGTGTAAAACATGATGTTAAAATCCCAATAAACAAACAAACAAATTTTTTTAACATAAATGCATGTTAACATGTTCATTGGTTTGTTCCCTGTAGAGCTTTAGTTTCTTGTAAGACTAAGTACCACCCAGATCAAAGCAGAACCTCCAAGTCTTACTATATTTATACCTTGCAGTAAGACACATGTACACACAGTAGATGGCATGTGCAGTAAACACTTCTGTGAATGGTTTGGACCTATTTAGAATTGTGGTTGAGATAAATAATAAATGTAACATAAGCTATTCTCCTCTTCTTAAAGTAGGTCAGAGCTTCCATGAATCTACATGACCTCTGATCATCCATGGACTAATGGATTTCTGTGATGTATTTATATTTCTGGCAAAAGTGATAAAGCCCATAAAGCTAATTAGCATGTTAGCTGTTTAATTTTAGTAAAGTTTTAAAGTTCTATTATTGTTGTTGGATTGCTAATTTTAACCATCCTATCTAATACAACCAGTTTTGAAAATAAAAACTGCTATACAAGCTATACTTGCAAATAAAAACTGCTACACAAGCTATACAAAATGAAATACTTTCATTTTAAATATTAAAATTTTTTCAGGTAAGACATACAATATAAAAACAATATGGTAGCAGATATGCAAAGTTTTCCTATCACAGCAGAGAATTTGCAGGAAGGTTTAGCGTATACAGAAGGTGTGGTGCACCATTCTACTGCACAGCATTGTTTTTATATTTAATCTAACCTGCAACCTCATCACAAAAGCCAATGCCCAATGTTCCTCTTCATCAGAGTGAGTCGAGTCTGTGGTACACACATGTTGACATATATAAAACTTTGATCTATTATATGGCACGTTTAGTGGACAGCTGCTTTTAATTGAAACAGTTCTTTTCTCTTTAATGAAAAATGCTACCAAAAATGTGTCCTTGCCCACCCTGAATGCTGACTTTTGAATAGAATGCTTTAGTTCTTGTTCCTTGTTGATTAATGTTAAAAGTATTCAAAACATTTTCAGCCCTGTTCTGTGGTTACATTTAAATTTGTGCTCTGTAGTGTCCCATAATAACCGTGTGTGTGTGTGTGTGTGTGTGTGTGTGTGTGTGTGTGTGTGTGTGTGTGTGTGTGTGTGTGTGTGTGTGTGTGTGTGTACGTTGTGTACGTTGTGTACGTTGTGTGTGTGTGTTTTCATCCCTGCCTTTAGGGTTGGGGTGGATATTTGCTTCGTAACACATGGGTGTGGCTCAGATGTTGTTGATTTGGGTTGTATATGTAGTACTTAACTTAAAACTGCAGGAATTTCTGAACTGTAATGCACGCTGTAAAAGTTTACAGTAAGGTGTAATTCCGGATTTTTGTATTTTTTTTTATTTCATGTGTCTGTTTCTGTCTGTTTGTGAATGTCTGTAGTGCGTTAAAGTTGAGGTTGTTTGATTGGAACTATATTTCTAAAGGTGTGGCAGTGTTTAATTTGGTAATGCAATGTTAATATGAAATATTCTCCCACACTTCCTCACCCAGGTTTCTTTGTTTCATTGCAAACCATACTGACTCACCCCTATTCAATTTTGCGTATTTTATTTAGCCTTGCAGTAGCTCGTGCCTTAATACAAACCATTTCTTGGCAATAAGAAGCATAATATGGAAGCAAGGATGGTAGAGTGCACAATGCACTGCAACAGGTTCTCGAGCTCAGGGCTTGATTTTGTATTTCCACTCAGTGTGGTGTATTGATGTTCTCTTTGTGAGTTCTTTCAGATATTCTGGTTTATTTTCACCTTCCAAAACATGCAAAAGAAAGATTACCTATTCTTAATAGCTTCTCTAAGTCACTGTAATTAAGTGACAGCCCGTGGTTTATTCCTGCCCTGCACCTAACACCTCAAGGTGTTAAACCTGGCCAAAATAAAGCAGTCAGAGAATAAGATGAACAAATTCCTTGGTTAACATTGTAGGGCTGTGGTCATTGGAACTAAATTTAAATAAAAAATAATTTTGTGGTCTTCACCAAATTCTATAAACAAATAAATAACCTAAGGTGACAATGAAAAATACATTTCTGAGAAAATAACTTTCTTAGCCTCTTAAATAGTTTTCGAGCACATTTAGTTTTGGAGCATATTGGAGCACTCGGCTTTCTTAAAATCCCATGATGACATATAAATGGAATTGGGTCTGTACTTTGACCTGGCCATTCAAACAAGTTGCTTGTAATCTCTGTTAGCCATTCAGATGATTTGCTGGTGTATGTAATTGTTCTGTTGCATGACCCAATTTTCGTCTACCTAAAGGTGCTGCACAAATGGCCTCACATTTATCTCAGGAATATTCTTGTATAAAGTGCAGTGCATTGCAGTCTTATTGACTGCAGGCTTTCTCTTTACGGTCATTCTTGACAGCTGATAGGAGGTGTTTGTGGTAATACACTGTATTTGGTTATCACTACACATAATGATCAAATACATTCACTTTGGACTCATAAGCACAAAGGATATTATTCTAAAAATGTAGGTTTCTGTGTTAGAAAACTCATATTATACAGTACTTCCATTTCTGCATTTTAGGCCTGCAGCTCATTCCTGAAAAAGTTGGGGTGGGGGCAATTTAGAGTTACAGATGATGTTTACAGGTGATTGTAATCATGATTTAAAACAGTATCCACAAAAGCAGCATCCACAAAAGTTTAAGTCTCTAAGGAGCAAAGATGGGCAGAGGGTCTCCAGTTTGTCAATAAATGCATAAGAAAATTATTGAATTGTTTAAAAACATTTCTCAAATTTTCCTCAAATAAACACTGGAAGGGATTTGCTTATTTCTCGTGCATGATATTATATGATTCAAGGATTCTGGAGGAATTTTAGTGCGTAAAAAGGCAAGGGCACAAGCCTAAACTGAACACAAATCTTAATCAAAACTCATGCTGCTTTAGTTTAATAAAATTTAAGGGCATTTAATTCTGCTCTGCATTGTAAATTATGTGGTGCAGGCTGGCTTTAATCGGTCGTCTTTATCATTTGTACCATCTGGAAGTTATCTGCAATCATTTTCCATTAAGAAGCTCTCGAGAGGAAGCAGACTATTTTGTCTCATTTTGCAGGAAAAAAAACAGTAAGCCAGAGAGCACTGGTTCCTCACCAAAATTCTACATTTTACTGGCTGCACTGTTACAAAACAAAAACTGATGCATAATTTGTAACAAAATCTGTATCTTTATGAAAAGTTTTAGGAAATTATTTGACAAAGCTGAAACTCATGATGTATCTTTGTGGCGGTGAATACAACTGAAAATTATACACACAGAGCAACTGCTAACACGCTAGCCCATATGTATTTTATCTATATACATTAAAGTGTTTTTGCTTTTCAGATGCTGGATATTAACTGGACAGGTCTGACAAATATACTGGACATTCCAGGACTAAAGTGAGTAAAAGCATTTAGTTGTGGTTTAGCTGCACATCATTTAGCAGATGTTTATTTTGCTTAGTTATTTCCTATTCCATTATGTTTTAAACAATATCTCCAATTCTCAAAATTTTGTATAAACCAAATGTCACTGACGCAAATTCTAATTTATATTTTACGGCTTTTAGTTGCTTTGAAAGAAAGACTGTATATACAGTGAGAGTGAAAAACCTTTGCAAATGTTGATCAATTTCTTCAATTTTTTTTTGAAGCTACAACACCTGTGAAATAATCCATTTTTTTTTAGATTAACAGTCACTTCAATTGTGTACAATAAAATATCTATGTATGGCCAAATCCAAAATCAGTTGCAAGTTACAAATAGTGTTCATGTGAAAGCATTTTAAAAATTATTCTTACAGCATTACACAGGCCTGGTCAGTTGGTCTGGAGGCATAACTGATCATTTGATTGATACCAAGGGTACAAATAATCATGCAGCTAATTACAGTCGTGAAAAAGTTAGGACACCCCATGAAAACCTTTGTCTTTTTGAACATATTTAAACATATTAACATTTGAGCTTCATTTGAACAGTACTGAGAGATGGAGCTTATTAGCTAAACAAAAAAAAAAAGTTAAAAACACAAGTTGTAAAATGTAATGAACAAAAATGGAAATTTATTGTGAGGAAAAAGTTAGGAAACCCCAACATTTATTACCACTTAAAATGTCTAAAATTAGAATCATATGCACCACATCAGCTGCAATGATTAGACCATTGTTAGAGGACATTGGAGTTTCATTTAAACCTCGGACATTAGTTTGGTTTGCTCTTGATTGTTGAAGTGAGTGTTATCACCATAGTGAGATCTAAAGAGCTCTCTGAGGCCTTCAGAAAGAAGGTTGTAGATGCATATGAGTCTGGGAAAGGGATTTAAAAAGATCTCAAAACAATTAAGTAAGACCATCTGTCCAAAAACTGAAGCTGAAGCGGAGGTGGACCATGCAACATGCCAACGACCCCAAACATTCCAGTAAATCCACCAAGGAATGGCTCAAAAGAAAGAAATTGAGAGTTCTGGAATGGCCAAGTCAAAGCCTGAATCTTAATCCTATTGAGATGCTGTGGGGTGATTTTAAATGGGCTGTGCATGCAAGAAACCCCTCAAACCTCACACAGCTGAAAGAATTCTGCATGAAGGATTGGGAAAAACTTTCTCCCAGTCGATGTCAGAGACTGGTAGATGGTTATAGGAAATGTCTAATTAAGGTTATTTCAGCCAAAGGGGGAAATACCAGCTATTAGGGCGTAGAGTGTCCTAACTTTTTCCTCACAATAAATTTCCATTTTTGATAATTACATTTTACAACTTGTAAAAACTTGTAGTTTTTTCAGTTTGATTTGTTTAGTTATGTAAGCTCAATCTCTCAGTACTTTTCAAATGAAGCTCAAATGTTCATATGTTTAAATGTGTTTAAAAAGACAAAGGTGCTCATGGGGTGTCCTAACTTTTTCACATGACTGTATATGTTTAGGTTACTGTTCACTTAGGTGCTTAATAAGTCGATTATAGACAAAATTATGCCAGAACACATTTTTGAGATGTTGAAACAATTTCCCAGCTTGGGACACTTTTCAGCTTGTTTTAAAGAGAAGTAAATGTTAAGTTCTCTGTGCCAAAGACAAAGAACTATCCAGACTGTTAAACAGTGAAAGGAAAACATGTCATGGTCTGTAACTGAGCTTTGGCAATACGAATGTCCTTATTTGTCATGTCAATAAAGCTTCTTTTGAGTTTGAGTTTGAGTATGCATACTGCATGGGTGACTTGCATATTTGGTTATTGGTTCCCAAAAAGTCCATAGTAATTTCAAGCAAGACAATGCCATTCCTCATTCTGCATGAGCTACCACAGCTTGACATTATAAACACAAAGTGTGTGTGCTTGACTGGCCTGCTTGCAGTTCAGGCAAGGTGATATGGTGGTGAACCCTCTGCCCCAGCTTGTGTGTGTTGCAATCATATACATTTCTATATATAGTCAAAATACAATTGGTCAGTGAAAACATTGGAAATTCCAGTTTCTTGTTTTATAGAATTTTGTAAAATGTCCAAACTTTTCTTAAAATGGGCTTTGTACTTTCCCCACATACTCCGCTGGTGTTTTCCTTGTCTGGCTGTCTGAAAGCACTTGCTCTATGGCAGCTACACTGAACAGGGTGTCATATTTCCTCAGGAATAATTTGCATTTTTCACCAAAACACCAGCCAACCAATTCACCCATGCCCTGTTTGTGTTGAGGAGTGTGTTTATTTAATGTGTTTGGGTGTGTTTGCCTATGTGTTTGTATGTTTTTTGTGTGTTTGTGTTTGTTTTGCTGCTTACCCCCATACACAGTTTTCTGAATGTTTGCTCATACAAGGGTTACAAGGGCTACTGTTTGGTTTCTCTCGCTTGCATGTTCTATCTCTCTAATTGCGTAAAGGCACTGCCTATTTGTGCTGAAATAGAATCCTTAAAACTGCTTTCAGTACACACGCACACTCATAAAATCAACAAACAACTATAATCAAAAGACAGGCACATGCACACACAAACACACATTAGAGACAACCTTTATTATTAAGATTAGGGCTTCACCCTCTGGTTACCAGCCTAGAGAACTGCAACCCATCTCAGGCCACAACCACTAAATATGATTATTATTCTTTGCATAGTAGACATAAAATCAGTATTTGTACACATAACACATAGTTAGTGTAAGTAAACATACAATCAGTATTAGTATAGTACACATGTAGTCTGTGTTAGACTACATGTGAACTAATGTGAACTGTGTACTGTGTTAGTTATCATGCAGTCTGTGTTGGTATACAGTACCAATGCAGTCAGGATTGGTGCGCAGTCAGTACACATGCAGTCTGGTAGGACACGTGCAGCTTGTGCTAAACAGTACACAGTCAGTATTAGTACACATTAATCATGCAGTGAGTATTAGTACACATGCAGTAAATGTTGGTACAGAAATGTAAAATTACAGAACAAAGTGCACTTACTACTGAGGTACACAAATTGCAGGCTAAAAATCTGCCAGTAAATTACTGCTTTTGTAAATTGTAAGTAATAAAAATTTTATATCATTGTAAAAAAGATTATGGAAGATAAAAGTTTTGTCTGTAGAATTTAATGCATGTAATTGTTTTTGATAATAGTTTCAAATGACCCCAGAGAGAGAACCCCATATTCATAAAACAGGTCATTAGTGCCACCTAGTGACATACAGTATGGTTGTTTTCATGACTGTCACAATCACTAATAAATGTTCCTTGTTATACATTTTACAATTTATTAGCGCGTCATCATAATGATTTTTATGTATTCTGTATAGCCACAGTATAAGCGATATTTATAGGACAACCCGAAATAGCTAAAGAAAACGCTGAATAATACCAAAGCATGCAGATTAGTTTGAATCATATGGTGTATGATGATTGTTCACATACATTTATGTTTCTCGCTTTTCTTACATATTTTTCTCTTTAATGATTTCTCTGACTTTTAGTGGACTGTGTGACGGAGTCATTGAGGACATTATTTGCAGTTGCTTAGTGCTGCCCAACAAAATTAAAATTCCACTAGTGGAGGAGAAAAAACTGACCCACCTACGCTTTCCCATGCCCAAGGTATTATTTCACTGTTTAACACATACAAGAAAAAAACAAAACTGCAGCAGATTCAACTTTGTCATTGTTAAAAAGTATGCTTAAAGTAACAGCACTGGCTATACTAAAACTTTCCCTCCTAGTTTTGTTTAGGAATGTTGAGAGGAAAGGGTTGATCCAGACAGTGTGGCTATAGTTTAATATATTTAAGATATTTTTGTTTATGCTGAATTAAACCAAGCTTATATTTATTTCTCATGAGACATTAAGACATGTTTCATGACCTTTCTCAGCTGTACGACTAACTGTATGTTTTTTTTTTTTTGGTCTGTTTATGTTTGTGTTCTCCTTGGGCATTAAAAGGGTGTTTTGCGAGTGCATTTTCTGGAGGGGCAAGACCTTCTGGCTAAAGACACATTTCTTGGCGGTCTGATTAAAGGAAAATCTGATCCATATGGGATCATTAAAGTTGGCAATCAACTTTTCCAGAGTGAGGTCATCAAGGACTGTCTAAACCCCAAATGGAACAAAGTGTATGAGGTACGTCCATTAGCTTTTACTGTTTTACAATGTGATTGATGATGTGAATTGATGCTGGTATGTAAAATAAAAGGGGAATAATGATTTTACTTCAGTATATACCACTAATGTGTGCCCTCTGAGGGGGTTTTTACATCATGCACGGTTGTAATATCTGATCAGTGCCGCACACTTGGTATCTGAGGTTGTGATATGTATTTAAGCCTTTTTTCATTATAGAAAGGGAACAAAATTGTTGAAACGTCAAAATGAAATGTTGAGGTGTAGGTGTTTGTGTCCTAGGCTTTTTTGTATGACGAGCCAACACAGACTCTGGAAATAGAGCTGTTTGATGAAGACCCTGATGAAGATGACTCCCTGGGCAGGTAATGCTTGGGTCAACAGAAATATACTATTCACTATAAAGACACAGATAAAGAGACCTAAAGTATGCAATATGCATGTTAAAAACTAAAATGTAACTTTACATGGCTTTACAGCTGTCTTTACCTGTTTCTGACCCTAGAGTTGTGATTGACCTCACTGAGTTAGAGAAGGAGCAGAAAATTGATCAGGTACAACATCAGTTTTGCTTCTTTATCTTTAATCAGCCTTTTACATTTCTGTTTCTTCTCAAATCTATGTGTTTTTACTTAAAATAATAATAAATTATTTGCAGTAGTAAAACGCACAAGCCCACCAGTGCTGAGATCTTAAGTCTGTGAGTTTAAATCTCAGCTCTGCACACATTTGGTGGATAATGCAGAGCAGTTTGCGACTCTCCTTACGAGATAGTGTCAGAGGGGGCGTGTGTTAGGTACTGCCCTCCTAGGCTGTCTGCAGCAGCAGAAGTTGTATGCAATTACTGGTGTGAAAAAATACACTTTTATGAACTTGGTGTAATTTAAAAATAAACATTATTTTGTTACAGTTCTACCACCAGGAAAAACATAAAAACTGTATAAATAGTAACTAATAATTTTTGTAATGTGTATGTATGATATATAATTTGTTGTATAATGTATTTGCTATCATCCTATGCTAAACCACATTTCTGAAACCAGGTGTGGGCTGAGTAACTGTTTATCTCTGTTTTTCCTGAGAACATCATGGTTACAGTAACATCTTTGTTTGGGAGTTAGTTTTATCAGATTTCATCATTGTTACCAAAATGTGTTTATTCATGGCAAAAATAAATAGCATTTTTACTTCTGAAATGTTAGTTAAGTTCTATTGACTTTTAGAGAACATGAACAGTCATAACTGTATAGCATCAATGTTGTCAATAATCTCATATGCTATCTGGCATTTTGGCTTTTTGCTTTGTTTTGAAAGTGGTTTCCAAAAAGAGAAGTTATATCCATTTTGTGCAGAATATTTCTGATGCACTTGCATTTAGTCACTTCTTGTACCTCTGTTAACAGAGCAGCAAGGTCTGGGTTGTGGATTCAACACTGTTAAAACATTTTTTTGGCATTTTAGGCACAAACGAATGTCCAGTCATCTGTTTAAATAGCATGCTTTCTCTACAAAAACAAAAAGTGTCTGATGGCAACAAGCTGTATACTAATATGTAAAACCATGGACTATTTCTGTGTTTATACAGTGGTTTATATTGGAGGAGGTGACATCAGGAAAACTGCATCTAAAGTTAGAGTGGCTTACACCTCTTGCTACACCTGATAAACTGGACCAGGTAACTCTTACACGCATAAACTGAAACATGTATATATAAAGGTTGTTGTTGAACAAGTAAATGCTTTGTACAGGTATTAACATGTTTATGTGTTGCAGGTGTTGAGCAGTATTAGGGCAGATAAAGGGCTTGCTAATGATGGACTCTCGTCAGCACTGCTCCTCATACACCTGGACTCAGCCAAAAACCTTCCTGTGAGTTCTTACACACAAATAAACATAAAACCATTCATGCACAAGGGCAGGAGATAGCTGGTTTAGGCCCCACCACTGCCAAGTTGCCATTGTTAGAGCCCTAAGCAAGGCTTTTAAACTTCAACTGCTTGAATTGTTTTTGTTCACAAATGTAAGTTGCTTTGGATAAAAGGATCTACTAAATGCCATAAATATGTACATCTGCATGTGTTGTTGTGTCCATTCCTTTGCTTTCCTCTTTATCATTCTTATCTGCAGCAGTACTTTTTTCTAGTTCTAGTACTTTTGGTAATATTCGCTGTTTAGCTTCTTTAATTTTTTTTTTCATTTTCTGCCTCTTTTTTTCCTTTTTTGCTCTTTGTGCTGGTTCTTGTGGTGTAGAGTGTGTTTGAAGGTAATCTTGCCAGTGGCTGTCTTAAGGAACGGCGCTCTGCTGGGCTTGTGTTCTGTGAGAACACTGCCACCTTGTACAGGACTCTGTTTGTGAGTCTATGCCTCTACTTGTGCCTGTGTTTTGTTTTGGAATTTTTGAACATCTTTTAGCATGTTTTATTGCTTATGCTTGTGTTTGAGTGTTTGGTTGTGTATTAGTTGTGCTTTTATTCTGCAGCTGCTGTTTTCCCACACTAAACAACAATAATGTGCTTGTTGTAGTTCTGAAACTAGCTGACACTATGCTGAATCAAAAATTTGCTGTCCTAAAATTTATGATGTTTTTGTAAGTGAATTTGTCACCTCATAATAAACATTACAATGAAGTACTTAACAGTAAAATGATTGTATTTTGGAGAATGCATAAAATACGGTAAGATAAAATAGGGTAAGAAAGCATGTTATGTGGATGTTTTATAACTCAAATGAATTACAAGTTTCTTAAATACACCTTAAGTCTGACAGTTCTTAATTTCTGAGTAAATGTCTTTGTTGCCAAGGTGGGTGGTTTGTCTTACTGTACTGTATGTAGCCTAGTACCTGAGCAAAATGTTTAAAATATGCTAGATTAATATTCTGAAAATTGCACAACTTTATGATAATCTGGGACAAGAATATTAAAATCATTTTAATATTCACACCATTTCTTTTTATTTTATGAAATCACATACTGTTCAACCAGCTGATGTAACTTTTCTGCTCTTATGTGTTATTCATCTCTTTACTTATTCTTTTGCCAAAATGTCATTTTTAGGTTGAATTTAAAAAGCATACACAATTATAAACAGCAGCATGATGTTTATTGTGTACGCTTATGTTTGTTGCATCTCTTTATGCTCAATAAAGCATAAAACTGCTGTATTAATGCATAAAACAACCAAATTTAATAAACTTACACCATGAAACTTTTTTTCTTTTCAGTCTGCAAAGAAGGTGACCATTGAACCCAGCCCACTGGTTCAGTTAAGAATTGGAAACAAGACCCTTGACAGCAAGGTAAGCATTTATAATTACCTGAAGAAAATTTCATAGATTTTTTTTTTTTAATTGTTCAAACTTAATTTATTTATTTGTATTTACTGTTTTCTAAACAGTGAAGTCTCAAATGCTAATACATATAGGGTTTTTTGGCACAAACAATGAGCTTATAAAAAAGCAATTTCATTTATTTATTTTTTTTTCCATTTTTTTTTTTCTCAATTTGTTCTTTCTTTTCAAAGTGTCTTAGTAGAAATGGTTCTTTACGTTTTCTACTGTTAGGAGTAGCCTCAGTGGATGGTACATCTGTATATTTGATTTGGCACAGTTTTTACGCTGAATACTCTTCTTGATGTGACCCTCCTATTTATACGAAACAGCAATAAAGATGCACTGATATCTGTTCTTCCAATGGCTAGGCTCATGCAATGCCATATGTCATAACAATTACTATTTTGCCACACAAGCTTACTTCTAAGTATTTTAGTATTCAGGATTACAGTGATGTAATGACATTAACAATAGATTTTTTGTTCTAGATTTCTTACTGTATTTAGGGTGAGGTACTTATCGCTACTTTGTTTTTGAAACCAGTTAAATTGCCACAAGGTTTAAAATCTGTTTATACCATATTTCAGAGTGGGACAGTGGTAGCCTACTGGGTACAGCTGTGGGTTACCAACTAGAAGGTTGTGGGTTTGAATCCTGGCTCTGCCATACAGCCACTGTTGGGCCCTTAAGCAAGGCCCTTAACCCTTCCAGCTCTAGGGGTGTTGCACAGTGGCTGCCCCTATTTGATTGCAGAAAGGATGAACCTGAGATATTTCATGTTTTGTCTGCTTGTCATTTATTAATAAACATACATTCCTGCATTTTAGGCCTGCAACACATTCCAAAAAAAGTTGGGACGGGGGCAATTTAGGGCTAGTAATGAGGTAAAAAAACTAAATAATTATGCGATTTCAAACAGGTGATGTCAACAGGTGATCATGGTTTGGTACAAAAGAAGCATCCAGGAAAGGCTGAGATTTTGATGAGCAAAGATGATCAGAGGATCTCCAGTTTGTCAACAAATATGTGAGAAAATGATTGAAATGTTTACAAACAATGTACCTCAAAAAAAGATTGGAAGGGATTTGCATATTTCTCCCTCTACAGTGCATAATATCATTAAACCATTTAAGGAATCAGGTGCATAAAGGCCAAGGGCGCAAGCTGAAGCAGAACACCGGTGATCTTCGATCCCTCAGACGGCACTGCATTAAGAATCGCCACTCAACAATAGCTGATATAACCACATGGGCAAGGGATTACTTTGGCAAACCTTTGTCAAGCACTACAATATGGAGTTACATGCACAAATGCCACTTAAAACTTTACTGTGCAAAAACGAAGCCTTATATTAACCACGTCAAGAAGCGACTTCTCTGGTCTTGGAGGCATCTAGGATGGACCATCACGCAGTGGAAACATGTATTGTGTTCAGATGAATCAGCATTCCAGGTCTTTTTTCCAGGCCGTGTGCTCCGGACCAAAGATGAAACGGCCCATCCTGACTGTTATCAGCAACCAGTCCAATGGCCAGGGTCTGTCATGGTATTGGGCAGTGTCAGTGCCCTTGGCAAAAGTCGTTAACACTTCTGTGATGGCAGCATTAATGCAGAAAAGTACATTGAGATCTTAGAGCAACATATGCTGCCTTCAAGACGTCATCAACAAGACAATGCTTTACCATCCCAACTTTTTTTGGAATGTGTTGCAGACCTGAAAAGCAGGAATGGATGTTTATTAATAAATGAAATGAAGTTGAGCAGATAAAACATGAAATATCTCAGGTTCATACTGTCTTGGGGTTGTATTTGTATATATGACATATAAAAGCATTTAATCTGCCCTAGATTATTTTAATCCTTTCATCACAGTAACATTATTCCTATAGATTTTCTTGCCTGAAGCCTTCGTAGAGTATTTTAGGTTTTTCATCAGATGCTGAACCTTACAGGTTTTGAGCTGGATTTATTTACTGATTTCTTAATTTATTTTCTGCACTTTTTATAGACACGCTATAAAACAAATGAACCTGTTTGGGAGGAGGCCTTTACATTCCTAGTACATAACCCGAAGAGTCAGGACCTAGAAGTGGAGGTAATGAAACCAAATCGCTATCCTACACATAAATAAATATTCATAAGTTGAGACAGAAAATAAATCTCACCCTTTTTTTACTTTTTGCACACTCTATTGTGTTGTGGATAATTAATTAAAAATAAATTGTTTACTTTGTTATTATAGCACATTTATACATTATACATAATGTACATTAATGATCAAATCCATAAACAGCTGTGTCTAAATACTTAATGAATTCTCTGCATAAGTAGATGTACATAATATAACTATGCACATTTTACATGAGTTTGTTTACCTGTATGTTTAGGTAAAAGATGAGAGGAATGAATGTTCATTGGGGACTTTGAATCTTCCCCTTACTCGGCTGCTGGAGGCTGAGGAGATGACTCTGAGTCAGAGGTTCCCTTTGAAAAGTGCGGGACCCAATGCTACTCTCAAAATGAAGATTGCACTAAGGGTACACTGATAAACACTCTTTTTCTCATGAACACATCTAACATTCAGGGGTGTGACTAGTTTCAGGGATTGAAGCCCATTACAGTACATTTTACATCAAAATATACACTGCCCTGCTTCTTGTTTTAATTCAATTACATGAATAAAGAATTGTATTTTAGGTGGAAAAATAAGTATACCCTTCCTATTTGCACAATAATTAAGAGAGTAATTAGCAGCCAGATGTTACTAATTAGATGCACAAGTATAGTTTAAAATAGTTTTCTTATTTTATCTCATTAACTTTCCAATGTTTGCTTTACAGCTATATTAGCTTCTTCAGTTCTTTTCTTTATTTTTTTTTAAATATACTAACTTTTTTTTAATTTAATGTGTAATTTTGCAATGGACTGGTGCCCTGTCCAGGGTGTTTCTGTATTCCTTGAGCCCAGTGAGAGCTGGGATAGGCTCCAGCACATCCTGACCCTAATTAGGATAAGCAGCTTAGAGAGTGAGTGGGTGAATGAGTGAGTGTTTTGGACCTTTTCCTAGTCATGCCCCAATACCACTGCTTTTAAGAAAACTTGTCATATTCACCAAGTCACTATTCATTGAAATTTTTGTTTGGGCTCATTTGTGTTCCAGATTCTTAGTGTGGAGAATTTACTTGTGTCAGACCAGCCCTCCTTTGCTCAGGTTTACAACAGAAAAGTGGATCCAAACACATCAAATTCCAGTCTTGCCAACAAAACCTTGAATTCAAGAAACACTCCTAAAAGCTCAGCTTCAGAAGTCACCCCCAAGACTTCCTCCCAGATCTCCTCTGTATCAGAACTCCCCCAGTCTGTCTCTAAATACACATTGGATGAATCCCTCTTTAACAACTCACTACTGGACGACTCACCGGTTCATCTAGCGGATATGGGCAGGAGCACATCTAACCTGGCCATTTCAGGCTCTCAGTTGAATCTTAATGCCAAAGAGCCAACACCAAGCATTGCCTCTGATATCTCCCATCCGTGTGCCTCTCAGGAGCTGCATCAAAGAATTAAAGAGCTTCAGAAGTAAGTAACAAATTTATTTCTGCAAAATGACATGCATGAACACACACACACACACATAAGTACATTATTATTTTGGTTTCCTTTACCTCCACACTATTTAGATTAATCGGGTCCCCCAAAGTTTTTAGTTAAACTTTTCATTATATTTAGAGTAAATTAAAACAGTGGGAAAAAGTTTTATGCAGACTACACAAGAGAAGCTATGTGAAAACATTCTGGTTGTTGTTTGTAAGGGGTCATTACTTTGTGAGGAAATCCTAAAGAACATTCTCAGCCAGTAGTGCCAAGAGAGCACAATTGGCTCTGCCTATTCAAATAGTCATGTAGATAGCATACTTTGATTTTAGAGAATCTGAATAACGTTTGGATTTTTGCTCAGTAGTATTCAGGCTATTTGCTATTCGGTCTATGCAACTGCACGTGTAAGGAAACATTTGCAAAACCAAATAATCCTGTATCTAACTATCCTGTATCTAACCACTAATATATGATGATGGTAAACCAAATTTGTTAGTAAAATACTGTAGTTGAATTCTAAATAATTATTACTTAATTTTTAAAAAGTACTGAAAAGAGCTTAGAGCTTTTTCATTATCAGATTATTATAGTGCATGTAAACCCATGAGGTAGGTAGCTCCTTTGAAATAAGACTAGGGTTGAAATGAAAGTGTATATATATATTTTAAAAAATTAGGGTGTGGAGTTGCAAAATTGCACCTTTGACTGAGCAAATTACCACATCTGTCTCCCATTTTGGCTGTGATCAATATGCAATTGGCTTTTTTCTATTTGTGGGAGTGCTATGTATCTACAAAAAGGACAAGTATTAACTTAATTTTTAGTTTACACCATGTAAGCAGAGAATGGATACAATCCACAGTGTAAATGTGTAGACCTCAAGAGCTTTAATATATTGTTATTGCCATGTAGGGTATGCAAACCTGTTGCATATTAGTTCAGTTCCTGTAACTGGTTGATCATTAAACAATAATTATATTAGTAAATAATACAGTGTATTTGGGTTGTTAGTAAATCGTATATTGCAAAACCCAAATAACACAGAATAAATGTATATCTGTCCACAGTGGTTCTATAGCTACTCATTTTCCCCTGGGAGAGATTGAGCTGACAATAAGACACAGTTCTCAACGGAACAAACTCATAGTAGTTGTGCATCGATGCAGGTAACCCTACTGATACACATACACACTGCCCTGAAAATGTGTAATTTCCTACATACGGTTATGCACACACATACACATGCCAGACACAGATAAACTACTTGTATCACATTTAAAATAAAAACAAACACCCCAGCCTCCTCTTGCTGTTTGTAAAAGGCAAACAAATCAGATGCCTTGTTTGCTGTGAGGTGCAATTGGTGTCTGTGGAGGAAGAGATCCTGGCAGCTGAGAGAAATGGAAGCTGCGGCTACCAGCAGCCAACCCAGTACTTTGGTGCATACTTCACATAGGCAGGAAGTTAGAGAGGGCCACTTCAATCAAGCTAGAAAGTCCCTAGAAGGTAGAAGGTGCTGGCACTGGGTCCACATAAATGAGTGCCAATTGCACCTGGCTTGGGGGTAGTTAGCTCACAGGTAGCATTAGCATGAGAGATGTTTTCTCAATATGGTAAAATATGTTAAAAAAAACCCAAAAAAAAAACGTGGAGGATGGAGTCGAGCCACAGCTGTTGCAAACAACGACATTACGAACGCAGTAACACTCCACATATGCAAGGACACGATTCCTGTATAGACAGTCAAGAAAGAAGCTTTCAGAGCAATAATTAAAACGGTGGATTCCAGGTATGTCTTACAGGCCGAAAATACTTCATGTTAGTCGCTATTTCAACATCGTAAGTGAACTGGAAGTGGAGATATTTAAAGTTGTCCACTTTTCTACAACAGACCAGTGGTCAAGTTGTACAGTGGAGTTTGCAAATGTTGTTTTTTGTTAAAGGGAGAGCTAAGGGTAATTGTACAATACTTAAATATTAAATAAACAATAAAAATACTTATGACAGTAAAATAAGCCACAGACATCTAAAAAGTCCCAGTCATACAAAAAAAAATATCATACCGTGATGTACTGTAAAAACGTCAGAATCCTAAAAAATATTGTGATACGAATTTTTGGTTATACCGCCCAGCCCTAGATAAAACTATAAACAAAAGAAAAATGACAGACCAAGACACCAACTATGGGAACAGCTAAATGTGTTCCATTCGTAACAACAATGCTTTGCTTTATCTTACTGGAATCAGTAATACCGAAGGGTATGAATGTATGCCAGAAGTATTGCCAGGATATTGCCAATTTTGTTTGTTTCCTTACGTCTGACAGACGCCACACTATTTTATTTTTAGAACCAAATAAACCTTTTTAACTTTTCTCTTAAATAAAAGGTTAAATAAAAATGTTCAATGCTTCCAAATTTAAATATTGCATTCATATTTCACTCAAATTAAATAACCTGTTAATGTAACATATTTGTTGTGTGTTGGTGTGTCTTGTCTTTGCAGGAATCTGATATCATTCACAGATAGTGGTTCTGATCCATATGTGCGCTTATATCTGCTCCCAGATAAGCGCCGATCTGGACGGCGAAAAACACACACAAAGAAGAAAAACCTTAACCCAAACTATGACCAAACGTTAGTCTCTCATTTTCTCTTGGTTTTTTACACTGAGTATTAAATATAACTCTTCTCTTCTCTCTTCTTTTTTTCTTTCTTACAACAAGTATTAAAAATAACCAGTTTTACTTATTTGTTATTTGTAGGAGATGGTGTAATTAGTGTGTGTGTGTGTGTGTGTGTGTGTGTGTGTGTGTGTGTGTGTGTGTGTGTGTGTGTGTATGAGTAGTTTTGAGTTCAGTAGTGTGCCATTTGTAGATTTGCAGAGAAGAACTTTGGATGTAGCTGTGAAACATGGAGGAGGAATTCTGTCTAAACACAAGGGGCTTCTGGGCAAGGTGAGAGAGAAACTGTAGGCATTTTTATGCTCATTTTATTTTATAGGTCAGCAAGGCAAAAATAGATTGCTAGTAAAATGCTCAGCGATTGATATGTTTTTATAACTACCAGCTACAAAGGTACAATTATAGTCAATTGTGTGTACATTTTATATTTGACATTTACCGGTTTACAATGTTTATAATGTACAAAGTAATTTGTTATTTATCAGAAATATTATTTTAACAAAAATTTGCAGTTCATGTTCTTTTACTTGCAGTTTTAATATAAACTAAATTTTAAAATGCTGTGGACCCACCTTTTAATAAATGGGATTTGCTTACTTAGCCATACCCACTGCTAACAGTAGCATAAAATCAACCCTACTGCATGGTAGTTACAAACATTGAGCTCTTTGGTACCATCCCATTCCATTGCCAGTGAGTTTTAATATTACCACACACACAAGATCATCAAAATTGATGCAAAGCATGGACTAAAGTGGTGTGAAGTACACCCTCTATGGAGCAGTGGAAATTTACTGTTTCAGAGTGTGCTTCAACTGGAGGAAAAATAATAGTCTGGGGCAGTTTTTTGGTAGTTTTGATATACTGTACAAAAATATAAGTAAACAAGGATTCAGGTCTGGGGAACGCATCAATTCCTTTGTCATCCAATGAGGCTGGGCATTGTCCTACTGTTATGACCCAGTCTAGGTCAGATTGTAACATAAAAAAACATCCGTGCTCTCCCGGTTCCCCCTAACTCACACATACAACCAGCTTTGCAATAATCACATACTTGGTTATATTTTTCAGTAGTTCAAAGCTTTAACCAAAAGTTTTTCTTGGGAATAACAAAATGGGAGAGAAAGAAAGAAAATAATAAACAAAACAAAACTATCTTAAATTTTTAAAGAAACTTAACATACCTAACAAACAAAAGAAAATCAAATACAAAAACAGAAAACAGGGCAAACAAAAAACCCTCTCTCCTCCATAAAAGTAAAGGTATACAGGATATTTCTTATTTATCAATCACTTTAGTTCAGTCCTTGAAGATTCTCTATTCACACCAATAAATTACCTTCACAATAACACAAAGCCCCACAACTCCATATCACATAATAAAGCTCTATTGTTAGCATTCATTCAAAAATGTGGGGTAGAGCCGGAAACGCAACTGAAACCACATCACAAGCAAAGCATCCCCCTCCGTCCTCTTAGACATCTCATTTTTATAGGCATCTGACCCTGCTTCACGCATCTTTGTGCATCTTCCACAAATCTGTAACACAGGGAAAACCACCCCTCACAAAACACATTATGACCCATAGGGTCATAACACCTACATCAGGAGGAACCAAGGGCCCACTGTACCAGCATAAGCTCTGATGATGGCTTTGAGGATTTCATCCTGGTTTGTTAAACCTGATAATAAACTGGTCATGCAACAAAAGAAATTAAAAAAAAAAATCAGAGTTATTACAATATTTCAGTCTGAAAAGAGCAAGCAATTTTTATGGTTTTAGTATCCATTGATGCCCAATTGTTCCAAGTTTTTGTTTTTTTGAGATACTATGGTTTTTCCCCAAAAGTGTCTGGCCTTCTAAATCTTTTTCAAGAGCACACCAATGACTCCAGAAAGTCACAAATAAAAGACACTTTAAACCTTGCTTGCCTCAGTAATGTTTATAATTCCACTACTAAAAAATGATTGCCAGACAATGGTTTACATTTATATTTTTTATTATATTTTATTTATTGTGACTGCACTATTGCTTCTAAAGTATGCAATATATTAAGTACAATATCTAAGCTACTCAGGGCATGTGCAATACCCCACTACTACCTCACTGCGTTTTTTCAACTATCGTCTACTGTCTTTTTTATAATTATAGTTTTTAGTATATATTCCTTTAGGATTTTTTCAGGTATACATACATGTGTGTGTATTGTGTATATGTATATACTTCTTGCTCCTTCTTTATTGTATGTAAAAGCGCTGTTGAATTGCTGGTCAATTTCATTGTACACTCTGCAATGACAATAAAGTCATCTTATTTGTTTTTCTGTAGGTGTTTGTGGATCTGACATCAGAGGACATATCCAAGGGCTTTACCCAGTGGTGAGTCATTTGTGTTTTTTGTGTAAAGAGCTGAGTTTGCTCTTGAGAATTTACAATTGAATTACATTGTGGTGGATGGCAGCTGTAAAGTATGACAATGTAAAAATTTTATTTTTTTTGGACAGGTATGAACTAAGTGAGGATGGACTAAAGAAACCATCTGTGTAATTGAAGTACAAAGTCTTCATTTGCCAGCGAAAAAAGGAAGAAACCCTACACAAAATAAAAATGTCAACCATATTGAAGTATTGAAACCTTAGCTAACAGGCATAGAAATATATATAATATACCCGTTAAAATATTGTTTTAAGGAGATTTTACTACGACAGCATGCAGTAAGAGAAGAATGTTTTGGGTCTGATCTAACAGTCTGCTACTAAGGTTACCTTTTTGTTTTATTAATGTGCATTTATAAACAAAAAAGTGGAGGGGTGTAATCTGTTTGTCTCTAATTTTATGATACCTAAGTCTTCTAAAGGCACAAATAACTACTCCACTGTCACCAAATTAGACTTTCTGCATACCTTCTGCAAATTAAAAATAATACAACATTCATGCAATGTTTGTATTAACTATGCAGAATAAGGGAGAAATCTAAGATGAAACAGCATGGTGTGTGTACAAGCATAAGGGGTTTTGTCTTTTACCAATGATGTACCTGTATTTTGTGCCTGTATGGCATTTTGCACTTCTGTGTGTGCTTGTGTGCATGGTTTATGAGGGGGGAGTCATTTTACTTAAGTTTGTTTATATATTATTGTAATTTAAATTTATATGATACAGCAGATTCTTAATATTATTATTCTTGTATTGTATATTCTATCAGACTTTTTATTGGCGCTTACAGAACATTTTCTTTTCATGTTTAAATGGCTTTAGAAAATGCCAAATGCTAGTTTCTTCATTTCCCCCACTGTTCTTTAATGTTTTCTAGACTGAGCTCCAAAGCAGGCTCAATTAGATTAAACCATATTCAAAATAAATTAAAGGGGGGCTCAGGTGGCACAGCAGCTTAATGCACTACAATTTTGATAAAACTGTTAAAACAGTTTCATCAAAATTGGTATATAATAAGCTTAAATAAACAGCACACTAAAAACACAAAGCTTGTCTTGCTTTGTTTACATTCCACCTGCTAATTATGTTATTGATTCCCTCAGTTTTTTACTTCACCCTATGCCTAATATCTTAAAAATAAAAACATGGCAGACACCCTTGCTTTTACGTATGATCCTTTAATTTCAGGGTATAGAAATTCCATAATCTGCTGCTGTAGCTCTTCTGGATATCTCTAGTGCCATTTTTTACTATGCACCCTTATGCTCAGATTTTGTTGCCATGTGTGTGTGCCGTATAAGTTGTTTATTAGATTACTGGTAATATAAAAAACCACTTTCTGAAAAGGTTCTAAAAAATCTTTACTGAAGTGATAATAGTAGAAAGAAAAGATTTGCAAATTTTTCAGTAAATATTGTATTTTGTAAATAAAAACACATTTAAATTTTGATGCCTGCAACACACTCCAAAAAGGTTGAGACCAAGAAAAATTGAAAGTCAAATGTATAAAGTTACAGTGATCCACAATAAGCAGGTGAACTGTGAATTGGTAACAGCTGAGAGAATCATAATTGGGTATTAAGTGAGGATCCACCAAATGATTAGTCTGTACAGGTAAAACTTTAAGAGAAAACTATCTCTCAGTTCAAACAGAACATTTCTCATTGCAAGATCGCAAATAATTTAGTTTTTCTATTGTTAAAAAATTGTAAAAAACAATTTTAAGAAATTTCATTCTGTGTAGTGCAAAGCCAGAAACCACTGTTGAATGTGCGTGACCTTTTAGCTTACAGTTATTATTGCATAAAAATTTGTTACTGTGATAAATGTTGCCACATGAGCACATGAATACTTCAGAAAAACATTGTCACCATTAAAACAGTCCGCTACTGCATCAAAAAATGCAACCTGAAACTCTGTTATACAAATAGAAAGCCATACATCAATTCTATGTAGACCTCAGAGTTCTCTGGGCCTTCTCAAATGGACAGTGGAAATGTGTGCCGGATTAGATCTAAGTCTATGGTTCATACCACCTGTCATGGGCGGTGCATCAGTGCCCATGGTGACTTGAAGAAATGTGAAAATACCATTAATATAGAGGCGTATATTGGGATTTTACATGCTGGGAATTCCTATTCCTGACACATGCTGCCATCAAGGCAACGTCTTTTCCTGGGAATATTTTTTTCAGCAAGTCAGGGCTCTTATTATATGCGCTACAACCATAGACACAGAATGTATCTGCTTGACTGGCCTGCCTGCAGTTCAGATTTCTCTCTTACTAATAATGTATAAATGTATGATGCAAGCATGAAGAGAGGAGTCAGACAATGGTGACTGCAGACTGAAGTCTTGTTTCAAACATGACTGGGCAGAAATTCCACTTGCAAAACTGAAATATTTAGTGTCCTGAATTCCCAAACCATTAACAAGTCTTATTAATTGGAAAGGTGATGTAACACAACACACCTCTGTCCCAATTTTTTGAAGTGTGTTGCAGACATCAAAGTGATGATTGATGAGTGCAAACAATTGAAACCTTTTTGTGTACTTTTGTAAGACAAAGAAATATTAAAGAGAATGACCAAATCACCAATTCTTCTTTTTTTTTTACTGCGTTTTACAAACTGTCCCAACCTTTCTGGAAACGGAGTTTGTACAAACAGCAGTTTTAAAATGTAAGTTTTAAATGTAAAATATGTTAGCCTACTACTGCTGGGATCTAGGCTTTAATTCCCAGTGGTGCTATCAGCCGGTCTGGCATCTACATACAGACCTGATTGGCTATGTCAAAAGCAGGCAAATGGGGGTGGCTGAAGCAGACACAGGGTGAACATACTGGGTGGCAGCAAAACTACATGCTGCTTCACTGTGCTAAATAAATAATCTTATGTGCAATTATTTTAATTATTTGTAAGATTTTTTTAAAATAAATGCTAAATGTAGTTTAAAAAATATGGAAATAGGTAAATAGTAATTAGTGGCCTGTATTTATGTTTTTACTAGCTAAAATATCACTTGTTGCAGTGTTTAGTAAAGGATTTACTCATTGTTTATTGTTATGTAGAGCGTGATTAAGACAATTCTGTGATGAGCTTGTTTTTCAGGGTTGTGTGTTTGTATATGTATGTATAGTTTCTGTGCCATAGCTTCCTATGGGTCTAGCAAACAACTTCAAAATTTTGCTTTTTTTATTACAAAATATCAGATATTAAAATGTTTAATTATTTTCCACACATACTGTACTACAAAAGTATTTAAAAAAAACATTAAACTATATTGTCATTGCTTTGATCTGTGTGAATCTTTGCACCAGTGGTGTCTCAGATAGCTGACCAGCAGATTTCATTTCTTTGTTCCACACTTTATTGTAAATTTATGAGCAACTATTGATGAGCAACTGCTAACCAGTTGTGGTTTCTTATTTCAAATAAAATCACAGTACTGCAAACTCTTTTGCAAAGAATAACCAAATTATTATTTTTTTAAATTTGTTTAAAAGCGTAAATCATGAACTGAATATGCAACACACATCAGTTTCAATTCCTGATTATGTTTACCGATCATTGATAAAAGTAAAGCTTCAAGTGTGTGCGTGTCTAAGAGAATAAGGAGGGGTGTATTCTAATACAATAATAAAGAACATGTGCGTCTGTTAGTAATTCATTTGCACTTTCCCATCTTAAATCTCGTTTTGAAGAATCAAAGTTTTTTTTTTTTTTTTTTACATTTTTTTACAAATACAAGGCAAACTGACAAAAAGAATTACAAAAGTCAATAAAATAAATAAATAGTCAAACTTAACTGGTTACTTATTTTGTGTACTATATGCGATTATAAAGGTTTTATATAATAAATTATCATAGTACTGCAAAAACTCAAACTCAATTTTAAAAAGGTTGACAGTAAAAAGTAAATAACATCAGACAGCAATGACTTGCAGATACCATTTGACTTATATTTAATGTCAGCTACAACAAAGTTAAAGGATTTTTACTAAAACACTTCTGAACTGTGCTTTAAGTCTTAAATTCTAATTCTTAAATTCCAATTTAAGTTTGTCTGATGCTGAAAATGCAATTTTCATTGTCACTATCAACAAAATAAAAGGAACGTACAACAGCACAACCTCTACAGAACTGTGCTTAAATGCTTTTTTGAGCTTGTCTGTTGGTGAAAATTCATTATGCAATGCCACTAGCAAGTAATAAGAATGTACAAAAAACTAAAACACTACAAAGCTGTGCTTAAAATGCTGAAAATGCATTGTGTAATTTCACTATTAACAAAGTAATTACAATGTACAAAAACATTAAAACACTACATAACTGTGCTTTTAATGCTCCCCTGAGCTTGTCCGATGCTTCAAATGCATTGTTTAATGTCACTATCAACAAATGGATAAGAATGTACAAAAACACTAAAACAATCCAGAACTGTGCTAAAAGCACTTCACTGAGCTTGTCTGATGCTTAAAAAGCATTGTGCAATGTCACTATCAACAAAGTAATAGAAATATACAGAAACACTTAAAAACTATGTGTTTAAAACGCTTCTTTGAGCTTGTCTGATGCTGAAAATGCATTTTGTAATGTCACTATTGTTGTTTCTTAAATAGCGATGATGTGAAGATGATGAAGAAATTCTCCACTGACACCGTCTTAGTTGTACATAAAAAGGTTTATTACAATGAAAGAACAGTATCGATCAAGCAGCCTGGGTTGCCTGAGAGAGAATTCAGCCAATATAAGTTCTCTGAAATACAGCATCAAATCTCAGGCTTATATAGCACAATTGTTTACATAAAAAAAGCACATCTGCTCCTTGTAAAAATGATTTCATCCTTGGAACTCAGAGAGGCCCACTAGGGCCTCTCATCTCCTAGGCCTCTCATATCCGGACAGGGGGGCCCACACCATATGTGGAATTTCCAGATACCCCATATTTCCCCCCTTCGAGACTACATAGAGTCTCGAAAAATAAAAGAATAACACAGACATGTTTGCAGTTGTAACAAAATATCAGTTCCTTCTACACATGTGTCCCCCAATCTAATTTTAGCAATACAGCAACTTTATGGAGTGCGAGAGAGAAAACCTGTCAGGCAGCTAGCTTTCCTGAAATGTAAATCAAACAATCTAGACAGAAAAAACTCTCTCACGGCCCCTCTGCCTTAGGCGACCACATATAGTACTCCAGACCAATTTAAAAGCAAAAGGAGGAATTATGACAATTTGTATAGGGACATAACTTAAGCAAATACATATGGAAACCTCAGAAAATAAAATCAAAACAATGTCCAAATTCAGGCTGGTCGACCCATCGAACCTTCCAATGGACCTTTCCCTACTTAACACCAATATCCCTAAACACAGAGAAAAAGAAAAAAACATCTGAGGTCCCAATGTACTTACCCAATAACAGAAAACATCATTCTCCAAATGATTAAAACAAAAAAAAAAAGTATTATAAATTTAAGTACTACTCATGCAGTAAAAAACTCAAAAACTAAGTCAAACTATTATGTCTTACTAAGATTATCACTACCCTATAAAATCCTCTATCAATATCACAGATTACAATATAATAGAACAAAATCCAATACTAAGCAAATATACTGTATATAAGACATAAGAATGTATCACACTGCAGCTCCTCAGCAGCGTCGACTCTCAATGTAGTGTCGATGATGTATTGAATCTGAACATTTTATCACAGACTCTGAACTTTTGTTCAGAGTCCTCCAGTCCATTCTTATTGTCCATATGTGAGTGTATGAACCCCTTCAGCACATCAGGGTCCCTGAACAACCAACCACCCTTACAGTGGTCTTCCACAATATCATTCTAGAAGGAAAGAAAGAAAACACCAACCAGTATCTTTTGCAAAAACAAAAACATCAAATGCAGATTAACACCCTATAAGTAAATGTGAAATTCACAGTATCATACTTTCACATTATTCCAAGTTGTAAGTCACATTTTCCATTTCCCCCTTGCAATCATATCACTCTATAATAAAAGACAACTAAATAATAAAATAATAACAAAAATAAATGTTAAGACTATAATAAGTTTAGATATTCAAAATGGATATGTCTTCACCAGTTCACCTTCTATCACCACTTCCTCGTCATTGTCTGTGTCAGTCCCATGTAATAATGGCATCTGAACTCGATCTCCAGGCATCACAACTCCAACCCATCTCAATATCTTAGCCTTCGCAGTCCTAATTTCGGTCCTAATTTCTCCTGCAACCAAGCATTCGCAGACCATCCAGCTCCTTCCGATGAACCAAACACATCCCTTATATGCTTCAATGCATCTATGACACTAGTCATATTGTCAGAACTATCAGGAATTAAAGTATAATGGGCATCCCCAGTTAAGTTCATAGGCCACCTTGTTTGGCCAAAATATAATCAAGAGCCATGTCATGTTTCAGCAACGTCAGTCTTTGACTCTTTTGAGTATTTGACAAGTATTCAAAACCTCTTATGGTCTCATTTGAAAAACCCTGTAGGGTGTAGTAGGGCTGGGCGATATGGATCAAAAGTAATATCTCGATATATTTTAGCTGAATGGCGATATACGATATATATCTCGATATTTTTTCATCCCATAAGGTAATAACAAAAAGACACTTCTGAGACAAAGCTACATGTTCCAAATTTTTTACAGGCACTTTTATTCATATTCATGCTGGGGAAGCTTCACACAAGAACTATTTTTCCTAAAAAAAAAAAAAGAACTATTCTAAAAAAAATGTTTGTTGTTTTCTAGTCTCGCCTGTCGTGTAATGTGAATTACAAATATATTGTCTGGCCCTTTAAGAATGTTAAGTGCACTATAGGGCGTAGGGAGCGAGTGTGTAGGGAAGAGATCAGAATTTATCATCTCCCGCTGTGCGTTCTCGTTAACACCCCCCCCCCCCCCCCCCCCACACACACACACACTTGTATTTTATACATTATTTTACATCAGTCGCCACAACATTAACATTTACATTAATATATTTTTTTTACCGTATAGAACTCAGTTCTGTAATACAGGTATAACTAATCGTTCATGTTACTGTGTAACTATTACATCATTTAATGCATTTTATTCAGCGTTCTGCTTTATGCACTTTATTATTATTTAACAGCTTTATTTGTTGTTTAATTGCTGTTCGCTCCTTCTTTACTGCAGAGTTAGTTCATGCAATTTTATTAATTTTTGGTTGTTTATTGGCTAAGAACAAGAAATACTATAATGCATGATAAATAAATAAATGACGTGTCGGACGTCGGGCAATCATCCAGTATAAACGTTTATATATGAAGTAAATACGTGCATGTCAGCGCGAGCATGTGCTTGTATGTATTTCCGTTTTCCAATATTGTTTTTTGAAACGAATAACGACTCGTTTTCTTGTTTTTCAACTTTGGGATTTGAAGTGAAAAACAAATGAAAGTACACGGAGCTGGAACCTTTTATCTGGACTTGTTTTCGGCATTCTCTACTGAATACATTATTCTGCTGCTCACCTGACACTTCTCCACCACTGAATCCGAACCATCTCCAAATAATTGAGCCATTATTATTCTATTTACTAACCAGCTCCTCCATCTCCACGCTATCATGGGAGTTTTACTTACAGAAATGAAAGGGATTGGTGGTGGGGAGGGGCGAGTTGTGTTCAGTGAGGGAGAGGGGCGGGGCAGGTGAACATGTGCAGAGACAAACTGGGAGAAGAGAAAGACGAACTGTCGGATCTAACTGGAACCCAACATCTACTGTATATCGATATATGCGATATTGTCTTATCTTATATCGCGTATGAAAATATATCGATATATTATAAAATCTCGATATATCGCCCAGCCCTAGGGTGTAGGTAATATTATCAATGTGATCTGCTAAAAATGTCACACCATACCATGGAAATAACCCTATACCCCACTTCTCTTCTAGACTTATCCTCCAATGGTAAGACTCCAGATTGTGAAATTGTGCCAGTTCCCTTTTCTTTCTACTTCCAGAAATAGCATCAGATTGGACCTCATCAGATACTTCGCCCTTCTGGACAGTAAAAACCTTATATGGAAGCTTCAGCGTTGCCATGTAACAGCATCCTGTCCACCCATATGGCAGAAATATATAAGCCTTATCACCACAAACCCACCAAATATCTTTGAAATTCCCTATAGTCACATTTTCAGGCAAAATTTGGTTCCACACCATCAAAGTTCTACTCTTTTTGCGATGTGGTACATAAAAAGTCACTTCATACAAGTCATTCATAGTCTTATGTTTACGCTCACCCAAGTCCATCATATAGTTGTTACAGTCTGATATTCCCATAAATATCCTAGTCCCATTATAAGTATCATTTGAACAAAAACAATCTTTAGCCCCCACAAATTTCACTTCAGGGATCGCTGTTATCACACTTTCATGCTGATCAAGTAAATTCACATATGGTAACTCCCTCAACCAAGAACCAAGATTGCTGCTGATATAACAGCCATGATAGTGCATAAGATTGACATATAGCAAGCAGTGGTTCTGGTACTGCTTCTAAAATTGAAGGCCCTGTGCCTGGTGTTGGAACTTTCACCACACATGGACAATTCATTCTCCTAACCGATCTTACGGAATGAGTTTACTGCTGGAACCATAAGTTCCTACTTGCCCATGGGTCTGTGATTTGTAACACCGAGGAATCGAATCCATATGCCTTCCACTTAGTTTCTCTCTTCTGTAATGCATGGTAATGGTCAGTCATGTCTTCTGGTGTCTAGTCGAAGTTGTCAGTCAGAGAGTCAGAGAGTCAGAGAGGTTTTATTGTCATTTCAGCTACATACAAGTACGTATTGAAACGAAACAGCGTTCCTCTAGGATCACGGTGTAACACGGTACAAAAAGTGCAAGACAATACAAAAACAGTGCAAATACAACAATAATACAAAAAATCCTATAATAAATAACTACAAAAGATATTCCTAATTATCCCTAATCTAAACAAGTAATTAGAAGACAGGACTAAAGACAAGTGTTAGTACATGATGGTGAATAGATGGTACAATGGTTCATGAGGTAGTGACATGTTGTACATTAGCAGCGTAAAATTGGCAATGCAGATAAGGTGCCTAAAAAGTAAATATGGTGCAAAATACAAGTAAGGTGCAGAAATTATTGTGCATTTCCAGGAGGTGTGCAAAAATGCAAGTAACAGTCAAAAATGCAAGTAACATAGTCAAAAATGCAAGTAACAGTCAATACAGATCAGTGTGTGGCAACAGAAAATTTCCGGAGGAAATTGTTACAGTCCTGAGTTTAGAAGTCTGATTGCTTGAGGGATAAAACTGTTACACAGTCTGGTTGTGTTAGTCCGGATGCTGCGGTATCGTCTCCCAGACGGGAGCAGAGTAAAAAGTCCATGTGATGGATGGGTTGGATCGTCCACAATGCTGAGAGCTTTGCGGATGCAGCGGGTGTTAAAAATGTCCGTGAGAGATGGAAGAGCGACCCCGATGATCTTTTCAGCTGTCCTCACTACTCGCTGGAGAGTCTTGCGGTCCGACGCAGTACAATTTCCGAACCAGACAGTGATGCAGCCGCTCAGGATGCTCTCGATTGTTCCTCTGTAGAACGTGGTGAGAATGGGGGGTGGCAGATGAGCTTTCCTCAGTCTTCTCAAAAAGTAGAGACGCTGCTGGGCTTTCTTGGTGATGGAACTGGTGTTAAGGGTCCAGGTGAGATTCTCCTCCAGATGAACACCGAGAAATTTGGTGCTCTTGACGATCTCAACAGATGAGCCGTCGATGTGCAGTGGGGAGTGGTCCCTTAGTGTCTTTCTAAAGTCAATGACCATCTCTTTGGTTTTATCCACATTCAGAGACAGGTTGTTGACTTGGCACCAGTCCGTTAGATGTTGTACCTCCTCTCTGTACGCTGACTCATCGTTGTTGCTGATGAGTCCCACCACAGTTGTGTCGTCTGCAAACTTAACGATGGAATTCGAGCTGTGCATTGCTGTACAGTCGTGCGTAAGCAGAGTAAACAGCAGTGGACTGAGCACACAGCCTTGGGGAGCGCCGGTGCTCAGTGTGGTGGTGCTGGAGGTGTTCTTACCGATCCGGACGGACTGAGGTCTCTCAGTCAAGAAGTCCAGGATCCAGTTGCAGAGAGAGGTGTTCAGGCCCAGCGTGCTCAGCTTTCCAATTAGATGCTGAGGAATGATGGTGTTGAATGCTGAGCTAAAGTCTATGAACAGCATCCTGACGTAAGTGTTCTTTCTGTCCAGGTGTGTAGAAGCCAGGTGAAGTGTAGTGGATATGGCGTCGTCCGTTGAGCGGTTAGGACGGTACGCAAACTGCAGTGGGTCCATGGTGGGAGGCAGTAGTGTCTTAATATGCCTCATGACTAGTTTCTCGAAGCACTTTGTGATGATAGGCGTGAGTGCTACGGGACGATAGTCGTTGAAGCATGACACAGATGACTTCTTTGGCACGGGTACGATGGTGGTCGTCTTGAGGCACGTTGGAACGATGGCGCTGCTCAGGGAGATGTTGAAGATGTCAGTGAATACATCTGCCAGCTAATCTGCACATCCTTTGAGCACTCGGCCAGGAATGTTGTCTGGTCCAGAAGCTTTTCGTGGGTTGACTCTGTGCAGAGTTCTCCTCACGTCCGCTGTGGTGAGACGAAGCACCTGGTCGTCACAAGGTGGGATCATCTTCCTCGCCAACATGTTGTTCTGCGCCTCGAACCGAGCGTAGAAGTCATTCAGCGCATCTGGAAGGGAGGCATCACTGTCACAGACGGGTGGAGTCGTCCTGTAGTTGGTGATGGCCTGGATGCCCTGCCACAAGCGCCGTGTGTCACCGCTGTTCTGGAAGTGGCTGTGGATGTTCTGGCCGTGTGCGCGCTTTGCTTCTCGGATCGCCCGGGACAGTCTGGCTCTCGCTGTTCTCAGAGCCGGCTGGTCACCTGCTTTAAAAGCGGAGTCTCGGGCCCTCAGCAGTGCACGCACCTCTGGAGTCATCCACGGCTTCTGGTTGGGTCTGGAAGTGATGGTTCTAGTGGTAGTGACGTCCTCAATGCACTTGCTGATGTAGCAGGTCACTGAAGTCGTGTACTCCTCTAGATCAGTGTAATCGCCGTATGTTGCAGCCTCCCTAAACATGTCCCAGTCAGTGCACTCAAAACAGTCCTGAAGAGCAGAGATGGATCCTTCTGTACAGATCTGGAGCGCCTGACGAGTGCTCTGTATGCTGGAATTAGCATTACAGAGATGTGGTCTGAGTATCCGAGGTGGGGGCGGGGCTCCGCCCGGTACGCACCGGCAATGTTCGTGTAAACATTATCCAGCGTGTTCGCTCCTCTCGTAGCAAAGTCCACATGCTGATGGAATTTAGGGAGAACAGACTTGAGATTTGCATGATTAAAATCCCCAGCGATAATAAACAGTCCGTCTGGATGAATGGTCTGTAGTTCGCTGATGGCTCTGTAGAGTTCGCTTAATGCTTCCTTCGCGTTCGCGCTGGGTGGGAGATACACCGCGACAATAAGCACACTGGTGAATTCCCGTGGTAAATAAAAAGGTCTGCATCTAACAATAGCAAATTCCACCATCGGAGAACAGTACGCCACAACAAGCACAGAGTCCTTGCACCATTCGGTGTTAATGTAAACACAAACGCCTCCTCCTCGTGTTTTACCGGACTGAGCTGCATTTCTATCGGCGCGATACGATGCTAGCCCGTCTAGCTGAATGGCACTGTCTGGAATGTTGTCGCTAAGCCATGTTTCAGTGAAAATTAAAACACAACAGTCTCTGTACTCACATTGGGTCGTTCGCTGAAGTCTGATACAGTCCAGTTTATTCTCCAGAGAGCATGCATTTGCGAGGAATAACGATGGTAGAGCCGGCCGGCTTGGGTTAGCTTTTAGCCTAGCACGGGACCCCGGCTCGCTTTCCACGCTTCTGCTTCCTCGAGCACCGCTTGCGGCGCCCCCTCCCCCGGTCACCTGCTTCAGGTAACACCGAGGACTGTAGGCCTGGTTCGCGAAGTAGGCAGAGTCCATGCAGAGTTCGCCGCAGATCATCCCGCAGGTTAGTTTCTGACTGTTTCCTCAGTTGTAGCAGTGTTTGGCGGTTGTAAACTGAGTCAAAAGTGGTTTCCATACGTTTATAAACAAAACTGTCCTAAACAAACTTACAAACTTTTTCTGAAAACAACAAAAAAACACCGTTTTTCGACCCCAGAGCGGCCGCTGCGTGTTAACGCGCCGCCATCTTGGATCAAGATGTCACAGATGAATCTACATCATTCTCTTCCACCATCTGTTCTGTAGTTTCAAAAATCTCATTACTACTATTCATAATAAGCTCTATCTTTAACATAGGCTTCTGGGTTATATTTACTACCTCCTTAAATTTCAATGATGTCATGTCAGGTGTCTGGGTCACTTTTACAAATTTCTTAGGCGACATTGTTGTCACTGTTTTATTGGTAAAGGTTGCCCTTGTCCCAACCTCACTGTAATATTTCCAGAAGTGACAAAAGTAGAAGCATTCACCATCACTGTAGTAGCATTCATTTTCTTCAAAGTCGTAGCTAAAGTAGTAACCTGAATTGATGTATTAACACTCTTAGTTGTTTCCGGAGCTAAAGCAATAAGCTTCATCTGTGCACTATTTACCTGTGTAGTTGCTGTGGTGAATCGTTTCTGAATCCTTTTAGCAACCGTGAAAACTCCAATAGGACTCAAATCTTTTATCATAACTACCACCTTACGAGTTATGTAACCCTCTATCCACATACACTGCCTGGCCAAAAAAAAGGTCACCACCTGGATTTAACTAAGCAAATAGGTAAGAGCCTCCCATTGGATAATTACTGCATGGGTGATTATGTTTCAGCTGGCAACAAGTTATTTAACCCTAACTGATGCAGTGAGTAGCTTCTCATTTGTTAAACAACCAAATGACCACATCCTGTGGTCGTGGAAAAGATGTTAATCTGTTTCAGAAATTATTGGCATGCATCAAACAGAGAAAACATCTAAGGAGATTGCTGAAACTACTAAAATCGGGTTAAGAACTGTCCAACGCAATTATTAAAAAGTGGAAGGACAGTGGGGAAACATTATCTTCCAGGAAGGAATGTGGTCGGAAAAAAATCTTGAATGATCGTGATTGGCGATCACTTAAACGTTTGGTGAAATCAAATAGTAGAAAAACTACAGTAAAACTCAGGGATATGTTTAATAGTGAAAGTAAGAGCATTTCCACATGCACAATGTGAAGGGAACTTAAGGGATTGGGACTAAACAGCTGTGTAGCCTTAAGAAAGACTTGTCAGTGAGGCTAACCGGCAAAAACGGCTTCAATTTGCTAGGGAGCATAAAGATTGGACTCTGGAGCAATGGAAGAAGGTCATGTGGTCTGATGAGTCCAGATTAACCCTGTTCCAGAGTGATGGGCGCATCAGGGTAAGAAGAGAGGCGGCTGAAGTGATGCACCCATCATGCCTAGTGCCTACCGTACAAGCCTGTGGGGGCAGTGCTATGATCTGGGGTTGCTGCAGTTGGTCAGGTCTAGGTTTAGCAACGTTATGTGCCCAAAGAATGAGGTCAGCTGACTACCTGAATTTACTGAATGACCAGGTTATTCCATCAATGGATTTTTTCTTCCCTGATGGCACGGGCATATTCCAAGATGACAATGCCAGGATTCATCGGGCTCAAATTGTGAAAGAGTGGTTCAGGGAGCATGAGACATCATTTTCACACATGGATTTGCCACCACAGAGTCCAGACCTGAACCTCATTGAGAATCTTTGGGATGTGCTGGAGAAGACTTTGCGCAGTGGTCCAAATCTCCCATCATCAATACAAGATCTTGGGGAAAAATTAATGCAACTCTGGACAGAAATAAATGTTGTGACATTGCAGAAGCTTGTGGAAACGATGTCACAGCGAATGCGTGCCGTAATCAAAGCTAAAGGCAGTCCAACGAAATATTAGAGTGTGCGACCTTTTTTTTGGCCAGGCAGTGTATTTCTAGATGGAACAAATTTAAACTCTGGCTCTAAATAAGTGCATGTATATTCCCCTTGGTCTTCCCATGTAACATTATGCAAAAGAAGTGAACAATCATCCCTAACTTTCAACCATCTCATGTCATTATGCAAAAGATATTTCCTCTGATCACGAGGCACAGTATCAACTTCAGGTCCTGTTAACAACACATCTTCACCACGACTATTTTTCCACTCAGGAGGATTATTACCACCAACATTAAATCTTGAGCATTGACAGGGAAGATAAACTGCTCTCCCTAACTTGGCTCTGACTACTGTCTTCAAAGGAGTTGATGTTGTCGACATCATCTGAGGTGCTACTGTAGTTAAATGCAACACATTAATACCTTCAGTAACCTTCAGTGCTGAAAGAGTAGATTTCCCTAAGGTCACTTCCACCCTAGTCCTCGTAACCTTTTGGTCTGACCCTTTTCCGATCTGGTCTTGGACTCCTTCGTCTAACTGAGTCTCTGAATTCTCCTGCAGCGGAATCACAGCCCTTTGTAACCTTTGGCGTTTCGCACTCCACTGAAATAGGCTCTGCTGTTTCTGGGACATGTTGAAAGTAGGGCTGTCGAAGTTAACGCGATAATAACGCATTAACGCAATCTCAATTTAACGCGATTAAAAAAAATAGTGCCATTAACGCAAGTTCTATTTGACCCTGCGAGTCATCCGTAGTTCATGTTGAGCAGACCTGGGCATTGTACGGCCCGCGGGCCACATCCGGCTTCGCGAGACATCCCCAACCGGCCCGCATGAGATTCGTGGCAATTAAAAATTTGATGTGAATAAATGTACATCATACATGCAATATAACGTGACTGTTTTGACGGGAGCGCTGTGTCTTTAAATATCCGCAAGTTTGGATTTACGTGTGCGCGAGTGTATCAGCTTCACTGTAATGCGAACAGAACTGAGTGTGATTGACGGTCGAGTTTTTAACAAGACGTGAACTTCTGAAGTATTTATTTACTGAAGTCAGGTGTAATGCTGTTTAACGATCACAATATAGGCTCTAAATCGCTGTTATGGTACTAAACAGAGAAATACAAGAACATGAACGATGCAGAGCGTCACACCTGAAGCTTCTCTCACTAAACTGCAAAAGCAACACGGACTTTTTATAAAGTTTAACACGTCCAGAACTGAAGCAGTCAGGACCAGCTCTGTGATTTTAATAAGAAAATCCAACAGTAACAAAGGACTGAAAAACAAATGAGGTAATTAGACTCAAAACAAAATAGTGTAAAGTTTAAAAACCTGCACATTTTGTTCACATTTGTTTTTGTTTTTTTGCATTTGTTTGTTTAAATAGTGAAATAATGTTGATGTTTTTACTCTGCCTACTTCTAATTTTCTGATTGTAACATCTAAACATTAACAGCTTATTAGAACTGTACAATTTACTGCTTTTCATAAAGAGTGGGCAGTTGTAGCCTAGTGATTAAGGTACTGGACTAGTAATTAGAAGGTCGCTGGTTCAAGCCCCGCCACTGCCAGGTTGCTGCTGTTGGGCCCTTGAGCAAGGCCCATAACCCTCAATTGCTCAGACTGTAAACTGTAACTGTAATGTAAATTGCTGTGGATAAAGCCGTCTGCTAAATGCTGAAAATGTAATGTAAATGTAAATAAAGAGATCAAATTAATATTGAGCAGAATTAAGTTCACCTTATTGGTCCGGCCCTCCACAACAGTCCCAGTTTCTTATGTGACCCCTTTGGAAAATTCAATTGCCCACCCCTGTATTACTGCCTAGTATGTGAGTGAATAAAACTCCCTTACAGTTTTCTCTTGTCCTAGCAGTTTTTAACATAAGTACATTTAGCATAAAATGTGTTCACCATTTTAATGGTAAAATTTCACTTAAAAATCCTTGTTTTCTTCTTTAAAAAAAAAATGTGATTAATCGCGATTAACTATAGGAAATTCTGAGATTAATCGCGATTAAAAATTTTAATCGTTTGACAGCCCTAGTTGAAAGTCAATGTCTCCAAATCTTCTTTCCTGTCCATTAACTGCAGAGTCATCAGAAATTATCAGAAATATGCACAAAATCATCAACATTTTCCTCTGACTCCCTTGAGCCTTCAACATCTCTGCTCTGTGAGCTTTGCACCTCTTCCCTTGGTGCTTTGACACAATGCGATAAATGATACCATGTTGGAGACCCTTTACCTTTACCCTGGACCGCAGTTCCAGTACTGCGACTTTAAATGGTCCTTCACGACGTTCGTTATACCACTTTCTTCTAAATACCTTCACAAACACCTTGTCTCCTGGTTGCACTGTACTCCTCTTTTGCTCATCCAGCTTCTACTGCACCTCCTCTTTTCTTTGCCTGTCAGAAACGTACGTGGATATTCTTTTATGCAGATTAGCCATATATGTAATGTATGCTCACATTTCATCTTCGAAAAGGGCCAAGCTTGGACCCTTTCCACTTGTACGCAAACAAGGCGTTGGCATCCGTCTTCCTGTAGCCAACTCATGTGCAAATCACGCAGCTCACTTAAACGACACACCATTAACGCCAATGGAAGTGCTGCTATCCAATTTAGACCCGTGTGCTGGCAAATTTTAACAATGCGATTTTTCAGAACACCATTCATTTTTTCACAAATCACTTGACTTTGCAGATGATAGACTGCACCAAGACGCTGTTTAATTCCCAGTTTTTGCAAAATAAATTTCACCGTCTTATCGACAAACTCTTTCCCATTATCTGAGGATATCCGATCTGGAAGTCCCCACCTGCTTATGACCTCTCTACACAAAAACTTAGCAACAGACTGAGCGTCCTTCCGCTTGGCTGGACAGGCCTCAGGCCATCGTGAAAATCTATCCACAACAACTAACATACTGTATACCTTTTACCTTCAACTGGTTTTATCATGTCAACAAAGTCCACAACTAACTCACGCTTAGGACCCCTCGGAGTTGGAATGTGACCAGGAGGAACCATCACACCCCTCCGAACATAATTTTTCAGACAGATAGCCTATGACATAATCAATCTGTTCAAGCAAGAATGGTGCCCAAAAAACATATTCCTTTGTAATCTTTCTCTTAACTTCCCCCCCTTGCAACATGAGCAGTGATGGCATAGTTACCTTGAAAAAGTAATCTGATTACTGATTACTGATTACTCCTTTAAAAAGTAACTTAGTTACTTTATGGATTACTTGATTTTAAAAGTAACTAAGTTAGATTACAAGTTACTTTATTAGTTATATAATGCGGAATATTTCAAAGATATTCCTTTGCAATACTTTATCATTTGGCTGCCAACTTGTGTGTACTGATAAGAATCCCAGAACATGCTAGTGTGAATACATGGAAAACAAATTTAAATTTTCTTTCAAGAATATGATACAGACTGACCAACACTATTACGCTAAATCAGCATTGAAAATTGACTTTACTTTTAATAGCCTTCTACAATGCTGGAGCTTCTTAAAACGGAAGATTTTCTTTTAAATAGAAGTGTTATTTACCTGCTATTAAATTGTTTTCCAACAAAATCCGCCCAATTTGGCGGATAATCGCCCAATCTGGCAACACTGGAATGCGCAGAGAAGCTGGCGCTTTTACTCGTAGCGCGCCACGAATACTACTAAATAGTACTACTTCTGTAATTGTGTTGGTGGTTGACATTTATGTTGAGTGTATTACAGCACTGTTTTGGTGAAGAACTACTCATCTGAGGTGCGCTGCTCCTGCGTGCAGAAATGCTTCCGCAAAAAAATTGCCGGCAAAGCGGTGGTGGGGGGGCCAGAGGGGTGGCCGAAGATTACTTTATGGTGGCCATGGCAACCACTGGCCACCCCCTGGCTCCGCCCCTGCCAAGAAGAAAGCAAAAATATCTTTTCACAGTAACTTGGATAAGTAACTTTAATCGGATTACTGGATTGGAAATAGTAACGCGTTAGATTACTCGTTACTGAAAAATGTGGTCAGATTAGAGTAACGCGTTACTAAGTAACGCGTTACTAAGTAACGCGTTACAGACCATCAGTGAACATGAGCCTCCTGAATCATCAGACCTAACAGGTCTGGAGGTGCTATTATCAGTCCCTCATGATTTCTCCAAAGACCAGTAGAATCTCGGGTGGCACCTCGGTGGGAGAGCTTGCAAATCTGATCTAAGCCTAGAGTATTTCTCTACTTCTTCAACACAATCATGTGGTTCACCATCCTCTGGAGTTGGCAAATTCTCAGCTGGGGTCACCGTAACACACCTCGCTAGGGTGACATCTTCCTGCTCTAAGAGCCTATGATAGTCTCTAAGCCTAGGCATAGCCAATGTGTATCTGCCATAGTTCAAGAGATTTCTGAGAATATGATGGGTAAGAAGTGTTACCGGATAACCCATTGTGACAGATGATGCCGTATCGTACATTAAGGAAACTCCCACCATTGCTCTGTATCACAGTGGTAGCCCCAGTTCCATTTCTGAATAAGCAGTGGAATAGTAAGAAATAGGTTGAGGATTTGTTCCCATTCCTGTTGGCTGACAAAGAACTGCGCATGCATATTTGGACATATACAACAAATAATTCTTAGAGTAGTCTGGAAGCGCTAGCGCTGGAGCCTCTTTTAACCTCTGTTTAATCGTCTCAAATGCCAAAAGGCCATCCTGTGTCCAGGAAAAATTACAATGAAGTTGAGCATTCCCAGCATCTTTGGAGCCTTGCGAATAGCTTCTAACTGACTATCAGAAATACTTCTGTGTCCCTGCGTTATTGTCTGACCCAAATAAACTACCTTCTCCTGACAATACTGCAGCTTTTTCAGAGAGACCTTATGCCCCTTCTCTGCCAGTATCTGTAGCAAGTTAATTGAGTCCTTATGACATGTTTCCCCATCTAGTGAACAAATAATAATGTCATCCACATATTGAACAACAGTGCTTTTTAATATCTGATCTATCCCTGCCAAATCATCCTTCAGTACTTTATTGAAAATATGAGGACTATGTTTAAATCCTTGTGGTAATCTCTTATACTCATAGAACTGACCATTGTATGTGAACCCAAACAAACCCCAACTTTCTATACTAAGTGGAACACTAAAAAATGCACCACATAAATCTAACACTGTGAAATGTGTCGCATCTGGAGAAATTTGGGCTAACAAAGTATGCGGATCCAGCACGTCTGCTGGAAAATCAGCCACCATTCACCACTCTTAAATCATGTACCAGGCGATAAGAGTCATCTGGCTTCTTCACAGGCAACAAAGGCGTATTACTCTGAGGATTCTGTTTTATCTTCAAAACATCTGCTTTCAAAAGTCCTTCAATTTGTGGTTCAATCCCTCGGATTGCCTCTTCTTTTAATGGATACTGGTTCTTCCAAGGAAGTTTGACTCCTGGTCGGAGTTCAACTTTCACTGGTTGGGCTGACTTTACCAGTCCAATATCGGTACTATACCAAGACCATAAACATTCTGGAACTTGTTGCAGCATCTCCTCTCTCATAGATTTTGAGTCCATCTTAGCACTGCAAATTGACTCATGTGTCATCCGCACAGTTTGTGGCTGTCCCTGTCCATGAGCAGAGATCATAATCTTAATAAATCTCTGATCCCCACTCCTCCAGATGGCAAGATTCTCTTTTATCGGTACAAAAACAGCTTCCTCTGCTTCTGCCATCATTTCTCCTATATGCTTCTGCTCATATTCCTCAGACACCAACAAAGTTACATGTGGCACACTCTTTTCAATATCAAACTCTTTATACAAATGATCATCTGTCTATCTTCATAGCTGCTCCTTGTGGTCCCAAAATTATGCAGCACGAACAAAGTTGAACTTGCTTTGGTTGACGACTCAACCATTCCTCTGAATTTGATTGGGCAGCATTCTTGAAATACTTGAGCGTACAGTGAAATGGATACTCCGGAAGTTTCGCATCAGGCATGTTTGCTACAATAAACTTCTCCCACAACTTGGCTGGCTCAAAAAGATCTGCACCAAGATTTCCATTTCCAAAATACAGAAGAGACTTCAGTCTCCATTGTCATCAATAATTGGTGAACAATATCATTTAGCACCTCTACCAGACAGCTGTCCGGTGTACACTTTATTGTACAGTTCAATTTACACAAAGCATCTCTTTCCAAAAGTGCAATAGGTATACACTGATACCAGTATGGGTATTGTAGTCTTCAGATTTTTATAGCAAAGCTCAATTGGTTTTGTGAGAGGAATCAGCTGTTTTACTCCCTCAAACCCGATAGTCCGAATCCATTGATCAGACATGGGGAGATGTATAGCATCTTCAGGCTGAATACAGGTGAAAGCAGCTCCGCTATCCACCATCATTTTCAATAATACTACCAGCTAAAACACCCCTGTCGGGTCCTCTGGGCACCTCTAGAATCCTGGTTTCGGGCCCCTGTAAGGATTCACCGGTCCCCCAAATGGCCTTGGTTGGCCCCTAAATCCTCCTCTGAAATTTCCTCCTCTAAAATGTCCTCCTGAACATTGCACTCACAGGCGAAGTGGCCCATCTGGTCAATTTCTTTTCTATCTTTATTATACTCTATCTTCTACCTTTACTCTCCCCCCTATTGCAGTGGCCACAACGCAATAAAACCCCAAATTTAGAACGGAGCATCACTCCAAACGTCAACACATCATAGCACACACACACAAAGGAATCTTTACGGTGCGACCAGACAACAAACACACAACAGCCACAACAAACAAACCAGCGCCCAGTGTTGTGAGAAATGCTCACCGTATGTTCGTGACGCCAAATTCTTGTTGTTTCTTAAATAGCGATAATGTAAAGATGATGAAGAAATTCTCCGCTGACACCATCTCAGTTGTAAATAAAAAGGTTTATTACAATGAAAGAACAGAATCGATCAAGCAGCCTGAGAGAGAATTCAGCCAATATAAGTTCTCTGAAATACAGCATCAAATCTTAGGCTTATATAGCACAGTTGTTTACGTAAAAAAAAAGCACATCTGCTCCTTGTAAAAATGATTTCATCCTTGGAACTCAGAGAGGCCCACTAGGGCCTCTCATCTCCTAGACCTCTCGTATCCGGAAAGGGGGGCCCACACATATGTGGAATTTCCAGATACCTCACTATCAACAGTGAAAAGAATGTTCAAAATCACTAAAAACCCCACTGACTGTATTTAAAATGCTTTTTGAGCTTGTCTGAGTTGAAAATGCTTGGTGCAATATCACTATAATATTTTCACAGTGAGTAAACGGTGCAATTAACAAATCAATTTTCCAAAAACTGGAACAGTATGTAAGTCAAATGCAAATAATATCAGAAAGCAATGATTTGGTGGCTGTAAATAGGTGTGAATGGGAGGAACAAAGGATGACGGAAAAGAAAATAAATCATTAAGTGCTGTTCAAAACGACTGAATTTGTGGGGATGGACCTGCTCTGAGATCATACGAAAAGGTGTCTATCGGTCAAGTAGAACTACAGTTAAAAAAATAATAATATGAGAGAATAGGAAGAAAAAAAGTGCAAAGTGGCTACTAAGATGTTGCTAGGTTGTTGTTATTGACACTTTGTGCACATTTCTAGCTGTAATAGTGTGCCGACGCATGCTTCAAATAATGATCGCACATATCTAACATAAACATATTCAACACCCATCTGTTTTGAATGGACTGCAGTAAATACAGGGTAGTTTGAAACAATGTAGTACCTCTAGTATAATTATGTGCAGCCTAACACTATTATGTTTGTGATAGATATCTATAAATTGTTCATGTTAAATGATACAAATCGGATATTAGGGTTTTTTTGTAACACAGTATTGTTTGTGAGTTTTCGTACATTCTATTCACTTTCTTGAAATGGATATTTTCTAATGCATTACACTGGACAACAATTTTTTGCCAAAGTTCTGTTTCCTTGAATTTTTTGTGACAGACCCATTTGAGCTGAACACAAATGTAGTTTCTGATTGTCTGTATCACATATACATTTTGAGAAACATGAGATTGAGTTTTATTGATTACAACACATTGAAATCTTATACGTGTCATTAGTTCAACTGAGCTAAAAGTGTTTTGCTGCTGATTTTCGTACCTACTCAACATCTGGTGCATCTCGTATTAGTGTCCAGCAATAGTCAGCCAGCATTGACGGATTCCAGTGGCCTTGGTAACATTTTTCCATTGTGGCAATGTCTTGGTGAAAGCATTCGCCATGCTCATGACTTACTGCACCAAGATTAGGGAAAAAATTTAAGTGTCAATGCAGGAAATGAATTTTCAATGACGTTGCACTTCATCATATTGTAAGCTTGAAGAAGGTTGTCAACCAGTTTGATGAAGTTTGGCATTGGGTAGTTGCAAAAGAAAATTTTCAGCAACATCCTGGAATGATTTCCAAGTGATTTTTCTCAGGTCTCACCACCAGCTTTTTGAACTGATCATTCATGATGTGTTGCATTTGTGGACCAACAGAAATGCCTTCACTTATCTTGGTATCAATTATTCTTGGGAACACTTCCCCCTTTTTGTTCATTGCTTTCATAAAATTTGTCATCAGCCCGAGTTTAATGTGAAGTGAATATCTTTTTTTTTGGGTCCACAAGTGGTTTATGTGCCATATTTGTTCTGCCCTGGGGTCAAATTCTGATGAATTGGCCAGTTCTTTTTAGTGTAATATGATTCTTCTTATGGCTGTCCCAATTGCAAATGAAGCAGCAATACTTTGCATATCTGAGCTGCAATCCATCCGCAGCTCAAAATACCTGACACACCATAAAAGTGTTCAAGAAACAAAATCTCTGTTGACCAGTGCTTTGGACTCGCGCTTTTAGCCCAGTTCTGTAGTGTTTTGGTAGTGTTGTGCTTTACAAAATGCAATACATTACAAAATGCATTTTCAGAGTTAGATAGATTCAAATAAGCGCTTTTGAGAAAAGTTCTTTAGTGTTTTGTGCTTTCTTATCACTCTTGTGAAAGTAACATTGCAAAATCTATTTTTAAAGTCAGACATGATTAATGAAGTGATTTAGGCACTGTCCTAGAGACGTTTAATGTTTTTGTAAATTCGTATTACTTTCACTGTAACAAAATGCTGTAGTTTTTACAGTAAAATCGTACAGTAAATTACTGTTTTACGCTTTTCCATGGTTATACTGTAGAACGCAAAGCATTTTGGGTCATAATGTGCTTACAACTGCCAGCTGTATATTTAGCAGTAAAATATGAGCAAAAAAACAGTCGGTTATTTTGACCGCTGTAAAATCGCAAAACACACCAAAACAGTACAGAACCACTTCAATCACTTCATTAATCATGTTAATCAATTTGTAGGACAATAAAATACATTAATTGATTATGTCTGACTCTAAAAATAAATTTTACGTTGTCACTTTTACAAGTGATAAAAACAGCACAAAATACTAAAGAACTGTTATTAAAAGCGCTTATTTGATTGAAGCTGTATGCATTTTCTGAAAATGCATTTTTTAATGTAATGCATTTTGTAAAGCACAACACTAACAAAACACTACAGAGCTGGGCAATTAGCGCGAGTCCAAAGCTTTGCTTGCACCATAAATTGTCCAATTCAACAAAGTAATAAGAATGTACAAAAACATTAACGAACTGTGCTTAAAGAGCTTCTTTGAACTAGTCTGACGCTGACAACTCATTTTGTAATGTCACTACTAACAAAGAGATGAGAATGCACAAACACACCAGAACACTACAGAACTGTGCCGAGAGACTTTCTATTGGATTGTCTGACACAAAAATCTGTTTATGTATTGTCCATAACAACAAAGTAATGGAAATGTACAAAAACACTAAAACAACTCAGAACAGTTCTTAAAGCAAAGTATTAATCTTGTCTCACGCCGATAATGCATTAGGAAATATCCATTTCAACAAAGTGAATAGAATGTACGAGAACTCCAAAACAATAAAGAACTGTGTTACAAAAAAACCCCTAATATCCGATTCGAATAATTCAACATGGAGGATTTATAGATATCTATCACAAAATTATTATGTATTAGGCTGCACATAGTTATTGTAGAGGTACTACATTCATTCAAACTACCCTCAATTTACTGCAGTCCATTCGAAACGGATGGTTATGATTACTTGGTGTTAGATATGGGTGTGCGATAATTATTTGAAGCGTGCGTCGGCACACCATCAAGTCCGTTTTATGTAAACTAGAAATGTGCACAAAGCACCAACACTTTAGAGAACTGTGCTAAAAGAGCGAATCCAAAGCTTAATTTGCGCCTTATACTGTCCAATTCAAAAAAGTAATAAGAATGTACAAAAACACTTACAAACTGTGCTTAAAGCAACATTTTGTAAGGACTTTTTTCAAAGAGAGGAGAACGCACAAACACACCAAAACAGTACAGAACAGTGCCTAAATCACTTCAATCACTTCATTAATCATGTCTGACTCTAAAAATAAATGTTGCAATTTAACTTTCACAAGAGTGAAAAGAAAGCACAAAACACTAAAGAACTTTTCTCAAAAGCGCTGATTTGAACTCATCTAACGCTGAATATGCATTTTGTAATGTAATGCATTTTATAAAGCACAACACTACCGAAACACTACAGAACTGGGCCAAAAGCGCGAGTCCAAGGCTTTATATGCACCATAAACTGTCTAATTCAATGAAATAAGAATGTACAAAAACAATACCGAACTTTGTTTAAAGCGCTTCTTTGTGCTAGTCTTACGCTGACAACTCATTTTGTAATGTCACTATTAAAAAAGAGAGGAGAACGCACAAACACACCAAAACAGTACAGAACAGTGCCTAAATCACTGCCTGGGCAGTGCCTAAACCACTTCAATCACTTCATTAATCATGTCTGACTCTAAAAATAAATGTTGCAATTTAACTTTCACAAGAGTGAAAAGAAAGCACAAAACACTAAAGAACTTTTCTGAAAAGCGCTGATTTGAACTCATCTAACGCTGAATATGCATTTTGTAATGTAATGCATTTTGTAAAGCACAACACTACCGAAACACTACAGAACTGGGCCAAAAGCGCGAGTCCAAGGCTTTATATGCACCATCAACTGTCTAATTCAATGAAATAAGAATGTACAACAACACTACCGAACTTTGTTTAAAGCGCTTCTTTGTGCTAGTCTTACGCTGACAACTCATTTTGTAATATCACTATTAAAAAAGAGAGGAGAACGCACAAACACACCAAAACAGTACAGAACAGTGCCTAAATCACTGCCTGGGCAGTGCCTAAACCACTTCAATCACTTCATTAATCATGTCTGACTCTAAAAAATAAATGTTGCAATTTAACTTTCACAAGAGTGAAAAGAAAGCACAAAACACTAAAGAACTTTTCTCAAAAGCGCTGATTTGAACTCATCTAACGCTGAATATGCATTTTGTAATGTAATGCATTTTGTAAAGCACAACACTACCGAAACACTACAGAACTGGGCCAAAAGCGCGAGTCCAAGGCTTTATATGCACCATAAACTGTCTAATTCAATGAAATAAGAATGTACAAAAACACTACCGAACTTTGTTTAAAGCGCTTCTTTGTGCTAGGCTTACGCTGACAACTCATTTTGTAATGTCACTATTAAAAAAAAGAGGAGAACGCACAAACACAACAAAAAATCTACAGAACTGTGCTTCAAGCACATCAATTACGTGTGACGTTGAAAATGCTTTAGGAAGTGTCCATATCAACTAAGTTATACGAATGTACAAAACACCAGTAAAATTTAAAACTGGGCTTCAAAACTTCTCTGAGATTGTCTGACGCCTATGAATTCGGCAACGTCACTTTATAACAAAGTGATATGAATTTACAAAAACATTAAAAGTTTGTAGGACAATAAAATATATTCATTGATTATGTCTTACTCTAAAAATAAATTTTACATTTTCACTTTTACAAGTGATAAATACAGCAGAAAATACTAAAGAACTGTTATTAAAAGCGCTAATTTGAACCTGTCTAACGCTGAAAATGCATTTTTTAATGTAATGCATTTTGTAACGCACAACACTAACAAAACACTACAGAGCTGGGCTATTAGCGCGAGTCCAAACTATTGCTTGCACTATAAATTGTCCAATTCAACAAAGTAATAAGAATGTACAAAAACATTAACATAATAGGCTGCACATAGTTATTGTAGAGGTACTACAATTGTAGAGGTTCATTCAAACTACCCTCAATTTACTGCAGTCTAAAACTAAAAATAAATTTTACGTTGTCACTTTTACAAGTGATAAAACAGCACAAAATAGTAAAGAACTGTTATTAAAAGCATTTTTTTATGTAATGCATTTTGTAAAGCACAACACTAACAAAACACTACAGAGCTGGGCTATTAGCGCGAGTCCAAACTATTGCTTGCACTATAAATTGTCCAATTCAACAAAGTAATAAGAATGTACAAAAACATTAACGAACTGTGCTTAAAGAGCTTCTTTGAACTAGTCTGACGCTGACAACTCATTTTGTAATGTCACTACTAACAAAGAGATGAGAATGCACAAACACACCAGAACACTACAGAACTGTGCCGAGAGACTTTTTATTAGATTGTCTGACACAAAAATCTGTTTATGTATTGTCCATAACAACAAAGTAATGGAAATGTACAAAAACACAAAAACATCTCAGAACAGTTCTTAAAGCAAAGTATTAATCTTGTCTCACGCCGATAATGCATTAGAAAATATCAATTTCAACAAAGTGAATAGAATGTACGAGAACTCCAAAACAATAAAGAACTGTGTTACAAAAAAAAAACTAATATCCGATTCGAATAATTCAACATGGAGAATTTATACAGTAGAAATCTATCACAACATTATTATGTATTAGGCTGCACATAGTTATTGTTGAGGTACTACATTCTTATACTGTCCAATTCAAAAAAGTCATAAGAATGTACAAAAACACTAACAAACTGTGCTTAAAGTGCTTCTTTGTGCTAGCCTGAAGCTGACAACTCATTTTGTAATGACTTTTTTCAAAGAGAGGAGAACGCACAAACACACCAAAACAGTACAGAACAGTGCCTAAATCACTGCCCGGGCAGTGCCTAAACCACTTCAATCACTTCATTAATCATGTCTGACTCTAAAAATAAATGTTGCAATTTAACTTTCACAAGAGTGAAAAGAAAGCACAAAACACTAAAGAACTTTTCTCAGAAGCGCTGATTTGAACTCATCTGACGCTGAATATGCATTTTGTAATGTAATGCATTTTGTAAAGCACAACACTACCGAAACACTACAGAACTGGGGCAAAAGCGCGAGTCCAAGGCTTTATATGCACCATAAACTGTCTAATTCAATGAAATAAGAATGTACAAAAACACTACCGAACTTTGTTTAAAGCGCTTCTTTGTGCTAGTCTTACGCTGACAACTCATTTTGTAATGTCACTATTAAAAAAGAGAGGAGAACGCACAAACACAACAAAAAAACTACAGAACTGTGCTTCAAGCACATCAATTAACTTGTCTGACGTTGAAAATACTTTAGGAAGTGTCCATATCAGCTAAGTTATACGAATGTACAAAACACCAGTAAAATTTAAAACTGGGCTTCAAAACTTCTCTGAGATTGTCTGACGCCTATGAATTCGGCAACGTCACTGTATAACAAAGTGATATGAATTTACAAAAACATTAAAAGTTTTTAGGACAATAAGATACATTCATTGATTATGTCTGACTCTAAAAATAAATTTTACGTTGTCACTTTTACAATTGATAAAAACAGCACAAAATACTAAAGAACTGTTATTCAAAGCGCTAATTTGAACCTGTCTAACACTGAAAATGCATTTTTTAATGTAATGCATTTTGTAAAGCACAACACTAACAAAACACTACAGAGCTGGGCTATTAGCGCGAGTCCAAACTATTGCTTGCACTATAAATTGTCCAATTCAACAAAGTAATAAGAATGTACAAAAACATTAACGAACTGTGCTTAAAGAGATTCTTTGAACTAGTCTGACGCTGACAACTCATTTTGTAATGTCACTACTAACAAAGAGATGAGAATGCACAAACACACCAGAACACTACAGAACTGTGCCGAGAGACTTTTTATTAGATTGTCTGACACAAAAATCTGTTTATGTATTGTCCATAACAACAAAGTAATGGAAATGTACAAAAACACTAAAACAACTCAGAACAGTTCTTAAAGCAAAGTATTATTCTTGTCTCACGCCGATAATGCATTAGAAAATATCCATTTCAACAAAGTGAATAAAATGTACGAGAACTCCAAAACAATAAAGAACTGTGTTACAAAAAAAAAAACTAATATCCGATTCGAATAATTCAACATAGAGAATTTATACAGTAGATATCTATCACAAAATTATTATGTATTAGGCTGCACATAGTTATTGTAGAGGTACTACATTCATTCAAACTACCCTCAATTTACTGCAGTCCATTCGAAACGGATGGTTATGATTACTTGGTGTTGAATATGTGTTAGATATGGGTGTGCGATAATTATTTGAAGCGTGCGTCGGCACACCATCAAGTCCGTTTTATGTAAACTAGAAATGTGCACAAAGCACCAACACTTTAGAGAACTGTACTAAAAGCGCAAGTCCAAAGCTTAATTTGCTCCTTATACTGTCCAATTCAAAAAAGTCATAAGAATGTACAAAAACACTAACAAACTGTGCTTAAAGCGCTTCTTTGTGCGAGCCTGAAGCTGACAACTCATTTTGTAATGACTTTTTTCAAAGAGAGGAGAACGCACAAACACACCAAAACAGTACAGAACAGTGCCTAAATCACTGCCCGGGCAGTGCCTAAACCACTTCAATCACTTCATTAATCATGTCTGACTCTAAAAATAAATGTTGCAATTTAACTTTCACAAGAGTGAAAAGAAAGCACAAAACACTAAAGAACTTTTCTCAAAAGCGCTGATTTGAACTCATCTAACGCTGAATATGCATTTTGTAATGTAATGCATTTTGTAAAGCACAGCACTACCGAAACACTACAGAACTGGGGCAAAAGCGCGAGTCCAAGGCTTTATATGCACCATAAACTGTCTAATTCAATGAAATCAGAATGTACAAAAACACTACTGAACTTTGTTTAAAGCGCTTCTTTGTGCTAGTCTTACGCTGACAACTCATTTTGTAATGTCACTATTAAAAAAGAGAGGAGAACGCACAAACACAACAAAAAAACTACAGAACTGTGCTTCAAGCACATCAATTAACTTGTCTGACGTTGAAAATACTTTAGGAAGTGTCCATGTCAGCTAAGTTATACGAATGTACAAAACACCAGTAAAATTTAAAACTGGGCTTCAAAACTTCTCTGAGATTGTCTGACGCCTATATGAATTCGGCAACGTCACTGTATAACAAAGTGATATGAATTTACAAAAACATTAAAAGTTTTTAGGACAATAAGATACATTCATTGATTATGTCTGACTCTAAAAATAAATTTTACGTTGTCACTTTTACAATTGATAAAAACAGCACAAAATACTAAAGAACTGTTATTCAAAGCGCTAATTTGAACCTGTCTAACGCTGAAAATGCATTTTTTTATGTAATGCATTTTGTAAAGCACAACACTAACAAAACACTACAGAGCTGGGCTATTAGCGCGAGTCCAAACTATTGCTTGCACTATAAATTGTCCAATTCAACAAAGTAATAAGAATGTACAAAAACATTAACGAACTGTGCTTACAGAGATTCTTTGAACTAGTCTGACGCTGACAACTCATTTTGTAATGTCACTACTAACAAAGAGATGAGAATGCACAAACACACCAGAACACTACAGAACTGTGCCGAGAGACTTTTTATTAGATTGTCTGACACAAAAATCTGTTTATGTATTGTCCATAACAACAAAGTAATGGAAATGTACAACAACACTAAAACAACTCAGAACAGTTCTTAAAGCAAAGTATTAATCTTGTCTCACGCCGATAATGCATTAGGAAATATCCATTTCAACAAAGTGAATAGAATGTACGAGAACTCCAAAACAATAAAGAACTGTGTTACAAAAAAAACCCTAATATCAGATTTAAATAATTCAACATGGAGAATTTATAGATATCTATCACAAAATTATTATGTATTAGGCTGCACATAGTTATTGTAGAGGTACTACATTCATTCAAACTACCCTCTGCAGTCCATTCGAAACGGATGGTTATGATTACTTGGTGTTGAATATGTGTTAGATATGGGTGTGCGATAATTATTTGAAGCGTGCGTGTGATATTATCACACACATTATGCGTGTGATATTATCACACCATCAAGTCCGTTTTATGTAAACTAGAAATGTGCACAAAGCACCAACACTTTAGAGAACTGTGCTAAAAGCGCGAGTCCAAAGCTTAATTTGCGCCTTATACTGTCCAATTCAAAAAAGTAATAAGAATGTACAAAAACACTAACAAACTGTGCTTAAAGCGCTTCTTTGAGCTAGCCTGAAGCTGACAATTCATTTTGAAATGACTTTTTTCAAAGAGAGGAGAACGCACAAACACACCAAAACAGTACAGAACAGTGCCTAAATCACTGCCCGGGCAGTGCCTAAACCACTTCAATCACTTCATTAATCATGTCTGACTCTAAAAATGAATGTTGCAATTTAACTTTCACAAGAGTGAAAAGAAAGCACAAAACACTAAAGAACTTTTCTTAAAAGCGCTGATTTGAACTCATCTAACGCTGAATATGCATTTTGTAATGTAATGCATTTTGTAAAGCACAACAATACCGAAACACTACAGAACTGGGCCAAAAGCGCGAGTCCAAGGCTTTATATGCACCATAAACTGTCTAATTCAATGAAATAAGAATGTACAAAAACACTACCGAACTTTGTTTAAAGCGCTTCTTTGTGCTAGTCTTACGCTGACAACTCATTTTGTAATGTCACTATTAAAAAAGAGAGGAGAACGCACAAACACAACAAAACAACTACAGAACTGTGCTTCAAGCACATCAATTAACTTGTCTGACGTTGAAAATACTTTAGGAAGTGTCCATATCAACTAACTTATACGAATGTACAAAACACCAGTAAAATTTAAAACTGGGCTTCAAAACTTCTCTGAGATTGTCTGACGCCTATGAATTCGGCAACGTCACTTTATAACAAAGTGATATAAATTTACAAAAATATCAAAAAGTTACTTGGACAATAAGTAAGTAAGTAAGTAAGTAAGTAAGTAAATTTTATTTATAAAGCACTCTTAAAACAACTTACGTTGACCAAAGTGCTGTACATCGAATAAGCATACATAACACAACAATATATTAAAAAAGTAAGAACCAAATAAAAATACAGAGTAAGAGACAAAATAAAACAAATACAAATAGACTAAACAATTAAAATTAACACAGCTCCTCACTGTTCAAATGCCAGCTTATAAAGGTATGTTTTTAGGAGTGATTTAAAAACAGCGGCCGAAGGTGCTTGTCGAATATTAGGAGGTAGAGTGTTCCATAGCCTCGGAGCATAAACTGCAAATGCACGATCACCTTTTAGCTTCAAACGAGCCCTAGGAACAGTCAACAAACTCTGAGTGGCTGATCTTAAAGATCGCTGTGCGGTTGCGGGAGAAAGCATACCACTGAGATAAGCCGGGGCTTGACCATTAAGCGCTTTAAAAACAAATAAAAGCACTTTAAAATGAATCCTGTGCTGAACAGGCAGCCAATGTAGTGAGGCAAGGACTGATGTAATATGGTTACTTTTCTTGGTATTAGTCAGTAACCTTGCTGCTGCATTCTGGACTACCTGCAAGCGCCGCAACAGAGACTGACTAATCCCAATATACAGAGAATTACAGTAGTCAATTCTTGCAGAAATGAATGCATGAATAACTTTTTCCAGGTCAGAATAGCAGAGAAAAGGCTTAATCTTCGCAATATTTCTGAGCTGGAAGAAGCTATTCCTTACCACGGAGTTGATTTGTTTATCAAATCGGAGGTCAGAGTCAAAGATAACACCAAGATTTCTCACAGATGTTTTGACACATGTAGACAAGTGACCAAGGTTATTGGAGACACTATTGATGTGATGAGGACCCCCAAAAACGATAACCTCTGACTTGCTTTCATTCAGCTGAAGAAAATTGTCAGCCATCCACCTCTTTATGTCCTCAAGACAACTGCTAAGAGATGTTAACGAGCCATTGTCATTCGGTCTAATGGGAAGATAAAGCTGTATGTCATCAGCATACAGGTGAAAGCTGACATTGTGCTTCCTAATTATTTGACCCAATGGCAGCATATAGAGAGAAAAAAGGAGGGGCCCTAGTATGGACCCTTGTGGAACACCACAAGAGACATCAGCAGAAGAAGAGAAATAGCTGCTAATATTCACTGAAAAGGTTCTATTCTTAAAATAAGATATGAACCAATTCAGGGCCTCTCCCTGTAACCCCACCCACTTTTCCAGGCGACCAACAAGTATGTCATGGTCAACAGTATCAAAAGCAGAACTAAGGTCCAATAAAATGAGGATGGCACAATTTCCCTCATCAACAGTAAGTAGCAAGTCATTTGTCACCTTCAGAAGAGCAGATTCAGTGCTGTGCATAGACTTAAAGCCAGATTGAAAAATCTCAAAAATACCATCTCTACTCAAAAATGGTAAAAGCTGAGAATATACAACCTTTTCCAGCAATTTAGCCAAGAATGGTAATTTAGAAATCGGCCTATAGTTACTAACCACTGTAGCATCAAGATTATGCTTTTTGAGCAGAGGTGTAACTACAGCATGTTTAAAGCATGCTGGAACAGTACCAGTGGCAAGGGAAGTATTAATGATATCCAGGACAAAAGGTCCTAATATATCAAATGTCTCCCTAACTATCTGTGGGGGCATCACATCAAGTGGGGAGGTTGTTGGCTTTGTTTTCAGCACCAAATCTGTTAATTCGGAGATTGAAACAGCCTCAAACTTTTCAAACATACCTGGGCACGGCGGTGGAAGTGGAGAATCTATACCCAAGTAAGTAATGCCAGACCTAATTGTTTCAGTTTTTTCCACAAAAAAGTTTAAAAACTCTTCACATACTCTAGAAGAAGGAACATTTCCAACTTCGGGTGATGATTTAAGTAAAGAATTTATTGTACTGAACAGTACTTTAGGTCTGTTATAATTTTTGGCAATTATGCTTGAAAAGTATGCCTCTCTAGCAGACTTAACAGCTAGCTGATAGTCTTCCAGGCAACCTTTAAAAATATCCAAACTTACTTGCAATCTGTCCTTTCTCCATTTCCGTTCCGCTCTTCTACAAGCCTGTCTAATTTCCTGTGTGGATGCATTTAACCAGGGCTAAACTTTTGGTTTTAAGCGTTTAAATTTCATAGGGGCAAGAGAATCCAGAACAGCTGAACAGTTATAATTAAAAAAAGTAACTAACTCATCCACATTAGCATGAGTCTGACCATAGTTGGGCAATTTTAACATGTCAGAAAAGGCTCTGGAAAAATCGTTAGATGTGGACGAAGTGATAATCCTTGACCAGTGCCCTAAAACAGGAGCAGGGAAATGCGCAGTTAAAGTTGAGCTAAAGACTACTGGCATATGATCAGAGAAACTAGCCTCCTCAATATCTAGTTTGTCAATATCAAAACCAGATGAAAACACTAAATCAAGTGTGTGACCTTGCATATGGGTGGGCTTGTGAATATGTTGAATAAAACCAAAAGAGTCCAGTAGCTGATTAAAATCATTCACCTGATATTTATCAGGGCAGCAGACATGAATATTAAAATCACCAAGAAGCAGAATGCTGTCAGACATAGGTACAATCAGAGCAAGGAATTCAGCAAACTCAGTGATAAAGTCGCTGTTTGGTTTTGGAGGTCTGTATACTACTGCACAGAGTAATGGAAGAACAGAGTGAGATTTAAAAACCAGTGCTTCAAAACTTTTAAAAGTCCCAATATTCAGCATTTGGCATCTCAGACGCTGTTTAAAAACCACCGCAACTCCTCCGCCTCTACCCGTATTCCGAGGTAAACTGAAGAAACCGCAGTCTACTGGGCAAAGTTCCAAGAAGGGGGCGGAGTCGCTAGCCGATTCACCACCTGTAGCCCATGTCTCAGTTAAAAACAACAGGTCCAAAACATGAGAAGTGAAAAAGTCATTTAAAATAAACGTCTTATTATGGACAGAGCGCGCATTTATCAGTGCCATATGGACTGACACAGAGTGAGACTGCAGTAACGGTGTGTGTTCCAGTGCTCTGAGATTGACAGTATTAACTCCTCTGTTTCTGGCTCGGAGTCTCTGCCGTGGCTGGAGGTGTGTAGCGGGCTGATCAGGAACCACAGGTACCAGCCAGGTGTAACGCGGTTCGAGACTACACGGAGATACTCCATTGGGAGTATACGGCGCATGCCTAGAAAACCCCACTTTACCATCCGAGCAGTTCCTTACTCTCACTGGGACAAGCTTTCTCCGGGAGCCCCTGTGAATATAACGAGGCCGGCGAAGGAGTCCAAGCTGTTTGATGACTAGAATACACGATGGAGTAGTGTAATTGTTGAACTTCATCAGCTGGTCAGCAGAATAGTTCAACATTGTGCCGATCGCAGGAAAACTCACCCACCGTTCACCACGTAACTGTAAATTGTAATCCAGACCGTTTCAGGATGTGAAGAAGACGTACCAGCGTCCGCGTCTTTTAAAATGATCCAACACACACACCACAGTCTTTTAGTATCCAACAGGCGCTGAGATTATCCGATGAAAAAGAAATAAAGCAACTAACGCTGATAAAATACATTCATTGATTATGTCTGACTCTAAAAATAAATTTTACGTTGTCACTTTTACAAGTGATAAAAACAGCACAAAATACTAAAGAACTGTTATTCAAAGCGCTAATTTGAACCTGTCTAACGCTGAAAATGCATTTTTTTATGTAATGCATTTTGTAAAGCACAACACTAACAAAACACTACAGAGCTGGGCTATTAGCGCGAGTCCAAACTATTGCTTGCACTATAAATTGTCCAATTCAACAAAGTAATAAGAATGTACAAAAACATTAACGAACTGTGCTTACAGAGATTCTTTGAACTAGTCTGACGCTGACAACTCATTTTGTAATGTCACTACTAACAAAGAGATGAGAATGCACAAACACACCAGAACACTACAGAACTGTGCCGAGAGACTTTTTATTAGATTGTCTGACACAAAAATCTCTTTATGTATTGTCCATAACAACAAAGTAATGGAAATGTACAAAAACACTACAACAACTCAGAACAGTTCTTAAAGCAAAGTATTAATCTTGTCTCACACCGATAATGCATTGGGAAATATCCATTTCAACAAAGTGAATAGAATGTACGAGAACTCCAAAACAATAAAGAACTGTGTTACAAAAAAAAAAACTAAAATCCGATTCGAATAATTCAACTCGGAGAATTTATAGATATCTATCAAAACATAATAGTATTAGGCTGCACATAGTTATTGTAGAGGTACTACATTCATTCAAACTACCCTCAAATTACTGCAGTCCATTCGAAACGGATGGTTATGATTACTTGGTGTTGAATATGTGTTAGATATGGGTGTGCGATAATTATTTGAAGCCTGCGTCGGCACACCATCAAGTCCGTTTTATGTAAACTAGAAATGTGCACAAAGCACCAACACTTTAGAGAACTGTACTAAAAGCGCGAGTCCAAAGCTTAATTTGCGCCTTATACTGTCCAATTCAAAAAAGTAATAAGAATGTACAAAAACACTAACAAACTGTGTTAAAGCGCTTCTTTGTGCTAGCTTGAAGCTGACAACTCATTTTGTAATGATTTTTTTCAAAGAGAGGAGAACGCACAAGCACACCAAAACAGTACAGAACAGTGCCTAAATCACTGCCCGGGCAGCGCCTAAACCACTTCAATCACTTTATTAATCATGTCTGACTCTAAAAATGAATGTTGCAATTTAACTTTCACAAGAGTGAAAAGAAAGCACAAAACACCAAAGAACTTTTCTCAAAAGCGCTGATTTGAACTCATCCAACGCTGAATATGCATTTTGTAATGTAATGCATTTTGTAAAGCACAGCACTACCGAAACACTACAGAACTGGGCCAAAAGCGTGAGTCCAAGGCTTTATATGCACCACAAACTGTCTAATTCAATGAAATAAGAATGGACAAAAACACTACCGAACTTTGTTTAAAGCGCTTCTTTGTGCTAGTCTTACGCTGACAACTCATTTTGTAATGTCACTATTAAAAAAGAGAGGAGAACGCACAAGCACAACAAAAAAACTACAGAACTGTGCTTCAAGCACATCAATTAACTTGTCTGACGTGGAAAATGCTTTAGGAAGTGTCCATATCAACTAAGTTATACGAATGTACAAAACACCAGTAAAATTTAAAACTGGGCTTCAAAACTTCTTTCAGATTGTCTGACGCCTATGAATTCGGCAACGTCACTGTATAACAAAGTGATATGAATTTACAAAAACATTAAAAGTTTCTAGGACAATAAAATACATTCATTGATTATGTCTGACTCTAAAAATAAATTTTACGTTGTCACTTTTACAAGTGATAAAAACAGCACAAAATACTAAAGAACTGTTATTCAAAGCGCTAATTTGAACCTGTCTAACGCTGAAAATGCATTTTTTTATGTAATGCATTTTGTAAAGCACAACACTAACAAAACACTACAGAGCTGGGCTATAAGCGCGAGTCAAAAGATTTGCTTGCACTATAAATTGTCCAATTCAACAAAGTAATAAGAATGTACAAAAACATTAACGAACTGTGCTTAAAGAGCTTCTTTGAACTAGTCTGACGCTGACAACTCATTTTGTAATGTCATTACTAACAAAGAGATTTCAACAAAGTGAATAGAATGTACGAGAACTCCAAAACAATAAAGAACTGTGTTACAAAAAAAACCCTAATATCAGATTTAAATAATTCAACATGGAGAATTTATAGATATTTATCACAACATAATTATGCACAATGCACAAACACACCAGAACACTACAGAACTGTGCCGAGAGACTTTTTATTAGATTGTCTGACACAAAAATCTGTTTATGTATTGTCCATAACAACAAAGTAATGGAAATGTACAAAAACACTATAACAACTTAGAACAGTTCTTAAAGCAAAGTATTAATCTTGTCTCACGCCGATAATGCTTTAGGAAATATCCATTTCAACAAAGTGAATAGAATGTACGAGAACTCCAAAACAATAAAGAACTGTGTTACAAAAAAAACCCTAATATCAGATTTAAATAATTCAACATGGAGAATTTATAGATATCTATCACAACATAATTATGTATTAGGCTGCACATAGTTATTGTAGAGGTACTACATTCATTCAAACTACCCTCTGCAGTCCATTCGAAACGGATGGTTATGATTACTTGGTGTTGAATATGTGTTAGATATGGGCACACCATCAAGTCCGTTTTATGTAAACTAGAAATGTGCACAAAGCACCAGCACTTTAGAGAACTGTGCTAAAAGCGCGAGTCCAAAGCTTAATTTGCGCCTTATACTGTCCAATTCAAAAAAGTAATAAGAATGTACAAAAACACTAACAAACTGTGCTTAAAGCGCTTCTTTGTGCTAGCTGACAACTCATTTTGAAATGACTTTTTTCAAAGAGAGGAGAACGCACAAACACACCAAAACAGTACAGAACAGTGCCTAAATCACTGCCCGGGCAGTGCCTAAACCACTTCAATCACTTCATTAATCATGTCTGACTTTAAAAATAAATGTTGCAATTTAACTTTCACAAGAGTGAAAAGAAAGCACAAAACACTAAAGAACTTTTCTCAAAAGCGCTGATTTGAACTCATCTAACGCGGAATATGGATTTTGTAATGTAATGCAATTTGTAAAGCACAACACTACCGAAACACTACAGAACTGGGCCAAAAGCGCGAGTCCAAGGCTTTATATGCACCATAAACTGTCTAATTCAATGAAATAAGAATGTACAAAAACACTACCGAACTTTGTTTAAAGCGCTTCTTTGTGCTAGTCTTACGCTGACAACTCATTTTGTAATGTCACTATTAAAAAAGAGAGGAGAACGCACAAACACAACAAAAAAACTACAGAACTGTGCTTCAAGGACATCAATTAACTTGTCTGACGTTGAAAATGCTTTAGGAAGTGTCCATATCAACTAAGTTATACGAATGTACAAAACACCAGTAAAATTTTAAACTGGGCTTTAAAACTTCTCTGAGATTGTCTGACGCCTATGAAATCGGCAACGTCACTTTATAACAAAGTGATATAAATTTACAAAAACATTAAAAGTTACTTGGACAATAAAATACATTCATTGATTATGTCTGACTCTAAAAATAAATTTTACGTTGTCACTTTTACAAGTGATAAAAACAGCACAAAATACTAAAGAACTGTTATTCAAAGCGCTAATTTGAACCTGTCTAACGCTGAAAATGCATTTTTTTTATGTAATGCATTTTGTAAAGCACAACACTAACAAAACACTACAGAGCTGGGCTATAAGCGCGAGTCAAAAGATTTGCTTGCACTATAAATTGTCCAATTCAACAAAGTAATAAGAATGTACAAAAACATTAACGAACTGTGCTTAAAGAGCTTCTTTGAACTAGTCTGACGCTGACAACTCATTTTGTAATGTCACTACTAACAAAGAGATGAGAATGCACAAACACACCAGAACACTACAGAACTGTGCCGAGAGACTTTTTATTGGATTGTCTGACACAAAAATCTGTTTATGTATTGTCCATAACAACAAAGTAATGGAAATGTACAACAACACTAAAACAACTCAGAACAGTTCTTAAAGCAAAGTATTAATCTTGTCTCACGCCGATAATGCATTAGGAAATATCCATTTCAACAAAGTGAATAGAATGTACGAGAACTCCAAAACAATAAAGAACTGTGTTACAAAAAAAAAAACTAATATCCGATTCGAATAATTAAACATGGAGAATTTATAGATATCTATCACAACATTATTATGTATTAGGCTGCACATAGTTATTGTAGAGGTACTACATTCATTCAAACTACCCTCTGCAGTCCATTTGAAACGGATGGTTATGATTACTTGGTGTTGAATATGTGTTAGATATGGGTATGCGATAGAAACTAGAAATGTGCACAAAGCACCAACACTTTAGGGAACTGTGCTAAAAGCGCGAGTCCAAAGCTTAATTTGCGCCTTATACTGTCCAATTCAAAAAAGTAATAAGAATGTTCAAAAACACTAACAAACTGTGCTTAAAGCGCTTCTTTGAGCTAGCCTGAAGCTGACAATTCATTTTGAAATGACTTTTTTCAAAGAGAGGAAAACGCACAAACACACCAAAACAGTACAGAACAGTGCCTAAATCACTTCCCGGGCAGTGCCTAAACCACTTCAATCACTTCATTAATCATGTCTGACTCTAAAAATAAATGTTGCAATTTAACTTTCACAAGAGTGAAAAGAAAGCACAAAACACTAAAGAACTTTTCTTAAAAGCGCTGATTTGAACTCATCTAACGCTGAATATGCATTTTGTAATGTAATGCATTTTGTAAAGCACAACACTACCGAAACACTACAGAACTGGGCCAAAAGCGCGAGTCCAAGGCTTTATATGCACCATAAACTGTCTAATTCAATGAAATCAGAATGTACAAAAACACTACCGAACTTTGTTTAAAGCGCTTCTTTGTGCTAGTCTTACGCTGACAACTCATTTTGTAATGTCACTATTAAAAAAGAGAGGAGAACGCACAAACACAACAAAACAACTACAGAACTGTGCTTCAAGCACATCAATTAACTTGTCTGACGTTGAAAATACTTTAGGAAGTGTCCATATCAACTAACTTATACGAATGTACAAAACACCAGTAAAATTTAAAACTGGGCTTCAAAACTTCTCTGAGATTGTCTGACGCCTATGAATTCGGCAACGTCACTTTATAACAAAGTGATATAAATTTACAAAAATATCAAAAAGTTACTTGGACAATAAAATACATTCATTGATTATGTCTGACTCTAAAAATAAATTTTACGTTGTCACTTTTACAAGTGATTAATACAGCACAGAATACTAAAGAACTGTTATTAAAAGCGCTAATTTGAACCTGTCTAACGCTGAAAATGCATTTTTTAATGTAATGCATTTTGTAAAGCACAACACTAACAAAACACTACAGAGCTGGGCTATAAGCACGAGTCCAAAGCTTTGCTTGCACTATAAATTGTCCAATTCAACAAAGTAATAAGAATGTACAAAAACATTAACGAACTGTGCTTAAAGAGCTTCTTTGAACTAGTCTGACGCTGACAACTCATTTTGTAATGTCACTACTAACAAAGAGATGAGAATGCACAAACACACCAGAACACTACAGAACTGGGCCGAGAGACTTTTTATTAGATTGTCTGACACAAAAATCTGTTTATGTATTGTCCATAACAACAAAGTAATGGAAATGTACAAAAACACTAAAACAACTCAGAACAGTTCTTAAAGCAAAGTATTAATCTTGTCTCACGCCGATAATGCATTAGGAAATATCCATTTCAACAAAGTGAATAGAATGTACGAGAACTCCAAAACAATAAAGAACTGTGTTACAAAAAAAAAACCTAATATCCGATTCGAATAATTCAACATGAAAAATTTATAGATATCTATCAGAACATAATAGTATTAGGCTGCACATAGTTAATGTTGTTTGACATTCATTCAAACTACCCTCAATTTACTGCAGTCAATTCGAAACGGATGGGCTTATGATTACTTGGTGTTGAATATGTGTTAGATATGGGTGTGCGATAATTATTTGACGCGTGCGTCGGCACACCATCAAGTTCGTTTTATGTAAACTAGAAATGTGCACAAAGCACCAGCACTTTAGAGAACTGTGCTAAAAGCGCGAGTCCAGAGCATAATTTGCGCCTTATACTGTCCAATTCAAAAAAGTAATAAGAATGTACAAAAAGACTAACAAACTGTGCTTAAAGCGCTTCTTTGTGCTAGCTTGAAGCTGACAACTCATTTTGTAATGATTTTTTTCAAAGAGAGGAGAACGCACAAACACACCAAAACAGTACAGAACAGTGCCTAAATCACTGCCCGGGCAGCGATTTAGGCACTTCAATCACTTCATTAATCATGTCTGACTCTAAAAATAAATGTTGCAATTTAACTTTCACAAGAGTGAAAAGAAAGCACAAAACACTAAAGAACTTTTCTCAAAAGCGCTGATTTGAACTCATCTAACGCTGAATATGCATTTTGTAATGTTATGCATTTTGTAAAGCACAACACTACCGAAACACTACAGAACTGGGCCAAAAGCGTGAGTCCAAGGCTTTATATGCACCATAAACCTTCTAATTCAATGAAATAAGAATGTACAAAAACACTACCGAACTTTGTTTAAAGCGCTTCTTTGTGCTAGTCTTACGCTGACAACTCATTTTGTAATGTCACTATTAAAAAAGAGAGGAGAACGCACAAACACAACAAAAAAACTACAGAACTGTGCTTCAAGCACATCAATTAACTTGTCTGACGTGGAAAATGCTTTAGGAAGTGTCCATATCAACTAAGTTATACGAATGTGCAAAACACCAGTAAAATTTAAAACTGGGCTTCAAAACTTCTCTGAGATTGTCTGACGCCTATGAATTCGGCAACGTCACTTTATAACAAAGTGATATAAATTTACAAAAACATTAAAAGTTACTTGGACAATAAAATACATTCATTGATTATGTCTGACTCTAAAAATAAATTTTACGTTGTCACTTTTACAAGTGATAAAAACAGCACAAAATACTAAAGAACTGTTATTCAAAGCGCTAATTTGAACCTGTCTAACGCTGAAAATGCATTTTTTTTATGTAATGCATTTTGTAAAGCACAACACTAACAAAACACTACAGAGCTGGGCTATAAGCGCGAGTCAAAAGATTTGCTTGCACTATAAATTGTCCAATTCAACAAAGTAATAAGAATGTACAAAAACATTAACGAACTGTGCTTAAAGAGCTTCTTTGAACTAGTCTGACGCTGACAACTCATTTTGTAATGTCACTACTAACAAAGAGATGAGAATGCACAAACACACCAGAACACTACAGAACTGTGCCGAGAGACTTTTTATTGGATTGTCTGACACAAAAATCTGTTTATGTATTGTCCATAACAACAAAGTAATGGAAATGTACAACAACACTAAAACAACTCAGAACAGTTCTTAAAGCAAAGTATTAATCTTGTCTCACGCCGATAATGCATTAGAAAATATCCATTTCAACAAAGTGAATAGAATGTACGAGAACTGCAAAACAATAAAGAACTGTGTTACAAAAAAAAAAACTAATATCCGATTCGAATAATTCAACATGGAGAATTTATAGATATCTATCACAACATTATTATGTATTAGGCTGCACATAGTTATTGTAGAGGTACTACATTCATTCAAACTACCCTCTGCAGTCCATTTGAAACGGATGGTTATGATTACTTGGTGTTGAATATGTGTTAGATATGGGTGTGCGATAGAAACTAGAAATGTGCACAAAGCACCAACACTTTAGGGAACTGTGCTAAAAGCGCGAGTCCAAAGCTTAATTTGCGCCTTATACTGTCCAATTCAAAAAAGTAATAAGAATGTACAAAAACACTAACAAACTGTGCTTAAAGCGCTTCTTTGAGCTAGCCTGAAGCTGACAATTCATTTTGAAATGACTTTTTTCAAAGAGAGGAGAACGCACAAACACACCAAAACAGTACAGAACAGTGCCTAAATCACTGCCCGGGCAGTGCCTAAACCACTTCAATCACTTCATTAATCATGTCTGACTTTAAAAATAAATGTTGCAATTTAACTTTCACAAGAGTGAAAAGAAAGCACAAAACACTAAAGAACTTTTCTCAAAAGCGCTGATTTGAGCTCATCTAACGCTGAATATGCATTTTGTAATGTAATGCATTTTGTAAAGCACAACACTACCGAAACACTACAGAACTGGGCCAAAAGCGCGAGTCCAAGGCTTTATATGCACCATAAACTGTCTAATTCAATGAAATCAGAATGTACAAAAACACTACCGAACTTTGTTTAAAGCGCTTCTTTGTGCTAGTCTTACGCTGACAACTCATTTTGTAATGTCACTATTAAAAAAGAGAGGAGAACGCACAAACACAACAAAACAACTACAGAACTGTGCTTCAAGCACATCAATTAACTTGTCTGACGTTGAAAATACTTTAGGAAGTGTCCATATCAACTAACTTATACGAATGTACAAAACACCAGTAAAATTTAAAACTGGGCTTCAAAACTTCTCTGAGATTGTCTGACGCCTATGAATTCGGCAACGTCACTTTATAACAAAGTGATATAAATTTACAAAAATATCAAAAAGTTACTTGGACAATAAAATACATTCATTGATTATGTCTGACTCTAAAAATAAATTTTACGTTGTCACTTTTACAAGTGATTAATACAGCACAGAATACTAAAGAACTGTTATTAAAAGCGCTAATTTGAACCTGTCTAACGCTGAAAATGCATTTTTTAATGTAATGCATTTTGTAAAGCACAACACTAACAAAACACTACAGAGCTGGGCTATAAGCACGAGTCCAAAGCTTTGCTTGCACTATAAATTGTCCAATTCAACAAAGTAATAAGAATGTACAAAAACATTAACGAACTGTGCTTAAAGAGCTTCTTTGAACTAGTCTGACGCTGACAACTCATTTTGTAATGTCACTACTAACAAAGAGATGAGAATGCACAAACACACCAGAACACTACAGAACTGGGCCGAGAGACTTTTTATTAGATTGTCTGACACAAAAATCTGTTTATGTATTGTCCATAACAACAAAGTAATGGAAATGTACAAAAACACTAAAACAACTCAGAACAGTTCTTAAAGCAAAGTATTAATCTTGTCTCACGCCGATAATGCATTAGGAAATATCCATTTCAACAAAGTGAATAGAATGTACGAGAACTCCAAAACAATAAAGAACTGTGTTACAAAAAAAAAACCCTAATATCCGATTCGAATAATTCAACATGAAAAATTTATAGATATCTATCAGAACATAATAGTATTAGGCTGCACATAGTTAATGTTGTTTGACATTCATTCAAACTACCCTCAATTTACTGCAGTCAATTCGAAACGGATGGGCTTATGATTACTTGGTGTTGAATATGTGTTAGATATGGGTGTGCGATAATTATTTGACGCGTGCGTCGGCACACCATCAAGTCCGTTTTATGTAAACTAGAAATGTGCACAAAGCACCAGCACTTTAGAGAACTGTGCTAAAAGCGCGAGTCCAGAGCATAATTTGCGCCTTATACTGTCCAATTCAAAAAAGTAATAAGAATGTACAAAAACACTAACAAACTGTGCTTAAAGCGCTTCTTTGTGCTAGCTTGAAGCTGACAACTCATTTTGTAATGATTTTTTTCAAAGAGAGGAGAACGCACAAACACACCAAAACAGTACAGAACAGTGCCTAAATCACTGCCCGGGCAGCGATTTAGGCACTTCAATCACTTCATTAATCATGTCTGACTCTAAAAATAAATGTTGCAATTTAACTTTCACAAGAGTGAAAAGAAAGCACAAAACACTAAAGAACTTTTCTCAAAAGCGCTGATTTGAACTCATCTAACGCTGAATATGCATTTTGTAATGTTATGCATTTTGTAAAGCACAACACTACCGAAACACTACAGAACTGGGCCAAAAGCGTGAGTCCAAGGCTTTATATGCACCATAAACCTTCTAATTCAATGAAATAAGAATGTACAAAAACACTACCGAACTTTGTTTAAAGCGCTTCTTTGTGCTAGTCTTACGCTGACAACTCATTTTGTAATGTCACTATTAAAAAAGAGAGGAGAACGCACAAACACAACAAAAAAACTACAGAACTGTGCTTCAAGCACATCAATTAACTTGTCTGACGTGGAAAATGCTTTAGGAAGTGTCCATATCAACTAAGTTATACGAATGTGCAAAACACCAGTAAAATTTAAAACTGGGCTTCAAAACTTCTCTGAGATTGTCTGACGCCTATGAATTCGGCAACGTCACTTTATAACAAAGTGATATAAATTTACAAAAACATTAAAAGTTACTTGGACAATAAAATACATTCATTGATTATGTCTGACTCTAAAAATAAATTTTACGTTGTCACTTTTACAAGTGATAAAAACAGCACAAAATACTAAAGAACTGTTATTCAAAGCGCTAATTTGAACCTGTCTAACGCTGAAAATGCATTTTTTTTATGTAATGCATTTTGTAAAGCACAACACTAACAAAACACTACAGAGCTGGGCTATAAGCGCGAGTCAAAAGATTTGCTTGCACTATAAATTGTCCAATTCAACAAAGTAATAAGAATGTACAAAAACATTAACGAACTGTGCTTAAAGAGCTTCTTTGAACTAGTCTGACGCTGACAACTCATTTTGTAATGTCACTACTAACAAAGAGATGAGAATGCACAAACACACCAGAACACTACAGAACTGTGCCGAGAGACTTTTTATTGGATTGTCTGACACAAAAATCTGTTTATGTATTGTCCATAACAACAAAGTAATGGAAATGTACAACAACACTAAAACAACTCAGAACAGTTCTTAAAGCAAAGTATTAATCTTGTCTCACGCCGATAATGCATTAGAAAATATCCATTTCAACAAAGTGAATAGAATGTACGAGAACTGCAAAACAATAAAGAACTGTGTTACAAAAAAAAAAACTAATATCCGATTCGAATAATTAAACATGGAGAATTTATGGATATCTATCACAACATTATTATGTATTAGGCTGCACATAGTTATTGTAGAGGTACTACATTCATTCAAACTACCCTCTGCAGTCCATTTGAAACGGATGGTTATGATTACTTGGTGTTGAATATGTGTTAGATATGGGTGTGCGATAGAAACTAGAAATGTGCACAAAGCACCAACACTTTAGGGAACTGTGCTAAAAGCGCGAGTCCAAAGCTTAATTTGCGCCTTATACTGTCCAATTCAAAAAAGTAATAAGAATGTACAAAAACACTAACAAACTGTGCTTAAAGCGCTTCTTTGTGCTAGCCTGAAGCTGACAATTCATTTTGAAATGACTTTTTTCAAAGAGAGGAGAACGCACAAACACACCAAAACAGTACAGAACAGTGCCTAAATCACTGCCCGGGCAGTGCCTAAACCACTTCAATCACTTCATTAATCATGTCTGACTTTAAAAATAAATGTTGCAATTTAACTTTCACAAGAGTGAAAAGAAAGCACAAAACACTAAAGAACTTTTCTCAAAAGCGCTGATTTGAGCTCATCTAACGCTGAATATGCATTTTGTAATGTAATGCATTTTGTAAAGCACAACACTACCGAAACACTACAGAACTGGGCCAAAAGCGCGAGTCCAAGGCTTTATATGCACCATAAACTGTCTAATTCAATGAAATCAGAATGTACAAAAACACTACCGAACTTTGTTTAAAGCGCTTCTTTGTGCTAGTCTTACGCTGACAACTCATTTTGTAATGTCACTATTAAAAAAGAGAGGAGAACGCACAAACACAACAAAACAACTACAGAACTGTGCTTCAAGCACATCAATTAACTTGTCTGACGTTGAAAATACTTTAGGAAGTGTCCATATCAACTAACTTATACGAATGTACAAAACACCAGTAAAATTTAAAACTGGGCTTCAAAACTTCTCTGAGATTGTCTGACGCCTATGAATTCGGCAACGTCACTTTATAACAAAGTGATATAAATTTACAAAAATATCAAAAAGTTACTTGGACAATAAAATACATTCATTGATTATGTCTGACTCTAAAAATAAATTTTACGTTGTCACTTTTACAAGTGATTAATACAGCACAGAATACTAAAGAACTGTTATTAAAAGCGCTAATTTGAACCTGTCTAACGCTGAAAATGCATTTTTTAATGTAATGCATTTTGTAAAGCACAACACTAACAAAACACTACAGAGCTGGGCTATAAGCACGAGTCCAAAGCTTTGCTTGCACTATAAATTGTCCAATTCAACAAAGTAATAAGAATGTACAAAAACATTAACGAACTGTGCTTAAAGAGCTTCTTTGAACTAGTCTGACGCTGACAACTCATTTTGTAATGTCACTACTAACAAAGAGATGAGAATGCACAAACACACCAGAACACTACAGAACTGGGCCGAGAGACTTTTTATTAGATTGTCTGACACAAAAATCTGTTTATGTATTGTCCATAACAACAAAGTAATGGAAATGTACAAAAACACTAAAACAACTCAGAACAGTTCTTAAAGCAAAGTATTAATCTTGTCTCACGCCGATAATGCATTAGGAAATATCCATTTCAACAAAGTGAATAGAATGTACGAGAACTCCAAAACAATAAAGAACTGTGTTACAAAAAAAAACCCTAATATCCGATTCGAATAATTCAACATGAAAAATTTATAGATATCTATCAGAACATAATAGTATTAGGCTGCACATAGTTAATGTTGTTTGACATTCATTCAAACTACCCTCAATTTACTGCAGTCAATTCGAAACGGATGGGCTTATGATTACTTGGTGTTGAATATGTGTTAGATATGGGTGTGCGATAATTATTTGACGCGTGCGTCGGCACACCATCAAGTCCGTTTTATGTAAACTAGAAATGTGCACAAAGCACCAGCACTTTAGAGAACTGTGCTAAAAGCGCGAGTCCAGAGCATAATTTGCGCCTTATACTGTCCAATTCAAAAAAGTAATAAGAATGTACAAAAACACTAACAAACTGTGCTTAAAGCGCTTCTTTGTGCTAGCTTGAAGCTGACAACTCATTTTGTAATGATTTTTTTCAAAGAGAGGAGAACGCACAAGCACACCAAAACAGTACAGAACAGTGCCTAAATCACTGCCCGGGCAGCGATTTAGGCACTTCAATCACTTCATTAATCATGTCTGACTCTAAAAATAAATGTTGCAATTTAACTTTCACAAGAGTGAAAAGAAAGCACAAAACACTAAAGAACTTTTCTCAAAAGCGCTGATTTGAACTCATCTAACGCTGAATATGCATTTTGTAATGTTATGCATTTTGTAAAGCACAACACTACCGAAACACTACAGAACTGGGCCAAAAGCGTGAGTCCAAGGCTTTATATGCACCATAAACCTTCTAATTCAATGAAATAAGAATGTACAAAAACACTACCGAACTTTGTTTAAAGCGCTTCTTTGTGCTAGTCTTACGCTGACAACTCATTTTGTAATGTCACTATTAAAAAAGAGAGGAGAACGCACAAACACAACAAAAAAACTACAGAACTGTGCTTCAAGCACATCAATTAACTTGTCTGACGTGGAAAATGCTTTAGGAAGTGTCCATATCAACTAAGTTATACGAATGTGCAAAACACCAGTAAAATTTAAAACTGGGCTTCAAAACTTCTCTGAGATTGTCTGACGCCTATGAATTCGGCAACGTCACTTTATAACAAAGTGATATAAATTTACAAAAACATTAAAAGTTACTTGGACAATAAAATACATTCATTGATTATGTCTGACTCTAAAAATAAATTTTACGTTGTCACTTTTACAAGTGATAAAAACAGCACAAAATACTAAAGAACTGTTATTCAAAGCGCTAATTTGAACCTGTCTAACGCTGAAAATGCATTTTTTTTTATGTAATGCATTTTGTAAAGCACAACACTAACAAAACACTACAGAGCTGGGCTATAAGCGCGAGTCAAAAGATTTGCTTGCACTATAAATTGTCCAATTCAACAAAGTAATAAGAATGTACAAAAACATTAACGAACTGTGCTTAAAGAGCTTCTTTGAACTAGTCTGACGCTGACAACTCATTTTGTAATGTCACTACTAACAAAGAGATGAGAATGCACAAACACACCAGAACACTACAGAACTGTGCCGAGAGACTTTTTATTGGATTGTCTGACACAAAAATCTGTTTATGTATTGTCCATAACAACAAAGTAATGGAAATGTACAACAACACTAAAACAACTCAGAACAGTTCTTAAAGCAAAGTATTAATCTTGTCTCACGCCGATAATGCATTAGAAAATATCCATTTCAACAAAGTGAATAGAATGTACGAGAACTGCAAAACAATAAAGAACTGTGTTACAAAAAAAAAAACTAATATCCGATTCGAATAATTCAACATGGAGAATTTATAGATATCTATCACAACATTATTATGTATTAGGCTGCACATAGTTATTGTAGAGGTACTACATTCATTCAAACTACCCTCTGCAGTCCATTTGAAACGGATGGTTATGATTACTTGGTGTTGAATATGTGTTAGATATGGGTGTGCGATAGAAACTAGAAATGTGCACAAAGCACCAACACTTTAGGGAACTGTGCTAAAAGCGCGAGTCCAAAGCTTAATTTGCGCCTTATACTGTCCAATTCAAAAAAGTAATAAGAATGTACAAAAACACTAACAAACTGTGCTTAAAGCGCTTCTTTGAGCTAGCCTGAAGCTGACAATTCATTTTGAAATGACTTTTTTCAAAGAGAGGAGAACGCACAAACACACCAAAACAGTACAGAACAGTGCCTAAATCACTGCCCGGGCAGTGCCTAAACCACTTTAATCACTTCATTAATCATGTCTGACTCTAAAAATAAATGTTGCAATTTAACTTTCACAAGAGTGAAAAGAAAGCACAAAACACTAAAGAACTTTTCTTAAAAGCGCTGATTTGAACTCATCTAACGCTGAATATGCATTTTGTAATGTAATGCATTTTGTAAAGCACAACACTACCGAAACACTACAGAACTGGGCCAAAAGCGCGAGTCCAAGGCTTTATATGCACCATAAACTGTCTAATTCAATGAAATAAGAATGTACAAAAACACTACCGAACTTTGTTTAAAGCGTTTCTTTGTGCTAGTCTTACGCTGACAACTCATTTTGTAATGTCACTATTACAAAAGAGAGGAGAACGCACAAACACAACAAAACAACTACAGAACTGTGCTTCAAGCACATCAATTAACTTGTCTGACGTTGAAAATACTTTAGGAAGTGTCCATATCAACTAACTTATACGAATGTACAAAACACCAGTAAAATTTAAAACTGGGCTTCAAAACTTCTCTGAGATTGTCTGACGCCTATGAATTCGGCAACGTCACTTTATAACAAAGTGATATAAATTTGCAAAAATATCAAAAAGTTACTTGGACAATAAAATACATTCATTGATTATGTCTGACTCTAAAAATAAATTTTACGTTGTCACTTTTACAAGTGATTAATACAGCACAGAATACTAAAGAACTGTTATTAAAAGCGCTAATTTGAACCTGTCTAACGCTGAAAATGCATTTTTTTATGTAATGCATTTTGTAAAGCACAACACTAACAAAACACTACAGAGCTGGGCTATAAGCACGAGTCCAAAGCTTTGCTTGCATTATAAATTGTCCAATTCAACAAAGTAATAAGAATGTACAAAAACATTAACGAACTGTGCTTAAAGAGCTTCTTTGAACTAGTCTGACGCTGACAACTCATTTTGTAATGTCACTACTAACAAAGAGATGAGAATGCACAAACACACCAGAACACTACAGAACTGGGCCGAGAGACTTTTTATTAGATTGTCTGACACAAAAATCTGTTTATGTATTGTCCATAACAACAAAGTAATGGAAATGTACAAAAACACTAAAACAACTCAGAACAGTTCTTAAAGCAAAGTATTAATCTTGTCTCACGCCGATAATGCATTAGGAAATATCCATTTCAACAAAGTGAATAGAATGTACGAGAACTCCAAAACAATAAAGAACTGTGTTACAAAAAAAAAACCTAATATCCGATTCGAATAATTCAACATGAAAAATTTATAGATATCTATCAGAACATAATAGTATTAGGCTGCACATAGTTAATGTTGTTTGACATTCATTCAAACTACCCTCAATTTACTGCAGTCAATTCGAAACGGATGGGCTTATGATTACTTGGTGTTGAATATGTGTTAGATATGGGTGTGCGATAATTATTTGACGCGTGCGTCGGCACACCATCAAGTCCGTTTTATGTAAACTAGAAATGTGCACAAAGCACCAGCACTTTAGAGAACTGTGCTAAAAGCGCGAGTCCAGAGCATAATTTGCGCCTTATACTGTCCAATTCAAAAAAGTAATAAGAATGTACAAAAACACTAACAAACTGTGCTTAAAGCGCTTCTTTGTGCTAGCTTGAAGCTGACAACTCATTTTGTAATGATTTTTTTCAAAGAGAGGAGAACGCACAAACACACCAAAATAGTACAGAACAGTGCCTAAATCACTGCCCGGGCAGTGCCTAAACCACTTCAATCACTTCATTAATCATGTCTGACTTTAAAAATAAATGTTGCAATTTAACTTTCACAAGAGTGAAAAGAAAGCACAAAACACTAAAGAACTTTTCTCAAAAGCGCTGATTTGAGCTCATCTAACGCTGAATATGCATTTTGTAATGTAATGCATTTTGTAAAGCACAACACTACCGAAACACTACAGAACTGGGCCAAAAGCGCGAGTCCAAGGCTTTATATGCACCATAAACCTTCTAATTCAATGAAATAAGAATGTACAAAAACACTACCGAACTTTGTTTAAAGCGCTTCTTTGTGCTAGCCTGAAGCTGACAACTCATTTTGAAATGACTTTTTTCAAAGAGAGGAGAACGCACAAACACACCAAAACAGTACAGAACAGTGCCTAAATCACTGCCCGGGCAGTGCCTAAACCACTTTAATCACTTCATTAATCATGTCTGACTCTAAAAATAAATGTTGCAATTTAACTTTCACAAGAGTGAAAAGAAAGCACAAAACACTAAAGAACTTTTCTTAAAAGCGCTGATTTGAACTCATCTAACGCTGAATATGCATTTTGTAATGTAATGCATTTTGTAAAGCACAACACTACCGAAACACTACAGAACTGGGCCAAAAGCGCGAGTCCAAGGCTTTATATGCACCATAAACTGTCTAATTCAATGAAATAAGAATGTACAAAAACACTACCGAACTTTGTTTAAAGCGTTTCTTTGTGCTAGTCTTACGCTGACAACTCATTTTGTAATGTCACTATTACAAAAGAGAGGAGAACGCACAAACACAACAAAACAACTACAGAACTGTGCTTCAAGCACATCAATTAACTTGTCTGACGTTGAAAATACTTTAGGAAGTGTCCATATCAACTAACTTATACGAATGTACAAAACACCAGTAAAATTTAAAACTGGGCTTCAAAACTTCTCTGAGATTGTCTGACGCCTATGAATTCGGCAACGTCACTTTATAACAAAGTGATATAAATTTGCAAAAATATCAAAAAGTTACTTGGACAATAAAATACATTCATTGATTATGTCTGACTCTAAAAATAAATTTTACGTTGTCACTTTTACAAGTGATTAATACAGCACAGAATACTAAAGAACTGTTATTAAAAGCGCTAATTTGAACCTGTCTAACGCTGAAAATGCATTTTTTTATGTAATGCATTTTGTAAAGCACAACACTAACAAAACACTACAGAGCTGGGCTATAAGCACGAGTCCAAAGCTTTGCTTGCATTATAAATTGTCCAATTCAACAAAGTAATAAGAATGTACAAAAACATTAACGAACTGTGCTTAAAGAGCTTCTTTGAACTAGTCTGACGCTGACAACTCATTTTGTAATGTCACTACTAACAAAGAGATGAGAATGCACAAACACACCAGAACACTACAGAACTGGGCCGAGAGACTTTTTATTAGATTGTCTGACACAAAAATCTGTTTATGTATTGTCCATAACAACAAAGTAATGGAAATGTACAAAAACACTAAAACAACTCAGAACAGTTCTTAAAGCAAAGTATTAATCTTGTCTCACGCCGATAATGCATTAGGAAATATCCATTTCAACAAAGTGAATAGAATGTACGAGAACTCCAAAACAATAAAGAACTGTGTTACAAAAAAAAACCCTAATATCCGATTCGAATAATTCAACATGAAAAATTTATAGATATCTATCAGAACATAATAGTATTAGGCTGCACATAGTTAATGTTGTTTGACATTCATTCAAACTACCCTCAATTTACTGCAGTCAATTCGAAACGGATGGGCTTATGATTACTTGGTGTTGAATATGTGTTAGATATGGGTGTGCGATAATTATTTGACGCGTGCGTCGGCACACCATCAAGTCCGTTTTATGTAAACTAGAAATGTGCACAAAGCACCAGCACTTTAGAGAACTGTGCTAAAAGCGCGAGTCCAGAGCATAATTTGCGCCTTATACTGTCCAATTCAAAAAAGTAATAAGAATGTACAAAAACACTAACAAACTGTGCTTAAAGCGCTTCTTTGTGCTAGCTTGAAGCTGACAACTCATTTTGTAATGATTTTTTTCAGAGAGGAGAACGCACAAACACACCAAAATAGTACAGAACAGTGCCTAAATCACTGCCCGGGCAGTGCCTAAACCACTTCAATCACTTCATTAATCATGTCTGACTTTAAAAATAAATGTTGCAATTTAACTTTCACAAGAGTGAAAAGAAAGCACAAAACACTAAAGAACTTTTCTCAAAAGCGCTGATTTGAGCTCATCTAACGCTGAATATGCATTTTGTAATGTAATGCATTTTGTAAAGCACAACACTACCGAAACACTACAGAACTGGGCCAAAAGCGCGAGTCCAAGGCTTTATATGCACCATAAACCTTCTAATTCAATGAAATAAGAATGTACAAAAACACTACCGAACTTTGTTTAAAGCGCTTCTTTGTGCTAGTCTTACGCTGACAACTCATTTTGTAATGTCACTATTAAAAAAGAGAGGAGAACGCACAAACACAACAAAAAAACTACAGAACTGTGCTTCAAGCACATCAATTAACTTGTCTGACGTGGAAAATGCTTTAGGAAGTGTCCATATCAACTAAGTTATACGAATGTGCAAAACACCAGTAAAATTTAAAACTGGGCTTCAAAACTTCTCTGAGATTGTCTGACGCCTATGAATTCGGCAACGTCACTTTATAACAAAGTGATATAAATTTACAAAAACATTAAAAGTTACTTGGACAATAAAATACATTCATTGATTATGTCTGACTCTAAAAATAAATTTTACGTTGTCACTTTTACAAGTGATAAAAACAGCACAAAATACTAAAGAACTGTTATTCAAAGCGCTAATTTGAACCTGTCTAACGCTGAAAATGCATTTTTTTTATGTAATGCATTTTGTAAAGCACAACACTAACAAAACACTACAGAGCTGGGCTATAAGCGCGAGTCAAAAGATTTGCTTGCACTATAAATTGTCCAATTCAACAAAGTAATAAGAATGTACAAAAACATTAACGAACTGTGCTTAAAGAGCTTCTTTGAACTAGTCTGACGCTGACAACTCATTTTGTAATGTCACTACTAACAAAGAGATGAGAATGCACAAACACACCAGAACACTACAGAACTGTGCCGAGAGACTTTTTATTGGATTGTCTGACACAAAAATCTGTTTATGTATTGTCCATAACAACAAAGTAATGGAAATGTACAACAACACTAAAACAACTCAGAACAGTTCTTAAAGCAAAGTATTAATCTTGTCTCACGCCGATAATGCATTAGAAAATATCCATTTCAACAAAGTGAATAGAATGTACGAGAACTGCAAAACAATAAAGAACTGTGTTACAAAAAAAAAAACTAATATCCGATTCGAATAATTCAACATGGAGAATTTATAGATATCTATCACAACATTATTATGTATTAGGCTGCACATAGTTATTGTAGAGGTACTACATTCATTCAAACTACCCTCTGCAGTCCATTTGAAACGGATGGTTATGATTACTTGGTGTTGAATATGTGTTAGATATGGGTGTGCGATAGAAACTAGAAATGTGCACAAAGCACCAACACTTTAGGGAACTGTGCTAAAAGCGCGAGTCCAAAGCTTAATTTGCGCCTTATACTGTCCAATTCAAAAAAGTAATAAGAATGTACAAAAACACTAACAAACTGTGCTTAAAGCGCTTCTTTGAGCTAGCCTGAAGCTGACAATTCATTTTGAAATGACTTTTTTCAAAGAGAGGAGAACGCACAAACACACCAAAACAGTACAGAACAGTGCCTAAATCACTGCCCGGGCAGTGCCTAAACCACTTTAATCACTTCATTAATCATGTCTGACTCTAAAAATAAATGTTGCAATTTAACTTTCACAAGAGTGAAAAGAAAGCACAAAACACTAAAGAACTTTTCTTAAAAGCGCTGATTTGAACTCATCTAACGCTGAATATGCATTTTGTAATGTAATGCATTTTGTAAAGCACAACACTACCGAAACACTACAGAACTGGGCCAAAAGCGCGAGTCCAAGGCTTTATATGCACCATAAACTGTCTAATTCAATGAAATAAGAATGTACAAAAACACTACCGAACTTTGTTTAAAGCGTTTCTTTGTGCTAGTCTTACGCTGACAACTCATTTTGTAATGTCACTATTACAAAAGAGAGGAGAACGCACAAACACAACAAAACAACTACAGAACTGTGCTTCAAGCACATCAATTAACTTGTCTGACGTTGAAAATACTTTAGGAAGTGTCCATATCAACTAACTTATACGAATGTACAAAACACCAGTAAAATTTAAAACTGGGCTTCAAAACTTCTCTGAGATTGTCTGACGCCTATGAATTCGGCAACGTCACTTTATAACAAAGTGATATAAATTTGCAAAAATATCAAAAAGTTACTTGGACAATAAAATACATTCATTGATTATGTCTGACTCTAAAAATAAATTTTACGTTGTCACTTTTACAAGTGATTAATACAGCACAGAATACTAAAGAACTGTTATTAAAAGCGCTAATTTGAACCTGTCTAACGCTGAAAATGCATTTTTTTATGTAATGCATTTTGTAAAGCACAACACTAACAAAACACTACAGAGCTGGGCTATAAGCACGAGTCCAAAGCTTTGCTTGCATTATAAATTGTCCAATTCAACAAAGTAATAAGAATGTACAAAAACATTAACGAACTGTGCTTAAAGAGCTTCTTTGAACTAGTCTGACGCTGACAACTCATTTTGTAATGTCACTACTAACAAAGAGATGAGAATGCACAAACACACCAGAACACTACAGAACTGGGCCGAGAGACTTTTTATTAGATTGTCTGACACAAAAATCTGTTTATGTATTGTCCATAACAACAAAGTAATGGAAATGTACAAAAACACTAAAACAACTCAGAACAGTTCTTAAAGCAAAGTATTAATCTTGTCTCACGCCGATAATGCATTAGGAAATATCCATTTCAACAAAGTGAATAGAATGTACGAGAACTCCAAAACAATAAAGAACTGTGTTACAAAAAAAAACCCTAATATCCGATTCGAATAATTCAACATGAAAAATTTATAGATATCTATCAGAACATAATAGTATTAGGCTGCACATAGTTAATGTTGTTTGACATTCATTCAAACTACCCTCAATTTACTGCAGTCAATTCGAAACGGATGGGCTTATGATTACTTGGTGTTGAATATGTGTTAGATATGGGTGTGCGATAATTATTTGACGCGTGCGTCGGCACACCATCAAGTCCGTTTTATGTAAACTAGAAATGTGCACAAAGCACCAGCACTTTAGAGAACTGTGCTAAAAGCGCGAGTCCAGAGCATAATTTGCACCTTATACTGTCCAATTCAAAAAAGTAATAAGAATGTACAAAAACACTAACAAACTGTGCTTAAAGCGCTTCTTTGTGCTAGCTTGAAGCTGACAACTCATTTTGTAATGATTTTTTTCAAAGAGAGGAGAACGCACAAACACACCAAAACAGTACAGAACAGTGCCTAAATCACTGCCCGGGCAGTGCCTAAACCACTTCAATCACTTCATTAATCATGTCTGACTTTAAAAATAAATGTTGCAATTTAACTTTCACAAGAGTGAAAAGAAAGCACAAAACACTAAAGAACTTTTCTCAAAAGCGCTGATTTGAGCTCATCTAACGCTGAATATGCATTTTGTAATGTAATGCATTTTGTAAAGCACAACACTACCGAAACACTACAGAACTGGGCCAAAAGCGCGAGTCCAAGGCTTTATATGCACCATAAACTGTCTAATTCAATGAAATCAGAATGTACAAAAACACTACCGAACTTTGTTTAAAGCGCTTCTTTGTGCTAGTCTTACGCTGACAACTCATTTTGTAATGTCACTATTAAAAAAGAGAGGAGAACGCACAAACACAACAAAACAACTACAGAACTGTGCTTCAAGCACATCAATTAACTTGTCTGACGTTGAAAATACTTTAGGAAGTGTCCATATCAACTAACTTATACGAATGTACAAAACACCAGTAAAATTTAAAACTGGGCTTCAAAACTTCTCTGAGATTGTCTGACGCCTATGAATTCGGCAACGTCACTTTATAACAAAGTGATATAAATTTACAAAAATATCAAAAAGTTACTTGGACAATAAAATACATTCATTGATTATGTCTGACTCTAAAAATAAATTTTACGTTGTCACTTTTACAAGTGATTAATACAGCACAGAATACTAAAGAACTGTTATTAAAAGCGCTAATTTGAACCTGTCTAACGCTGAAAATGCATTTTTTTATGTAATGCATTTTGTAAAGCACAACACTAACAAAACACTACAGAGCTGGGCTATAAGCACGAGTCCAAAGCTTTGCTTGCACTATAAATTGTCCAATTCAACAAAGTAATAAGAATGTACAAAAACCTTAACGAACTGTGCTTAAAGAGCTTCTTTGAACTAGTCTGACGCTGACAACTCATTTTGTAATGTCACTACTAACAAAGAGATGAGAATGCACAAACACACCAGAACACTACAGAACTGGGCCGAGAGACTTTTTATTAGATTGTCTGACACAAAAATCTGTTTATGTATTGTCCATAACAACAAAGTAATGGAAATGTACAAAAACACTAAAACAACTCAGAACAGTTCTTAAAGCAAAGTATTAATCTTGCCTCACGCCGATAATGCATTAGGAAATATCCATTTCAACAAAGTGAATAGAATGTACGAGAACTCCAAAACAATAAAGAACTGTGTTACAAAAAAAAACCCTAATATCCGATTCGAATAATTCAACATGAAAAATTTATAGATATCTATCAGAACATAATAGTATTAGGCTGCACATAGTTAATGTTGTTTGACATTCATTCAAACTACCCTCAATTTACTGCAGTCAATTCGAAACGGATGGGCTTATGATTACTTGGTGTTGAATATGTGTTAGATATGGGTGTGCGATAATTATTTGACGCGTGCGTCGGCACACCATCAAGTCCGTTTTATGTAAACTAGAAATGTGCACAAAGCACCAGCACTTTAGAGAACTGTGCTAAAAGCGCGAGTCCAGAGCATAATTTGCGCCTTATACTGTCCAATTCAAAAAAGTAATAAGAATGTACAAAAACACTAACAAACTGTGCTTAAAGCGCTTCTTTGTGCTAGCTTGAAGCTGACAACTCATTTTGTAATGATTTTTTTCAAAGAGAGGAGAACGCACAAACACACCAAAACAGTACAGAACAGTGCCTAAATCACTGCCCGGGCAGCGATTTAGGCACTTCAATCACTTCATTAATCATGTCTGACTCTAAAAATAAATGTTGCAATTTAACTTTCACAAGAGTGAAAAGAAAGCACAAAACACTAAAGAACTTTTCTCAAAAGCGCTGATTTGAACTCATCTAACGCTGAATATGCATTTTGTAATGTTATGCATTTTGTAAAGCACAACACTACCGAAACACTACAGAACTGGGCCAAAAGCGTGAGTCCAAGGCTTTATATGCACCATAAACCTTCTAATTCAATGAAATAAGAATGTACAAAAACACTACCGAACTTTGTTTAAAGCGCTTCTTTGTGCTAGTCTTACGCTGACAACTCATTTTGTAATGTCACTATTAAAAAAGAGAGGAGAACGCACAAACACAACAAAAAAACTACAGAACTGTGCTTCAAGCACATCAATTAACTTGTCTGACGTTGAAAATGCTTTAGGAAGTGTCCATATCAACTAAGTTATACGAATGTGCAAAACACCAGTAAAATTTAAAACTGGGCTTCAAAACTTCTCTGAGATTGTCTGACGCCTATGAATTCGGCAACGTCACTTTATAACAAAGTGATATAAATTTACAAAAACATTAAAAGTTACTTGGACAATAAAATACATTCATTGATTATGTCTGACTCTAAAAATAAATTTTACGTTGTCACTTTTACAAGTGATTAATACAGCACAGAATACTAAAGAACTGTTATTAAAAGCGCTAATTTGAACCTGTCTAACGCTGAAAATGCATTTTTTTATGTAATGCATTTTGTAAAGCACAACACTAACAAAACACTACAGAGCTGGGCTATAAGCACGAGTCCAAAGCTTTGCTTGCATTATAAATTGTCCAATTCAACAAAGTAATAAGAATGTACAAAAACATTAACGAACTGTGCTTAAAGAGCTTCTTTGAACTAGTCTGACGCTGACAACTCATTTTGTAATGTCACTACTAACAAAGAGATGAGAATGCACAAACACACCAGAACACTACAGAACTGGGCCGAGAGACTTTTTATTAGATTGTCTGACACAAAAATCTGTTTATGTATTGTCCATAACAACAAAGTAATGGAAATGTACAAAAACACTAAAACAACTCAGAACAGTTCTTAAAGCAAAGTATTAATCTTGTCTCACGCCGATAATGCATTAGGAAATATCCATTTCAACAAAGTGAATAGAATGTACGAGAACTCCAAAACAATAAAGAACTGTGTTACAAAAAAAAACCCTAATATCCGATTCGAATAATTCAACATGAAAAATTTATAGATATCTATCAGAACATAATAGTATTAGGCTGCACATAGTTAATGTTGTTTGACATTCATTCAAACTACCCTCAATTTACTGCAGTCAATTCGAAACGGATGGGCTTATGATTACTTGGTGTTGAATATGTGTTAGATATGGGTGTGCGATAATTATTTGACGCGTGCGTCGGCACACCATCAAGTCCGTTTTATGTAAACTAGAAATGTGCACAAAGCACCAGCACTTTAGAGAACTGTGCTAAAAGCGCGAGTCCAGAGCATAATTTGCGCCTTATACTGTCCAATTCAAAAAAGTAATAAGAATGTACAAAAACACTAACAAACTGTGCTTAAAGCGCTTCTTTGTGCTAGCTTGAAGCTGACAACTCATTTTGTAATGATTTTTTTCAAAGAGAGGAGAACGCACAAACACACCAAAACAGTACAGAACAGTGCCTAAATCACTGCCCGGGCAGTGCCTAAACCACTTCAATCACTTCATTAATCATGTCTGACTTTAAAAATAAATGTTGCAATTTAACTTTCACAAGAGTGAAAAGAAAGCACAAAACACTAAAGAACTTTTCTCAAAAGCGCTGATTTGAGCTCATCTAACGCTGAATATGCATTTTGTAATGTAATGCATTTTGTAAAGCACAACACTACCGAAACACTACAGAACTGGGCCAAAAGCGCGAGTCCAAGGCTTTATATGCACCATAAACTGTCTAATTCAATGAAATCAGAATGTACAAAAACACTACCGAACTTTGTTTAAAGCGCTTCTTTGTGCTAGTCTTACGCTGACAACTCATTTTGTAATGTCACTATTAAAAAAGAGAGGAGAACGCACAAACACAACAAAACAACTACAGAACTGTGCTTCAAGCACATCAATTAACTTGTCTGACGTTGAAAATACTTTAGGAAGTGTCCATATCAACTAACTTATACGAATGTACAAAACACCAGTAAAATTTAAAACTGGGCTTCAAAACTTCTCTGAGATTGTCTGACGCCTATGAATTCGGCAACGTCACTTTATAACAAAGTGATATAAATTCACAAAAATATCAAAAAGTTACTTGGACAATAAAATACATTCATTGATTATGTCTGACTCTAAAAATAAATTTTACGTTGTCACTTTTACAAGTGATTAATACAGCACAGAATACTAAAGAACTGTTATTAAAAGCGCTAATTTGAACCTGTCTAACGCTGAAAATGCATTTTTTAATGTAATGCATTTTGTAAAGCACAACACTAACAAAACACTACAGAGCTGGGCTATAAGCACGAGTCCAAAGCTTTGCTTGCACTATAAATTGTCCAATTCAACAAAGTAATAAGAATGTACAAAAACCTTAACGAACTGTGCTTAAAGAGCTTCTTTGAACTAGTCTGACGCTGACAACTCATTTTGTAATGTCACTACTAACAAAGAGATGAGAATGCACAAACACACCAGAACACTACAGAACTGGGCCGAGAGACTTTTTATTAGATTGTCTGACACAAAAATCTGTTTATGTATTGTCCATAACAACAAAGTAATGGAAATGTACAAAAACACTAAAACAACTCAGAACAGTTCTTAAAGCAAAGTATTAATCTTGCCTCACGCCGATAATGCATTAGGAAATATCCATTTCAACAAAGTGAATAGAATGTACGAGAACTCCAAAACAATAAAGAACTGTGTTACAAAAAAAAACCCTAATATCCGATTCGAATAATTCAACATGAAAAATTTATAGATATCTATCAGAACATAATAGTATTAGGCTGCACATAGTTAATGTTGTTTGACATTCATTCAAACTACCCTCAATTTACTGCAGTCAATTCGAAACGGATGGGCTTATGATTACTTGGTGTTGAATATGTGTTAGATATGGGTGTGCGATAATTATTTGACGCGTGCGTCGGCACACCATCAAGTCCGTTTTATGTAAACTAGAAATGTGCACAAAGCACCAGCACTTTAGAGAACTGTGCTAAAAGCGCGAGTCCAGAGCATAATTTGCGCCTTATACTGTCCAATTCAAAAAAGTAATAAGAATGTACAAAAACACTAACAAACTGTGCTTAAAGCGCTTCTTTGTGCTAGCTTGAAGCTGACAACTCATTTTGTAATGATTTTTTTCAAAGAGAGGAGAACGCACAAACACACCAAAACAGTACAGAACAGTGCCTAAATCACTGCCCGGGCAGTGCCTAAACCACTTCAATCACTTCATTAATCATGTCTGACTTTAAAAATAAATGTTGCAATTTAACTTTCACAAGAGTGAAAAGAAAGCACAAAACACTAAAGAACTTTTCTCAAAAGCGCTGATTTGAGCTCATCTAACGCTGAATATGCATTTTGTAATGTAATGCATTTTGTAAAGCACAACACTACCGAAACACTACAGAACTGGGCCAAAAGCGCGAGTCCAAGGCTTTATATGCACCATAAACTGTCTAATTCAATGAAATCAGAATGTACAAAAACACTACCGAACTTTGTTTAAAGCGCTTCTTTGTGCTAGTCTTACGCTGACAACTCATTTTGTAATGTCACTATTAAAAAAGAGAGGAGAACGCACAAACACAACAAAACAACTACAGAACTGTGCTTCAAGCACATCAATTAACTTGTCTGACGTTGAAAATACTTTAGGAAGTGTCCATATCAACTAACTTATACGAATGTACAAAACACCAGTAAAATTTAAAACTGGGCTTCAAAACTTCTCTGAGATTGTCTGACGCCTATGAATTCGGCAACGTCACTTTATAACAAAGTGATATAAATTTACAAAAATATCAAAAAGTTACTTGGACAATAAAATACATTCATTGATTATGTCTGACTCTAAAAATAAATTTTACGTTGTCACTTTTACAAGTGATTAATACAGCACAGAATACTAAAGAACTGTTATTAAAAGCGCTAATTTGAACCTGTCTAACGCTGAAAATGCATTTTTTAATGTAATGCATTTTGTAAAGCACAACACTAACAAAACACTACAGAGCTGGGCTATAAGCACGAGTCCAAAGCTTTGCTTGCACTATAAATTGTCCAATTCAACAAAGTAATAAGAATGTACAAAAACCTTAACGAACTGTGCTTAAAGAGCTTCTTTGAACTAGTCTGACGCTGACAACTCATTTTGTAATGTCACTACTAACAAAGAGATGAGAATGCACAAACACACCAGAACACTACAGAACTGGGCCGAGAGACTTTTTATTAGATTGTCTGACACAAAAATCTGTTTATGTATTGTCCATAACAACAAAGTAATGGAAATGTACAAAAACACTAAAACAACTCAGAACAGTTCTTAAAGCAAAGTATTAATCTTGCCTCACGCCGATAATGCATTAGGAAATATCCATTTCAACAAAGTGAATAGAATGTACGAGAACTCCAAAACAATAAAGAACTGTGTTACAAAAAAAACCCCTAATATCCGATTCGAATAATTCAACATGAAAAATTTATAGATATCTATCAGAACATAATAGTATTAGGCTGCACATAGTTAATGTTGTTTGACATTCATTCAAACTACCCTCAATTTACTGCAGTCAATTCGAAACGGATGGGCTTATGATTACTTGGTGTTGAATATGTGTTAGATATGGGTGTGCGATAATTATTTGACGCGTGCGTCGGCACACCATCAAGTCCGTTTTATGTAAACTAGAAATGTGCACAAAGCACCAGCACTTTAGAGAACTGTGCTAAAAGCGCGAGTCCAGAGCATAATTTGCGCCTTATACTGTCCAATTCAAAAAAGTAATAAGAATGTACAAAAACACTAACAAACTGTGCTTAAAGCGCTTCTTTGTGCTAGCTTGAAGCTGACAACTCATTTTGTAATGATTTTTTTCAAAGAGAGGAGAACGCACAAACACACCAAAACAGTACAGAACAGTGCCTAAATCACTGCCCGGGCAGTGCCTAAACCACTTCAATCACTTCATTAATCATGTCTGACTTTAAAAATAAATGTTGCAATTTAACTTTCACAAGAGTGAAAAGAAAGCACAAAACACTAAAGAACTTTTCTCAAAAGCGCTGATTTGAGCTCATCTAACGCTGAATATGCATTTTGTAATGTAATGCATTTTGTAAAGCACAACACTACCGAAACACTACAGAACTGGGCCAAAAGCGCGAGTCCAAGGCTTTATATGCACCATAAACTGTCTAATTCAATGAAATCAGAATGTACAAAAACACTACCGAACTTTGTTTAAAGCGCTTCTTTGTGCTAGTCTTACGCTGACAACTCATTTTGTAATGTCACTATTAAAAAAGAGAGGAGAACGCACAAACACAACAAAACAACTACAGAACTGTGCTTCAAGCACATCAATTAACTTGTCTGACGTTGAAAATACTTTAGGAAGTGTCCATATCAACTAACTTATACGAATGTACAAAACACCAGTAAAATTTAAAACTGGGCTTCAAAACTTCTCTGAGATTGTCTGACGCCTATGAATTCGGCAACGTCACTTTATAACAAAGTGATATAAATTCACAAAAATATCAAAAAGTTACTTGGACAATAAAATACATTCATTGATTATGTCTGACTCTAAAAATAAATTTTACGTTGTCACTTTTACAAGTGATTAATACAGCACAGAATACTAAAGAACTGTTATTAAAAGCGCTAATTTGAACCTGTCTAACGCTGAAAATGCATTTTTTAATGTAATGCATTTTGTAAAGCACAACACTAACAAAACACTACAGAGCTGGGCTATAAGCACGAGTCCAAAGCTTTGCTTGCACTATAAATTGTCCAATTCAACAAAGTAATAAGAATGTACAAAAACCTTAACGAACTGTGCTTAAAGAGCTTCTTTGAACTAGTCTGACGCTGACAACTCATTTTGTAATGTCACTACTAACAAAGAGATGAGAATGCACAAACACACCAGAACACTACAGAACTGGGCCGAGAGACTTTTTATTAGATTGTCTGACACAAAAATCTGTTTATGTATTGTCCATAACAACAAAGTAATGGAAATGTACAAAAACACTAAAACAACTCAGAACAGTTCTTAAAGCAAAGTATTAATCTTGCCTCACGCCGATAATGCATTAGGAAATATCCATTTCAACAAAGTGAATAGAATGTACGAGAACTCCAAAACAATAAAGAACTGTGTTACAAAAAAAAACCCTAATATCCGATTCGAATAATTCAACATGAAAAATTTATAGATATCTATCAGAACATAATAGTATTAGGCTGCACATAGTTAATGTTGTTTGACATTCATTCAAACTACCCTCAATTTACTGCAGTCAATTCGAAACGGATGGGCTTATGATTACTTGGTGTTGAATATGTGTTAGATATGGGTGTGCGATAATTATTTGACGCGTGCGTCGGCACACCATCAAGTCCGTTTTATGTAAACTAGAAATGTGCACAAAGCACCAGCACTTTAGAGAACTGTGCTAAAAGCGCGAGTCCAGAGCATAATTTGCGCCTTATACTGTCCAATTCAAAAAAGTAATAAGAATGTACAAAAACACTAACAAACTGTGCTTAAAGCGCTTCTTTGTGCTAGCTTGAAGCTGACAACTCATTTTGTAATGATTTTTTTCAAAGAGAGGAGAACGCACAAACACACCAAAACAGTACAGAACAGTGCCTAAATCACTGCCCGGGCAGCGATTTAGGCACTTCAATCACTTCATTAATCATGTCTGACTCTAAAAATAAATGTTGCAATTTAACTTTCACAAGAGTGAAAAGAAAGCACAAAACACTAAAGAACTTTTCTCAAAAGCGCTGATTTGAACTCATCTAACGCTGAATATGCATTTTGTAATGTTATGCATTTTGTAAAGCACAACACTACCGAAACACTACAGAACTGGGCCAAAAGCGTGAGTCCAAGGCTTTATATGCACCATAAACCTTCTAATTCAATGAAATAAGAATGTACAAAAACACTACCGAACTTTGTTTAAAGCGCTTCTTTGTGCTAGTCTTACGCTGACAACTCATTTTGTAATGTCACTATTAAAAAAGAGAGGAGAACGCACAAACACAACAAAAAAACTACAGAACTGTGCTTCAAGCACATCAATTAACTTGTCTGACGTTGAAAATGCTTTAGGAAGTGTCCATATCAACTAAGTTATACGAATGTGCAAAACACCAGTAAAATTTAAAACTGGGCTTCAAAACTTCTCTGAGATTGTCTGACGCCTATGAATTCGGCAACGTCACTTTATAACAAAGTGATATAAATTTACAAAAACATTAAAAGTTACTTGGACAATAAAATACATTCATTGATTATGTCTGACTCTAAAAATAAATTTTACGTTGTCACTTTTACAAGTGATAAAAACAGCACAAAATACTAAAGAACTGTTATTCAAAGCGCTAATTTGAACCTGTCTAACGCTGAAAATGCATTTTTTTTATGTAATGCATTTTGTAAAGCACAACACTAACAAAACACTACAGAGCTGGGCTATAAGCGCGAGTCAAAAGATTTGCTTGCACTATAAATTGTCCAATTCAACAAAGTAATAAGAATGTACAAAAACATTAACGAACTGTGCTTAAAGAGCTTCTTTGAACTAGTCTGACGCTGACAACTCATTTTGTAATGTCACTACTAACAAAGAGATGAGAATGCACAAACACACCAGAACACTACAGAACTGTGCCGAGAGACTTTTTATTGGATTGTCTGACACAAAAATCTGTTTATGTATTGTCCATAACAACAAAGTAATGGAAATGTACAACAACACTAAAACAACTCAGAACAGTTCTTAAAGCAAAGTATTAATCTTGTCTCACGCCGATAATGCATTAGGAAATATCCATTTCAACAAAGTGAATAGAATGTACGAGAACTCCAAAACAATAAAGAACTGTGTTACAAAAAAAAAAACTAATATCCGATTCGAATAATTAAACATGGAGAATTTATAGATATCTATCACAACATTATTATGTATTAGGCTGCACATAGTTATTGTAGAGGTACTACATTCATTCAAACTACCCTCTGAAGTCCATTTGAAACGGATGGTTATGATTACTTGGTGTTGAATATGTGTTAGATATGGGTGTGCGATAGAAACTAGAAATGTGCACAAAGCACCAACACTTTAGGGAACTGTGCTAAAAGCGCGAGTCCAAAGCTTAATTTGCGCCTTATACTGTCCAATTCAAAAAAGTAATAAGAATGTACAAAAACACTAACAAACTGTGCTTAAAGCGCTTCTTTGAGCTAGCCTGAAGCTGACAATTCATTTTGAAATGACTTTTTTCAAAGAGAGGAGAACGCACAAACACACCAAAACAGTACAGAACAGTGCCTAAATCACTGCCCGGGCAGTGCCTAAACCACTTCAATCACTTCATTAATCATGTCTGACTCTAAAAATAAATGTTGCAATTTAACTTTCACAAGAGTGAAAAGAAAGCACAAAACACTAAAGAACTTTTCTTAAAAGCGCTGATTTGAACTCATCTAACGCTGAATATGCATTTTGTAATGTAATGCATTTTGTAAAGCACAACACTACCGAAACACTACAGAACTGGGCCAAAAGCGCGAGTCCAAGGCTTTATATGCACCATAAACTGTCTAATTCAATGAAATAAGAATGTACAAAAACACTACCGAACTTTGTTTAAAGCGCTTCTTTGTGCTAGTCTTACGCTGACAACTCATTTTGTAATGTCACTATTACAAAAGAGAGGAGAACGCACAAACACAACAAAACAACTACAGAACTGTGCTTCAAGCACATCAATTAACTTGTCTGACGTTGAAAATACTTTAGGAAGTGTCCATATCAACTAACTTATACGAATGTACAAAACACCAGTAAAATTTAAAACTGGGCTTCAAAACTTCTCTGAGATTGTCTGACGCCTATGAATTCGGCAACGTCACTTTATAACAAAGTGATATAAATTTGCAAAAATATCAAAAAGTTACTTGGACAATAAAATACATTCATTGATTATGTCTGACTCTAAAAATAAATTTTACGTTGTCACTTTTACAAGTGATTAATACAGCACAGAATACTAAAGAACTGTTATTAAAAGCGCTAATTTGAACCTGTCTAACGCTGAAAATGCATTTTTTAATGTAATGCATTTTGTAAAGCACAACACTAACAAAACACTACAGAGCTGGGCTATAAGCACGAGTCCAAAGCTTTGCTTGCATTATAAATTGTCCAATTCAACAAAGTAATAAGAATGTACAAAAACATTAACGAACTGTGCTTAAAGAGCTTCTTTGAACTAGTCTGATGCTGACAACTCATTTTGTAATGTCACTACTAACAAAGAGATGAGAATGCACAAACACACCAGAACACTACAGAACTGGGCCGAGAGACTTTTTATTAGATTGTCTGACACAAAAATCTGTTTATGTATTGTCCATAACAACAAAGTAATGGAAATGTACAAAAACACTAAAACAACTCAGAACAGTTCTTAAAGCAAAGTATTAATCTTGTCTCACGCCGATAATGCATTAGGAAATATCCATTTCAACAAAGTGAATAGAATGTACGAGAACTCCAAAACAATAAAGAACTGTGTTACAAAAAAAAACCCTAATATCCGATTCGAATAATTCAACATGAAAAATTTATAGATATCTATCAGAACATAATAGTATTAGGCTGCACATAGTTAATGTTGTTTGACATTCATTCAAACTACCCTCAATTTACTGCAGTCAATTCGAAACGGATGGGCTTATGATTACTTGGTGTTGAATATGTGTTAGATATGGGTGTGCGATAATTATTTGACGCGTGCGTCGGCACACCATCAAGTCCGTTTTATGTAAACTAGAAATGTGCACAAAGCACCAGCACTTTAGAGAACTGTGCTAAAAGCGCGAGTCCAGAGCATAATTTGCGCCTTATACTGTCCAATTCAAAAAAGTAATAAGAATGTACAAAAACACTAACAAACTGTGCTTAAAGCGCTTCTTTGTGCTAGCTTGAAGCTGACAACTCATTTTGTAATGATTTTTTTTAAAGAGAGGAGAACGCACAAACACACCAAAATAGTACAGAACAGTGCCTAAATCACTGCCCGGGCAGTGCCTAAACCACTTCAATCACTTCATTAATCATGTCTGACTTTAAAAATAAATGTTGCAATTTAACTTTCACAAGAGTGAAAAGAAAGCACAAAACACTAAAGAACTTTTCTCAAAAGCGCTGATTTGAGCTCATCTAACGCTGAATATGCATTTTGTAATGTAATGCATTTTGTAAAGCACAACACTACCGAAACACTACAGAACTGGGCCAAAAGCGCGAGTCCAAGGCTTTATATGCACCATAAACCTTCTAATTCAATGAAATAAGAATGTACAAAAACACTACCGAACTTTGTTTAAAGCGCTTCTTTGTGCTAGTCTTACGCTGACAACTCATTTTGTAATGTCACTATTAAAAAAGAGAGGAGAACGCACAAACACAACAAAAAAACTACAGAACTGTGCTTCAAGCACATCAATTAACTTGTCTGACGTGGAAAATGCTTTAGGAAGTGTCCATATCAACTAAGTTATACGAATGTGCAAAACACCAGTAAAATTTAAAACTGGGCTTCAAAACTTCTCTGAGATTGTCTGACGCCTATGAATTCGGCAACGTCACTTTATAACAAAGTGATATAAATTTACAAAAACATTAAAAGTTACTTGGACAATAAAATACATTCATTGATTATGTCTGACTCTAAAAATAAATTTTACGTTGTCACTTTTACAAGTGATAAAAACAGCACAAAATACTAAAGAACTGTTATTCAAAGCGCTAATTTGAACCTGTCTAACGCTGAAAATGCATTTTTTTTATGTAATGCATTTTGTAAAGCACAACACTAACAAAACACTACAGAGCTGGGCTATAAGCGCGAGTCAAAAGATTTGCTTGCACTATAAATTGTCCAATTCAACAAAGTAATAAGAATGTACAAAAACATTAACGAACTGTGCTTAAAGAGCTTCTTTGAACTAGTCTGACGCTGACAACTCATTTTGTAATGTCACTACTAACAAAGAGATGAGAATGCACAAACACACCAGAACACTACAGAACTGTGCCGAGAGACTTTTTATTGGATTGTCTGACACAAAAATCTGTTTATGTATTGTCCATAACAACAAAGTAATGGAAATGTACAACAACACTAAAACAACTCAGAACAGTTCTTAAAGCAAAGTATTAATCTTGTCTCACGCCGATAATGCATTAGAAAATATCCATTTCAACAAAGTGAATAGAATGTACGAGAACTGCAAAACAATAAAGAACTGTGTTACAAAAAAAAAAACTAATATCCGATTCGAATAATTCAACATGGAGAATTTATAGATATCTATCACAACATTATTATGTATTAGGCTGCACATAGTTATTGTAGAGGTACTACATTCATTCAAACTACCCTCTGCAGTCCATTTGAAACGGATGGTTATGATTACTTGGTGTTGAATATGTGTTAGATATGGGTGTGCGATAGAAACTAGAAATGTGCACAAAGCACCAACACTTTAGGGAACTGTGCTAAAAGCGCGAGTCCAAAGCTTAATTTGCGCCTTATACTGTCCAATTCAAAAAAGTAATAAGAATGTACAAAAACACTAACAAACTGTGCTTAAAGCGCTTCTTTGAGCTAGCCTGAAGCTGACAATTCATTTTGAAATGACTTTTTTCAAAGAGAGGAGAACGCACAAACACACCAAAACAGTACAGAACAGTGCCTAAATCACTGCCCGGGCAGTGCCTAAACCACTTTAATCACTTCATTAATCATGTCTGACTCTAAAAATAAATGTTGCAATTTAACTTTCACAAGAGTGAAAAGAAAGCACAAAACACTAAAGAACTTTTCTTAAAAGCGCTGATTTGAACTCATCTAACGCTGAATATGCATTTTGTAATGTAATGCATTTTGTAAAGCACAACACTACCGAAACACTACAGAACTGGGCCAAAAGCGCGAGTCCAAGGCTTTATATGCACCATAAACTGTCTAATTCAATGAAATAAGAATGTACAAAAACACTACCGAACTTTGTTTAAAGCGTTTCTTTGTGCTAGTCTTACGCTGACAACTCATTTTGTAATGTCACTATTACAAAAGAGAGGAGAACGCACAAACACAACAAAACAACTACAGAACTGTGCTTCAAGCACATCAATTAACTTGTCTGACGTTGAAAATACTTTAGGAAGTGTCCATATCAACTAACTTATACGAATGTACAAAACACCAGTAAAATTTAAAACTGGGCTTCAAAACTTCTCTGAGATTGTCTGACGCCTATGAATTCGGCAACGTCACTTTATAACAAAGTGATATAAATTTGCAAAAATATCAAAAAGTTACTTGGACAATAAAATACATTCATTGATTATGTCTGACTCTAAAAATAAATTTTACGTTGTCACTTTTACAAGTGATTAATACAGCACAGAATACTAAAGAACTGTTATTAAAAGCGCTAATTTGAACCTGTCTAACGCTGAAAATGCATTTTTTTATGTAATGCATTTTGTAAAGCACAACACTAACAAAACACTACAGAGCTGGGCTATAAGCACGAGTCCAAAGCTTTGCTTGCATTATAAATTGTCCAATTCAACAAAGTAATAAGAATGTACAAAAACATTAACGAACTGTGCTTAAAGAGCTTCTTTGAACTAGTCTGACGCTGACAACTCATTTTGTAATGTCACTACTAACAAAGAGATGAGAATGCACAAACACACCAGAACACTACAGAACTGGGCCGAGAGACTTTTTATTAGATTGTCTGACACAAAAATCTGTTTATGTATTGTCCATAACAACAAAGTAATGGAAATGTACAAAAACACTAAAACAACTCAGAACAGTTCTTAAAGCAAAGTATTAATCTTGTCTCACGCCGATAATGCATTAGGAAATATCCATTTCAACAAAGTGAATAGAATGTACGAGAACTCCAAAACAATAAAGAACTGTGTTACAAAAAAAAACCCTAATATCCGATTCGAATAATTCAACATGAAAAATTTATAGATATCTATCAGAACATAATAGTATTAGGCTGCACATAGTTAATGTTGTTTGACATTCATTCAAACTACCCTCAATTTACTGCAGTCAATTCGAAACGGATGGGCTTATGATTACTTGGTGTTGAATATGTGTTAGATATGGGTGTGCGATAATTATTTGACGCGTGCGTCGGCACACCATCAAGTCCGTTTTATGTAAACTAGAAATGTGCACAAAGCACCAGCACTTTAGAGAACTGTGCTAAAAGCGCGAGTCCAGAGCATAATTTGCGCCTTATACTGTCCAATTCAAAAAAGTAATAAGAATGTACAAAAACACTAACAAACTGTGCTTAAAGCGCTTCTTTGTGCTAGCTTGAAGCTGACAACTCATTTTGTAATGATTTTTTTCAAAGAGAGGAGAACGCACAAACACACCAAAACAGTACAGAACAGTGCCTAAATCACTGCCCGGGCAGTGCCTAAACCACTTCAATCACTTCATTAATCATGTCTGACTTTAAAAATAAATGTTGCAATTTAACTTTCACAAGAGTGAAAAGAAAGCACAAAACACTAAAGAACTTTTCTCAAAAGCGCTGATTTGAGCTCATCTAACGCTGAATATGCATTTTGTAATGTAATGCATTTTGTAAAGCACAACACTACCGAAACACTACAGAACTGGGCCAAAAGCGCGAGTCCAAGGCTTTATATGCACCATAAACTGTCTAATTCAATGAAATCAGAATGTACAAAAACACTACCGAACTTTGTTTAAAGCGCTTCTTTGTGCTAGTCTTACGCTGACAACTCATTTTGTAATGTCACTATTAAAAAAGAGAGGAGAACGCACAAACACAACAAAACAACTACAGAACTGTGCTTCAAGCACATCAATTAACTTGTCTGACGTTGAAAATACTTTAGGAAGTGTCCATATCAACTAACTTATACGAATGTACAAAACACCAGTAAAATTTAAAACTGGGCTTCAAAACTTCTCTGAGATTGTCTGACGCCTATGAATTCGGCAACGTCACTTTATAACAAAGTGATATAAATTTACAAAAATATCAAAAAGTTACTTGGACAATAAAATACATTCATTGATTATGTCTGACTCTAAAAATAAATTTTACGTTGTCACTTTTACAAGTGATTAATACAGCACAGAATACTAAAGAACTGTTATTAAAAGCGCTAATTTGAACCTGTCTAACGCTGAAAATGCATTTTTTAATGTAATGCATTTTGTAAAGCACAACACTAACAAAACACTACAGAGCTGGGCTATAAGCACGAGTCCAAAGCTTTGCTTGCACTATAAATTGTCCAATTCAACAAAGTAATAAGAATGTACAAAAACCTTAACGAACTGTGCTTAAAGAGCTTCTTTGAACTAGTCTGACGCTGACAACTCATTTTGTAATGTCACTACTAACAAAGAGATGAGAATGCACAAACACACCAGAACACTACAGAACTGGGCCGAGAGACTTTTTATTAGATTGTCTGACACAAAAATCTGTTTATGTATTGTCCATAACAACAAAGTAATGGAAATGTACAAAAACACTAAAACAACTCAGAACAGTTCTTAAAGCAAAGTATTAATCTTGCCTCACGCCGATAATGCATTAGGAAATATCCATTTCAACAAAGTGAATAGAATGTACGAGAACTCCAAAACAATAAAGAACTGTGTTACAAAAAAAAACCCTAATATCCGATTCGAATAATTCAACATGAAAAATTTATAGATATCTATCAGAACATAATAGTATTAGGCTGCACATAGTTAATGTTGTTTGACATTCATTCAAACTACCCTCAATTTACTGCAGTCAATTCGAAACGGATGGGCTTATGATTACTTGGTGTTGAATATGTGTTAGATATGGGTGTGCGATAATTATTTGACGCGTGCGTCGGCACACCATCAAGTCCGTTTTATGTAAACTAGAAATGTGCACAAAGCACCAGCACTTTAGAGAACTGTGCTAAAAGCGCGAGTCCAGAGCATAATTTGCGCCTTATACTGTCCAATTCAAAAAAGTAATAAGAATGTACAAAAACACTAACAAACTGTGCTTAAAGCGCTTCTTTGTGCTAGCTTGAAGCTGACAACTCATTTTGTAATGATTTTTTTCAAAGAGAGGAGAACGCACAAACACACCAAAACAGTACAGAACAGTGCCTAAATCACTGCCCGGGCAGCGATTTAGGCACTTCAATCACTTCATTAATCATGTCTGACTCTAAAAATAAATGTTGCAATTTAACTTTCACAAGAGTGAAAAGAAAGCACAAAACACTAAAGAACTTTTCTCAAAAGCGCTGATTTGAACTCATCTAACGCTGAATATGCATTTTGTAATGTTATGCATTTTGTAAAGCACAACACTACCGAAACACTACAGAACTGGGCCAAAAGCGTGAGTCCAAGGCTTTATATGCACCATAAACCTTCTAATTCAATGAAATAAGAATGTACAAAAACACTACCGAACTTTGTTTAAAGCGCTTCTTTGTGCTAGTCTTACGCTGACAACTCATTTTGTAATGTCACTATTAAAAAAGAGAGGAGAACGCACAAACACAACAAAAAAACTACAGAACTGTGCTTCAAGCACATCAATTAACTTGTCTGACGTTGAAAATGCTTTAGGAAGTGTCCATATCAACTAAGTTATACGAATGTGCAAAACACCAGTAAAATTTAAAACTGGGCTTCAAAACTTCTCTGAGATTGTCTGACGCCTATGAATTCGGCAACGTCACTTTATAACAAAGTGATATAAATTTACAAAAACATTAAAAGTTACTTGGACAATAAAATACATTCATTGATTATGTCTGACTCTAAAAATAAATTTTACGTTGTCACTTTTACAAGTGATAAAAACAGCACAAAATACTAAAGAACTGTTATTCAAAGCGCTAATTTGAACCTGTCTAACGCTGAAAATGCATTTTTTTTATGTAATGCATTTTGTAAAGCACAACACTAACAAAACACTACAGAGCTGGGCTATAAGCGCGAGTCAAAAGATTTGCTTGCACTATAAATTGTCCAATTCAACAAAGTAATAAGAATGTACAAAAACATTAACGAACTGTGCTTAAAGAGCTTCTTTGAACTAGTCTGACGCTGACAACTCATTTTGTAATGTCACTACTAACAAAGAGATGAGAATGCACAAACACACCAGAACACTACAGAACTGTGCCGAGAGACTTTTTATTGGATTGTCTGACACAAAAATCTGTTTATGTATTGTCCCTAACAACAAAGTAATGGAAATGTACAACAACACTAAAACAACTCAGAACAGTTCTTAAAGCAAAGTATTAATCTTGTCTCACGCCGATAATGCATTAGGAAATATCCATTTCAACAAAGTGAATAGAATGTACGAGAACTCCAAAACAATAAAGAACTGTGTTACAAAAAAAAAAACTAATATCCGATTCGAATAATTAAACATGGAGAATTTATAGATATCTATCACAACATTATTATGTATTAGGCTGCACATAGTTATTGTAGAGGTACTACATTCATTCAAACTACCCTCAATTTACTGCAGTCCATTCGAAACGGATGGTTATGATTACTTGGTGTTGAATATGTGTTAGATATGGGTGTGCGATAATTATTTGAAGCGTGCGTCGGCACACCATCAAGTCATTTTATGTAAACTAGAAATGTGCACAAAGCACCAACACTTTAGAGAACTGTGCTAAAAGCGCGAGTCCAAAGCTTAATTTGCACCTTATAATGTCCAATTCAAAAAAGTAATAACAATGTACAAAAACACCAACAAACTGTGCTTAAAGCGCTTCTTTGTGCTAGCCTGAAGCTGACAACTCATTTTGTAATGACTTTTTTCAAAGAGAGGAGAACGCACAAACACACCAAAAAAGTACAGAACAGTGCCTAAATCACTGCCAGAGCAGTGCCTAAATCACTTCAATCACTTCATTAATCATTTCTGACTCTAAAAATGAATGTTGCAATTTAACTTTCACAAGAGTGAAAAGAAAGCACAAAACACTAAAGAACTTTTCTCAAAAGCGCTGATTTGAACTCATCTAACGCTGAATATGCATTTTGTAATGTAATGCATTTTGTAAAGCACAACACTACCGAAACACTACAGAACTGGGCAAAAACCGCGAGTCCAAGGCTTAATAAGCACCATAAACCTTCTAATTCAATGAAATAAGAATGTACAAAAACACTACCGAACTTTGTTTAAAGCGCTTCTTTGTGCTAGTCTTACGCTGACAACTCATTTTGTAATGTCACTATTACAAAAGAGAGGAGAACGCACAAACACAACAAAAAAACTACAGAACTGTGCTTCAAGCACATCAATTAACTTGTCTGACGTTGAAAATGCTTTAGGAAGTGTCCATATTAAATAAGTTATACGAATGTACAAAACACCAGTAAAATTTAAAACTGGGCTTCAAAACTTCTCTGAGATTGTCTGACGCCTATGAATTCGGCAACGTCACTTTAAACCAAAGTGATATGAATTCACAAAAACATTAAAAGTTTCTAGGACAATAAAATACATTCATTGATTATGTCTGACTCTAAAAATAAATTTTACGTTGTCACTTTTACAAGTGATAAAAACAGCACAAAATACTATAGAACTGTTATTCAAAGTGCTTATTTGAACCTGTCTAACGCTGAAAATGCATTTTTTTATGTAATGCATTTTGTAAAGCACAACACTAACAAAACACTACAGAGCTGGGCTATAAGCGCGAGTCCAAAGCTTTGCTTGCACTATAAATTGTCCAATTGAACAAAGTAATAAGAATGTACAAAAACATTAACGAACTGTGCTTAAAGAGCTTCTTTGAACTAGTCTGACGCTGACAACTCATTTTGTAATGTCACTACTAACAAAGAGATGAGAATGCACAAACACACAAGAACACTACAGAACTGTGCCGAGAGACTTTTTATTAGATTGTCTGACACAAAAATCTGTTTATGTATTGTCCATAACAACAAAGTAATGGAAATGTACAAAAACACTAAAACAATTTAGAAAAGTTCTTAAAGCAAAGTATTAATCTTGTCTCACGCCGATAATGCATTAGGAAATATCCATTTCAACAAAGTGAATAGAATGTACGAGAACTACAAAACAATAAAGAACTGTGTTACAAAAAAAAAACCTAATATCCGATTCGAATAATTCAACATGGAAAATTTATAGATATCTATCAGAACATAATAGTATTAGGCTGCACATAGTTAATGTAGAGGTACTACATTCATTCAAACTACCCTCAATTTACTGCAGTCCATTCGAAACGGATGGTTATGATTACTTGGTGTTGAATATTTGTTAGATATGGGTGTGCGATAATTATTTGAAGCGTGCGTCGGCACACCATCAAGTCCGTTTTATGTAAACTAGAAATGTGCACAAAGCACCAACACTTTAGAGAACTGTGCTAAAAGCGCGAGTCCAAAGCTTAATTTGCACCTTATACTGTCCAATTCAAAAAAGTAATAAGAATGTTCAAAAACACTAACAAACTGTGCTTAAAGCGCTTCTTTGTGCTAGCCTGAAGCTGACAACTCATTTTGTAATGACTTTTTTCAAAGAGAGGAGAACGCACAAACACACCAAAACAGTACAGAACAGTGCCTAAATCACCGCCCGGGCAGTGCCTAAACCACTTCAATCACTTCATTAATCATGTCTGACTCTAAAAATAAATGTTGCAATTTAACTTTCACAAGAGTGAAAAGAAAGAACAAAACACTAAAGAACTTTTCTCAAAAGCGCTGATTTGAACTCATCTAACGCTGAATATGCATTTTGTAATGTAATGCATTTTGTAAAGCACAACACTACCGAAACACTACAGAACTGGGCCAAAAGCGCGAGTCCAAGGCTTTATATGCACCATAAACTGTCTAATTCAATGAAATAAGAATGTACAAAAACACTACCGAACTTTGTTTAAATCGCTTCTTTGTGCTAGTCTTACACTGACAACTCATTTTGTAATGTCACTATTAAAAAAGAGAGGAGAACGCACAAACACAACAAAAAAACTACAGAACTGTGCTTCAAGCACATCAAATAACTTGTCTGACGTTGAAAATGCTTTAGGAAGTGTCCATATTAAATAAGTTATACGAATGTACAAAACACCAGTAAAATTTAAAACTGGGCTTCAAAACTTCTCTGAGACTGTCTGACGCCTATGAATTCGGCAACGTCACTGTATAACAAAGTGATATGAATTCACAAAAACATTAAAAGTTTCTAGGACAATAAAATACATTCATTGATTATGTCTGACTTTAAAAATAAATTTTACGTTGTCACTTTTACAAGTGATAAAAACAGCACAGAATACTAAAGAACTGTTATTAAAAGCGCTAATTTGAACCTGTCTAACGCTGAAAATGCATTTTTTTTATGTAATGCATTTTGTAAAGCACAACACTAACAAAACACTACACAGCTGGGCTATAAGCGCGAGTCCAAAGCTTTGCTTGCACTATAAATTGTCCAATTCAACAAAGTAATAAGAATGTACAAAAACATTAACGAACTGTGCTTAAAGAGCTTCTTTGAACTAGTCTGACGCTGACAACTCATTTTGTAATGTCACTACTAACAAAGAGATGAGAATGCACAAACACACAAGAACACTACAGAACTGTGCCGAGAGACTTTTTATTAGATTGTCTGACACAAAAATCTGTTTATGTATTGTCCATAACAACAAAGTAGTGGAAATGTACAAAAACACTAAAACAACTCAGAACAGTTCTTAAAGCAAAGTATTAATCTTGTCTCACGCTGATAATGCATTAGGAAATATCCATTTCAACAAAAAGTGAATAGAATGTACGAGAACTCCAAAACAATAAAGAACTGTGTTACAAAAAAAACCCTAATATCAGATTTAAATAATTCAACATGGAGAATTCATAGATATCTATTACAACATTATTATGTATTAGGCTGCACATAGTTATTGTAGAGGTACTACATTCATTCAAACTACCCTCAATTTACTGCAGTCCATTCGAAACGGATGGTTATGATTACTTGGTGTTGAATATGTGTTAGATATGGGTGTGCGATAATTATTTGAAGCGTGCGTCGGCACACCATCAAGTCCTTTTATGTAAACTAGAAATGTGCACAAAGCACCAACACGTTAGAGAACTGTGCTAAAAGCGCGAGTCCAAAGCTTAATTTGCGCCTTATACTGTCCAATTCAAAAAAGTAATAAGAATGTACAAAAACACTAACAAACTGTGCTTAAAGCGCTTCTTTGTGCTAGCCTGAAGCTGACAACTCATTTTGAAATACATGAAATAAGAATGTACAAAAACACTACCGAACTTTGTTTAAAGCGCTTCTTTGTGCTAGTCTTACGCTGACAACTCATTTTGTAATGTCACTATTAAAAAAGAGAGGAGAACGCACAAACACAACAAAAAAACTACAGAACTGTGCTTCAAGCACATCAATTAACTTGTCTGACGTTGAAAATGCTTTAGGAAGTGTCCATATTAACTAAGTTATACAAATGTACAAAACACCAGTAAAATTTAAAACTGGGCTTCAAAACTTCTCTGAGATTGTCTGACGCCTATGAATTCGGCAACGTCACTGTATAACAAAGTGATATAAATTCACAAAAACATTAAAAGTTTCTAGGACAATAAAATACATTCATTGATTATGTCTGACTCTAAAAATAAATTTTACGTTGTCACTTTTACAAGTGATAAAAACAGCACAAAATACTATAGAACTGTTATTCAAAGTGCTTATTTGAACCTGTCTAACGCTGAAAATGCATTTTTTTATGTAATGCATTTTGTAAAGCACAACACTAACAAAACACTACAGAGCTGGGCTATAAGCGCGAGTCCAAAGCTTTGCTTGCACTATAAATTGTCCAATTGAACAAAGTAATAAGAATGTACAAAAACATTAACGAACTGTGCTTAAAGAGCTTCTTTGAACTAGTCTGACGCTGACAACTCATTTTGTAATGTCACTACTAACAAAGAGATGAGAATGCACAAACACACAAGAACACTACAGAACTGGGCCGAGAGACTTTTTATTAGATTGTCTGACACAAAAATCTGTTTATGTATTGTCCATAACAACAAAGTAATGGAAATGTACAAAAACACTAAAACAACTCAGAAAAGTTCTTAAAGCAAAGTATTAATCTTGTCTCACGCTGATAATGCATTAGGAAATATCCATTTCAACAAAAAGTGAATAGAATGTACGAGAACTCCAAAACAATAAAGAACTGTGTTACAAAAAAAACCCTAATATCAGATTTAAATAATTCAACATGGAGAATTCATAGATATCTATTACAACATTATTATGTATTAGGCTGCACATAGTTATTGTAGAGGTACTACATTCATTCAAACTACCCTCAATTTACTGCAGTCCATTCGAAACGGATGGTTATGATTACTTGGTGTTGAATATGTGTTAGATATGGGTGTGCGATAATTATTTGAAGCGTGCGTCGGCACACCATCAAGTCCTTTTATGTAAACTAGAAATGTGCACAAAGCACCAACACTTTAGAGAACTGTGCTAAAAGCGCGAGTCCAAAGCTTAATTTGCGCCTTATACTGTCCAATTCAAAAAAGTAATAAGAATGTACAAAAACACTAACAAACTGTGCTTAAAGCGCTTCTTTGTGCTAGCCTGAAGCTGACAACTCATTTTGAAATACATGAAATAAGAATGTACAAAAACACTACCGAACTTTGTTTAAAGCGCTTCTTTGTGCTAGTCTTACGCTGACAACTCATTTTGTAATGTCACTATTAAAAAAGAGAGGAGAACGCACAAACACAACAAAAAAACTACAGAACTGTGCTTCAAGCACATCAATTAACTTGTCTGACGTTGAAAATGCTTTAGGAAGTGTCCATATTAACTAAGTTATACAAATGTACAAAACACCAGTAAAATTTAAAACTGGGCTTCAAAACTTCTCTAAAATTGTCTGATGCCTATGAATTCGGCAACGTCACTGTATAACAAAGTGATATGAATTCACAAAAACATTAAAAGTTTCTAGGACAATAAAATACATTCATTGATTATGTCTGACTCTAAAAATAAATTTTACGTTGTCACTTTTACAAGTGATAAAAACAGCACAAAATACTATAGAACTGTTATTCAAAGTGCTTATTTGAACCTGTCTAACGCTGAAAATGCATTTTTTTATGTAATGCATTTTGTAAAGCACAACACTAACAAAACACTACAGAGCTGGGCTATAAGCGCGAGTCCAAAGCTTTGCTTGCACTATAAATTGTCCAATTCAACAAAGTAATAAGAATGTACAAAAACATTAACGAACTGTGCTTAAAGAGCTTCTTTGAACTAGTCTGACGCTGACAACTCATTTTGTAATGTCACTACTAACAAAGAGATGAGAATGCACAAACACACAAGAACACTACAGAACTGTGCCGAGAGACTTTTTATTAGATTGTCTGACACAAAAATCTGTTTATGTATTGTCCATAACAACAAAGTAGTGGAAATGTACAAAAACACTAAAACAACTCAGAACAGTTCTTAAAGCAAAGTATTAATCTTGTCTCACGCCGATAATGCATTAGGAAATATCCATTTCAACAAAGTGAATAGAATGTACGAGAACTCCAAAACAATAAAGAACTGTGTTACAAAAAAACCCTAATATCAGATTTAAAAAATTCAACATGGAGAATTTATAGATATCTATCACAACATTATTATGTATTAGGCTGCACATAGTTATTGTAGAGGTACTACATTCATTCAAACTACCCTCAATTTACTGCAGTCCATTCGAAACGGCTGGTTATGATTACTTGGTGTTGAATATGTGTTAGATATGGGTGTGCGATAATTATTTGAAGCGTGCGTCGGCACACCATCAAGTCCGTTTTATGCAAACAAGAAATGTGCACAAAGCACCAAAACTTTAGAGAACTGTGCTAAAAGCGCAAGTCCAAAGCTTAATTTGCGCCTTATACTGTCCAATTCAAAAAAGTAATAAGAATGTACAAAAACACTAACAAACTGTGCTTAAAGCGCTTCTTTGTGCTAGCCTGAAGCTGACAACTCATTTTGTAATGACTTTTTTCAAAGAGAGGAGAACGCACAAACACACCAAAACAGTACAGAACAGTGCCTAAATCACTGCCCGAGCAGTGCCTAAATCACTTCAATCACTTCATTAATCATTTCTGACTCTAAAAATGAATGTTGCAATTTAACTTTCACAAGAGTGAAAAGAAAGAACAAAACACTAAAGAACTTTTTTCAAAAGCGCTGATTTGAACTCATCTAACGCTGAATATGCATTTTGTAATGTAATGCATTTTGTAAAGCACAACACTACCGAAACACTACAGAACTGGGCAAAAAGCGCGAGTCCAAGGCTTTATATGCACCATAAACCTTCTAATTCAATGAAATAAGAATGTACAAAAACACTACCGAACTTTGTTTAAAGCGCTTCTTTGTGCTAGTCTTACGCTGACAACTCATTTTGTAATGTCACTATTAAAAAAGAGAGGTGAACGCACAAACACAACAAAAAAACTACAGAACTGTGCTTCAAGCACATCAATTAACTTGTCTGACGTTGAAAATGCTTTAGGAAGTGTCCATATTAAATAAGTTATACGAATGTACAAAACACCAGTAAAATTTAAAACTGGGCTTCAAAACTTCTCTGAGATTGTCTGACGCCTATGAATTCGGCAACGGCACTTTATAACAAAGTGATATAAATTTACAAAAACATTAAAAGTTACTTGGACAATAAAATACATTCATTGATTATGTCTGACTCTAAAAATAAATTTTACGTTGACACTTTTACAAGTGATTAATACAGCACAAAATACTAAAGAACTGTTATTCAAAGCGCTAATTTGAACCTGTCTAACGCTGAAAATGCATTTTTTTATGTAATGCATTTTGTAAAGCACAACACTAACAAAACACAACAGAGCTGGGCTATAAGCGCGAGTCCAAAGATTTGCTTGCACTATAAATTGTCCAATTCAACAAAGTAATAAGAATGTACAAAAACATTAACGAACTGTGCTTAAAGAGCTTCTTTGAACTAGTCTGACGCTGACAACTCATTTTGTAATGTCACTACTAACAAAGAGATGAGAATGCACAAACACACCAGAACACTACAGAACTGTGCCGAGAGACTTTTTATTAGATTGTCTGACACAAAAATCTGTTTATGTATTGTCCATAACAACAAAGTAATGGAAATGTACAAAAACACTAAAACAATTTAGAACAGTTCTTAAAGCAAAGTATTAATCTTGTCTCACGCCGATAATGCATTAGGAAATATCCATTTCAACAAAGTGAATAGAATGTACGAGAACTCCAAAACAATAAAGAACTGTGTTACAAAAAAAACCCTAATATCAGATTTAAATATTTCAACATGGAGAATTTATAGATTTTTATCACAACATTATTATGTATTAGGCTGCACATAGTTATTGTAGAGGTACTACATTCATTCAAACTACCCTCAATTTACTGCAGTCCATTCGAAACGGATGGTTATGATTACTTGGTGTTGAATATTTGTTAGATATGGGTGTGCGATAATTATTTGAAGCGTGCGTCGGCACACCATCAAGTCCGTTTTATGTAAACTAGAAATGTGCACAAAGCACCAACACTTTAGAGAACTGTGCTAAAAGCGCGAGTCCAAAGCTTAATTTGCACCTTATACTGTCCAATTCAAAAAAGTAATAAGAATGTTCAAAAACACTACCAAACTGTGCTTAAAGCGCTTCTTTGTGCTAGCCTGAAGCTGACAACTCATTTTGTAATGACTTTTTTCAAAGAGAGGAGAACGCACAAGCACACCAAAACAGTACAGAACAGTGCCTAAATCACCGCCCGGGCAGTGCCTAAACCACTTCAATCACTTCATTAATCATGTCTGACTCTAAAAATAAATGTTGCAATTTAACTTTCACAAGAGTGAAAAGAAAGAACAAAACACTAAAGAACTTTTCTCAAAAGCGCTGATTTGAACTCATCTAACGCTGAATATGCTTTTTGTAATGTAATGCATTTTGTAAAGCACAACACTACCGAAACACTACAGAACTGGGCCAAAAGCGCGAGTCCAAGGCTTTATATGCACCATAAACTGTCTAATTCAATGAAATAAGAATGTACAAAAACACTACCGAACTTTGTTTAAATCGCTTCTTTGTGCTAGTCTTACACTGACAACTCATTTTGTAATGTCACTATTAAAAAAGAGAGGAGAACGCACAAACACAACAAAAAAACTACAGAACTGTGCTTCAAGCACATCAAATAACTTGTCTGACGTTGAAAATGCTTTAGGAAGTGTCCATATTAAATAAGTTATACGAATGTACAAAACACCAGTAAAATTTAAAACTGGGCTTCAAAACTTCTCTGAGACTGTCTGACGCCTATGAATTCGGCAACGTCACTGTATAACAAAGTGATATGAATTCACAAAAACATTAAAAGTTTCTAGGACAATAAAATACATTCATTGATTATGTCTGACTCTAAAAATAAATTTTACGTTGTCACTTTTACAAGTGATAAAAACAGCACAAAATACTATAGAACTGTTATTCAAAGCGCTTATTTGAACCTGTCTAACGCTGAAAATGCATTTTTTTATGTAATGCATTTTGTAAAGCACAACACTAATAAAACACTACAGAGCTGGGCTATAAGCGCGAGTCCAAAGCTTTGCTTGCACTATAAATTGCCCAATTCAACAAAGTAATAAGAATGTACAAAAACATTAACGAACTGTGCTTAAAGAGCTTCTTTGAACTAGTCTGACGCTGACAACTCATTTTGTAATGTCACTACTAACAAAGAGATGAGAATGCACAAACACACAAGAACACTACAGAACTGTGCCGAGAGACTTTTTATTAGATTGTCTGACACAAAAATCTGTTTATGTATTGTCCATAACAACAAAGTAGTGGAAATGTACAAAAACACTAAAACAACTCAGAACAGTTCTTAAAGCAAAGTATTAATCTTGTCTCACGCCGATAATGCATTAGGAAATATCCATTTCAGCAAAGTGAATAGAATGTACGAGAACTCCAAAACAATAAAGAACTGTGTTACAAAAAAAACCCTAATATCAGATTTTAAAAATTCAACATGGAGAATTTATAGATATCTATCACAACATTATTATGTATTAGGCTGCACATAGTTATTGTAGAGGTACTACATTCATTCAAACTACCCTCAATTTACTGCAGTCCATTCGAAACGGATGGTTATGATTACTTGGTGTTGAATATGTGTTAGATATGGGTGTGCGATAATTATTTGAAGCGTGCGTCGGCACACCATCAAGTCATTTTATGTAAACTAGAAATGTGCACAAAGCACCAACACTTTAGAGAACTGTGCTAAAAGCGCGAGTCCAAAGCTTAATTTGCGCCTTATACTGTCCAATTCAAAAAAGTAATAAGAATGTACAAAAACACTAACAAACTGTGCTTAAAGCGCTTCTTTGTGCTAGCCTGAAGCTGACAACTCATTTTGTAATGACTTTTTTCAAAGAGAGGAGAACGCACAAGCACACCAAAACAGTACAGAACAGTGCCTAAATCACCGCCCGGGCAGTGCCTAAACCACTTCAATCACTTCATTAATCATGTCTGACTCTAAAAATAAATGTTGCAATTTAACTTTCACAAGAGTGAAAAGAAAGAACAAAACACTAAAGAACTTTTCTCAAAAGCGCTGATTTGAACTCATCTAACGCTGAATATGCTTTTTGTAATGTAATGCATTTTGTAAAGCACAACACTACCGAAACACTACAGAACTGGGCCAAAAGCGCGAGTCCAAGGCTTTATATGCACCATAAACTGTCTAATTCAATGAAATAAGAATGTACAAAAACACTACCGAACTTTGTTTAAATCGCTTCTTTGTGCTAGTCTTACACTGACAACTCATTTTGTAATGTCACTATTAAAAAAGAGAGGAGAACGCACAAACACAACAAAAAAACTACAGAACTGTGCTTCAAGCACATCAAATAACTTGTCTGACGTTGAAAATGCTTTAGGAAGTGTCCATATTAAATAAGTTATACGAATGTACAAAACACCAGTAAAATTTAAAACTGGGCTTCAAAACTTCTCTGAGACTGTCTGACGCCTATGAATTCGGCAACGTCACTGTATAACAAAGTGATATGAATTCACAAAAACATTAAAAGTTTCTAGGACAATAAAATACATTCATTGATTATGTCTGACTCTAAAAATAAATTTTACGTTGTCACTTTTACAAGTGATAAAAACAGCACAAAATACTATAGAACTGTTATTCAAAGCGCTTATTTGAACCTGTCTAACGCTGAAAATGCATTTTTTTATGTAATGCATTTTGTAAAGCACAACACTAATAAAACACTACAGAGCTGGGCTATAAGCGCGAGTCCAAAGCTTTGCTTGCACTATAAATTGCCCAATTCAACAAAGTAATAAGAATGTACAAAAACATTAACGAACTGTGCTTAAAGAGCTTCTTTGAACTAGTCTGACGCTGACAACTCATTTTGTAATGTCACTACTAACAAAGAGATGAGAATGCACAAACACACAAGAACACTACAGAACTGTGCCGAGAGACTTTTTATTAGATTGTCTGACACAAAAATCTGTTTATGTATTGTCCATAACAACAAAGTAGTGGAAATGTACAAAAACACTAAAACAACTCAGAACAGTTCTTAAAGCAAAGTATTAATCTTGTCTCACGCCGATAATGCATTAGGAAATATCCATTTCAGCAAAGTGAATAGAATGTACGAGAACTCCAAAACAATAAAGAACTGTGTTACAAAAAAAACCCTAATATCAGATTTTAAAAATTCAACATGGAGAATTTATAGATATCTATCACAACATTATTATGTATTAGGCTGCACATAGTTATTGTAGAGGTACTACATTCATTCAAACTACCCTCAATTTACTGCAGTCCATTCGAAACGGATGGTTATGATTACTTGGTGTTGAATATGTGTTAGATATGGGTGTGCGATAATTATTTGAAGCGTGCGTCGGCACACCATCAAGTCATTTTATGTAAACTAGAAATGTGCACAAAGCACCAACACTTTAGAGAACTGTGCTAAAAGCGCGAGTCCAAAGCTTAATTTGCGCCTTATACTGTCCAATTCAAAAAAGTAATAAGAATGTACAAAAACACTAACAAACTGTGCTTAAAGCGCTTCTTTGTGCTAGCCTGAAGCTGACAACTCATTTTGTAATGACTTTTTTCAAAGAGAGGAGAACGCACAAACACACCAAAACAGTACAGAACAGTGCCTAAATCACTGCCCGAGCAGTGCCTAAATCACTTCAATCACTTCATTAATCATTTCTGACTCTAAAAATGAATGTTGCAATTTAACTTTCACAAGAGTGAAAAGAAAGAACAAAACACTAAAGAACTTTTTTCAAAAGCGCTGATTTGAACTCATCTAACGCTGAATATTCATTTTGTAATGTAATGCATTTTGTAATGTAATGCATTTTGTAAAGCACAACAGTACCGAAACACTACAGAACTGGGCCAAAAGCGCGAGTCCAAGGCTTTATATGCACCATAAACTGTCTAATTCAATGAAATAAGAATGTACAAAAACACTACCGAACTTTGTTTAAATCGCTTCTTTGTGCTAGTCTTACACTGACAACTCATTTTGTAATGTCACTATTAAAAAAGAGAGGAGAACGCACAAACACAACAAAAAAACTACAGAACTGTGCTTCAAGCACATCAAATAACTTGTCTGACGTTGAAAATGCTTTAGGAACTGTCCATATTAAATAAGTTATACGAATGTACAAAACACCAGTAAAATTTAAAACTGGGCTTCAAAACTTCTCTGAGACTGTCTGACGCCTATGAATTCGGAAACGTCACTTCATAACAAAGTGATATAAATTTACAAAAACATTAAAAGTTACTAACACAATAAAATACATTCATTGATTATGTCTGACTCTAAAAATAAATTTTACGTTGTCACTTTTACAAGTGATTAATACAGCACAAAATACTATAGAACTGTTATTCAAAGCGCTTATTTGAACCTGTCTAACGCTGAAAATGCATTTTTTTATGTAATGCATTTTGTAAAGCACTACACTAACAAAACACTACAGAGCTGGGCTATAAGCGCGAGTCCAAAGATTTGCTTGCACTATAAATTGTCCAATTCAACAAAGTAATAAGAATGTACAAAAACATTAACGAACTGTGCTTAAAGAGCTTCTTTGAACTAGTCTGACGCTGACAACTCATTTTGTAATGTCACTACTAACAAAGAGATGAGAATGCACAAACACACCAGAACACTACAGAACTGTGCCGAGAGTCTTTTTATTAGATTGTCTGACACAAAAATCTGTTTATGTATTGTCCATAACAACAAAGTAATAGAAATGTACAACAACATTAAAACAACTCAGAACAGTTCTTAAAGCAAAGTATTAATTTTGTCTCACGCCAATAATGCATTAGGAAATATCCATTTCAACAAAGTGAATAGAATGTACGTGAACTCCAAAACAATAATGAACTGTGTTACAAAAAAAAACCCTAATATCAGATTTAAATAATTCAACATGGAGAATTTATAGATATCTATCACAACATTAATTATTTATTAGGCTGCACATAGTTATTGTAGAGGTACTACATTCATTCAAACTACCCTCAATTTACTGCAGTCCATTCGAAACAGATGGTTATGATTACTTGGTGTTGAATATGTCTTAGATATGGGTGTGCGATAATTATTTGAAGCGTGCGTCGGCACACCATCAAGTCCGTTTTATGTAAACTAGAAATGTGCACAAAGCACCAACACTTTAGAGAACTGTGCTAAAAGCGCGAGTCCAAAGCTTAATTTGCACCTTATACTGTCCAATTCAAAAAAGTAATAAGAATGTACAAAAACACTAACAAACTGTGCTTAAAGCGCTTCTTTGTGCTAGCCTGAAGCTGACAACTCATTTTGAAATGACTTTTTTCAAAGAGAGGAGAACGCACAAACACACCAAAACAGTACAGAACAGTGCCTAAATCACTGCCTGTGCAGTGCCTAAACCACTTCAATCACTTCATTAATCATGTTTGACTCTAAAAATAAATGTTGCAATTTAACTTTCACAAGAGTGAAAAGAAAGCACAAAACACTAAATAACTTTTTTCAAAAGCGCTGATTTGAACTCATCTAACGCTGAATATGCATTTTGTAATGTAATGCATTTTGTAAAGCACAACAGTACCGAATCACTACAGAACTGGGCAAAAAGCGCGAGTCCAAGGCTTTATATGCACCATAAACTGTGTAATTCAATGAAATAAGAATGTACAAAAACACTACCGAACTTTGTTTAAAGCGCTTCTTTGTGCTAGTCTTACGCTGACAACTCATTTTGTAATGTCACTATTAAAAAAGAGAGGAGAACGCACAAACACAACAAAAAAACTACAGAACTGTGCTTCAAGCACATCAATTAACTTGTCTGACGTTGAAAATGCTTTAGGAAGTGTCCATATTAAAATAGTTATACGAATGTACAAAACACCAGTAAAATTTAAAACTGGGCTTCAAAACTTCTCTGAGATTGTCTGACGCCTATGAATTCGGCAACGTCACTTTATAACAAAGTGATATAAATTTACAAAAACATTAAAAGTTACTTGGACAATAAAATACATTCATTGATTATGTCTGACTCTAAAAATAAATTTTACGTTGTCACTTTTACAAGTGATTAATACAGCACAAAATACTAAAGAACTGTTATTCAAAGCGCTAATTTGAACCTGTCTAACGCTGAAAATGCATTTTTTTTATGTAATGCATTTTGTAAAGCACTACACTAACAAAACACAACAGAGCTGGGCTATAAGCGCGAGTCCAAAGATTTGCTTGCACTATAAATTGTCCAATTCAACAAAGTAATAAGAATGTACAAAAACATTAACGAACTGTGCTTAAAGAGCTTCTTTGAACTAGTCTGACGCTGACAACTCATTTTGTAATGTCACTACTAACAAAGAGATGAGAATGCACAAACACACCAGAACACTACAGAACTGTGCCGAGAGACTTTTTATTAGATTGTCTGACACAAAAATCTGTTTATGTATTGTCCATAACAACAAAGTAATTGAAATGTACAACAACATTAAAACAACTCAGAACAGTTCTTAAAGCAAAGTATTAATCTTGTCTCACGCCAATAATGCATTAGGAAATATCCATTTCAACAAAGTGAAAAGAATGTACGAGAACTCCAAAACAATAAAGAACTGTGTTACAAAAAAAACCGTAATATCAGATTTAAATAATTCAACATGGAGAATTTATAGATATCTATCACAACATTATTATGTATTAGGCTGCACATAGTTATTGTAGAGGTACTACATTCATTCAACTACCCTCAATTTACTGCAGTCCATTCGAAACGGATGGTTATGATTACTTGGTGTTGAATATGTGTTAGATATGGGTGTGCGATTATTATTTGAAGCGTGCGTCGGCACACCATCAAGTCCGTTTTATGCAAACTAGAAATGTGCACAAAGCACCAACACTTTAGAGAACTGTGCTAAAAGCGCGAGTCCAAAGCTTAATTTGCGCCTTATACTGTCCAATTAAAAAAAGTATTGAATTGGACAGTATAAGGTCCAATTCAATACAAAAACAAAAACACTAACAAACTATCAATGTACAAAAACACTAACAAACTGTGCTTAAAGCGCTTCTTTGTGCTAGCCTGAAGCTGACAACTCATTTTGAAATGACTTTTTTCAAAGAGAGGAGAACGCACAAACACACCAAAACAGTACAGAACAGTGCCTAAATCACTGCCCGTGCAGTGCCTAAACCACTTCAATCACTTCATTAATCATGTTTGACTCTAAAAATAAATGTTGCAATTTAACTTTCACAAGAGTGAAAAGAAAGCACAAAACACTAAATAACTTTTTTCAAAAGCGCTGATTTGAACTCATCTAACGCTGAATATGCATTTTGTAATGTAATGCATTTTGTAAAGCACAACAGTACCGAATCACTACAGAACTGGGCAAAAAGCGCGAGTCCAAGGCTTTATATGCACCATAAACTGTGTAATTCAATGAAATAAGAATGTACAAAAACACTACCGAACTTTGTTTAAAGCGCTTCTTTGTGCTAGTCTTACGCTGACAACTCATTTTGTAATGTCACTATTAAAAAAGAGAGAAGAACGCACAAACACAACAAAAAAACTACAGAACTGTGCTTCAAGCACATCAATTAACTTGTCTGACGTTGAAAATGCTTTAGGAAGTGTCCATATTAAATAAGTTATACGAATGTACAAAACACCAGTAAAATTTAAAACTGGGCTTCAAAACTTCTCTGAGATTGTCTGACGCCTATGAATTCGGCAACGTCACTTTATAACAAAGTGATATAAATTTACAAAAACATTAAAAGTTACTTGGACAATAAAATACATTCATTGATTATGTCTGACTCTAAAAATAAATTTTACGTTGTCACTTTTACAAGTGATTAATACAGCACAAAATACTAAAGAACTGTTATTCAAAGCGCTTATTTGAACCTGCCTAACGCTGAAAATGCATTTTTTCATGTAATGCATTTTGTAAAGCACAACACTAACAAAACACTACAGAGCTGGGCTATAAGCGCGAGTCCAAAGATTTGCTTGCACTATAAATTGTCCAATTCAACAAAGTAATAAGAATGTACAAAAACATTAACGAACTGTGCTTAAAGAGCTTCTTTGAACTAGTCTGACGCTGACAACTCATTTTGTAATGTCACTACTAACAAAGAGATGAGAATGCACAAACACACCAGAACACTACAGAACTGTGCCGAGAGACTTTTTATTAGATTGTCTGACACAAAAATCTGTTTATGTATTGTCCATAACAACAAAGTAATAGAAATGTACAACAACACTAAAACAACTCAGAACAGTTCTTAAAGCAAAGTATTAATCTTGTCTCACGCCAATAATGCATTAGGAAATATCCATTTCAACAAAGTGAATAGAATGTACCAGAACTACAAAACAATAAAGAACTGTGTTACAAAAAAAAAACTAATATCCGATTCGAATAATTCAACATGGAGAATTTATAGATATCTATCACAACATTATTATGTATTAGGCTGCACATAGTTATTGTAGAGGTACTACATTCATTCAAACTACCCTCAATTTACTGCAGTCCATTCGAAACAGATGGTTATGATTACTTGGTGTTGAATATGTCTTAGATATGGGTGTGCGATAATTATTTGAAGCGTGCGTCGGCACACCATCAAGTCCGTTTTATGTAAACTAGAAATGTGCACAAAGCACCAACACTTTAGAGAACTGTGCTAAAAGCGCGAGTCCAAAGCTTAATTTGCGCCTTATACTGTCCAATTCAAAAAAGTAATAAGAATGTACAAAAACACTAACAAACTGTGCTTAAAGCGCTTCTTTGTGCTAGCCTGAAGCTGACAATTCATTTTGAAATGACTTTTTTCAAAGAGAGGAGAACGCACAAACACACCAAAACAGTACAGAACAGTGCCTAAATCACTGCCCGGGCAGTGCCTAAACCACTTCAATCACTTCATTAATCATGTCTGACTCTAAAAATAAATGTTGCAATTTAACTTTCACAAGAGTGAAAAGAAAGCACCAAAACACTAAAGAACTTTTTTCAAAAGCGCTGATTTGAACTCATCTAACGCTGAATATTCATTTTGTAATGTAATGCATTTTGTAATGTAATGCATTTTGTAAAGCACAACAGTACCGAATCACTACAGAACTGGGCAAAAAGCGCGAGTCCAAGGCTTTATATGCACCATAAACTGTGTAATTCAATGAAATAAGAATGTACAAAAACACTACCGAACTTTGTTTAAAGCGCTTCTTTGTGCTAGTCTTACGCTGACAACTCATTTTGTAATGTCACTATTAAAAAAGAGAGGAGAACGCACAAACACAACAAAAAAACTACAGAACTGTGCTTCAAGCACATCAATTAACTTGTCTGACGTTGAAAATGCTTTAGGAAGTGTCCATATTAAAATAGTTATACGAATGTACAAAACACCAGTAAAATTTAAAACTGGGCTTCAAAACTTCTCTGAGATTGTCTGACGCCTATGAATTCGGCAACGTCACTTTATAACAAAGTGATATAAATTTACAAAAACATTAAAAGTTACTTGGACAATAAAATACATTCATTGATTATGTCTGACTCTAAAAATAAATTTTACGTTGTCACTTTTACAAGTGATTAATACAGCACAAAATACTAAAGAACTGTTATTCAAAGCGCTAATTTGAACCTGTCTAACGCTGAAAATGCATTTTTTTTATGTAATGCATTTTGTAAAGCACTACACTAACAAAACACAACAGAGCTGGGCTATAAGCGCGAGTCCAAAGATTTGCTTGCACTATAAATTGTCCAATTCAACAAAGTAATAAGAATGTACAAAAACATTAACGAACTGTGCTTAAAGAGCTTCTTTGAACTAGTCTGACGCTGACAACTCATTTTGTAATGTCACTACTAACAAAGAGATGAGAATGCACAAACACACCAGAACACTACAGAACTGTGCCGAAAGACTTTTTATTAGATTGTCTGACACAAAAATCTGTTTATGTATTGTCCATAACAACAATGTAATTGAAATGTACAACAACATTAAAACAACTCAGAACAGTTCTTAAAGCAAAGTATTAATCTTGTCTCACGCCAATAATGCATTAGGAAATATCCATTTCAACAAAGTGAAAAGAATGTACGAGAACTCCAAAACAATAAAGAACTGTGTTACAAAAAAAACCGTAATATCAGATTTAAATAATTCAACATGGAGAATTTATAGATATCTATCACAACATTATTATGTATTAGGCTGCACATAGTTATTGTAGAGGTACTACATTCATTCAACTACCCTCAATTTACTGCAGTCCATTCGAAACGGATGGTTATGATTACTTGGTGTTGAATATGTGTTAGATATGGGTGTGCGATTATTATTTGAAGCGTGCGTCGGCACACCATCAAGTCCGTTTTATGTAAACTAGAAATGTGCACAAAGCACCAACACTTTAGAGAACTGTGCTAAAAGCGCGAGTCCAAAGCTTAATTTGCACCTTATACTGTCCAATTCAAAAAAGTAATAAGAATGTACAAAAACACTAACAAACTGTGCTTAAAGCGCTTCTTTGTGCTAGCCTGAAGCTGACAACTCATTTTGAAATGACTTTTTTCAAAGAGAGGAGAACGCACAAACACACCAAAACAGTACAGAACAGTGCCTAAATCACTGCCCGTGCAGTGCCTAAACCACTTCAATCACTTCATTAATCATGTTTGACTCTAAAAATAAATGTTGCAATTTAACTTTCACAAGAGTGAAAAGAAAGCACAAAACACTAAATAACTTTTTTCAAAAGCGCTGATTTGAACTCATCTAACGCTGAATATGCATTTTGTAATGTAATGCATTTTGTAAAGCACAACAGTACCGAATCACTACAGAACTGGGCAAAAAGCGCGAGTCCAAGGCTTTATATGCACCATAAACTGTGTAATTCAATGAAATAAGAATGTACAAAAACACTACCGAACTTTGTTTAAAGCGCTTCTTTGTGCTAGTCTTACGCTGACAACTCATTTTGTAATGTCACTATTAAAAAAGAGAGGAGAACGCACAAACACAACAAAAAAACTACAGAACTGTGCTTCAAGCACATCAATTAACTTGTCTGACGTTGAAAATGCTTTAGGAAGTGTCCATATTAAAATAGTTATACGAATGTACAAAACACCAGTAAAATTTAAAACTGGGCTTCAAAACTTCTCTGAGATTGTCTGACGCCTATGAATTCGGCAACGTCACTTTATAACAAAGTGATATAAATTTACAAAAACATTAAAAGTTACTTGGACAATAAAATACATTCATTGATTATGTCTGACTCTAAAAATAAATTTTACGTTGTCACTTTTACAAGTGATTAATACAGCACAAAATACTAAAGAACTGTTATTCAAAGCGCTAATTTGAACCTGTCTAACGCTGAAAATGCATTTTTTTTATGTAATGCATTTTGTAAAGCACTACACTAACAAAACACAACAGAGCTGGGCTATAAGCGCGAGTCCAAAGATTTGCTTGCACTATAAATTGTCCAATTCAACAAAGTAATAAGAATGTACAAAAACATTAACGAACTGTGCTTAAAGAGCTTCTTTGAACTAGTCTGACGCTGACAACTCATTTTGTAATGTCACTACTAACAAAGAGATGAGAATGCACAAACACACCAGAACACTACAGAACTGTGCCGAAAGACTTTTTATTAGATTGTCTGACACAAAAATCTGTTTATGTATTGTCCATAACAACAATGTAATTGAAATGTACAACAACATTAAAACAACTCAGAACAGTTCTTAAAGCAAAGTATTAATCTTGTCTCACGCCAATAATGCATTAGGAAATATCCATTTCAACAAAGTGAAAAGAATGTACGAGAACTCCAAAACAATAAAGAACTGTGTTACAAAAAAAACCGTAATATCAGATTCGAATAATTCAACATGGAGAATTTATAGATATCTATCACAACATTATTATGTATTAGGCTGCACATAGTTATTGTAGAGGTACTACATTCATTCAAACTACCCTCAATTTACTGCAGTCCATTCGAAACAGATGGTTATGATTACTTGGTGTTGAATATGTCTTAGATATGGGTGTGCGATAATTATTTGAAGCGTGCGTCGGCACACCATCAAGTCCGTTTTATGTAAACTAGAAATGTGCACAAAGCACCAACACTTTAGAGAACTGTGCTAAAAGCGCGAGTCCAAAGCTTAATTTGCGCCTTATACTGTCCAATTCAAAAAAGTAATAAGAATGTACAAAAACACTAACAAACTGTGCTTAAAGCGCTTCTTTGTGCTAGCCTGAAGCTGACAACTCATTTTGAAATGACTTTTTTCAAAGAGAGGAGAACGCACAAACACACCAAAACAGTACAGAACAGTGCCTAAATCACTGCCCGGGCAGTGCCTAAACCACTTCAATCACTTCATTAATCATGTCTGACTCTAAAAATAAATGTTGCAATTTAACTTTCACAAGAGTGAAAAGAAAGCACCAAAACACTAAAGAACTTTTTTCAAAAGCGCTGATTTGAACTCATCTAACGCTGAATATTCATTTTGTAATGTAATGCATTTTGTAATGTAATGCATTTTGTAAAGCACAACAGTACCGAAACACTACAGAACTGGGCCAAAAGCGCGAGTCCAAGGCTTTATATGCACCATAAACTGTCTAATTCAATGAAATAAGAATGTACAAAAACACTACCGAACTTTGTTTAAAGTGCTTCTTTGTGCTAGTCTTACGCTGACAACTCATTTTGTAATGTCACTATTAAAAAAGAGAGGAGAACGCACAAACACAACAAAAAAACTACAGAACTGTGCTTCAAGCACATCAAATAACTTGTCTGACGTTGAAAATGCTTTAGGAAGTGTCCATATTAAATAAGTTATACGAATGTACAAAACACCAGTAAAATTTAAAACTGGGCTTCAAAACTTCTCTGAGACTGTCTGACGCCTATAAATTCGGAAACGTCACTTCATAACAAAGTGATATAAATTTACAAAAACATTAAAAGTTACTAACACAATAAAATACATTCATTGATTATGTCTGACTCTAAAAATAAATTTTACGTTGTCACTTTTACAAGTGATTAATACAGCACAAAATACTATAGAACTGTTATTCAAAGCGCTTATTTGAACCTGTCTAACGCTGAAAATGCATTTTTTTATGTAATGCATTTTGTAAAGCACTACACTAACAAAACACTACAGAGCTGGGCTATAAGCGCGAGTCCAAAGATTTGCTTGCACTATAAATTGTCCAATTCAACAAAGTAATAAGAATGTACAAAAACATTAACGAACTGTGCTTAAAGAGCTTCTTTGAACTAGTCTGACGCTGACAACTCATTTTGTAATGTCACTACTAACAAAGAGATGAGAATGCACAAACACACCAGAACACTACAGAACTGTGCCGAGAGACTTTTTATTAGATTGTCTGACACAAAAATCTGTTTATGTATTGTCCATAACAACAAAGTAATAGAAATGTACAACAACACTAAAACAACTCAGAACAGTTCTTAAAGCAAAGTATTAATCTTGTCTCACGCCAATAATGCATTAGGAAATATCCATTTCAACAAAGTGAATAGAATGTACCAGAACTACAAAACAATAAAGAACTGTGTTACAAAAAAAAACCCTAATATCAGATTTAAATAATTCAACATGGAGAATTTATAGATATCTATCACAACATTATTATGTATTAGGCTGCACATAGTTATTGTAGAGGTACTACATTCATTCAAACTACCCTCAATTTACTGCAGTCCATTCGAAACAGATGGTTATGATTACTTGGTGTTGAATATGTCTTAGATATGGGTGTGCGATAATTATTTGAAGCGTGCGTCGGCACACCATCAAGTCCGTTTTATGTAAACTAGAAATGTGCACAAAGCACCAACACTTTAGAGAACTGTGCTAAAAGCGCGAGTCCAAAGCTTAATTTGCACCTTATACTGTCCAATTCAAAAAAGTAATAAGAATGTACAAAAACACTAACAAACTGTGCTTAAAGCGCTTCTTTGTGCTAGCCTGAAGCTGACAACTCATTTTGAAATGACTTTTTTCAAAGAGAGGAGAACGCACAAACACACCAAAACAGTACAGAACAGTGCCTAAATCACTGCCCGTGCAGTGCCTAAACCACTTCAATCACTTCATTAATCATGTTTGACTCTAAAAATAAATGTTGCAATTTAACTTTCACAAGAGTGAAAAGAAAGCACAAAACACTAAATAACTTTTTTCAAAAGCACTGATTTGAACTCATCTAACGCTGAATATGCATTTTGTAATGTAATGCATTTTGTAAAGCACAACAGTACCGAATCACTACAGAACTGGGCAAAAAGCGCGAGTCCAAGGCTTTGCACCATAAACTGTGTAATTCAATGAAATAAGAATGTACAAAAACACTACCGAACTTTGTTTAAAGCTCTTCTTTGTGCTAGTCTTACGCTGACAACTCATTTTGTAATGTCACTATTAAAAATGAGAGGAGAACGCACAAACACAACAAAAAAACTACAGAACTGTGCTTCAAGCACATCAATTAACTTGTCTGACGTTGAAAATGCTTTAGGAAGTGTCCATATTAAAATAAGTTATACGAATGTACAAAACACCAGTAAAATTTAAAACTGGGCTTCAAAACTTCTCTGAGATTGTCTGACGCCTATGAATTCGGCAACGTCACTTTATAACAAAGTGATATAAATTTACAAAAACATTAAAAGTTACTTGGACAATAAAATACATTCATTGATTATGTCTGACTCTAAAAATAAATTTTACGTTGTCACTTTTACAAGTGATTAATACAGCACAAAATACTAAAGAACTGTTATTCAAAGCGCTAATTTGAACCTGTCTAACGCTGAAAATGCATTTTTTTTATGTAATGCATTTTGTAAAGCACTACACTAACAAAACACAACAGAGCTGGGCTATAAGCGCGAGTCCAAAGATTTGCTTGCACTATAAATTGTCCAATTCAACAAAGTAATAAGAATGTACAAAAACATTAACGAACTGTGCTTAAAGAGCTTCTTTGAACTAGTCTGACGCTGACAACTCATTTTGTAATGTCACTACTAACAAAGAGATGAGAATGCACAAACACACCAGAACACTACAGAACTGTGCCGAGAGACTTTTTATTAGATTGTCTGACACAAAAATCTGTTTATGTATTGTCCATAACAACAAAGTAATAGAAATGTACAACAACACTAAAACAACTCAGAACAGTTCTTAAAGCAAAGTATTAATCTTGTCTCACGCCAATAATGCATTAGGAAATATCCATTTCAACAAAGTGAAAAGAATGTACGAGAACTCCAAAACAATAAAGAACTGTGTTACAAAAAAAACCGTAATATCAGATTTAAATAATTCAACATGGAGAATTTATAGATATCTATCACAACATTATTATGTATTAGGCTGCACATAGTTATTGTAGAGGTACTACATTCATTCAACTACCCTCAATTTACTGCAGTCCATTCGAAACGGATGGTTATGATTACTTGGTGTTGAATATGTGTTAGATATGGGTGTGCGATTATTATTTGAAGCGTGCGTCGTCACACCATCAAGTCCGTTTTATGCAAACTAGAAATGTGCACAAAGCACCAACACTTTAGAGAACTGTGCTAAAAGCGCGAGTCCAAAGCTTAATTTGCGCCTTATACTGTCCAATTAAAAAAAGTATTGAATTGGACAGTATAAGGTCCAATTCAATACAAAAACAAAAACACTAACAAACTATCAATGTACAAAAACACTAACAAACTGTGCTTAAAGCGCTTCTTTGTGCTAGCCTGAAGCTGACAACTCATTTTGAAATGACTTTTTTCAAAGAGAGGAGAACGCACAAACACACCAAAACAGTACAGAACAGTGCCTAAATCACTGCCCGTGCAGTGCCTAAACCACTTCAATCACTTCATTAATCATGTTTGACTCTAAAAATAAATGTTGCAATTTAACTTTCACAAGAGTGAAAAGAAAGCACAAAACACTAAATAACTTTTTTCAAAAGCGCTGATTTGAACTCATCTAACGCTGAATATGCATTTTGTAATGTAATGCATTTTGTAAAGCACAACAGTACCGAATCACTACAGAACTGGGCAAAAAGCGCGAGTCCAAGGCTTTATATGCACCATAAACTGTGTAATTCAATGAAATAAGAATGTACAAAAACACTACCGAACTTTGTTTAAAGCGCTTCTTTGTGCTAGTCTTACGCTGACAACTCATTTTGTAATGTCACTATTAAAAAAGAGAGGAGAACGCACAAACACAACAAAAAAACTACAGAACTGTGCTTCAAGCACATCAATTAACTTGTCTGACGTTGAAAATGCTTTAGGAAGTGTCCATATTAAATAAGTTATACGAATGTACAAAACACCAGTAAAATTTAAAACTGGGCTTCAAAACTTCTCTGAGATTGTCTGACGCCTATGAATTCGGCAACGTCACTTTATAACAAAGTGATATAAATTTACAAAAACATTAAAAGTTACTTGGACAATAAAATACATTCATTGATTATGTCTGACTCTAAAAATAAATTTTACGTTGTCACTTTTACAAGTGATTAATACAGCACAAAATACTAAAGAACTGTTATTCAAAGCGCTTATTTGAACCTGCCTAACGCTGAAAATGCATTTTTTCATGTAATGCATTTTGTAAAGCACAACACTAACAAAACACTACAGAGCTGGGCTATAAGCGCGAGTCCAAAGATTTGCTTGCACTATAAATTGTCCAATTCAACAAAGTAATAAGAATGTACAAAAACATTAACGAACTGTGCTTAAAGAGCTTCTTTGAACTAGTCTGACGCTGACAACTCATTTTGTAATGTCACTACTAACAAAGAGATGAGAATGCACAAACACACAAGAACACTACAGAACTGTGCCGAGAGACTTTTTATTACATTGTCTGACACAAAAATCTGTTTATGTATTGTCCATAACAACAAAGTAGTGGAAATGTACAAAAACACTAAAACAACTCAGAACAGTTCTTAAAGCAAAGTATTAATCTTGTCTCACGCCGATAATGCATTAGGAAATATCCATTTCAGCAAAGTGAATAGAATGTACGAGAACTCCAAAACAATAAAGAACTGTGTTACAAAAAAAACCCTAATATCAGATTTTAAAAATTCAACATGGAGAATTCATAGATATCTATCACAACATTATTATGTATTAGGCTGCACATAGTTATTGTAGAGGTACTACATTCATTCAAACTACCCTCAATTTACTGCAGTCCATTCGAAACGGATGGTTATGATTACTTGGTGTTGAATATGTGTTAGATATGGGTGTGCGATAATTATTTGAAGCGTGCGTCGGCACACCATCAAGTCATTTTATGTAAACTAGAAATGTGCACAAAGCACCAACACTTTAGAGAACTGTGCTAAAAGCGCGAGTCCAAAGCTTAATTTGCGCCTTATACTGTCCAATTCAAAAAAGTAATAAGAATGTACAAAAACACTAACAAACTGTGCTTAAAGCGCTTCTTTGTGCTAGCCTGAAGCTGACAACTCATTTTGTAATGACTTTTTTCAAAGAGAGGAGAACGCACAAACACACCAAAACAGTACAGAACAGTGCCTAAATCACTGCCCGAGCAGTGCCTAAATCACTTCAATCACTTCATTAATCATTTCTGACTCTAAAAATGAATGTTGCAATTTAACTTTCACAAGAGTGAAAAGAAAGAACAAAACACTAAAGAACTTTTTTCAAAAGCGCTGATTTGAACTCATCTAACGCTGAATATGCATTTTGTAATGTAATGCATTTTGTAAAGCACAACACTACCGAAACACTACAGAACTGGGCAAAAAGCGCGAGTCCAAGGCTTTATATGCACCATAAACCTTCTAATTCAATGAAATAAGAATGTACAAAAACACTACCGAACTTTGTTTAAAGCGCTTCTTTGTGCTAGTCTTACGCTGACAACTCATTTTGTAATGTCACTATTAAAAAAGAGAGGTGAACGCACAAACACAACAAAAAAACTACAGAACTGTGCTTCAAGCACATCAATTAACTTGTCTGACGTTGAAAATGCTTTAGGAAGTGTCCATATTAAATAAGTTATACGAATGTACAAAACACCAGTAAAATTTAAAACTGGGCTTCAAAACTTCTCTGAGACTGTCTGACGCCTATGAATTCGGCAACGTCACTGTATAACAAAGTGATATGAATTCACAAAAACATTAAAAGTTTCTAGGACAATAAAATACATTCATTGATTATGTCTGACTCTAAAAATAAATTTTACGTTGTCACTTTTACAAGTGATAAAAACAGCACAAAATACTATAGAACTGTTATTCAAAGCGCTTATTTGAACCTGTCTAACGCTGAAAATGCATTTTTTTATGTAATGCATTTTGTAAAGCACAACACTAATAAAACACTACAGAGCTGGGCTATAAGCGCGAGTCCAAAGCTTTGCTTGCACTATAAATTGCCCAATTCAACAAAGTAATAAGAATGTACAAAAACATTAACGAACTGTGCTTAAAGAGCTTCTTTGAACTAGTCTGACGCTGACAACTCATTTTGTAATGTCACTACTAACAAAGAGATGAGAATGCACAAACACACAAGAACACTACAGAACTGTGCCGAGAGACTTTTTATTACATTGTCTGACACAAAAATCTGTTTATGTATTGTCCATAACAACAAAGTAGTGGAAATGTACAAAAACACTAAAACAACTCAGAACAGTTCTTAAAGCAAAGTATTAATCTTGTCTCACGCCGATAATGCATTAGGAAATATCCATTTCAGCAAAGTGAATAGAATGTACGAGAACTCCAAAACAATAAAGAACTGTGTTACAAAAAAAACCCTAATATCAGATTTTAAAAATTCAACATGGAGAATTTATAGATATCTATCACAACATTATTATGTATTAGGCTGCACATAGTTATTGTAGAGGTACTACATTCATTCAAACTACCCTCAATTTACTGCAGTCCATTCGAAACGGATGGTTATGATTACTTGGTGTTGAATATGTGTTAGATATGGGTGTGCGATAATTATTTGAAGCGTGCGTCGGCACACCATCAAGTCATTTTATGTAAACTAGAAATGTGCACAAAGCACCAACACTTTAGAGAACTGTGCTAAAAGCGCGAGTCCAAAGCTTAATTTGCGCCTTATACTGTCCAATTCAAAAAAGTAATAAGAATGTACAAAAACACTAACAAACTGTGCTTAAAGCGCTTCTTTGTGCTAGCCTGAAGCTGACAACTCATTTTGTAATGACTTTTTTCAAAGAGAGGAGAACGCACAAACACACCAAAACAGTACAGAACAGTGCCTAAATCACTGCCCGAGCAGTGCCTAAATCACTTCAATCACTTCATTAATCATTTCTGACTCTAAAAATGAATGTTGCAATTTAACTTTCACAAGAGTGAAAAGAAAGAACAAAACACTAAAGAACTTTTTTCAAAAGCGCTGATTTGAACTCATCTAACGCTGAATATTCATTTTGTAATGTAATGCATTTTGTAATGTAATGCATTTTGTAAAGCACAACAGTACCGAAACACTACAGAACTGGGCCAAAAGCGCGAGTCCAAGGCTTTATATGCACCATAAACTGTCTAATTCAATGAAATAAGAATGTACAAAAACACTACCGAACTTTGTTTAAATCGCTTCTTTGTGCTAGTCTTACACTGACAACTCATTTTGTAATGTCACTATTAAAAAAGAGAGGAGAACGCACAAACACAACAAAAAAACTACAGAACTGTGCTTCAAGCACATCAAATAACTTGTCTGACGTTGAAAATGCTTTAGGAAGTGTCCATATTAAATAAGTTATACGAATGTACAAAACACCAGTAAAATTTAAAACTGGGCTTCAAAACTTCTCTGAGACTGTCTGACGCCTATGAATTCGGAAACGTCACTTCATAACAAAGTGATATAAATTTACAAAAACATTAAAAGTTACTAACACAATAAAATACATTCATTGATTATGTCTGACTCTAAAAATAAATTTTACGTTGTCACTTTTACAAGTGATTAATACAGCACAAAATACTATAGAACTGTTATTCAAAGCGCTTATTTGAACCTGTCTAACGCTGAAAATGCATTTTTTTATGTAATGCATTTTGTAAAGCACTACACTAACAAAACACTACAGAGCTGGGCTATAAGCGCGAGTCCAAAGATTTGCTTGCACTATAAATTGTCCAATTCAACAAAGTAATAAGAATGTACAAAAACATTAACGAACTGTGCTTAAAGAGCTTCTTTGAACTAGTCTGACGCTGACAACTCATTTTGTAATGTCACTACTAACAAAGAGATGAGAATGCACAAACACACCAGAACACTACAGAACTGTGCCGAGAGTCTTTTTATTAGATTGTCTGACACAAAAATCTGTTTATGTATTGTCCATAACAACAAAGTAATAGAAATGTACAACAACATTAAAACAACTCAGAACAGTTCTTAAAGCAAAGTATTAATTTTGTCTCACGCCAATAATGCATTAGGAAATATCCATTTCAACAAAGTGAATAGAATGTACGTGAACTCCAAAACAATAATGAACTGTGTTACAAAAAAAAACCCTAATATCAGATTTAAATAATTCAACATGGAGAATTTATAGATATCTATCACAACATTAATTATTTATTAGGCTGCACATAGTTATTGTAGAGGTACTACATTCATTCAAACTACCCTCAATTTACTGCAGTCCATTCGAAACAGATGGTTATGATTACTTGGTGTTGAATATGTCTTAGATATGGGTGTGCGATAATTATTTGAAGCGTGCGTCGGCACACCATCAAGTCCGTTTTATGTAAACTAGAAATGTGCACAAAGCACCAACACTTTAGAGAACTGTGCTAAAAGCGCGAGTCCAAAGCTTAATTTGCACCTTATACTGTCCAATTCAAAAAAGTAATAAGAATGTACAAAAACACTAACAAACTGTGCTTAAAGCGCTTCTTTGTGCTAGCCTGAAGCTGACAACTCATTTTGAAATGACTTTTTTCAAAGAGAGGAGAACGCACAAACACACCAAAACAGTACAGAACAGTGCCTAAATCACTGCCTGTGCAGTGCCTAAACCACTTCAATCACTTCATTAATCATGTTTGACTCTAAAAATAAATGTTGCAATTTAACTTTCACAAGAGTGAAAAGAAAGCACAAAACACTAAATAACTTTTTTCAAAAGCGCTGATTTGAACTCATCTAACGCTGAATATGCATTTTGTAATGTAATGCATTTTGTAAAGCACAACAGTACCGAATCACTACAGAACTGGGCAAAAAGCGCGAGTCCAAGGCTTTATATGCACCATAAACTGTGTAATTCAATGAAATAAGAATGTACAAAAACACTACCGAACTTTGTTTAAAGCGCTTCTTTGTGCTAGTCTTACGCTGACAACTCATTTTGTAATGTCACTATTAAAAAAGAGAGGAGAACGCACAAACACAACAAAAAAACTACAGAACTGTGCTTCAAGCACATCAATTAACTTGTCTGACGTTGAAAATGCTTTAGGAAGTGTCCATATTAAAATAGTTATACGAATGTACAAAACACCAGTAAAATTTAAAACTGGGCTTCAAAACTTCTCTGAGATTGTCTGACGCCTATGAATTCGGCAACGTCACTTTATAACAAAGTGATATAAATTTACAAAAACATTAAAAGTTACTTGGACAATAAAATACATTCATTGATTATGTCTGACTCTAAAAATAAATTTTACGTTGTCACTTTTACAAGTGATTAATACAGCACAAAATACTAAAGAACTGTTATTCAAAGCGCTAATTTGAACCTGTCTAACGCTGAAAATGCATTTTTTTTATGTAATGCATTTTGTAAAGCACTACACTAACAAAACACAACAGAGCTGGGCTATAAGCGCGAGTCCAAAGATTTGCTTGCACTATAAATTGTCCAATTCAACAAAGTAATAAGAATGTACAAAAACATTAACGAACTGTGCTTAAAGAGCTTCTTTGAACTAGTCTGACGCTGACAACTCATTTTGTAATGTCACTACTAACAAAGAGATGAGAATGCACAAACACACCAGAACACTACAGAACTGTGCCGAGAGACTTTTTATTAGATTGTCTGACACAAAAATCTGTTTATGTATTGTCCATAACAACAAAGTAATTGAAATGTACAACAACATTAAAACAACTCAGAACAGTTCTTAAAGCAAAGTATTAATCTTGTCTCACGCCAATAATGCATTAGGAAATATCCATTTCAACAAAGTGAAAAGAATGTACGAGAACTCCAAAACAATAAAGAACTGTGTTACAAAAAAAACCGTAATATCAGATTTAAATAATTCAACATGGAGAATTTATAGATATCTATCACAACATTATTATGTATTAGGCTGCACATAGTTATTGTAGAGGTACTACATTCATTCAACTACCCTCAATTTACTGCAGTCCATTCGAAACGGATGGTTATGATTACTTGGTGTTGAATATGTGTTAGATATGGGTGTGCGATTATTATTTGAAGCGTGCGTCAAATAATACCATCAAGTCCGTTTTATGCAAACTAGAAATGTGCACAAAGCACCAACACTTTAGAGAACTGTGCTAAAAGCGCGAGTCCAAAGCTTAATTTGCGCCTTATACTGTCCAATTAAAAAAAGTATTGAATTGGACAGTATAAGGTCCAATTCAATACAAAAACAAAAACACTAACAAACTATCAATGTACAAAAACACTAACAAACTGTGCTTAAAGCGCTTCTTTGTGCTAGCCTGAAGCTGACAACTCATTTTGAAATGACTTTTTTCAAAGAGAGGAGAACGCACAAACACACCAAAACAGTACAGAACAGTGCCTAAATCACTGCCCGTGCAGTGCCTAAACCACTTCAATCACTTCATTAATCATGTTTGACTCTAAAAATAAATGTTGCAATTTAACTTTCACAAGAGTGAAAAGAAAGCACAAAACACTAAATAACTTTTTTCAAAAGCGCTGATTTGAACTCATCTAACGCTGAATATGCATTTTGTAATGTAATGCATTTTGTAAAGCACAACAGTACCGAATCACTACAGAACTGGGCAAAAAGCGCGAGTCCAAGGCTTTATATGCACCATAAACTGTGTAATTCAATGAAATAAGAATGTACAAAAACACTACCGAACTTTGTTTAAAGCGCTTCTTTGTGCTAGTCTTACGCTGACAACTCATTTTGTAATGTCACTATTAAAAAAGAGAGAAGAACGCACAAACACAACAAAAAAACTACAGAACTGTGCTTCAAGCACATCAATTAACTTGTCTGACGTTGAAAATGCTTTAGGAAGTGTCCATATTAAAATAGTTATACGAATGTACAAAACACCAGTAAAATTTAAAACTGGGCTTCAAAACTTCTCTGAGATTGTCTGACGCCTATGAATTCGGCAACGTCACTTTATAACAAAGTGATATAAATTTACAAAAACATTAAAAGTTACTTGGACAATAAAATACATTCATTGATTATGTCTGACTCTAAAAATAAATTTTACGTTGTCACTTTTACAAGTGATTAATACAGCACAAAATACTAAAGAACTGTTATTCAAAGCGCTTATTTGAACCTGCCTAACGCTGAAAATGCATTTTTTCATGTAATGCATTTTGTAAAGCACAACACTAACAAAACACTACAGAGCTGGGCTATAAGCGCGAGTCCAAAGATTTGCTTGCACTATAAATTGTCCAATTCAACAAAGTAATAAGAATGTACAAAAACATTAACGAACTGTGCTTAAAGAGCTTCTTTGAACTAGTCTGACGCTGACAACTCATTTTGTAATGTCACTACTAACAAAGAGATGAGAATGCACAAACACACCAGAACACTACAGAACTGTGCCGAGAGACTTTTTATTAGATTGTCTGACACAAAAATCTGTTTATGTATTGTCCATAACAACAAAGTAATAGAAATGTACAACAACACTAAAACAACTCAGAACAGTTCTTAAAGCAAAGTATTAATCTTGTCTCACGCCAATAATGCATTAGGAAATATCCATTTCAACAAAGTGAATAAAATGTACCAGAACTACAAAACAATAAAGAACTGTGTTACAAAAAAAAAACTAATATCCGATTCGAATAATTCAACATGGAGAATTTATAGATATCTATCACAACATTATTATGTATTAGGCTGCACATAGTTATTGTAGAGGTACTACATTCATTCAAACTACCCTCAATTTACTGCAGTCCATTCGAAACAGATGGTTATGATTACTTGGTGTTGAATATGTCTTAGATATGGGTGTGCGATAATTATTTGAAGCGTGCGTCGGCACACCATCAAGTCCGTTTTATGTAAACTAGAAATGTGCACAAAGCACCAACACTTTAGAGAACTGTGCTAAAAGCGCGAGTCCAAAGCTTAATTTGCGCCTTATACTGTCCAATTCAAAAAAGTAATAAGAATGTACAAAAACACTAACAAACTGTGCTTAAAGCGCTTCTTTGTGCTAGCCTGAAGCTGACAATTCATTTTGAAATGACTTTTTTCAAAGAGAGGAGAACGCACAAACACACCAAAACAGTACAGAACAGTGCCTAAATCACTGCCCGGGCAGTGCCTAAACCACTTCAATCACTTCATTAATCATGTCTGACTCTAAAAATAAATGTTGCAATTTAACTTTCACAAGAGTGAAAAGAAAGCACCAAAACACTAAAGAACTTTTTTCAAAAGCGCTGATTTGAACTCATCTAACGCTGAATATTCATTTTGTAATGTAATGCATTTTGTAATGTAATGCATTTTGTAAAGCACAACAGTACCGAAACACTACAGAACTGGGCCAAAAGCGCGAGTCCAAGGCTTTATATGCACCATAAACTGTCTAATTCAATGAAATAAGAATGTACAAAAACACTACCGAACTTTGTTTAAAGTGCTTCTTTGTGCTAGTCTTACGCTGACAACTCATTTTGTAATGTCACTATTAAAAAAGAGAGGAGAACGCACAAACACAACAAAAAAACTACAGAACTGTGCTTCAAGCACATCAAATAACTTGTCTGACGTTGAAAATGCTTTAGGAAGTGTCCATATTAAATAAGTTATACGAATGTACAAAACACCAGTAAAATTTAAAACTGGGCTTCAAAACTTCTCTGAGACTGTCTGACGCCTATAAATTCGGAAACGTCACTTTATAACAAAGTGATATAAATTTACAAAAACATTAAAAGTTACTAACACAATAAAATACATTCATTGATTATGTCTGACTCTAAAAATAAATTTTACGTTGTCACTTTTACAAGTGATTAATACAGCACAAAATACTATAGAACTGTTATTCAAAGCGCTTATTTGAACCTGTCTAACGCTGAAAATGCATTTTTTTATGTAATGCATTTTGTAAAGCACTACACTAACAAAACACTACAGAGCTGGGCTATAAGCGCGAGTCCAAAGATTTGCTTGCACTATAAATTGTCCAATTCAACAAAGTAATAAGAATGTACAAAAACATTAACGAACTGTGCTTAAAGAGCTTCTTTGAACTAGTCTGACGCTGACAACTCATTTTGTAATGTCACTACTAACAAAGAGATGAGAATGCACAAACACACCAGAACACTACAGAACTGTGCCGAGAGACTTTTTATTAGATTGTCTGACACAAAAATCTGTTTATGTATTGTCCATAACAACAAAGTAATAGAAATGTACAACAACACTAAAACAACTCAGAACAGTTCTTAAAGCAAAGTATTAATCTTGTCTCACGCCAATAATGCATTAGGAAATATCCATTTCAACAAAGTGAATAGAATGTACGTGAACTCCAAAACAATAATGAACTGTGTTACAAAAAAAAACCCTAATATCAGATTTAAATAATTCAACATGGAGAATTTATAGATATCTATCACAACATTAATTATTTATTAGGCTGCACATAGTTATTGTAGAGGTACTACATTCATTCAAACTACCCTCAATTTACTGCAGTCCATTCGAAACAGATGGTTATGATTACTTGGTGTTGAATATGTCTTAGATATGGGTGTGCGATAATTATTTGAAGCGTGCGTCGGCACACCATCAAGTCCGTTTTATGTAAACTAGAAATGTGCACAAAGCACCAACACTTTAGAGAACTGTGCTAAAAGCGCGAGTCCAAAGCTTAATTTGCACCTTATACTGTCCAATTCAAAAAAGTAATAAGAATGTACAAAAACACTAACAAACTGTGCTTAAAGCGCTTCTTTGTGCTAGCCTGAAGCTGACAACTCATTTTGAAATGACTTTTTTCAAAGAGAGGAGAACGCACAAACACACCAAAACAGTACAGAACAGTGCCTAAATCACTGCCCGTGCAGTGCCTAAACCACTTCAATCACTTCATTAATCATGTTTGACTCTAAAAATAAATGTTGCAATTTAACTTTCACAAGAGTGAAAAGAAAGCACAAAACACTAAATAACTTTTTTCAAAAGCGCTGATTTGAACTCATCTAACGCTGAATATGCATTTTGTAATGTAATGCATTTTGTAAAGCACAACAGTACCGAATCACTACAGAACTGGGCAAAAAGCGCGAGTCCAAGGCTTTATATGCACCATAAACTGTGTAATTCAATGAAATAAGAATGTACAAAAACACTACCGAACTTTGTTTAAAGCGCTTCTTTGTGCTAGTCTTACGCTGACAACTCATTTTGTAATGTCACTATTAAAAAAGAGAGGAGAACGCACAAACACAACAAAAAAACTACAGAACTGTGCTTCAAGCACATCAATTAACTTGTCTGACGTTGAAAATGCTTTAGGAAGTGTCCATATTAAAATAGTTATACGAATGTACAAAACACCAGTAAAATTTAAAACTGGGCTTCAAAACTTCTCTGAGATTGTCTGACGCCTATGAATTCGGCAACGTCACTTTATAACAAAGTGATATAAATTTACAAAAACATTAAAAGTTACTTGGACAATAAAATACATTCATTGATTATGTCTGACTCTAAAAATAAATTTTACGTTGTCACTTTTACAAGTGATTAATACAGCACAAAATACTAAAGAACTGTTATTCAAAGCGCTAATTTGAACCTGTCTAACGCTGAAAATGCATTTTTTTTTATGTAATGCATTTTGTAAAGCACTACACTAACAAAACACAACAGAGCTGGGCTATAAGCGCGAGTCCAAAGATTTGCTTGCACTATAAATTGTCCAATTCAACAAAGTAATAAGAATGTACAAAAACATTAACGAACTGTGCTTAAAGAGCTTCTTTGAACTAGTCTGACGCTGACAACTCATTTTGTAATGTCACTACTAACAAAGAGATGAGAATGCACAAACACACCAGAACACTACAGAACTGTGCCGAAAGACTTTTTATTAGATTGTCTGACACAAAAATCTGTTTATGTATTGTCCATAACAACAATGTAATTGAAATGTACAACAACATTAAAACAACTCAGAACAGTTCTTAAAGCAAAGTATTAATCTTGTCTCACGCCAATAATGCATTAGGAAATATCCATTTCAACAAAGTGAAAAGAATGTACGAGAACTCCAAAACAATAAAGAACTGTGTTACAAAAAAAACCGTAATATCAGATTTAAATAATTCAACATGGAGAATTTATAGATATCTATCACAACATTATTATGTATTAGGCTGCACATAGTTATTGTAGAGGTACTACATTCATTCAACTACCCTCAATTTACTGCAGTCCATTCGAAACGGATGGTTATGATTACTTGGGGTTGAATATGTGTTAGATATGGGTGTGCGATTATTATTTGAAGCGTGCGTCGGCACACCATCAAGTCCGTTTTATGTAAACTAGAAATGTGCACAAAGCACCAACACTTTAGAGAACTGTGCTAAAAGCGCGAGTCCAAAGCTTAATTTGCACCTTATACTGTCCAATTCAAAAAAGTAATAAGAATGTACAAAAACACTAACAAACTGTGCTTAAAGCGCTTCTTTGTGCTAGCCTGAAGCTGACAACTCATTTTGAAATGACTTTTTTCAAAGAGAGGAGAACGCACAAACACACCAAAACAGTACAGAACAGTGCCTAAATCACTGCCCGTGCAGTGCCTAAACCACTTCAATCACTTCATTAATCATGTTTGACTCTAAAAATAAATGTTGCAATTTAACTTTCACAAGAGTGAAAAGAAAGCACAAAACACTAAATAACTTTTTTCAAAAGCGCTGATTTGAACTCATCTAACGCTGAATATGCATTTTGTAATGTAATGCATTTTGTAAAGCACAACAGTACCGAATCACTACAGAACTGGGCAAAAAGCGCGAGTCCAAGGCTTTATATGCACCATAAACTGTGTAATTCAATGAAATAAGAATGTACAAAAACACTACCGAACTTTGTTTAAAGCGCTTCTTTGTGCTAGTCTTACGCTGACAACTCATTTTGTAATGTCACTATTAAAAAAGAGAGGAGAACGCACAAACACAACAAAAAAACTACAGAACTGTGCTTCAAGCACATCAATTAACTTGTCTGACGTTGAAAATGCTTTAGGAAGTGTCCATATTAAAATAGTTATACGAATGTACAAAACACCAGTAAAATTTAAAACTGGGCTTCAAAACTTCTCTGAGATTGTCTGACGCCTATGAATTCGGCAACGTCACTTTATAACAAAGTGATATAAATTTACAAAAACATTAAAAGTTACTTGGACAATAAAATACATTCATTGATTATGTCTGACTCTAAAAATAAATTTTACGTTGTCACTTTTACAAGTGATTAATACAGCACAAAATACTAAAGAACTGTTATTCAAAGCGCTAATTTGAACCTGTCTAACGCTGAAAATGCATTTTTTTTATGTAATGCATTTTGTAAAGCACTACACTAACAAAACACAACAGAGCTGGGCTATAAGCGCGAGTCCAAAGATTTGCTTGCACTATAAATTGTCCAATTCAACAAAGTAATAAGAATGTACAAAAACATTAACGAACTGTGCTTAAAGAGCTTCTTTGAACTAGTCTGACGCTGACAACTCATTTTGTAATGTCACTACTAACAAAGAGATGAGAATGCACAAACACACCAGAACACTACAGAACTGTGCCGAAAGACTTTTTATTAGATTGTCTGACACAAAAATCTGTTTATGTATTGTCCATAACAACAATGTAATTGAAATGTACAACAACATTAAAACAACTCAGAACAGTTCTTAAAGCAAAGTATTAATCTTGTCTCACGCCAATAATGCATTAGGAAATATCCATTTCAACAAAGTGAAAAGAATGTACGAGAACTCCAAAACAATAAAGAACTGTGTTACAAAAAAAACCGTAATATCAGATTTAAATAATTCAACATGGAGAATTTATAGATATCTATCACAACATTATTATGTATTAGGCTGCACATAGTTATTGTAGAGGTACTACATTCATTCAACTACCCTCAATTTACTGCAGTCCATTCGAAACGGATGGTTATGATTACTTGGTGTTGAATATGTGTTAGATATGGGTGTGCGATTATTATTTGAAGCGTGCGTCGTCACACCATCAAGTCCGTTTTATGCAAACTAGAAATGTGCACAAAGCACCAACACTTTAGAGAACTGTGCTAAAAGCGCGAGTCCAAAGCTTAATTTGCGCCTTATACTGTCCAATTAAAAAAAGTATTGAATTGGACAGTATAAGGTCCAATTCAATACAAAAACAAAAACACTAACAAACTATCAATGTACAAAAACACTAACAAACTGTGCTTAAAGCGCTTCTTTGTGCTAGCCTGAAGCTGACAACTCATTTTGAAATGACTTTTTTCAAAGAGAGGAGAACGCACAAACACACCAAAACAGTACAGAACAGTGCCTAAATCACTGCCCGTGCAGTGCCTAAACCACTTCAATCACTTCATTAATCATGTTTGACTCTAAAAATAAATGTTGCAATTTAACTTTCACAAGAGTGAAAAGAAAGCACAAAACACTAAATAACTTTTTTCAAAAGCGCTGATTTGAACTCATCTAACGCTGAATATGCATTTTGTAATGTAATGCATTTTGTAAAGCACAACAGTACCGAATCACTACAGAACTGGGCAAAAAGCGCGAGTCCAAGGCTTTATATGCACCATAAACTGTGTAATTCAATGAAATAAGAATGTACAAAAACACTACCGAACTTTGTTTAAAGCGCTTCTTTGTGCTAGTCTTACGCTGACAACTCATTTTGTAATGTCACTATTAAAAAAGAGAGGAGAACGCACAAACACAACAAAAAAACTACAGAACTGTGCTTCAAGCACATCAATTAACTTGTCTGACGTTGAAAATGCTTTAGGAAGTGTCCATATTAAATAAGTTATACGAATGTACAAAACACCAGTAAAATTTAAAACTGGGCTTCAAAACTTCTCTGAGATTGTCTGACGCCTATGAATTCGGCAACGTCACTTTATAACAAAGTGATATAAATTTACAAAAACATTAAAAGTTACTTGGACAATAAAATACATTCATTGATTATGTCTGACTCTAAAAATAAATTTTACGTTGTCACTTTTACAAGTGATTAATACAGCACAAAATACTAAAGAACTGTTATTCAAAGCGCTTATTTGAACCTGCCTAACGCTGAAAATGCATTTTTTCATGTAATGCATTTTGTAAAGCACAACACTAACAAAACACTACAGAGCTGGGCTATAAGCGCGAGTCCAAAGATTTGCTTGCACTATAAATTGTCCAATTCAACAAAGTAATAAGAATGTACAAAAACATTAACGAACTGTGCTTAAAGAGCTTCTTTGAACTAGTCTGACGCTGACAACTCATTTTGTAATGTCACTACTAACAAAGAGATGAGAATGCACAAACACACCAGAACACTACAGAACTGTGCCGAGAGACTTTTTATTAGATTGTCTGACACAAAAATCTGTTTATGTATTGTCCATAACAACAAAGTAATAGAAATGTACAACAACACTAAAACAACTCAGAACAGTTCTTAAAGCAAAGTATTAATCTTGTCTCACGCCAATAATGCATTAGGAAATATCCATTTCAACAAAGTGAATAGAATGTACCAGAACTACAAAACAATAAAGAACTGTGTTACAAAAAAAAAACTAATATCCGATTCGAATAATTCAACATGGAGAATTTATAGATATCTATCACAACATTATTATGTATTAGGCTGCACATAGTTATTGTAGAGGTACTACATTCATTCAAACTACCCTCAATTTACTGCAGTCCATTCGAAACAGATGGTTATGATTACTTGGTGTTGAATATGTCTTAGATATGGGTGTGCGATAATTATTTGAAGCGTGCGTCGGCACACCATCAAGTCCGTTTTATGTAAACTAGAAATGTGCACAAAGCACCAACACTTTAGAGAACTGTGCTAAAAGCGCGAGTCCAAAGCTTAATTTGCGCCTTATACTGTCCAATTCAAAAAAGTAATAAGAATGTACAAAAACACTAACAAACTGTGCTTAAAGCGCTTCTTTGTGCTAGCCTGAAGCTGACAACTCATTTTGAAATGACTTTTTTCAAAGAGAGGAGAACGCACAAACACACCAAAACAGTACAGAACAGTGCCTAAATCACTGCCCGGGCAGTGCCTAAACCACTTCAATCACTTCATTAATCATGTCTGACTCTAAAAATAAATGTTGCAATTTAACTTTCACAAGAGTGAAAAGAAAGCACCAAAACACTAAAGAACTTTTTTCAAAAGCGCTGATTTGAACTCATCTAACGCTGAATATTCATTTTGTAATGTAATGCATTTTGTAATGTAATGCATTTTGTAAAGCACAACAGTACCGAAACACTACAGAACTGGGCCAAAAGCGCGAGTCCAAGGCTTTATATGCACCATAAACTGTCTAATTCAATGAAATAAGAATGTACAAAAACACTACCGAACTTTGTTTAAAGTGCTTCTTTGTGCTAGTCTTACGCTGACAACTCATTTTGTAATGTCACTATTAAAAAAGAGAGGAGAACGCACAAACACAACAAAAAAACTACAGAACTGTGCTTCAAGCACATCAAATAACTTGTCTGACGTTGAAAATGCTTTAGGAAGTGTCCATATTAAATAAGTTATACGAATGTACAAAACACCAGTAAAATTTAAAACTGGGCTTCAAAACTTCTCTGAGACTGTCTGACGCCTATGAATTCGGCAACGTCACTTTATAACAAAGTGATATAAATTTACAAAAACATTAAAAGTTACTTGGACAATAAAATACATTCATTGATTATGTCTGACTCTAAAAATAAATTTTACGTTGTCACTTTTACAAGTGATTAATACAGCACAAAATACTATAGAACTGTTATTCAAAGCGCTTATTTGAACCTGTCTAACGCTGAAAATGCATTTTTTTATGTAATGCATTTTGTAAAGCACTACACTAACAAAACACTACAGAGCTGGGCTATAAGCGCGAGTCCAAAGATTTGCTTGCACTATAAATTGTCCAATTCAACAAAGTAATAAGAATGTACAAAAACATTAACGAACTGTGCTTAAAGAGCTTCTTTGAACTAGTCTGACGCTGACAACTCATTTTGTAATGTCACTACTAACAAAGAGATGAGAATGCACAAACACACCAGAACACTACAGAACTGTGCCGAGAGACTTTTTATTAGATTGTCTGACACAAAAATCTGTTTATGTATTGTCCATAACAACAAAGTAATAGAAATGTACAACAACACTAAAACAACTCAGAACAGTTCTTAAAGCAAAGTATTAATCTTGTCTCACGCCAATAATGCATTAGGAAATATCCATTTCAACAAAGTGAATAGAATGTACGTGAACTCCAAAACAATAATGAACTGTGTTACAAAAAAAAACCCTAATATCAGATTTAAATAATTCAACATGGAGAATTTATAGATATCTATCACAACATTAATTATTTATTAGGCTGCACATAGTTATTGTAGAGGTACTACATTCATTCAAACTACCCTCAATTTACTGCAGTCCATTCGAAAAAGATTTTTATGATTACTTGGTGTTGAATATGTGTTAGATATGGGTGTGCGATAATTATTTGAAGCGTGCGTCGGCACACCATCAAGTCCGTTTTATGTAAACTAGAAATGTGCACAAAGCACCAACACTTTAGAGAACTGTGCTAAAAGCGCGAGTCCAAAGCTTAATTTGCACCTTATACTGTCCAATTCAAAAAAGTAATAAGAATGTACAAAAACACTAACAAACTGTGCTTAAAGCGCTTCTTTGTGCTAGCCTGAAGCTGACAACTCATTTTGAAATGACTTTTTTCAAAGAGAGGAGAACGCACAAACACACCAAAACAGTACAGAACAGTGCCTAAATCACTGCCCGTGCAGTGCCTAAACCACTTCAATCACTTCATTAATCATGTTTGACTCTAAAAATAAATGTTGCAATTTAACTTTCACAAGAGTGAAAAGAAAGCACAAAACACTAAATAACTTTTTTCAAAAGCGCTGATTTGAACTCATCTAACGCTGAATATGCATTTTGTAATGTAATGCATTTTGTAAAGCACAACAGTACCGAATCACTACAGAACTGGGCAAAAAGCGCGAGTCCAAGGCTTTATATGCACCATAAACTGTGTAATTCAATGAAATAAGAATGTACAAAAACACTACCGAACTTTGTTTAAAGCGCTTCTTTGTGCTAGTCTTACGCTGACAACTCATTTTGTAATGTCACTATTAAAAAAGAGAGGAGAACGCACAAACACAACAAAAAAACTACAGAACTGTGCTTCAAGCACATCAATTAACTTGTCTGACGTTGAAAATGCTTTAGGAAGTGTCCATATTAAATAAGTTATACGAATGTACAAAACACCAGTAAAATTTAAAACTGGGCTTCAAAACTTCTCTGGGATTGTCTGACGCCTATGAATTCGGCAACGTCACTTTATAACAAAGTGATATAAATTTACAAAAACATTAAAAGTTACTTGGACAATAAAATACATTCATTGATTATGTCTGACTCTAAAAATAAATTTTACGTTGTCACTTTTACAAGTGATTAATACAGCACAAAATACTAAAGAACTGTTATTCAAAGCGCTTATTTGAACCTGCCTAACGCTGAAAATGCATTTTTTCATGTAATGCATTTTGTAAAGCACAACACTAACAAAACACTACAGAGCTGGGCTATAAGCGCGAGTCCAAAGATTTGCTTGCACTATAAATTGTCCAATTCAACAAAGTAATAAGAATGTACAAAAACATTAACGAACTGTGCTTAAAGAGCTTCTTTGAACTAGTCTGACGCTGACAACTCATTTTGTAATGTCACTACTAACAAAGAGATGAGAATGCACAAACACACCAGAACACTACAGAACTGTGCCGAGAGACTTTTTATTAGATTGTCTGACACAAAAATCTGTTTATGTATTGTCCATAACAACAAAGTAATAGAAATGTACAACAACACTAAAACAACTCAGAACAGTTCTTAAAGCAAAGTATTAATCTTGTCTCACGCCAATAATGCATTAGGAAATATCCATTTCAACAAAGTGAATAGAATGTACCAGAACTACAAAACAATAAAGAACTGTGTTACAAAAAAAAAACTAATATCCGATTCGAATAATTCAACATGGAGAATTTATAGATATCTATCACAACATTATTATGTATTAGGCTGCACATAGTTATTGTAGAGGTACTACATTCATTCAAACTACCCTCAATTTACTGCAGTCCATTCGAAACAGATGGTTATGATTACTTGGTGTTGAATATGTCTTAGATATGGGTGTGCGATAATTATTTGAAGCGTGCGTCGGCACACCATCAAGTCCGTTTTATGTAAACTAGAAATGTGCACAAAGCACCAACACTTTAGAGAACTGTGCTAAAAGCGCGAGTCCAAAGCTTAATTTGCGCCTTATACTGTCCAATTCAAAAAAGTAATAAGAATGTACAAAAACACTAACAAACTGTGCTTAAAGCGCTTCTTTGTGCTAGCCTGAAGCTGACAACTCATTTTGAAATGACTTTTTTCAAAGAGAGGAGAACGCACAAACACACCAAAACAGTACAGAACAGTGCCTAAATCACTGCCCGGGCAGTGCCTAAACCACTTCAATCACTTCATTAATCATGTCTGACTCTAAAAATAAATGTTGCAATTTAACTTTCACAAGAGTGAAAAGAAAGCACCAAAACACTAAAGAACTTTTTTCAAAAGCGCTGATTTGAACTCATCTAACGCTGAATATTCATTTTATAATGTAATGCATTTTGTAATGTAATGCATTTTGTAAAGCACAACAGTACCGAAACACTACAGAACTGGGCCAAAAGCGCGAGTCCAAGGCTTTATATGCACCATAAACTGTCTAATTCAATGAAATAAGAATGTACAAAAACACTACCGAACTTTGTTTAAAGCGCTTCTTTGTGCTAGTCTTACGCTGACAACTCATTTTGTAATGTCACTATTAAAAAAGAGAGGAGAACGCACAAACACAACAAAAAAACTACAGAACTGTGCTTCAAGCACATCAATTAACTTGTCTGACGTTGAAAATGCTTTAGGAAGTGTCCATATTAAAATAGTTATACGAATGTACAAAACACCAGTAAAATTTAAAACTGGGCTTCAAAACTTCTCTGAGATTGTCTGACGCCTATGAATTCGGCAACGTCACTTTATAACAAAGTGATATAAATTTACAAAAACATTAAAAGTTACTTGGACAATAAAATACATTCATTGATTATGTCTGACTCTAAAAATAAATTTTACGTTGTCACTTTTACAAGTGATTAATACAGCACAAAATACTAAAGAACTGTTATTCAAAGCGCTAATTTGAACCTGTCTAACGCTGAAAATGCATTTTTTTTATGTAATGCATTTTGTAAAGCACTACACTAACAAAACACAACAGAGCTGGGCTATAAGCGCGAGTCCAAAGATTTGCTTGCACTATAAATTGTCCAATTCAACAAAGTAATAAGAATGTACAAAAACATTAACGAACTGTGCTTAAAGAGCTTCTTTGAACTAGTCTGACGCTGACAACTCATTTTGTAATGTCACTACTAACAAAGAGATGAGAATGCACAAACACACCAGAACACTACAGAACTGTGCCGAAAGACTTTTTATTAGATTGTCTGACACAAAAATCTGTTTATGTATTGTCCATAACAACAATGTAATTGAAATGTACAACAACATTAAAACAACTCAGAACAGTTCTTAAAGCAAAGTATTAATCTTGTCTCACGCCAATAATGCATTAGGAAATATCCATTTCAACAAAGTGAAAAGAATGTACGAGAACTCCAAAACAATAAAGAACTGTGTTACAAAAAAAACCGTAATATCAGATTTAAATAATTCAACATGGAGAATTTATAGATATCTATCACAACATTATTATGTATTAGGCTGCACATAGTTATTGTAGAGGTACTACATTCATTCAACTACCCTCAATTTACTGCAGTCCATTCGAAACGGATGGTTATGATTACTTGGTGTTGAATATGTGTTAGATATGGGTGTGCGATTATTATTTGAAGCGTGCGTCGTCACACCATCAAGTCCGTTTTATGCAAACTAGAAATGTGCACAAAGCACCAACACTTTAGAGAACTGTGCTAAAAGCGCGAGTCCAAAGCTTAATTTGCGCCTTATACTGTCCAATTAAAAAAAGTATTGAATTGGACAGTATAAGGTCCAATTCAATACAAAAACAAAAACACTAACAAACTATCAATGTACAAAAACACTAACAAACTGTGCTTAAAGCGCTTCTTTGTGCTAGCCTGAAGCTGACAACTCATTTTGAAATGACTTTTTTCAAAGAGAGGAGAACGCACAAACACACCAAAACAGTACAGAACAGTGCCTAAATCACTGCCCGTGCAGTGCCTAAACCACTTCAATCACTTCATTAATCATGTTTGACTCTAAAAATAAATGTTGCAATTTAACTTTCACAAGAGTGAAAAGAAAGCACAAAACACTAAATAACTTTTTTCAAAAGCGCTGATTTGAACTCATCTAACGCTGAATATGCATTTTGTAATGTAATGCATTTTGTAAAGCACAACAGTACCGAATCACTACAGAACTGGGCAAAAAGCGCGAGTCCAAGGCTTTATATGCACCATAAACTGTGTAATTCAATGAAATAAGAATGTACAAAAACACTACCGAACTTTGTTTAAAGCGCTTCTTTGTGCTAGTCTTACGCTGACAACTCATTTTGTAATGTCACTATTAAAAAAGAGAGGAGAACGCACAAACACAACAAAAAAACTACAGAACTGTGCTTCAAGCACATCAATTAACTTGTCTGACGTTGAAAATGCTTTAGGAAGTGTCCATATTAAATAAGTTATACGAATGTACAAAACACCAGTAAAATTTAAAACTGGGCTTCAAAACTTCTCTGGGATTGTCTGACGCCTATGAATTCGGCAACGTCACTTTATAACAAAGTGATATAAATTTACAAAAACATTAAAAGTTACTTGGACAATAAAATACATTCATTGATTATGTCTGACTCTAAAAATAAATTTTACGTTGTCACTTTTACAAGTGATTAATACAGCACAAAATACTAAAGAACTGTTATTCAAAGCGCTTATTTGAACCTGCCTAACGCTGAAAATGCATTTTTTCATGTAATGCATTTTGTAAAGCACAACACTAACAAAACACTACAGAGCTGGGCTATAAGCGCGAGTCCAAAGATTTGCTTGCACTATAAATTGTCCAATTCAACAAAGTAATAAGAATGTACAAAAACATTAACGAACTGTGCTTAAAGAGCTTCTTTGAACTAGTCTGACGCTGACAACTCATTTTGTAATGTCACTACTAACAAAGAGATGAGAATGCACAAACACACCAGAACACTACAGAACTGTGCCGAGAGACTTTTTATTAGATTGTCTGACACAAAAATCTGTTTATGTATTGTCCATAACAACAAAGTAATAGAAATGTACAACAACACTAAAACAACTCAGAACAGTTCTTAAAGCAAAGTATTAATCTTGTCTCACGCCAATAATGCATTAGGAAATATCCATTTCAACAAAGTGAATAGAATGTACCAGAACTACAAAACAATAAAGAACTGTGTTACAAAAAAAAAACTAATATCCGATTCGAATAATTCAACATGGAGAATTTATAGATATCTATCACAACATTATTATGTATTAGGCTGCACATAGTTATTGTAGAGGTACTACATTCATTCAAACTACCCTCAATTTACTGCAGTCCATTCGAAACAGATGGTTATGATTACTTGGTGTTGAATATGTCTTAGATATGGGTGTGCGATAATTATTTGAAGCGTGCGTCGGCACACCATCAAGTCCGTTTTATGTAAACTAGAAATGTGCACAAAGCACCAACACTTTAGAGAACTGTGCTAAAAGCGCGAGTCCAAAGCTTAATTTGCGCCTTATACTGTCCAATTCAAAAAAGTAATAAGAATGTACAAAAACACTAACAAACTGTGCTTAAAGCGCTTCTTTGTGCTAGCCTGAAGCTGACAACTCATTTTGAAATGACTTTTTTCAAAGAGAGGAGAACGCACAAACACACCAAAACAGTACAGAACAGTGCCTAAATCACTGCCCGGGCAGTGCCTAAACCACTTCAATCACTTCATTAATCATGTCTGACTCTAAAAATAAATGTTGCAATTTAACTTTCACAAGAGTGAAAAGAAAGCACCAAAACACTAAAGAACTTTTTTCAAAAGCGCTGATTTGAACTCATCTAACGCTGAATATTCATTTTGTAATGTAATGCATTTTGTAATGTAATGCATTTTGTAAAGCACAACAGTACCGAAACACTACAGAACTGGGCCAAAAGCGCGAGTCCAAGGCTTTATATGCACCATAAACTGTCTAATTCAATGAAATAAGAATGTACAAAAACACTACCGAACTTTGTTTAAAGTGCTTCTTTGTGCTAGTTTTACGCTGACAACTCATTTTGTGATGTCACTATTAAAAAAGAGAGGAGAACGCACAAACACAACAAAAAAACTACAGAACTGTGCTTCAAGCACATCAAATAACTTGTCTGACGTTGAAAATGCTTTAGGAAGTGTCCATATTAAATAAGTTATACGAATGTACAAAACACCAGTAAAATTTAAAACTGGGCTTCAAAACTTCTCTGAGACTGTCTGACGCCTATGAATTCGGAAACGTCACTTCATAACAAAGTGATATAAATTTACAAAAACATTAAAAGTTACTAACACAATAAAATACATTCATTGATTATGTCTGACTCTAAAAATAAATTTTACGTTGTCACTTTTACAAGTGATTAATACAGCACAAAATACTATAGAACTGTTATTCAAAGCGCTTATTTGAACCTGTCTAACGCTGAAAATGCATTTTTTTATGTAATGCATTTTGTAAAGCACTACACTAACAAAACACTACAGAGCTGGGCTATAAGCGAGAGTCCAAAGATTTGCTTGCACTATAAATTTTCCAATTCAACAAAGTAATAAGAATGTACAAAAACATTAACGAACTGTGCTTAAAGAGCTTCTTTGAACTAGTCTGACGCTGACAACTCATTTTGTAATGTCACTACTAACAAAGAGATGAGAATGCACAAACACACCAGAACACTACAGAACTGTGCCGAGAGACTTTTTATTAGATTGTCTGACACAAAAATCTGTTAATGTATTGTCCATAACAACAAAGTAATGGAAATGTACAAAAACACTAAAACAACTCAGAACAGTTCTTAAAGCAAAGTATTAATCTTGTCTCACGCCGATAATGCATTAGGAAATATCCATTTCAACAAAGTGAATAGAATGTACGAGAACTCCAAAACAATAAAGAACTGTGTTACAAAAAAAACCCTAATATCAGATTTAAATAATTCAACATGGAGAATTTATAGATATCTATCACAACATTATTATGTATTAGGCTGCACATAGTTATTGTAGAGGTACTACATTCATTCAAACTACCCTCAATTTACTGCAGTCCATTCGAAACGGATGGTTATGATTACTTGGTGTTGAATATGTGTTAGATGTGGGTGTGCGATAATTATTTGAAGCGTGCGTCGGCACACCATCAAGTCATTTTATGTAAACTAGAAATGTGCACAAAGCACCAACACTTTAGAGAACTGTGCTAAAAGCGCGAGTCCAAAGCTTAATTTGCACCTTATACTGTCCAATTCAAAAAAGTAATAAGAATGTACAAAAACACTAACAAACTGTGCTTAAAGCGCTTCTTTGTGCTAGCCTGAAGCTGACAACTCATTTTGAAATGACTTTTTTCAAAGAGAGGAGAACGCACAAACACACCAAAACAGTACAGAACAGTGCCTAAATCACTGCCCGTGCAGTGCCTAAACCACTTCAATCACTTCATTAATCATGTTTGACTCTAAAAATAAATGTTGCAATTTAACTTTCACAAGAGTGAAAAGAAAGCACAAAACACTAAAGAACTTTTTTCAAAAGCGCTGATTTGAACTCATCTAACGCTGAATATGCATTTTGTAATGTAATGCATTTTGTAAAGCACAACAGTACCGAATCACTACAGAACTGGGCAAAAAGCGCGAGTCCAAGGCTTTATATGCACCATAAACTGTCTAATTCAATGAAATAAGAATGTACAAAAACACTACCGAACTTTGTTTAAAGCGCTTCTTTGTGCTAGTCTTACGCTGACAACTCATTTTGTAATGTCACTATTAAAAAAGAGAGGAGAACGCACAAACACAACAAAAAAACTACAGAACTGTGCTTCAAGCACATCAATTAACTTGTCTGACGTTGAAAATGCTTTAGGAAGTGTCCATATTAAATAAGTTATACGAATGTACAAAACACCAGTAAAATTTAAAACTGGGCTTCAAAACTTCTCTGAGATTGTCTGACGCCTATGAATTCGGCAACGTCACTTTATAACAAAGTGATATAAATTTACAAAAACATTAAAAGTTACTTGGACAATAAAATACATTCATTGATTATGTCTGACTCTAAAAATAAATTTTACAATGTCACTTTTACAAGTGATTAATACAGCACAAAATACTATAGAACTGTTATTCAAAGCGCTTATTTGAACCTGTCTAACGCTGAAAATGCATTTTTTCATGTAATGCATTTTGTAAAGCACAACACTAACAAAACACTACAGAGCTGGGCTATAAGCGCGAGTCCAAAGATTTGCTTGCACTATAAATTGTCCAATTCAACAAAGTAATAAGAATGTACAAAAACATTAACGAACTGTGCTTAAAGAGCTTCTTTGAACTAGTCTGACGCTGACAACTTATTTTGTAATGTCACTACTAACAAAGAGATGAGAATGCACAAACACACCAGAACACTACAGAACTGTGCCGAGAGACTTTTTATTAGATTGTCTGACACAAAAATCTGTTAATGTATTGTCCATAACAACAAAGTAATGGAAATGTACAAAAACACTAAAACAACTCAGAACAGTTCTTAAAGCAAAGTATTAATCTTGTCTCACGCCAATAATGCATTAGGAAATATCCATTTCAACAAAGTGAATAGAATGTACGAGAACTACAAAACAATAAAGAACTGTGTTACAAAAAAACCCCTAATATCCGATTCGAATAATTCAACATGGAGAATTTATAGATATCTATCACAACATTATTATGTATTAGGCTGCACATAGTTATTGTAGAGGTACTACATTCATTCAAACTACCCTCAATTTACTGCAGTCCATTCGAAACAGATGGTTATGATTACTTGGTGTTGAATATGTCTTAGATATGGGTGTGCGATAATTATTTGAAGCGTGCGTCGGCACACCATCAAGTCCGTTTTATGTAAACTAGAAATGTGCACAAAGCACCAACACTTTAGAGAACTGTGCTAAAAGCGCGAGTCCAAAGCTTAATTTGCACCTTATACTGTCCAATTCAAAAAAGTAATAAGAATGTACAAAAACACTAACAAACTGTGCTTAATGCGCTTCTTTGTGCTAGCCTGAAGCTGACAACTCATTTTGTAATGACTTTTTTCAAAGAGAGGAGAACGCACAAACACACCAAAACAGTACAGAACAGTGCCTAAATCACTGCCCGGGCAGTGCCTAAACCACTTAAATCACTTCATTAATCATGTCTGACTCTAAAAATAAATGTTGCAATTTAACTTTCACAAGAGTGAAAAGAAAGAACAAAACACTAAAGAACTTTTCTCAAAAGCGCTGATTTGAACTCATCTAACGCTGAATATGCATTTTGTAATGTAATGCATTTTGTAAAGCACAACACTACCGAAACACTACAGAACTGGGCCAAAAGCGCGAGTCCAAGGCTTTATATGCACCATAAACTGTCTAATTCAATGAAATAAGAATGTACAAAAACACTACCGAACTTTGTTTAAATCGCTTCTTTGTGCTAGTCTTACACTGACAACTCATTTTGTAATGTCACTATTAAAAAAGAGAGGAGAACGCACAAACACAACAAAAAAACTACAGAACTGTGCTTCAAGCACATCAAATAACTTGTCTGACGTTGAAAATGCTTTAGGAAGTGTCCATATTAAATAAGTTATACGAATGTACAAAACACCAGTAAAATTTAAAACTGGGCTTCAAAACTTCTCTGAGACTGTCTGACGCCTATGAATTCGGCAACGTCACTGTATAACAAAGTGATATGAATTCACAAAAACATTAAAAGTTTCTAGGACAATAAAATACATTCATTGATTATGTCTGACTCTAAAAATAAATTTTACGTTGTCACTTTTACAAGTGATAAAAACAGCACAAAATACTATAGAACTGTTATTCAAAGCGCTTATTTGAACCTGTCTAACGCTGAAAATGCATTTTTTTATGTAATGCATTTTGTAAAGCACAACACTAACAAAACACTACAGAGCTGGGCTATAAGCGAGAGTCCAAAGATTTGCTTGCACTATAAATTTTCCAATTCAACAAAGTAATAAGAATGTACAAAAACATTAACGAACTGTGCTTAAAGAGCTTCTTTGAACTAGTCTGACGCTGACAACTCATTTTGTAATGTCACTACTAACAAAGAGATGAGAATGCACAAACACACAAGAACACTACAGAACTGTGCCGAGAGACTTTTTATTAGATTGTCTGACACAAAAATCTGTTTATGTATTGTCCATAACAACAAAGTAATACAAATGTACAACAACATGAAAACAACTCAGAACAGTTCTTAAAGCAAAGTATTAATCTTGTCTCACGCCGATAATGCATTAGGAAATATCCATTTCAACAAAGTGAATAGAATGTACGAGAACTCCAAAACAATAAAGAACTGTGTTACAAAAAAACCCTAATATCAGATTTAAATAATTCAACATGGAGAATTTATAGATATCTATCACAACATTATTATGTATTAGGCTGCACATAGTTATTGTAGAGGTACTACATTCATTCAAACTACCCTCAATTTACTGCAGTCCATTCGAAACGGCTGGTTATGATTACTTGGTGTTGAATATGTGTTAGATATGGGTGTGCGATAATTATTTGAAGCGTACGTCGGCACACCATCAAGTCTGTTTTATGTAAACTAGAAATGTGCACAAAGCACCAACACTTTAGAGAACTGTGCTAAAAGCGCGAGTCCAAAGCTTAATTTGCGCCTTATACTGTCCAATTCAAAAAAGTAATAAGAATGTACAAAAACACTAACAAATTGTGCTTAAAGCGCTTCTTTGTGCTAGCCTGAAGCTGACAACTCATTTTGAAATGACTTTTTTCAAAGAGAGGAGAACGCACAAACACACCAAAACAGTACAGAACAGTGCCTAAATCACTGCCCGGGCAGTGCCTAAACCACTTCAATCACTTCATTAATCATGTCTGACTCTAAAAATAAATGTTGCAATTTAACTTTCACAAGAGTGAAAAGAAAGCACAAAACACTAAAGAACTTTTTTCAAAAGCGCTGATTTGAACTCATCTAACGCTGAATATTCATTTTGTAATGTAATGCATTTTGTAATGTAATGCATTTTGTAAAGCACAACAGTACCGAAACACTACAGAACTGGGCCAAAAGCGCGAGTCCAAGGCTTTATATGCACCATAAACTGTCTAATTCAATGAAATAAGAATGTACAAAAACACTACCGAACTTTGTTTAAAGTGCTTCTTTGTGCTAGTCTTACGCTGACAACTCATTTTGTAATGTCACTATTAAAAAAGAGAGGAGAACGCACAAACACAACAAAAAAACTACAGAACTGTGCTTCAAGCACATCAAATAACTTGTCTGACGTTGAAAATGCTTTAGGAAGTGTCCATATTAAATAAGTTATACGAATGTACAAAACACCAGTAAAATTTAAAACTGGGCTTCAAAACTTCTCTGAGACTGTCTGACGCCTATGAATTCGGAAACGTCACTTCATAACAAAGTGATATAAATTTACAAAAACATTAAAAGTTACTAACACAATAAAATACATTCATTGATTATGTCTGACTCTAAAAATAAATTTTACGTTGTCACTTTTACAAGTGATTAATACAGCACAAAATACTATAGAACTGTTATTCAAAGCGCTTATTTGAACCTGTCTAACGCTGAAAATGCATTTTTTTATGTAATGCATTTTGTAAAGCACTACACTAACAAAACACTACAGAGCTGTGCTATAAGCGCGAGTCCAAAGATTTGCTTGCACTATAAATTGTCCAATTCAACAAAGTAATAAGAATGTACAAAAACATTAACGAACTGTGCTTAAAGAGCTTCTTTGAACTAGTCTGACGCTGACAACTCATTTTGTAATGTCACTACTAACAAAGAGATGAGAATGCACAAACACACCAGAACACTACAGAACTGTGCCGAGAGTCTTTTTATTAGATTGTCTGACACAAAAATCTGTTTATGTATTGTCCATAACAACAAAGTAATAGAAATGTACAACAACATTAAAACAACTCAGAACAGTTCTTAAAGCAAAGTATTAATCTTGTCTCACGCCAATAATGCATTAGAAAATATCCATTTCAACAAAGTGAATAGAATGTACGAGAACTCCAAAACAATAAAGAACTGTGTTACAAAAAAAACCCTAATATCAGATTTAAATAATTCAACATGGAGAATTTATAGATATCTATCACAACATTATTATGTATTAGGCTGCACATAGTTATTGTAGAGGTACTACATTCATTCAAACTACCCTCAATTTACTGCAGTCCATTCGAAACGGATGGTTATGATTACTTGGTGTTGAATATGTGTTAGATGTGGGTGTGCGATAATTATTTGAAGCGTGCGTCGGCACACCATCAAGTCATTTTATGTAAACTAGAAATGTGCACAAAGCACCAAAACTTTAGAGAACTGTGCTAAAAGCGCAAGTCCAAAGCTTAATTTGCGCCTTATACTGTCCAATTCAAAAAAGTAATAACAATGTACAAAAACACTAACAAACTGTGCTTAAAGCGCTTCTTTGTGCTAGCCTGAAGCTGACAACTCATTTTGAAATGACTTTTTTCAATCAGAGGAGAACGCACAAACACACCAAAACAGTACAGAACAGTGCCTAAATCACTGCCCGGGCAGTGCCTAAACCACTTCAATCACTTCATTAATCATGTCTGACTCTAAAAATAAATGTTGCAATTTAACTTTCACAAGAGTGAAAAGAAAGCACAAAACACTAAAGAACTTTTTTCAAAAGCGCTGATTTGAACTCATCTAACGCTGAATATTCATTTTGTAATGTAATGCATTTTGTAATGTAATGCATTTTGTAAAGCACAACAGTACCGAAACACTACAGAACTGGGCAAAAAGCGCGAGTCCAAGGCTTTATATGCACCATAAACTGTCTAATTCAATGAAATAAGAATGTACAAAAACACTACCGAACTTTGTTTAAAGCGCTTCTTTGTGCTAGTCTTACGCTGACAACTCATTTTGTAATGTCACTATTAAAAAAGAGAGGAGAACGCACAAACACAACAAAAAAACTACAGAACTGTGCTTCAAGCACATCAATTAACTTGTCTGACGTTGAAAATGCTTTAGGAAGTGTCCATATTAAATAAGTTATACGAATGTACAAAACACCAGTAAAATTTAAAACTGGGCTTCAAAACTTCTCTGAGATTGTCTGACGCCTATGAATTCGGCAACGTCACTTTATAACAAAGTGATATAAATTTACAAAAACATTAAAAGTTACTTGGACAATAAAATACATTCATTGACTGTTTCTGACTCTAAAAATAAATTTTACGTTGTCACTTTTACAAGTCATTAATACAGCACAAAATACTATAGAACTGTTATTCAAAGCGCTTATTTGAACCTGTCTAACGCTGAAAATGCATTTTTTCATGTAATGCATTTTGTAAAGCACAACACTAACAAAACACTACAGAGCTGGGCTATAAGCGCGAGTCCAAAGATTTGCTTGCACTATAAATTGTCCAATTCAACAAAGTAATAAGAATGTACAAAAACATTAACGAACTGTGCTTAAAGAGCTTCTTTGAACTAGTCTGACGCTGACAACTCATTTTGTAATGTCACTACTAACAAAGAGATGATAATGCACAAACACACCAGAACACTACAGAACTGTGCCGAGAGACTTTTTATTAGATTGTCTGACACAAAAATCTGTTTATGTATTGTCCATAACAACAAAGTAATAGAAATGTACAACAACACTAAAACAACTCAGAACAGTTCTTAAAGCAAAGTATTAATCTTGTCTCACGCCAATAATGCATTAGGAAATATCCATTTCAACAAAGTGAATAGAATGTACCAGAACTACAAAACAATAAAGAACTGTGTTACAAAAAAAAACTAATATCCGATTCGAATAATTCAACATGGAGAATTTATAGATATCTATCACAACATTATTATGTATTAGGCTGCACATAGTTATTGTAGAGGTACTACATTCATTCAAACTACCCTCAATTTACTGCAGTCCATTCGAAACAGATGGTTATGATTACTTGGTGTTGAATATGTCTTAGATATGGGTGTGCGATAATTATTTGAAGCGTGCGTCGGCACACCATCAAGTCCGTTTTATGTAAACTAGAAATGTGCACAAAGCACCAACACTTTAGAGAACTGTGCTAAAAGCGCGAGTCCAAAGCTTAATTTGCGCCTTATACTGTCCAATTCAAAAAAGTAATAAGAATGTACAAAAACACTAACAAACTGTGCTTAAAGCGCTTCTTTGTGCTAGCCTGAAGCTGACAACTCATTTTGAAATGACTTTTTTCAAAGAGAGGAGAACGCACAAACACACCAAAACAGTACAGAACAGTGCCTAAATCACTGCCCGGGCAGTGCCTAAACCACTTCAATCACTTCATTAATCATGTCTGACTCTAAAAATAAATGTTGCAATTTAACTTTCACAAGAGTGAAAAGAAAGCACAAAACACTAAAGAACTTTTTTCAAAAGCGCTGATTTGAACTCATCTAACGCTGAATATTCATTTTGTAATGTAATGCATTTTGTAATGTAATGCATTTTGTAAAGCACAACAGTACCGAATCACTACAGAACTGGGCAAAAAGCGCGAGTCCAAGGCTTTATATGCACCATAAACTGTCTAATTCAATGAAATAAGAATGTACAAAAACACTACCGAACTTTGTTTAAAGCGCTTCTTTGTGCTAGTCTTACGCTGACAACTCATTTTGTAATGTCACTATTAAAAAAGAGAGGAGAACGCACAAACACAACAAAAAAACTACAGAACTGTGCTTCAAGCACATCAATTAACTTGTCTGACGTTGAAAATGCTTTAGGAAGTGTCCATATTAAATAAGTTATACGAATGTACAAAACACCAGTAAAATTTAAAACTGGGCTTCAAAACTTCTCTGAGATTGTCTGACGCCTATGAATTCGGCAACGTCACTTTATAACAAAGTGATATAAATTTACAAAAACATTAAAAGTTACTTGGACAATAAAATACATTCATTGATTATGTCTGACTCTAAAAATAAATTTTACAATGTCACTTTTACAAGTGATTAATACAGCACAAAATACTATAGAACTGTTATTCAAAGCGCTTATTTGAACCTGTCTAACGCTGAAAATGCATTTTTTCATGTAATGCATTTTGTAAAGCACAACACTAACAAAACACTACAGAGCTGGGCTATAAGCGCGAGTCCAAAGATTTGCTTGCACTATAAATTGTCCAATTCAACAAAGTAATAAGAATGTACAAAAACATTAACGAACTGTGCTTAAAGAGCTTCTTTGAACTAGTCTGACGCTGACAACTTATTTTGTAATGTCACTACTAACAAAGAGATGAGAATGCACAAACACACCAGAACACTACAGAACTGTGCCGAGAGACTTTTTATTAGATTGTCTGACACAAAAATCTGTTAATGTATTGTCCATAACAACAAAGTAATGGAAATGTACAAAAACACTAAAACAACTCAGAACAGTTCTTAAAGCAAAGTATTAATCTTGTCTCACGCCAATAATGCATTAGGAAATATCCATTTCAACAAAGTGAATAGAATGTACGAGAACTACAAAACAATAAAGAACTGTGTTACAAAAAAACCCCTAATATCCGATTCGAATAATTCAACATGGAGAATTTATAGATATCTATCACAACATTATTATGTATTAGGCTGCACATAGTTATTGTAGAGGTACTACATTCATTCAAACTACCCTCAATTTACTGCAGTCCATTCGAAACAGATGGTTATGATTACTTGGTGTTGAATATGTCTTAGATATGGGTGTGCGATAATTATTTGAAGCGTGCGTCGGCACACCATCAAGTCCGTTTTATGTAAACTAAAAATGTGCACAAAGCACCAACACTTTAGAGAACTGTGCTAAAAGCGCGAGTCCAAAGCTTAATTTGCACCTTATACTGTCCAATTCAAAAAAGTAATAAGAATGTACAAAAACACTAACAAACTGTGCTTAATGCGCTTCTTTGTGCTAGCCTGAAGCTGACAACTCATTTTGTAATGACTTTTTTCAAAGAGAGGAGAACGCACAAACACACCAAAACAGTACAGAACAGTGCCTAAATCACTGCCCGGGCAGTGCCTAAACCACTTAAATCACTTCATTAATCATGTCTGACTCTAAAAATAAATGTTGCAATTTAACTTTCACAAGAGTGAAAAGAAAGAACAAAACACTAAAGAACTTTTCTCAAAAGCGCTGATTTGAACTCATCTAACGCTGAATATGCATTTTGTAATGTAATGCATTTTGTAATGTAATGCATTTTGTAAAGCACAACAGTACCGAAACACTACAGAACTGGGCCAAAAGCGCGAGTCCAAGGCTTTATATGCACCATAAACTGTCTAATTCAATGAAATAAGAATGTACAAAAACACTACCGAACTTTGTTTAAAGTGCTTCTTTGTGCTAGTTTTACGCTGACAACTCATTTTGTGATGTCACTATTAAAAAAGAGAGGAGAACGCACAAACACAACAAAAAAACTACAGAACTGTGCTTCAAGCACATCAAATAACTTGTCTGACGTTGAAAATGCTTTAGGAAGTGTCCATATTAAATAAGTTATACGAATGTACAAAACACCAGTAAAATTTAAAACTGGGCTTCAAAACTTCTCTGAGACTGTCTGACGCCTATGAATTCGGAAACGTCACTTCATAACAAAGTGATATAAATTTACAAAAACATTAAAAGTTACTAACACAATAAAATACATTCATTGATTATGTCTGACTCTAAAAATAAATTTTACGTTGTCACTTTTACAAGTGATTAATACAGCACAAAATACTATAGAACTGTTATTCAAAGCGCTTATTTGAACCTGTCTAACGCTGAAAATGCATTTTTTTATGTAATGCATTTTGTAAAGCACTACACTAACAAAACACTACAGAGCTGGGCTATAAGCGAGAGTCCAAAGATTTGCTTGCACTATAAATTTTCCAATTCAACAAAGTAATAAGAATGTACAAAAACATTAACGAACTGTGCTTAAAGAGCTTCTTTGAACTAGTCTGACGCTGACAACTCATTTTGTAATGTCACTACTAACAAAGAGATGAGAATGCACAAACACACCAGAACACTACAGAACTGTGCCGAGAGACTTTTTATTAGATTGTCTGACACAAAAATCTGTTAATGTATTGTCCATAACAACAAAGTAATGGAAATGTACAAAAACACTAAAACAACTCAGAACAGTTCTTAAAGCAAAGTATTAATCTTGTCTCACGCCGATAATGCATTAGGAAATATCCATTTCAACAAAGTGAATAGAATGTACGAGAACTCCAAAACAATAAAGAACTGTGTTACAAAAAAAACCCTAATATCAGATTTAAATAATTCAACATGGAGAATTTATAGATATCTATCACAACATTATTATGTATTAGGCTGCACATAGTTATTGTAGAGGTACTACATTCATTCAAACTACCCTCAATTTACTGCAGTCCATTCGAAACGGATGGTTATGATTACTTGGTGTTGAATATGTGTTAGATGTGGGTGTGCGATAATTATTTGAAGCGTGCGTCGGCACACCATCAAGTCATTTTATGTAAACTAGAAATGTGCACAAAGCACCAACACTTTAGAGAACTGTGCTAAAAGCGCGAGTCCAAAGCTTAATTTGCACCTTATACTGTCCAATTCAAAAAAGTAATAAGAATGTACAAAAACACTAACAAACTGTGCTTAAAGCGCTTCTTTGTGCTAGCCTGAAGCTGACAACTCATTTTGAAATGACTTTTTTCAAAGAGAGGAGAACGCACAAACACACCAAAACAGTACAGAACAGTGCCTAAATCACTGCCCGTGCAGTGCCTAAACCACTTCAATCACTTCATTAATCATGTTTGACTCTAAAAATAAATGTTGCAATTTAACTTTCACAAGAGTGAAAAGAAAGCACAAAACACTAAAGAACTTTTTTCAAAAGCGCTGATTTGAACTCATCTAACGCTGAATATGCATTTTGTAATGTAATGCATTTTGTAAAGCACAACAGTACCGAATCACTACAGAACTGGGCAAAAAGCGCGAGTCCAAGGCTTTATATGCACCATAAACTGTCTAATTCAATGAAATAAGAATGTACAAAAACACTACCGAACTTTGTTTAAAGCGCTTCTTTGTGCTAGTCTTACGCTGACAACTCATTTTGTAATGTCACTATTAAAAAAGAGAGGAGAACGCACAAACACAACAAAAAAACTACAGAACTGTGCTTCAAGCACATCAATTAACTTGTCTGACGTTGAAAATGCTTTAGGAAGTGTCCATATTAAATAAGTTATACGAATGTACAAAACACCAGTAAAATTTAAAACTGGGCTTCAAAACTTCTCTGAGATTGTCTGACGCCTATGAATTCGGCAACGTCACTTTATAACAAAGTGATATAAATTTACAAAAACATTAAAAGTTACTTGGACAATAAAATACATTCATTGATTATGTCTGACTCTAAAAATAAATTTTACAATGTCACTTTTACAAGTGATTAATACAGCACAAAATACTATAGAACTGTTATTCAAAGCGCTTATTTGAACCTGTCTAACGCTGAAAATGCATTTTTTCATGTAATGCATTTTGTAAAGCACAACACTAACAAAACACTACAGAGCTGGGCTATAAGCGCGAGTCCAAAGATTTGCTTGCACTATAAATTGTCCAATTCAACAAAGTAATAAGAATGTACAAAAACATTAACGAACTGTGCTTAAAGAGCTTCTTTGAACTAGTCTGACGCTGACAACTTATTTTGTAATGTCACTACTAACAAAGAGATGAGAATGCACAAACACACCAGAACACTACAGAACTGTGCCGAGAGACTTTTTATTAGATTGTCTGACACAAAAATCTGTTAATGTATTGTCCATAACAACAAAGTAATGGAAATGTACAAAAACACTAAAACAACTCAGAACAGTTCTTAAAGCAAAGTATTAATCTTGTCTCACGCCAATAATGCATTAGGAAATATCCATTTCAACAAAGTGAATAGAATGTACGAGAACTACAAAACAATAAAGAACTGTGTTACAAAAAAACCCCTAATATCCGATTCGAATAATTCAACATGGAGAATTTATAGATATCTATCACAACATTATTATGTATTAGGCTGCACATAGTTATTGTAGAGGTACTACATTCATTCAAACTACCCTCAATTTACTGCAGTCCATTCGAAACAGATGGTTATGATTACTTGGTGTTGAATATGTCTTAGATATGGGTGTGCGATAATTATTTGAAGCGTGCGTCGGCACACCATCAAGTCCGTTTTATGTAAACTAGAAATGTGCACAAAGCACCAACACTTTAGAGAACTGTGCTAAAAGCGCGAGTCCAAAGCTTAATTTGCGCCTTATACTGTCCAATTCAAAAAAGTAATAAGAATGTACAAAAACACTAACAAACTGTGCTTAAAGCGCTTCTTTGTGCTAGCCTGAAGCTGACAACTCATTTTGAAATGACTTTTTTCAAAGAGAGGAGAACGCACAAACACACCAAAACAGTACAGAACAGTGCCTAAATCACTGCCCGGGCAGTGCCTAAACCACTTCAATCACTTCATTAATCATGTCTGACTCTAAAAATAAATGTTGCAATTTAACTTTCACAAGAGTGAAAAGAAAGCACAAAACACTAAAGAACTTTTTTCAAAAGCGCTGATTTGAACTCATCTAACGCTGAATATTCATTTTGTAATGTAATGCATTTTGTAATGTAATGCATTTTGTAAAGCACAACAGTACCGAATCACTACAGAACTGGGCAAAAAGCGCGAGTCCAAGGCTTTATATGCACCATAAACTGTCTAATTCAATGAAATAAGAATGTACAAAAACACTACCGAACTTTGTTTAAAGCGCTTCTTTGTGCTAGTCTTACGCTGACAACTCATTTTGTAATGTCACTATTAAAAAAGAGAGGAGAACGCACAAACACAACAAAAAAACTACAGAACTGTGCTTCAAGCACATCAATTAACTTGTCTGACGTTGAAAATGCTTTAGGAAGTGTCCATATTAAATAAGTTATACGAATGTACAAAACACCAGTAAAATTTAAAACTGGGCTTCAAAACTTCTCTGAGATTGTCTGACGCCTATGAATTCGGCAACGTCACTTTATAACAAAGTGATATAAATTTACAAAAACATTAAAAGTTACTTGGACAATAAAATACATTCATTGATTATGTCTGACTCTAAAAATAAATTTTACAATGTCACTTTTACAAGTGATTAATACAGCACAAAATACTATAGAACTGTTATTCAAAGCGCTTATTTGAACCTGTCTAACGCTGAAAATGCATTTTTTCATGTAATGCATTTTGTAAAGCACAACACTAACAAAACACTACAGAGCTGGGCTATAAGCGCGAGTCCAAAGATTTGCTTGCACTATAAATTGTCCAATTCAACAAAGTAATAAGAATGTACAAAAACATTAACGAACTGTGCTTAAAGAGCTTCTTTGAACTAGTCTGACGCTGACAACTTATTTTGTAATGTCACTACTAACAAAGAGATGAGAATGCACAAACACACCAGAACACTACAGAACTGTGCCGAGAGACTTTTTATTAGATTGTCTGACACAAAAATCTGTTAATGTATTGTCCATAACAACAAAGTAATGGAAATGTACAAAAACACTAAAACAACTCAGAACAGTTCTTAAAGCAAAGTATTAATCTTGTCTCACGCCAATAATGCATTAGGAAATATCCATTTCAACAAAGTGAATAGAATGTACGAGAACTACAAAACAATAAAGAACTGTGTTACAAAAAAACCCCTAATATCCGATTCGAATAATTCAACATGGAGAATTTATAGATATCTATCACAACATTATTATGTATTAGGCTGCACATAGTTATTGTAGAGGTACTACATTCATTCAAACTACCCTCAATTTACTGCAGTCCATTCGAAACAGATGGTTATGATTACTTGGTGTTGAATATGTCTTAGATATGGGTGTGCGATAATTATTTGAAGCGTGCGTCGGCACACCATCAAGTCCGTTTTATGTAAACTAAAAATGTGCACAAAGCACCAACACTTTAGAGAACTGTGCTAAAAGCGCGAGTCCAAAGCTTAATTTGCACCTTATACTGTCCAATTCAAAAAAGTAATAAGAATGTACAAAAACACTAACAAACTGTGCTTAATGCGCTTCTTTGTGCTAGCCTGAAGCTGACAACTCATTTTGTAATGACTTTTTTCAAAGAGAGGAGAACGCACAAACACACCAAAACAGTACAGAACAGTGCCTAAATCACTGCCCGGGCAGTGCCTAAACCACTTAAATCACTTCATTAATCATGTCTGACTCTAAAAATAAATGTTGCAATTTAACTTTCACAAGAGTGAAAAGAAAGAACAAAACACTAAAGAACTTTTCTCAAAAGCGCTGATTTGAACTCATCTAACGCTGAATATGCATTTTGTAATGTAATGCATTTTGTAATGTAATGCATTTTGTAAAGCACAACAGTACCGAAACACTACAGAACTGGGCCAAAAGCGCGAGTCCAAGGCTTTATATGCACCATAAACTGTCTAATTCAATGAAATAAGAATGTACAAAAACACTACCGAACTTTGTTTAAAGTGCTTCTTTGTGCTAGTTTTACGCTGACAACTCATTTTGTGATGTCACTATTAAAAAAGAGAGGAGAACGCACAAACACAACAAAAAAACTACAGAACTGTGCTTCAAGCACATCAAATAACTTGTCTGACGTTGAAAATGCTTTAGGAAGTGTCCATATTAAATAAGTTATACGAATGTACAAAACACCAGTAAAATTTAAAACTGGGCTTCAAAACTTCTCTGAGACTGTCTGACGCCTATGAATTCGGAAACGTCACTTCATAACAAAGTGATATAAATTTACAAAAACATTAAAAGTTACTAACACAATAAAATACATTCATTGATTATGTCTGACTCTAAAAATAAATTTTACGTTGTCACTTTTACAAGTGATTAATACAGCACAAAATACTATAGAACTGTTATTCAAAGCGCTTATTTGAACCTGTCTAACGCTGAAAATGCATTTTTTTATGTAATGCATTTTGTAAAGCACTACACTAACAAAACACTACAGAGCTGGGCTATAAGCGAGAGTCCAAAGATTTGCTTGCACTATAAATTTTCCAATTCAACAAAGTAATAAGAATGTACAAAAACATTAACGAACTGTGCTTAAAGAGCTTCTTTGAACTAGTCTGACGCTGACAACTCATTTTGTAATGTCACTACTAACAAAGAGATGAGAATGCACAAACACACCAGAACACTACAGAACTGTGCCGAGAGACTTTTTATTAGATTGTCTGACACAAAAATCTGTTAATGTATTGTCCATAACAACAAAGTAATGGAAATGTACAAAAACACTAAAACAACTCAGAACAGTTCTTAAAGCAAAGTATTAATCTTGTCTCACGCCGATAATGCATTAGGAAATATCCATTTCAACAAAGTGAATAGAATGTACGAGAACTCCAAAACAATAAAGAACTGTGTTACAAAAAAAACCCTAATATCAGATTTAAATAATTCAACATGGAGAATTTATAGATATCTATCACAACATTATTATGTATTAGGCTGCACATAGTTATTGTAGAGGTACTACATTCATTCAAACTACCCTCAATTTACTGCAGTCCATTCGAAACGGATGGTTATGATTACTTGGTGTTGAATATGTGTTAGATGTGGGTGTGCGATAATTATTTGAAGCGTGCGTCGGCACACCATCAAGTCATTTTATGTAAACTAGAAATGTGCACAAAGCACCAACACTTTAGAGAACTGTGCTAAAAGCGCGAGTCCAAAGCTTAATTTGCACCTTATACTGTCCAATTCAAAAAAGTAATAAGAATGTACAAAAACACTAACAAACTGTGCTTAAAGCGCTTCTTTGTGCTAGCCTGAAGCTGACAACTCATTTTGAAATGACTTTTTTCAAAGAGAGGAGAACGCACAAACACACCAAAACAGTACAGAACAGTGCCTAAATCACTGCCCGTGCAGTGCCTAAACCACTTCAATCACTTCATTAATCATGTTTGACTCTAAAAATAAATGTTGCAATTTAACTTTCACAAGAGTGAAAAGAAAGCACAAAACACTAAAGAACTTTTTTCAAAAGCGCTGATTTGAACTCATCTAACGCTGAATATGCATTTTGTAATGTAATGCATTTTGTAAAGCACAACAGTACCGAATCACTACAGAACTGGGCAAAAAGCGCGAGTCCAAGGCTTTATATGCACCATAAACTGTCTAATTCAATGAAATAAGAATGTACAAAAACACTACCGAACTTTGTTTAAAGCGCTTCTTTGTGCTAGTCTTACGCTGACAACTCATTTTGTAATGTCACTATTAAAAAAGAGAGGAGAACGCACAAACACAACAAAAAAACTACAGAACTGTGCTTCAAGCACATCAATTAACTTGTCTGACGTTGAAAATGCTTTAGGAAGTGTCCATATTAAATAAGTTATACGAATGTACAAAACACCAGTAAAATTTAAAACTGGGCTTCAAAACTTCTCTGAGATTGTCTGACGCCTATGAATTCGGCAACGTCACTTTATAACAAAGTGATATAAATTTACAAAAACATTAAAAGTTACTTGGACAATAAAATACATTCATTGATTATGTCTGACTCTAAAAATAAATTTTACAATGTCACTTTTACAAGTGATTAATACAGCACAAAATACTATAGAACTGTTATTCAAAGCGCTTATTTGAACCTGTCTAACGCTGAAAATGCATTTTTTCATGTAATGCATTTTGTAAAGCACAACACTAACAAAACACTACAGAGCTGGGCTATAAGCGCGAGTCCAAAGATTTGCTTGCACTATAAATTGTCCAATTCAACAAAGTAATAAGAATGTACAAAAACATTAACGAACTGTGCTTAAAGAGCTTCTTTGAACTAGTCTGACGCTGACAACTTATTTTGTAATGTCACTACTAACAAAGAGATGAGAATGCACAAACACACCAGAACACTACAGAACTGTGCCGAGAGACTTTTTATTAGATTGTCTGACACAAAAATCTGTTAATGTATTGTCCATAACAACAAAGTAATGGAAATGTACAAAAACACTAAAACAACTCAGAACAGTTCTTAAAGCAAAGTATTAATCTTGTCTCACGCCAATAATGCATTAGGAAATATCCATTTCAACAAAGTGAATAGAATGTACGAGAACTACAAAACAATAAAGAACTGTGTTACAAAAAAACCCCTAATATCCGATTCGAATAATTCAACATGGAGAATTTATAGATATCTATCACAACATTATTATGTATTAGGCTGCACATAGTTATTGTAGAGGTACTACATTCATTCAAACTACCCTCAATTTACTGCAGTCCATTCGAAACAGATGGTTATGATTACTTGGTGTTGAATATGTCTTAGATATGGGTGTGCGATAATTATTTGAAGCGTGCGTCGGCACACCATCAAGTCCGTTTTATGTAAACTAGAAATGTGCACAAAGCACCAACACTTTAGAGAACTGTGCTAAAAGCGCGAGTCCAAAGCTTAATTTGCACCTTATACTGTCCAATTCAAAAAAGTAATAAGAATGTACAAAAACACTAACAAACTGTGCTTAATGCGCTTCTTTGTGCTAGCCTGAAGCTGACAACTCATTTTGTAATGACTTTTTTCAAAGAGAGGAGAACGCACAAACACACCAAAACAGTACAGAACAGTGCCTAAATCACTGCCCGGGCAGTGCCTAAACCACTTAAATCACTTCATTAATCATGTCTGACTCTAAAAATAAATGTTGCAATTTAACTTTCACAAGAGTGAAAAGAAAGAACAAAACACTAAAGAACTTTTCTCAAAAGCGCTGATTTGAACTCATCTAACGCTGAATATGCATTTTGTAATGTAATGCATTTTGTAAAGCACAACACTACCGAAACACTACAGAACTGGGCCAAAAGCGCGAGTCCAAGGCTTTATATGCACCATAAACTGTCTAATTCAATGAAATAAGAATGTACAAAAACACTACCGAACTTTGTTTAAAACGCTTCTTTGTGCTAGTCTTACACTGACAACTCATTTTGTAATGTCACTATTAAAAAAGAGAGGAGAACGCACAAACACAACAAAAAAACTACAGAACTGTGCTTCAAGCACATCAAATAACTTGTCTGACGTTGAAAATGCTTTAGGAAGTGTCCATATTAAATAAGTTATACGAATGTACAAAACACCAGTAAAATTTAAAACTGGGCTTCAAAACTTCTCTGAGACTGTCTGACGCCTATGAATTCGGCAACGTCACTGTATAACAAAGTGATATGAATTCACAAAAACATTAAAAGTTTCTAGGACAATAAAATACATTCATTGATTATGTCTGACTCTAAAAATAAATTTTACGTTGTCACTTTTACAAGTGATAAAAACAGCACAAAATACTATAGAACTGTTATTCAAAGCGCTTATTTGAACCTGTCTAACGCTGAAAATGCATTTTTTTATGTAATGCATTTTGTAAAGCACAACACTAACAAAACACTACAGAGCTGGGCTATAAGCGAGAGTCCAAAGATTTGCTTGCACTATAAATTGTCCAATTCAACAAAGTAATAAGAATGTACAAAAACATTAACGAACTGTGCTTAAAGAGCTTCTTTGAACTAGTCTGACGCTGACAACTTATTTTGTAATGTCACTACTAACAAAGAGATGAGAATGCACAAACACACCAGAACACTACAGAACTGTGCCGAGAGACTTTTTATTAGATTGTCTGACACAAAAATCTGTTAATGTATTGTCCATAACAACAAAGTAATGGAAATGTACAAAAACACTAAAACAACTCAGAACAGTTCTTAAAGCAAAGTATTAATCTTGTCTCACGCCAATAATGCATTAGGAAATATCCATTTCAACAAAGTGAATAGAATGTACGAGAACTACAAAACAATAAAGAACTGTGTTACAAAAAAACCCCTAATATCCGATTCGAATAATTCAACATGGAGAATTTATAGATATCTATCACAACATTATTATGTATTAGGCTGCACATAGTTATTGTAGAGGTACTACATTCATTCAAACTACCCTCAATTTACTGCAGTCCATTCGAAACAGATGGTTATGATTACTTGGTGTTGAATATGTCTTAGATATGGGTGTGCGATAATTATTTGAAGCGTGCGTCGGCACACCATCAAGTCCGTTTTATGTAAACTAGAAATGTGCACAAAGCACCAACACTTTAGAGAACTGTGCTAAAAGCGCGAGTCCAAAGCTTAATTTGCACCTTATACTGTCCAATTCAAAAAAGTAATAAGAATGTACAAAAACACTAACAAACTGTGCTTAATGCGCTTCTTTGTGCTAGCCTGAAGCTGACAACTCATTTTGTAATGACTTTTTTCAAAGAGAGGAGAACGCACAAACACACCAAAACAGTACAGAACAGTGCCTAAATCACTGCCCGGGCAGTGCCTAAACCACTTAAATCACTTCATTAATCATGTCTGACTCTAAAAATAAATGTTGCAATTTAACTTTCACAAGAGTGAAAAGAAAGAACAAAACACTAAAGAACTTTTCTCAAAAGCGCTGATTTGAACTCATCTAACGCTGAATATGCATTTTGTAATGTAATGCATTTTGTAAAGCACAACACTACCGAAACACTACAGAACTGGGCCAAAAGCGCGAGTCCAAGGCTTTATATGCACCATAAACTGTCTAATTCAATGAAATAAGAATGTACAAAAACACTACCGAACTTTGTTTAAAACGCTTCTTTGTGCTAGTCTTACACTGACAACTCATTTTGTAATGTCACTATTAAAAAAGAGAGGAGAACGCACAAACACAACAAAAAAACTACAGAACTGTGCTTCAAGCACATCAAATAACTTGTCTGACGTTGAAAATGCTTTAGGAAGTGTCCATATTAAATAAGTTATACGAATGTACAAAACACCAGTAAAATTTAAAACTGGGCTTCAAAACTTCTCTGAGACTGTCTGACGCCTATGAATTCGGCAACGTCACTGTATAACAAAGTGATATGAATTCACAAAAACATTAAAAGTTTCTAGGACAATAAAATACATTCATTGATTATGTCTGACTCTAAAAATAAATTTTACGTTGTCACTTTTACAAGTGATAAAAACAGCACAAAATACTATAGAACTGTTATTCAAAGCGCTTATTTGAACCTGTCTAACGCTGAAAATGCATTTTTTTATGTAATGCATTTTGTAAAGCACAACACTAACAAAACACTACAGAGCTGGGCTATAAGCGAGAGTCCAAAGATTTGCTTGCACTATAAATTTTCCAATTCAACAAAGTAATAAGAATGTACAAAAACATTAACGAACTGTGCTTAAAGAGCTTCTTTGAACTAGTCTGACGCTGACAACTCATTTTGTAATGTCACTACTAACAAAGAGATGAGAATGCACAAACACACAAGAACACTACAGAACTGTGCCGAGAGACTTTTTATTAGATTGTCTGACACAAAAATCTGTTTATGTATTGTCCATAACAACAAAGTAATACAAATGTACAACAACATGAAAACAACTCAGAACAGTTCTTAAAGCAAAGTATTAATCTTGTCTCACGCCGATAATGCATTAGGAAATATCCATTTCAACAAAGTGAATAGAATGTACGAGAACTCCAAAACAATAAAGAACTGTGTTACAAAAAAACCCTAATATCAGATTTAAATAATTCAACATGGAGAATTTATAGATATCTATCACAACATTATTATGTATTAGGCTGCACATAGTTATTGTAGAGGTACTACATTCATTCAAACTACCCTCAATTTACTGCAGTCCATTCGAAAAGGCTGGTTATGATTACTTGGTGTTGAATATGTGTTAGATATGGGTGTGCGATAATTATTTGAAGCGTACGTCGGCACACCATCAAGTCTGTTTTATGTAAACTAGAAATGTGCACAAAGCACCAACACTTTAGAGAACTGTGCTAAAAGCGCGAGTCCAAAGCTTAATTTGCGCCTTATACTGTCCAATTCAAAAAAGTAATAAGAATGTACAAAAACACTAACAAACTGTGCTTAAAGCGCTTCTTTGTGCTAGCCTGAAGCTGACAACTCATTTTGAAATGACTTTTTTCAAAGAGAGGAGAACGCACAAACACACCAAAACAGTACAGAACAGTGCCTAAATCACTGCCCGGGCAGTGCCTAAACCACTTCAATCACTTCATTAATCATGTCTGACTCTAAAAATAAATGTTGCAATTTAACTTTCACAAGAGTGAAAAGAAAGCACAAAACACTAAAGAACTTTTTTCAAAAGCGCTGATTTGAACTCATCTAACGCTGAATATGCATTTTGTAATGTAATGCATTTTGTAAAGCACAACAGTACCGAAGAATCACTACAGAACTGGGCCAAAAGCGCGAGTCCAAGGCTTTATATGCAATGAATGTATTTTATTGTTCTAGAAACTTTTAATGTTTTTGTGAATTCATATCACTTTGTTATACAGTGATGTTGCCGAATTCATAGGCGTCAGACAGTCTCAGAGAAGTTTTGAAGCCCAGTTTTGACTTTTTTCAAAGAGAGGAGAACGCACAAACACACCAAAACAGTACAGAACAGTGCCTAAATCACTGCCCGTGCAGTGCCTAAACCACTTCAATCACTTCATTAATCATGTTTGACTCTAAAAATAAATGTTGCAATTTAACTTTCACAAGAGTGAAAAGAAAGCACAAAACACTAAAGAACTTTTTTCAAAAGCGCTGATTTGAACTCATCTAACGCTGAATATGCATTTTGTAATGTAATGCATTTTGTAAAGCACAACAGTACCGAATCACTACAGAACTGGGCAAAAAGCGCGAGTCCAAGGCTTTATATGCACCATAAACTGTCTAATTCAATGAAATAAGAATGTACAAAAACACTACCGAACTTTGTTTAAAGCGCTTCTTTGTGCTAGTCTTACGCTGACAACTCATTTTGTAATGTCACTATTAAAAAAGAGAGGAGAACGCACAAACACAACAAAAAAACTACAGAACTGTGCTTCAAGCACATCAATTAACTTGTCTGACGTTGAAAATGCTTTAGGAAGTGTCCATATTAAATAAGTTATACGAATGTACAAAACACCAGTAAAATTTAAAACTGGGCTTCAAAACTTCTCTGAGATTGTCTGACGCCTATGAATTCGGCAACGTCACTTTATAACAAAGTGATATAAATTTACAAAAACATTAAAAGTTACTTGGACAATAAAATACATTCATTGATTATGTCTGACTCTAAAAATAAATTTTACGTTGTCACTTTTACAAGTGATTAATACAGCACAAAATACTATAGAACTGTTATTCAAAGCGCTTATTTGAACCTGTCTAACGCTGAAAATGCATTTTTTCATGTAATGCATTTTGTAAAGCACAACACTAACAAAACACTACAGAGCTGGGCTATAAGCGCGAGTCCAAAGATTTGCTTGCACTATAAATTGTCCAATTCAACAAAGTAATAAGAATGTACAAAAACATTAACGAACTGTGCTTAAAGAGCTTCTTTGAACTAGTCTGACGCTGACAACTTATTTTGTAATGTCACTACTAACAAAGAGATGAGAATGCACAAACACACCAGAACACTACAGAACTGTGCCGAGAGACTTTTTATTAGATTGTCTGACACAAAAATCTGTTTATGTATTGTCCATAACAACAAAGTAATAGAAATGTACAACAACACTAAAACAACTCAGAACAGTTCTTAAAGCAAAGTATTAATCTTGTCTCACGCCAATAATGCATTAGGAAATATCCATTTCAACAAAGTGAATAGAATGTACCAGAACTACAAAACAATAAAGAAATGTGTTACAAAAAAAAAACTAATATCCGATTCGAATAATTCAACATGGAGAATTTATAGATATCTATCACAACATTATTATGTATTAGGCTGCACATAGTTATTGTAGAGGTACTACATTCATTCAAACTACCCTCAATTTACTGCAGTCCATTCGAAACGGATGGTTATGATTACTTGGTGTTGAATATGTGTTAGATGTGGGTGTGCGATAATTATTTGAAGCGTGCGTCGGCACACCATCAAGTCATTTTATGTAAACTAGAAATGTGCACAAAGCACCAACACTTTAGAGAACTGTGCTAAAAGCGCGAGTCCAAAGCTTAATTTGCACCTTATACTGTCCAATTCAAAAAAGTAATTAGAATGTACAAAAACACTAACAAACTGTGCTTAAAGCGCTTCTTTGTGCTAGCCTGAAGCTGACAACTCATTTTGTAATGACTTTTTTCAAAGAGAGGAGAACGCACAAACACACCAAAACAGTACAGAACAGTGCCTAAATCACTGCCCGGGCAGTGCCTAAACCACTTCAATCACTTCATTAATCATGTTTGACTCTAAAAATAAATGTTGCAATTTAACTTTCACAAGAGTGAAAAGAAAGCACAAAACACTAAAGAACTTTTTTCAAAAGCGCTGATTTGAACTCATCTAACGCTGAATATGCATTTTGTAATGTAATGCATTTTGTAAAGCACAACAGTACCGAATCACTACAGAACTGGGCAAAAAGCGCGAGTCCAAGGCTTTATATGCACCATAAACTGTCTAATTCAATGAAATAAGAATGTACAAAAACACTACCGAACTTTGTTTAAAGCGCTTCTTTGTGCTAGTCTTACGCTGACAACTCATTTTGTAATGTCACTATTAAAAAAGAGAGGAGAACGCACAAACACAACAAAAAAACTACAGAACTGTGCTTCAAGCACATCAATTAACTTGTCTGACGTTGAAAATGCTTTAGGAAGTGTCCATATTAAATAAGTTATACGAATGTACAAAACACCAGTAAAATTTAAAACTGGGCTTCAAAACTTCTCTGAGATTGTCTGACGCCTATGAATTCGGCAACGTCACTTTAAACCAAAGTGATATAAATTTACAAAAACATTAAAAGTTACTTGGACAATAAAATACATTCATTGATTATGTCTGACTCTAAAAATAAATTTTACGTTGTCACTTTTACAAGTCATTAATACAGCACAAAATACTAAAGAACTGTTATTCAAAGCGCTAATTTGAACCTGTCTAACGCTGAAAATGCATTTTTTTATGTAATGCATTTTGTAAAGCACAACACTAACAAAACACAACAGAGCTGGGCTATAAGCGCGAGTCCAAAGCTTTGCTTGCACTATAAATTGTCCAATTCAACAAAGTAATAAGAATGTACAAAAACATTAACGAACTGTGCTTAAAGAGCTTCTTTGAACTAGTCTGACGCTGACAACTCATTTTGTAATGTCACTACTAACAAAGAGATGAGAATGCACAAACACACCAGAACACTACAGAACTGTGCCGAGAGACTTTTTATTAGATTGTCTGACACAAAAATCTGTTTATGTATTGTCCATAACAACAAAGTAATAGAAATGTACAACAACATGAAAACAACTCAGAACAGTTCTTAAAGCAAAGTATTAATCTTGTCTCACGCCGATAATGCATTAGGAAATATCCATTTCAACAAAGTGAATAGAATGTACGAGAACTCCAAAACAATAAAGAACTGTGTTACAAAAAAACCCTAATATCAGATTTAAATAATTCAACATGGAGAATTTATAGATATCTATCACAACATTATTATGTATTAGGCTGCACATAGTTATTGTAGAGGTACTACATTCATTCAAACTACCCTCAATTTACTGCAGTCCATTCGAAACGGCTGGTTATGATTACTTGGTGTTGAATATGTGTTAGATATGGGTGTGCGATAATTATTTGAAGCGTACGTCGGCACACCATCAAGTCTGTTTTATGTAAACTAGAAATGTGCACAAAGCACCAACACTTTAGAGAACTGTGCTAAAAGCGCGAGTCCAAAGCTTAATTTGCGCCTTATACTGTCCAATTCAAAAAAGTAATAAGAATGTACAAAAACACTAACAAATTGTGCTTAAAGCGCTTCTTTGTGCTAGCCTGAAGCTGACAACTCATTTTGAAATGACTTTTTTCAAAGAGAGGAGAACGCACAAACACACCAAAACAGTACAGAACAGTGCCTAAATCACTGCCCGGGCAGTGCCTAAACCACTTCAATCACTTCATTAATCATGTCTGACTCTAAAAATAAATGTTGCAATTTAACTTTCACAAGAGTGAAAAGAAAGCACAAAACACTAAATAACTTTTTTCAAAAGCGCTGATTTGAACTCATCTAACGCTGAATATTCATTTTGTAATGTAATGCATTTTGTAATGTAATGCATTTTGTAAAGCACAACAGTACCGAAACACTACAGAACTGGGCCAAAAGCGCGAGTCCAAGGCTTTATATGCACCATAAACTGTCTAATTCAATGAAATAAGAATGTACAAAAACACTACCGAACTTTGTTTAAAGTGCTTCTTTGTGCTAGTTTTACGCTGACAACTCATTTTGTGATGTCACTATTAAAAAAGAGAGGAGAACGCACAAACACAACAAAAAAACTACAGAACTGTGCTTCAAGCACATCAAATAACTTGTCTGACGTTGAAAATGCTTTAGGAAGTGTCCATATTAAATAAGTTATACGAATGTACAAAACACCAGTAAAATTTAAAACTGGGCTTCAAAACTTCTCTGAGACTGTCTGACGCCTATGAATTCGGAAACGTCACTTCATAACAAAGTGATATAAATTTACAAAAACATTAAAAGTTACTAACACAATAAAATACATTCATTGATTATGTCTGACTCTAAAAATAAATTTTACGTTGTCACTTTTACAAGTGATTAATACAGCACAAAATACTATAGAACTGTTATTCAAAGCGCTTATTTGAACCTGTCTAACGCTGAAAATGCATTTTTTTATGTAATGCATTTTGTAAAGCACTACACTAACAAAACACTACAGAGCTGGGCTATAAGCGAGAGTCCAAAGATTTGCTTGCACTATAAATTTTCCAATTCAACAAAGTAATAAGAATGTACAAAAACATTAACGAACTGTGCTTAAAGAGCTTCTTTGAACTAGTCTGACGCTGACAACTCATTTTGTAATGTCACTACTAACAAAGAGATGAGAATGCACAAACACACCAGAACACTACAGAACTGTGCCGAGAGACTTTTTATTAGATTGTCTGACACAAAAATCTGTTAATGTATTGTCCATAACAACAAAGTAATGGAAATGTACAAAAACACTAAAACAACTCAGAACAGTTCTTAAAGCAAAGTATTAATCTTGTCTCACGCCGATAATGCATTAGGAAATATCCATTTCAACAAAGTGAATAGAATGTACGAGAACTCCAAAACAATAAAGAACTGTGTTACAAAAAAAACCCTAATATCAGATTTAAATAATTCAACATGGAGAATTTATAGATATCTATCACAACATTATTATGTATTAGGCTGCACATAGTTATTGTAGAGGTACTACATTCATTCAAACTACCCTCAATTTACTGCAGTCCATTCGAAACGGATGGTTATGATTACTTGGTGTTGAATATGTGTTAGATGTGGGTGTGCGATAATTATTTGAAGCGTGCGTCGGCACACCATCAAGTCATTTTATGTAAACTAGAAATGTGCACAAAGCACCAACACTTTAGAGAACTGTGCTAAAAGCGCGAGTCCAAAGCTTAATTTGCACCTTATACTGTCCAATTCAAAAAAGTAATAAGAATGTACAAAAACACTAACAAACTGTGCTTAAAGCGCTTCTTTGTGCTAGCCTGAAGCTGACAACTCATTTTGAAATGACTTTTTTCAAAGAGAGGAGAACGCACAAACACACCAAAACAGTACAGAACAGTGCCTAAATCACTGCCCGTGCAGTGCCTAAACCACTTCAATCACTTCATTAATCATGTTTGACTCTAAAAATAAATGTTGCAATTTAACTTTCACAAGAGTGAAAAGAAAGCACAAAACACTAAAGAACTTTTTTCAAAAGCGCTGATTTGAACTCATCTAACGCTGAATATGCATTTTGTAATGTAATGCATTTTGTAAAGCACAACAGTACCGAATCACTACAGAACTGGGCAAAAAGCGCGAGTCCAAGGCTTTATATGCACCATAAACTGTCTAATTCAATGAAATAAGAATGTACAAAAACACTACCGAACTTTGTTTAAAGCGCTTCTTTGTGCTAGTCTTACGCTGACAACTCATTTTGTAATGTCACTATTAAAAAAGAGAGGAGAACGCACAAACACAACAAAAAAACTACAGAACTGTGCTTCAAGCACATCAATTAACTTGTCTGACGTTGAAAATGCTTTAGGAAGTGTCCATATTAAATAAGTTATACGAATGTACAAAACACCAGTAAAATTTAAAACTGGGCTTCAAAACTTCTCTGAGATTGTCTGACGCCTATGAATTCGGCAACGTCACTTTATAACAAAGTGATATAAATTTACAAAAACATTAAAAGTTACTTGGACAATAAAATACATTCATTGATTATGTCTGACTCTAAAAATAAATTTTACAATGTCACTTTTACAAGTGATTAATACAGCACAAAATACTATAGAACTGTTATTCAAAGCGCTTATTTGAACCTGTCTAACGCTGAAAATGCATTTTATCATGTAATGCATTTTGTAAAGCACAACACTAACAAAACACTACAGAGCTGGGCTATAAGCGCGAGTCCAAAGATTTGCTTGCACTATAAATTGTCCAATTCAACAAAGTAATAAGAATGTACAAAAACATTAACGAACTGTGCTTAAAGAGCTTCTTTGAACTAGTCTGACGCTGACAACTTATTTTGTAATGTCACTACTAACAAAGAGATGAGAATGCACAAACACACCAGAACACTACAGAACTGTGCCGAGAGACTTTTTATTAGATTGTCTGACACAAAAATCTGTTAATGTATTGTCCATAACAACAAAGTAATGGAAATGTACAAAAACACTAAAACAACTCAGAACAGTTCTTAAAGCAAAGTATTAATCTTGTCTCACGCCAATAATGCATTAGGAAATATCCATTTCAACAAAGTGAATAGAATGTACGAGAACTACAAAACAATAAAGAACTGTGTTACAAAAAAACCCCTAATATCCGATTCGAATAATTCAACATGGAGAATTTATAGATATCTATCACAACATTATTATGTATTAGGCTGCACATAGTTATTGTAGAGGTACTACATTCATTCAAACTACCCTCAATTTACTGCAGTCCATTCGAAACAGATGGTTATGATTACTTGGTGTTGAATATGTCTTAGATATGGGTGTGCGATAATTATTTGAAGCGTGCGTCGGCACACCATCAAGTCCGTTTTATGTAAACTAGAAATGTGCACAAAGCACCAACACTTTAGAGAACTGTGCTAAAAGCGCGAGTCCAAAGCTTAATTTGCACCTTATACTGTCCAATTCAAAAAAGTAATAAGAATGTACAAAAACACTAACAAACTGTGCTTAATGCGCTTCTTTGTGCTAGCCTGAAGCTGACAACTCATTTTGTAATGACTTTTTTCAAAGAGAGGAGAACGCACAAACACACCAAAACAGTACAGAACAGTGCCTAAATCACTGCCCGGGCAGTGCCTAAACCACTTAAATCACTTCATTAATCATGTCTGACTCTAAAAATAAATGTTGCAATTTAACTTTCACAAGAGTGAAAAGAAAGAACAAAACACTAAAGAACTTTTCTCAAAAGCGCTGATTTGAACTCATCTAACGCTGAATATGCATTTTGTAATGTAATGCATTTTGTAAAGCACAACAGTACCGAAACACTACAGAACTGGGCCAAAAGCGCGAGTCCAAGGCTTTATATGCAATGAATGTATTTTATTGTTCTAGAAACTTTTAATGTTTTTGTGAATTCATATCACTTTGTTATACAGTGATGTTGCCGAATTCATAGGCGTCAGACAGTCTCAGAGAAGTTTTGAAGCCCAGTTTTGACTTTTTTCAAAGAGAGGAGAACGCACAAACACACCAAAACAGTACAGAACAGTGCCTAAATCACTGCCCGAGCAGTGCCTAAATCACTTCAATCCCTTCATTAATCATTTCTGACTCTAAAAATGAATGTTGCAATTTAACTTTCACAAGAGTGAAAAGAAAGCACAAAACACTAAAGAACTTTTCTTAAAAGCGCTGATTTGAACTCATCTAACGCTGAATATGCATTTTGTAATGTAATGCATTTTGTAAAGCACAACACTACCGAAACACTACAGAACTGGGCAAAAAGCGCGAGTCCAAGGCTTTATATGCACCATAAACTGTCTAATTCAATGAAATAAGAATGTACAAAAACACTACCGAACTTTGTTTAAAGCGCTTCTTTGTGCTAGTCTTACGCTGACAACTCATTTTGTAATGTCACTATTAAAAAAGAGAGGAGAACGCACAAACACAACAAAAAAACTACAGAACTGTGCTTCAAGCACATCAATTAACTTGTCTGACGTTGAAAATGCTTTAGGAAGTGTCCATATTAAATAAGTTATACGAATGTACAAAACACCAGTAAAATTTAAAACTGGGCTTCAAAACTTCTCTGAGATTGTCTGACGCCTATGAATTCGGCAACGTCACTTTAAACCAAAGTGATATAAATTTACAAAAACATTAAAAGTTACTTAGACAATAAAATACATTCATTGATTATGTCTGACTCTAAAAATAAATTTTACGTTGTCACTTTTACAAGTCATTAATACAGCACAAAATACTAAAGAACTGTTATTCAAAGCGCTAATTTGAACCTGTCTAATGCTGAAAATGCATTTTTTTATGTAATGCATTTTGTAAAGCACAACACTAACAAAACACAACAGAGCTGGGCTATAAGCGCGAGTCCAAAGCTTTGCTGGCACTATAAATTGTCCAATTCAACAAAGTAATAAGAATGTTCAAAAACATTAACGAACTGTGCTTAAAGAGCTTCTTTGAACTAGTCTGACGCTGACAACTCATTTTGTAATGTCACTACTAACAAAGAGATGAGAATGCACAAACACACAAGAACACTACAGAACTGTGCCGAGAGACTTTTTATTAGATTGTCTGACACAAAAATCTGTTTATGTATTGTCCATAACAACAAAGTAATAGAAATGTACAAAAACACTAAAACAACTCAGAACAGTTCTTAACGCAAAGTATTAATCTTGTCTCACGCCGATAATGCATTAGGAAATATCCATTTCAACAAAGTGAATAGAATGTACGAGAACTCCAAAACAATAAAGAACTGTGTTACAAAAAAAACCCTAATATCAGATTTAAATAATTCAACATGGAGAATTTATAGATATCTATCACAACATTATTATGTATTAGGCTGCACATAGTTATTGTAGAGGTACTACATTCATTCAAACTACCCTCAATTTACTGCAGTCCATTCGAAACGGATGGTTATGATTACTTGGTGTTGAATATGTGTTAGATGTGGGTGTGCGATAATTATTTGAAGCGTGCGTCGGCACACCATCAAGTCATTTTATGTAAACTAGAAATGTGCACAAAGCACCAACACTTTAGAGAACTGTGCTAAAAGCGCGAGTCCAAAGCTTAATTTGCACCTTATACTGTCCAATTCAAAAAAGTAATAAGAATGTACAAAAACACTAACAAACTGTGCTTAAAGCGCTTCTTTGTGCTAGCCTGAAGCTGACAACTCATTTTGAAATGACTTTTTTCAAAGAGAGGAGAACGCACAAACACACCAAAACAGTACAGAACAGTGCCTAAATCACTGCCCGTGCAGTGCCTAAACCACTTCAATCACTTCATTAATCATGTTTGACTCTAAAAATAAATGTTGCAATTTAACTTTCACAAGAGTGAAAAGAAAGCACAAAACACTAAAGAACTTTTTTCAAAAGCGCTGATTTGAACTCATCTAACGCTGAATATGCATTTTGTAATGTAATGCATTTTGTAAAGCACAACAGTACCGAATCACTACAGAACTGGGCAAAAAGCGCGAGTCCAAGGCTTTATATGCACCATAAACTGTCTAATTCAATGAAATAAGAATGTACAAAAACACTACCGAACTTTGTTTAAAGCGCTTCTTTGTGCTAGTCTTACGCTGACAACTCATTTTGTAATGTCACTATTAAAAAAGAGAGGAGAACGCACAAACACAACAAAAAAACTACAGAACTGTGCTTCAAGCACATCAATTAACTTGTCTGACGTTGAAAATGCTTTAGGAAGTGTCCATATTAAATAAGTTATACGAATGTACAAAACACCAGTAAAATTTAAAACTGGGCTTCAAAACTTCTCTGAGATTGTCTGACGCCTATGAATTCGGCAACGTCACTTTATAACAAAGTGATATAAATTTACAAAAACATTAAAAGTTACTTGGACAATAAAATACATTCATTGATTATGTCTGACTCTAAAAATAAATTTTACGTTGTCACTTTTACAAGTGATTAATACAGCACAAAATACTATAGAACTGTTATTCAAAGCGCTTATTTGAACCTGTCTAACGCTGAAAATGCATTTTTTCATGTAATGCATTTTGTAAAGCACAACACTAACAAAACACTACAGAGCTGGGCTATAAGCGCGAGTCCAAAGATTTGCTTGCACTATAAATTGTCCAATTCAACAATGTAATAAGAATGTACAAAAACATTAACGAACTGTGCTTAAAGAGCTTCTTTGAACTAGTCTGACGCTGACAACTTATTTTGTAATGTCACTACTAACAAAGAGATGAGAATGCACAAACACACCAGAACACTACAGAACTGTGCCGAGAGACTTTTTATTAGATTGTCTGACACAAAAATCTGTTTATGTATTGTCCATAACAACAAAGTAATAGAAATGTACAACAACACTAAAACAACTCAGAACAGTTCTTAAAGCAAAGTATTAATCTTGTCTCACGCCAATAATGCATTAGGAAATATCCATTTCAACAAAGTGAATAGAATGTACCAGAACTACAAAACAATAAAGAAATGTGTTACAAAAAAAAAACTAATATCCGATTCGAATAATTCAACATGGAGAATTTATAGATATCTATCACAACATTATTATGTATTAGGCTGCACATAGTTATTGTAGAGGTACTACATTCATTCAAACTACCCTCAATTTACTGCAGTCCATTCGAAACGGATGGTTATGATTACTTGGTGTTGAATATGTGTTAGATGTGGGTGTGCGATAATTATTTGAAGCGTGCGTCGGCACACCATCAAGTCCGTTTTATGCAAACAAGAAATGTGCACAAAGCACCAAAACTTTAGAGAACTGTGCTAAAAGCGCAAGTCCAAAGCTTAATTTGCGCCTTATACTGTCCAATTCAAAAAAGTAATAACAATGTACAAAAACACTAACAAACTGTGCTTAAAGCGCTTCTTTGTGCTAGCCTGAAGCTGACAACTCATTTTGAAATGACTTTTTTCAAAGAGAGGAGAACGCACAAACACACCAAAACAGTACAGAACAGTGCCTAAATCACTGCCCGGGCAGTGCCTAAACCACTTCAATCACTTCATTAATCATTTCTGACTCTAAAAATGAATGTTGCAATTTAACTTTCACAAGAGTGAAAAGAAAGAACAAAACACTAAAGAACTTTTCTCAAAAGCGCTGATTTGAACTCATCTAACGCTGAATATGCATTTTGTAATGTAATGCATTTTGTAAAGCACAACACTACCGAAACACTACAGAACTGGGCAAAAAGCGCGAGTCCAAGGCTTTATATGCACCATAAACTGTCTAATTCAATGAAATAAGAATGTACAAAAACACTACCGAACTTTGTTTAAAGCGCTTCTTTGTGCTAGTCTTACGCTGACAACTCATTTTGTAATGTCACTATTAAAAAAGAGAGGAGAACGCACAAACACAACAAAAAAACTACAGAACTGTGCTTCAAGCACATTAATTAACTTGTCTGACGTTGAAAATGCTTTAGGAAGTGTCCATATTAAATAAGTTATACGAATGTACAAAACACCAGTAAAATTTAAAACTGGGCTTCAAAACTTCTCTGAGACTGTCTGACGCCTATGAATTCGGCAACGTCACTTCATAACAAAGTGATATAAATTTACAAAAACATTAAAAGTTACTAACACAATAAAATACATTCATTGATTATGTCTGACTCTAAAAATAAATTTTACGTTGTCACTTTTACAAGTGATTAATACAGCACAAAATACTAAAGAACTGTTATTCAAAGCGCTAATTTGAACCTGTCTAACGCTGAAAATGCATTTTTTTATGTAATGCATTTTGTAAAGCACTACACTAACAAAACACAACAGAGCTGGGCTATAAGCGCGAGTCCAAAGATTTGCTTGCACTATAAATTGTCCAATTCAACAAAGTAATAAGAATGTACAAAAACATTAACGAACTGTGCTTAAAGAGCTTCTTTGAACTAGTCTGACGCTGACAACTCATTTTGTAATGTCACTACTAACAAAGAGATGAGAATGCACAAACACACCAGAACACTACAGAACTGTGCCGAGAGACTTTTTATTAGATTGTCTGACACAAAAATCTGTTTATGTATTGTCCATAACAACAAAGTAATTGAAATGTACAACAACATTAAAACAACTCAGAACAGTTCTTAAAGCAAAGTATTAATCTTGTCTCACGCCAATAATGCATTAGGAAATATCCATTTCAACAAAGTGAAAAGAATGTACGAGAACTCCAAAACAATAAAGAACTGTGTTACAAAAAAAACCCTAATATCAGATTTAAATAATTAAACATGGAGAATTTATAGATATCTATCACAACATTATTATGTATTAGGCTGCACATAGTTATTGTAGAGGTACTACATTCATTCAAACTACCCTCAATTTACTGCAGTCCATTCGAAACGGATGGTTATGATTACTTGGTGTTGAATATGTGTTAGATGTGGGTGTGCGATAATTATTTGAAGCGTGCGTCGGCACACCATCAAGTCATTTTATGTAAACTAGAAATGTGCACAAAGCACCAACACTTTAGAGAACTGTGCTAAAAGCGCGAGTCCAAAGCTTAATTTGCACCTTATACTGTCCAATTCAAAAAAGTAATAAGAATGTACAAAAACACTAACAAACTGTGCTTAAAGCGCTTCTTTGTGCTAGCCTGAAGCTGACAACTCATTTTGTAATGACTTTTTTCAAAGAGAGGAGAACGCACAAACACACCAAAACAGTACAGAACAGTGCCTAAATCACTGCCCGAGCAGTGCCTAAATCACTTCAATCCCTTCATTAATCATTTCTGACTCTAAAAATGAATGTTGCAATTTAACTTTCACAAGAGTGAAAAGAAAGCACAAAACACTAAAGAACTTATTTCAAAAGCGCTGATTTCAACTCATCTAACGCTGAATATGCATTTTGTAATGTAATGCATTTTGTAAAGCACAACAGTACCGAATCACTACAGAACTGGGCAAAAAGCGCGAGTCCAAGGCTTTATATGCACCATAAACTGTGTAATTCAATGAAATAAGAATGTACAAAAACACTACCGAACTTTGTTTAAAGCGCTTCTTTGTGCTAGTCTTACGCTGACAACTCATTTTGTAATGTCACTATTAAAAAAGAGAGGAGAACGCACAAACACAACAAAAAAACTACAGAACTGTGCTTCAAGCACATCAATTAACTTGTCTGACGTTGAAAATGCTTTAGGAAGTGTCCATATTAAATAAGTTATACGTACTTATACTGTCCAATTCAAAAAAGTAATAAGAATGTACAAAAACACTAACAAACTGTGCTTAAAGCGCTTCTTTGTGCTAGCCTGAAGCTGACAACTCATTTTGAAATGACTTTTTTCAAAGAGAGGAGAACGCACAAACACACCAAAACAGTACAGAACAGTGCCTAAATCACTGCCCGGGCAGTGCCTAAACCACTTCAATCCCTTCATTAATCATTTCTGACTCTAAAAATAAATGTTGCAATTTAACTTTCACAAGAGTGAAAAGAAAGCACAAAACACTAAAGAACTTTTTTCAAAAGCGCTGATTTGAACTCATCTAACGCTGAATATTCATTTTGTAATGTAATGCATTTTGTAATGTAATGCATTTTGTAAAGCACAACAGTACCGAAACACTACAGAACTGGGCCAAAAGCGCGAGTCCAAGGCTTTATATGCACCATAAACTGTCTAATTCAATGAAATAAGAATGTACAAAAACACTACCGAACTTTGTTTAAAGTGCTTCTTTGTGCTAGTCTTACGCTGACAACTCATTTTGTAATGTCACTATTAAAAAAGAGAGGAGAACGCACAAACACAACAAAAAAACTACAGAACTGTGCTTCAAGCACATCAAATAACTTGTCTGACGTTGAAAATGCTTTAGGAAGTGTCCATATTAAATAAGTTATACGAATGTACAAAACACCAGTAAAATTTAAAACTGGGCTTCAAAACTTCTCTGAGACTGTCTGACGCCTATGAATTCGGAAACGTCACTTCATAACAAAGTGATATAAATTTACAAAAACATTAAAAGTTACTAACACAATAAAATACATTCATTGATTATGTCTGACTCTAAAAATAAATTTTACGTTGTCACTTTTACAAGTGATTAATACAGCACAAAATACTATAGAACTGTTATTCAAAGCGCTTATTTGAACCTGTCTAACGCTGAAAATGCATTTTTTTATGTAATGCATTTTGTAAAGCACTACACTAACAAAACACTACAGAGCTGTGCTATAAGCGCGAGTCCAAAGATTTGCTTGCACTATAAATTGTCCAATTCAACAAAGTAATAAGAATGTACAAAAACATTAACGAACTGTGCTTAAAGAGCTTCTTTGAACTAGTCTGACGCTGACAACTCATTTTGTAATGTCACTACTAACAAAGAGATGAGAATGCACAAACACACCAGAACACTACAGAACTGTGCCGAGAGTCTTTTTATTAGATTGTCTGACACAAAAATCTGTTTATGTATTGTCCATAACAACAAAGTAATAGAAATGTACAACAACATTAAAACAACTCAGAACAGTTCTTAAAGCAAAGTATTAATCTTGTCTCACGCCAATAATGCATTAGAAAATATCCATTTCAACAAAGTGAATAGAATGTACGTGAACTCCAAAACAATAATGAACTGTGTTACAAAAAAAAACCCTAATATCAGATTTAAATAATTCAACATGGAGAATTTATAGATATCTATCACAACATTATTATGTATTAGGCTGCACATAGTTATTGTAGAGGTACTACATTCATTCAAACTACCCTCAATTTACTGCAGTCCATTCGAAACGGATGGTTATGATTACTTGGTGTTGAATATGTGTTAGATGTGGGTGTGCGATAATTATTTGAAGCGTGCGTCGGCACACCATCAAGTCATTTTATGTAAACTAGAAATGTGCACAAAGCACCAACACTTTAGAGAACTGTGCTAAAAGCGCGAGTCCAAAGCTTAATTTGCACCTTATACTGTCCAATTCAAAAAAGTAATTAGAATGTACAAAAACACTAACAAACTGTGCTTAAAGCGCTTCTTTGTGCTAGCCTGAAGCTGACAACTCATTTTGTAATGACTTTTTTCAAAGAGAGGAGAACGCACAAACACACCAAAACAGTACAGAACAGTGCCTAAATCACTGCCCGAGCAGTGCCTAAATCACTTCAATCCCTTCATTAATCATTTCTGACTCTAAAAATAAATGTTGCAATTTAACTTTCACAAGAGTGAAAAGAAAGCACAAAACACTAAAGAACTTTTTTCAAAAGCGCTGATTTGAACTCATCTAACGCTGAATATGCATTTTGTAATGTAATGCATTTTGTAAAGCACAACAGTACCGAATCACTACAGAACTGGGCAAAAAGCGCGAGTCCAAGGCTTTATATGCACCATAAACTGTCTAATTCAATGAAATAAGAATGTACAAAAACACTACCGAACTTTGTTTAAAGTGCTTCTTTGTGCTAGTCTTACGCTGACAACTCATTTTGTAATGTCACTATTAAAAAAGAGAGGAGAACGCACAAACACAAGCGCTGTTTTGAAAAGTGCTGTTTTGAACTCATCTAACGCTGAATATTCATTTTGTAATGTAATGCATTTTGTAATGTAATGCATTTTGTAAAGCACAACAGTACCGAAACACTACAGAACTGGGCCAAAAGCGCGAGTCCAAGGCTTTATATGCACCATAAACTGTCTAATTCAATGAAATAAGAATGTACAAAAACACTACCGAACTTTGTTTAAAGTGCTTCTTTGTGCTAGTCTTACGCTGACAACTCATTTTGTAATGTCACTATTAAAAAAGAGAGGAGAACGCACAAACACAACAAAAAAACTACAGAACTGTGCTTCAAGCACATCAAATAACTTGTCTGACGTTGAAAATGCTTTAGGAAGTGTCCATATTAAATAAGTTATACGAATGTACAAAACACCAGTAAAATTTAAAACTGGGCTTCAAAACTTCTCTGAGACTGTCTGACGCCTATGAATTCGGAAACGTCACTTCATAACAAAGTGATTAAAGTAAAAGTTACTAACACAATAAAATACATTCATTGATTATGTCTGACTCTAAAAATAAATTTTACGTTGTCACTTTTACAAGTGATTAATACAGCACAAAATACTATAGAACTGTTATTCAAAGCGCTTATTTGAACCTGTCTAACGCTGAAAATGCATTTTTTTATGTAATGCATTTTGTAAAGCACTACACTAACAAAACACTACAGAGCTGGGCTATAAGCGCGAGTCCAAAGATTTGCTTGCACTATAAATTGTCCAATTCAACAAAGTAATAAGAATGTACAAAAACATTAACGAACTGTGCTTAAAGAGCTTCTTTGAACTAGTCTGACGCTGACAACTTATTTTGTAATGTCACTACTAACAAAGAGATGAGAATGCACAAACACACCAGAACACTACAGAACTGTGCCGAGAGACTTTTTATTAGATTGTCTGACACAAAAATCTGTTTATGTATTGTCCATAACAACAAAGTAATAGAAATGTACAACAACACTAAAACAACTCAGAACAGTTCTTAAAGCAAAGTATTAATCTTGTCTCACGCCAATAATGCATTAGGAAATATCCATTTCAACAAAGTGTACCAGAATGTACCAGAACTACAAAACAATAAAGAAATGTGTTACAAAAAAAAAACTAATATCCGATTCGAATAATTCAACATGGAGAATTTATAGATATCTATCACAACAATATTATGTATTAGGCTGCACATAGTTATTGTAGAGGTACTACATTCATTCAAACTACCCTCAATTTACTGCAGTCCATTCGAAACAGATGGTTATGATTACTTGGTGTTGAATATGTCTTAGATATGGGTGTGCGATAATTATTTGAAGCGTGCGTCGGCACACCATCAAGTCCGTTTTATGTAAACTAGAAATGTGCACAAAGCACCAACACTTTAGAGAACTGTGCTAAAAGCGCGAGTCCAAAGCTTAATTTGCGCCTTATACTGTCCAATTCAAAAAAGTAATAAGAATGTACAAAAACACTAACAAACTGTGCTTAAAGCGCTTCTTTGTGCTAGCCTGAAGCTGACAACTCATTTTGAAATGACTTTTTTCAAAGAGAGGAGAACGCACAAACACACCAAAACAGTACAGAACAGTGCCTAAATCACTGCCCGGGCAGTGCCTAAACCACTTCAATCACTTCATTAATCATGTCTGACTCTAAAAATAAATGTTGCAATTTAACTTTCACAAGAGTGAAAAGAAAGCACAAAACACTAAAGAACTTTTTTCAAAAGCGCTGTTTTGAACTCATCTAACGCTGAATATTCATTTTGTAATGTAATGCATTTTGTAAAGCACAACAGTACCGAATCACTACAGAACTGGGCAAAAAGCGCGAGTCCAAGGCTTTATATGCACCATAAACTGTCTAATTCAATGAAATAAGAATGTACAAAAACACTACCGAACTTTGTTTAAAGCGCTTCTTTGTGCTAGTCTTACGCTGACAACTCATTTTGTAATGTCACTATTAAAAAAGAGAGGAGAACGCACAAACACAACAAAAAAACTACAGAACTGTGCTTCAAGCACATCAAATAACTTGTCTGACGTTGAAAATGCTTTAGGAAGTGTCCATATTAAATAAGTTATACGAATGTACAAAACACCAGTAAAATTTAAAACTGGGCTTCAAAACTTCTCTGAGACTGTCTGACGCCTATGAATTCGGCAACATCACTGTATAACAAAGTGATATGAATTCACAAAAACATTAAAAGTTTCTAGAACAATAAAATACATTCATTGATTATGTCTGACTCTAAAAATAAATTTTACGTTGTCACTTTTACAAGTGATAAAAACAGCACAAAATACTATAGAACTGTTATTCAAAGCGCTTATTTGAACCTGTCTAACGCTGAAAATGCATTTTTTTATGTAATGCATTTTGTAAAGCACAACACTAACAAAACACTACAGAGCTGGGCTATAAGCGAGAGTCCAAAGATTTGCTTGCACTATAAATTTTCCAATTCAACAAAGTAATAAGAATGTACAAAAACATTAACGAACTGTGCTTAAAGAGCTTCTTTGAACTAGTCTGACGCTGACAACTCATTTTGTAATGTCACTACTAACAAAGAGATGAGAATGCACAAACACACCAGAACACTACAGAACTGTGCCGAGAGACTTTTTATTAGATTGTCTGACACAAAAATCTGTTAATGTATTGTCCATAACAACAAAGTAATGGAAATGTACAAAAACACTAAAACAACTCTTACAGTTCTTAAAGCAAAGTATTAATCTTGTCTCACGCCAATAATGCATTAGGAAATATCCATTTCAACAAAGTGAATAGAATGTACGAGAACTACAAAACAATAAAGAACTGTGTTACAAAAAAAACCCTAATATCCGATTCGAATAATTCAACATGGAGAATTTATAGATATCTATCACAACATTATTATGTATTAGGCTGCACATAGTTATTGTAGAGGTACTACATTCATTCAAACTACCCTCAATTTACTGCAGTCCATTCGAAACAGATGGTTATGATTACTTGGTGTTGAATATGTCTTAGATATGGGTGTGCGATAATTATTTGAAGCGTGCGTCGGCACACCATCAAGTCCGTTTTATGTAAACTAGAAATGTGCACAAAGCACCAACACTTTAGAGAACTGTGCTAAAAGCGCGAGTCCAAAGCTTAATTTGCACCTTATACTGTCCAATTCAAAAAAGTAATAAGAATGTACAAAAACACTAACAAACTGTGCTTAATGCGCTTCTTTGTGCTAGCCTGAAGCTGACAACTCATTTTGTAATGACTTTTTTCAAAGAGAGGAGAACGCACAAACACACCAAAACAGTACAGAACAGTGCCTAAATCACTGCCCGGGCAGTGCCTAAACCACTTAAATCACTTCATTAATCATGTCTGACTCTAAAAATAAATGTTGCAATTTAACTTTCACAAGAGTGAAAAGAAAGAACAAAACACTAAAGAACTTTTCTCAAAAGCGCTGATTTGAACTCATCTAACGCTGAATATGCATTTTGTAATGTAATGCATTTTGTAAAGCACAACAGTACCGAAACACTACAGAACTGGGCCAAAAGCGCGAGTCCAAGGCTTTATATGCAATGAATGTATTTTATTGTTCTAGAAACTTTTAATGTTTTTGTGAATTCATATCACTTTGTTATACAGTGATGTTGCCGAATTCATAGGCGTCAGACAGTCTCAGAGAAGTTTTGAAGCCCAGTTTTGACTTTTTTCAAAGAGAGGAGAACGCACAAACACACCAAAACAGTACAGAACAGTGCCTAAATCACTGCCCGAGCAGTGCCTAAATCACTTCAATCCCTTCATTAATCATTTCTGACTCTAAAAATGAATGTTGCAATTTAACTTTCACAAGAGTGAAAAGAAAGCACAAAACACTAAAGAACTTTTCTTAAAAGCGCTGATTTGAACTCATCTAACGCTGAATATGCATTTTGTAATGTAATGCATTTTGTAAAGCACAACACTACCGAAACACTACAGAACTGGGCAAAAAGCGCGAGTCCAAGGCTTTATATGCACCATAAACTGTCTAATTCAATGAAATAAGAATGTACAAAAACACTACCGAACTTTGTTTAAAGCGCTTCTTTGTGCTAGTCTTATGCTGACAACTCATTTTGTAATGTCACTATTAAAAAAGAGAGGAGAACGCACAAACACAACAAAAAAACTACAGAACTGTGCTTCAAGCACATCAATTAACTTGTCTGACGTTGAAAATGCTTTAGGAAGTGTCCATATTAAATAAGTTATACGAATGTACAAAACACCAGTAAAATTTAAAACTGGGCTTCAAAACTTCTCTGAGATTGTCTGACGCCTATGAATTCGGCAACGTCACTTTAAACCAAAGTGATATAAATTTACAAAAACATTAAAAGTTACTTAGACAATAAAATACATTCACTGATTATGTCTGACTCTAAAAATAAATTTTACGTTGTCACTTTTACAAGTGATTAATACAGCACAAAATACTAAAGAACTGTTATTCAAAGCGCTAATTTGAACCTGTCTAATGCTGAAAATGCATTTTTTTATGTAATGCATTTTGTAAAGCACAACACTAACAAAACACAACAGAGCTGGGCTATAAGCGCGAGTCCAAAGCTTTGCTGGCACTATAAATTGTCCAATTCAACAAAGTAATAAGAATGTTCAAAAATATTAACGAACTGTGCTTAAAGAGCTTCTTTGAACTAGTCTGACGCTGACAACTCATTTTGTAATGTCACTACTAACAAAGAGATGAGAATGCACAAACACACAAGAACACTACAGAACTGTGCCGAGAGACTTTTTATTAGATTGTCTGACACAAAAATCTGTTTATGTATTGTCCATAACAACAAAGTAATAGAAATGTACAAAAACACTAAAACAACTCAGAACAGTTCTTAACGCAAAGTATTAATCTTGTCTCACGCCGATAATGCATTAGGAAATATCCATTTCAACAAAGTGAATAGAATGTACGAGAACTCCAAAACAATAAAGATCTGTGTTACAAAAAAAACCCTAATATCAGATTTAAATAATTCAACATGGAGAATTTATAGATATCTATCACAACATTATTATGTATTAGGCTGCACATAGTTATTGTAGAGGTACTACATTCATTCAAACTACCCTCAATTTACTGCAGTCCATTCGAAACGGATGGTTATGATTACTTGGTGTTGAATATGTGTTAGATGTGGGTGTGCGATAATTATTTGAAGCGTGCGTCGGCACACCATCAAGTCATTTTATGTAAACTAGAAATGTGCACAAAGCACCAACACTTTAGAGAACTGTGCTAAAAGCGCGAGTCCAAAGCTTAATTTGCACCTTATACTGTCCAATTCAAAAAAGTAATAAGAATGTACAAAAACACTAACAAACTGTGCTTAAAGCGCTTCTTTGTGCTAGCCTGAAGCTGACAACTCATTTTGAAATGACTTTTTTCAAAGAGAGGAGAACGCACAAACACACCAAAACAGTACAGAACAGTGCCTAAATCACTGCCCGTGCAGTGCCTAAACCACTTCAATCACTTCATTAATCATGTTTGACTCTAAAAATAAATGTTGCAATTTAACTTTCACAAGAGTGAAAAGAAAGCACAAAACACTAAAGAACTTTTTTCAAAAGCGCTGATTTGAACTCATCTAACGCTGAATATGCATTTTGTAATGTAATGCATTTTGTAAAGCACAACAGTACCGAATCACTACAGAACTGGGCAAAAAGCGCGAGTCCAAGGCTTTATATGCACCATAAACTGTCTAATTCAATGAAATAAGAATGTACAAAAACACTACCGAACTTTGTTTAAAGCGCTTCTTTGTGCTAGTCTTACGCTGACAACTCATTTTGTAATGTCACTATTAAAAAAGAGAGGAGAACGCACAAACACAACAAAAAAACTACAGAACTGTGCTTCAAGCACATCAATTAACTTGTCTGACGTTGAAAATGCTTTAGGAAGTGTCCATATTAAATAAGTTATACGAATGTACAAAACACCAGTAAAATTTAAAACTGGGCTTCAAAACTTCTCTGAGATTGTCTGACGCCTATGAATTCGGCAACGTCACTTTAAACCAAAGTGATATAAATTTACAAAAACATTAAAAGTTACTTGGACAATAAAATACATTCATTGATTATGTCTGACTCTAAAAATAAATTTTACGTTGTCACTTTTACAAGTCATTAATACAGCACAAAATACTAAAGAACTGTTATTCAAAGCGCTAATTTGAACCTGTCTAACGCTGAAAATGCATTTTTTTATGTAATGCATTTTGTAAAGCACAACACTAACAAAACACAACAGAGCTGGGCTATAAGCGCGAGTCCAAAGCTTTGCTTGCACTATAAATTGTCCAATTCAACAACGTAATAAGAATGTTCAAAAACATTAACGAACTGTGCTTAAAGAGCTTCTTTGAACTAGTCTGACGCTGACAACTCATTTTGTAATGTCACTACTAACAAAGAGATGAGAATGCACAAACACACAAGAACACTACAGAACTGTGCCGAGAGACTTTTTATTAGATTGTCTGACACAAAAATCTGTTTATGTATTGTCCATAACAACAAAGTAATAGAAATGTACAACAACATGAAAACAACTCAGAACAGTTCTTAAAGCAAAGTATTAATCTTGTCTCACGCCGATAATGCATTAGGAAATATCCATTTCAACAAAGTGAATAGAATGTACGAGAACTCCAAAACAATAAAGAACTGTGTTACAAAAAAAACCCTAATATCAGATTTAAATAATTCAACATGGAGAATTTATAGATATCTATCACAACATTATTATGTATTAGGCTGCACATAGTTATTGTAGAGGTACTACATTCATTCAAACTACCCTCAATTTACTGCAGTCCATTCGAAACGGATGGTTATGATTACTTGGTGTTGAATATGTGTTAGATGTGGGTGTGCGATAATTATTTGAAGCGTGCGTCGGCACACCATCAAGTCATTTTATGTAAACTAGAAATGTGCACAAAGCACCAACACTTTAGAGAACTGTGCTAAAAGCGCGAGTCCAAAGCTTAATTTGCACCTTATACTGTCCAATTCAAAAAAGTAATAAGAATGTACAAAAACACTAACAAACTGTGCTTAAAGCGCTTCTTTGTGCTAGCCTGAAGCTGACAACTCATTTTGAAATGACTTTTTTCAAAGAGAGGAGAACGCACAAACACACCAAAACAGTACAGAACAGTGCCTAAATCACTGCCCGTGCAGTGCCTAAACCACTTCAATCACTTCATTAATCATGTTTGACTCTAAAAATAAATGTTGCAATTTAACTTTCACAAGAGTGAAAAGAAAGCACAAAACACTAAAGAACTTTTTTCAAAAGCGCTGATTTGAACTCATCTAACGCTGAATATGCATTTTGTAATGTAATGCATTTTGTAAAGCACAACAGTACCGAATCACTACAGAACTGGGCAAAAAGCGCGAGTCCAAGGCTTTATATGCACCATAAACTGTCTAATTCAATGAAATAAGAATGTACAAAAACACTACCGAACTTTGTTTAAAGCGCTTCTTTGTGCTAGTCTTACGCTGACAACTCATTTTGTAATGTCACTATTAAAAAAGAGAGGAGAACGCACAAACACAACAAAAAAACTACAGAACTGTGCTTCAAGCACATCAATTAACTTGTCTGACGTTGAAAATGCTTTAGGAAGTGTCCATATTAAATAAGTTATACGAATGTACAAAACACCAGTAAAATTTAAAACTGGGCTTCAAAACTTCTCTGAGATTGTCTGACGCCTATGAATTCGGCAACGTCACTTTAAACCAAAGTGATATAAATTTACAAAAACATTAAAAGTTACTTGGACAATAAAATACATTCATTGATTATGTCTGACTCTAAAAATAAATTTTACGTTGTCACTTTAACAAGTCATTAATACAGCACAAAATACTAAAGAACTGTTATTCAAAGCGCTAATTTGAACCTGTCTAACGCTGAAAATGCATTTTTTTATGTAATGCATTTTGTAAAGCACAACACTAACAAAACACAACAGAGCTGGGCTATAAGCGCGAGTCCAAAGCTTTGCTTGCACTATAAATTGTCCAATTCAACAACGTAATAAGAATGTTCAAAAACATTAACGAACTGTGCTTAAAGAGCTTCTTTGAACTAGTCTGACGCTGACAACTCATTTTGTAATGTCACTACTAACAAAGAGATGAGAATGCACAAACACACAAGAACACTACAGAACTGTGCCGAGAGACTTTTTATTAGATTGTCTGACACAAAAATCTGTTTATGTATTGTCCATAACAACAAAGTAATAGAAATGTACAACAACATGAAAACAACTCAGAACAGTTCTTAAAGCAAAGTATTAATCTTGTCTCACGCCGATAATGCATTAGGAAATATCCATTTCAACAAAGTGAATAGAATGTACGAGAACTCCAAAACAATAAAGAACTGTGTTACAAAAAAACCCTAATATCAGATTTAAATAATTCAACATGGAGAATTTATAGATATCTATCACAACATTATTATGTATTAGGCTGCACATAGTTATTGTAGAGGTACTACATTCATTCAAACTACCCTCAATTTACTGCAGTCCATTCGAAACGGATGGTTATGATTACTTGGTGTTGAATATGTGTTAGATGTGGGTGTGCGATAATTATTTGAAGCGTGCGTCGGCACACCATCAAGTCCGTTTTATGCAAACAAGAAATGTGCACAAAGCACCAAAACTTTAGAGAACTGTGCTAAAAGCGCAAGTCCAAAGCTTAATTTGCGCCTTATACTGTCCAATTCAAAAAAGTAATAACAATGTACAAAAACACTAACAAACTGTGCTTAAAGCGCTTCTTTGTGCTAGCCTGAAGCTGACAACTCATTTTGAAATGACTTTTTTCAAAGAGAGGAGAACGCACAAACACACCAAAACAGTACAGAACAGTGCCTAAATCACTGCCCGGGCAGTGCCTAAACCACTTCAATCACTTCATTAATCATTTCTAACTCTAAAAATGAATGTTGCAATTTAACTTTCACAAGAGTGAAAAGAAAGAACAAAACACTAAAGAACTTTTCTCAAAAGCGCTGATTTGAACTCATCTAACGCTGAATATGCATTTTGTAATGTAATGCATTTTGTAAAGCACAACACTACCGAAACACTACAGAACTGGGCAAAAAGCGCGAGTCCAAGGCTTTATATGCACCATAAACTGTCTAATTCAATGAAATAAGAATGTACAAAAACACTACCGAACTTTGTTTAAAGCGCTTCTTTGTGCTAGTCTTACGCTGACAACTCATTTTGTAATGTCACTATTAAAAAAGAGAGGAGAACGCACAAACACAACAAAAAAACTACAGAACTGTGCTTCAAGCACATTAATTAACTTGTCTGACGTTGAAAATGCTTTAGGAAGTGTCCATATTAAATAAGTTATACGAATGTACAAAACACCAGTAAAATTTAAAACTGGGCTTCAAAACTTCTCTGAGACTGTCTGACGCCTATGAATTCGGCAACGTCACTTCATAACAAAGTGATATAAATTTACAAAAACATTAAAAGTTACTAACACAATAAAATACATTCATTGATTATGTCTGACTCTAAAAATAAATTTTACGTTGTCACTTTTACAAGTCATTAATACAGCACAAAATACTAAAGAACTGTTATTCAAAGCGCTAATTTGAACCTGTCTAACGCTGAAAATGCATTTTTTTATGTAATGCATTTTGTAAAGCACTACACTAACAAAACACAACAGAGCTGGGCTATAAGCGCGAGTCCAAAGATTTGCTTGCACTATAAATTGTCCAATTCAACAAAGTAATAAGAATGTACAAAAACATTAACGAACTGTGCTTAAAGAGCTTCTTTGAACTAGTCTGACGCTGACAACTCATTTTGTAATGTCACTACTAACAAAGAGATGAGAATGCACAAACACACCAGAACACTACAGAACTGTGCCGAGAGACTTTTTATTAGATTGTCTGACACAAAAATCTGTTTATGTATTGTCCATAACAACAAAGTAATTGAAATGTACAACAACATTAAAACAACTCAGAACAGTTCTTAAAGCAAAGTATTAATCTTGTCTCACGCCAATAATGCATTAGGAAATATCCATTTCAACAAAGTGAAAAGAATGTACGAGAACTCCAAAACAATAAAGAACTGTGTTACAAAAAAAACCCTAATATCAGATTTAAATAATTAAACATGGAGAATTTATAGATATCTATCACAACATTATTATGTATTAGGCTGCACATAGTTATTGTAGAGGTACTACATTCATTCAAACTACCCTCAATTTACTGCAGTCCATTCGAAACGGATGGTTATGATTACTTGGTGTTGAATATGTGTTAGATGTGGGTGTGCGATAATTATTTGAAGCGTGCGTCGGCACACCATCAAGTCATTTTATGTAAACTAGAAATGTGCACAAAGCACCAACACTTTAGAGAACTGTGCTAAAAGCGCGAGTCCAAAGCTTAATTTGCACCTTATACTGTCCAATTCAAAAAAGTAATAAGAATGTACAAAAACACTAACAAACTGTGCTTAAAGCGCTTCTTTGTGCTAGCCTGAAGCTGACAACTCATTTTGTAATGACTTTTTTCAAAGAGAGGAGAACGCACAAACACACCAAAACAGTACAGAACAGTGCCTAAATCACTGCCCGAGCAGTGCCTAAATCACTTCAATCCCTTCATTAATCATTTCTGACTCTAAAAATGAATGTTGCAATTTAACTTTCACAAGAGTGAAAAGAAAGCACAAAACACTAAAGAACTTATTTCAAAAGCGCTGATTTGAACTCATCTAACGCTGAATATGCATTTTGTAATGTAATGCATTTTGTAAAGCACAACAGTACCGAATCACTACAGAACTGGGCAAAAAGCGCGAGTCCAAGGCTTTATATGCACCATAAACTGTCTAATTCAATGAAATAAGAATGTACAAAAACACTACCGAACTTTGTTTAAAGCGCTTCTTTGTGCTAGTCTTACGCTGACAACTCATTTTGTAATGTCACTATTAAAAAAGAGAGGAGAACGCACAAACACAACAAAAAAACTACAGAACTGTGCTTCAAGCACATCAATTAACTTGTCTGACGTTGAAAATGCTTTAGGAAGTGTCCATATTAAATAAGTTATACGAATGTACAAAACACCAGTAAAATTTAAAACTGGGCTTCAAAACTTCTCTGAGATTGTCTGACGCCTATGAATTCGGCAACGTCACTTTATAACAAAGTGATATAAATTTACAAAAACATTAAAAGTTACTTGGACAATAAAATACATTCATTGACTGTTTCTGACTCTAAAAATAAATTTTACGTTGTCACTTTTACAAGTGATTAATACAGCACAAAATACTATAGAACTGTTATTCAAAGCGCTTATTTGAACCTGTCTAACGCTGAAAATGCATTTTTTCATGTAATGCATTTTGTAAAGCACAACACTAACAAAACACTACAGAGCTGGGCTATAAGCGCGAGTCCAAAGATTTGCTTGCACTATAAATTGTCCAATTCAACAAAGTAATAAGAATGTACAAAAACATTAACGAACTGTGCTTAAAGAGCTTCTTTGAACTAGTCTGACGCTGACAACTCATTTTGTAATGTCACTACTAACAAAGAGATGAGAATGCACAAACACACCAGAACACTACAGAACTGTGCCGAGAGACTTTTTATTAGATTGTCTGACACAAAAATCTGTTTATGTATTGTCCATAACAACAAAGTAATAGAAATGTACAACAACACTAAAACAACTCAGAACAGTTCTTAAAGCAAAGTATTAATCTTGTCTCACGCCAATAATGCATTAGGAAATATCCATTTCAACAAAGTGAATAGAATGTACCAGAACTACAAAACAATAAAGAACTGTGTTACAAAAAAAAACTAATATCCGATTCGAATAATTCAACATGGAGAATTTATAGATATCTATCACAACATTATTATGTATTAGGCTGCACATAGTTATTGTAGAGGTACTACATTCATTCAAACTACCCTCAATTTACTGCAGTCCATTCGAAACAGATGGTTATGATTACTTGGTGTTGAATATGTCTTAGATATGGGTGTGCGATAATTATTTGAAGCGTGCGTCGGCACACCATCAAGTCCGTTTTATGTAAACTAGAAATGTGCACAAAGCACCAACACTTTAGAGAACTGTGCTAAAAGCGCGAGTCCAAAGCTTAATTTGCGCCTTATACTGTCCAATTCAAAAAAGTAATAAGAATGTACAAAAACACTAACAAACTGTGCTTAAAGCGCTTCTTTGTGCTAGCCTGAAGCTGACAACTCATTTTGAAATGACTTTTTTCAAAGAGAGGAGAACGCACAAACACACCAAAACAGTACAGAACAGTGCCTAAATCACTGCCCGGGCAGTGCCTAAACCACTTCAATCACTTCATTAATCATGTCTGACTCTAAAAAAAAATGTTGCAATTTAACTTTCACAAGAGTGAAAAGAAAGCACAAAACACTAAAGAACTTTTTTCAAAAGCGCTGATTTGAACTCATCTAACGCTGAATATTCATTTTGTAATGTAATGCATTTTGTAATGTAATGCATTTTGTAAAGCACAACAGTACCGAAACACTACAGAACTGGGCCAAAAGCGCGAGTCCAAGGCTTTATATGCACCATAAACTGTCTAATTCAATGAAATAAGAATGTACAAAAACACTACCGAACTTTGTTTAAAGCGCTTCTTTGTGCTAGTCTTACGCTGACAACTCATTTTGTAATGTCACTATTAAAAAAGAGAGGAGAACGCACAAACACAACAAAAAAACTACAGAACTGTGCTTCAAGCACATCAATTAACTTGTCTGACGTTGAAAATGCTTTAGGAAGTGTCCATATTAAATAAGTTATACGAATGTACAAAACACCAGTAAAATTTAAAACTGGGCTTCAAAACTTCTCTGAGATTGTCTGACGCCTATGAATTCGGCAACGTCACTTTATAACAAAGTGATATAAATTTACAAAAACATTAAAAGTTACTTGGACAATAAAATACATTCATTGACTGTTTCTGACTCTAAAAATAAATTTTACGTTGTCACTTTTACAAGTGATTAATACAGCACAAAATACTATAGAACTGTTATTCAAAGCGCTTATTTGAACCTGTCTAACGCTGAAAATGCATTTTTTCATGTAATGCATTTTGTAAAGCACAACACTAACAAAACACTACAGAGCTGGGCTATAAGCGCGAGTCCAAAGATTTGCTTGCACTATAAATTGTCCAATTCAACAAAGTAATAAGAATGTACAAAAACATTAACGAACTGTGCTTAAAGAGCTTCTTTGAACTAGTCTGACGCTGACAACTCATTTTGTAATGTCACTACTAACAAAGAGATGAGAATGCACAAACACACCAGAACACTACAGAACTGTGCCGAGAGACTTTTTATTAGATTGTCTGACACAAAAATCTGTTTATGTATTGTCCATAACAACAAAGTAATAGAAATGTACAACAACATTAAAACAACTCAGAACAGTTCTTAAAGCAAAGTATTAATCTTGTCTCACGCCAATAATGCATTAGGAAATATCCATTTCAACAAAGTGAATAGAATGTACGTGAACTCCAAAACAATAAAGAACTGTGTTACAAAAAAAAACCCTAATATCAGATTTAAATAATTCAACATGGAGAATTTATAGATATCTATCACAACATTATTATGTATTAGGCTGCACATAGTTATTGTAGAGGTACTACATTCATTCAAACTACCCTCAATTTACTGCAGTCCATTCGAAACAGATGGTTATGATTACTTGGTGTTGAATATGTCTTAGATATGGGTGTGCGATATTTATTTGAAGCGTGCGTCGGCACACCATCAAGTCCGTTTTATGTAAACTAGAAATGTGCACAAAGCACCAACACTTTAGAGAACTGTGCTAAAAGCGCGAGTCCAAAGCTTAATTTGCACCTTATACTGTCCAATTCAAAAAAGTAATGAGAATGTACAAAAACACTAACAAACTGTGCTTAATGCGCTTCTTTGTGCTAGCCTGAAGCTGACAACTCATTTTGTAATGACTTTTTTCAAAGAGAGGAGAACGCACAAACACACCAAAACAGTACAGAACAGTGCCTAAATCACTGCCCGGGCAGTGCCTAAACCACTTAAATCACTTCATTAATCATGTCTGACTCTAAAAATGAATGTTGCAATTTAACTTTCACAAGAGTGAAAAGAAAGCACAAAACACTAAAGAACTTTTCTTAAAAGCGCTGATTTGAACTCATCTAATGCTGAATATGCATTTTGTAATTTAATGCATTTTGTAAAGCACAACACTACCGAAACACTACAGAACTGGGCAAAAAGCGCGAGTCCAAGGCTTTATATGCACCATAAACTGTCTAATTCAATGAAATTAGAATGTACAAAAACACTGCCGAACTTTGTTTAAAGCGCTTTTTTGTGCTAGTCTTACGCTGACAACTCATTTTGTAATGTCACTATTAAAAAAGAGAGGAGAACGCACAAACACAACAAAAAAACTACAGAACTGTGCTTCAAGCACATCAATTAACTTGTCTGACGTTGAAAATGCTTCAGGAAGTGTCCATATCAACTAAGTTATACGAATGTACAAAACACCAGTAAAATTTAAAACTGGGCTTCAAAACTTCTCTGAGATTGTCTGACGCCTATGAATTCGGCAACGTCACTGTAAAACAAAGTGATATGAATTCACAAAAACATTAAAAGTCACTAGGACAATAAAATACATTCATTGATTATGTCTGACTCTAAAAATAAATTTTACGTTGTCACTTTTACAAGTGATTAATACAGCACAAAATACTAAAGAACTGTTATTCAAAGCGCTTATTTGAACCTGTCTAAAGCTGAAAATGCAATTTTTTATGTAATGCATTTTGTAAAGCACAACACTAACAAAACACTACAGAGCTGGGCTATAAGCGCGAGTCCAAAGCTTTGCTTGCACTATAAATTGTCCAATTCAACAAAGTAATAAGAATGTACAAAAACATTAACGAACTGTGCTTAAAGAGCTTCTTTGAACTAGTCTGACGCTGACAACTCATTTTGTAATGTCACTACTAACAAAGAGATGAGAATGCACAAACACACCAGAACACTACACAACTGTGCCGAGAAACTTTTTATTAGATTGTCTGACACAAAAATCTGATTATGTATTGTCTATAACAACAAAGTAATGGAAATGTACAAAAACACTAAAACAACTCAGAACAGTTCTTAAAGCAAAGTATTAATCTTGTCTCACGCCGATAATGCATTAGGAAATATCCATTTCAACAAAGTGAATAGAATGTACGAGAACTACAAAACAATAAAGAACTGTGTTACAAAAAAAAACCCTAATATCCGATTCGAATAATTCAACATGAAAAATTTATAGATATCTATCAGAACATAATAGTATTAGGCTGCACATAGTTAATGTAGAGGTACTACATTCATTCAAACTACCCTCAATTTACTGCAGTCCATTCGAAACGGATGGTTATGATTACTTGGTGTTGAATATTTGTTAGATATGGGTGTGCGATAATTATTTGAAGCGTGCGTCGGCACACCATCAAGTCCATTTTATGTAAACTAAAAATGTGCACAAAGCACCAACACTTTAGAGAACTGTGCTAAAAGCGCGAGTCCAAAGCTTAATTTGCGCCTTATACTGTCCAATTCAAAAAAGTAATAAGAATGTACAAAAACACTAACAAACTGTGCTTAAAGCGCTTCTTTGTGCTAGCCTGAAGCTGACAACTCATTTTGTAATGACTTTTTTCAAAGAGAGGAGAGCGCACAAACACACCAAAACAGTACAGAACAGTGCCTAAATCACTGCCCTAGCAGTACCTAAATAACTTCAATCACTTCATTAATCATTTCTGACTCTAAAAATGAATGTTGCAATTTAACTTTTACAAGAGTGAAAAGAAAGCACAAAACACTAAAGAACTTTTCTTAAAAGCTCTGATTTGAACTCATCTAACGCTGAATATGCATTTTGTAATTTAATGCATTTTGTAAAGCACAACACTACCGAAACACTACAGAACTGGGCCAAAAGCGCGAGTCCAAGGCTTTATATGCACCATAAACTGTCTAATTCAATGAAATAAAAATGTACAAAAACACTACCGAACTTTGTTTAAAGCGCTTTTTTGTGCTAGTCTTACGCTGACAACTCATTTTGTAATGTCACTATTAAAAAAGAGCGAGAACGCACAAACACAACAAAAAAACTACAGAACTGTGCTTCAAGCACATCAATTAACTTGTCTGACGTTGAAAATGCTTCAGGAAGTGTCCATATCAACTAAGTTATACGAATGTACAAAACACCAGTAAAATTTAAAACTGGGCTTCAAAACTTCTCTGAGATTGTCTGACGCCTATGAATTCGGCAACGTCACTGTAAAACAAAGTGATATGAATTCACAAAAACATTAAAAGTCACTAGGACAATAAAATACATTCATTGATTATGTCTGACTCTAAAAATAAATTTTACGTTGTCACTTTTACAAGTGATTAATACAGCACAAAATACTAAAGAACTGTTATTCACAGCGCTTATTTGAACCTGTCTAAAGCTGAAAATGCAATTTTTTATGTAATGCATTTTGTAAAGCACAACACTAACAAAACACTACAGAGCTGGGCTATAAGCGCGAGTCCAAAGCTTTGCTTGCACTATAAATTGTCCAATTCAACAAAGTAATAAGAATGTACAAAAACATTAACGAACTGTGCTTAAAGAGCTTCTTTGAACTAGTCTGACGCTGACAACTCATTTTGTAATGTCACTACTAACAAAGAGATGAGAATGCACAAACACACCAGAACACTACACAACTGTGCCGAGAGACTTTTTATTAGATTGTCTGACACAAAAATCTGTTTATGTATTGTCTATAACAACAAAGTAATGGAAATGTACAAAAACACTAAAACAACTCAGAACAGTTCTTAAAGCAAAGTATTAATCTTGTCTCACGCCGATAATGCATTAGGAAATATCCATTTCAACAAAGTGAATAGAATGTACGAGAACTACAAAACAATAAAGAACTGTGTTACAAAAAAAAACCCTAATATCCGATTCGAATAATTCAACATGAAAAATTTATAGATATCTATCAGAACATAATAGTATTAGGCTGCACATAGTTAATGTAGAGGTACTTTATTCATTCAAACTACCCTCAATTTACTGCAGTCCATTCGAAACGGATGGTTATGATTACTTGGTGTTGAATATTTGTTAGATATGGGTGTGCGATAATTATTTGAAGCGTGCGTCGGCACACCATCAAGTCCGTTTTATGTAAACTAAAAATGTGCACAAAGCACCAACACTTTAGAGAACTGTGCTAAAAGCGCGAGTCCAAAGCTTAATTTGCGCCTTATACTGTCCAATTCAAAAAAGTAATAAGAATGTACAAAAACACTAACAAACTGTGCTTAAAGCGCTTCTTTGTGCTAGCCTGAAGCTGACAACTCATTTTGTAATGACTTTTTTCAAAGAGAGGAGAACGCACAAACACACCAAAACAGTACAGAACAGTGCCTAAATCACTGCCCGGGCAGTGCCTAAACCACTTCAATCACTTCATTAATCATGTCTGACTCTAAAAATAAATGTTGCAATTTAACTTTCACAAGAGTGAAAAGAAAGCACAAAACACTAAAGAACTTTTCTTAAAAGCGCTGATTTGAACTCATCTAGCGCTGAATATGCATTTTGTAATTTAATGCATTTTGTAAAGCACAACACTACCGAAACACTACAGAACTGGGCAAAAAGCGCGAGTCCAAGGCTTTATATGCACCATAAACTGTCTAATTCAATGAAATTAGAATGTACAAAAACACTGCCGAACTTTGTTTAAAGCGCTTTTTTGTGCTAGTCTTACGCTGACAACTCATTTTGTAATGTCACTATTAAAAAAGAGAGGAGAACGCACAAACACAACAAAAAAACTACAGAACTGTGCTTCAAGCACATCAATTAACTTGTCTGACGTTGAAAATGCTTTAGGAAGTGTCCATATCAACTAAGTTATACGAATGTACAAAACACCAGTAAAATTTAAAACTGGGCTTCAAAACTTCTCTGAGATTGTCTGACGCCTATGAATTCGGCAACGTCACTTTATAACAAAAAGATATAAATTTACAAAAACATTAAAAGTTACTTGGACAATAAAATACATTCATTGATTATGTCTGACTCTAAAAATAAATTTTACGTTGTCACTTTTACAAGTGATTAATACAGCACAAAATACTAAAGAACTGTTATTAAAAGCGCTAATTTGAACCTGTCTAACGCTGAAAATGCATTTTTTTATGTAATGCATTTTGTAAAGCACTACACTAACAAAACACTACAGAGCTGGGCTATAAGCGCGAGTCCAAAGATTTGCTTGCACTATAAATTGTCCAATTCAACAAAGTAATAAGAATGTACAAAAACATTAACGAACTGTGCTTAAAGAGCTTCTTTGAACTAGTCTGACGCTGACAACTCATTTTGTAATGTCACTACTAACAAAGAGATGAGAATGCACAAACACACCAGAACACTACAGAACTGTGCCGAGAGACTTTTTATTAGATTGTCTGACACAAAAATCTGTTTATGTATTGTCCATAACAACAAAGTAATAGAAATGTACAACAACATTAAAACAACTCAGAACAGTTCTTAAAGCAAAGTATTAATCTTGTCTCACGCCAATAATGCATTAGGAAATATCCATTTCAACAAAGTGAATAGAATGTACGTGAACTCCAAAACAATAAAGAGCTGTGTTACAAAAAAAAACCCTAATATCAGATTTAAATAATTCAACATGGAGAATTTATAGATATCTATCACAACATTATTATGTATTAGGCTGCACATAGTTATTGTAGAGGTACTACATTCATTCAAACTACCCTCAATTTACTGCAGTCCATTCGAAACGGATGGTTATGATTACTTGGTGTTGAATATGTCTTAGATATGGGTGTGCGATAATTATTTGAAGCGTGCGTCGGCACACCATCAAGTCCGTTTTATGTAAACTAGAAATGTGCACAAAGCACCAACACTTTAGAGAACTGTGCTAAAAGCGCGAGTCCAAAGCTTAATTTGCACCTTATACTGTCCAATTCAAAAAAGTAATAAGAATGTACAAAAACACTAACAAACTGTGCTTAAAGCGCTTCTTTGTGCTAGCCTGAAGCTGACAACTCATTTTGTAATGACTTTTTTCAAAGAGAGGAGAACGCACAAACACAACAAAACAGTACACAACAGTGCCTAAATCACTGCCCGGGCAGTGCCTAAACCACTTCAATCACTTCATTAATCATGTCTGACTCTAAAAATAAATGTTGCAATTTAACTTTCACAAGAGTGAAAAGAAAGAACAAAACACTAAAGAACTTTTCTCAAAAGCGCTGATTTGAACTCATCTAACGCTGAATATGCATTTTGTAATGTAATGCATTTTGTAAAGCACAACACTACCGAAACACTACAGAACTGGGCAAAAAGCGCGAGTCCAAGGCTTTATATGCACCATAAACTGTCTAATTCAATGAAATAAGAATGTACAAAAACACTTCCGAACTTTGTTTAAAGTGCTTCTTTGTGCTAGTCTTACGCTGACAACTCATTTTGTAATGTCACTATTAAAAAAGAGAGAAGAACGCACAAACACAACAAAAAAACTACAGAACTGTGCTTCAAGCACATCAAATAACTTGTCTGACGTTGAAAATGCTTTAGGAAGTGTCCATATTAAATAAGTTATACGAATGTACAAAACACCAGTAAAATTTAAAACTGGGCTTCAAAACTTCTCTGAGATTGTCTGACGCCTATGAATTCGGCAACGTCACTTCATAACAAAGTGATAAAAATTTACAAAAACATTAAAAGTTACTAACACAATAAAATACATTGATTATGTCTGACTCTAAAAATAAATTTTACGTTGTCACTTTTACAAGTGATTAATACAGCACAAAATACTATAGAACTGTTATTCAAAGCGCTTATTTGAACCTGTCTAACGCTGAAAATGCATTTTTTTATGTAATGCATTTTGTAAAGCACAACACTAACAAAACACTACAGAGCTGGGCTATAAGCGCGAGTCCAAAGATTTGCTTGCACTGTAAATTGTCCAATTCAACAACGTAATAAGAATGGACAAAAACATTAACGAACTGTGCTTAAAGAGCTTCTTTGAACTAGTCTGACGCTGACAACTCATTTTGTAATGTCACTACTAACAAAGAGATGAGAATGCACAAACACACCAGAACACTACAGAACTGTGCCGAGAGACTTTTTATTAGATTGTCTGACACAAAAATCTGTTTATGTATTGTCCATAACAACAAAGTAATAGAAATGTACAACAACACTAAAACAACTCAGAACAGTTCTTAAAGCAAAGTATTAATCTTGTCTCACGCCAATAATGCATTAGGAAATATCCATTTCAACAAAGTGAATAGAATGTACCAGAACTACAAAACAATAAAGAACTGTGTTACAAAAAAAAACTAATATCCGATTCGAATAATTCAACATGGAGAATTTATAGATATCTATCACAACATTATTATGTATTAGGCTGCACATAGTTATTGTAGAGGTACTACATTCATTCAAACTACCCTCAATTTACTGCAGTCCATTCGAAACAGATGGTTATGATTACTTGGTGTTGAATATGTCTCAGATATGGGTGTGCGATAATTATTTGAAGCGTGCGTCGGCACACCATCAAGTCCGTTTTATGTAAACTAGAAATGTGCACAAAGCACCAACACTTTAGAGAACTGTGCTAAAAGCGCGAGTCCAAAGCTTAATTTGCGCCTTATACTGTCCAATTCAAAAAAGTAATAAGAATGTACAAAAACACTAACAAACTGTGCTTAAAGCGCTTCTTTGTGCTAGCCTGAAGCTGACAACTCATTTTGAAATGACTTTTTTCAAAGAGAGGAGAACGCACAAACACACCAAAACAGTACAGAACAGTGCCTAAATCACTGCCCGGGCAGTGCCTAAACCACTTCAATCACTTCATTAATCATGTCTGACTCTAAAAATAAATGTTGCAATTTAACTTTCACAAGAGTGAAAAGAAAGCACAAAACACTAAAGAACTTTTTTCAAAAGCGCTGATTTGAACTCATCTAACGCTGAATATTCATTTTGTAATGTAATGCATTTTGTAATGTAATGCATTTTGTAAAGCACAACAGTACCGAAACACTACAGAACTGGGCCAAAAGCGCGAGTCCAAGGCTTTATATGCACCATAAACTGTCTAATTCAATGAAATAAGAATGTACAAAAACACTACCGAACTTTGTTTAAAGTGCTTCTTTGTGCTAGTCTTACGCTGACAACTCATTTTGTAATGTCACTATTAAAAAAGAGAGGAGAACGCACAAACACAACAAAAAAACTACAGAACTGTGCTTCAAGCACATCAAATAACTTGTCTGACGTTGAAAATGCTTTAGGAAGTGTCCATATTAAATAAGTTATACGAATGTACAAAACACCAGTAAAATTTAAAACTGGGCTTCAAAACTTCTCTGAGACTGTCTGACGCCTATGAATTCGGCAAAGTCACTGTATAACAAAGTGATATGAATTCACAAAAACATTAAAAGTTTCTAGGACAATAAAATACATTCATTGATTATGTCTGACTCTAAAAATAAATTTTACGTTGTCACTTTTACAAGTGATAAAAACAGCACAAAATACTATAGAACTGTTATTCAAAGCGCTTATTTGAACCTGTCTAACGCTGAAAATGCATTTTTTTTATGTAATGCATTTTGTAAAGCACTACACTAACAAAACACTACAGAGCTGGGCTATAAGCACGAGTCCAAAGCTTTGCTTGCACTATAAATTGTCCAATTCAACAAAGTAATAAGAATGTACAAAAACATTAACGAACTGTGCTTAAAGAGCTTCTTTGAACTAGTCTGACGCTGACAACTCATTTTGTAATGTCACTACTAACAGATGAGAATGCACAAACACACCAGAACACTACAGAACTGGGCCGAGAGACTTTTTATTAGATTGTCTGACACAAAAATCTGTTAATGTATTGTCCATAACAACAAAGTAATGGAAATGTACAAAAACACTAAAACAACTCAGAACAGTTCTTAAAGCAAAGTATTAATCTTGTCTCACGCCAATAATGCATTAGGAAATATCCATTTCAACAAAGTGAATAGAATGTACGTGAACTCCAAAACAATAAAGAACTGTGTTACAAAAAAAAACCCTAATATCAGATTTAAATAATTCAACATGGAGAATTTATAGATATCTATCACAACATTATTATGTATTAGGCTGCACATAGTTATTGTAGAGGTACTACATTCATTCAAACTACCCTCAATTTACTGCAGTCCATTCGAAACAGATGGTTATGATTACTTGGTGTTGAATATGTCTTAGATATGGGTGTGCGATATTTATTTGAAGCGTGCGTCGGCACACCATCAAGTCCGTTTTATGTAAACTAGAAATGTGCACAAAGCACCAACACTTTAGAGAACTGTGCTAAAAGCGCGAGTCCAAAGCTTAATTTGCACCTTATACTGTCCAATTCAAAAAAGTAATGAGAATGTACAAAAACACTAACAAACTGTGCTTAATGCGCTTCTTTGTGCTAGCCTGAAGCTGACAACTCATTTTGTAATGACTTTTTTCAAAGAGAGGAGAACGCACAAACACACCAAAACAGTACAGAACAGTGCCTAAATCACTGCCCGGGCAGTGCCTAAACCACTTAAATCACTTCATTAATCATGTCTGACTCTAAAAATAAATGTTGCAATTTAACTTTCACAAGAGTGAAAAGAAAGAACAAAACACTAAAGAACTTTTCTCAAAAGCGCTGATTTGAACTCATCTAACGCTGAATATGCATTTTGTAATGTAATGCATTTTGTAAAGCACAACAGTACCGAAACACTACAGAACTGGGCCAAAAGCGCGAGTCCAAGGCTTTATATGCACCATAAACTGTCTAATTTAATGAAATAAGAATGTACAAAAACACTACCGAACTTTGTTTAAATCGCTTCTTTGTGCTAGTCTTACACTGACAACTCATTTTGTAATGTCACTATTAAAAAAGAGAGGAGAACGCACAAACACAACAAAAAAACTACAGAACTGTGCTTCAAGCACATCAAATAACTTGTCTGACGTTGAAAATGCTTTAGGAAGTGTCCATATTAAATAAGTTATACGAATGTACAAAACACCAGTAAAATTTAAAACTGGGCTTCAAAACTTCTCTGAGACTGTCTGACGCCTATGAATTCGGCAACGTCACTGTATAACAAAGTGATATGAATTCACAAAAACATTAAAAGTTTCTAGGACAATAAAATACATTCATTGATTATGTCTGACTCTAAAAATAAATTTTACGTTGTCACTTTTACAAGTGATAAAAACAGCACAAAATACTATAGAACTGTTATTCAAAGCGCTTATTTGAACCTGTCTAACGCTGAAAATGCATTTTTTTTATGTAATGCATTTTGTAAAGCACAACACTAACAAAACACTACAGAGCTGGGCTATAAGCACGAGTCCAAAGCTTTGCTTGCACTATAAATTGTCCAATTCAACAAAGTAATAAGAATGTACAAAAACATTAACGAACTGTGCTTAAAGAGCTTCTTTGAACTAGTCTGACGCTGACAACTCATTTTGTAATGTCACTACTAACAAAGAGATGAGAATGCACAAACACACCAGAACACTACAGAACTGGGCCGAGAGACTTTTTATTAGATTGTCTGACACAAAAATCTGTTAATGTATTGTCCATAACAACAAAGTAATGGAAATGTACAAAAACACTAAAACAACTCAGAACAGTTCTTAAAGCAAAGTATTAATCTTGTCTCACGCCGATAATGCATTAGGAAATATCCATTTCAACAAAGTGAATAGAATGTACGAGAACTCCAAAACAATAAAGAACTGTGTTACAAAAAAAACCCTAATATCAGATTTAAATAATTCAACATGGAGAATTTATAGATATCTATCACAACATTATTATGTATTAGGCTGCACATAGTTATTGTAGAGGTACTACATTCATTCAAACTACCCTCAATTTACTGCAGTCCATTCGAAACGGATGGTTATGATTACTTGGTGTTGAATATGTGTTAGATGTGGGTGTGCGATAATTATTTGAAGCGTGCGTCGGCACACCATCAAGTCATTTTATGTAAACTAGAAATGTGCACAAAGCACCAACACTTTAGAGAACTGTGCTAAAAGCGCGAGTCCAAAGCTTAATTTGCACCTTATACTGTCCAATTCAAAAAAGTAATTAGAATGTACAAAAACACTAACAAACTGTGCTTAAAGCGCTTCTTTGTGCTAGCCTGAAGCTGACAACTCATTTTGTAATGACTTTTTTCAAAGAGAGGAGAACGCACAAACACACCAAAACAGTACAGAACAGTGCCTAAATCACTGCCCGAGCAGTGCCTAAATCACTTCAATCACTTCATTAATCATTTCTGACTCTAAAAATGAATGTTGCAATTTAACTTTCACAAGAGTGAAAAGAAAGCACAAAACACTAAAGAACTTTTCTCAAAAGCGCTGATTTGAACTCATCTAACGCTGAATATGCATTTTGTAATGTAATGCATTTTGTAAAGCACAACACTACCGAAACACTACAGAACTGGGCAAAAAGCGCGAGTCCAAGGCTTTATGTGCAACATAAACTGTCTAATTCAATGAAATAAGAATGTACAAAAACACTACCGAACTTTGTTTAAATCGCTTCTTTGTGCTAGTCTTACGCTGACAACTCATTTTGTAATGTCACTATTAAAAAAGAGAGGAGAACGCAAAAACACAACAAAAAAACTACAGAACTGTGCTTCAAGCACATCAAGTAACTTGTCTGACGTTGAAAATGCTTTAGGAAGTGTCCATATTAAATAAGTTATACGAATGTACAAAACACCAGTAAAATTTAAAACTGGGCTTCAAAACTTCTCTGAGACTGTCTGACGCCTATGAATTCGGCAACGTCACTGTATAACAAAGTGATATGAATTCACAAAAACATTAAAAGTTTCTAGGACAATAAAATACATTCATTGATTATGTCTGACTCTAAAAATAAATTTTACGTTGTCACTTTTACAATTGATAAAAACAGCACAAAATACTATAGAACTGTTATTCAAAGCGCTTATTTGAACCTGTCTAACGCTGAAAATGCATTTTTTTATGTAATGCATTTTGTAAAGCACAACACTAACAAAACACTACAGAGCTGGGCTATAAGCGAGAGTCCAAAGATTTGCTTGCACTATAAATTTTCCAATTCAACAAAGTAATAAGAATGTACAAAAACATTAACGAATTGTGCTTAAAGAGCTTCTTTGAACTAGTCTGACGCTGACAACTCATTTTGTAATGTCACTACTAACAAAGAGATGAGAATGCACAAACACACCAGAACACTACAGAACTGTGCCGAGAGACTTTTTATTAGATTGTCTGACACAAAAATCTGTTAATGTATTGTCCATGACAACAAAGTAATGGAAATGTACAAAAACACTAAAACAACTCAGAACAGTTCTTAAAGCAAAGTATTAATCTTGTCTCACGCCGATAATGCATTAGGAAATATCCATTTCAACAAAGTGAATAGAATGTACGAGAACTCCAAAACAATAAAGAACTGTGTTACAAAAAAAACCCTAATATCAGATTTAAATAATTCAACATGGAGAATTTATAGATATCTATCACAACATTATTATGTATTAGGCTGCACATAGTTATTGTAGAGGTACTACATTCATTCAAACTACCCTCAATTTACTGCAGTCCATTCGAAACGGATGGTTATGATTACTTGGTGTTGAATATGTGTTAGATGTGGCTGTGCGATAATTATTTGAAGCGTGCGTCGGCACACCATCAAGTCATTTTATGTAAACTAGAAATGTGCACAAAGCACCAACACTTTAGAGAACTGTGCTAAAAGCGCGAGTCCAAAGCTTAATTTGCACCTTATACTCTCCAATTCAAAAAAGTAATTAGAATGTACAAAAACACTAACAAACTGTGCTTAAAGCGCTTCTTTGTGCTAGCCTGAAGCTGACAACTCATTTTGTAATGACTTTTTTCAAAGAGAGGAGAACGCACAAACACACCAAAACAGTACAGAACAGTGCCTAAATCACTGCCCGAGCAGTGCCTAAATCACTTCAATCACTTCATTAATCATTTCTGACTCTAAAAATGAATGTTGCAATTTAACTTTCACAAGAGTGAAAAGAAAGCACAAAACACTAAAGAACTTTTCTCAAAAGCGCTGATTTGAACTCATCTAACGCTGAATATGCATTTTGTAATGTAATGCATTTTGTAATGTAATGCATTTTGTAAAGCACAACAGTACCGAAACACTACAGAACTGGGCCAAAAGCGCGAGTCCAAGGCTTTATATGCACCATAAACTGTCTAATTCAATGAAATAGAAAAAAACACTACCGAACTTTGTTTAAAGTGCTTCTTTGTGCTAGTCTTACGCTGACAACTCATTTTGTAATGTCACTATTAAAAAAGAGAGGAGAACGCACAAACACAACAAAAAAACTACAGAACTGTGCTTCAAGCACATCAATTAACTTGTCTGACGTTGAAAATGCTTTAGGAAGTGTCCATATTAAATAAGTTATACGAATGTACAAAACACCAGTAAAATTTAAAACTGGGCTTCAAAACTTCTCTGAGATTGTCTGACGCCTATGAATTCGGCAACGTCACTTTAAACCAAAGTGATATAAATTTACAAAAACATTAAAAGTTACTTAGACAATAAAATACATTCACTGATTATGTCTGACTCTAAAAATAAATTTTACGTTGTCACTTTTACAAGTGATTAATACAGCACAAAATACTAAAGAACTGTTATTCAAAGCGCTAATTTGAACCTGTCTAATGCTGAAAATGCATTTTTTTATGTAATGCATTTTGTAAAGCACAACACTAACAAAACACAACAGAGCTGGGCTATAAGCGCGAGTCCAAAGCTTTGCTGGCACTATAAATTGTCCAATTCAACAAAGTAATAAGAATGTTCAAAAATATTAACGAACTGTGCTTAAAGAGCTTCTTTGAACTAGTCTGACGCTGACAACTCATTTTGTAATGTCACTACTAACAAAGAGATGAGAATGCACAAACACACAAGAACACTACAGAACTGTGCCGAGAGACTTTTTATTAGATTGTCTGACACAAAAATCTGTTTATGTATTGTCCATAACAACAAAGTAATAGAAATGTACAAAAACACTAAAACAACTCAGAACAGTTCTTAACGCAAAGTATTAATCTTGTCTCACGCCGATAATGCATTAGGAAATATCCATTTCAACAAAGTGAATAGAATGTACGAGAACTCCAAAACAATAAAGATCTGTGTTACAAAAAAAACCCTAATATCAGATTTAAATAATTCAACATGGAGAATTTATAGATATCTATCACAACATTATTATGTATTAGGCTGCACATAGTTATTGTAGAGGTACTACATTCATTCAAACTACCCTCAATTTACTGCAGTCCATTCGAAACGGATGGTTATGATTACTTGGTGTTGAATATGTGTTAGATGTGGGTGTGCGATAATTATTTGAAGCGTGCGTCGGCACACCATCAAGTCATTTTATGTAAACTAGAAATGTGCACAAAGCACCAACACTTTAGAGAACTGTGCTAAAAGCGCGAGTCCAAAGCTTAATTTGCACCTTATACTGTCCAATTCAAAAAAGTAATAAGAATGTACAAAAACACTAACAAACTGTGCTTAAAGCGCTTCTTTGTGCTAGCCTGAAGCTGACAACTCATTTTGAAATGACTTTTTTCAAAGAGAGGAGAACGCACAAACACACCAAAACAGTACAGAACAGTGCCTAAATCACTGCCCGTGCAGTGCCTAAACCACTTCAATCACTTCATTAATCATGTTTGACTCTAAAAATAAATGTTGCAATTTAACTTTCACAAGAGTGAAAAGAAAGCACAAAACACTAAAGAACTTTTTTCAAAAGCGCTGATTTGAACTCATCTAACGCTGAATATGCATTTTGTAATGTAATGCATTTTGTAAAGCACAACAGTACCGAATCACTACAGAACTGGGCAAAAAGCGCGAGTCCAAGGCTTTATATGCACCATAAACTGTCTAATTCAATGAAATAAGAATGTACAAAAACACTACCGAACTTTGTTTAAAGCGCTTCTTTGTGCTAGTCTTACGCTGACAACTCATTTTGTAATGTCACTATTAAAAAAGAGAGGAGAACGCACAAACACAACAAAAAAACTACAGAACTGTGCTTCAAGCACATCAATTAACTTGTCTGACGTTGAAAATGCTTTAGGAAGTGTCCATATTAAATAAGTTATACGAATGTACAAAACACCAGTAAAATTTAAAACTGGGCTTCAAAACTTCTCTGAGATTGTCTGACGCCTATGAATTCGGCAACGTCACTTTAAACCAAAGTGATATAAATTTACAAAAACATTAAAAGTTACTTGGACAATAAAATACATTCATTGATTATGTCTGACTCTAAAAATAAATTTTACGTTGTCACTTTTACAAGTCATTAATACAGCACAAAATACTAAAGAACTGTTATTCAAAGCGCTAATTTGAACCTGTCTAACGCTGAAAATGCATTTTTTTATGTAATGCATTTTGTAAAGCACAACACTAACAAAACACAACAGAGCTGGGCTATAAGCGCGAGTCCAAAGCTTTGCTTGCACTATAAATTGTCCAATTCAACAACGTAATAAGAATGTTCAAAAACATTAACGAACTGTGCTTAAAGAGCTTCTTTGAACTAGTCTGACGCTGACAACTCATTTTGTAATGTCACTACTAACAAAGAGATGAGAATGCACAAACACACAAGAACACTACAGAACTGTGCCGAGAGACTTTTTATTAGATTGTCTGACACAAAAATCTGTTTATGTATTGTCCATAACAACAAAGTAATAGAAATGTACAACAACATGAAAACAACTCAGAACAGTTCTTAACGCAAAGTATTAATCTTGTCTCACGCCGATAATGCATTAGGAAATATCCATTTCAACAAAGTGAATAGAATGTACGAGAACTCCAAAACAATAAAGAACTGTGTTACAAAAAAAACCCTAATATCAGATTTAAATAATTCAACATGGAGAATTTATAGATATCTATCACAACATTATTATGTATTAGGCTGCACATAGTTATTGTAGAGGTACTACATTCATTCAAACTACCCTCAATTTACTGCAGTCCATTCGAAACGGATGGTTATGATTACTTGGTGTTGAATATGTGTTAGATGTGGGTGTGCGATAATTATTTGAAGCGTGCGTCGGCACACCATCAAGTCATTTTATGTAAACTAGAAATGTGCACAAAGCACCAACACTTTAGAGAACTGTGCTAAAAGCGCGAGTCCAAAGCTTAATTTGCACCTTATACTGTCCAATTCAAAAAAGTAATAAGAATGTACAAAAACACTAACAAACTGTGCTTAAAGCGCTTCTTTGTGCTAGCCTGAAGCTGACAACTCATTTTGAAATGACTTTTTTCAAAGAGAGGAGAACGCACAAACACACCAAAACAGTACAGAACAGTGCCTAAATCACTGCCCGTGCAGTGCCTAAACCACTTCAATCACTTCATTAATCATGTTTGACTCTAAAAATAAATGTTGCAATTTAACTTTCACAAGAGTGAAAAGAAAGCACAAAACACTAAAGAACTTTTTTCAAAAGCGCTGATTTGAACTCATCTAACGCTGAATATGCATTTTGTAATGTAATGCATTTTGTAAAGCACAACAGTACCGAATCACTACAGAACTGGGCAAAAAGCGCGAGTCCAAGGCTTTATATGCACCATAAACTGTCTAATTCAATGAAATAAGAATGTACAAAAACACTACCGAACTTTGTTTAAAGCGCTTCTTTGTGCTAGTCTTACGCTGACAACTCATTTTGTAATGTCACTATTAAAAAAGAGAGGAGAACGCACAAACACAACAAAAAAACTACAGAACTGTGCTTCAAGCACATCAATTAACTTGTCTGACGTTGAAAATGCTTTAGGAAGTGTCCATATTAAATAAGTTATACGAATGTACAAAACACCAGTAAAATTTAAAACTGGGCTTCAAAACTTCTCTGAGATTGTCTGACGCCTATGAATTCGGCAACGTCACTTTAAACCAAAGTGATATAAATTTACAAAAACATTAAAAGTTACTTGGACAATAAAATACATTCATTGATTATGTCTGACTCTAAAAATAAATTTTACGTTGTCACTTTAACAAGTCATTAATACAGCACAAAATACTAAAGAACTGTTATTCAAAGCGCTAATTTGAACCTGTCTAACGCTGAAAATGCATTTTTTTATGTAATGCATTTTGTAAAGCACAACACTAACAAAACACAACAGAGCTGGGCTATAAGCGCGAGTCCAAAGCTTTGCTTGCACTATAAATTGTCCAATTCAACAACGTAATAAGAATGTTCAAAAACATTAACGAACTGTGCTTAAAGAGCTTCTTTGAACTAGTCTGACGCTGACAACTCATTTTGTAATGTCACTACTAACAAAGAGATGAGAATGCACAAACACACAAGAACACTACAGAACTGTGCCGAGAGACTTTTTATTAGATTGTCTGACACAAAAATCTGTTTATGTATTGTCCATAACAACAAAGTAATAGAAATGTACAACAACATGAAAACAACTCAGAACAGTTCTTAAAGCAAAGTATTAATCTTGTCTCACGCCGATAATGCATTAGGAAATATCCATTTCAACAAAGTGAATAGAATGTACGAGAACTCCAAAACAATAAAGAACTGTGTTACAAAAAAACCCTAATATCAGATTTAAATAATTCAACATGGAGAATTTATAGATATCTATCACAACATTATTATGTATTAGGCTGCACATAGTTATTGTAGAGGTACTACATTCATTCAAACTACCCTCAATTTACTGCAGTCCATTCGAAACGGATGGTTATGATTACTTGGTGTTGAATATGTGTTAGATGTGGGTGTGCGATAATTATTTGAAGCGTGCGTCGGCACACCATCAAGTCCGTTTTATGCAAACAAGAAATGTGCACAAAGCACCAAAACTTTAGAGAACTGTGCTAAAAGCGCAAGTCCAAAGCTTAATTTGCGCCTTATACTGTCCAATTCAAAAAAGTAATAACAATGTACAAAAACACTAACAAACTGTGCTTAAAGCGCTTCTTTGTGCTAGCCTGAAGCTGACAACTCATTTTGAAATGACTTTTTTCAAAGAGAGGAGAACGCACAAACACACCAAAACAGTACAGAACAGTGCCTAAATCACTGCCCGGGCAGTGCCTAAACCACTTCAATCACTTCATTAATCATTTCTAACTCTAAAAATGAATGTTGCAATTTAACTTTCACAAGAGTGAAAAGAAAGAACAAAACACTAAAGAACTTTTCTCAAAAGCGCTGATTTGAACTCATCTAACGCTGAATATGCATTTTGTAATGTAATGCATTTTGTAAAGCACAACACTACCGAAACACTACAGAACTGGGCAAAAAGCGCGAGTCCAAGGCTTTATATGCACCATAAACTGTCTAATTCAATGAAATAAGAATGTACAAAAACACTACCGAACTTTGTTTAAAGCGCTTCTTTGTGCTAGTCTTACGCTGACAACTCATTTTGTAATGTCACTATTAAAAAAGAGAGGAGAACGCACAAACACAACAAAAAAACTACAGAACTGTGCTTCAAGCACATTAATTAACTTGTCTGACGTTGAAAATGCTTTAGGAAGTGTCCATATTAAATAAGTTATACGAATGTACAAAACACCAGTAAAATTTAAAACTGGGCTTCAAAACTTCTCTGAGACTGTCTGACGCCTATGAATTCGGCAACGTCACTTCATAACAAAGTGATATAAATTTACAAAAACATTAAAAGTTACTAACACAATAAAATACATTCATTGATTATGTCTGACTCTAAAAATAAATTTTACGTTGTCACTTTTACAAGTCATTAATACAGCACAAAATACTAAAGAACTGTTATTCAAAGCGCTAATTTGAACCTGTCTAACGCTGAAAATGCATTTTTTTATGTAATGCATTTTGTAAAGCACTACACTAACAAAACACAACAGAGCTGGGCTATAAGCGCGAGTCCAAAGATTTGCTTGCACTATAAATTGTCCAATTCAACAAAGTAATAAGAATGTACAAAAACATTAACGAACTGTGCTTAAAGAGCTTCTTTGAACTAGTCTGACGCTGACAACTCATTTTGTAATGTCACTACTAACAAAGAGATGAGAATGCACAAACACACCAGAACACTACAGAACTGTGCCGAGAGACTTTTTATTAGATTGTCTGACACAAAAATCTGTTTATGTATTGTCCATAACAACAAAGTAATTGAAATGTACAACAACATTAAAACAACTCAGAACAGTTCTTAAAGCAAAGTATTAATCTTGTCTCACGCCAATAATGCATTAGGAAATATCCATTTCAACAAAGTGAAAAGAATGTACGAGAACTCCAAAACAATAAAGAACTGTGTTACAAAAAAAACCCTAATATCAGATTTAAATAATTAAACATGGAGAATTTATAGATATCTATCACAACATTATTATGTATTAGGCTGCACATAGTTATTGTAGAGGTACTACATTCATTCAAACTACCCTCAATTTACTGCAGTCCATTCGAAACGGATGGTTATGATTACTTGGTGTTGAATATGTGTTAGATGTGGGTGTGCGATAATTATTTGAAGCGTGCGTCGGCACACCATCAAGTCATTTTATGTAAACTAGAAATGTGCACAAAGCACCAACACTTTAGAGAACTGTGCTAAAAGCGCGAGTCCAAAGCTTAATTTGCACCTTATACTGTCCAATTCAAAAAAGTAATAAGAATGTACAAAAACACTAACAAACTGTGCTTAAAGCGCTTCTTTGTGCTAGCCTGAAGCTGACAACTCATTTTGTAATGACTTTTTTCAAAGAGAGGAGAACGCACAAACACACCAAAACAGTACAGAACAGTGCCTAAATCACTGCCCGAGCAGTGCCTAAATCACTTCAATCCCTTCATTAATCATTTCTGACTCTAAAAATGAATGTTGCAATTTAACTTTCACAAGAGTGAAAAGAAAGCACAAAACACTAAAGAACTTATTTCAAAAGCGCTGATTTGAACTCATCTAACGCTGAATATGCATTTTGTAATGTAATGCATTTTGTAAAGCACAACAGTACCGAATCACTACAGAACTGGGCAAAAAGCGCGAGTCCAAGGCTTTATATGCACCATAAACTGTCTAATTCAATGAAATAAGAATGTACAAAAACACTACCGAACTTTGTTTAAAGCGCTTCTTTGTGCTAGTCTTACGCTGACAACTCATTTTGTAATGTCACTATTAAAAAAGAGAGGAGAACGCACAAACACAACAAAAAAACTACAGAACTGTGCTTCAAGCACATCAATTAACTTGTCTGACGTTGAAAATGCTTTAGGAAGTGTCCATATTAAATAAGTTATACGAATGTACAAAACACCAGTAAAATTTAAAACTGGGCTTCAAAACTTCTCTGAGATTGTCTGACGCCTATGAATTCGGCAACGTCACTTTATAACAAAGTGATATAAATTTACAAAAACATTAAAAGTTACTTGGACAATAAAATACATTCATTGACTGTTTCTGACTCTAAAAATAAATTTTACGTTGTCACTTTTACAAGTGATTAATACAGCACAAAATACTATAGAACTGTTATTCAAAGCGCTTATTTGAACCTGTCTAACGCTGAAAATGCATTTTTTCATGTAATGCATTTTGTAAAGCACAACACTAACAAAACACTACAGAGCTGGGCTATAAGCGCGAGTCCAAAGATTTGCTTGCACTATAAATTGTCCAATTCAACAAAGTAATAAGAATGTACAAAAACATTAACGAACTGTGCTTAAAGAGCTTCTTTGAACTAGTCTGACGCTGACAACTCATTTTGTAATGTCACTACTAACAAAGAGATGAGAATGCACAAACACACCAGAACACTACAGAACTGTGCCGAGAGACTTTTTATTAGATTGTCTGACACAAAAATCTGTTTATGTATTGTCCATAACAACAAAGTAATAGAAATGTACAACAACACTAAAACAACTCAGAACAGTTCTTAAAGCAAAGTATTAATCTTGTCTCACGCCAATAATGCATTAGGAAATATCCATTTCAACAAAGTGAATAGAATGTACCAGAACTACAAAACAATAAAGAACTGTGTTACAAAAAAAAACTAATATCCGATTCGAATAATTCAACATGGAGAATTTATAGATATCTATCACAACATTATTATGTATTAGGCTGCACATAGTTATTGTAGAGGTACTACATTCATTCAAACTACCCTCAATTTACTGCAGTCCATTCGAAACAGATGGTTATGATTACTTGGTGTTGAATATGTCTTAGATATGGGTGTGCGATAATTATTTGAAGCGTGCGTCGGCACACCATCAAGTCCGTTTTATGTAAACTAGAAATGTGCACAAAGCACCAACACTTTAGAGAACTGTGCTAAAAGCGCGAGTCCAAAGCTTAATTTGCGCCTTATACTGTCCAATTCAAAAAAGTAATAAGAATGTACAAAAACACTAACAAACTGTGCTTAAAGCGCTTCTTTGTGCTAGCCTGAAGCTGACAACTCATTTTGAAATGACTTTTTTCAAAGAGAGGAGAACGCACAAACACACCAAAACAGTACAGAACAGTGCCTAAATCACTGCCCGGGCAGTGCCTAAACCACTTCAATCACTTCATTAATCATGTCTGACTCTAAAAAAAAATGTTGCAATTTAACTTTCACAAGAGTGAAAAGAAAGCACAAAACACTAAAGAACTTTTTTCAAAAGCGCTGATTTGAACTCATCTAACGCTGAATATTCATTTTGTAATGTAATGCATTTTGTAATGTAATGCATTTTGTAAAGCACAACAGTACCGAAACACTACAGAACTGGGCCAAAAGCGCGAGTCCAAGGCTTTATATGCACCATAAACTGTCTAATTCAATGAAATAAGAATGTACATAAACACTACCGAACTTTGTTTAAAGTGCTTCTTTGTGCTAGTCTTACGCTGACAACTCATTTTGTAATGTCACTATTAAAAAAGAGAGGAGAACGCACAAACACAACAAAAAAACTACAGAACTGTGCTTCAAGCACATCAAATAACTTGTCTGACGTTGAAAATGCTTTAGGAAGTGTCCATATTAAATAAGTTATACGAATGTACAAAACACCAGTAAAATTTAAAACTGGGCTTCAAAACTTCTCTGAGACTGTCTGACGCCTATGAATTCGGAAACGTCACTTCATAACAAAGTGATAAAAATTTACAAAAACATTAAAAGTTACTAACACAATAAAATACATTCATTGATTATGTCTGACTCTAAAAATAAATTTTACGTTGTCACTTTTACAAGTGATTAATACAGCACAAAATACTATAGAACTGTTATTCAAAGCGCTTATTTGAACCTGTCTAACGCTGAAAATGCATTTTTTCATGTAATGCATTTTGTAAAGCACAACACTAACAAAACACTACAGAGCTGGGCTATAAGCGCGAGTCCAAAGATTTGCTTGCACTATAAATTGTCCAATTCAACAAAGTAATAAGAATGTACAAAAACATTAACGAACTGTGCTTAAAGAGCTTCTTTGAACTAGTCTGACGCTGACAACTCATTTTGTAATGTCACTACTAACAAAGAGATGATAATGCACAAACACACCAGAACACTACAGAACTGTGCCGAGAGACTTTTTATTAGATTGTCTGACACAAAAATCTGTTTATGTATTGTCCATAACAACAAAGTAATAGAAATGTACAACAACACTAAAACAACTCAGAACAGTTCTTAAAGCAAAGTATTAATCTTGTCTCACGCCAATAATGCATTAGGAAATATCCATTTCAACAAAGTGAATAGAATGTACCAGAACTACAAAACAATAAAGAACTGTGTTACAAAAAAAAACTAATATCCGATTCGAATAATTCAACATGGAGAATTTATAGATATCTATCACAACATTATTATGTATTAGGCTGCACATAGTTATTGTAGAGGTACTACATTCATTCAAACTACCCTCAATTTACTGCAGTCCATTCGAAACAGATGGTTATGATTACTTGGTGTTGAATATGTCTTAGATATGGGTGTGCGATAATTATTTGAAGCGTGCGTCGGCACACCATCAAGTCCGTTTTATGTAAACTAGAAATGTGCACAAAGCACCAACACTTTAGAGAACTGTGCTAAAAGCGCGAGTCCAAAGCTTAATTTGCGCCTTATACTGTCCAATTCAAAAAAGTAATAAGAATGTACAAAAACACTAACAAACTGTGCTTAAAGCGCTTCTTTGTGCTAGCCTGAAGCTGACAACTCATTTTGAAATGACTTTTTTCAAAGAGAGGAGAACGCACAAACACACCAAAACAGTACAGAACAGTGCCTAAATCACTGCCCGGGCAGTGCCTAAACCACTTCAATCACTTCATTAATCATGTCTGACTCTAAAAAAAAATGTTGCAATTTAACTTTCACAAGAGTGAAAAGAAAGCACAAAACACTAAAGAACTTTTTTCAAAAGCGCTGATTTGAACTCATCTAACGCTGAATATTCATTTTGTAATGTAATGCATTTTGTAATGTAATGCATTTTGTAAAGCACAACAGTACCGAAACACTACAGAACTGGGCCAAAAGCGCGAGTCCAAGGCTTTATATGCACCATAAACTGTCTAATTCAATGAAATAAGAATGTACAAAAACACTACCGAACTTTGTTTAAAGCGCTTCTTTGTGCTAGTCTTACGCTGACAACTCATTTTGTAATGTCACTATTAAAAAAGAGAGGAGAACGCACAAACACAACAAAAAAACTACAGAACTGTGCTTCAAGCACATCAATTAACTTGTCTGACGTTGAAAATGCTTTAGGAAGTGTCCATATTAAATAAGTTATACGAATGTACAAAACACCAGTAAAATTTAAAACTGGGCTTCAAAACTTCTCTGAGATTGTCTGACGCCTATGAATTCGGCAACGTCACTTTATAACAAAGTGATATAAATTTACAAAAACATTAAAAGTTACTTGGACAATAAAATACATTCATTGACTGTTTCTGACTCTAAAAATAAATTTTACGTTGTCACTTTTACAAGTGATTAATACAGCACAAAATACTATAGAACTGTTATTCAAAGCGCTTATTTGAACCTGTCTAACGCTGAAAATGCATTTTTTCATGTAATGCATTTTGTAAAGCACAACACTAACAAAACACTACAGAGCTGGGCTATAAGCGCGAGTCCAAAGATTTGCTTGCACTATAAATTGTCCAATTCAACAAAGTAATAAGAATGTACAAAAACATTAACGAACTGTGCTTAAAGAGCTTCTTTGAACTAGTCTGACGCTGACAACTCATTTTGTAATGTCACTACTAACAAAGAGATGATAATGCACAAACACACCAGAACACTACAGAACTGTGCCGAGAGACTTTTTATTAGATTGTCTGACACAAAAATCTGTTTATGTATTGTCCATAACAACAAAGTAATAGAAATGTACAACAACACTAAAACAACTCAGAACAGTTCTTAAAGCAAAGTATTAATCTTGTCTCACGCCAATAATGCATTAGGAAATATCCATTTCAACAAAGTGAATAGAATGTACCAGAACTACAAAACAATAAAGAACTGTGTTACAAAAAAAAACTAATATCCGATTCGAATAATTCAACATGGAGAATTTATAGATATCTATCACAACATTATTATGTATTAGGCTGCACATAGTTATTGTAGAGGTACTACATTCATTCAAACTACCCTCAATTTACTGCAGTCCATTCGAAACAGATGGTTATGATTACTTGGTGTTGAATATGTCTTAGATATGGGTGTGCGATAATTATTTGAAGCGTGCGTCGGCACACCATCAAGTCCGTTTTATGTAAACTAGAAATGTGCACAAAGCACCAACACTTTAGAGAACTGTGCTAAAAGCGCGAGTCCAAAGCTTAATTTGCGCCTTATACTGTCCAATTCAAAAAAGTAATAAGAATGTACAAAAACACTAACAAACTGTGCTTAAAGCGCTTCTTTGTGCTAGCCTGAAGCTGACAACTCATTTTGAAATGACTTTTTTCAAAGAGAGGAGAACGCACAAACACACCAAAACAGTACAGAACAGTGCCTAAATCACTGCCCGGGCAGTGCCTAAACCACTTCAATCACTTCATTAATCATGTCTGACTCTAAAAATAAATGTTGCAATTTAACTTTCACAAGAGTGAAAAGAAAGCACCAAAACACTAAAGAACTTTTTTCAAAAGCGCTGATTTGAACTCATCTAACGCTGAATATTCATTTTGTAATGTAATGCATTTTGTAATGTAATGCATTTTGTAAAGCACAACAGTACCGAAACACTACAGAACTGGGCCAAAAGCGCGAGTCCAAGGCTTTATATGCACCATAAACTGTCTAATTCAATGAAATAAGAATGTACAAAAACACTACCGAACTTTGTTTAAAGTGCTTCTTTGTGCTAGTCTTACGCTGACAACTCATTTTGTAATGTCACTATTAAAAAAGAGAGGAGAACGCACAAACACAACAAAAAAACTACAGAACTGTGCTTCAAGCACATCAAATAACTTGTCTGACGTTGAAAATGCTTTAGGAAGTGTCCATATTAAATAAGTTATACGAATGTACAAAACACCAGTAAAATTTAAAACTGGGCTTCAAAACTTCTCTGAGACTGTCTGACGCCTATGAATTCGGAAACGTCACTTCATAACAAAGTGATAAAAATTTACAAAAACATTAAAAGTTACTAACACAATAAAATACATTCATTGATTATGTCTGACTCTAAAAATAAATTTTACGTTGTCACTTTTACAAGTGATTAATACAGCACAAAATACTATAGAACTGTTATTCAAAGCGCTTATTTGAACCTGTCTAACGCTGAAAATGCATTTTTTTATGTAATGCATTTTGTAAAGCACTACACTAACAAAACACTACAGAGCTGGGCTATAAGCGCGAGTCCAAAGATTTGCTTGCACTATAAATTGTCCAATTCAACAAAGTAATAAGAATGTACAAAAACATTAACGAACTGTGCTTAAAGAGCTTCTTTGAACTAGTCTGACGCTGACAACTCATTTTGTAATGTCACTACTAACAAAGAGATGAGAATGCACAAACACACCAGAACACTACAGAACTGTGCCGAGAGACTTTTTATTAGATTGTCTGACACAAAAATCTGTTTATGTATTGTCCATAACAACAAAGTAATAGAAATGTACAACAACATTAAAACAACTCAGAACAGTTCTTAAAGCAAAGTATTAATCTTGTCTCACGCCAATAATGCATTAGGAAATATCCATTTCAACAAAGTGAATAGAATGTACGTGAACTCCAAAACAATAAAGAACTGTGTTACAAAAAAAAACCCTAATATCAGATTTAAATAATTCAACATGGAGAATTTATAGATATCTATCACAACATTATTATGTATTAGGCTGCACATAGTTATTGTAGAGGTACTACATTCATTCAAACTACCCTCAATTTACTGCAGTCCATTCGAAACAGATGGTTATGATTACTTGGTGTTGAATATGTCTTAGATATGGGTGTGCGATATTTATTTGAAGCGTGCGTCGGCACACCATCAAGTCCGTTTTATGTAAACTAGAAATGTGCACAAAGCACCAACACTTTAGAGAACTGTGCTAAAAGCGCGAGTCCAAAGCTTAATTTGCACCTTATACTGTCCAATTCAAAAAAGTAATGAGAATGTACAAAAACACTAACAAACTGTGCTTAATGCGCTTCTTTGTGCTAGCCTGAAGCTGACAACTCATTTTGTAATGACTTTTTTCAAAGAGAGGAGAACGCACAAACACACCAAAACAGTACAGAACAGTGCCTAAATCACTGCCCGGGCAGTGCCTAAACCACTTAAATCACTTCATTAATCATGTCTGACTCTAAAAATGAATGTTGCAATTTAACTTTCACAAGAGTGAAAAGAAAGCACAAAACACTAAAGAACTTTTCTTAAAAGCGCTGATTTGAACTCATCTAATGCTGAATATGCATTTTGTAATTTAATGCATTTTGTAAAGCACAACACTACCGAAACACTACAGAACTGGGCAAAAAGCGCGAGTCCAAGGCTTTATATGCACCATAAACTGTCTAATTCAATGAAATTAGAATGTACAAAAACACTGCCGAACTTTGTTTAAAGCGCTTTTTTGTGCTAGTCTTACGCTGACAACTCATTTTGTAATGTCACTATTAAAAAAGAGAGGAGAACGCACAAACACAACAAAAAAACTACAGAACTGTGCTTCAAGCACATCAATTAACTTGTCTGACGTTGAAAATGCTTCAGGAAGTGTCCATATCAACTAAGTTATACGAATGTACAAAACACCAGTAAAATTTAAAACTGGGCTTCAAAACTTCTCTGAGATTGTCTGACGCCTATGAATTCGGCAACGTCACTGTAAAACAAAGTGATATGAATTCACAAAAACATTAAAAGTCACTAGGACAATAAAATACATTCATTGATTATGTCTGACTCTAAAAATAAATTTTACGTTGTCACTTTTACAAGTGATTAATACAGCACAAAATACTAAAGAACTGTTATTCAAAGCGCTTATTTGAACCTGTCTAAAGCTGAAAATGCAATTTTTTATGTAATGCATTTTGTAAAGCACAACACTAACAAAACACTACAGAGCTGGGCTATAAGCGCGAGTCCAAAGCTTTGCTTGCACTATAAATTGTCCAATTCAACAAAGTAATAAGAATGTACAAAAACATTAACGAACTGTGCTTAAAGAGCTTCTTTGAACTAGTCTGACGCTGACAACTCATTTTGTAATGTCACTACTAACAAAGAGATGAGAATGCACAAACACACCAGAACACTACACAACTGTGCCGAGAAACTTTTTATTAGATTGTCTGACACAAAAATCTGATTATGTATTGTCTATAACAACAAAGTAATGGAAATGTACAAAAACACTAAAACAACTCAGAACAGTTCTTAAAGCAAAGTATTAATCTTGTCTCACGCCGATAATGCATTAGGAAATATCCATTTCAACAAAGTGAATAGAATGTACGAGAACTACAAAACAATAAAGAACTGTGTTACAAAAAAAAACCCTAATATCCGATTCGAATAATTCAACATGAAAAATTTATAGATATCTATCAGAACATAATAGTATTAGGCTGCACATAGTTAATGTAGAGGTACTACATTCATTCAAACTACCCTCAATTTACTGCAGTCCATTCGAAACGGATGGTTATGATTACTTGGTGTTGAATATTTGTTAGATATGGGTGTGCGATAATTATTTGAAGCGTGCGTCGGCACACCATCAAGTCCATTTTATGTAAACTAAAAATGTGCACAAAGCACCAACACTTTAGAGAACTGTGCTAAAAGCGCGAGTCCAAAGCTTAATTTGCGCCTTATACTGTCCAATTCAAAAAAGTAATAAGAATGTACAAAAACACTAACAAACTGTGCTTAAAGCGCTTCTTTGTGCTAGCCTGAAGCTGACAACTCATTTTGTAATGACTTTTTTCAAAGAGAGGAGAGCGCACAAACACACCAAAACAGTACAGAACAGTGCCTAAATCACTGCCCTAGCAGTACCTAAATAACTTCAATCACTTCATTAATCATTTCTGACTCTAAAAATGAATGTTGCAATTTAACTTTTACAAGAGTGAAAAGAAAGCACAAAACACTAAAGAACTTTTCTTAAAAGCTCTGATTTGAACTCATCTAACGCTGAATATGCATTTTGTAATTTAATGCATTTTGTAAAGCACAACACTACCGAAACACTACAGAACTGGGCCAAAAGCGCGAGTCCAAGGCTTTATATGCACCATAAACTGTCTAATTCAATGAAATAAAAATGTACAAAAACACTACCGAACTTTGTTTAAAGCGCTTTTTTGTGCTAGTCTTACGCTGACAACTCATTTTGTAATGTCACTATTAAAAAAGAGCGAGAACGCACAAACACAACAAAAAAACTACAGAACTGTGCTTCAAGCACATCAATTAACTTGTCTGACGTTGAAAATGCTTCAGGAAGTGTCCATATCAACTAAGTTATACGAATGTACAAAACACCAGTAAAATTTAAAACTGGGCTTCAAAACTTCTCTGAGATTGTCTGACGCCTATGAATTCGGCAACGTCACTGTAAAACAAAGTGATATGAATTCACAAAAACATTAAAAGTCACTAGGACAATAAAATACATTCATTGATTATGTCTGACTCTAAAAATAAATTTTACGTTGTCACTTTTACAAGTGATTAATACAGCACAAAATACTAAAGAACTGTTATTCACAGCGCTTATTTGAACCTGTCTAAAGCTGAAAATGCAATTTTTTATGTAATGCATTTTGTAAAGCACAACACTAACAAAACACTACAGAGCTGGGCTATAAGCGCGAGTCCAAAGCTTTGCTTGCACTATAAATTGTCCAATTCAACAAAGTAATAAGAATGTACAAAAACATTAACGAACTGTGCTTAAAGAGCTTCTTTGAACTAGTCTGACGCTGACAACTCATTTTGTAATGTCACTACTAACAAAGAGATGAGAATGCACAAACACACCAGAACACTACACAACTGTGCCGAGAGACTTTTTATTAGATTGTCTGACACAAAAATCTGTTTATGTATTGTCTATAACAACAAAGTAATGGAAATGTACAAAAACACTAAAACAACTCAGAACAGTTCTTAAAGCAAAGTATTAATCTTGTCTCACGCCGATAATGCATTAGGAAATATCCATTTCAACAAAGTGAATAGAATGTACGAGAACTACAAAACAATAAAGAACTGTGTTACAAAAAAAAACCCTAATATCCGATTCGAATAATTCAACATGAAAAATTTATAGATATCTATCAGAACATAATAGTATTAGGCTGCACATAGTTAATGTAGAGGTACTTTATTCATTCAAACTACCCTCAATTTACTGCAGTCCATTCGAAACGGATGGTTATGATTACTTGGTGTTGAATATTTGTTAGATATGGGTGTGCGATAATTATTTGAAGCGTGCGTCGGCACACCATCAAGTCCGTTTTATGTAAACTAAAAATGTGCACAAAGCACCAACACTTTAGAGAACTGTGCTAAAAGCGCGAGTCCAAAGCTTAATTTGCGCCTTATACTGTCCAATTCAAAAAAGTAATAAGAATGTACAAAAACACTAACAAACTGTGCTTAAAGCGCTTCTTTGTGCTAGCCTGAAGCTGACAACTCATTTTGTAATGACTTTTTTCAAAGAGAGGAGAACGCACAAACACACCAAAACAGTACAGAACAGTGCCTAAATCACTGCCCGGGCAGTGCCTAAACCACTTCAATCACTTCATTAATCATGTCTGACTCTAAAAATAAATGTTGCAATTTAACTTTCACAAGAGTGAAAAGAAAGCACAAAACACTAAAGAACTTTTCTTAAAAGCGCTGATTTGAACTCATCTAGCGCTGAATATGCATTTTGTAATTTAATGCATTTTGTAAAGCACAACACTACCGAAACACTACAGAACTGGGCAAAAAGCGCGAGTCCAAGGCTTTATATGCACCATAAACTGTCTAATTCAATGAAATTAGAATGTACAAAAACACTGCCGAACTTTGTTTAAAGCGCTTTTTTGTGCTAGTCTTACGCTGACAACTCATTTTGTAATGTCACTATTAAAAAAGAGAGGAGAACGCACAAACACAACAAAAAAACTACAGAACTGTGCTTCAAGCACATCAATTAACTTGTCTGACGTTGAAAATGCTTTAGGAAGTGTCCATATCAACTAAGTTATACGAATGTACAAAACACCAGTAAAATTTAAAACTGGGCTTCAAAACTTCTCTGAGATTGTCTGACGCCTATGAATTCGGCAACGTCACTTTATAACAAAAAGATATAAATTTACAAAAACATTAAAAGTTACTTGGACAATAAAATACATTCATTGATTATGTCTGACTCTAAAAATAAATTTTACGTTGTCACTTTTACAAGTGATTAATACAGCACAAAATACTAAAGAACTGTTATTAAAAGCGCTAATTTGAACCTGTCTAACGCTGAAAATGCATTTTTTTATGTAATGCATTTTGTAAAGCACTACACTAACAAAACACTACAGAGCTGGGCTATAAGCGCGAGTCCAAAGATTTGCTTGCACTATAAATTGTCCAATTCAACAAAGTAATAAGAATGTACAAAAACATTAACGAACTGTGCTTAAAGAGCTTCTTTGAACTAGTCTGACGCTGACAACTCATTTTGTAATGTCACTACTAACAAAGAGATGAGAATGCACAAACACACCAGAACACTACAGAACTGTGCCGAGAGACTTTTTATTAGATTGTCTGACACAAAAATCTGTTTATGTATTGTCCATAACAACAAAGTAATAGAAATGTACAACAACATTAAAACAACTCAGAACAGTTCTTAAAGCAAAGTATTAATCTTGTCTCACGCCAATAATGCATTAGGAAATATCCATTTCAACAAAGTGAATAGAATGTACGTGAACTCCAAAACAATAAAGAGCTGTGTTACAAAAAAAAACCCTAATATCAGATTTAAATAATTCAACATGGAGAATTTATAGATATCTATCACAACATTATTATGTATTAGGCTGCACATAGTTATTGTAGAGGTACTACATTCATTCAAACTACCCTCAATTTACTGCAGTCCATTCGAAACGGATGGTTATGATTACTTGGTGTTGAATATGTCTTAGATATGGGTGTGCGATAATTATTTGAAGCGTGCGTCGGCACACCATCAAGTCCGTTTTATGTAAACTAGAAATGTGCACAAAGCACCAACACTTTAGAGAACTGTGCTAAAAGCGCGAGTCCAAAGCTTAATTTGCACCTTATACTGTCCAATTCAAAAAAGTAATAAGAATGTACAAAAACACTAACAAACTGTGCTTAAAGCGCTTCTTTGTGCTAGCCTGAAGCTGACAACTCATTTTGTAATGACTTTTTTCAAAGAGAGGAGAACGCACAAACACAACAAAACAGTACACAACAGTGCCTAAATCACTGCCCGGGCAGTGCCTAAACCACTTCAATCACTTCATTAATCATGTCTGACTCTAAAAATAAATGTTGCAATTTAACTTTCACAAGAGTGAAAAGAAAGAACAAAACACTAAAGAACTTTTCTCAAAAGCGCTGATTTGAACTCATCTAACGCTGAATATGCATTTTGTAATGTAATGCATTTTGTAAAGCACAACACTACCGAAACACTACAGAACTGGGCAAAAAGCGCGAGTCCAAGGCTTTATATGCACCATAAACTGTCTAATTCAATGAAATAAGAATGTACAAAAACACTTCCGAACTTTGTTTAAAGTGCTTCTTTGTGCTAGTCTTACGCTGACAACTCATTTTGTAATGTCACTATTAAAAAAGAGAGAAGAACGCACAAACACAACAAAAAAACTACAGAACTGTGCTTCAAGCACATCAAATAACTTGTCTGACGTTGAAAATGCTTTAGGAAGTGTCCATATTAAATAAGTTATACGAATGTACAAAACACCAGTAAAATTTAAAACTGGGCTTCAAAACTTCTCTGAGATTGTCTGACGCCTATGAATTCGGCAACGTCACTTCATAACAAAGTGATAAAAATTTACAAAAACATTAAAAGTTACTAACACAATAAAATACATTGATTATGTCTGACTCTAAAAATAAATTTTACGTTGTCACTTTTACAAGTGATTAATACAGCACAAAATACTATAGAACTGTTATTCAAAGCGCTTATTTGAACCTGTCTAACGCTGAAAATGCATTTTTTTATGTAATGCATTTTGTAAAGCACAACACTAACAAAACACTACAGAGCTGGGCTATAAGCGCGAGTCCAAAGATTTGCTTGCACTGTAAATTGTCCAATTCAACAACGTAATAAGAATGGACAAAAACATTAACGAACTGTGCTTAAAGAGCTTCTTTGAACTAGTCTGACGCTGACAACTCATTTTGTAATGTCACTACTAACAAAGAGATGAGAATGCACAAACACACCAGAACACTACAGAACTGTGCCGAGAGACTTTTTATTAGATTGTCTGACACAAAAATCTGTTTATGTATTGTCCATAACAACAAAGTAATAGAAATGTACAACAACACTAAAACAACTCAGAACAGTTCTTAAAGCAAAGTATTAATCTTGTCTCACGCCAATAATGCATTAGGAAATATCCATTTCAACAAAGTGAATAGAATGTACCAGAACTACAAAACAATAAAGAACTGTGTTACAAAAAAAAACTAATATCCGATTCGAATAATTCAACATGGAGAATTTATAGATATCTATCACAACATTATTATGTATTAGGCTGCACATAGTTATTGTAGAGGTACTACATTCATTCAAACTACCCTCAATTTACTGCAGTCCATTCGAAACAGATGGTTATGATTACTTGGTGTTGAATATGTCTCAGATATGGGTGTGCGATAATTATTTGAAGCGTGCGTCGGCACACCATCAAGTCCGTTTTATGTAAACTAGAAATGTGCACAAAGCACCAACACTTTAGAGAACTGTGCTAAAAGCGCGAGTCCAAAGCTTAATTTGCGCCTTATACTGTCCAATTCAAAAAAGTAATAAGAATGTACAAAAACACTAACAAACTGTGCTTAAAGCGCTTCTTTGTGCTAGCCTGAAGCTGACAACTCATTTTGAAATGACTTTTTTCAAAGAGAGGAGAACGCACAAACACACCAAAACAGTACAGAACAGTGCCTAAATCACTGCCCGGGCAGTGCCTAAACCACTTCAATCACTTCATTAATCATGTCTGACTCTAAAAATAAATGTTGCAATTTAACTTTCACAAGAGTGAAAAGAAAGCACAAAACACTAAAGAACTTTTTTCAAAAGCGCTGATTTGAACTCATCTAACGCTGAATATTCATTTTGTAATGTAATGCATTTTGTAATGTAATGCATTTTGTAAAGCACAACAGTACCGAAACACTACAGAACTGGGCCAAAAGCGCGAGTCCAAGGCTTTATATGCACCATAAACTGTCTAATTCAATGAAATAAGAATGTACAAAAACACTACCGAACTTTGTTTAAAGTGCTTCTTTGTGCTAGTCTTACGCTGACAACTCATTTTGTAATGTCACTATTAAAAAAGAGAGGAGAACGCACAAACACAACAAAAAAACTACAGAACTGTGCTTCAAGCACATCAAATAACTTGTCTGACGTTGAAAATGCTTTAGGAAGTGTCCATATTAAATAAGTTATACGAATGTACAAAACACCAGTAAAATTTAAAACTGGGCTTCAAAACTTCTCTGAGACTGTCTGACGCCTATGAATTCGGCAAAGTCACTGTATAACAAAGTGATATGAATTCACAAAAACATTAAAAGTTTCTAGGACAATAAAATACATTCATTGATTATGTCTGACTCTAAAAATAAATTTTACGTTGTCACTTTTACAAGTGATAAAAACAGCACAAAATACTATAGAACTGTTATTCAAAGCGCTTATTTGAACCTGTCTAACGCTGAAAATGCATTTTTTTTATGTAATGCATTTTGTAAAGCACTACACTAACAAAACACTACAGAGCTGGGCTATAAGCACGAGTCCAAAGCTTTGCTTGCACTATAAATTGTCCAATTCAACAAAGTAATAAGAATGTACAAAAACATTAACGAACTGTGCTTAAAGAGCTTCTTTGAACTAGTCTGACGCTGACAACTCATTTTGTAATGTCACTACTAACAGATGAGAATGCACAAACACACCAGAACACTACAGAACTGGGCCGAGAGACTTTTTATTAGATTGTCTGACACAAAAATCTGTTAATGTATTGTCCATAACAACAAAGTAATGGAAATGTACAAAAACACTAAAACAACTCAGAACAGTTCTTAAAGCAAAGTATTAATCTTGTCTCACGCCAATAATGCATTAGGAAATATCCATTTCAACAAAGTGAATAGAATGTACGTGAACTCCAAAACAATAAAGAACTGTGTTACAAAAAAAAACCCTAATATCAGATTTAAATAATTCAACATGGAGAATTTATAGATATCTATTACAACATTATTATGTATTAGGCTGCACATAGTTATTGTAGAGGTACTACATTCATTCAAACTACCCTCAATTTACTGCAGTCCATTCGAAACAGATGGTTATGATTACTTGGTGTTGAATATGTCTTAGATATGGGTGTGCGATATTTATTTGAAGCGTGCGTCGGCACACCATCAAGTCCGTTTTATGTAAACTAGAAATGTGCACAAAGCACCAACACTTTAGAGAACTGTGCTAAAAGCGCGAGTCCAAAGCTTAATTTGCACCTTATACTGTCCAATTCAAAAAAGTAATGAGAATGTACAAAAACACTAACAAACTGTGCTTAATGCGCTTCTTTGTGCTAGCCTGAAGCTGACAACTCATTTTGTAATGACTTTTTTCAAAGAGAGGAGAACGCACAAACACACCAAAACAGTACAGAACAGTGCCTAAATCACTGCCCGGGCAGTGCCTAAACCACTTAAATCACTTCATTAATCATGTCTGACTCTAAAAATAAATGTTGCAATTTAACTTTCACAAGAGTGAAAAGAAAGAACAAAACACTAAAGAACTTTTCTCAAAAGCGCTGATTTGAACTCATCTAACGCTGAATATGCATTTTGTAATGTAATGCATTTTGTAAAGCACAACAGTACCGAAACACTACAGAACTGGGCCAAAAGCGCGAGTCCAAGGCTTTATATGCACCATAAACTGTCTAATTCAATGAAATAGAAAAAAACACTACCGAACTTTGTTTAAAGTGCTTCTTTGTGCTAGTCTTACGCTGACAACTCATTTTGTAATGTCACTATTAAAAAAGAGAGGAGAACGCACAAACACAACAAAAAAACTACAGAACTGTGCTTCAAGCACATCAATTAACTTGTCTGACGTTGAAAATGCTTTAGGAAGTGTCCATATCAACTAAGTTATACGAATGTACAAAACACCAGTAAAATTTAAAACTGGGCTTCAAAACTTCTCTGAGATTGTCTGACGCCTATGAATTCGGCAACGTCACTTTATAACAAAGTGATATAAATTTACAAAAACATTAAAAGTTACTTGGACAATAAAATACATTCATTGATTATGTCTGACTCTAAAAATAAATTTTACGTTGTCACTTTTACAAGTGATTAATACAGCACAAAATACTAAAGAACTGTTATTCAAAGCGCTAATTTGAACCTGTCTAACGCTGAAAATGCATTTTTTTATGTAATGCATTTTGTAAAGCACTACACTAACAAAACACTACAGAGCTGGGCTATAAGCGCGAGTCCAAAGATTTGCTTGCACTATAAATTGTCCAATTCAACAAAGTAATAAGAATGTACAAAAACATTAACGAACTGTGCTTAAAGAGCTTCTTTGAACTAGTCTGACGCTGACAACTCATTTTGTAATGTCACTACTAACAAAGAGATGAGAATGCACAAACACACCAGAACACTACAGAACTGTGCCGAGAGACTTTTTATTAGATTGTCTGACACAAAAATCTGTTTATGTATTGTCCATAACAACAAAGTAATTGAAATGTACAACAACATTAAAACAACTCAGAACAGTTCTTAAAGCAAAGTATTAATCTTGTCTCACGCCAATAATGCATTAGGAAATATCCATTTCAACAAAGTGAATAGAATGTACGAGAACTCCAAAACAATAAAGAACTGTGTTACAAAAAAAACCCTAATATCAGATTTAAATAATTCAACATGGAGAATTTATAGATATCTATCACAACATTATTATGTATTAGGCTGCACATAGTTATCGTAGAGGTACTACATTCATTCAAACTACCCTCAATTTACTGCAGTCCATTCGAAACGGATGGTTATGATTACTTGGTGTTGAATATGTGTTAGATATGGGTGTGCGATAATTATTTGAAGCGTGCGTCGGCACACCATCAAGTCATTTTATGTAAACTAGAAATGTGCACAAAGCACCAACACTTTAGAGAACTGTGCTAAAAGCGCGAGTCCAAAGCTTAATTTGCACCTTATACTGTCCAATTCAAAAAAGTAATAAGAATGTACAAAAACACTAACAAACTGTGCTTAAAGCGCTTCTTTGTGCTAGCCTGAAGCTGACAACTCATTTTGTAATGACTTTTTTCAAAGAGAGGAGAACGCACAAACACACCAAAACAGTACAGAAAAGTGCCTAAATCACTGCCCGAGCAGTACCTAAATTTATTCAATCACTTCATTAATCATGTCTGACTCTAAAAATGAATGTTGCAATTTAACTTTCACAAGAGTGAAAAGAAAGCACAAAACACTAAAGAACTTTTCTTAAAAGCGCTGATTTGAACTCATCTAATGCTGAATATGCATTTTGTAATTTAATGCATTTTGTAAAGCACAACACTACCGAAACACTACAGAACTGGGCAAAAAGCGCGAGTCCAAGGCTTTATATGCACCATAAACTGTCTAATTCAATGAAATTAGAATGTACAAAAACACTGCCGAACTTTGTTTAAAGCGCTTTTTTGTGCTAGTCTTACGCTGACAACTCATTTTGTAATGTCACTATTAAAAAAGAGAGGAGAACGCACAAACACAACAAAAAAACTACAGAACTGTGCTTCAAGCACATCAATTAACTTGTCTGACGTTGAAAATGCTTTAGGAAGTGTCCATATCAACTAAGTTATACGAATGTACAAAACACCAGTAAAATTTAAAACTGGGCTTTAAAACTTCTCTGAGACTGTCTGACGCCTATGAATTCGGCAACGTCACTTTATAACAAAGTGATATAAATTTACAAAAACATTAAAAGTTACTTGGACAATAAAATACATTCATTGATTATGTCTGACTCTAAAAATAAATTTTACGTTGTCACTTTTACAAGTGATTAATACAGCACAAAATACTAAAGAACTGTTATTCAAAGCGCTAATTTGAACCTGTCTAACGCTGAAAATGCATTTTTTTATGTAATGCATTTTGTAAAGCACTACACTAACAAAACACTACAGAGCTGGGCTATAAGCGCGAGTCCAAAGATTTGCTTGCACTATAAATTGTCCAATTCAACAAAGTAATAAGAATGTACAAAAACATTAACGAACTGTGCTTAAAGAGCTTCTTTGAACTAGTCTGACGCTGACAACTCATTTTGTAATGTCACTACTAACAAAGAGATGAGAATGCACAAACACACCAGAACACTACAGAACTGTGCCGAGAGACTTTTTATTAGATTGTCTGACACAAAAATCTGTTTATGTATTGTCCATAACAACAAAGTAATTGAAATGTACAACAACATTAAAACAACTCAGAACAGTTCTTAAAGCAAAGTATTAATCTTGTCTCACGCCAATAATGCATTAGGAAATATCCATTTCAACAAAGTGAATAGAATGTACGAGAACTCCAAAACAATAAAGAACTGTGTTACAAAAAAAACCCTAATATCAGATTTAAATAATTCAACATGGAGAATTTATAGATATCTATCACAACATTATTATGTATTAGGCTGCACATAGTTATCGTAGAGGTACTACATTCATTCAAACTACCCTCAATTTACTGCAGTCCATTCGAAACGGATGGTTATGATTACTTGGTGTTGAATATGTGTTAGATATGGGTGTGCGATAATTATTTGAAGCGTGCGTCGGCACACCATCAAGTCATTTTATGTAAACTAGAAATGTGCACAAAGCACCAACACTTTAGAGAACTGTGCTAAAAGCGCGAGTCCAAAGCTTAATTTGCACCTTATACTGTCCAATTCAAAAAAGTAATAAGAATGTACAAAAACACTAACAAACTGTGCTTAAAGCGCTTCTTTGTGCTAGCCTGAAGCTGACAACTCATTTTGTAATGACTTTTTTCAAAGAGAGGAGAACGCACAAACACACCAAAACAGTACAGAAAAGTGCCTAAATCACTGCCCGAGCAGTACCTAAATTTATTCAATCACTTCATTAATCATGTCTGACTCTAAAAATGAATGTTGCAATTTAACTTTCACAAGAGTGAAAAGAAAGCACAAAACACTAAAGAACTTTTCTTAAAAGCGCTGATTTGAACTCATCTAATGCTGAATATGCATTTTGTAATTTAATGCATTTTGTAAAGCACAACACTACCGAAACACTACAGAACTGGGCAAAAAGCGCGAGTCCAAGGCTTTATATGCACCATAAACTGTCTAATTCAATGAAATTAGAATGTACAAAAACACTGCCGAACTTTGTTTAAAGCGCTTTTTTGTGCTAGTCTTACGCTGACAACTCATTTTGTAATGTCACTATTAAAAAAGAGAGGAGAACGCACAAACACAACAAAAAAACTACAGAACTGTGCTTCAAGCACATCAATTAACTTGTCTGACGTTGAAAATGCTTTAGGAAGTGTCCATATCAACTAAGTTATACGAATGTACAAAACACCAGTAAAATTTAAAACTGGGCTTTAAAACTTCTCTGAGACTGTCTGACGCCTATGAATTCGGCAACGTCACTTTATAACAAAGTGATATAAATTTACAAAAACATTAAAAGTTACTTGGACAATAAAATACATTCATTGATTATGTCTGACTCTAAAAATAAATTTTACGTTGTCACTTTTACAAGTGATTAATACAGCACAAAATACTAAAGAACTGTTATTCAAAGCGCTAATTTGAACCTGTCTAACGCTGAAAATGCATTTTTTTATGTAATGCATTTTGTAAAGCACTACACTAACAAAACACTACAGAGCTGGGCTATAAGCGCGAGTCCAAAGATTTGCTTGCACTATAAATTGTCCAATTCAACAAAGTAATAAGAATGTACAAAAACATTAACGAACTGTGCTTAAAGAGCTTCTTTGAACTAGTCTGACGCTGACAACTCATTTTGTAATGTCACTACTAACAAAGAGATGAGAATGCACAAACACACCAGAACACTACAGAACTGTGCCGAGAGACTTTTTATTAGATTGTCTGACACAAAAATCTGTTTATGTATTGTCCATAACAACAAAGTAATTGAAATGTACAACAACATTAAAACAACTCAGAACAGTTCTTAAAGCAAAGTATTAATCTTGTCTCACGCCAATAATGCATTAGGAAATATCCATTTCAACAAAGTGAATAGAATGTACGAGAACTCCAAAACAATAAAGAACTGTGTTACAAAAAAAACCCTAATATCAGATTTAAATAATTCAACATGGAGAATTTATAGATATCTATCACAACATTATTATGTATTAGGCTGCACATAGTTATCGTAGAGGTACTACATTCATTCAAACTACCCTCAATTTACTGCAGTCCATTCGAAACGGATGGTTATGATTACTTGGTGTTGAATATGTGTTAGATATGGGTGTGCGATAATTATTTGAAGCGTGCGTCGGCACACCATCAAGTCATTTTATGTAAACTAGAAATGTGCACAAAGCACCAACACTTTAGAGAACTGTGCTAAAAGCGCGAGTCCAAAGCTTAATTTGCACCTTATACTGTCCAATTCAAAAAAGTAATAAGAATGTACAAAAACACTAACAAACTGTGCTTAAAGCGCTTCTTTGTGCTAGCCTGAAGCTGACAACTCATTTTGTAATGACTTTTTTCAAAGAGAGGAGAACGCACAAACACACCAAAACAGTACAGAAAAGTGCCTAAATCACTGCCCGAGCAGTACCTAAATTAATTCAATCACTTCATTAATCATTTCTGACTCTAAAAATGAATGTTGCAATTTAACTTTCACAAGAGTGAAAAGAAAGCACAAAACACTAAAGAACTTTTCTTAAAAGCGCTGATTTGAACTCATCTAACGCTGAATATGCATTTTGTAATTTAATGCATTTTGTAAAGCACAACACTACCGAAACACTACAGAACTGGGCAAAAAGCGCGAGTCCAAGGCTTTATATGCACCATAAACTGTCTAATTCAATGAAATTAGAATGTACAAAAACACTGCCGAACTTTGTTTAAAGCGCTTTTTTGTGCTAGTCTTACGCTGACAACTCATTTTGTAATGTCACTATTAAAAAAGAGAGGAGAACGCACAAACACAACAAAAAAACTACAGAACTGTGCTTCAAGCACATCAATTAACTTGTCTGACGTTGAAAATGCTTCAGGAAGTGTCCATATCAACTAAGTTATACGAATGTACAAAACACCAGTAAAATTTAAAACTGGGCTTCAAAACTTCTCTGAGATTGTCTGACGCCTATGAATTCGGCAACGTCACTGTAAAACAAAGTGATATGAATTCACAAAAACATTAAAAGTCACTAGGACAATAAAATACATTCATTGATTATGTCTGACTCTAAAAATAAATTTTACGTTGTCACTTTTACAAGTGATTAATACAGCACAAAATACTAAAGAACTGTTATTCAAAGCGCTTATTTGAACCTGTCTAAAGCTGAAAATGCAATTTTTTATGTAATGCATTTTGTAAAGCACAACACTAACAAAACACTACAGAGCTGGGCTATAAGCGCGAGTCCAAAGCTTTGCTTGCACTATAAATTGTCCAATTCAACAAAGTAATAAGAATGTACAAAAACATTAACGAACTGTGCTTAAAGAGCTTCTTTGAACTAGTCTGACGCTGACAACTCATTTTGTAATGTCACTACTAACAAAGAGATGAGAATGCACAAACACACCAGAACACTACACAACTGTGCCGAGAGACTTTTTATTAGATTGTCTGACACAAAAATCTGTTTATGTATTGTCTATAACAACAAAGTAATGGAAATGTACAAAAACACTAAAACAACTCAGAACAGTTCTTAAAGCAAAGTATTAATCTTGTTTCACGCCGATAATGCATTAGGAAATATCCATTTCAACAAAGTGAATAGAATGTACGAGAACTACAAAACAATAAAGAACTGTGTTACAAAAAAAACCCCTAATATCCGATTCGAATAATTCAACATGAAAAATTTATAGATATCTATCAGAACATAATAGTATTAGGCTGCACATAGTTAATGTAGAGGTACTACATTCATTCAAACTACCCTCAATTTACTGCAGTCCATTCGAAACGGATGGTTATGATTACTTGGTGTTGAATATTTGTTAGATATGGGTGTGCGATAATTATTTGAAGCGTGCGTCGGCACACCATCAAGTCCGTTTTATGTAAACTAAAAATAAGCACAAAGCACCAACACTTTAGAGAACTGTGTTAAAAGCGCGAGTCCAAAGCTTAATTTGCGCCTTATACTGTCCAATTCAAAAAAGTAATAAGAATGTACAAAAACACTAACAAACTGTGCTTAAAGCGCTTCTTTGTGCTAGCCTGAAGCTGACAACTCATTTTGTAATGACTTTTTTCAAAGAGAGGAGAGCGCACAAACACACCAAAACAGTACAGAACAGTGCCTAAATCACTGCCCGAGCAGTACCTAAATAACTTCAATCACTTCATTAATCATTTCTGACTCTAAAAATGAATGTTGCAATTTAACTTTTACAAGAGTGAAAAGAAAGCACAAAACACTAAAGAACTTTTCTTAAAAGCTCTGATTTGAACTCATCTAACGCTGAATATGCATTTTGTAATTTAATGCATTTTGTAAAGCACAACACTACCGAAACACTACAGAACTGGGCCAAAAGCGCGAGTCCAAGGCTTTATATGCACCATAAACTGTCTAATTCAATGAAATAAAAATGTACAAAAACACTACCGAACTTTGTTTAAAGCGCTTTTTTGTGCTAGTCTTACGCTGACAACTCATTTTGTAATGTCACTATTAAAAAAGAGCGAGAACGCACAAACACAACAAAAAAACTACAGAACTGTGCTTCAAGCACATCAATTAACTTGTCTGACGTTGAAAATGCTTTAGGAAGTGTCCATATCAACTAAGTTATACGAATGTACAAAACACCAGTAAAATTTAAAACTGGGCTTCAAAACTTCTCTGAGATTGTCTGACGCCTATGAATTCGGCAACGTCACTTTATAACAAAGTGATATAAATTTACAAAAACATTAAAAGTTACTTGGACAATAAAATACATTCATTGATTATGTCTGATTCTAAAAATAAATTTTACGTTGTCACTTTTATAAGTCATTAATACAGCACAAAATACTAAAGAACTGTTATTCAAAGCGCTAATTTGAACCTGTCTAACGCTGAAAATGAATTTTTTTATGTAATGCATTTTGTAAAGCACAACACTAACAAAACACTACAGAGCTGGGCTATAAGCGCGAGTCCAAAGCTTTGCTTGCACTATAAATTGTCCAATTCAACAAAGTAATAAGAATGTACAAAAACATTAACGAACTGTGCTTAAAGAGCTTCTTTGAACTAGTCTGACGCTGACAACTCATTTTGTAATGTCACTACTAACAAAGAGATGATAATGCACAAACACATCAGAACACTACAGAACTGTGCCGAGAGACTTTTTATTAGATTGTCTGACACAAAAATCTGTTTATGTATTGTCCATAATAACAAAGTAATAGAAATGTACAACAACACTAAACAACTCAGAAAAGTTCTTAAAGCAAAGTATTAATCTTGTCTCACGCCGATAATGCATTAGCAAATATCCATTTCAACAAAGTGAATAGAATGTACGAGAACTCCAAAACAATAAAGAACTGTGTTTCAAAAAAAAAAAACTAATATCCGATTCGAATAATTCAACATAGAGAATTTATAGATATCTATCACAACATTATTATGTATTAGGCTGCACATAGTTATTGTAGAGGTACTACATTCATTCAAACTACCCTCAATTTACTGCAGTCCATTCGAAACGGATGGTTATGATTACTTGGTGTTGAATATGTGTTAGATATGGGTGTGCGATAATTATTTGAAGCGTGCATCGGCACACCAAGTCATTTTATGTAAACTAGAAATGTGCACAAAGCACCAACACTTTAGAGAACTGTGCTAAAAGCGCGAGTCCAAAGCTTAATTTGCACCTTATACTGTCCAATTCAAAAAAGTAATAAGAATGTACAAAAACACTAACAAACTGTGCTTAAAGCGCTTCTTTGTGCTAGCCTGAAGCTGACAACTCATTTTGTAATGACTTTTTTCAAAGAGAGGAGAACGCACAAACACACCGAACTGTGCTTCAAGCACATCAATTAACTTGTCTGACGTTGAAAATGCTTTAGGAAGTGTCCATATCAACTAAGTTATACGAATGTACAAAACACCAGTAAAATTTTAAACTGGGCTTCAAAACTTCTCTGAGATTGTCTGACGCCTATGAATTCGGCAACGTCACTTTATAACAAAGTGAAATAAATTTACAAAAACATTAAAAGTTACTTGGACAATAAAATACATTCATTGATTATGTCTGACTCTAAAAATAAATTTTACGTTGTCACTTTTACAAGTGATTAATACAGCACAAAATACTAAAGAACTGTTATTCAAAGCGCTAATTTGAACCTGTCTAACGCTGAAAATGCATTTTTTTATGTAATGCATTTTGTAAAGCACTACACTAACAAAACACTACAGAGCTGGGCTATAAGCGCGAGTCCAAAGATTTGCTTGCACTATAAATTGTCCAATTCAACAAAGTAATAAGAATGTACAAAAACACTACCGAACTTTGTTTAAATCGCTTCTTTGTGCTAGTCTTACGCTGACAACTCATTTTGTAATGTCACTATTAAAAAAGAGAGGAGAACGCACAAACACAACAAAAAAACTACAGAACTGTGCTTCAAGCACATCAAATAACTTGTCTGACGTTGAAAATGCTTTAGGAAGTGTTCATATTAAATAAGTTATACGAATGTACAAAACACCAGTAAAATTTAAAACTGGGCTTCAAAACTTCTCTGAGACTGTCTGACGCCTATGAATTCGGCAACGTCACTGTATAACAAAGTGATATGAATTCACAAAAACATTAAAAGTTTCTAGGACAATAAAATACATTCATTGATTATGTCTGACTCTAAAAATAAATGTTACGTTGTCACTTTTACAAGTGATAAAAACAGCACAAAATACTATAGAACTGTTATTCAAAGCGCTTATTTGAACCTGTCTAACGCTGAAAATGCATTTTTTTATGTAATGCATTTTGTAAGCACAACACTAACAAAACACTACAGAGCTGGGCTATAAGCGAGAGTCCAAAGATTTGCTTGCACTATAAATTTTCCAATTCAACAAAGTAATAAGAATGTACAAAAACATTAACGAACTGTGCTTAAAGAGCTTCTTTGAACTAGTCTGACGCTGACAACTCATTTTGTAATGTCACTACTAACAAAGAGATGAGAATGCACAAACACACCAGAACACTACAGAACTGTGCCGAGAGACTTTTTATTAGATTGTCTGACACAAAAATCTGTTAATGTATTGTCCATAACAACAAAGTAATGGAAATGTACAAAAACACTAAAACAACTCAGAACAGTTCTTAAAGCAAAGTATTAATCTTGTCTCACGCCAATAATGCATTAGGAAATATCCATTTCAACAAAGTGAATAGAATGTACGAGAACTCCAAAACAATAAAGAACTGTGTTACAAAAAAAACCCTAATATCAGATTTAAATAATTCAACATGGAGAATTTATAGATATCTATCACAACATTATTATGTATTAGGCTGCACATAGTTATCGTAGAGGTACTACATTCATTCAAACTACCCTCAATTTACTGCAGTCCATTCGAAACGGATGGTTATGATTACTTGGTGTTGAATATGTGTTAGATATGGGTGTGCGATAATTATTTGAAGCGTGCGTCGGCACACCATCAAGTCATTTTATGTAAACTAGAAATGTGCACAAAGCACCAACACTTTAGAGAACTGTGCTAAAAGCGCGAGTCCAAAGCTTAATTTGCACCTTATACTGTCCAATTCAAAAAAGTAATAAGAATGTACAAAAACACTAACAAACTGTGTTTAAAGCGCTTCTTTGTGCTAGCCTGAAGCTGACAACTCATTTTGTAATGACTTTTTTCAAAGAGAGGAGAACGCACAAACACACCAAAACAGTACAGAAAAGTGCCTAAATCACTGCCCGAGCAGTACCTAAATAAATTCAATCACTTCATTAATCATTTCTGACTCTAAAAATGAATGTTGCAATTTAACTTTCACAAGAGTGAAAAGAAAGCACAAAACACTAAAGAACTTTTTTTAAAAGCGCTGATTTGAACTCATCTAGCGCTGAATATGCATTTTGTAATTTAATGCATTTTGTAAAGCACAACACTACCGAAACACTACAGAACTGGGCAAAAAGCGCGAGTCCAAGGCTTTATATGCACCATAAACTGTCTAATTCAATGAAATTAGAATGTACAAAAACACTGCCGAACTTTGTTTAAAGCGCTTTTTTGTGCTAGTCTTACGCTGACAACTCATTTTGTAATGTCACTATTAAAAAAGAGAGGAGAACGCACAAACACAACAAAAAAACTACAGAACTGTGCTTCAAGCACATCAATTAACTTGTCTGACGTTGAAAATGCTTTAGGAAGTGTCCATATCAACTAAGTTATACGAATGTACAAAACACCAGTAAAATTTAAAACTGGGCTTCAAAACTTCTCTGAGATTGTCTGACGCCCATGAATTCGGCAACGTCACTTTATAACAAAGTGATATAAATTTACAAAAACATTAAAAGTTACTTGGACAATAAAATACATTCATTGATTATGTCTGACTCTAAAAATAAATTTTACGTTGTCACTTTTACAAGTGATTAATACAGCACAAAATACTAAAGAACTGTTATTCAAAGCGCTAATTTGAACCTGTCTAACGCTGAAAATGCATTTTTTTATGTAATGCATTTTGTAAAGCACTACACTAACAAAACACTACAGAGCTGGGCTATAAGCGCGAGTCCAAAGATTTGCTTGCACTATAAATTGTCCAATTCAACAAAGTAATAAGAATGTACAAAAACATTAACGAACTGTGCTTAAAGAGCTTCTTTGAACTAGTCTGACGCTGACAACTCATTTTGTAATGTCACTACTAACAAAGAGATGAGAATGCACAAACACACCAGAACACTACAGAACTGTGCCGAGAGACTTTTTATTAGATTGTCTGACACAAAAATCTGTTTATGTATTGTCCATAACAACAAAGTAATAGAAATGTACAACAACACTAAAACAACTCAGAACAGTTCTTAAAGCAAAGTATTAATCTTGTCTCACGCCAATAATGCATTAGGAAATATCCATTTCAACAAAGTGAATAGAATGTACGAGAACTCCAAAACAATAAAGAACTGTGTTACAAAAAAAACCCTAATATCAGATTTAAATAATTCAACATGGAGAATTTATAGATATCTATCACAACATTATTATGTATTAGGCTGCACATAGTTATCGTAGAGGTACTACATTCATTCAAACTATCCTCAATTTACTGCAGTCCATTCGAAACGGATGGTTATGATTACTTGGTGTTGAATATGTGTTAGATATGGGTGTGCGATAATTATTTGAAGCGTGCGTCGGCACACCATCAAGTCATTTTATGTAAACTAGAAATGTGCACAAAGCACCAACACTTTAGAGAACTGTGCTAAAAGCGCGAGTCCAAAGCTTAATTTGCACCTTATACTGTCCAATTCAAAAAAGTAATAAGAATGTACAAAAACACTAACAAACTGTGCTTAAAGCGCTTCTTTGTGCTAGCCTGAAGCTGACAACTCATTTTGTAATGACTTTTTTCAAAGAGAGGAGAACGCACAAACACACCAAAACAGTACAGAAAAGTGCCTAAATCACTGCCCGAGCAGTACCTAAATTAATTCAATCACTTCATTAATCATTTCTGACTCTAAAAATGAATGTTGCAATTTAACTTTCACAAGAGTGAAAAGAAAGCACAAAACACTAAAGAACTTTTCTTAAAAGCGCTGATTTGAACTCATCTAACGCTGAATATGCATTTTGTAATTTAATGCATTTTGTAAAGCACAACACTACCGAAACACTACAGAACTGGGCAAAAAGCGCGAGTCCAAGGCTTTATATGCACCATAAACTGTCTAATTCAATGAAATTAGAATGTACAAAAACACTGCCGAACTTTGTTTAAAGCGCTTTTTTGTGCTAGTCTTACGCTGACAACTCATTTTGTAATGTCACTATTAAAAAAGAGAGGAGAACGCACAAACACAACAAAAAAACTACAGAACTGTGCTTCAAGCACATCAATTAACTTGTCTGACGTTGAAAATGCTTCAGGAAGTGTCCATATCAACTAAGTTATACGAATGTACAAAACACCAGTAAAATTTTAAACTGGGCTTCAAAACTTCTCTGAGATTGTCTGACGCCTATGAATTCGGCAACGTCACTGTAAAACAAAGTGATATGAATTCACAAAAACATTAAAAGTCACTAGGACAATAAAATACATTCATTGATTATGTCTGACTCTAAAAATAAATTTTACGTTGTCACTTTTACAAGTGATTAATACAGCACAAAATACTAAAGAACTGTTATTCAAAGCGCTTATTTGAACCTGTCTAAAGCTGAAAATGCAATTTTTTATGTAATGCATTTTGTAAAGCACAACACTAACAAAACACTACAGAGCTGGGCTATAAGCGCGAGTCCAAAGCTTTGCTTGCACTATAAATTGTCCAATTCAACAAAGTAATAAGAATGTACAAAAACATTAACGAACTGTGCTTAAAGAGCTTCTTTGAACTAGTCTGACGCTGACAACTCATTTTGTAATGTCACTACTAACAAAGAGATGAGAATGCACAAACACACCAGAACACTACACAACTGTGCCGAGAGACTTTTTATTAGATTGTCTGACACAAAAATCTGTTTATGTATTGTCTATAACAACAAAGTAATGGAAATGTACAAAAACACTAAAACAACTCAGAACAGTTCTTAAAGCAAAGTATTAATCTTGTCTCACGCCGATAATGCATTAGGAAATATCCATTTCAACAAAGTGAATAGAATGTACGAGAACTACAAAACAATAAAGAACTGTGTTACAAAAAAAAACCCTAATATCCGATTCGAATAATTCAACATGGAAAATTTATAGATATCTATCAGAACATAATAGTATTAGGCTGCACATAGTTAATGTAGAGGTACTACATTCATTCAAACTACCCTCAATTTACTGCAGTCCATTCGAAACGGATGGTTATGATTACTTGGTGTTGAATATTTGTTAGATATGGGTGTGCGATAATTATTTGAAGCGTGCGTCGGCACACCATCAAGTCCGTTTTATGTAAACTAAAAATGTGCACAAAGCACCAACACTTTAGAGAACTGTGCTAAAAGCGCGAGTCCAAAGCTTAATTTGCGCCTTATACTGTCCAATTCAAAAAAGTAATAACAATGTACAAAAACACTAACAAACTGTGCTTAAAGCGCTTCTTTGTGCTAGCCTGAAGCTGACAACTCATTTTGTAATGACTTTTTTCAAAGAGAGGAGAACGCACAAACACAACAAAACAGTACAGAACAGTGCCTAAATCACTGCCCGGGCAGTGCCTAAACCACTTCAATCACTTCATTAATCATGTCTGACTCTAAAAATAAATGTTGCAATTTAACTTTCACAAGAGTGAAAAGAAAGAACAAAACACTAAAGAACTTTTCTCAAAAGCGCTGATTTGAACTCATCTAACGCTGAATATGCATTTTGTAATGTAATGCATTTTGTAAAGCACAACACTACCGAAACACTACAGAACTGGGCAAAAAGCGCTAGTCCAAGGAATTGGACCATAAACTGTCTAATTCAATGAAATAAGAATGTACAAAAACACTACCGAACTTTGTTTAAAGTGCTTCTTTGTGCTAGTCTTACGCTGACAACTCATTTTGTAATGTCACTATTAAAAAAGAGAGAAGAACGCACAAACACAACAAAAAAACTACAGAACTGTGCTTCAAGCACATCAAATAACTTGTCTGACGTTGAAAATGCTTTAGGAAGTGTCCATATTAAATAAGTTATACGAATGTACAAAACACCAGTAAAATTTAAAACTGGGCTTCAAAACTTCTCTGAGACTGTCTGACGCCTATGAATTCGGAAACGTCACTTCATAACAAAGTGATATAAATTTACAAAAACATTAAAAGTTACTAACACAATAAAATACATTCATTGATTATGTCTGACTCTAAAAATAAATTTTACGTTGTCACTTTTACAAGTGATTAATACAGCACAAAATACTAAAGAACTGTTATTAAAAGCGCTAATTTGAACCTGTCTAACGCTGAAAATGCATTTTTTTATGTAATGCATTTTGTAAAGCACTACACTAACAAAACACTACAGAGCTGGGCTATAAGCGCGAGTCCAAAGATTTGCTTGCACTATAAATTGTCCAATTCAACAAAGTAATAAGAATGTACAAAAACATTAACGAACTGTGCTTAAAGAGCTTCTTTGAACTAGTCTGACGCTGACAACTCATTTTGTAATGTCACTACTAACAAAGAGATGAGAATGCACAAACACACCAGAACACTACAGAACTGTGCCGAGAGACTTTTTATTAGATTGTCTGACACAAAAATCTGTTTATGTATTGTCCATAACAACAAAGTAATAGAAATGTACAACAACATTAAAACAACTCAGAACAGTTCTTAAAGCAAAGTATTAATCTTGTCTCACGCCAATAATGCATTAGGAAATATCCATTTCAACAAAGTGAATAGAATGTACGTGAACTCCAAAACAATAAAGAACTGTGTTACAAAAAAAAACCCTAATATCAGATTTAAATAATTCAACATGGAGAATTTATAGATATCTATCACAACATTATTATGTATTAGGCTGCACATAGTTATTGTAGAGGTACTACATTCATTCAAACTACCCTCAATTTACTGCAGTCCATTCGAAACGGATGGTTATGATTACTTGGTGTTGAATATGTCTTAGATATGGGTGTGCGATATTTATTTGAAGCGTGCGTCGGCACACCATCAAGTCCGTTTTATGTAAACTAGAAATGTGCACAAAGCACCAACACTTTAGAGAACTGTGCTAAAAGCGCGAGTCCAAAGCTTAATTTGCACCTTATACTGTCCAATTCAAAAAAGTAATGAGAATGTACAAAAACACTAACAAACTGTGCTTAATGCGCTTCTTTGTGCTAGACTGAAGCTGACAACTCATTTTGTAATGACTTTTTTCAAAGAGAGGAGAACGCACAAACACACCAAAACAGTACAGAACAGTGCCTAAATCACTGCCCGGGCAGTGCCTAAACCACTTAAATCACTTCATTAATCATGTCTGACTCTAAAAATAAATGTTGCAATTTAACTTTCACAAGAGTGAAAAGAAAGAACAAAACACTAAAGAACTTTTCTCAAAAGCGCTGATTTGAACTCATCTAACGCTGAATATGCATTTTGTAATGTAATGCATTTTGTAAAGCACAACAGTACCGAAACACTACAGAACTGGGCCAAAAGCGCGAGTCCAAGGCTTTATATGCACCATAAACTGTCTAATTTAATGAAATAAGAATGTACAAAAACACTACCGAACTTTGTTTAAATCGCTTCTTTGTGCTAGTCTTACACTGACAACTCATTTTGTAATGTCACTATTAAAAAAGAGAGGGGAACGCACAAACACAACAAAAAAACTACAGAACTGTGCTTCAAGCACATCAAATAACTTGTCTGACGTTGAAAATGCTTTAGGAAGTGTCCATATTAAATAAGTTATACGAATGTACAAAACACCAGTAAAATTTAAAACTGGGCTTCAAAACTTCTCTGAGACTGTCTGACGCCTATGAATTCGGCAACGTCACTGTATAACAAAGTGATATGAATTCACAAAAACATTAAAAGTTTCTAGGACAATAAAATACATTCATTGATTATGTCTGACTCTAAAAATAAATTTTACGTTGTCACTTTTACAAGTGATAAAAACAGCACAAAATACTATAGAACTGTTATTCAAAGCGCTTATTTGAACCTGTCTAACGCTGAAAATGCATTTTTTTATGTAATGCATTTTGTAAAGCACAACACTAACAAAACACTACAGAGCTGGGCTATAAGCACGAGTCCAAAGCTTTGCTTGCACTATAAATTGTCCAATTCAACAAAGTAATAAGAATGTACAAAAACATTAACGAACTGTGCTTAAAGAGCTTCTTTGAACTAGTCTGACGCTGACAACTCATTTTGTAATGTCACTACTAACAAAGAGATGAGAATGCACAAACACACCAGAACACTACAGAACTGGGCCGAGAGACTTTTTATTAGATTGTCTGACACAAAAATCTGTTAATGTATTGTCCATAACAACAAAGTAATGGAAATGTACAAAAACACTAAAACAACTCAGAACAGTTCTTAAAGCAAAGTATTAATCTTGTCTCACGCCGATAATGCATTAGGAAATATCCATTTCAACAAAGTGAATAGAATGTACGAGAACTCCAAAACAATAAAGAACTGTGTTACAAAAAAAACCCTAATATCAGATTTAAATAATTCAACATGGAGAATTTATAGATATCTATCACAACATTATTATGTATTAGGCTGCACATAGTTATTGTAGAGGTACTACATTCATTCAAACTACCCTCAATTTACTGCAGTCCATTCGAAACGGATGGTTATGATTACTTGGTGTTGAATATGTGTTAGATGTGGGTGTGCGATAATTATTTGAAGCGTGCGTCGGCACACCATCAAGTCATTTTATGTAAACTAGAAATGTGCACAAAGCACCAACACTTTAGAGAACTGTGCTAAAAGCGCGAGTCCAAAGCTTAATTTGCACCTTATACTGTCCAATTCAAAAAAGTAATTAGAATGTACAAAAACACTAACAAACTGTGCTTAAAGCGCTTCTTTGTGCTAGCCTGAAGCTGACAACTCATTTTGTAATGACTTTTTTCAAAGAGAGGAGAACGCACAAACACACCAAAACAGTACAGAACAGTGCCTAAATCACTGCCCGAGCAGTGCCTAAATCACTTCAATCACTTCATTAATCATTTCAGAGTCAGAGTCAGAGAGGTTTTATTGTCATTTCAGCTACATACAAGTACATATTGAAACGAAACAGCGTTCCTCTAGGATCACGGTGTAACACGGTACAAAAAGTGCAAGACAATACAAAACAGTGCAAATACAACAATAATACAAAAAATCCTATAATAAATAACTACAAAAGATATTCCTTATTATCCCTAATCTAAACAAGTAATTAGAACACAGGACTAAAGACAAGTGTTAGTACATGATGGTGAATAGATGGTACAATGGTTCCTGAGGTAGTGACATGTTGTACATTAGCAGCGTAAAATTGGCAATGCAGATAAGGTGCCTAAAAAGTAAATATGGTGCAAAATACAAGTAAGGTGCAGAAATTATTGTGCATTTCCAGGAGGTGTGCAAAAATGCAAGTAACATAGTCAAAAATGCAAGTAACAGTCAATACAGTTCAGTGTGGCAGCAGAAAATGTCCGGAGGAAATTGTTACAGTACTGAGTTTAGGAGTCTGATTGCTTGTGGGATAAAACTGTTACACAGTCTGGTTGTGTTAGTCCGGATGCTGCGGTATCGTCTCCCAGACGGGAGCAGAGTAAAAAGTCCATGTGATGGATGGGTTGGATCGTCCACAATGCTGAGAGCTTTGCGGATGCAGCGGGTGTTAAAAATGTCCGTGAGAGATGGAAGAGCGACCCCGATGATCTTTTCAGCTGTCCTCACTACTCGCTGGAGAGTCTTACGGTCTTATTTCTGACTCTAAAAATGAATGTTGCAATTTAACTTTCACAAGAGTGAAAAGAAAGCACAAAACACTAAAGAACTTTTCTCAAAAGCGCTGATTTGAACTCATCTAACGCTGAATATGCATTTTGTAATGTAATGCATTTTGTAAAGCACAACACTACCGAAACACTACAGAACTGGGCAAAAAGCGCGAGTCCAAGGCTTTATATGCAACATAAACTGTCTAATTCAATGAAATAAGAATGTACAAAAACACTACCGAACTTTGTTTAAATCGCTTCTTTGTGCTAGTCTTACGCTGACAACTCATTTTGTAATGTCACTATTAAAAAAGAGAGGAGAACGCACAAACACAACAAAAAAACTACAGAACTGTGCTTCAAGCACATCAAGTAACTTGTCTGACGTTGAAAATGCTTTAGGAAGTGTCCATATTAAATAAGTTATACGAATGTACAAAACACCAGTAAAATTTAAAACTGGGCTTCAAAACTTCTCTGAGATTGTCTGACGCCTATGAATTCGGCAACGTCACTGTATAACAAAGTGATATAAATTTACAAAAACATTAAAAGTTTCTAGGACAATAAAATACATTCATTGATTATGTCTGACTCTAAAAATAAATTTTACGTTGTCACTTTTACAAGTCATTAATACAGCACAAAATACTAAAGAACTGTTATTCAAAGCGCTAATTTGAACCTGTCTAACGCTGAAAATGCATTTTTTTATGTAATGCATTTTGTAAAGCACAACACTAACAAAACACAACAGAGCTGGGCTATAAGCGCGAGTCCAAAGCTTTGCTTGCACTATAAATTGTCCAATTCAACAAAGTAATAAGAATGTTCAAAAACATTAACGAACTGTGCTTAAAGAGCTTCTTTGAACTAGTCTGACGCTGACAACTCATTTTGTAATGTCACTACTAACAAAGAGATGAGAATGCACAAACACACCAGAACACTACAGAACTGTGCCGAGAGACTTTTTATTAGATTGTCTGACACAAAAATCTGTTTATGTATTGTCCATAACAACAAAGTAATAGAAATGTACAACAACATTAAAACAACTCAGAACAGTTCTTAAAGCAAAGTATTAATCTTGTCTCACGCCAATAATGCATTAGGAAATATCCATTTCAACAAAGTGAATAGAATGTACGTGAACTCCAAAACAATAAAGAACTGTGTTACAAAAAAAAACCAAAATATCAGATTTAAATAATTCAACATGGAGAATTTATAGATATCTATCAGAACATTATTATGTATTAGGCTGCACATAGTTATTGTAGAGGTACTACATTCATTCAAACTACCCTCAATTTACTGCAGTCCATTCGAAACAGATGGTTATGATTACTTGGTGTTGAATATGTCTTAGATATGGGTGTGCGATAATTATTTGAAGCGTGCGTCGGCACACCATCAAGTCCGTTTTATGTAAACTAGAAATGTGCACAAAGCACCAACACTTTAGAGAACTGTGCTAAAAGCGCGAGTCCAAAGCTTAATTTGCACCTTATACTGTCCAATTCAAAAAAGTAATGAGAATGTACAAAAACACTAACAAACTGTGCTTAAAGCGCTTCTTTGTGCTAGCCTGAAGCTGACAACTCATTTTGTAATGACTTTTTTCAAAGAGAGGAGAACGCACAAACACACCAAAACAGTACAGAACAGTGCCTAAATCACTGCCCGGGCAGTGCCTAAACCACTTCAATCACTTCATTAATCATGTCTGACTCTAAAAATAAATGTTGCAATTTAACTTTCACAAGAGTGAAAAGAAAGAACAAAACACTAAAGAACTTTTCTCAAAAGCGCTGATTTGAACTCATCTAACGCTGAATATGCATTTTGTAATGTAATGCATTTTGTAAAGCACAACAGTACCGAAACACTACAGAACTGGGCCAAAAGCGCGAGTCCAAGGCTTTATATGCACCATAAACTGTCTAATTCAATGAAATAAGAATGTACAAAAACACTACCGAACTTTGTTTAAATCGCTTCTTTGTGCTAGTCTTACACTGACAACTCATTTTGTAATGTCACTATTAAAAAAGAGAGGAGAACGCACAAACACAACAAAAAAACTACAGAACTGTGCTTCAAGCACATCAAATAACTTGTCTGACGTTGAAAATGCTTTAGGAAGTGTCCATATTAAATAAGTTATACGAATGTACAAAACACCAGTAAAATTTAAAACTGGGCTTCAAAACTTCTCTGAGACTGTCTGACGCCTATGAATTCGGCAACGTCACTGTATAACAAAGTGATATGAATTCACAAAAACATTAAAAGTTTCTAGGACAATAAAATACATTCATTGATTATGTCTGACTCTAAAAATAAATTTTACGTTGTCACTTTTACAAGTGATAAAAACAGCACAAAATACTATAGAACTGTTATTCAAAGCGCTTATTTGAACCTGTCTAACGCTGAAAAGGCATTTTTTTATGTAATGCATTTTGTAAAGCACAACACTAACAAAACACTACAGAGCTGGGCTATAAGCGAGAGTCCAAAGATTTGCTTGCACTATAAATTTTCCAATTCAACAAAGTAATAAGAATGTACAAAAACATTAACGAATTGTGCTTAAAGAGCTTCTTTGAACTAGTCTGACGCTGACAACTCATTTTGTAATGTCACTACTAACAAAGAGATGAGAATGCACAAACACACCAGAACACTACAGAACTGTGCCGAGAGACTTTTTATTAGATTGTCTGACACAAAAATCTGTTAATGTATTGTCCATGACAACAAAGTAATGGAAATGTACAAAAACACTAAAACAACTCAGAACAGTTCTTAAAGCAAAGTATTAATCTTGTCTCACGCCGATAATGCATTAGGAAATATCCATTTCAACAAAGTGAATAGAATGTACGAGAACTCCAAAACAATAAAGAACTGTGTTACAAAAAAAACCCTAATATCAGATTTAAATAATTCAACATGGAGAATTTATAGATATCTATCACAACATTATTATGTATTAGGCTGCACATAGTTATTGTAGAGGTACTACATTCATTCAAACTACCCTCAATTTACTGCAGTCCATTCGAAACGGATGGTTATGATTACTTGGTGTTGAATATGTGTTAGATGTGGCTGTGCGATAATTATTTGAAGCGTGCGTCGGCACACCATCAAGTCATTTTATGTAAACTAGAAATGTGCACAAAGCACCAACACTTTAGAGAACTGTGCTAAAAGCGCGAGTCCAAAGCTTAATTTGCACCTTATACTCTCCAATTCAAAAAAGTAATTAGAATGTACAAAAACACTAACAAACTGTGCTTAAAGCGCTTCTTTGTGCTAGCCTGAAGCTGACAACTCATTTTGTAATGACTTTTTTCAAAGAGAGGAGAACGCACAAACACACCAAAACAGTACAGAACAGTGCCTAAATCACTGCCCGAGCAGTGCCTAAATCACTTCAATCACTTCATTAATCATTTCTGACTCTAAAAATGAATGTTGCAATTTAACTTTCACAAGAGTGAAAAGAAAGCACAAAACACTAAAGAACTTTTCTCAAAAGCGCTGATTTGAACTCATCTAACGCTGAATATGCATTTTGTAATGTAATGCATTTTGTAATGTAATGCATTTTGTAAAGCACAACAGTACCGAAACACTACAGAACTGGGCCAAAAGCGCGAGTCCAAGGCTTTATATGCACCATAAACTGTCTAATTCAATGAAATAGAAAAAAACACTACCGAACTTTGTTTAAAGTGCTTCTTTGTGCTAGTCTTACGCTGACAACTCATTTTGTAATGTCACTATTAAAAAAGAGAGGAGAACGCACAAACACAACAAAAAAACTACAGAACTGTGCTTCAAGCACATCAATTAACTTGTCTGACGTTGAAAATGCTTTAGGAAGTGTCCATATCAACTAAGTTATACGAATGTACAAAACATCAGTAAAATTTAAAACTGGGCTTCAAAACTTCTCTGAGATTGTCTGACGCCTATGAATTCGGCAACGTCCCTTTATAACAAAGTGATATAAATTTACAAAAACATTAAAAGTTACTTGGACAATAAAATACATTCATTGATTATGTCTGACTCTAAAAATAAATTTTACGTTGTCACTTTTACAAGTGATTAATACAGCACAAAATACTAAAGAACTGTTATTCAAAGCGCTAATTTGAACCTGTCTAACGCTGAAAATGCATTTTTTTATGTAATGCATTTTGTAAAGCACTACACTAACAAAACACTACAGAGCTGGGCTATAAGCGCGAGTCCAAAGATTTGCTTGCACTATAAATTGTCCAATTCAACAAAGTAATAAGAATGTACAAAAACATTAACGAACTGTGCTTAAAGAGCTTCTTTGAACTAGTCTGACGCTGACAACTCATTTTGTAATGTCACTACTAACAAAGAGATGAGAATGCACAAACACACCAGAACACTACAGAACTGTGCCGAGAGACTTTTTATTAGATTGTCTGACACAAAAATCTGTTTATGTATTGTCCATAACAACAAAGTAATAGAAATGTACAACAACATTAAAACAACTCAGAACAGTTCTTAAAGCAAAGTATTAATCTTGTCTCACGCCAATAATGCATTAGGAAATATCCATTTCAACAAAGTGAATAGAATGTACGTGAACTCCAAAACAATAAAGAACTGTGTTACAAAAAAAACCCCTAATATCAGATTTAAATAATTCAACATGGAGAATTTATAGATATCTATCACAACATTATTATGTATTAGGCTGCACATAGTTATTGTAGAGGTACTACATTCATTCAAACTACCCTCAATTTACTGCAGTCCATTCGAAACAGATGGTTATGATTACTTGGTGTTGAATATGTCTTAGATATGGGTGTGCGATATTTATTTGAAGCGTGCGTCGGCACACCATCAAGTCCGTTTTATGTAAACTAGAAATGTGCACAAAGCACCAACACTTTAGAGAACTGTGCTAAAAGCGCGAGTCCAAAGCTTAATTTGCACCTTATACTGTCCAATTCAAAAAAGTAATGAGAATGTACAAAAACACTAACAAACTGTGCTTAATGCGCTTCTTTGTGCTAGACTGAAGCTGACAACTCATTTTGTAATGACTTTTTTCAAAGAGAGGAGAACGCACAAACACACCAAAACAGTACAGAACAGTGCCTAAATCACTGCCCGGGCAGTGCCTAAACCACTTAAATCACTTCATTAATCATGTCTGACTCTAAAAATAAATGTTGCAATTTAACTTTCACAAGAGTGAAAAGAAAGCACAAAACACTAAAGAACTTTTCTCAAAAGCGCTGATTTGAACTCATCTAACGCTGAATATGCATTTTGTAATGTAATGCATTTTGTAAAGCACAACAGTACCGAAACACTACAGAACTGGGCCAAAAGCGCGAGTCCAAGGCTTTATATGCACCATAAACTGTCTAATTTAATGAAATAAGAATGTACAAAAACACTACCGAACTTTGTTTAAATCGCTTCTTTGTGCTAGTCTTACACTGACAACTCATTTTGTAATGTCACTATTAAAAAAGAGAGGAGAACGCACAAACACAACAAAAAAACTACAGAACTGTGCTTCAAGCACATCAAATAACTTGTCTGACGTTGAAAATGCTTTAGGAAGTGTCCATATTAAATAAGTTATACGAATGTACAAAACACCAGTAAAATTTAAAACTGGGCTTCAAAACTTCTCTGAGACTGTCTGACGCCTATGAATTCGGCAACGTCACTGTATAACAAAGTGATATGAATTCACAAAAACATTAAAAGTTTCTAGGACAATAAAATACATTCATTGATTATGTCTGACTCTAAAAATAAATTTTACGTTGTCACTTTTACAAGTGATAAAAACAGCACAAAATACTATAGAACTGTTATTCAAAGCGCTTATTTGAACCTGTCTAACGCTGAAAATGCATTTTTTTATGTAATGCATTTTGTAAAGCACAACACTAACAAAACACTACAGAGCTGGGCTATAAGCACGAGTCCAAAGCTTTGCTTGCACTATAAATTGTCCAATTCAACAAAGTAATAAGAATGTACAAAAACATTAACGAACTGTGCTTAAAGAGCTTCTTTGAACTAGTCTGACGCTGACAACTCATTTTGTAATGTCACTACTAACAAAGAGATGAGAATGCACAAACACACCAGAACACTACAGAACTGGGCCGAGAGACTTTTTATTAGATTGTCTGACACAAAAATCTGTTAATGTATTGTCCATAACAACAAAGTAATGGAAATGTACAAAAACACTAAAACAACTCAGAACAGTTCTTAAAGCAAAGTATTAATCTTGTCTCACGCCGATAATGCATTAGGAAATATCCATTTCAACAAAGTGAATAGAATGTACGAGAACTCCAAAACAATAAAGAACTGTGTTACAAAAAAAACCCTAATATCAGATTTAAATAATTCAACATGGAGAATTTATAGATATCTATCACAACATTATTATGTATTAGGCTGCACATAGTTATTGTAGAGGTACTACATTCATTCAAACTACCCTCAATTTACTGCAGTCCATTCGAAACGGATGGTTATGATTACTTGGTGTTGAATATGTGTTAGATGTGGGTGTGCGATAATTATTTGAAGCGTGCGTCGGCACACCATCAAGTCATTTTATGTAAACTAGAAATGTGCACAAAGCACCAACACTTTAGAGAACTGTGCTAAAAGCGCGAGTCCAAAGCTTAATTTGCACCTTATACTGTCCAATTCAAAAAAGTAATTAGAATGTACAAAAACACTAACAAACTGTGCTTAAAGCGCTTCTTTGTGCTAGCCTGAAGCTGACAACTCATTTTGTAATGACTTTTTTCAAAGAGAGGAGAACGCACAAACACACCAAAACAGTACAGAACAGTGCCTAAATCACTGCCCGAGCAGTGCCTAAATCACTTCAATCACTTCATTAATCATTTCAGAGTCAGAGTCAGAGAGGTTTTATTGTCATTTCAGCTACATACAAGTACATATTGAAACGAAACAGCGTTCCTCTAGGATCACGGTGTAACACGGTACAAAAAGTGCAAGACAATACAAAACAGTGCAAATACAACAATAATACAAAAAATCCTATAATAAATAACTACAAAAGATATTCCTTATTATCCCTAATCTAAACAAGTAATTAGAACACAGGACTAAAGACAAGTGTTAGTACATGATGGTGAATAGATGGTACAATGGTTCCTGAGGTAGTGACATGTTGTACATTAGCAGCGTAAAATTGGCAATGCAGATAAGGTGCCTAAAAAGTAAATATGGTGCAAAATACAAGTAAGGTGCAGAAATTATTGTGCATTTCCAGGAGGTGTGCAAAAATGCAAGTAACATAGTCAAAAATGCAAGTAACAGTCAATACAGTTCAGTGTGGCAGCAGAAAATGTCCGGAGGAAATTGTTACAGTACTGAGTTTAGGAGTCTGATTGCTTGTGGGATAAAACTGTTACACAGTCTGGTTGTGTTAGTCCGGATGCTGCGGTATCGTCTCCCAGACGGGAGCAGAGTAAAAAGTCCATGTGATGGATGGGTTGGATCGTCCACAATGCTGAGAGCTTTGCGGATGCAGCGGGTGTTAAAAATGTCCGTGAGAGATGGAAGAGCGACCCCGATGATCTTTTCAGCTGTCCTCACTACTCGCTGGAGAGTCTTACGGTCTTATTTCTGACTCTAAAAATGAATGTTGCAATTTAACTTTCACAAGAGTGAAAAGAAAGCACAAAACACTAAAGAACTTTTCTCAAAAGCGCTGATTTGAACTCATCTAACGCTGAATATGCATTTTGTAATGTAATGCATTTTGTAAAGCACAACACTACCGAAACACTACAGAACTGGGCAAAAAGCGCGAGTCCAAGGCTTTATATGCAACATAAACTGTCTAATTCAATGAAATAAGAATGTACAAAAACACTACCGAACTTTGTTTAAATCGCTTCTTTGTGCTAGTCTTACGCTGACAACTCATTTTGTAATGTCACTATTAAAAAAGAGAGGAGAACGCACAAACACAACAAAAAAACTACAGAACTGTGCTTCAAGCACATCAAGTAACTTGTCTGACGTTGAAAATGCTTTAGGAAGTGTCCATATTAAATAAGTTATACGAATGTACAAAACACCAGTAAAATTTAAAACTGGGCTTCAAAACTTCTCTGAGACTGTCTGACGCCTATGAATTCGGCAACGTCACTGTATAACAAAGTGATATGAATTCACAAAAACATTAAAAGTTTCTAGGACAATAAAATACATTCATTGATTATGTCTGACTCTAAAAATAAATTTTACGTTGTCACTTTTACAAGTGATAAAAACAGCACAAAATACTATAGAACTGTTATTCAAAGCGCTTATTTGAACCTGTCTAACGCTGAAAATGCATTTTTTTATGTAATGCATTTTGTAAAGCACAACACTAACAAAACACTACAGAGCTGGGCTATAAGCGAGAGTCCAAAGATTTGCTTGCACTATAAATTTTCCAATTCAACAAAGTAATAAGAATGTACAAAAACATTAACGAATTGTGCTTAAAGAGCTTCTTTGAACTAGTCTGACGCTGACAACTCATTTTGTAATGTCACTACTAACAAAGAGATGAGAATGCACAAACACACCAGAACACTACAGAACTGTGCCGAGAGACTTTTTATTAGATTGTCTGACACAAAAATCTGTTAATGTATTGTCCATGACAACAAAGTAATGGAAATGTACAAAAACACTAAAACAACTCAGAACAGTTCTTAAAGCAAAGTATTAATCTTGTCTCACGCCGATAATGCATTAGGAAATATCCATTTCAACAAAGTGAATAGAATGTACGAGAACTCCAAAACAATAAAGAACTGTGTTACAAAAAAAACCCTAATATCAGATTTAAATAATTCAACATGGAGAATTTATAGATATCTATCACAACATTATTATGTATTAGGCTGCACATAGTTATTGTAGAGGTACTACATTCATTCAAACTACCCTCAATTTACTGCAGTCCATTCGAAACGGATGGTTATGATTACTTGGTGTTGAATATGTGTTAGATGTGGCTGTGCGATAATTATTTGAAGCGTGCGTCGGCACACCATCAAGTCATTTTATGTAAACTAGAAATGTGCACAAAGCACCAACACTTTAGAGAACTGTGCTAAAAGCGCGAGTCCAAAGCTTAATTTGCACCTTATACTCTCCAATTCAAAAAAGTAATTAGAATGTACAAAAACACTAACAAACTGTGCTTAAAGCGCTTCTTTGTGCTAGCCTGAAGCTGACAACTCATTTTGTAATGACTTTTTTCAAAGAGAGGAGAACGCACAAACACACCAAAACAGTACAGAACAGTGCCTAAATCACTGCCCGAGCAGTGCCTAAATCACTTCAATCACTTCATTAATCATTTCTGACTCTAAAAATGAATGTTGCAATTTAACTTTCACAAGAGTGAAAAGAAAGCACAAAACACTAAAGAACTTTTCTCAAAAGCGCTGATTTGAACTCATCTAACGCTGAATATGCATTTTGTAATGTAATGCATTTTGTAATGTAATGCATTTTGTAAAGCACAACAGTACCGAAACACTACAGAACTGGGCCAAAAGCGCGAGTCCAAGGCTTTATATGCACCATAAACTGTCTAATTCAATGAAATAGAAAAAAACACTACCGAACTTTGTTTAAAGTGCTTCTTTGTGCTAGTCTTACGCTGACAACTCATTTTGTAATGTCACTATTAAAAAAGAGAGGAGAACGCACAAACACAACAAAAAAACTACAGAACTGTGCTTCAAGCACATCAATTAACTTGTCTGACGTTGAAAATGCTTTAGGAAGTGTCCATATCAACTAAGTTATACGAATGTACAAAACATCAGTAAAATTTAAAACTGGGCTTCAAAACTTCTCTGAGATTGTCTGACGCCTATGAATTCGGCAACGTCCCTTTATAACAAAGTGATATAAATTTACAAAAACATTAAAAGTTACTTGGACAATAAAATACATTCATTGATTATGTCTGACTCTAAAAATAAATTTTACGTTGTCACTTTTACAAGTGATTAATACAGCACAAAATACTAAAGAACTGTTATTCAAAGCGCTAATTTGAACCTGTCTAACGCTGAAAATGCATTTTTTTATGTAATGCATTTTGTAAAGCACTACACTAACAAAACACTACAGAGCTGGGCTATAAGCGCGAGTCCAAAGATTTGCTTGCACTATAAATTGTCCAATTCAACAAAGTAATAAGAATGTACAAAAACATTAACGAACTGTGCTTAAAGAGCTTCTTTGAACTAGTCTGACGCTGACAACTCATTTTGTAATGTCACTACTAACAAAGAGATGAGAATGCACAAACACACCAGAACACTACAGAACTGTGCCGAGAGACTTTTTATTAGATTGTCTGACACAAAAATCTGTTTATGTATTGTCCATAACAACAAAGTAATAGAAATGTACAACAACATTAAAACAACTCAGAACAGTTCTTAAAGCAAAGTATTAATCTTGTCTCACGCCAATAATGCATTAGGAAATATCCATTTCAACAAAGTGAATAGAATGTACGTGAACTCCAAAACAATAAAGAACTGTGTTACAAAAAAAAACCAAAATATCAGATTTAAATAATTCAACATGGAGAATTTATAGATATCTATCACAACATTATTATGTATTAGGCTGCACATAGTTATTGTAGAGGTACTACATTCATTCAAACTACCCTCAATTTACTGCAGTCCATTCGAAACGGATGGTTATGATTACTTGGTGTTGAATATGTCTTAGATATGGGTGTGCGATAATTATTTGAAGCGTGCGTCGGCACACCATCAAGTCCGTTTTATGTAAACTAGAAATGTGCACAAAGCACCAACACTTTAGAGAACTGTGCTAAAAGCGCGAGTCCAAAGCTTAATTTGCACCTTATACTGTCCAATTCAAAAAAGTAATGAGAATGTACAAAAACACTAACAAACTGTGCTTAAAGCGCTTCTTTGTGCTAGCCTGAAGCTGACAACTCATTTTGTAATGACTTTTTTCAAAGAGAGGAGAACGCACAAACACACCAAAACAGTACAGAACAGTGCCTAAATCACTGCCCGGGCAGTGCCTAAACCACTTCAATCACTTCATTAATCATGTCTGACTCTAAAAATAAATGTTGCAATTTAACTTTCACAAGAGTGAAAAGAAAGAACAAAACACTAAAGAACTTTTCTCAAAAGCGCTGATTTGAACTCATCTAACGCTGAATATGCATTTTGTAATGTAATGCATTTTGTAAAGCACAACAGTACCGAAACACTACAGAACTGGGCCAAAAGCGCGAGTCCAAGGCTTTATATGCACCATAAACTGTCTAATTCAATGAAATAAGAATGTACAAAAACACTACCGAACTTTGTTTAAATCGCTTCTTTGTGCTAGTCTTACACTGACAACTCATTTTGTAATGTCACTATTAAAAAAGAGAGGAGAACGCACAAACACAACAAAAAAACTACAGAACTGTGCTTCAAGCACATCAATTAACTTGTCTGACGTTGAAAATGCTTTAGGAAGTGTCCATATCAACTAAGTTATACGAATGTACAAAACACCAGTAAAATTTAAAACTGGGCTTCAAAACTTCTCTGAGATTGTCTGACGCCTATGAATTCGGCAACGTCACTTTATAACAAAGTGATATAAATTTACAAAAACATTAAAAGTTACTTGGACAATAAAATACATTCATTGATTATGTCTGACTCTAAAAATAAATTTTACGTTGTCACTTTTACAAGTGATTAATACAGCACAAAATACTAAAGAACTGTTATTCAAAGCGCTAATTTGAACCTGTCTAACGCTGAAAATGCATTTTTTTATGTAATGCATTTTGTAAAGCACTACACTAACAAAACACTACAGAGCTGGGCTATAAGCGCGAGTCCAAAGATTTGCTTGCACTATAAATTGTCCAATTCAACAAAGTAATAAGAATGTACAAAAACATTAACGAACTGTGCTTAAAGAGCTTCTTTGAACTAGTCTGACGCTGACAACTCATTTTGTAATGTCACTACTAACAAAGAGATGAGAATGCACAAACACACCAGAACACTACAGAACTGTGCCGAGAGACTTTTTATTAGATTGTCTGACACAAAAATCTGTTTATGTATTGTCCATAACAACAAAGTAATTGAAATGTACAACAACATTAAAACAACTCAGAACAGTTCTTAAAGCAAAGTATTAATCTTGTCTCACGCCAATAATGCATTAGGAAATATCCATTTCAACAAAGTGAATAGAATGTACGAGAACTCCAAAACAATAAAGAACTGTGTTACAAAAAAAACCCTAATATCAGATTTAAATAATTCAACATGGAGAATTTATAGATATCTATCACAACATTATTATGTATTAGGCTGCACATAGTTATCGTAGAGGTACTACATTCATTCAAACTACCCTCAATTTACTGCAGTCCATTCGAAACGGATGGTTATGATTACTTGGTGTTGAATATGTGTTAGATATGGGTGTGCGATAATTATTTGAAGCGTGCGTCGGCACACCATCAAGTCATTTTATGTAAACTAGAAATGTGCACAAAGCACCAACACTTTAGAGAACTGTGCTAAAAGCGCGAGTCCAAAGCTTAATTTGCACCTTATACTGTCCAATTCAAAAAAGTAATAAGAATGTACAAAAACACTAACAAACTGTGCTTAAAGCGCTTCTTTGTGCTAGCCTGAAGCTGACAACTCATTTTGTAATGACTTTTTTCAAAGAGAGGAGAACGCACAAACACACCAAAACAGTACAGAAAAGTGCCTAAATCACTGCCCGAGCAGTACCTAAATTAATTCAATCACTTCATTAATCATTTCTGACTCTAAAAATGAATGTTGCAATTTAACTTTCACAAGAGTGAAAAGAAAGCACAAAACACTAAAGAACTTTTCTTAAAAGCGCTGATTTGAACTCATCTAACGCTGAATATGCATTTTGTAATGTAATGCATTTTGTAAAGCACAACAGTACCGAAACACTACAGAACTGGGCCAAAAGCGCGAGTCCAAGGCTTTATATGCACCATAAACTGTCTAATTCAATGAAATTAGAATGTACAAAAACACTGCCGAACTTTGTTTAAAGCGCTTTTTTGTGCTAGTCTTACGCTGACAACTAATTTTGTAATGTCACTATTAAAAAAGAGAGGAGAACGCACAAACACAACAAAAAAACTACAGAACTGTGCTTCAAGCACATCAATTAACTTGTCTGACGTTGAAAATGCTTCAGGAAGTGTCCATATCAACTAAGTTATACGAATGTACAAAACACCAGTAAAATTTAAAACTGGGCTTCAAAACTTCTCTGAGATTGTCTGACGCCTATGAATTCGGCAACGTCACTGTAAAACAAAGTGATATGAATTCACAAAAACATTAAAAGTCACTAGGACAATAAAATACATTCATTGATTATGTCTGACTCTAAAAATAAATTTTACGTTGTCACTTTTACAAGTGATTAATACAGCACAAAATACTAAAGAACTGTTATTCAAAGCGCTAATTTGAACCTGTCTAAAGCTGAAAATGCAATTTTTTATGTAATGCATTTTGTAAAGCACAACACTAACAAAACACTACAGAGCTGGGCTATAAGCGCGAGTCCAAAGCTTTGCTTGCACTATAAATTGTCCAATTCAACAAAGTAATAAGAATGTACAAAAACATTAACGAACTGTGCTTAAAGAGCTTCTTTGAACTAGTCTGACGCTGACAACTCATTTTGTAATGTCACTACTAACAAAGAGATGAGAATGCACAAACACACCAGAACACTACACAACTGTGCCGAGAAACTTTTTATTAGATTGTCTGACACAAAAATCTGATTATGTATTGTCTATAACAACAAAGTAATGGAAATGTACAAAAACACTAAAACAACTCAGAACAGTTCTTAAAGCAAAGTATTAATCTTGTCTCACGCCGATAATGCATTAGGAAATATCCATTTCAACAAAGTGAATAGAATGTACGAGAACTACAAAACAATAAAGATCTGTGTTACAAAAAAAAACCCTAATATCCGATTCGAATAATTCAACATGAAAAATTTATAGATATCTATCAGAACATAATAGTATTAGGCTGCACATAGTTAATGTAGAGGTACTACATTCATTCAAACTACCCTCAATTTACTGCAGTCCATTCGAAACGGATGGTTATGATTACTTGGTGTTGAATATTTGTTAGATATGGGTGTGCGATAATTATTTGAAGCGTGCGTCGGCACACCATCAAGTCATTTTTATGTAAACTAAAAATGTGCACAAAGCACCAACACTTTAGAGAACTGTGCTAAAAGCGCGAGTCCAAAGCTTAATTTGCGCCTTATACTGTCCAATTCAAAAAAGTAATAAGAATGTACAAAAACACTAACAAACTGTGCTTAAAGCGCTTCTTTGTGCTAGCCTGAAGCTGACAACTCATTTTGTAATGACTTTTTTCAAAGAGAGGAGAGCGCACAAACACACCAAAACAGTACAGAACAGTGCCTAAATCACTGCCCTAGCAGTACCTAAATAACTTCAATCACTTCATTAATCATTTCTGACTCTAAAAATGAATGTTGCAATTTAACTTTTACAAGAGTGAAAAGAAAGCACAAAACACTAAAGAACTTTTCTTAAAAGCTCTGATTTGAACTCATCTAACGCTGAATATGCATTTTGTAATTTAATGCATTTTGTAAAGCACAACACTACCGAAACACTACAGAACTGGGCCAAAAGCGCGAGTCCAAGGCTTTATATGCACCATAAACTGTCTAATTCAATGAAATAAAAATGTACAAAAACACTACCGAACTTTGTTTAAAGCGCTTTTTTGTGCTAGTCTTACGCTGACAACTCATTTTGTAATGTCACTATTAAAAAAGAGCGAGAACGCACAAACACAACAAAAAAACTACAGAACTGTGCTTCAAGCACATCAATTAACTTGTCTGACGTTGAAAATGCTTCAGGAAGTGTCCATATCAACTAAGTTATACGAATGTACAAAACACCAGTAAAATTTTAAACTGGGCTTCAAAACTTCTCTGAGATTGTCTGACGCCTATGAATTCGGCAACGTCACTGTAAAACAAAGTGATATGAATTCACAAAAACATTAAAAGTCACTAGGACAATAAAATACATTCATTGATTATGTCTGACTCTAAAAATAAATTTTACGTTGTCACTTTTACAAGTGATTAATACAGCACAAAATACTAAAGAACTGTTATTCAAAGCGCTAATTTGAACCTGTCTAAAGCTGAAAATGCAATTTTTTATGTAATGCATTTTGTAAAGCACAACACTAACAAAACACTACAGAGCTGGGCTATAAGCGCGAGTCCAAAGCTTTGCTTGCACTATAAATTGTCCAATTCAACAAAGTAATAAGAATGTACAAAAACATTAACGAACTGTGCTTAAAGAGCTTCTTTGAACTAGTCTGACGCTGACAACTCATTTTGTAATGTCACTACTAACAAAGAGATGAGAATGCACAAACACACCAGAACACTACACAACTGTGCCGAGAAACTTTTTATTAGATTGTCTGACACAAAAATCTGATTATGTATTGTCTATAACAACAAAGTAATGGAAATGTACAAAAACACTAAAACAACTCAGAACAGTTCTTAAAGCAAAGTATTAATCTTGTCTCACGCCGATAATGCATTAGGAAATATCCATTTCAACAAAGTGAATAGAATGTACGAGAACTACAAAACAATAAAGATCTGTGTTACAAAAAAAAACCCTAATATCCGATTCGAATAATTCAACATGAAAAATTTATAGATATCTATCAGAACATAATAGTATTAGGCTGCACATAGTTAATGTAGAGGTACTACATTCATTCAAACTACCCTCAATTTACTGCAGTCCATTCGAAACGGATGGTTATGATTACTTGGTGTTGAATATTTGTTAGATATGGGTGTGCGATAATTATTTGAAGCGTGCGTCGGCACACCATCAAGTCATTTTTATGTAAACTAAAAATGTGCACAAAGCACCAACACTTTAGAGAACTGTGCTAAAAGCGCGAGTCCAAAGCTTAATTTGCGCCTTATACTGTCCAATTCAAAAAAGTAATAAGAATGTACAAAAACACTAACAAACTGTGCTTAAAGCGCTTCTTTGTGCTAGCCTGAAGCTGACAACTCATTTTGTAATGACTTTTTTCAAAGAGAGGAGAGCGCACAAACACACCAAAACAGTACAGAACAGTGCCTAAATCACTGCCCTAGCAGTACCTAAATAACTTCAATCACTTCATTAATCATTTCTGACTCTAAAAATGAATGTTGCAATTTAACTTTTACAAGAGTGAAAAGAAAGCACAAAACACTAAAGAACTTTTCTTAAAAGCTCTGATTTGAACTCATCTAACGCTGAATATGCATTTTGTAATTTAATGCATTTTGTAAAGCACAACACTACCGAAACACTACAGAACTGGGCCAAAAGCGCGAGTCCAAGGCTTTATATGCACCATAAACTGTCTAATTCAATGAAATAAAAATGTACAAAAACACTACCGAACTTTGTTTAAAGCGCTTTTTTGTGCTAGTCTTACGCTGACAACTCATTTTGTAATGTCACTATTAAAAAAGAGCGAGAACGCACAAACACAACAAAAAAACTACAGAACTGTGCTTCAAGCACATCAATTAACTTGTCTGACGTTGAAAATGCTTCAGGAAGTGTCCATATCAACTAAGTTATACGAATGTACAAAACACCAGTAAAATTTTAAACTGGGCTTCAAAACTTCTCTGAGATTGTCTGACGCCTATGAATTCGGCAACGTCACTGTAAAACAAAGTGATATGAATTCACAAAAACATTAAAAGTCACTAGGACAATAAAATACATTCATTGATTATGTCTGACTCTAAAAATAAATTTTACGTTGTCACTTTTACAAGTGATTAATACAGCACAAAATACTAAAGAACTGTTATTCAAAGCGCTTATTTGAACCTGTCTAAAGCTGAAAATGCAATTTTTTATGTAATGCATTTTGTAAAGCACAACACTAACAAAACACTACAGAGCTGGGCTATAAGCGCGAGTCCAAAGCTTTGCTTGCACTATAAATTGTCCAATTCAACAAAGTAATAAGAATGTACAAAAACATTAACGAACTGTGCTTAAAGAGCTTCTTTGAACTAGTCTGACGCTGACAACTCATTTTGTAATGTCACTACTAACAAAGAGATGAGAATGCACAAACACACCAGAACACTACACAACTGTGCCGAGAGACTTTTTATTAGATTGTCTGACACAAAAATCTGTTTATGTATTGTCTATAACAACAAAGTAATGGAAATGTACAAAAACACTAAAACAACTCAGAACAGTTCTTAAAGCAAAGTATTAATCTTGTCTCACGCCGATAATGCATTAGGAAATATCCATTTCAACAAAGTGAATAGAATGTACGAGAACTACAAAACAATAAAGAACTGTGTTACAAAAAAAAACCCTAATATCCGATTCGAATAATTCAACATGAAAAATTTATAGATATCTATCAGAACATAATAGTATTAGGCTGCACATAGTTAATGTAGAGGTACTTTATTCATTCAAACTACCCTCAATTTACTGCAGTCCATTCGAAACGGATGGTTATGATTACTTGGTGTTGAATATTTGTTAGATATGGGTGTGCGATAATTATTTGAAGCGTGCGTCGGCACACCATCAAGTCCGTTTTATGTAAACTAAAAATGTGCACAAAGCACCAACACTTTAGAGAACTGTGCTAAAAGCGCGAGTCCAAAGCTTAATTTGCGCCTTATACTGTCCAATTCAAAAAAGTAATAAGAATGTACAAAAACACTAACAAACTGTGCTTAAAGCGCTTCTTTGTGCTAGCCTGAAGCTGACAACTCATTTTGTAATGACTTTTTTCAAAGAGAGGAGAACGCACAAACACACCAAAACAGTACAGAACAGTGCCTAAATCACTGCCCGGGCAGTGCCTAAACCACTTCAATCACTTCATTAATCATGTCTGACTCTAAAAATAAATGTTGCAATTTAACTTTCACAAGAGTGAAAAGAAAGCACAAAACACTAAAGAACTTTTCTTAAAAGCGCTGATTTGAACTCATCTAGCGCTGAATATGCATTTTGTAATTTAATGCATTTTGTAAAGCACAACACTACCGAAACACTACAGAACTGGGCAAAAAGCGCGAGTCCAAGGCTTTATATGCACCATAAACTGTCTAATTCAATGAAATTAGAATGTACAAAAACACTGCCGAACTTTGTTTAAAGCGCTTTTTTGTGCTAGTCTTACGCTGACAACTCATTTTGTAATGTCACTATTAAAAAAGAGAGGAGAACGCACAAACACAACAAAAAAACTACAGAACTGTGCTTCAAGCACATCAATTAACTTGTCTGACGTTGAAAATGCTTTAGGAAGTGTCCATATCAACTAAGTTATACGAATGTACAAAACACCAGTAAAATTTAAAACTGGGCTTCAAAACTTCTCTGAGATTGTCTGACGCCTATGAATTCGGCAACGTCACTTTATAACAAAGTGATATAAATTTACAAAAACATTAAAAGTTACTTGGACAATAAAATACATTCATTGATTATGTCTGACTCTAAAAATAAATTTTACGTTGTCACTTTTACAAGTGATTAATACAGCACAAAATACTAAAGAACTGTTATTCAAAGCGCTAATTTGAACCTGTCTAACGCTGAAAATGCATTTTTTTATGTAATGCATTTTGTAAAGCACTACACTAACAAAACACTACAGAGCTGGGCTATAAGCGCGAGTCCAAAGATTTGCTTGCACTATAAATTGTCCAATTCAACAAAGTAATAAGAATGTACAAAAACATTAACGAACTGTGCTTAAAGAGCTTCTTTGAACTAGTCTGACGCTGACAACTCATTTTGTAATGTCACTACTAACAAAGAGATGAGAATGCACAAACACACCAGAACACTACAGAACTGTGCCGAGAGACTTTTTATTAGATTGTCTGACACAAAAATCTGTTTATGTATTGTCCATAACAACAAAGTAATTGAAATGTACAACAACATTAAAACAACTCAGAACAGTTCTTAAAGCAAAGTATTAATCTTGTCTCACGCCAATAATGCATTAGGAAATATCCATTTCAACAAAGTGAATAGAATGTACGAGAACTCCAAAACAATAAAGAACTGTGTTACAAAAAAAACCCTAATATCAGATTTAAATAATTCAACATGGAGAATTTATAGATATCTATCACAACATTATTATGTATTAGGCTGCACATAGTTATCGTAGAGGTACTACATTCATTCAAACTACCCTCAATTTACTGCAGTCCATTCGAAACGGATGGTTATGATTACTTGGTGTTGAATATGTGTTAGATATGGGTGTGCGATAATTATTTGAAGCGTGCGTCGGCACACCATCAAGTCATTTTATGTAAACTAGAAATGTGCACAAAGCACCAACACTTTAGAGAACTGTGCTAAAAGCGCGAGTCCAAAGCTTAATTTGCACCTTATACTGTCCAATTCAAAAAAGTAATAAGAATGTACAAAAACACTAACAAACTGTGTTTAAAGCGCTTCTTTGTGCTAGCCTGAAGCTGACAACTCATTTTGTAATGACTTTTTTCAAAGAGAGGAGAACGCACAAACACACCAAAACAGTACAGAAAAGTGCCTAAATCACTGCCCGAGCAGTACCTAAATAAATTCAATCACTTCATTAATCATTTCTGACTCTAAAAATGAATGTTGCAATTTAACTTTCACAAGAGTGAAAAGAAAGCACAAAACACTAAAGAACTTTTTTTAAAAGCGCTGATTTGAACTCATCTAGCGCTGAATATGCATTTTGTAATTTAATGCATTTTGTAAAGCACAACACTACCGAAACACTACAGAACTGGGCAAAAAGCGCGAGTCCAAGGCTTTATATGCACCATAAACTGTCTAATTCAATGAAATTAGAATGTACAAAAACACTGCCGAACTTTGTTTAAAGCGCTTTTTTGTGCTAGTCTTACGCTGACAACTCATTTTGTAATGTCACTATTAAAAAAGAGAGGAGAACGCACAAACACAACAAAAAAACTACAGAACTGTGCTTCAAGCACATCAATTAACTTGTCTGACGTTGAAAATGCTTTAGGAAGTGTCCATATCAACTAAGTTATACGAATGTACAAAACACCAGTAAAATTTAAAACTGGGCTTCAAAACTTCTCTGAGATTGTCTGACGCCTATGAATTCGGCAACGTCACTTTATAACAAAGTGATATAAATTTACAAAAACATTAAAAGTTACTTGGACAATAAAATACATTCATTGATTATGTCTGACTCTAAAAATAAATTTTACGTTGTCACTTTTACAAGTGATTAATACAGCACAAAATACTAAAGAACTGTTATTCAAAGCGCTAATTTGAACCTGTCTAACGCTGAAAATGCATTTTTTTATGTAATGCATTTTGTAAAGCACTACACTAACAAAACACTACAGAGCTGGGCTATAAGCGCGAGTCCAAAGATTTGCTTGCACTATAAATTGTCCAATTCAACAAAGTAATAAGAATGTACAAAAACATTAACGAACTGTGCTTAAAGAGCTTCTTTGAACTAGTCTGACGCTGACAACTCATTTTGTAATGTCACTACTAACAAAGAGATGAGAATGCACAAACACACCAGAACACTACAGAACTGTGCCGAGAGACTTTTTATTAGATTGTCTGACACAAAAATCTGTTAATGTATTGTCCATAACAACAAAGTAATGGAAATGTACAAAAACACTAAAACAACTCTTACAGTTCTTAAAGCAAAGTATTAATCTTGTCTCACGCCAATAATGCATTAGGAAATATCCATTTCAACAAAGTGAATAGAATGTACGAGAACTACAAAACAATAAAGAACTGTGTTACAAAAAAAACCCTAATATCCGATTCGAATAATTCAACATGGAGAATTTATAGATATCTATCACAACATTATTATGTATTAGGCTGCACATAGTTATTGTAGAGGTACTACATTCATTCAAACTACCCTCAATTTACTGCAGTCCATTCGAAACAGATGGTTATGATTACTTGGTGTTGAATATGTCTTAGATATGGGTGTGCGATAATTATTTGAAGCGTGCGTCGGCACACCATCAAGTCCGTTTTATGTAAACTAGAAATGTGCACAAAGCACCAACACTTTAGAGAACTGTGCTAAAAGCGCGAGTCCAAAGCTTAATTTGCACCTTATACTGTCCAATTCAAAAAAGTAATAAGAATGTACAAAAACACTAACAAACTGTGCTTAATGCGCTTCTTTGTGCTAGCCTGAAGCTGACAACTCATTTTGTAATGACTTTTTTCAAAGAGAGGAGAATGCACAAACACACCAAAACAGTACAGAACAGTGCCTAAATCACTGCCCGGGCAGTGCCTAAACCACTTAAATCACTTCATTAATCATGTCTGACTCTAAAAATAAATGTTGCAATTTAACTTTCACAAGAGTGAAAAGAAAGAACAAAACACTAAAGAACTTTTCTCAAAAGCGCTGATTTGAACTCATCTAACGCTGAATATGCATTTTGTAATGTAATGCATTTTGTAAAGCACAACAGTACCGAAACACTACAGAACTGGGCCAAAAGCGCGAGTCCAAGGCTTTATATGCAATGAATGTATTTTATTGTTCTAGAAACTTTTAATGTTTTTGTGAATTCATATCACTTTGTTATACAGTGATGTTGCCGAATTCATAGGCGTCAGACAGTCTCAGAGAAGTTTTGAAGCCCAGTTTTGACTTTTTTCAAAGAGAGGAGAACGCACAAACACACCAAAACAGTACAGAACAGTGCCTAAATCACTGCCCGAGCAGTGCCTAAATCACTTCAATCCCTTCATTAATCATTTCTGACTCTAAAAATGAATGTTGCAATTTAACTTTCACAAGAGTGAAAAGAAAGCACAAAACACTAAAGAACTTTTCTTAAAAGCGCTGATTTGAACTCATCTAACGCTGAATATGCATTTTGTAATGTAATGCATTTTGTAAAGCACAACACTACCGAAACACTACAGAACTGGGCAAAAAGCGCGAGTCCAAGGCTTTATATGCACCATAAACTGTCTAATTCAATGAAATAAGAATGTACAAAAACACTACCGAACTTTGTTTAAAGCGCTTCTTTGTGCTAGTCTTACGCTGACAACTCATTTTGTAATGTCACTATTAAAAAAGAGAGGAGAACGCACAAACACAACAAAAAAACTACAGAACTGTGCTTCAAGCACATCAATTAACTTGTCTGACGTTGAAAATGCTTTAGGAAGTGTCCATATTAAATAAGTTATACGAATGTACAAAACACCAGTAAAATTTAAAACTGGGCTTCAAAACTTCTCTGAGATTGTCTGACGCCTATGAATTCGGCAACGTCACTTTAAACCAAAGTGATATAAATTTACAAAAACATTAAAAGTTACTTAGACAATAAAATACATTCACTGATTATGTCTGACTCTAAAAATAAATTTTACGTTGTCACTTTTACAAGTGATTAATACAGCACAAAATACTAAAGAACTGTTATTCAAAGCGCTAATTTGAACCTGTCTAATGCTGAAAATGCATTTTTTTATGTAATGCATTTTGTAAAGCACAACACTAACAAAACACAACAGAGCTGGGCTATAAGCGCGAGTCCAAAGCTTTGCTGGCACTATAAATTGTCCAATTCAACAAAGTAATAAGAATGTTCAAAAATATTAACGAACTGTGCTTAAAGAGCTTCTTTGAACTAGTCTGACGCTGACAACTCATTTTGTAATGTCACTACTAACAAAGAGATGAGAATGCACAAACACACAAGAACACTACAGAACTGTGCCGAGAGACTTTTTATTAGATTGTCTGACACAAAAATCTGTTTATGTATTGTCCATAACAACAAAGTAATAGAAATGTACAAAAACACTAAAACAACTCAGAACAGTTCTTAACGCAAAGTATTAATCTTGTCTCACGCCGATAATGCATTAGGAAATATCCATTTCAACAAAGTGAATAGAATGTACGAGAACTCCAAAACAATAAAGAACTGTGTTACAAAAAAAACCCTAATATCAGATTTAAATAATTCAACATGGAGAATTTATAGATATCTATCACAACATTATTATGTATTAGGCTGCACATAGTTATTGTAGAGGTACTACATTCATTCAAACTACCCTCAATTTACTGCAGTCCATTCGAAACGGATGGTTATGATTACTTGGTGTTGAATATGTGTTAGATGTGGGTGTGCGATAATTATTTGAAGCGTGCGTCGGCACACCATCAAGTCATTTTATGTAAACTAGAAATGTGCACAAAGCACCAACACTTTAGAGAACTGTGCTAAAAGCGCGAGTCCAAAGCTTAATTTGCACCTTATACTGTCCAATTCAAAAAAGTAATAAGAATGTACAAAAACACTAACAAACTGTGCTTAAAGCGCTTCTTTGTGCTAGCCTGAAGCTGACAACTCATTTTGAAATGACTTTTTTCAAAGAGAGGAGAATGCACAAACACACCAAAACAGTACAGAACAGTGCCTAAATCACTGCCCGTGCAGTGCCTAAACCACTTCAATCACTTCATTAATCATGTTTGACTCTAAAAATAAATGTTGCAATTTAACTTTCACAAGAGTGAAAAGAAAGCACAAAACACTAAAGAACTTTTTTCAAAAGCGCTGATTTGAACTCATCTAACGCTGAATATGCATTTTGTAATGTAATGCATTTTGTAAAGCACAACAGTACCGAATCACTACAGAACTGGGCAAAAAGCGCGAGTCCAAGGCTTTATATGCACCATAAACTGTCTAATTCAATGAAATAAGAATGTACAAAAACACTACCGAACTTTGTTTAAAGCGCTTCTTTGTGCTAGTCTTACGCTGACAACTCATTTTGTAATGTCACTATTAAAAAAGAGAGGAGAACGAACAAACACAACAAAAAAACTACAGAACTGTGCTTCAAGCACATCAATTAACTTGTCTGACGTTGAAAATGCTTTAGGAAGTGTCCATATTAAATAAGTTATACGAATGTACAAAACACCAGTAAAATTTAAAACTGGGCTTCAAAACTTCTCTGAGATTGTCTGACGCCTATGAATTCGGCAACGTCACTTTAAACCAAAGTGATATAAATTTACAAAAACATTAAAAGTTACTTGGACAATAAAATACATTCATTGATTATGTCTGACTCTAAAAATAAATTTTACGTTGTCACTTTTACAAGTCATTAATACAGCACAAAATACTAAAGAACTGTTATTCAAAGCGCTAATTTGAACCTGTCTAACGCTGAAAATGCATTTTTTTATGTAATGCATTTTGTAAAGCACAACACTAACAAAACACAACAGAGCTGGGCTATAAGCGCGAGTCCAAAGCTTTGCTTGCACTATAAATTGTCCAATTCAACAACGTAATAAGAATGTTCAAAAACATTAACGAACTGTGCTTAAAGAGCTTCTTTGAACTAGTCTGACGCTGACAACTCATTTTGTAATGTCACTACTAACAAAGAGATGAGAATGCACAAACACACAAGAACACTACAGAACTGTGCCGAGAGACTTTTTATTAGATTGTCTGACACAAAAATCTGTTTATGTATTGTCCATAACAACAAAGTAATAGAAATGTACAACAACATGAAAACAACTCAGAACAGTTCTTAAAGCAAAGTATTAATCTTGTCTCACGCCGATAATGCATTAGGAAATATCCATTTCAACAAAGTGAATAGAATGTACGAGAACTCCAAAACAATAAAGAACTGTGTTACAAAAAAAACCCTAATATCAGATTTAAATAATTCAACATGGAGAATTTATAGATATCTATCACAACATTATTATGTATTAGGCTGCACATAGTTATTGTAGAGGTACTACATTCATTCAAACTACCCTCAATTTACTGCAGTCCATTCGAAACGGATGGTTATGATTACTTGGTGTTGAATATGTGTTAGATGTGGGTGTGCGATAATTATTTGAAGCGTGCGTCGGCACACCATCAAGTCATTTTATGTAAACTAGAAATGTGCACAAAGCACCAACACTTTAGAGAACTGTGCTAAAAGCGCGAGTCCAAAGCTTAATTTGCACCTTATACTGTCCAATTCAAAAAAGTAATAAGAATGTACAAAAACACTAACAAACTGTGCTTAAAGCGCTTCTTTGTGCTAGCCTGAAGCTGACAACTCATTTTGAAATGACTTTTTTCAAAGAGAGGAGAACGCACAAACACACCAAAACAGTACAGAACAGTGCCTAAATCACTGCCCGTGCAGTGCCTAAACCACTTCAATCACTTCATTAATCATGTTTGACTCTAAAAATAAATGTTGCAATTTAACTTTCACAAGAGTGAAAAGAAAGCACAAAACACTAAAGAACTTTTTTCAAAAGCGCTGATTTGAACTCATCTAACGCTGAATATGCATTTTGTAATGTAATGCATTTTGTAAAGCACAACAGTACCGAATCACTACAGAACTGGGCAAAAAGCGCGAGTCCAAGGCTTTATATGCACCATAAACTGTCTAATTCAATGAAATAAGAATGTACAAAAACACTACCGAACTTTGTTTAAAGCGCTTCTTTGTGCTAGTCTTACGCTGACAACTCATTTTGTAATGTCACTATTAAAAAAGAGAGGAGAACGCACAAACACAACAAAAAAACTACAGAACTGTGCTTCAAGCACATCAATTAACTTGTCTGACGTTGAAAATGCTTTAGGAAGTGTCCATATTAAATAAGTTATACGAATGTACAAAACACCAGTAAAATTTAAAACTGGGCTTCAAAACTTCTCTGAGATTGTCTGACGCCTATGAATTCGGCAACGTCACTTTAAACCAAAGTGATATAAATTTACAAAAACATTAAAAGTTACTTGGACAATAAAATACATTCATTGATTATGTCTGACTCTAAAAATAAATTTTACGTTGTCACTTTTACAAGTCATTAATACAGCACAAAATACTAAAGAACTGTTATTCAAAGCGCTAATTTGAACCTGTCTAACGCTGAAAATGCATTTTTTTATGTAATGCATTTTGTAAAGCACAACACTAACAAAATACAACAGAGCTGGGCTATAAGCGCGAGTCCAAAGCTTTGCTTGCACTATAAATTGTCCAATTCAACAACGTAATAAGAATGTTCAAAAACATTAACGAACTGTGCTTAAAGAGCTTCTTTGAACTAGTCTGACGCTGACAACTCATTTTGTAATGTCACTACTAACAAAGAGATGAGAATGCACAAACACACAAGAACACTACAGAACTGTGCCGAGAGACTTTTTATTAGATTGTCTGACACAAAAATCTGTTTATGTATTGTCCATAACAACAAAGTAATAGAAATGTACAACAACATGAAAACAACTCAGAACAGTTCTTAAAGCAAAGTATTAATCTTGTCTCACGCCGATAATGCATTAGGAAATATCCATTTCAACAAAGTGAATAGAATGTACGAGAACTCCAAAACAATAAAGAACTGTGTTACAAAAAAAACCCTAATATCAGATTTAAATAATTCAACATGGAGAATTTATAGATATCTATCACAACATTATTATGTATTAGGCTGCACATAGTTATTGTAGAGGTACTACATTCATTCAAACTACCCTCAATTTACTGCAGTCCATTCGAAACGGATGGTTATGATTACTTGGTGTTGAATATGTGTTAGATGTGGGTGTGCGATAATTATTTGAAGCGTGCGTCGGCACACCATCAAGTCCGTTTTATGCAAACAAGAAATGTGCACAAAGCACCAAAACTTTAGAGAACTGTGCTAAAAGCGCAAGTCCAAAGCTTAATTTGCGCCTTATACTGTCCAATTCAAAAAAGTAATAACAATGTACAAAAACACTAACAAACTGTGCTTAAAGCGCTTCTTTGTGCTAGCCTGAAGCTGACAACTCATTTTGAAATGACTTTTTTCAAAGAGAGGAGAACGCACAAACACACCAAAACAGTACAGAACAGTGCCTAAATCACTGCCCGGGCAGTGCCTAAACCACTTCAATCACTTCATTAATCATTTCTGACTCTAAAAATGAATGTTGCAATTTAACTTTCACAAGAGTGAAAAGAAAGAACAAAACACTAAAGAACTTTTCTCAAAAGCGCTGATTTGAACTCATCTAACGCTGAATATGCATTTTGTAATGTAATGCATTTTGTAAAGCACAACACTACCGAAACACTACAGAACTGGGCAAAAAGCGCGAGTCCAAGGCTTTATATGCACCATAAACTGTCTAATTCAATGAAATAAGAATGTACAAAAACACTACCGAACTTTGTTTAAAGCGCTTCTTTGTGCTAGTCTTACGCTGACAACTCATTTTGTAATGTCACTATTAAAAAAGAGAGGAGAACGCACAAACACAACAAAAAAACTACAGAACTGTGCTTCAAGCACATTAATTAACTTGTCTGACGTTGAAAATGCTTTAGGAAGTGTCCATATTAAATAAGTTATACGAATGTACAAAACACCAGTAAAATTTAAAACTGGGCTTCAAAACTTCTCTGAGACTGTCTGACGCCTATGAATTCGGCAACGTCACTTCATAACAAAGTGATATAAATTTACAAAAACATTAAAAGTTACTAACACAATAAAATACATTCATTGATTATGTCTGACTCTAAAAATAAATTTTACGTTGTCACTTTTACAAGTCATTAATACAGCACAAAATACTAAAGAACTGTTATTCAAAGCGCTAATTTGAACCTGTCTAACGCTGAAAATGCATTTTTTTATGTAATGCATTTTGTAAAGCACTACACTAACAAAACACAACAGAGCTGGGCTATAAGCGCGAGTCCAAAGATTTGCTTGCACTATAAATTGTCCAATTCAACAAAGTAATAAGAATGTACAAAAACATTAACGAACTGTGCTTAAAGAGCTTCTTTGAACTAGTCTGACGCTGACAACTCATTTTGTAATGTCACTACTAACAAAGAGATGAGAATGCACAAACACACCAGAACACTACAGAACTGTGCCGAGAGACTTTTTATTAGATTGTCTGACACAAAAATCTGTTTATGTATTGTCCATAACAACAAAGTAATTGAAATGTACAACAACATTAAAACAACTCAGAACAGTTCTTAAAGCAAAGTATTAATCTTGTCTCACGCCAATAATGCATTAGGAAATATCCATTTCAACAAAGTGAAAAGAATGTACGAGAACTCCAAAACAATAAAGAACTGTGTTACAAAAAAAACCCTAATATCAGATTTAAATAATTAAACATGGAGAATTTATAGATATCTATCACAACATTATTATGTATTAGGCTGCACATATTGTAGAGGTACTACATTCATTCAAACTACCCTCAATTTACTGCAGTCCATTCGAAACGGATGGTTATGATTACTTGGTGTTGAATATGTGTTAGATGTGGGTGTGCGATAATTATTTGAAGCGTGCGTCGGCACACCATCAAGTCATTTTATGTAAACTAGAAATGTGCACAAAGCACCAACACTTTAGAGAACTGTGCTAAAAGCGCGAGTCCAAAGCTTAATTTGCACCTTATACTGTCCAATTCAAAAAAGTAATAAGAATGTACAAAAACACTAACAAACTGTGCTTAAAGCGCTTCTTTGTGCTAGCCTGAAGCTGACAACTCATTTTGTAATGACTTTTTTCAAAGAGAGGAGAACGCACAAACACACCAAAACAGTACAGAACAGTGCCTAAATCACTGCCCGAGCAGTGCCTAAATCACTTCAATCCCTTCATTAATCATTTCTGACTCTAAAAATGAATGTTGCAATTTAACTTTCACAAGAGTGAAAAGAAAGCACAAAACACTAAAGAACTTATTTCAAAAGCGCTGATTTGAACTCATCTAACGCTGAATATGCATTTTGTAATGTAATGCATTTTGTAAAGCACAACAGTACCGAATCACTACAGAACTGGGCAAAAAGCGCGAGTCCAAGGCTTTATATGCACCATAAACTGTCTAATTCAATGAAATAAGAATGTACAAAAACACTACCGAACTTTGTTTAAAGCGCTTCTTTGTGCTAGTCTTACGCTGACAACTCATTTTGTAATGTCACTATTAAAAAAGAGAGGAGAACGCACAAACACAACAAAAAAACTACAGAACTGTGCTTCAAGCACATCAATTAACTTGTCTGACGTTGAAAATGCTTTAGGAAGTGTCCATATTAAATAAGTTATACGAATGTACAAAACACCAGTAAAATTTAAAACTGGGCTTCAAAACTTCTCTGAGATTGTCTGACGCCTATGAATTCGGCAACGTCACTTTATAACAAAGTGATATAAATTTACAAAAACATTAAAAGTTACTTGGACAATAAAATACATTCATTGACTGTTTCTGACTCTAAAAATAAATTTTACGTTGTCACTTTTACAAGTGATTAATACAGCACAAAATACTATAGAACTGTTATTCAAAGCGCTTATTTGAACCTGTCTAACGCTGAAAATGCATTTTTTCATGTAATGCATTTTGTAAAGCACAACACTAACAAAACACTACAGAGCTGGGCTATAAGCGCGAGTCCAAAGATTTGCTTGCACTATAAATTGTCCAATTCAACAAAGTAATAAGAATGTACAAAAACATTAACGAACTGTGCTTAAAGAGCTTCTTTGAACTAGTCTGACGCTGACAACTCATTTTGTAATGTCACTACTAACAAAGAGATGAGAATGCACAAACACACCAGAACACTACAGAACTGTGCCGAGAGACTTTTTATTAGATTGTCTGACACAAAAATCTGTTTATGTATTGTCCATAACAACAAAGTAATAGAAATGTACAACAACACTAAAACAACTCAGAACAGTTCTTAAAGCAAAGTATTAATCTTGTCTCACGCCAATAATGCATTAGGAAATATCCATTTCAACAAAGTGAATAGAATGTACCAGAACTACAAAACAATAAAGAACTGTGTTACAAAAAAAAACTAATATCCGATTCGAATAATTCAACATGGAGAATTTATAGATATCTATCACAACATTATTATGTATTAGGCTGCACATAGTTATTGTAGAGGTACTACATTCATTCAAACTACCCTCAATTTACTGCAGTCCATTCGAAACAGATGGTTATGATTACTTGGTGTTGAATATGTCTTAGATATGGGTGTGCGATAATTATTTGAAGCGTGCGTCGGCACACCATCAAGTCCGTTTTATGTAAACTAGAAATGTGCACAAAGCACCAACACTTTAGAGAACTGTGCTAAAAGCGCGAGTCCAAAGCTTAATTTGCGCCTTATACTGTCCAATTCAAAAAAGTAATAAGAATGTACAAAAACACTAACAAACTGTGCTTAAAGCGCTTCTTTGTGCTAGCCTGAAGCTGACAACTCATTTTGAAATGACTTTTTTCAAAGAGAGGAGAACGCACAAACACACCAAAACAGTACAGAACAGTGCCTAAATCACTGCCCGGGCAGTGCCTAAACCACTTCAATCACTTCATTAATCATGTCTGACTCTAAAAAAAAATGTTGCAATTTAACTTTCACAAGAGTGAAAAGAAAGCACAAAACACTAAAGAACTTTTTTCAAAAGCGCTGATTTGAACTCATCTAACGCTGAATATTCATTTTGTAATGTAATGCATTTTGTAATGTAATGCATTTTGTAAAGCACAACAGTACCGAAACACTACAGAACTGGGCCAAAAGCGCGAGTCCAAGGCTTTATATGCACCATAAACTGTCTAATTCAATGAAATAAGAATGTACATAAACACTACCGAACTTTGTTTAAAGTGCTTCTTTGTGCTAGTCTTACGCTGACAACTCATTTTGTAATGTCACTATTAAAAAAGAGAGGAGAACGCACAAACACAACAAAAAAACTACAGAACTGTGCTTCAAGCACATCAAATAACTTGTCTGACGTTGAAAATGCTTTAGGAAGTGTCCATATTAAATAAGTTATACGAATGTACAAAACACCAGTAAAATTTAAAACTGGGCTTCAAAACTTCTCTGAGACTGTCTGACGCCTATGAATTCGGAAACGTCACTTCATAACAAAGTGATAAAAATTTACAAAAACATTAAAAGTTACTAACACAATAAAATACATTCATTGATTATGTCTGACTCTAAAAATAAATTTTACGTTGTCACTTTTACAAGTGATTAATACAGCACAAAATACTATAGAACTGTTATTCAAAGCGCTTATTTGAACCTGTCTAACGCTGAAAATGCATTTTTTCATGTAATGCATTTTGTAAAGCACAACACTAACAAAACACTACAGAGCTGGGCTATAAGCGCGAGTCCAAAGATTTGCTTGCACTATAAATTGTCCAATTCAACAAAGTAATAAGAATGTACAAAAACATTAACGAACTGTGCTTAAAGAGCTTCTTTGAACTAGTCTGACGCTGACAACTCATTTTGTAATGTCACTACTAACAAAGAGATGATAATGCACAAACACACCAGAACACTACAGAACTGTGCCGAGAGACTTTTTATTAGATTGTCTGACACAAAAATCTGTTTATGTATTGTCCATAACAACAAAGTAATAGAAATGTACAACAACACTAAAACAACTCAGAACAGTTCTTAAAGCAAAGTATTAATCTTGTCTCACGCCAATAATGCATTAGGAAATATCCATTTCAACAAAGTGAATAGAATGTACCAGAACTACAAAACAATAAAGAACTGTGTTACAAAAAAAAACTAATATCCGATTCGAATAATTCAACATGGAGAATTTATAGATATCTATCACAACATTATTATGTATTAGGCTGCACATAGTTATTGTAGAGGTACTACATTCATTCAAACTACCCTCAATTTACTGCAGTCCATTCGAAACAGATGGTTATGATTACTTGGTGTTGAATATGTCTTAGATATGGGTGTGCGATAATTATTTGAAGCGTGCGTCGGCACACCATCAAGTCCGTTTTATGTAAACTAGAAATGTGCACAAAGCACCAACACTTTAGAGAACTGTGCTAAAAGCGCGAGTCCAAAGCTTAATTTGCGCCTTATACTGTCCAATTCAAAAAAGTAATAAGAATGTACAAAAACACTAACAAACTGTGCTTAAAGCGCTTCTTTGTGCTAGCCTGAAGCTGACAACTCATTTTGAAATGACTTTTTTCAAAGAGAGGAGAACGCACAAACACACCAAAACAGTACAGAACAGTGCCTAAATCACTGCCCGGGCAGTGCCTAAACCACTTAAATCACTTCATTAATCATGTCTGACTCTAAAAAAAAATGTTGCAATTTAACTTTCACAAGAGTGAAAAGAAAGCACAAAACACTAAAGAACTTTTTTCAAAAGCGCTGATTTGAACTCATCTAACGCTGAATATTCATTTTGTAATGTAATGCATTTTGTAATGTAATGCATTTTGTAAAGCACAACAGTACCGAAACACTACAGAACTGGGCCAAAAGCGCGAGTCCAAGGCTTTATATGCACCATAAACTGTCTAATTCAATGAAATAAGAATGTACAAAAACACTACCGAACTTTGTTTAAAGTGCTTCTTTGTGCTAGTCTTACGCTGACAACTCATTTTGTAATGTCACTATTAAAAAAGAGAGGAGAACGCACAAACACAACAAAAAAACTACAGAACTGTGCTTCAAGCACATCAAATAACTTGTCTGACGTTGAAAATGCTTTAGGAAGTGTCCATATTAAATAAGTTATACGAATGTACAAAACACCAGTAAAATTTAAAACTGGGCTTCAAAACTTCTCTGAGACTGTCTGACGCCTATGAATTCGGAAACGTCACTTCATAACAAAGTGATAAAAATTTACAAAAACATTAAAAGTTACTAACACAATAAAATACATTCATTGATTATGTCTGACTCTAAAAATAAATTTTACGTTGTCACTTTTACAAGTGATTAATACAGCACAAAATACTATAGAACTGTTATTCAAAGCGCTTATTTGAACCTGTCTAACGCTGAAAATGCATTTTTTTATGTAATGCATTTTGTAAAGCACTACACTAACAAAACACTACAGAGCTGGGCTATAAGCGCGAGTCCAAAGATTTGCTTGCACTATAAATTGTCCAATTCAACAAAGTAATAAGAATGTACAAAAACATTAACGAACTGTGCTTAAAGAGCTTCTTTGAACTAGTCTGACGCTGACAACTCATTTTGTAATGTCACTACTAACAAAGAGATGAGAATGCACAAACACACCAGAACACTACAGAACTGTGCCGAGAGACTTTTTATTAGATTGTCTGACACAAAAATCTGTTTATGTATTGTCCATAACAACAAAGTAATAGAAATGTACAACAACATTAAAACAACTCAGAACAGTTCTTAAAGCAAAGTATTAATCTTGTCTCACGCCAATAATGCATTAGGAAATATCCATTTCAACAAAGTGAATAGAATGTACGTGAACTCCAAAACAATAAAGAACTGTGTTACAAAAAAAAACCCTAATATCAGATTTAAATAATTCAACATGGAGAATTTATAGATATCTATCACAACATTATTATGTATTAGGCTGCACATAGTTATTGTAGAGGTACTACATTCATTCAAACTACCCTCAATTTACTGCAGTCCATTCGAAACAGATGGTTATGATTACTTGGTGTTGAATATGTCTTAGATATGGGTGTGCGATATTTATTTGAAGCGTGCGTCGGCACACCATCAAGTCCGTTTTATGTAAACTAGAAATGTGCACAAAACACCAACACTTTAGAGAACTGTGCTAAAAGCGCGAGTCCAAAGCTTAATTTGCACCTTATACTGTCCAATTCAAAAAAGTAATGAGAATGTACAAAAACACTAACAAACTGTGCTTAATGCGCTTCTTTGTGCTAGCCTGAAGCTGACAACTCATTTTGTAATGACTTTTTTCAAAGAGAGGAGAACGCACAAACACACCAAAACAGTACAGAACAGTGCCTAAATCACTGCCCGGGCAGTGCCTAAACCACTTAAATCACTTCATTAATCATGTCTGACTCTAAAAATAAATGTTGCAATTTAACTTTCACAAGAGTGAAAAGAAAGAACAAAACACTAAAGAACTTTTCTCAAAAGCGCTGATTTGAACTCATCTAACGCTGAATATGCATTTTGTAATGTAATGCATTTTGTAAAGCACAACAGTACCGAATCACTACAGAACTGGGCAAAAAGCGCGAGTCCAAGGCTTTATATGCACCATAAACTGTCTAATTCAATGAAATAAGAATGTACAAAAACACTACCGAACTTTGTTTAAAGCGCTTCTTTGTGCTAGTCTTACGCTGACAACTCATTTTGTAATGTCACTATTAAAAAAGAGAGGAGAACGCACAAACACAACAAAAAAACTACAGAACTGTGCTTCAAGCACATCAATTAACTTGTCTGACGTTGAAAATGCTTTAGGAAGTGTCCATATTAAATAAGTTATACGAATGTACAAAACACCAGTAAAATTTAAAACTGGGCTTCAAAACTTCTCTGAGATTGTCTGACGCCTATGAATTCGGCAACGTCACTTTATAACAAAGTGATATAAATTTACAAAAACATTAAAAGTTACTTGGACAATAAAATACATTCATTGACTGTTTCTGACTCTAAAAATAAATTTTACGTTGTCACTTTTACAAGTGATTAATACAGCACAAAATACTATAGAACTGTTATTCAAAGCGCTTATTTGAACCTGTCTAACGCTGAAAATGCATTTTTTCATGTAATGCATTTTGTAAAGCACAACACTAACAAAACACTACAGAGCTGGGCTATAAGCGCGAGTCCAAAGATTTGCTTGCACTATAAATTGTCCAATTCAACAAAGTAATAAGAATGTACAAAAACATTAACGAACTGTGCTTAAAGAGCTTCTTTGAACTAGTCTGACGCTGACAACTCATTTTGTAATGTCACTACTAACAAAGAGATGAGAATGCACAAACACACCAGAACACTACAGAACTGTGCCGAGAGACTTTTTATTAGATTGTCTGACACAAAAATCTGTTTATGTATTGTCCATAACAACAAAGTAATAGAAATGTACAACAACACTAAAACAACTCAGAACAGTTCTTAAAGCAAAGTATTAATCTTGTCTCACGCCAATAATGCATTAGGAAATATCCATTTCAACAAAGTGAATAGAATGTACCAGAACTACAAAACAATAAAGAACTGTGTTACAAAAAAAAACTAATATCCGATTCGAATAATTCAACATGGAGAATTTATAGATATCTATCACAACATTATTATGTATTAGGCTGCACATAGTTATTGTAGAGGTACTACATTCATTCAAACTACCCTCAATTTACTGCAGTCCATTCGAAACAGATGGTTATGATTACTTGGTGTTGAATATGTCTTAGATATGGGTGTGCGATAATTATTTGAAGCGTGCGTCGGCACACCATCAAGTCCGTTTTATGTAAACTAGAAATGTGGACAAAGCACCAACACTTTAGAGAACTGTGCTAAAAGCGCGAGTCCAAAGCTTAATTTGCGCCTTATACTGTCCAATTCAAAAAAGTAATAAGAATGTACAAAAACACTAACAAACTGTGCTTAAAGCGCTTCTTTGTGCTAGCCTGAAGCTGACAACTCATTTTGAAATGACTTTTTTCAAAGAGAGGAGAACGCACAAACACACCAAAACAGTACAGAACAGTGCCTAAATCACTGCCCGGGCAGTGCCTAAACCACTTAAATCACTTCATTAATCATGTCTGACTCTAAAAATAAATGTTGCAATTTAACTTTCACAAGAGTGAAAAGAAAGAACAAAACACTAAAGAACTTTTCTCAAAAGCGCTGATTTGAACTCATCTAACGCTGAATATGCATTTTGTAATGTAATGCATTTTGTAAAGCACAACAGTACCGAAACACTACAGAACTGGGCCAAAAGCGCGAGTCCAAGGCTTTATATGCACCATAAACTGTCTAATTCAATGAAATAAGAATGTACAAAAACACTACCGAACTTTGTTTAAATCGCTTCTTTGTGCTAGTCTTACACTGACAACTCATTTTGTAATGTCACTATTAAAAAAGAGAGGAGAACGCACAAACACAACAAAAAAACTACAGAACTGTGCTTCAAGCACATCAAATAACTTGTCTGACGTTGAAAATGCTTTAGGAAGTGTCCATATTAAATAAGTTATACGAATGTACAAAACACCAGTAAAATTTAAAACTGGGCTTCAAAACTTCTCTGAGACTGTCTGACGCCTATGAATTCGGCAACGTCACTGTATAACAAAGTGATATGAATTCACAAAAACATTAAAAGTTTCTAGGACAATAAAATACATTCATTGATTATGTCTGACTCTAAAAATAAATTTTACGTTGTCACTTTTACAAGTGATAAAAACAGCACAAAATACTATAGAACTGTTATTCAAAGCGCTTATTTGAACCTGTCTAACGCTGAAAATGCATTTTTTTATGTAATGCATTTTGTAAAGCACAACACTAACAAAACACTACAGAGCTGGGCTATAAGCACGAGTCCAAAGCTTTGCTTGCACTATAAATTGTCCAATTCAACAAAGTAATAAGAATGTACAAAAACATTAACGAACTGTGCTTAAAGAGCTTCTTTGAACTAGTCTGACGCTGACAACTCATTTTGTAATGTCACTACTAACAAAGAGATGAGAATGCACAAACACACCAGAACACTACAGAACTGTGCCGAGAGACTTTTTATTAGATTGTCTGACACAAAAATCTGTTAATGTATTGTCCATAACAACAAAGTAATGGAAATGTACAAAAACACTAAAACAACACAGAACAGTTCTTAAAGCAAAGTATTAATCTTGTCTCACGCCGATAATGCATTAGGAAATATCCATTTCAACAAAGTGAATAGAATGTACGAGAACTCCAAAACAATAAAGAACTGTGTTACAAAAAAAACCCTAATATCAGATTTAAATAATTCAACATGGAGAATTTATAGATATCTATCACAACATTATTATGTATTAGGCTGCACATAGTTATTGTAGAGGTACTACATTCATTCAAACTACCCTCAATTTACTGCAGTCCATTCGAAACGGATGGTTATGATTACTTGGTGTTGAATATGTGTTAGATGTGGGTGTGCGATAATTATTTGAAGCGTGCGTCGGCACACCATCAAGTCATTTTATGTAAACTAGAAATGTGCACAAAGCACCAACACTTTAGAGAACTGTGCTAAAAGCGCGAGTCCAAAGCTTAATTTGCACCTTATACTGTCCAATTCAAAAAAGTAATAAGAATGTACAAAAACACTAACAAACTGTGCTTAAAGCGCTTCTTTGTGCTAGCCTGAAGCTGACAACTCATTTTGAAATGACTTTTTTCAAAGAGAGGAGAACGCACAAACACACCAAAACAGTACAGAACAGTGCCTAAATCACTGCCCGGGCAGTGCCTAAACCACTTCAATCACTTCATTAATCATGTTTGACTCTAAAAATAAATGTTGCAATTTAACTTTCACAAGAGTGAAAAGAAAGCACAAAACACTAAAGAACTTTTTTCAAAAGCGCTGATTTGAACTCATCTAACGCTGAATATGCATTTTGTAATGTAATGCATTTTGTAAAGCAAAACAGTACCGAATCACTACAGAACTGGGCAAAAAGCGCGAGTCCAAGGCTTTATATGCACCATAAACTGTCTAATTCAATGAAATAAGAATGTACAAAAACACTACCGAACTTTGTTTAAAGCGCTTCTTTGTGCTAGTCTTACGCTGACAACTCATTTTGTAATGTCACTATTAAAAAAGAGAGGAGAACGCACAAACACAACAAAAAAACTACAGAACTGTGCTTCAAGCACATCAATTAACTTGTCTGACGTTGAAAATGCTTTAGGAAGTGTCCATATTAAATAAGTTATACAAATGTACAAAACACCAGTAAAATTTAAAACTGGGCTTCAAAACTTCTCTGAGATTGTCTGACGCCTATGAATTCGGCAACGTCACTTTATAACAAAGTGATATAAATTTACAAAAACATTAAAAGTTACTTGGACAATAAAATACATTCATTGATTGTTTCTGACTCTAAAAATAAATTTTACGTTGTCACTTTTACAAGTGATTAATACAGCACAAAATACTATAGAACTGTTATTCAAAGCGCTTATTTGAACCTGTCTAACGCTGAAAATGCATTTTTTCATGTAATGCATTTTGTAAAGCACAACACTAACAAAAAACTACAGAGCTGGGCTATAAGCGCGAGTCCAAAGATTTGCTTGCACTATAAATTGTCCAATTCAACAAAGTAATAAGAATGTACAAAAACATTAACGAACTGTGCTTAAAGAGCTTCTTTGAACTAGTCTGACGCTGACAACTCATTTTGTAATGTCACTACTAACAAAGAGATGATAATGCACAAACACACCAGAACACTACAGAACTGTGCCGAGAGACTTTTTATTAGATTGTCTGACACAAAAATCTGTTTATGTATTGTCCATAACAACAAAGTAATAGAAATGTACAACAACACTAAAACAACTCAGAACAGTTCTTAAAGCAAAGTATTAATCTTGTCTCACGCCAATAATGCATTAGGAAATATCCATTTCAACAAAGTGAATAGAATGTACCAGAACTACAAAACAATAAAGAACTGTGTTACAAAAAAAAACTAATATCCGATTCGAATAATTCAACATGGAGAATTTATAGATATCTATCACAACATTATTATGTATTAGGCTGCACATAGTTATTGTAGAGGTACTACATTCATTCAAACTACCCTCAATTTACTGCAGTCCATTCGAAACAGATGGTTATGATTACTTGGTGTTGAATATGTCTCAGATATGGGTGTGCGATAATTATTTGAAGCGTGCGTCGGCACACCATCAAGTCCGTTTTATGTAAACTAGAAATGTGCACAAAGCACCAACACTTTAGAGAACTGTGCTAAAAGCGCGAGTCCAAAGCTTAATTTGCGCCTTATACTGTCCAATTCAAAAAAGTAATAAGAATGTACAAAAACACTAACAAACTGTGCTTAAAGCGCTTCTTTGTGCTAGCCTGAAGCTGACAACTCATTTTGAAATGACTTTTTTCAAAGAGAGGAGAACGCACAAACACACCAAAACAGTACAGAACAGTGCCTAAATCACTGCCCGGGCAGTGCCTAAACCACTTCAATCACTTCATTAATCATGTCTGACTCTAAAAATAAATGTTGCAATTTAACTTTCACAAGAGTGAAAAGAAAGCACAAAACACTAAAGAACTTTTTTCAAAAGCGCTGATTTGAACTCATCTAACGCTGAATATTCATTTTGTAATGTAATGCATTTTGTAATGTAATGCATTTTGTAAAGCACAACAGTACCGAAACACTACAGAACTGGGCCAAAAGCGCGAGTCCAAGGCTTTATATGCACCATAAAATGTCTAATTTAATGAAATAAGAATGTACAAAAACACTACCGAACTTTGTTTAAATCGCTTCTTTGTGCTAGTCTTACACTGACAACTCATTTTGTAATGTCACTATTAAAAAAGAGAGGAGAACGCACAAACACAACAAAAAAACTACAGAACTGTGCTTCAAGCACATCAAATAACTTGTCTGACGTTGAAAATGCTTTAGGAAGTGTCCATATTAAATAAGTTATACGAATGTACAAAACACCAGTAAAATTTAAAACTGGGCTTCAAAACTTCTCTGAGACTGTCTGACGCCTATGAATTCGGCAACGTCACTGTATAACAAAGTGATATGAATTCACAAAAACATTAAAAGTTTCTAGGACAATAAAATACATTCATTGATTATGTCTGACTCTAAAAATAAATTTTACGTTGTCACTTTTACAAGTGATAAAAACAGCACAAAATACTATAGAACTGTTATTCAAAGCGCTTATTTGAACCTGTCTAACGCTGAAAATGCATTTTTTTTATGTAATGCATTTTGTAAAGCACAACACTAACAAAACACTACAGAGCTGGGCTATAAGCACGAGTCCAAAGCTTTGCTTGCACTATAAATTGTCCAATTCAACAAAGTAATAAGAATGTACAAAAACATTAACGAACTGTGCTTAAAGAGCTTCTTTGAACTAGTCTGACGCTGACAACTCATTTTGTAATGTCACTACTAACAAAGAGATGAGAATGCACAAACACACCAGAACACTACAGAACTGGGCCGAGAGACTTTTTATTAGATTGTCTGACACAAAAATCTGTTAATGTATTGTCCATAACAACAAAGTAATGGAAATGTACAAAAACACTAAAACAACTCAGAACAGTTCTTAAAGCAAAGTATTAATCTTGTCTCACGCCGATAATGCATTAGGAAATATCCATTTCAACAAAGTGAATAGAATGTACGAGAACTCCAAAACAATAAAGAACTGTGTTACAAAAAAAACCCTAATATCAGATTTAAATAATTCAACATGGAGAATTTATAGATATCTATCACAACATTATTATGTATTAGGCTGCACATAGTTATTGTAGAGGTACTACATTCATTCAAACTACCCTCAATTTACTGCAGTCCATTCGAAACGGATGGTTATGATTACTTGGTGTTGAATATGTGTTAGATGTGGGTGTGCGATAATTATTTGAAGCGTGCGTCGGCACACCATCAAGTCATTTTATGTAAACTAGAAATGTGCACAAAGCACCAACACTTTAGAGAACTGTGCTAAAAGCGCGAGTCCAAAGCTTAATTTGCACCTTATACTGTCCAATTCAAAAAAGTAATTAGAATGTACAAAAACACTAACAAACTGTGCTTAAAGCGCTTCTTTGTGCTAGCCTGAAGCTGACAACTCATTTTGTAATGACTTTTTTCAAAGAGAGGAGAACGCACAAACACACCAAAACAGTACAGAACAGTGCCTAAATCACTGCCCGAGCAGTGCCTAAATCACTTCAATCACTTCATTAATCATTTCTGACTCTAAAAATGAATGTTGCAATTTAACTTTCACAAGAGTGAAAAGAAAGCACAAAACACTAAAGAACTTTTCTCAAAAGCGCTGATTTGAACTCATCTAACGCTGAATATGCATTTTGTAATGTAATGCATTTTGTAAAGCACAACACTACCGAAACACTACAGAACTGGGCAAAAAGCGCGAGTCCAAGGCTTTATGTGCAACATAAACTGTCTAATTCAATGAAATAAGAATGTACAAAAACACTACCGAACTTTGTTTAAATCGCTTCTTTGTGCTAGTCTTACGCTGACAACTCATTTTGTAATGTCACTATTAAAAAAGAGAGGAGAACGCAAAAACACAACAAAAAAACTACAGAACTGTGCTTCAAGCACATCAAGTAACTTGTCTGACGTTGAAAATGCTTTAGGAAGTGTCCATATTAAATAAGTTATACGAATGTACAAAACACCAGTAAAATTTAAAACTGGGCTTCAAAACTTCTCTGAGACTGTCTGACGCCTATGAATTCGGCAACGTCACTGTATAACAAAGTGATATGAATTCACAAAAACATTAAAAGTTTCTAGGACAATAAAATACATTCATTGATTATGTCTGACTCTAAAAATAAATTTTACGTTGTCACTTTTACAATTGATAAAAACAGCACAAAATACTATAGAACTGTTATTCAAAGCGCTTATTTGAACCTGTCTAACGCTGAAAATGCATTTTTTTATGTAATGCATTTTGTAAAGCACAACACTAACAAAACACTACAGAGCTGGGCTATAAGCGAGAGTCCAAAGATTTGCTTGCACTATAAATTTTCCAATTCAACAAAGTAATAAGAATGTACAAAAACATTAACGAATTGTGCTTAAAGAGCTTCTTTGAACTAGTCTGACGCTGACAACTCATTTTGTAATGTCACTACTAACAAAGAGATGAGAATGCACAAACACACCAGAACACTACAGAACTGTGCCGAGAGACTTTTTATTAGATTGTCTGACACAAAAATCTGTTAATGTATTGTCCATGACAACAAAGTAATGGAAATGTACAAAAACACTAAAACAACTCAGAACAGTTCTTAAAGCAAAGTATTAATCTTGTCTCACGCCGATAATGCATTAGGAAATATCCATTTCAACAAAGTGAATAGAATGTACGAGAACTCCAAAACAATAAAGAACTGTGTTACAAAAAAAACCCTAATATCAGATTTAAATAATTCAACATGGAGAATTTATAGATATCTATCACAACATTATTATGTATTAGGCTGCACATAGTTATTGTAGAGGTACTACATTCATTCAAACTACCCTCAATTTACTGCAGTCCATTCGAAACGGATGGTTATGATTACTTGGTGTTGAATATGTGTTAGATGTGGCTGTGCGATAATTATTTGAAGCGTGCGTCGGCACACCATCAAGTCATTTTATGTAAACTAGAAATGTGCACAAAGCACCAACACTTTAGAGAACTGTGCTAAAAGCGCGAGTCCAAAGCTTAATTTGCACCTTATACTCTCCAATTCAAAAAAGTAATTAGAATGTACAAAAACACTAACAAACTGTGCTTAAAGCGCTTCTTTGTGCTAGCCTGAAGCTGACAACTCATTTTGTAATGACTTTTTTCAAAGAGAGGAGAACGCACAAACACACCAAAACAGTACAGAACAGTGCCTAAATCACTGCCCGAGCAGTGCCTAAATCACTTCAATCACTTCATTAATCATTTCTGACTCTAAAAATGAATGTTGCAATTTAACTTTCACAAGAGTGAAAAGAAAGCACAAAACACTAAAGAACTTTTCTCAAAAGCGCTGATTTGAACTCATCTAACGCTGAATATGCATTTTGTAATGTAATGCATTTTGTAATGTAATGCATTTTGTAAAGCACAACAGTACCGAAACACTACAGAACTGGGCCAAAAGCGCGAGTCCAAGGCTTTATATGCACCATAAACTGTCTAATTCAATGAAATAGAAAAAAACACTACCGAACTTTGTTTAAAGTGCTTCTTTGTGCTAGTCTTACGCTGACAACTCATTTTGTAATGTCACTATTAAAAAAGAGAGGAGAACGCACAAACACAACAAAAAAACTACAGAACTGTGCTTCAAGCACATCAATTAACTTGTCTGACGTTGAAAATGCTTTAGGAAGTGTCCATATCAACTAAGTTATACGAATGTACAAAACACCAGTAAAATTTAAAACTGGGCTTCAAAACTTCTCTGAGATTGTCTGACGCCTATGAATTCGGCAACGTCACTTTATAACAAAGTGATATAAATTTACAAAAACATTAAAAGTTACTTGGACAATAAAATACATTCATTGATTATGTCTGACTCTAAAAATAAATTTTACGTTGTCACTTTTACAAGTGATTAATACAGCACAAAATACTAAAGAACTGTTATTCAAAGCGCTAATTTGAACCTGTCTAACGCTGAAAATGCATTTTTTTATGTAATGCATTTTGTAAAGCACTACACTAACAAAACACTACAGAGCTGGGCTATAAGCGCGAGTCCAAAGATTTGCTTGCACTATAAATTGTCCAATTCAACAAAGTAATAAGAATGTACAAAAACATTAACGAACTGTGCTTAAAGAGCTTCTTTGAACTAGTCTGACGCTGACAACTCATTTTGTAATGTCACTACTAACAAAGAGATGAGAATGCACAAACACACCAGAACACTACAGAACTGTGCCGAGAGACTTTTTATTAGATTGTCTGACACAAAAATCTGTTTATGTATTGTCCATAACAACAAAGTAATTGAAATGTACAACAACATTAAAATAACTCAGAACAGTTCTTAAAGCAAAGTATTAATCTTGTCTCACGCCAATAATGCATTAGGAAATATCCATTTCAACAAAGTGAATAGAATGTACGAGAACTCCAAAACAATAAAGAACTGTGTTACAAAAAAAACCCTAATATCAGATTTAAATAATTCAACATGGAGAATTTATAGATATCTATCACAACATTATTATGTATTAGGCTGCACATAGTTATCGTAGAGGTACTACATTCATTCAAACTACCCTCAATTTACTGCAGTCCATTCGAAACGGATGGTTATGATTACTTGGTGTTGAATATGTGTTAGATATGGGTGTGCGATAATTATTTGAAGCGTGCGTCGGCACACCATCAAGTCATTTTATGTAAACTAGAAATGTGCACAAAGCACCAACACTTTAGAGAACTGTGCTAAAAGCGCGAGTCCAAAGCTTAATTTGCACCTTATACTGTCCAATTCAAAAAAGTAATAAGAATGTACAAAAACACTAACAAACTGTGCTTAAAGCGCTTCTTTGTGCTAGCCTGAAGCTGACAACTCATTTTGTAATGACTTTTTTCAAAGAGAGGAGAACGCACAAACACACCAAAACAGTACAGAAAAGTGCCTAAATCACTGCCCGAGCAGTACCTAAATTTATTCAATCACTTCATTAATCATTTCTGACTCTAAAAATGAATGTTGCAATTTAACTTTCACAAGAGTGAAAAGAAAGCACAAAACACTAAAGAACTTTTCTTAAAAGCGCTGATTTGAACTCATCTAATGCTGAATATGCATTTTGTAATTTAATGCATTTTGTAAAGCACAACACTACCGAAACACTACAGAACTGGGCAAAAAGCGCGAGTCCAAGGCTTTATATGCACCATAAACTGTCTAATTCAATGAAATTAGAATGTACAAAAACACTGCCGAACTTTGTTTAAAGCGCTTTTTTGTGCTAGTCTTACGCTGACAACTCATTTTGTAATGTCACTATTAAAAAAGAGAGGAGAACGCACAAACACAACAAAAAAACTACAGAACTGTGCTTCAAGCACATCAATTAACTTGTCTGACGTTGAAAATGCTTCAGGAAGTGTCCATATCAACTAAGTTATACGAATGTACAAAACACCAGTAAAATTTAAAACTGGGCTTCAAAACTTCTCTGAGATTGTCTGACGCCTATGAATTCGGCAACGTCACTGTAAAACAAAGTGATATGAATTCACAAAAACATTAAAAGTCACTAGGACAATAAAATACATTCATTGATTATGTCTGACTCTAAAAATAAATTTTACGTTGTCACTTTTACAAGTGATTAATACAGCACAAAATACTAAAGAACTGTTATTCAAAGCGCTTATTTGAACCTGTCTAAAGCTGAAAATGCAATTTTTTATGTAATGCATTTTGTAAAGCACAACACTAACAAAACACTACAGAGCTGGGCTATAAGCGCGAGTCCAAAGCTTTGCTTGCACTATAAATTGTCCAATTCAACAAAGTAATAAGAATGTACAAAAACATTAACGAACTGTGCTTAAAGAGCTTCTTTGAACTAGTCTGACGCTGACAACTCATTTTGTAATGTCACTACTAACAAAGAGATGAGAATGCACAAACACACCAGAACACTACACAACTGTGCCGAGAAACTTTTTATTAGATTGTCTGACACAAAAATCTGATTATGTATTGTCTATAACAACAAAGTAATGGAAATGTACAAAAACACTAAAACAACTCAGAACAGTTCTTAAAGCAAAGTATTAATCTTGTCTCACGCCGATAATGCATTAGGAAATATCCATTTCAACAAAGTGAATAGAATGTACGAGAACTACAAAACAATAAAGAACTGTGTTACAAAAAAAAACCCTAATATCCGATTCGAATAATTCAACATGAAAAATTTATAGATATCTATCAGAACATAATAGTATTAGGCTGCACATAGTTAATGTAGAGGTACTACATTCATTCAAACTACCCTCAATTTACTGCAGTCCATTCGAAACGGATGGTTATGATTACTTGGTGTTGAATATTTGTTAGATATGGGTGTGCGATAATTATTTGAAGCGTGCGTCGGCACACCATCAAGTCCATTTTATGTAAACTAAAAATGTGCACAAAGCACCAACACTTTAGAGAACTGTGCTAAAAGCGCGAGTCCAAAGCTTAATTTGCGCCTTATACTGTCCAATTCAAAAAAGTAATAAGAATGTACAAAAACACTAACAAACTGTGCTTAAAGCGCTTCTTTGTGCTAGCCTGAAGCTGACAACTCATTTTGTAATGACTTTTTTCAAAGAGAGGAGAGCGCACAAACACACCAAAACAGTACAGAACAGTGCCTAAATCACTGCCCTAGCAGTACCTAAATAACTTCAATCACTTCATTAATCATTTCTGACTCTAAAAATGAATGTTGCAATTTAACTTTTACAAGAGTGAAAAGAAAGCACAAAACACTAAAGAACTTTTCTTAAAAGCTCTGATTTGAACTCATCTAACGCTGAATATGCATTTTGTAATTTAATGCATTTTGTAAAGCACAACACTACCGAAACACTACAGAACTGGGCCAAAAGCGCGAGTCCAAGGCTTTATATGCACCATAAACTGTCTAATTCAATGAAATAAAAATGTACAAAAACACTACCGAACTTTGTTTAAAGCGCTTTTTTGTGCTAGTCTTACGCTGACAACTCATTTTGTAATGTCACTATTAAAAAAGAGCGAGAACGCACAAACACAACAAAAAAACTACAGAACTGTGCTTCAAGCACATCAATTAACTTGTCTGACGTTGAAAATGCTTCAGGAAGTGTCCATATCAACTAAGTTATACGAATGTACAAAACACCAGTAAAATTTAAAACTGGGCTTCAAAACTTCTCTGAGATTGTCTGACGCCTATGAATTCGGCAACGTCACTGTAAAACAAAGTGATATGAATTCACAAAAACATTAAAAGTCACTAGGACAATAAAATACATTCATTGATTATGTCTGACTCTAAAAATAAATTTTACGTTGTCACTTTTACAAGTGATTAATACAGCACAAAATACTAAAGAACTGTTATTCACAGCGCTTATTTGAACCTGTCTAAAGCTGAAAATGCAATTTTTTATGTAATGCATTTTGTAAAGCACAACACTAACAAAACACTACAGAGCTGGGCTATAAGCGCGAGTCCAAAGCTTTGCTTGCACTATAAATTGTCCAATTCAACAAAGTAATAAGAATGTACAAAAACATTAACGAACTGTGCTTAAAGAGCTTCTTTGAACTAGTCTGACGCTGACAACTCATTTTGTAATGTCACTACTAACAAAGAGATGAGAATGCACAAACACACCAGAACACTACACAACTGTGCCGAGAGACTTTTTATTAGATTGTCTGACACAAAAATCTGTTTATGTATTGTCTATAACAACAAAGTAATGGAAATGTACAAAAACACTAAAACAACTCAGAACAGTTCTTAAAGCAAAGTATTAATCTTGTCTCACGCCGATAATGCATTAGGAAATATCCATTTCAACAAAGTGAATAGAATGTACGAGAACTACAAAACAATAAAGAACTGTGTTACAAAAAAAAACCCTAATATCCGATTCGAATAATTCAACATGAAAAATTTATAGATATCTATCAGAACATAATAGTATTAGGCTGCACATAGTTAATGTAGAGGTACTTTATTCATTCAAACTACCCTCAATTTACTGCAGTCCATTCGAAACGGATGGTTATGATTACTTGGTGTTGAATATTTGTTAGATATGGGTGTGCGATAATTATTTGAAGCGTGCGTCGGCACACCATCAAGTCCGTTTTATGTAAACTAAAAATGTGCACAAAGCACCAACACTTTAGAGAACTGTGCTAAAAGCGCGAGTCCAAAGCTTAATTTGCGCCTTATACTGTCCAATTCAAAAAAGTAATAAGAATGTACAAAAACACTAACAAACTGTGCTTAAAGCGCTTCTTTGTGCTAGCCTGAAGCTGACAACTCATTTTGTAATGACTTTTTTCAAAGAGAGGAGAACGCACAAACACACCAAAACAGTACAGAACAGTGCCTAAATCACTGCCCGGGCAGTGCCTAAACCACTTCAATCACTTCATTAATCATGTCTGACTCTAAAAATAAATGTTGCAATTTAACTTTCACAAGAGTGAAAAGAAAGCACAAAACACTAAAGAACTTTTCTTAAAAGCGCTGATTTGAACTCATCTAGCGCTGAATATGCATTTTGTAATTTAATGCATTTTGTAAAGCACAACACTACCGAAACACTACAGAACTGGGCAAAAAGCGCGAGTCCAAGGCTTTATATGCACCATAAACTGTCTAATTCAATGAAATTAGAATGTACAAAAACACTGCCGAACTTTGTTTAAAGCGCTTTTTTGTGCTAGTCTTACGCTGACAACTCATTTTGTAATGTCACTATTAAAAAAGAGAGGAGAACGCACAAACACAACAAAAAAACTACAGAACTGTGCTTCAAGCACATCAATTAACTTGTCTGACGTTGAAAATGCTTTAGGAAGTGTCCATATCAACTAAGTTATACGAATGTACAAAACACCAGTAAAATTTAAAACTGGGCTTCAAAACTTCTCTGAGATTGTCTGACGCCTATGAATTCGGCAACGTCACTTTATAACAAAAAGATATAAATTTACAAAAACATTAAAAGTTACTTGGACAATAAAATACATTCATTGATTATGTCTGACTCTAAAAATAAATTTTACGTTGTCACTTTTACAAGTGATTAATACAGCACAAAATACTAAAGAACTGTTATTAAAAGCGCTAATTTGAACCTGTCTAACGCTGAAAATGCATTTTTTTATGTAATGCATTTTGTAAAGCACTACACTAACAAAACACTACAGAGCTGGGCTATAAGCGCGAGTCCAAAGATTTGCTTGCACTATAAATTGTCCAATTCAACAAAGTAATAAGAATGTACAAAAACATTAACGAACTGTGCTTAAAGAGCTTCTTTGAACTAGTCTGACGCTGACAACTCATTTTGTAATGTCACTACTAACAAAGAGATGAGAATGCACAAACACACCAGAACACTACAGAACTGTGCCGAGAGACTTTTTATTAGATTGTCTGACACAAAAATCTGTTTATGTATTGTCCATAACAACAAAGTAATAGAAATGTACAACAACATTAAAACAACTCAGAACAGTTCTTAAAGCAAAGTATTAATCTTGTCTCACGCCAATAATGCATTAGGAAATATCCATTTCAACAAAGTGAATAGAATGTACGTGAACTCCAAAACAATAAAGAGCTGTGTTACAAAAAAAAACCCTAATATCAGATTTAAATAATTCAACATGGAGAATTTATAGATATCTATCACAACATTATTATGTATTAGGCTGCACATAGTTATTGTAGAGGTACTACATTCATTCAAACTACCCTCAATTTACTGCAGTCCATTCGAAACGGATGGTTATGATTACTTGGTGTTGAATATGTCTTAGATATGGGTGTGCGATAATTATTTGAAGCGTGCGTCGGCACACCATCAAGTCCGTTTTATGTAAACTAGAAATGTGCACAAAGCACCAACACTTTAGAGAACTGTGCTAAAAGCGCGAGTCCAAAGCTTAATTTGCACCTTATACTGTCCAATTCAAAAAAGTAATAAGAATGTACAAAAACACTAACAAACTGTGCTTAAAGCGCTTCTTTGTGCTAGCCTGAAGCTGACAACTCATTTTGTAATGACTTTTTTCAAAGAGAGGAGAACGCACAAACACAACAAAACAGTACACAACAGTGCCTAAATCACTGCCCGGGCAGTGCCTAAACCACTTCAATCACTTCATTAATCATGTCTGACTCTAAAAATAAATGTTGCAATTTAACTTTCACAAGAGTGAAAAGAAAGAACAAAACACTAAAGAACTTTTCTCAAAAGCGCTGATTTGAACTCATCTAACGCTGAATATGCATTTTGTAATGTAATGCATTTTGTAAAGCACAACACTACCGAAACACTACAGAACTGGGCAAAAAGCGCGAGTCCAAGGCTTTATATGCACCATAAACTGTCTAATTCAATGAAATAAGAATGTACAAAAACACTACCGAACTTTGTTTAAAGTGCTTCTTTGTGCTAGTCTTACGCTGACAACTCATTTTGTAATGTCACTATTAAAAAAGAGAGAAGAACGCACAAACACAACAAAAAAACTACAGAACTGTGCTTCAAGCACATCAAATAACTTGTCTGACGTTGAAAATGCTTTAGGAAGTGTCCATATTAAATAAGTTATACGAATGTACAAAACACCAGTAAAATTTAAAACTGGGCTTCAAAACTTCTCTGAGATTGTCTGACGCCTATGAATTCGGCAACGTCACTTCATAACAAAGTGATATAAATTTACAAAAACATTAAAAGTTACTTGGACAATAAAATACATTCATTGATTATGTCTGATTCTAAAAATAAATTTTACGTTGTCACTTTTATAAGTCATTAATACAGCACAAAATACTAAAGAACTGTTATTCAAAGCGCTAATTTGAACCTGTCTAACGCTGAAAATGAATTTTTTTATGTAATGCATTTTGTAAAGCACAACACTAACAAAACACTACAGAGCTGGGCTATAAGCGCGAGTCCAAAGCTTTGCTTGCACTATAAATTGTCCAATTCAACAAAGTAATAAGAATGTACAAAAACATTAACGAACTGTGCTTAAAGAGCTTCTTTGAACTAGTCTGACGCTGACAACTCATTTTGTAATGTCACTACTAACAAAGAGATGATAATGCACAAACACATCAGAACACTACAGAACTGTGCCGAGAGACTTTTTATTAGATTGTCTGACACAAAAATCTGTTTATGTATTGTCCATAATAACAAAGTAATAGAAATGTACAACAACACTAAACAACTCAGAAAAGTTCTTAAAGCAAAGTATTAATCTTGTCTCACGCCGATAATGCATTAGCAAATATCCATTTCAACAAAGTGAATAGAATGTACGAGAACTCCAAAACAATAAAGAACTGTGTTTCAAAAAAAAAAAACTAATATCCGATTCGAATAATTCAACATAGAGAATTTATAGATATCTATCACAACATTATTATGTATTAGGCTGCACATAGTTATTGTAGAGGTACTACATTCATTCAAACTACCCTCAATTTACTGCAGTGTATTCGAAACGGATGGTTATGATTACTTGGTGTTGAATATGTGTTAGATATGGGTGTGCGATAATTATTTGAAGCGTGCATCGGCACACCAAGTCATTTTATGTAAACTAGAAATGTGCACAAAGCACCAACACTTTAGAGAACTGTGCTAAAAGCGCGAGTCCAAAGCTTAATTTGCACCTTATACTGTCCAATTCAAAAAAGTAATAAGAATGTACAAAAACACTAACAAACTGTGCTTAAAGCGCTTCTTTGTGCTAGCCTGAAGCTGACAACTCATTTTGTAATGACTTTTTTCAAAGAGAGGAGAACGCACAAACACACCGAACTGTGCTTCAAGCACATCAATTAACTTGTCTGACGTTGAAAATGCTTTAGGAAGTGTCCATATCAACTAAGTTATACGAATGTACAAAACACCAGTAAAATTTAAAACTGGGCTTCAAAACTTCTCTGAGATTGTCTGACGCCTATGAATTCGGCAACGTCACTTTATAACAAAGTGAAATAAATTTACAAAAACATTAAAAGTTACTTGGACAATAAAATACATTCATTGATTATGTCTGCCTCTAAAAATAAATTTTACGTTGTCACTTTTACAAGTGATTAATACAGCACAAAATACTAAAGAACTGTTATTAAAAGCGCTAATTTGAACCTGTCTAACGCTGAAAATGAATTTTTTTATGTAATGCATTTTGTAAAGCACAACACTAACAAAACACTACAGAGCTGGGTTATAAGCGCGAGTCCAAAGCTTTACTTGCACTATAAATTGTCCAATTCAACAAAGTAATAAGAATGTACAAAAACATTAACGAACTGTGCTTAAAGAGCTTCTTTGAACTAGTCTGACGCTGACAACTCATTTTGTAATGTCACTACTAACAAAGAGATGATAATGCACAAACACATCAGAACACTACAGAACTGTGCCGAGAGACTTTTTATTAGATTGTCTGACACAAAAATCTGTTTATGTATTGTCCATAATAACAAAGTAATAGAAATGTACAACAACACTAAACAACTCAGAAAAGTTCTTAAAGCAAAGTATTAATCTTGTCTCACGCCGATAATGCATTAGCAAATATCCATTTCAACAAAGTGAATAGAATGTACGAGAACTCCAAAACAATAAAGAACTGTGTTTCAAAAAAAAAAAACTAATATCCGATTCGAATAATTCAACATAGAGAATTTATAGATATCTATCACAACATTATTATGTATTAGGCTGCACATAGTTATTGTAGAGGTACTACATTCATTCAAACTACCCTCAATTTACTGCAGTCCATTCGAAACGGATGGTTATGATTACTTGGTGTTGAATATGTGTTAGATATGGGTGTGCGATAATTATTTGAAGCGTGCATCGGCACACCAAGTCATTTTATGTAAACTAGAAATGTGCACAAAGCACCAACACTTTAGAGAACTGTGCTAAAAGCGCGAGTCCAAAGCTTAATTTGCACCTTATACTGTCCAATTCAAAAAAGTAATAAGAATGTACAAAAACACTAACAAACTGTGCTTAAAGCGCTTCTTTGTGCTAGCCTGAAGCTGACAACTCATTTTGTAATGACTTTTTTCAAAGAGAGGAGAACGCACAAACACACCGAACTGTGCTTCAAGCACATCAATTAACTTGTCTGACGTTGAAAATGCTTTAGGAAGTGTCCATATCAACTAAGTTATACGAATGTACAAAACACCAGTAAAATTTTAAACTGGGCTTCAAAACTTCTCTGAGATTGTCTGACGCCTATGAATTCGGCAACGTCACTTCATAACAAAGTGAAATAAATTTACAAAAACATTAAAAGTTACTTGGACAATAAAATACATTCATTGATTATGTCTGACTCTAAAAATAAATTTTACGTTGTCACTTTTACAAGTGATTAATACAGCACAAAATACTAAAGAACTGTTATTCAAAGCGCTAATTTGAACCTGTCTAACGCTGAAAATGCATTTTTTTATGTAATGCATTTTGTAAAGCACTACACTAACAAAACACTACAGAGCTGGGCTATAAGCGCGAGTCCAAAGATTTGCTTGCACTATAAATTGTCCAATTCAACAAAGTAATAAGAATGTACAAAAACACTACCGAACTTTGTTTAAATCGCTTCTTTGTGCTAGTCTTACGCTGACAACTCATTTTGTAATGTCACTATTAAAAAAGAGAGGAGAACGCACAAACACAACAAAAAAACTACAGAACTGTGCTTCAAGCACATCAAATAACTTGTCTGACGTTGAAAATGCTTTAGGAAGTGTTCATATTAAATAAGTTATACGAATGTACAAAACACCAGTAAAATTTAAAACTGGGCTTCAAAACTTCTCTGAGACTGTCTGACGCCTATGAATTCGGCAACGTCACTGTATAACAAAGTGATATGAATTCACAAAAACATTAAAAGTTTCTAGGACAATAAAATACATTCATTGATTATGTCTGACTCTAAAAATAAATGTTACGTTGTCACTTTTACAAGTGATAAAAACAGCACAAAATACTATAGAACTGTTATTCAAAGCGCTTATTTGAACCTGTCTAACGCTGAAAATGCATTTTTTTATGTAATGCATTTTGTAAAGCACAACACTAACAAAACACTACAGAGCTGGGCTATAAGCGAGAGTCCAAAGATTTGCTTGCACTATAAATTTTCCAATTCAACAAAGTAATAAGAATGTACAAAAACATTAACGAACTGTGCTTAAAGAGCTTCTTTGAACTAGTCTGACGCTGACAACTCATTTTGTAATGTCACTACTAACAAAGAGATGAGAATGCACAAACACACCAGAACACTACAGAACTGTGCCGAGAGACTTTTTATTAGATTGTCTGACACAAAAATCTGTTAATGTATTGTCCATAACAACAAAGTAATGGAAATGTACAAAAACACTAAAACAACTCAGAACAGTTCTTAAAGCAAAGTATTAATCTTGTCTCACGCCAATAATGCATTAGGAAATATCCATTTCAACAAAGTGAATAGAATGTACGAGAACTCCAAAACAATAAAGAACTGTGTTACAAAAAAAACCCTAATATCAGATTTAAATAATTCAACATGGAGAATTTATAGATATCTATCACAACATTATTATGTATTAGGCTGCACATAGTTATCGTAGAGGTACTACATTCATTCAAACTACCCTCAATTTACTGCAGTCCATTCGAAACGGATGGTTATGATTACTTGGTGTTGAATATGTGTTAGATATGGGTGTGCGATAATTATTTGAAGCGTGCGTCGGCACACCATCAAGTCATTTTATGTAAACTAGAAATGTGCACAAAGCACCAACACTTTAGAGAACTGTGCTAAAAGCGCGAGTCCAAAGCTTAATTTGCACCTTATACTGTCCAATTCAAAAAAGTAATAAGAATGTACAAAAACACTAACAAACTGTGTTTAAAGCGCTTCTTTGTGCTAGCCTGAAGCTGACAACTCATTTTGTAATGACTTTTTTCAAAGAGAGGAGAACGCACAAACACACCAAAACAGTACAGAAAAGTGCCTAAATCACTGCCCGAGCAGTACCTAAATAAATTCAATCACTTCATTAATCATTTCTGACTCTAAAAATGAATGTTGCAATTTAACTTTCACAAGAGTGAAAAGAAAGCACAAAACACTAAAGAACTTTTTTTAAAAGCGCTGATTTGAACTCATCTAGCGCTGAATATGCATTTTGTAATTTAATGCATTTTGTAAAGCACAACACTACCGAAACACTACAGAACTGGGCAAAAAGCGCGAGTCCAAGGCTTTATATGCACCATAAACTGTCTAATTCAATGAAATTAGAATGTACAAAAACACTGCCGAACTTTGTTTAAAGCGCTTTTTTGTGCTAGTCTTACGCTGACAACTCATTTTGTAATGTCACTATTAAAAAAGAGAGGAGAACGCACAAACACAACAAAAAAACTACAGAACTGTGCTTCAAGCACATCAATTAACTTGTCTGACGTTGAAAATGCTTTAGGAAGTGTCCATATCAACTAAGTTATACGAATGTACAAAACACCAGTAAAATTTAAAACTGGGCTTCAAAACTTCTCTGAGATTGTCTGACGCCCATGAATTCGGCAACGTCACTTTATAACAAAGTGATATAAATTTACAAAAACATTAAAAGTTACTTGGACAATAAAATACATTCATTGATTATGTCTGACTCTAAAAATAAATTTTACGTTGTCACTTTTACAAGTGATTAATACAGCACAAAATACTAAAGAACTGTTATTCAAAGCGCTAATTTGAACCTGTCTAACGCTGAAAATGCATTTTTTTATGTAATGCATTTTGTAAAGCACTACACTAACAAAACACTACAGAGCTGGGCTATAAGCGCGAGTCCAAAGATTTGCTTGCACTATAAATTGTCCAATTCAACAAAGTAATAAGAATGTACAAAAACATTAACGAACTGTGCTTAAAGAGCTTCTTTGAACTAGTCTGACGCTGACAACTCATTTTGTAATGTCACTACTAACAAAGAGATGAGAATGCACAAACACACCAGAACACTACAGAACTGTGCCGAGAGACTTTTTATTAGATTGTCTGACACAAAAATCTGTTTATGTATTGTCCATAACAACAAAGTAATAGAAATGTACAACAACACTAAAACAACTCAGAACAGTTCTTAAAGCAAAGTATTAATCTTGTCTCACGCCAATAATGCATTAGGAAATATCCATTTCAACAAAGTGAATAGAATGTACGAGAACTCCAAAACAATAAAGAACTGTGTTACAAAAAAAACCCTAATATCAGATTTAAATAATTCAACATGGAGAATTTATAGATATCTATCACAACATTATTATGTATTAGGCTGCACATAGTTATCGTAGAGGTACTACATTCATTCAAACTATCCTCAATTTACTGCAGTCCATTCGAAACGGATGGTTATGATTACTTGGTGTTGAATATGTGTTAGATATGGGTGTGCGATAATTATTTGAAGCGTGCGTCGGCACACCATCAAGTCATTTTATGTAAACTAGAAATGTGCACAAAGCACCAACACTTTAGAGAACTGTGCTAAAAGCGCGAGTCCAAAGCTTAATTTGCACCTTATACTGTCCAATTCAAAAAAGTAATAAGAATGTACAAAAACACTAACAAACTGTGCTTAAAGCGCTTCTTTGTGCTAGCCTGAAGCTGACAACTCATTTTGTAATGACTTTTTTCAAAGAGAGGAGAACGCACAAACACACCAAAACAGTACAGAAAAGTGCCTAAATCACTGCCCGAGCAGTACCTAAATTAATTCAATCACTTCATTAATCATTTCTGACTCTAAAAATGAATGTTGCAATTTAACTTTCACAAGAGTGAAAAGAAAGCACAAAACACTAAAGAACTTTTCTTAAAAGCGCTGATTTGAACTCATCTAACGCTGAATATGCATTTTGTAATTTAATGCATTTTGTAAAGCACAACACTACCGAAACACTACAGAACTGGGCAAAAAGCGCGAGTCCAAGGCTTTATATGCACCATAAACTGTCTAATTCAATGAAATTAGAATGTACAAAAACACTGCCGAACTTTGTTTAAAGCGCTTTTTTGTGCTAGTCTTACGCTGACAACTCATTTTGTAATGTCACTATTAAAAAAGAGAGGAGAACGCACAAACACAACAAAAAAACTACAGAACTGTGCTTCAAGCACATCAATTAACTTGTCTGACGTTGAAAATGCTTCAGGAAGTGTCCATATCAACTAAGTTATACGAATGTACAAAACACCAGTAAAATTTTAAACTGGGCTTCAAAACTTCTCTGAGATTGTCTGACGCCTATGAATTCGGCAACGTCACTGTAAAACAAAGTGATATGAATTCACAAAAACATTAAAAGTCACTAGGACAATAAAATACATTCATTGATTATGTCTGACTCTAAAAATAAATTTTACGTTGTCACTTTTACAAGTGATTAATACAGCACAAAATACTAAAGAACTGTTATTCAAAGCGCTTATTTGAACCTGTCTAAAGCTGAAAATGCAATTTTTTATGTAATGCATTTTGTAAAGCACAACACTAACAAAACACTACAGAGCTGGGCTATAAGCGCGAGTCCAAAGCTTTGCTTGCACTATAAATTGTCCAATTCAACAAAGTAATAAGAATGTACAAAAACATTAACGAACTGTGCTTAAAGAGCTTCTTTGAACTAGTCTGACGCTGACAACTCATTTTGTAATGTCACTACTAACAAAGAGATGAGAATGCACAAACACACCAGAACACTACACAACTGTGCCGAGAGACTTTTTATTAGATTGTCTGACACAAAAATCTGTTTATGTATTGTCTATAACAACAAAGTAATGGAAATGTACAAAAACACTAAAACAACTCAGAACAGTTCTTAAAGCAAAGTATTAATCTTGTCTCACGCCGATAATGCATTAGGAAATATCCATTTCAACAAAGTGAATAGAATGTACGAGAACTACAAAACAATAAAGAACTGTGTTACAAAAAAAAACCCTAATATCCGATTCGAATAATTCAACATGGAAAATTTATAGATATCTATCAGAACATAATAGTATTAGGCTGCACATAGTTAATGTAGAGGTACTACATTCATTCAAACTACCCTCAATTTACTGCAGTCCATTCGAAACGGATGGTTATGATTACTTGGTGTTGAATATTTGTTAGATATGGGTGTGCGATAATTATTTGAAGCGTGCGTCGGCACACCATCAAGTCCGTTTTATGTAAACTAAAAATGTGCACAAAGCACCAACACTTTAGAGAACTGTGCTAAAAGCGCGAGTCCAAAGCTTAATTTGCGCCTTATACTGTCCAATTCAAAAAAGTAATAACAATGTACAAAAACACTAACAAACTGTGCTTAAAGCGCTTCTTTGTGCTAGCCTGAAGCTGACAACTCATTTTGTAATGACTTTTTTCAAAGAGAGGAGAACGCACAAACACAACAAAACAGTACAGAACAGTGCCTAAATCACTGCCCGGGCAGTGCCTAAACCACTTCAATCACTTCATTAATCATGTCTGACTCTAAAAATAAATGTTGCAATTTAACTTTCACAAGAGTGAAAAGAAAGAACAAAACACTAAAGAACTTTTCTCAAAAGCGCTGATTTGAACTCATCTAACGCTGAATATGCATTTTGTAATGTAATGCATTTTGTAAAGCACAACACTACCGAAACACTACAGAACTGGGCAAAAAGCGCTAGTCCAAGGAATTGGACCATAAACTGTCTAATTCAATGAAATAAGAATGTACAAAAACACTACCGAACTTTGTTTAAAGTGCTTCTTTGTGCTAGTCTTACGCTGACAACTCATTTTGTAATGTCACTATTAAAAAAGAGAGAAGAACGCACAAACACAACAAAAAAACTACAGAACTGTGCTTCAAGCACATCAAATAACTTGTCTGACGTTGAAAATGCTTTAGGAAGTGTCCATATTAAATAAGTTATACGAATGTACAAAACACCAGTAAAATTTAAAACTGGGCTTCAAAACTTCTCTGAGACTGTCTGACGCCTATGAATTCGGAAACGTCACTTCATAACAAAGTGATATAAATTTACAAAAACATTAAAAGTTACTAACACAATAAAATACATTCATTGATTATGTCTGACTCTAAAAATAAATTTTACGTTGTCACTTTTACAAGTGATTAATACAGCACAAAATACTAAAGAACTGTTATTAAAAGCGCTAATTTGAACCTGTCTAACGCTGAAAATGCATTTTTTTATGTAATGCATTTTGTAAAGCACTACACTAACAAAACACTACAGAGCTGGGCTATAAGCGCGAGTCCAAAGATTTGCTTGCACTATAAATTGTCCAATTCAACAAAGTAATAAGAATGTACAAAAACATTAACGAACTGTGCTTAAAGAGCTTCTTTGAACTAGTCTGACGCTGACAACTCATTTTGTAATGTCACTACTAACAAAGAGATGAGAATGCACAAACACACCAGAACACTACAGAACTGTGCCGAGAGACTTTTTATTAGATTGTCTGACACAAAAATCTGTTTATGTATTGTCCATAACAACAAAGTAATAGAAATGTACAACAACATTAAAACAACTCAGAACAGTTCTTAAAGCAAAGTATTAATCTTGTCTCACGCCAATAATGCATTAGGAAATATCCATTTCAACAAAGTGAATAGAATGTACGTGAACTCCAAAACAATAAAGAACTGTGTTACAAAAAAAAACCCTAATATCAGATTTAAATAATTCAACATGGAGAATTTATAGATATCTATCACAACATTATTATGTATTAGGCTGCACATAGTTATTGTAGAGGTACTACATTCATTCAAACTACCCTCAATTTACTGCAGTCCATTCGAAACAGATGGTTATGATTACTTGGTGTTGAATATGTCTTAGATATGGGTGTGCGATAATTATTTGAAGCGTGCGTCGGCACACCATCAAGTCCGTTTTATGTAAACTAGAAATGTGCACAAAGCACCAACACTTTAGAGAACTGTGCTAAAAGCGCGAGTCCAAAGCTTAATTTGCACCTTATACTGTCCAATTCAAAAAAGTAATAAGAATGTACAAAAACACTAACAAACTGTGCTTAAAGCGCTTCTTTGTGCTAGCCTGAAGCTGACAACTCATTTTGTAATGACTTTTTTCAAAGAGAGGAGAACGCACAAACACACCAAAACAGTACAGAACAGTGCCGAAATCACTGCCCGGGCAGTGCCTAAACCACTTCAATCACTTCATTAATCATGTCTGACTCTAAAAATAAATGTTGCAATTTAACTTTCACAAGAGTGAAAAGAAAGAACAAAACACTAAAGAACTTTTCTCAAAAGCGCTGATTTGAACTCATCTAACGCTGAATATGCATTTTGTAATGTAATGCATTTTGTAAAGCACAACACTACCGAAACACTACAGAACTGGGCAAAAAGCGCGAGTCCAAGGCTTTATATGCACCATAAACTGTCTAATTCAATGAAATAAGAATGTACAAAAACACTACCGAACTTTGTTTAAAGTGCTTCTTTGTGCTAGTCTTACGCTGACAACTCATTTTGTAATGTCACTATTAAAAAAGAGAGAAGAACGCACAAACACAACAAAAAAACTACAGAACTGTGCTTCAAGCACATCAAATAACTTGTCTGACGTTGAAAATGCTTTAGGAAGTGTCCATATTAAATAAGTTATACGAATGTACAAAACACCAGTAAAATTTAAAACTGGGCTTCAAAACTTCTCTGAGACTGTCTGACGCCTATGAATTCGGCAACGTCACTGTATAACAAAGTGATATGAATTCACAAAAACATTAAAAGTTTCTAGGACAATAAAATACATTCATTGATTATGTCTGACTCTAAAAATAAATTTTACGTTGTCACTTTTACAAGTGATAAAAACAGCACAAAATACTATAGAACTGTTATTCAAAGCGCTTATTTGAACCTGTCTAACGCTGAAAATGCATTTTTTTATGTAATGCATTTTGTAAAGCACAACACTAACAAAACACTACAGAGCTGGGCTATAAGCGCGAGTCCAAAGCTTTGCTTGCACTATAAATTGTCCAATTCAACAAAGTAATAAGAATGTACAAAAACATTAACGAACTGTGCTTAAAGGGCTTCTTTGAACTAGTCTGACGCTGACAACTCATTTTGTAATGTTACTACTAACAAAGAGATGAGAATGCACAAACACACCAGAACACTACAGAACTGTGCCGAGAGACTTTATTTAGATTGTCTGACACAAAAATCTGTTAATGTATTGTCCATAACAACAAAGTAATGGAAATGTACAAAAACACTAAAACAACTCAGAACAGTTTTTAAAGCAAAGTATTAATCTTGTCTCACGCCGATAATGCATTGGGAAATATCCATTTCAACAAAGTGAATAGAATGTACGAGAACTCTAAAACAATAAAGAACTGTGTTACAAAAAAAACCCCTAATATCCGATTCGAATAATTCAACATGAAAAATTTATAGATATCTATCAGAACATAATAGTATTAGGCTGCACATAGTTAATGTAGAGGTACTACATTCATTCAAACTACCCTCAATTTACTGCAGTCCATTCGAAACGGATGGGCTTATGATTACTTGGTGTTGAATATGTGTTAGATATGGGTGTGCGATAATTATTTGAAGCGTGCGTCGGCACACCATCAAGTCCGTTTTATGTAAACTAGAAGTGTGCACAAAGCACCAGCACTTTAGAGAACTGTGCTAAAAGCGCGAGTCCAGAGCTTAATTTGCACCTTATACTCTCCAATTCAAAAAAGTAATAAGAATGTACAAAAACACTAACAAACTGTGCTTAAAGCGCTTCTTTGTGCTAGCTTGAAGCTGACAACTCATTTTGTAATGATCTTTTTCAAAGAGAGGAGAACGCACAAACACACCAAAACAGTACAGAACTAAATCACTGCCCGGGCAGCGCCTAAACCACTTCAATCACTTCATTAATCATGTCTGACTCTAAAAATGAATGTTGCAATTAAACTTTCACAAGAGTGAAAAGAAAGCACAAAACACTAAAGAACTTTTCTCAAAAGCGCTGATTTGAACTCATCTAACGCTGAATATGCATTTTGTAATGTAATGCATTTTGTAAAGCACAACACTACCGAAACACTACAGAACTGGGCAAAAAGCGCGAGTCCAAGGCTTTATATGCACCATAAACTGTCTAATTCAATGAAATATGAATGTACAAAAACACTACCGAACTTTGTTTAAAGCGCCTCTTTGTGCTAGTCTTACGCTGACAACTCATTTTGTAATGTTACTATTAAAAGAGAGAGGAGAACGCACAAACACAACAAAAAAACTACAGAACTGTGCTTCAAGCACATCAATTAACTTGTCTGACGTTGAAAGTGCTTTAGGAAGTGTCCATATCAACTAAGTTATACGAATGAACAAAACACCAGTAAAATTTAAAACTGGGCTTCAAAACTTCTTTGAGATTGTCTGACGCCTATGAATTCGGCAACGTCACTGTATAACAAAGTGATATGAATTTACAAAAACATTAAAAGTTTCTAGGACAATAAAATACATTCATTGATTATGTCTGACTCTAAAAATAAATTTTACGTTGTCACTTTTACAAGTGATAAAAACAGCACAAAATACTAAAGAACTGTTATTCAAAGCGCTAATTTGAACCTGTCTAACGCTGAAAATGCATTTTTGTATGTAATGCATTTTGTAAAGCACAACACTAACAAAACACTACAGAGCTGGGCTATAAGCGCGAGTCCAAAGATTTGCTTGCACTATAAATTGTCCAATTCAACAAAGTAATAAGAATGTACAAAAACATTAACGAACTGTGCTTAAAGAGCTTCTTTGAACTAGTCTGACGCTGACAACTCATTTTGTAATGTCACTACTAACAAAGAGATGAGAATGCACAAACACACCAGAACACTACAGAACTATGCCGAGAGACTTTTTATTAGATTGTCTGACACAAAAATCTGTTAATGTATTGTCCATAACAACAAAGTAATGGAAATGTACAAAAACACTAAAACAACTCAGAACAGTTCTTAAAGCAAAGTATTAATCTTGTCTCACGCCGATAATGCATTAGGAAATATCCATTTCAACAAAGTGAATAGAATGTACGAGAACTCCAAAACAATAAAGAACTGTGTTTAAAAAAAAAACCTAATATCCGATTCGAATAATTCAACATGGAGAATTTATAGATATCTATCACGACATTATTATGTATTAGGCTGCACATAGTTATTGTAGAGGTACTACATTCATTCAAACTACCCTCAGTTTACTGCAGTCCATTCGAAACGGATGGTTATGATTACTTGGTGTTGAATATGTGTTAGATATGGGTGTGCGATAATTATTTGAAGCGTGCGTCGGCACACCATCAAGTCCGTTTTATGTAAACTAGAAATGTGCACAAAGCACCAACACTTTAGAGAACTGTGCTAAAAGCGCGAGTCCAAAGCTTAATTTGCGCCTTATACTGTCCAATTCAAAAAAGTAATAAGAATGTACAAAAACACTAACAAACTGTGCTTAAAGCGCTTCTTTGTGCTAGCCTGAAGCTGACAACTCATTTTGTAATGACTTTTTTCAAAGAGAGGAGAACGCACAAACACACCAAAACAGTACAGAACAGTGCCTAAATCACTGTCCGAGCAGTACCTAAATCACTTCAATCACTTCATTAATCATTTCTGACTCTAAAAATGAATGTTGCAATTTAACTTTCACAAGAGTGAATAGAAAGCACAAAACACTAAAGAACTTTTCTCAAAAGCGCTGATTTGAACTCATCTAACGCTGAATATGCATTTTGTAATGTAATGCATTTTGTAAAGCACAACACTACCGAAACACTACAGAACTGGGCAAAAAGCGCGAGTCCAAGGCTTTATATGCACCATAAACCTTCCAATTCAATGAAATAAGAATGTACAAAAACACTACCGAACTTTGTTTAAAGCGCTTCTTTGTGCTAGTCTTACGCTGACAACTCATTTTGTAATGTCACTAATAAAAAAGAGAGGAGAACGCACAAACACAACAAAAAAACTACAGAACTGTGCTTCAAGCACATCAATTAACTTGTCTGACATTGAAAATGCTTTAGGAAGTGTCCATATTAACTAAGTTATACAAATGTACAAAACACCAGTAAAATTTAAAACTGGGCTTCAAAACTTCTCTGAGATTGTCTGACGCCTATGAATTCGGCAACGTCACTGTATAACAAAGTGATATGAATTTACAAAAACATTAAAAGTTTCTAGGACAATAAAATACATTCATTGATTATGTCTGACTCTAAAAATAAATTTTACGTTGTCACTTTTGCAAGTGATAAAAACAGCACAAAATACTAAAGAACTGTTATTCAAAGCGCTAATTTGAACCTGTCTAACGCTGAAAATGCATTTTTGTATGTAATGCATTTTGTAAAGCACAACACTAACAAAACACTACAGAGCTGGGCTATAAGCGCGAGTCCAAAGATTTGCTTGCACTATAAATTGTCCAATTCAACAAAGTAATAAGAATGTACAAAAACATTAACGAACTGTGCTTAAAGAGCTTCTTTGAACTAGTCTGACGCTGACAACTCATTTTGTAATGTCACTACTAACAAAGAGATGAGAATGCACAAACACACCAGAACACTACAGAACTGTGCCGAGAGACTTTTTATTAGATTGTCTGACACAAAAATCTGTTTATGTATTGTCCATAACAACAAAGTAATAGAAATGTACAACAACATTAAAACAACTCAGAACAGTTCTTAAAGCAAAGTATTAATCTTGTCTCACGCCAATAATGCATTAGGAAATATCCATTTCAACAAAGTGAATAGAATGTACGTGAACTCCAAAACAATAAAGAACTGTGTTACAAAAAAAACCCCTAATATCAGATTTAAATAATTCAACATGGAGAATTTATAGATATCTATCACAACATTATTATGTATTAGGCTGCACATAGTTATTGTAGAGGTACTACATTCATTCAAACTACCCTCAATTTACTGCAGTCCATTCGAAACAGATGGTTATGATTACTTGGTGTTGAATATGTCTTAGATATGGGTGTGCGATATTTATTTGAAGCGTGCGTCGGCACACCATCAAGTCCGTTTTATGTAAACTAGAAATGTGCACAAAGCACCAACACTTTAGAGAACTGTGCTAAAAGCGCGAGTCCAAAGCTTAATTTGCACCTTATACTGTCCAATTCAAAAAAGTAATGAGAATGTACAAAAACACTAACAAACTGTGCTTAATGCGCTTCTTTGTGCTAGACTGAAGCTGACAACTCATTTTGTAATGACTTTTTTCAAAGAGAGGAGAACGCACAAACACACCAAAACAGTACAGAACAGTGCCTAAATCACTGCCCGGGCAGTGCCTAAACCACTTAAATCACTTCATTAATCATGTCTGACTCTAAAAATAAATGTTGCAATTTAACTTTCACAAGAGTGAAAAGAAAGAACAAAACACTAAAGAACTTTTCTCAAAAGCGCTGATTTGAACTCATCTAACGCTGAATATGCATTTTGTAATGTAATGCATTTTGTAAAGCACAACAGTACCGAAACACTACAGAACTGGGCCAAAAGCGCGAGTCCAAGGCTTTATATGCACCATAAACTGTCTAATTTAATGAAATAAGAATGTACAAAAACACTACCGAACTTTGTTTAAATCGCTTCTTTGTGCTAGTCTTACACTGACAACTCATTTTGTAATGTCACTATTAAAAAAGAGAGGGGAACGCACAAACACAACAAAAAAACTACAGAACTGTGCTTCAAGCACATCAAATAACTTGTCTGACGTTGAAAATGCTTTAGGAAGTGTCCATATTAAATAAGTTATACGAATGTACAAAACACCAGTAAAATTTAAAACTGGGCTTCAAAACTTCTCTGAGACTGTCTGACGCCTATGAATTCGGCAACGTCACTGTATAACAAAGTGATATGAATTCACAAAAACATTAAAAGTTTCTAGGACAATAAAATACATTCATTGATTATGTCTGACTCTAAAAATAAATTTTACGTTGTCACTTTTACAAGTGATAAAAACAGCACAAAATACTATAGAACTGTTATTCAAAGCGCTTATTTGAACCTGTCTAACGCTGAAAATGCATTTTTTTATGTAATGCATTTTGTAAAGCACAACACTAACAAAACACTACAGAGCTGGGCTATAAGCACGAGTCCAAAGCTTTGCTTGCACTATAAATTGTCCAATTCAACAAAGTAATAAGAATGTACAAAAACATTAACGAACTGTGCTTAAAGAGCTTCTTTGAACTAGTCTGACGCTGACAACTCATTTTGTAATGTCACTACTAACAAAGAGATGAGAATGCACAAACACACCAGAACACTACAGAACTGGGCCGAGAGACTTTTTATTAGATTGTCTGACACAAAAATCTGTTAATGTATTGTCCATAACAACAAAGTAATGGAAATGTACAAAAACACTAAAACAACTCAGAACAGTTCTTAAAGCAAAGTATTAATCTTGTCTCACGCCGATAATGCATTAGGAAATATCCATTTCAACAAAGTGAATAGAATGTACGAGAACTCCAAAACAATAAAGAACTGTGTTACAAAAAAAAACCTAATATCAGATTTAAATAATTCAACATGGAGAATTTATAGATATCTATCACAACATTATTATGTATTAGGCTGCACATAGTTATTGTAGAGGTACTACATTCATTCAAACTACCCTCAATTTACTGCAGTCCATTCGAAACGGATGGTTATGATTACTTGGTGTTGAATATGTGTTAGATGTGGGTGTGCGATAATTATTTGAAGCGTGCGTCGGCACACCATCAAGTCATTTTATGTAAACTAGAAATGTGCACAAAGCACCAACACTTTAGAGAACTGTGCTAAAAGCGCGAGTCCAAAGCTTAATTTGCACCTTATACTGTCCAATTCAAAAAAGTAATTAGAATGTACAAAAACACTAACAAACTGTGCTTAAAGCGCTTCTTTGTGCTAGCCTGAAGCTGACAACTCATTTTGTAATGACTTTTTTCAAAGAGAGGAGAACGCACAAACACACCAAAACAGTACAGAACAGTGCCTAAATCACTGCCCGAGCAGTGCCTAAATCACTTCAATCACTTCATTAATCATTTCAGAGTCAGAGTCAGAGAGGTTTTATTGTCATTTCAGCTACATACAAGTACATATTGAAACGAAACAGCGTTCCTCTAGGATCACGGTGTAACACGGTACAAAAAGTGCAAGACAATACAAAACAGTGCAAATACAACAATAATACAAAAAATCCTATAATAAATAACTACAAAAGATATTCCTTATTATCCCTAATCTAAACAAGTAATTAGAACACAGGACTAAAGACAAGTGTTAGTACATGATGGTGAATAGATGGTACAATGGTTCCTGAGGTAGTGACATGTTGTACATTAGCAGCGTAAAATTGGCAATGCAGATAAGGTGCCTAAAAAGTAAATATGGTGCAAAATACAAGTAAGGTGCAGAAATTATTGTGCATTTCCAGGAGGTGTGCAAAAATGCAAGTAACATAGTCAAAAATGCAAGTAACAGTCAATACAGTTCAGTGTGGCAGCAGAAAATGTCCGGAGGAAATTGTTACAGTACTGAGTTTAGGAGTCTGATTGCTTGTGGGATAAAACTGTTACACAGTCTGGTTGTGTTAGTCCGGATGCTGCGGTATCGTCTCCCAGACGGGAGCAGAGTAAAAAGTCCATGTGATGGATGGGTTGGATCGTCCACAATGCTGAGAGCTTTGCGGATGCAGCGGGTGTTAAAAATGTCCGTGAGAGATGGAAGAGCGACCCCGATGATCTTTTCAGCTGTCCTCACTACTCGCTGGAGAGTCTTACGGTCTTATTTCTGACTCTAAAAATGAATGTTGCAATTTAACTTTCACAAGAGTGAAAAGAAAGCACAAAACACTAAAGAACTTTTCTCAAAAGCGCTGATTTGAACTCATCTAACGCTGAATATGCATTTTGTAATGTAATGCATTTTGTAAAGCACAACACTACCGAAACACTACAGAACTGGGCAAAAAGCGCGAGTCCAAGGCTTTATATGCAACATAAACTGTCTAATTCAATGAAATAAGAATGTACAAAAACACTACCGAACTTTGTTTAAATCGCTTCTTTGTGCTAGTCTTACGCTGACAACTCATTTTGTAATGTCACTATTAAAAAAGAGAGGAGAACGCACAAACACAACAAAAAAACTACAGAACTGTGCTTCAAGCACATCAAGTAACTTGTCTGACGTTGAAAATGCTTTAGGAAGTGTCCATATTAAATAAGTTATACGAATGTACAAAACACCAGTAAAATTTAAAACTGGGCTTCAAAACTTCTCTGAGATTGTCTGACGCCTATGAATTCGGCAACGTCACTGTATAACAAAGTGATATAAATTTACAAAAACATTAAAAGTTTCTAGGACAATAAAATACATTCATTGATTATGTCTGACTCTAAAAATAAATTTTACGTTGTCACTTTTACAAGTCATTAATACAGCACAAAATACTAAAGAACTGTTATTCAAAGCGCTAATTTGAACCTGTCTAACGCTGAAAATGCATTTTTTTATGTAATGCATTTTGTAAAGCACAACACTAACAAAACACAACAGAGCTGGGCTATAAGCGCGAGTCCAAAGCTTTGCTTGCACTATAAATTGTCCAATTCAACAAAGTAATAAGAATGTTCAAAAACATTAACGAACTGTGCTTAAAGAGCTTCTTTGAACTAGTCTGACGCTGACAACTCATTTTGTAATGTCACTACTAACAAAGAGATGAGAATGCACAAACACACCAGAACACTACAGAACTGTGCCGAGAGACTTTTTATTAGATTGTCTGACACAAAAATCTGTTTATGTATTGTCCATAACAACAAAGTAATAGAAATGTACAACAACATTAAAACAACTCAGAACAGTTCTTAAAGCAAAGTATTAATCTTGTCTCACGCCAATAATGCATTAGGAAATATCCATTTCAACAAAGTGAATAGAATGTACGTGAACTCCAAAACAATAAAGAACTGTGTTACAAAAAAAAACCAAAATATCAGATTTAAATAATTCAACATGGAGAATTTATAGATATCTATCAGAACATTATTATGTATTAGGCTGCACATAGTTATTGTAGAGGTACTACATTCATTCAAACTACCCTCAATTTACTGCAGTCCATTCGAAACAGATGGTTATGATTACTTGGTGTTGAATATGTCTTAGATATGGGTGTGCGATAATTATTTGAAGCGTGCGTCGGCACACCATCAAGTCCGTTTTATGTAAACTAGAAATGTGCACAAAGCACCAACACTTTAGAGAACTGTGCTAAAAGCGCGAGTCCAAAGCTTAATTTGCACCTTATACTGTCCAATTCAAAAAAGTAATGAGAATGTACAAAAACACTAACAAACTGTGCTTAAAGCGCTTCTTTGTGCTAGCCTGAAGCTGACAACTCATTTTGTAATGACTTTTTTCAAAGAGAGGAGAACGCACAAACACACCAAAACAGTACAGAACAGTGCCTAAATCACTGCCCGGGCAGTGCCTAAACCACTTCAATCACTTCATTAATCATGTCTGACTCTAAAAATAAATGTTGCAATTTAACTTTCACAAGAGTGAAAAGAAAGAACAAAACACTAAAGAACTTTTCTCAAAAGCGCTGATTTGAACTCATCTAACGCTGAATATGCATTTTGTAATGTAATGCATTTTGTAAAGCACAACAGTACCGAAACACTACAGAACTGGGCCAAAAGCGCGAGTCCAAGGCTTTATATGCACCATAAACTGTCTAATTCAATGAAATAAGAATGTACAAAAACACTACCGAACTTTGTTTAAATCGCTTCTTTGTGCTAGTCTTACACTGACAACTCATTTTGTAATGTCACTATTAAAAAAGAGAGGAGAACGCACAAACACAACAAAAAAACTACAGAACTGTGCTTCAAGCACATCAAATAACTTGTCTGACGTTGAAAATGCTTTAGGAAGTGTCCATATTAAATAAGTTATACGAATGTACAAAACACCAGTAAAATTTAAAACTGGGCTTCAAAACTTCTCTGAGACTGTCTGACGCCTATGAATTCGGCAACGTCACTGTATAACAAAGTGATATGAATTCACAAAAACATTAAAAGTTTCTAGGACAATAAAATACATTCATTGATTATGTCTGACTCTAAAAATAAATTTTACGTTGTCACTTTTACAAGTGATAAAAACAGCACAAAATACTATAGAACTGTTATTCAAAGCGCTTATTTGAACCTGTCTAACGCTGAAAAGGCATTTTTTTATGTAATGCATTTTGTAAAGCACAACACTAACAAAACACTACAGAGCTGGGCTATAAGCGAGAGTCCAAAGATTTGCTTGCACTATAAATTTTCCAATTCAACAAAGTAATAAGAATGTACAAAAACATTAACGAATTGTGCTTAAAGAGCTTCTTTGAACTAGTCTGACGCTGACAACTCATTTTGTAATGTCACTACTAACAAAGAGATGAGAATGCACAAACACACCAGAACACTACAGAACTGTGCCGAGAGACTTTTTATTAGATTGTCTGACACAAAAATCTGTTAATGTATTGTCCATGACAACAAAGTAATGGAAATGTACAAAAACACTAAAACAACTCAGAACAGTTCTTAAAGCAAAGTATTAATCTTGTCTCACGCCGATAATGCATTAGGAAATATCCATTTCAACAAAGTGAATAGAATGTACGAGAACTCCAAAACAATAAAGAACTGTGTTACAAAAAAAACCCTAATATCAGATTTAAATAATTCAACATGGAGAATTTATAGATATCTATCACAACATTATTATGTATTAGGCTGCACATAGTTATTGTAGAGGTACTACATTCATTCAAACTACCCTCAATTTACTGCAGTCCATTCGAAACGGATGGTTATGATTACTTGGTGTTGAATATGTGTTAGATGTGGCTGTGCGATAATTATTTGAAGCGTGCGTCGGCACACCATCAAGTCATTTTATGTAAACTAGAAATGTGCACAAAGCACCAACACTTTAGAGAACTGTGCTAAAAGCGCGAGTCCAAAGCTTAATTTGCACCTTATACTCTCCAATTCAAAAAAGTAATTAGAATGTACAAAAACACTAACAAACTGTGCTTAAAGCGCTTCTTTGTGCTAGCCTGAAGCTGACAACTCATTTTGTAATGACTTTTTTCAAAGAGAGGAGAACGCACAAACACACCAAAACAGTACAGAACAGTGCCTAAATCACTGCCCGAGCAGTGCCTAAATCACTTCAATCACTTCATTAATCATTTCTGACTCTAAAAATGAATGTTGCAATTTAACTTTCACAAGAGTGAAAAGAAAGCACAAAACACTAAAGAACTTTTCTCAAAAGCGCTGATTTGAACTCATCTAACGCTGAATATGCATTTTGTAATGTAATGCATTTTGTAATGTAATGCATTTTGTAAAGCACAACAGTACCGAAACACTACAGAACTGGGCCAAAAGCGCGAGTCCAAGGCTTTATATGCACCATAAACTGTCTAATTCAATGAAATAGAAAAAAACACTACCGAACTTTGTTTAAATCGCTTCTTTGTGCTAGTCTTACGCTGACAACTCATTTTGTAATGTCACTATTAAAAAAGAGAGGAGAACGCACAAACACAACAAAAAAACTACAGAACTGTGCTTCAAGCACATCAATTAACTTGTCTGACGTTGAAAATGCTTTAGGAAGTGTCCATATCAACTAAGTTATACGAATGTACAAAACATCAGTAAAATTTAAAACTGGGCTTCAAAACTTCTCTGAGATTGTCTGACGCCTATGAATTCGGCAACGTCCCTTTATAACAAAGTGATATAAATTTACAAAAACATTAAAAGTTACTTGGACAATAAAATACATTCATTGATTATGTCTGACTCTAAAAATAAATTTTACGTTGTCACTTTTACAAGTGATTAATACAGCACAAAATACTAAAGAACTGTTATTCAAAGCGCTAATTTGAACCTGTCTAACGCTGAAAATGCATTTTTTTATGTAATGCATTTTGTAAAGCACTACACTAACAAAACACTACAGAGCTGGGCTATAAGCGCGAGTCCAAAGATTTGCTTGCACTATAAATTGTCCAATTCAACAAAGTAATAAGAATGTACAAAAACATTAACGAACTGTGCTTAAAGAGCTTCTTTGAACTAGTCTGACGCTGACAACTCATTTTGTAATGTCACTACTAACAAAGAGATGAGAATGCACAAACACACCAGAACACTACAGAACTGTGCCGAGAGACTTTTTATTAGATTGTCTGACACAAAAATCTGTTTATGTATTGTCCATAACAACAAAGTAATAGAAATGTACAACAACATTAAAACAACTCAGAACAGTTCTTAAAGCAAAGTATTAATCTTGTCTCACGCCAATAATGCATTAGGAAATATCCATTTCAACAAAGTGAATAGAATGTACGTGAACTCCAAAACAATAAAGAACTGTGTTACAAAAAAAAACCCTAATATCAGATTTAAATAATTCAACATGGAGAATTTATAGATATCTATCACAACATTATTATGTATTAGGCTGCACATAGTTATTGTAGAGGTACTACATTCATTCAAACTACCCTCAATTTACTGCAGTCCATTCGAAACAGATGGTTATGATTACTTGGTGTTGAATATGTCTTAGATATGGGTGTGCGATATTTATTTGAAGCGTGCGTCGGCACACCATCAAGTCCGTTTTATGTAAACTAGAAATGTGCACAAAGCACCAACACTTTAGAGAACTGTGCTAAAAGCGCGAGTCCAAAGCTTAATTTGCACCTTATACTGTCCAATTCAAAAAAGTAATGAGAATGTACAAAAACACTAACAAACTGTGCTTAATGCGCTTCTTTGTGCTAGACTGAAGCTGACAACTCATTTTGTAATGACTTTTTTCAAAGAGAGGAGAACGCACAAACACACCAAAACAGTACAGAACAGTGCCTAAATCACTGCCCGGGCAGTGCCTAAACCACTTAAATCACTTCATTAATCATGTCTGACTCTAAAAATAAATGTTGCAATTTAACTTTCACAAGAGTGAAAAGAAAGAACAAAACACTAAAGAACTTTTCTCAAAAGCGCTGATTTGAACTCATCTAACGCTGAATATGCATTTTGTAATGTAATGCATTTTGTAAAGCACAACAGTACCGAAACACTACAGAACTGGGCCAAAAGCGCGAGTCCAAGGCTTTATATGCACCATAAACTGTCTAATTTAATGAAATAAGAATGTACAAAAACACTACCGAACTTTGTTTAAATCGCTTCTTTGTGCTAGTCTTACACTGACAACTCATTTTGTAATGTCACTATTAAAAAAGAGAGGAGAACGCACAAACACAACAAAAAAACTACAGAACTGTGCTTCAAGCACATCAAATAACTTGTCTGACGTTGAAAATGCTTTAGGAAGTGTCCATATTAAATAAGTTATACGAATGTACAAAACACCAGTAAAATTTAAAACTGGGCTTCAAAACTTCTCTGAGACTGTCTGACGCCTATGAATTCGGCAACGTCACTGTATAACAAAGTGATATGAATTCACAAAAACATTAAAAGTTTCTAGGACAATAAAATACATTCATTGATTATGTCTGACTCTAAAAATAAATTTTACGTTGTCACTTTTACAAGTGATAAAAACAGCACAAAATACTATAGAACTGTTATTCAAAGCGCTTATTTGAACCTGTCTAACGATGAAAATGCATTTTTTTATGTAATGCATTTTGTAAAGCACAACACTAACAAAACACTACAGAGCTGGGCTATAAGCACGAGTCCAAAGCTTTGCTTGCACTATAAATTGTCCAATTCAACAAAGTAATAAGAATGTACAAAAACATTAACGAACTGTGCTTAAAGAGCTTCTTTGAACTAGTCTGACGCTGACAACTCATTTTGTAATGTCACTACTAACAAAGAGATGAGAATGCACAAACACACCAGAACACTACAGAACTGGGCCGAGAGACTTTTTATTAGATTGTCTGACACAAAAATCTGTTAATGTATTGTCCATAACAACAAAGTAATGGAAATGTACAAAAACACTAAAACAACTCAGAACAGTTCTTAAAGCAAAGTATTAATCTTGTCTCACGCCGATAATGCATTAGGAAATATCCATTTCAACAAAGTGAATAGAATGTACGAGAACTCCAAAACAATAAAGAACTGTGTTACAAAAAAAACCCTAATATCAGATTTAAATAATTCAACATGGAGAATTTATAGATATCTATCACAACATTATTATGTATTAGGCTGCACATAGTTATTGTAGAGGTACTACATTCATTCAAACTACCCTCAATTTACTGCAGTCCATTCGAAACGGATGGTTATGATTACTTGGTGTTGAATATGTGTTAGATGTGGGTGTGCGATAATTATTTGAAGCGTGCGTCGGCACACCATCAAGTCATTTTATGTAAACTAGAAATGTGCACAAAGCACCAACACTTTAGAGAACTGTGCTAAAAGCGCGAGTCCAAAGCTTAATTTGCACCTTATACTGTCCAATTCAAAAAAGTAATTAGAATGTACAAAAACACTAACAAACTGTGCTTAAAGCGCTTCTTTGTGCTAGCCTGAAGCTGACAACTCATTTTGTAATGACTTTTTTCAAAGAGAGGAGAACGCACAAACACACCAAAACAGTACAGAACAGTGCCTAAATCACTGCCCGAGCAGTGCCTAAATCACTTCAATCACTTCATTAATCATTTCTGACTCTAAAAATGAATGTTGCAATTTAACTTTCACAAGAGTGAAAAGAAAGCACAAAACACTAAAGAACTTTTCTCAAAAGCGCTGATTTGAACTCATCTAACGCTGAATATGCATTTTGTAATGTAATGCATTTTGTAAAGCACAACACTACCGAAACACTACAGAACTGGGCAAAAAGCGCGAGTCCAAGGCTTTATATGCAACATAAACTGTCTAATTCAATGAAATAAGAATGTACAAAAACACTACCGAACTTTGTTTAAATCGCTTCTTTGTGCTAGTCTTACGCTGACAACTCATTTTGTAATGTCACTATTAAAAAAGAGAGGAGAACGCACAAACACAACAAAAAAACTACAGAACTGTGCTTCAAGCACATCAAGTAACTTGTCTGACGTTGAAAATGCTTTAGGAAGTGTCCATATTAAATAAGTTATACGAATGTACAAAACACCAGTAAAATTTAAAACTGGGCTTCAAAACTTCTCTGAGATTGTCTGACGCCTATGAATTCGGCAACGTCACTGTATAACAAAGTGATATAAATTTACAAAAACATTAAAAGTTTCTAGGACAATAAAATACATTCATTGATTATGTCTGACTCTAAAAATAAATTTTACGTTGTCACTTTTACAAGTCATTAATACAGCACAAAATACTAAAGAACTGTTATTCAAAGCGCTAATTTGAACCTGTCTAACGCTGAAAATGCATTTTTTTATGTAATGCATTTTGTAAAGCACAACACTAACAAAACACAACAGAGCTGGGCTATAAGCGCGAGTCCAAAGCTTTGCTTGCACTATAAATTGTCCAATTCAACAAAGTAATAAGAATGTTCAAAAACATTAACGAACTGTGCTTAAAGAGCTTCTTTGAACTAGTCTGACGCTGTCAACTCATTTTGTAATGTCACTACTAACAAAGAGATGAGAATGCACAAACACACCAGAACACTACAGAACTGTGCCGAGAGACTTTTTATTAGATTGTCTGACACAAAAATCTGTTTATGTATTGTCCATAACAACAAAGTAATAGAAATGTACAACAACATTAAAACAACTCAGAACAGTTCTTAAAGCAAAGTATTAATCTTGTCTCACGCCAATAATGCATTAGGAAATATCCATTTCAACAAAGTGAATAGAATGTACGTGAACTCCAAAACAATAAAGAACTGTGTTACAAAAAAAAACCAAAATATCAGATTTAAATAATTCAACATGGAGAATTTATAGATATCTATCAGAACATTATTATGTATTAGGCTGCACATAGTTATTGTAGAGGTACTACATTCATTCAAACTACCCTCAATTTACTGCAGTCCATTCGAAACAGATGGTTATGATTACTTGGTGTTGAATATGTCTTAGATATGGGTGTGCGATAATTATTTGAAGCGTGCGTCGGCACACCATCAAGTCCGTTTTATGTAAACTAGAAATGTGCACAAAGCACCAACACTTTAGAGAACTGTGCTAAAAGCGCGAGTCCAAAGCTTAATTTGCACCTTATACTGTCCAATTCAAAAAAGTAATGAGAATGTACAAAAACACTAACAAACTGTGCTTAAAGCGCTTCTTTGTGCTAGCCTGAAGCTGACAACTCATTTTGTAATGACTTTTTTCAAAGAGAGGAGAACGCACAAACACACCAAAACAGTACAGAACAGTGCCTAAATCACTGCCCGGGCAGTGCCTAAACCACTTCAATCACTTCATTAATCATGTCTGACTCTAAAAATAAATGTTGCAATTTAACTTTCACAAGAGTGAAAAGAAAGAACAAAACACTAAAGAACTTTTCTCAAAAGCGCTGATTTGAACTCATCTAACGCTGAATATGCATTTTGTAATGTAATGCATTTTGTAAAGCACAACAGTACCGAAACACTACAGAACTGGGCCAAAAGCGCGAGTCCAAGGCTTTATATGCACCATAAACTGTCTAATTCAATGAAATAAGAATGTACAAAAACACTACCGAACTTTGTTTAAATCGCTTCTTTGTGCTAGTCTTACACTGACAACTCATTTTGTAATGTCACTATTAAAAAAGAGAGGAGAACGCACAAACACAACAAAAAAACTACAGAACTGTGCTTCAAGCACATCAAATAACTTGTCTGACGTTGAAAATGCTTTAGGAAGTGTCCATATTAAATAAGTTATACGAATGTACAAAACACCAGTAAAATTTAAAACTGGGCTTCAAAACTTCTCTGAGACTGTCTGACGCCTATGAATTCGGCAACGTCACTGTATAACAAAGTGATATGAATTCACAAAAACATTAAAAGTTTCTAGGACAATAAAATACATTCATTGATTATGTCTGACTCTAAAAATAAATTTTACGTTGTCACTTTTACAAGTGATAAAAACAGCACAAAATACTATAGAACTGTTATTCAAAGCGCTTATTTGAACCTGTCTAACGCTGAAAAGGCATTTTTTTATGTAATGCATTTTGTAAAGCACAACACTAACAAAACACTACAGAGCTGGGCTATAAGCGAGAGTCCAAAGATTTGCTTGCACTATAAATTTTCCAATTCAACAAAGTAATAAGAATGTACAAAAACATTAACGAATTGTGCTTAAAGAGCTTCTTTGAACTAGTCTGACGCTGACAACTCATTTTGTAATGTCACTACTAACAAAGAGATGAGAATGCACAAACACACCAGAACACTACAGAACTGTGCCGAGAGACTTTTTATTAGATTGTCTGACACAAAAATCTGTTAATGTATTGTCCATGACAACAAAGTAATGGAAATGTACAAAAACACTAAAACAACTCAGAACAGTTCTTAAAGCAAAGTATTAATCTTGTCTCACGCCGATAATGCATTAGGAAATATCCATTTCAACAAAGTGAATAGAATGTACGAGAACTCCAAAACAATAAAGAACTGTGTTACAAAAAAAACCCTAATATCAGATTTAAATAATTCAACATGGAGAATTTATAGATATCTATCACAACATTATTATGTATTAGGCTGCACATAGTTATTGTAGAGGTACTACATTCATTCAAACTACCCTCAATTTACTGCAGTCCATTCGAAACGGATGGTTATGATTACTTGGTGTTGAATATGTGTTAGATGTGGCTGTGCGATAATTATTTGAAGCGTGCGTCGGCACACCATCAAGTCATTTTATGTAAACTAGAAATGTGCACAAAGCACCAACACTTTAGAGAACTGTGCTAAAAGCGCGAGTCCAAAGCTTAATTTGCACCTTATACTCTCCAATTCAAAAAAGTAATTAGAATGTACAAAAACACTAACAAACTGTGCTTAAAGCGCTTCTTTGTGCTAGCCTGAAGCTGACAACTCATTTTGTAATGACTTTTTTCAAAGAGAGGAGAACGCACAAACACACCAAAACAGTACAGAACAGTGCCTAAATCACTGCCCGAGCAGTGCCTAAATCACTTCAATCACTTCATTAATCATTTCTGACTCTAAAAATGAATGTTGCAATTTAACTTTCACAAGAGTGAAAAGAAAGCACAAAACACTAAAGAACTTTTCTCAAAAGCGCTGATTTGAACTCATCTAACGCTGAATATGCATTTTGTAATGTAATGCATTTTGTAATGTAATGCATTTTGTAAAGCACAACAGTACCGAAACACTACAGAACTGGGCCAAAAGCGCGAGTCCAAGGCTTTATATGCACCATAAACTGTCTAATTCAATGAAATAGAAAAAAACACTACCGAACTTTGTTTAAAGTGCTTCTTTGTGCTAGTCTTACGCTGACAACTCATTTTGTAATGTCACTATTAAAAAAGAGAGGAGAACGCACAAACACAACAAAAAAACTACAGAACTGTGCTTCAAGCACATCAATTAACTTGTCTGACGTTGAAAATGCTTTAGGAAGTGTCCATATCAACTAAGTTATACGAATGTACAAAACATCAGTAAAATTTAAAACTGGGCTTCAAAACTTCTCTGAGATTGTCTGACGCCTATGAATTCGGCAACGTCCCTTTATAACAAAGTGATATAAATTTACAAAAACATTAAAAGTTACTTGGACAATAAAATACATTCATTGATTATGTCTGACTCTAAAAATAAATTTTACGTTGTCACTTTTACAAGTGATTAATACAGCACAAAATACTAAAGAACTGTTATTCAAAGCGCTAATTTGAACCTGTCTAACGCTGAAAATGCATTTTTTTATGTAATGCATTTTGTAAAGCACTACACTAACAAAACACTACAGAGCTGGGCTATAAGCGCGAGTCCAAAGATTTGCTTGCACTATAAATTGTCCAATTCAACAAAGTAATAAGAATGTACAAAAACATTAACGAACTGTGCTTAAAGAGCTTCTTTGAACTAGTCTGACGCTGACAACTCATTTTGTAATGTCACTACTAACAAAGAGATGAGAATGCACAAACACACCAGAACACTACAGAACTGTGCCGAGAGACTTTTTATTAGATTGTCTGACACAAAAATCTGTTTATGTATTGTCCATAACAACAAAGTAATAGAAATGTACAACAACATTAAAACAACTCAGAACAGTTCTTAAAGCAAAGTATTAATCTTGTCTCACGCCAATAATGCATTAGGAAATATCCATTTCAACAAAGTGAATAGAATGTACGTGAACTCCAAAACAATAAAGAACTGTGTTACAAAAAAAAACCCTAATATCAGATTTAAATAATTCAACATGGAGAATTTATAGATATCTATCACAACATTATTATGTATTAGGCTGCACATAGTTATTGTAGAGGTACTACATTCATTCAAACTACCCTCAATTTACTGCAGTCCATTCGAAACAGATGGTTATGATTACTTGGTGTTGAATATGTCTTAGATATGGGTGTGCGATATTTATTTGAAGCGTGCGTCGGCACACCATCAAGTCCGTTTTATGTAAACTAGAAATGTGCACAAAGCACCAACACTTTAGAGAACTGTGCTAAAAGCGCGAGTCCAAAGCTTAATTTGCACCTTATACTGTCCAATTCAAAAAAGTAATGAGAATGTACAAAAACACTAACAAACTGTGCTTAATGCGCTTCTTTGTGCTAGACTGAAGCTGACAACTCATTTTGTAATGACTTTTTTCAAAGAGAGGAGAACGCACAAACACACCAAAACAGTACAGAACAGTGCCTAAATCACTGCCCGGGCAGTGCCTAAACCACTTAAATCACTTCATTAATCATGTCTGACTCTAAAAATAAATGTTGCAATTTAACTTTCACAAGAGTGAAAAGAAAGAACAAAACACTAAAGAACTTTTCTCAAAAGCGCTGATTTGAACTCATCTAACGCTGAATATGCATTTTGTAATGTAATGCATTTTGTAAAGCACAACAGTACCGAAACACTACAGAACTGGGCCAAAAGCGCGAGTCCAAGGCTTTATATGCACCATAAACTGTCTAATTTAATGAAATAAGAATGTACAAAAACACTACCGAACTTTGTTTAAATCGCTTCTTTGTGCTAGTCTTACACTGACAACTCATTTTGTAATGTCACTATTAAAAAAGAGAGGAGAACGCACAAACACAACAAAAAAACTACAGAACTGTGCTTCAAGCACATCAAATAACTTGTCTGACGTTGAAAATGCTTTAGGAAGTGTCCATATTAAATAAGTTATACGAATGTACAAAACACCAGTAAAATTTAAAACTGGGCTTCAAAACTTCTCTGAGACTGTCTGACGCCTATGAATTCGGCAACGTCACTGTATAACAAAGTGATATGAATTCACAAAAACATTAAAAGTTTCTAGGACAATAAAATACATTCATTGATTATGTCTGACTCTAAAAATAAATTTTACGTTGTCACTTTTACAAGTGATAAAAACAGCACAAAATACTATAGAACTGTTATTCAAAGCGCTTATTTGAACCTGTCTAACGCTGAAAAGGCATTTTTTTATGTAATGCATTTTGTAAAGCACAACACTAACAAAACACTACAGAGCTGGGCTATAAGCACGAGTCCAAAGCTTTGCTTGCACTATAAATTGTCCAATTCAACAAAGTAATAAGAATGTACAAAAACATTAACGAACTGTGCTTAAAGAGCTTCTTTGAACTAGTCTGACGCTGACAACTCATTTTGTAATGTCACTACTAACAAAGAGATGAGAATGCACAAACACACCAGAACACTACAGAACTGGGCCGAGAGACTTTTTATTAGATTGTCTGACACAAAAATCTGTTAATGTATTGTCCATAACAACAAAGTAATGGAAATGTACAAAAACACTAAAACAACTCAGAACAGTTCTTAAAGCAAAGTATTAATCTTGTCTCACGCCGATAATGCATTAGGAAATATCCATTTCAACAAAGTGAATAGAATGTACGAGAACTCCAAAACAATAAAGAACTGTGTTACAAAAAAAACCCTAATATCAGATTTAAATAATTCAACATGGAGAATTTATAGATATCTATCACAACATTATTATGTATTAGGCTGCACATAGTTATTGTAGAGGTACTACATTCATTCAAACTACCCTCAATTTACTGCAGTCCATTCGAAACGGATGGTTATGATTACTTGGTGTTGAATATGTGTTAGATGTGGGTGTGCGATAATTATTTGAAGCGTGCGTCGGCACACCATCAAGTCATTTTATGTAAACTAGAAATGTGCACAAAGCACCAACACTTTAGAGAACTGTGCTAAAAGCGCGAGTCCAAAGCTTAATTTGCACCTTATACTGTCCAATTCAAAAAAGTAATTAGAATGTACAAAAACACTAACAAACTGTGCTTAAAGCGCTTCTTTGTGCTAGCCTGAAGCTGACAACTCATTTTGTAATGACTTTTTTCAAAGAGAGGAGAACGCACAAACACACCAAAACAGTACAGAACAGTGCCTAAATCACTGCCCGAGCAGTGCCTAAATCACTTCAATCACTTCATTAATCATTTCTGACTCTAAAAATGAATGTTGCAATTTAACTTTCACAAGAGTGAAAAGAAAGCACAAAACACTAAAGAACTTTTCTCAAAAGCGCTGATTTGAACTCATCTAACGCTGAATATGCATTTTGTAATGTAATGCATTTTGTAAAGCACAACACTACCGAAACACTACAGAACTGGGCAAAAAGCGCGAGTCCAAGGCTTTATATGCAACATAAACTGTCTAATTCAATGAAATAAGAATGTACAAAAACACTACCGAACTTTGTTTAAATCGCTTCTTTGTGCTAGTCTTACGCTGACAACTCATTTTGTAATGTCACTATTAAAAAAGAGAGGAGAACGCACAAACACAACAAAAAAACTACAGAACTGTGCTTCAAGCACATCAAGTAACTTGTCTGACGTTGAAAATGCTTTAGGAAGTGTCCATATTAAATAAGTTATACGAATGTACAAAACACCAGTAAAATTTAAAACTGGGCTTCAAAACTTCTCTGAGATTGTCTGACGCCTATGAATTCGGCAACGTCACTGTATAACAAAGTGATATAAATTTACAAAAACATTAAAAGTTTCTAGGACAATAAAATACATTCATTGATTATGTCTGACTCTAAAAATAAATTTTACGTTGTCACTTTTACAAGTCATTAATACAGCACAAAATACTAAAGAACTGTTATTCAAAGCGCTAATTTGAACCTGTCTAACGCTGAAAATGCATTTTTTTATGTAATGCATTTTGTAAAGCACAACACTAACAAAACACAACAGAGCTGGGCTATAAGCGCGAGTCCAAAGCTTTGCTTGCACTATAAATTGTCCAATTCAACAAAGTAATAAGAATGTTCAAAAACATTAACGAACTGTGCTTAAAGAGCTTCTTTGAACTAGTCTGACGCTGACAACTCATTTTGTAATGTCACTACTAACAAAGAGATGAGAATGCACAAACACACCAGAACACTACAGAACTGTGCCGAGAGACTTTTTATTAGATTGTCTGACACAAAAATCTGTTTATGTATTGTCCATAACAACAAAGTAATAGAAATGTACAACAACATTAAAACAACTCAGAACAGTTCTTAAAGCAAAGTATTAATCTTGTCTCACGCCAATAATGCATTAGGAAATATCCATTTCAACAAAGTGAATAGAATGTACGTGAACTCCAAAACAATAAAGAACTGTGTTACAAAAAAAAACCAAAATATCAGATTTAAATAATTCAACATGGAGAATTTATAGATATCTATCAGAACATTATTATGTATTAGGCTGCACATAGTTATTGTAGAGGTACTACATTCATTCAAACTACCCTCAATTTACTGCAGTCCATTCGAAACAGATGGTTATGATTACTTGGTGTTGAATATGTCTTAGATATGGGTGTGCGATAATTATTTGAAGCGTGCGTCGGCACACCATCAAGTCCGTTTTATGTAAACTAGAAATGTGCACAAAGCACCAACACTTTAGAGAACTGTGCTAAAAGCGCGAGTCCAAAGCTTAATTTGCACCTTATACTGTCCAATTCAAAAAAGTAATGAGAATGTACAAAAACACTAACAAACTGTGCTTAAAGCGCTTCTTTGTGCTAGCCTGAAGCTGACAACTCATTTTGTAATGACTTTTTTCAAAGAGAGGAGAACGCACAAACACACCAAAACAGTACAGAACAGTGCCTAAATCACTGCCCGGGCAGTGCCTAAACCACTTCAATCACTTCATTAATCATGTCTGACTCTAAAAATAAATGTTGCAATTTAACTTTCACAAGAGTGAAAAGAAAGAACAAAACACTAAAGAACTTTTCTCAAAAGCGCTGATTTGAACTCATCTAACGCTGAATATGCATTTTGTAATGTAATGCATTTTGTAAAGCACAACAGTACCGAAACACTACAGAACTGGGCCAAAAGCGCGAGTCCAAGGCTTTATATGCACCATAAACTGTCTAATTCAATGAAATAAGAATGTACAAAAACACTACCGAACTTTGTTTAAATCGCTTCTTTGTGCTAGTCTTACACTGACAACTCATTTTGTAATGTCACTATTAAAAAAGAGAGGAGAACGCACAAACACAACAAAAAAACTACAGAACTGTGCTTCAAGCACATCAAATAACTTGTCTGACGTTGAAAATGCTTTAGGAAGTGTCCATATTAAATAAGTTATACGAATGTACAAAACACCAGTAAAATTTAAAACTGGGCTTCAAAACTTCTCTGAGACTGTCTGACGCCTATGAATTCGGCAACGTCACTGTATAACAAAGTGATATGAATTCACAAAAACATTAAAAGTTTCTAGGACAATAAAATACATTCATTGATTATGTCTGACTCTAAAAATAAATTTTACGTTGTCACTTTTACAAGTGATAAAAACAGCACAAAATACTATAGAACTGTTATTCAAAGCGCTTATTTGAACCTGTCTAACGCTGAAAATGCATTTTTTTATGTAATGCATTTTGTAAAGCACAACACTAACAAAACACTACAGAGCTGGGCTATAAGCGAGAGTCCAAAGATTTGCTTGCACTATAAATTTTCCAATTCAACAAAGTAATAAGAATGTACAAAAACATTAACGAATTGTGCTTAAAGAGCTTCTTTGAACTAGTCTGACGCTGACAACTCATTTTGTAATGTCACTACTAACAAAGAGATGAGAATGCACAAACACACCAGAACACTACAGAACTGTGCCGAGAGACTTTTTATTAGATTGTCTGACACAAAAATCTGTTAATGTATTGTCCATGACAACAAAGTAATGGAAATGTACAAAAACACTAAAAACAACTCAGAACAGTTCTTAAAGCAAAGTATTAATCTTGTCTCACGCCGATAATGCATTAGGAAATATCCATTTCAACAAAGTGAATAGAATGTACGAGAACTCCAAAACAATAAAGAACTGTGTTACAAAAAAAACCCTAATATCAGATTTAAATAATTCAACATGGAGAATTTATAGATATCTATCACAACATTATTATGTATTAGGCTGCACATAGTTATTGTAGAGGTACTACATTCATTCAAACTACCCTCAATTTACTGCAGTCCATTCGAAACGGATGGTTATGATTACTTGGTGTTGAATATGTGTTAGATGTGGCTGTGCGATAATTATTTGAAGCGTGCGTCGGCACACCATCAATCTGTCTCGCGTGTGTAGAAATGTGCACAAAGCACCAACACTTTAGAGAACTGTGCTAAAAGCGCGAGTCCAAAGCTTAATTTGCACCTTATACTCTCCAATTCAAAAAAGTAATTAGAATGTACAAAAACACTAACAAACTGTGCTTAAAGCGCTTCTTTGTGCTAGCCTGAAGCTGACAACTCATTTTGTAATGACTTTTTTCAAAGAGAGGAGAACGCACAAACACACCAAAACAGTACAGAACAGTGCCTAAATCACTGCCCGAGCAGTGCCTAAATCACTTCAATCACTTCATTAATCATTTCTGACTCTAAAAATGAATGTTGCAATTTAACTTTCACAAGAGTGAAAAGAAAGCACAAAACACTAAAGAACTTTTCTCAAAAGCGCTGATTTGAACTCATCTAACGCTGAATATGCATTTTGTAATGTAATGCATTTTGTAATGTAATGCATTTTGTAAAGCACAACAGTACCGAAACACTACAGAACTGGGCCAAAAGCGCGAGTCCAAGGCTTTATATGCACCATAAACTGTCTAATTCAATGAAATAGAAAAAAACACTACCGAACTTTGTTTAAAGTGCTTCTTTGTGCTAGTCTTACGCTGACAACTCATTTTGTAATGTCACTATTAAAAAAGAGAGGAGAACGCACAAACACAACAAAAAAACTACAGAACTGTGCTTCAAGCACATCAATTAACTTGTCTGACGTTGAAAATGCTTTAGGAAGTGTCCATATCAACTAAGTTATACGAATGTACAAAACATCAGTAAAATTTAAAACTGGGCTTCAAAACTTCTCTGAGATTGTCTGACGCCTATGAATTCGGCAACGTCCCTTTATAACAAAGTGATATAAATTTACAAAAACATTAAAAGTTACTTGGACAATAAAATACATTCATTGATTATGTCTGACTCTAAAAATAAATTTTACGTTGTCACTTTTACAAGTGATTAATACAGCACAAAATACTAAAGAACTGTTATTCAAAGCGCTAATTTGAACCTGTCTAACGCTGAAAATGCATTTTTTTATGTAATGCATTTTGTAAAGCACTACACTAACAAAACACTACAGAGCTGGGCTATAAGCGCGAGTCCAAAGATTTGCTTGCACTATAAATTGTCCAATTCAACAAAGTAATAAGAATGTACAAAAACATTAACGAACTGTGCTTAAAGAGCTTCTTTGAACTAGTCTGACGCTGACAACTCATTTTGTAATGTCACTACTAACAAAGAGATGAGAATGCACAAACACACCAGAACACTACAGAACTGTGCCGAGAGACTTTTTATTAGATTGTCTGACACAAAAATCTGTTTATGTATTGTCCATAACAACAAAGTAATAGAAATGTACAACAACATTAAAACAACTCAGAACAGTTCTTAAAGCAAAGTATTAATCTTGTCTCACGCCAATAATGCATTAGGAAATATCCATTTCAACAAAGTGAATAGAATGTACGTGAACTCCAAAACAATAAAGAACTGTGTTACAAAAAAAAACCAAAATATCAGATTTAAATAATTCAACATGGAGAATTTATAGATATCTATCACAACATTATTATGTATTAGGCTGCACATAGTTATTGTAGAGGTACTACATTCATTCAAACTACCCTCAATTTACTGCAGTCCATTCGAAACGGATGGTTATGATTACTTGGTGTTGAATATGTGTTAGATATGGGTGTGCGATAATTATTTGAAGCGTGCGTCGGCACACCATCAAGTCCGTTTTATGTAAACTAGAAATGTGCACAAAGCACCAACACTTTAGAGAACTGTGCTAAAAGCGCGAGTCCAAAGCTTAATTTGCACCTTATACTGTCCAATTCAAAAAAGTAATGAGAATGTACAAAAACACTAACAAACTGTGCTTAAAGCGCTTCTTTGTGCTAGCCTGAAGCTGACAACTCATTTTGTAATGACTTTTTTCAAAGAGAGGAGAACGCACAAACACACCAAAACAGTACAGAACAGTGCCTAAATCACTGCCCGGGCAGTGCCTAAACCACTTCAATCACTTCATTAATCATGTCTGACTCTAAAAATAAATGTTGCAATTTAACTTTCACAAGAGTGAAAAGAAAGAACAAAACACTAAAGAACTTTTCTCAAAAGCGCTGATTTGAACTCATCTAACGCTGAATATGCATTTTGTAATGTAATGCATTTTGTAAAGCACAACAGTACAGAAACACTACAGAACTGGGCCAAAAGCGCGAGTCCAAGGCTTTATATGCACCATAAACTGTCTAATTCAATGAAATAAGAATGTACAAAAACACTACCGAACTTTGTTTAAATCGCTTCTTTGTGCTAGTCTTACACTGACAACTGATTTTGTAATGTCACTATTAAAAAAGAGAGGAGAACGCACAAACACAACAAAAAAACTACAGAACTGTGCTTCAAGCACATCAATTAACTTGTCTGACGTTGAAAATGCTTTAGGAAGTGTCCATATCAACTAAGTTATACGAATGTACAAAACACCAGTAAAATTTAAAACTGGGCTTCAAAACTTCTCTGAGATTGTCTGACGCCTATGAATTCGGCAACGTCACTTTATAACAAAGTGATATAAATTTACAAAAACATTAAAAGTTACTTGGACAATAAAATACATTCATTGATTATGTCTGACTCTAAAAATAAATTTTACGTTGTCACTTTTACAAGTGATTAATACAGCACAAAATACTAAAGAACTGTTATTCAAAGCGCTAATTTGAACCTGTCTAACGCTGAAAATGCATTTTTTTATGTAATGCATTTTGTAAAGCACTACACTAACAAAACACTACAGAGCTGGGCTATAAGCGCGAGTCCAAAGATTTGCTTGCACTATAAATTGTCCAATTCAACAAAGTAATAAGAATGTACAAAAACATTAACGAACTGTGCTTAAAGAGCTTCTTTGAACTAGTCTGACGCTGACAACTCATTTTGTAATGTCACTACTAACAAAGAGATGAGAATGCACAAACACACCAGAACACTACAGAACTGTGCCGAGAGACTTTTTATTAGATTGTCTGACACAAAAATCTGTTTATGTATTGTCCATAACAACAAAGTAATTGAAATGTACAACAACATTAAAACAACTCAGAACAGTTCTTAAAGCAAAGTATTAATCTTGTCTCACGCCAATAATGCATTAGGAAATATCCATTTCAACAAAGTGAATAGAATGTACGAGAACTCCAAAACAATAAAGAACTGTGTTACAAAAAAAACCCTAATATCAGATTTAAATAATTCAACATGGAGAATTTATAGATATCTATCACAACATTATTATGTATTAGGATGCACATAGTTATCGTAGAGGTACTACATTCATTCAAACTACCCTCAATTTACTGCAGTCCATTCGAAACGGATGGTTATGATTACTTGGTGTTGAATATGTGTTAGATATGGGTGTGCGATAATTATTTGAAGCGTGCGTCGGCACACCATCAAGTCATTTTATGTAAACTAGAAATGTGCACAAAGCACCAACACTTTAGAGAACTGTGCTAAAAGCGCGAGTCCAAAGCTTAATTTGCACCTTATACTGTCCAATTCAAAAAAGTAATAAGAATGTACAAAAACACTAACAAACTGTGCTTAAAGCGCTTCTTTGTGCTAGCCTGAAGCTGACAACTCATTTTGTAATGACTTTTTTCAAAGAGAGGAGAACGCACAAACACACCAAAACAGTACAGAAAAGTGCCTAAATCACTGCCCGAGCAGTACCTAAATTAATTCAATCACTTCATTAATCATTTCTGACTCTAAAAATGAATGTTGCAATTTAACTTTCACAAGAGTGAAAAGAAAGCACAAAACACTAAAGAACTTTTCTTAAAAGCGCTGATTTGAACTCATCTAACGCTGAATATGCATTTTGTAATGTAATGCATTTTGTAAAGCACAACAGTACCGAAACACTACAGAACTGGGCCAAAAGCGCGAGTCCAAGGCTTTATATGCACCATAAACTGTCTAATTCAATGAAATTAGAATGTACAAAAACACTGCCGAACTTTGTTTAAAGCGCTTTTTTGTGCTAGTCTTACGCTGACAACTCATTTTGTAATGTCACTATTAAAAAAGAGAGGAGAACGCACAAACACAACAAAAAAACTACAGAACTGTGCTTCAAGCACATCAATTAACTTGTCTGACGTTGAAAATGCTTCAGGAAGTGTCCATATCAACTAAGTTATACGAATGTACAAAACACCAGTAAAATTTAAAACTGGGCTTCAAAACTTCTCTGAGATTGTCTGACGCCTATGAATTCGGCAACGTCACTGTAAAACAAAGTGATATGAATTCACAAAAACATTAAAAGTCACTAGGACAATAAAATACATTCATTGATTATGTCTGACTCTAAAAATAAATTTTACGTTGTCACTTTTACAAGTGATTAATACAGCACAAAATACTAAAGAACTGTTATTCAAAGCGCTAATTTGAACCTGTCTAAAGCTGAAAATGCAATTTTTTATGTAATGCATTTTGTAAAGCACAACACTAACAAAACACTACAGAGCTGGGCTATAAGCGCGAGTCCAAAGCTTTGCTTGCACTATAAATTGTCCAATTCAACAAAGTAATAAGAATGTACAAAAACATTAACGAACTGTGCTTAAAGAGCTTCTTTGAACTAGTCTGACGCTGACAACTCATTTTGTAATGTCACTACTAACAAAGAGATGAGAATGCACAAACACACCAGAACACTACACAACTGTGCCGAGAAACTTTTTATTAGATTGTCTGACACAAAAATCTGATTATGTATTGTCTATAACAACAAAGTAATGGAAATGTACAAAAACACTAAAACAACTCAGAACAGTTCTTAAAGCAAAGTATTAATCTTGTCTCACGCCGATAATGCATTAGGAAATATCCATTTCAACAAAGTGAATAGAATGTACGAGAACTACAAAACAATAAAGAACTGTGTTACAAAAAAAAACCCTAATATCCGATTCGAATAATTCAACATGAAAAATTTATAGATATCTATCAGAACATAATAGTATTAGGCTGCACATAGTTAATGTAGAGGTACTACATTCATTCAAACTACCCTCAATTTACTGCAGTCCATTCGAAACGGATGGTTATGATTACTTGGTGTTGAATATTTGTTAGATATGGGTGTGCGATAATTATTTGAAGCGTGCGTCGGCACACCATCAAGTCATTTTTATGTAAACTAAAAATGTGCACAAAGCACCAACACTTTAGAGAACTGTGCTAAAAGCGCGAGTCCAAAGCTTAATTTGCGCCTTATACTGTCCAATTCAAAAAAGTAATAAGAATGTACAAAAACACTAACAAACTGTGCTTAAAGCGCTTCTTTGTGCTAGCCTGAAGCTGACAACTCATTTTGTAATGACTTTTTTCAAAGAGAGGAGAGCGCACAAACACACCAAAACAGTACAGAACAGTGCCTAAATCACTGCCCTAGCAGTACCTAAATAACTTCAATCACTTCATTAATCATTTCTGACTCTAAAAATGAATGTTGCAATTTAACTTTTACAAGAGTGAAAAGAAAGCACAAAACACTAAAGAACTTTTCTTAAAAGCTCTGATTTGAACTCATCTAACGCTGAATATGCATTTTGTAATTTAATGCATTTTGTAAAGCACAACACTACCGAAACACTACAGAACTGGGCCAAAAGCGCGAGTCCAAGGCTTTATATGCACCATAAACTGTCTAATTCAATGAAATAAAAATGTACAAAAACACTACCGAACTTTGTTTAAAGCGCTTTTTTGTGCTAGTCTTACGCTGACAACTCATTTTGTAATGTCACTATTAAAAAAGAGCGAGAACGCACAAACACAACAAAAAAACTACAGAACTGTGCTTCAAGCACATCAATTAACTTGTCTGACGTTGAAAATGCTTCAGGAAGTGTCCATATCAACTAAGTTATACGAATGTACAAAACACCAGTAAAATTTTAAACTGGGCTTCAAAACTTCTCTGAGATTGTCTGACGCCTATGAATTCGGCAACGTCACTGTAAAACAAAGTGATATGAATTCACAAAAACATTAAAAGTCACTAGGACAATAAAATACATTCATTGATTATGTCTGACTCTAAAAATAAATTTTACGTTGTCACTTTTACAAGTGATTAATACAGCACAAAATACTAAAGAACTGTTATTCAAAGCGCTTATTTGAACCTGTCTAAAGCTGAAAATGCAATTTTTTATGTAATGCATTTTGTAAAGCACAACACTAACAAAACACTACAGAGCTGGGCTATAAGCGCGAGTCCAAAGCTTTGCTTGCACTATAAATTGTCCAATTCAACAAAGTAATAAGAATGTACAAAAACATTAACGAACTGTGCTTAAAGAGCTTCTTTGAACTAGTCTGACGCTGACAACTCATTTTGTAATGTCACTACTAACAAAGAGATGAGAATGCACAAACACACCAGAACACTACACAACTGTGCCGAGAGACTTTTTATTAGATTGTCTGACACAAAAATCTGTTTATGTATTGTCTATAACAACAAAGTAATGGAAATGTACAAAAACACTAAAACAACTCAGAACAGTTCTTAAAGCAAAGTATTAATCTTGTCTCACGCCGATAATGCATTAGGAAATATCCATTTCAACAAAGTGAATAGAATGTACGAGAACTACAAAACAATAAAGAACTGTGTTACAAAAAAAAACCCTAATATCCGATTCGAATAATTCAACATGAAAAATTTATAGATATCTATCAGAACATAATAGTATTAGGCTGCACATAGTTAATGTAGAGGTACTTTATTCATTCAAACTACCCTCAATTTACTGCAGTCCATTCGAAACGGATGGTTATGATTACTTGGTGTTGAATATTTGTTAGATATGGGTGTGCGATAATTATTTGAAGCGTGCGTCGGCACACCATCAAGTCCGTTTTATGTAAACTAAAAATGTGCACAAAGCACCAACACTTTAGAGAACTGTGCTAAAAGCGCGAGTCCAAAGCTTAATTTGCGCCTTATACTGTCCAATTCAAAAAAGTAATAAGAATGTACAAAAACACTAACAAACTGTGCTTAAAGCGCTTCTTTGTGCTAGCCTGAAGCTGACAACTCATTTTGTAATGACTTTTTTCAAAGAGAGGAGAACGCACAAACACACCAAAACAGTACAGAACAGTGCCTAAATCACTGCCCGGGCAGTGCCTAAACCACTTCAATCACTTCATTAATCATGTCTGACTCTAAAAATAAATGTTGCAATTTAACTTTCACAAGAGTGAAAAGAAAGCACAAAACACTAAAGAACTTTTCTTAAAAGCGCTGATTTGAACTCATCTAGCGCTGAATATGCATTTTGTAATTTAATGCATTTTGTAAAGCACAACACTACCGAAACACTACAGAACTGGGCAAAAAGCGCGAGTCCAAGGCTTTATATGCACCATAAACTGTCTAATTCAATGAAATTAGAATGTACAAAAACACTGCCGAACTTTGTTTAAAGCGCTTTTTTGTGCTAGTCTTACGCTGACAACTCATTTTGTAATGTCACTATTAAAAAAGAGAGGAGAACGCACAAACACAACAAAAAAACTACAGAACTGTGCTTCAAGCACATCAATTAACTTGTCTGACGTTGAAAATGCTTTAGGAAGTGTCCATATCAACTAAGTTATACGAATGTACAAAACACCAGTAAAATTTAAAACTGGGCTTCAAAACTTCTCTGAGATTGTCTGACGCCTATGAATTCGGCAACGTCACTTTATAACAAAGTGATATAAATTTACAAAAACATTAAAAGTTACTTGGACAATAAAATACATTCATTGATTATGTCTGACTCTAAAAATAAATTTTACGTTGTCACTTTTACAAGTGATTAATACAGCACAAAATACTAAAGAACTGTTATTCAAAGCGCTAATTTGAACCTGTCTAACGCTGAAAATGCATTTTTTTATGTAATGCATTTTGTAAAGCACTACACTAACAAAACACTACAGAGCTGGGCTATAAGCGCGAGTCCAAAGATTTGCTTGCACTATAAATTGTCCAATTCAACAAAGTAATAAGAATGTACAAAAACATTAACGAACTGTGCTTAAAGAGCTTCTTTGAACTAGTCTGACGCTGACAACTCATTTTGTAATGTCACTACTAACAAAGAGATGAGAATGCACAAACACACCAGAACACTACAGAACTGTGCCGAGAGACTTTTTATTAGATTGTCTGACACAAAAATCTGTTTATGTATTGTCCATAACAACAAAGTAATTGAAATGTACAACAACATTAAAACAACTCAGAACAGTTCTTAAAGCAAAGTATTAATCTTGTCTCACGCCAATAATGCATTAGGAAATATCCATTTCAACAAAGTGAATAGAATGTACGAGAACTCCAAAACAATAAAGAACTGTGTTACAAAAAAAACCCTAATATCAGATTTAAATAATTCAACATGGAGAATTTATAGATATCTATCACAACATTATTATGTATTAGGCTGCACATAGTTATCGTAGAGGTACTACATTCATTCAAACTACCCTCAATTTACTGCAGTCCATTCGAAACGGATGGTTATGATTACTTGGTGTTGAATATGTGTTAGATATGGGTGTGCGATAATTATTTGAAGCGTGCGTCGGCACACCATCAAGTCATTTTATGTAAACTAGAAATGCGCACAAAGCACCAACACTTTAGAGAACTGAGCTAAAAGCGCGAGTCCAAAGCTTAATTTGCACCTTATACTGTCCAATTCAAAAAAGTAATAAGAATGTACAAAAACACTAACAAACTGTGTTTAAAGCGCTTCTTTGTGCTAGCCTGAAGCTGACAACTCATTTTGTAATGACTTTTTTCAAAGAGAGGAGAACGCACAAACACACCAAAACAGTACAGAAAAGTGCCTAAATCACTGCCCGAGCAGTACCTAAATAAATTCAATCACTTCATTAATCATTTCTGACTCTAAAAATGAATGTTGCAATTTAACTTTCACAAGAGTGAAAAGAAAGCACAAAACACTAAAGAACTTTTTTTAAAAGCGCTGATTTGAACTCATCTAGCGCTGAATATGCATTTTGTAATTTAATGCATTTTGTAAAGCACAACACTACCGAAACACTACAGAACTGGGCAAAAAGCGCGAGTCCAAGGCTTTATATGCACCATAAACTGTCTAATTCAATGAAATTAGAATGTACAAAAACACTGCCGAACTTTGTTTAAAGCGCTTTTTTGTGCTAGTCTTACGCTGACAACTCATTTTGTAATGTCACTATTAAAAAAGAGAGGAGAACGCACAAACACAACAAAAAAACTACAGAACTGTGCTTCAAGCACATCAATTAACTTGTCTGACGTTGAAAATGCTTTAGGAAGTGTCCATATCAACTAAGTTATACGAATGTACAAAACACCAGTAAAATTTAAAACTGGGCTTCAAAACTTCTCTGAGATTGTCTGACGCCTATGAATTCGGCAACGTCACTTTATAACAAAGTGATATAAATTTACAAAAACATTAAAAGTTACTTGGACAATAAAATACATTCATTGATTATGTCTGACTCTAAAAATAAATTTTACGTTGTCACTTTTACAAGTGATTAATACAGCACAAAATACTAAAGAACTGTTATTCAAAGCGCTAATTTGAACCTGTCTAACGCTGAAAATGCATTTTTTTATGTAATGCATTTTGTAAAGCACTACACTAACAAAACACTACAGAGCTGGGCTATAAGCGCGAGTCCAAAGATTTGCTTGCACTATAAATTGTCCAATTCAACAAAGTAATAAGAATGTACAAAAACATTAACGAACTGTGCTTAAAGAGCTTCTTTGAACTAGTCTGACGCTGACAACTCATTTTGTAATGTCACTACTAACAAAGAGATGAGAATGCACAAACACACCAGAACACTACAGAACTGTGCCGAGAGACTTTTTATTAGATTGTCTGACACAAAAATCTGTTTATGTATTGTCCATAACAACAAAGTAATTGAAATGTACAACAACATTAAAACAACTCAGAACAGTTCTTAAAGCAAAGTATTAATCTTGTCTCACGCCAATAATGCATTAGGAAATATCCATTTCAACAAAGTGAATAGAATGTACGAGAACTCCAAAACAATAAAGAACTGTGTTACAAAAAAACCCCTAATATCAGATTTAAATAATTCAACATGGAGAATTTATAGATATCTATCACAACATTATTATGTATTAGGCTGCACATAGTTATCGTAGAGGTACTACATTCATTCAAACTACCCTCAATTTACTGCAGTCCATTCGAAACGGATGGTTATGATTACTTGGTGTTGAATATGTGTTAGATATGGGTGTGCGATAATTATTTGAAGCGTGCGTCGGCACACCATCAAGTCATTTTATGTAAACTAGAAATGTGCACAAAGCACCAACACTTTAGAGAACTGTGCTAAAAGCGCGAGTCCAAAGCTTAATTTGCACCTTATACTGTCCAATTCAAAAAAGTAATAAGAATGTACAAAAACACTAACAAACTGTGCTTAAAGCGCTTCTTTGTGCTAGCCTGAAGCTGACAACTCATTTTGTAATGACTTTTTTCAAAGAGAGGAGAACGCACAAACACACCAAAACAGTACAGAAAAGTGCCTAAATCACTGCCCGAGCAGTACCTAAATTAATTCAATCACTTCATTAATCATTTCTGACTCTAAAAATGAATGTTGCAATTTAACTTTCACAAGAGTGAAAAGAAAGCACAAAACACTAAAGAACTTTTCTTAAAAGCGCTGATTTGAACTCATCTAACGCTGAATATGCATTTTGTAATTTAATGCATTTTGTAAAGCACAACACTACCGAAACACTACAGAACTGGGCAAAAAGCGCGAGTCCAAGGCTTTATATGCACCATAAACTGTCTAATTCAATGAAATTAGAATGTACAAAAACACTGCCGAACTTTGTTTAAAGCGCTTTTTTGTGCTAGTCTTACGCTGACAACTCATTTTGTAATGTCACTATTAAAAAAGAGAGGAGAACGCACAAACACAACAAAAAAACTACAGAACTGTGCTTCAAGCACATCAATTAACTTGTCTGACGTTGAAAATGCTTCAGGAAGTGTCCATATCAACTAAGTTATACGAATGTACAAAACACCAGTAAAATTTAAAACTGGGCTTCAAAACTTCTCTGAGATTGTCTGACGCCTATGAATTCGGCAACGTCACTGTAAAACAAAGTGATATGAATTCACAAAAACATTAAAAGTCACTAGGACAATAAAATACATTCATTGATTATGTCTGACTCTAAAAATAAATTTTACGTTGTCACTTTTACAAGTGATTAATACAGCACAAAATACTAAAGAACTGTTATTCAAAGCGCTTATTTGAACCTGTCTAAAGCTGAAAATGCAATTTTTTATGTAATGCATTTTGTAAAGCACAACACTAACAAAACACTACAGAGCTGGGCTATAAGCGCGAGTCCAAAGCTTTGCTTGCACTATAAATTGTCCAATTCAACAAAGTAATAAGAATGTACAAAAACATTAACGAACTGTGCTTAAAGAGCTTCTTTGAACTAGTCTGACGCTGACAACTCATTTTGTAATGTCACTACTAACAAAGAGATGAGAATGCACAAACACACCAGAACACTACACAACTGTGCCGAGAGACTTTTTATTAGATTGTCTGACAAAAAAATCTGTTTATGTATTGTCTATAACAACAAAGTAATGGAAATGTACAAAAACACTAAAACAACTCAGAACAGTTCTTAAAGCAAAGTATTAATCTTGTCTCACGCCAATAATGCATTAGGAAATATCCATTTCAACAAAGTGAATAGAATGTACGAGAACTCCAAAACAATAAAGAACTGTGTTACAAAAAAAACCCTAATATCAGATTTAAATAATTCAACATGGAGAATTTATAGATATCTATCACAACATTATTATGTATTAGGCTGCACATAGTTATCGTAGAGGTACTACATTCATTCAAACTACCCTCAATTTACTGCAGTCCATTCGAAACGGATGGTTATGATTACTTGGTGTTGAATATGTGTTAGATATGGGTGTGCGATAATTATTTGAAGCGTGCGTCGGCACACCATCAAGTCATTTTATGTAAACTAGAAATGTGCACAAAGCACCAACACTTTAGAGAACTGTGCTAAAAGCGCGAGTCCAAAGCTTAATTTGCACCTTATACTGTCCAATTCAAAAAAGTAATAAGAATGTACAAAAACACTAACAAACTGTGCTTAAAGCGCTTCTTTGTGCTAGCCTGAAGCTGACAACTCATTTTGTAATGACTTTTTTCAAAGAGAGGAGAACGCACAAACACACCAAAACAGTACAGAAAAGTGCCTAAATCACTGCCCGAGCAGTACCTAAATAAATTCAATCACTTCATTAATCATTTCTGACTCTAAAAATGAATGTTGCAATTTAACTTTCACAAGAGTGAAAAGAAAGCACAAAACACTAAAGAACTTTTCTTAAAAGCGCTGATTTGAACTCATCTAACGCTGAATATGCATTTTGTAATTTAATGCATTTTGTAAAGCACAACACTACCGAAACACTACAGAACTGGGCAAAAAGCGCGAGTCCAAGGCTTTATATGCACCATAAACTGTCTAATTCAATGAAATTAGAATGTACAAAAACACTGCCGAACTTTGTTTAAAGCGCTTTTTTGTGCTAGTCTTACGCTGACAACTCATTTTGTAATGTCACTATTAAAAAAGAGAGGAGAACGCACAAACACAACAAAAAAACTACAGAACTGTGCTTCAAGCACATCAATTAACTTGTCTGACGTTGAAAATGCTTCAGGAAGTGTCCATATCAACTTAGTTATACGAATGTACAAAACACCAGTAAAATTTAAAACTGGGCTTCAAAACTTCTCTGAGATTGTCTGACGCCTATGAATTCGGCAACGTCACTGTAAAACAAAGTGATATGAATTCACAAAAACATTAAAAGTCACTAGGACAATAAAATACATTCATTGATTATGTCTGACTCTAAAAATAAATTTTACGTTGTCACTTTTACAAGTGATTAATACAGCACAAAATACTAAAGAACTGTTATTCAAAGCGCTTATTTGAACCTGTCTAAAGCTGAAAATGCAATTTTTTATGTAATGCATTTTGTAAAGCACAACACTAACAAAACACTACAGAGCTGGGCTATAAGCGCGAGTCCAAAGCTTTGCTTGCACTATAAATTGTCCAATTCAACAAAGTAATAAGAATGTACAAAAACATTAACGAACTGTGCTTAAAGAGCTTCTTTGAACTAGTCTGACGCTGACAACTCATTTTGTAATGTCACTACTAACAAAGAGATGAGAATGCACAAACACACCAGAACACTACACAACTGTGCCGAGAGACTTTTTATTAGATTGTCTGACACAAAAATCTGTTTATGTATTGTCTATAACAACAAAGTAATGGAAATGTACAAAAACACTAAAACAACTCAGAACAGTTCTTAAAGCAAAGTATTAATCTTGTCTCACGCCGATAATGCATTAGGAAGTATCCATTTCAACAAAGTGAATAGAATGTACGAGAACTACAAAACAATAAAGAACTGTGTTACAAAAAAAAACCCTAATATCAGATTTAAATAATTCAACATGGAGAATTTATAGATATCTATCAGAACATAATAGTATTAGGCTGCACATAGTTAATGTAGAGGTACTACATTCATTCAAACTACCCTCAATTTACTGCAGTCCATTCGAAACGGATGGTTATGATTACTTGGTGTTGAATATTTGTTAGATATGGGTGTGCGATAATTATTTGAAGCGTGCGTCGGCACACCATCAAGTCCGTTTTATGTAAACTAAAAATGTGCACAAAGCACCAACACTTTAGAGAACTGTGCTAAAAGCACGAGTCCAAAGCTTAATTTGCGCCTTATACTGTCCAATTCAAAAAAGTAATAACAATGTACAAAAACACTAACAAACTGTGCTTAAAGCGCTTCTTTGTGCTAGCCTGAAGCTGACAACTCATTTTGTAATGACTTTTTTCAAAGAGAGTAGAACGCACAAACACAACAAAACAGTACAGAACAGTGCCTAAATCACTGCCCGGGCAGTGCCTAAACCACTTCAATCACTTCATTAATCATGTCTGACTCTAAAAATAAATGTTGCAATTTAACTTTCACAAGAGTGAAAAGAAAGAACAAAACACTAAAGAACTTTTCTCAAAAGCGCTGATTTGAACTCATCTAACGCTGAATATGCATTTTGTAATGTAATGCATTTTGTAAAGCACAACACTACCGAAACACTACAGAACTGGGCAAAAAGCGCGAGTCCAAGGCTTTATATGCACCATAAACTGTCTAATTCAATGAAATAAGAATGTACAAAAACACTACCGAACTTTGTTTAAATCGCTTCTTTGTGCTAGTCTTACACTGACAACTCATTTTGTAATGTCACTATTAAAAAAGAGAGGAGAACGCACAAACACAACAAAAAAACTACAGAACTGTGCTTCAAGCACATCAAATAACTTGTCTGACGTTGAAAATGCTTTAGGAAGTGTCCATATTAAATAAGTTATACGAATGTACAAAACACCAGTAAAATTTAAAACTGGGCTTCAAAACTTCTCTGAGACTGTCTGACGCCTATGAATTCGGCAACGTCACTGTATAACAAAGTGATATGAATTCACAAAAACATTAAAAGTTTCTAGGACAATAAAATACATTCATTGATTATGTCTGACTCTAAAAATAAATTTTACGTTGTCACTTTTACAAGTGATAAAAACAGCACAAAATACTATAGAACTGTTATTCAAAGCGCTTATTTGAACCTGTCTAACGCTGAAAATGCATTTTTTTATGTAATGCATTTTGGAAAGCACAACACTAACAAAACACTACAGAGCTGGGCTATAAGCGCGAGTCCAAAGCTTTGCTTGCACTATAAATTGTCCAATTCAACAAAGTAATAAGAATGTACAAAAACATTAACGAACTGTGCTTAAAGAGCTTCTTTGAACTAGTCTGACGCTGACAACTCATTTTGTAATGTCACTACTAACAAAGAGATGAGAATGCACAAACACACAAGAACATTACAGAACTGTGCCGAGAGACTTTTTATTAGATTGTCTGACACAAAAATCTGTTTATGTATTGTCCATAACAACAAAGTAGTGGAAATGTACAAAACCACTAAAACAACTCAGAACAGTTCTTAAAGCAAAGTATTAATCTTGTCTCACGCCGATAATGCATTAGGAAATATCCATTTCAACAAAGTGAATAGAATGTACGAGAACTCCAAAACAATAAAGAACTGTGTTACAAAAAAAACCCCTAATATCAGATTTAAATAATTCAACATGAAGAATTTATAGATATCTATCACAACATTATTATGTATTAGGCTGCACATAGTTATTGTAGAGGTACTACATTCATTCAAACTACCCTCAATTTACTGCAGTCCATTCGAAACGGATGGTTATGATTACTTGGTGTTGAATATGTGTTAGATATGGGTGTGCGATAATTATTTGAAGCGTGCGTCGGCACACCATCAAGTCATTTTATGTAAACTAGAAATGTGCACAAAGCACCGACACTTTAGAGAACTGTGCTAAAAGCGCGAGTCCAAAGCTTAATTTGCACCTTATACTGTCCAATTCAAAAAAGTAATAAGAATGTACAAAAACACTAACAAACTGTGCTTAAAGCGCTTCTTTGTGCTAGCCTGAAGCTGACAACTCATTTTGAAATGACTTTTTTCAAAGACAGGAGAACGCACAAACACACCAAAACAGTACAGAAAAGTGCCTAAACCACTTCAATCACTTCATTAATCATGTCTGACTCTAAAAATAAATGTTGCAATTTAACTTTCACAAGAGTGAAAAGAAAGAACAAAACACTAAAGAACTTTTCTCAAAAGCGCTGATTTGAACTCATCTAACGCTGAATATGCATTTTGTAATTTAATGCATTTTGTAAAGCACAACACTACCGAAACACTACAGAACTGGGCAAAAAGCGCGAGTCCAAGGAATTGGACCATAAACTGTCTAATTCAATGAAATAAGAATGTACAAAAACACTACCGAACTTTGTTTAAAGTGCTTCTTTGTGCTAGTCTTACACTGTTAGCCCGGACTTTATATTTAATCAAACATTTTTAGTACAACATACATAAATTATTTAAGTTTTTTTGCTCTACTATAAAATGCGGAGTACATTGTACTAATTTGAGTACACATTTAAATGTGCTAAAAGATTTAAGTTTACTAAACCAAAAAAATTACTTTTCTATCAGATTAACTTAAAAAAGTTAAGTTAAGGTAATAAAACAGAAAAACGCCACCATTTACAATGTAAGTCGCCTTTTTTCAGCTTGCTGTTGGTGAATCAGGCAGCCATTTGTTTTAACTTTTGAAACCTGTTGTTGCAAATTACTTTTTACTTTTCATTGAAGGCTTTTTGCAAAAGTAAACTTGTCTTCCTCAAATGTCTTTTGTGAAGTGGAACCTTTGTTAAACTAAGTGGACAAACATTTTCTTCCTCATTATGCTATTTTTGAGTAGCATGTACACCAGTCTGATGGGGCTTTTTCATCTTCCGTCTAATTTTGGTAAGTGTTGTACTTTACTTAACAATTTTGTTTAAAATAAATGATCTTAATGTTGACACTAAATAAATAATCAAACAGCGCTGCTTTATTTGCCGTATTTAGGCTACATGCTAGCATGTTAGCATGCTAGCCTTCATACGAAGCAAAGAGTGTGCTGGCTTGCTTTATTTTAATCCTTAAATTAATGCTATTAATGTTGATTTTAATACTTCTGTTTCTTGTTTCTTTTTGTTGTTTTACAGGTTCATGGTTACTGTGAGGAGCTGTTTGTGTTTCATCAGAACTTTATATACAGTTTGTACAGTTTTAAAGATGTTTTCGTGACATGTATTTTAAGTAAATACTTCTGAAGTGAAATAAAGAAAAATAATTTTATAATTGTGTCTGTTTCTCTATAAACATTTGTAATTCATATTTAAAATGTAATTAACATGAAAACTAAGAAAAAATCAATAGTTTTTTCCATTGAGCTCAAGATATTAAGTAGAATTATTGGGAAAAGCAGTTGGTATAACAAAAAAAAGAAAGTTTAATCAACTTGCCTTTTAGGTGTAATAACTTAATGTTTTAAGTTATGCTAACTCAAGTTTTCATTATACATTACTTAACTTTTTTAAGGCAACCAGTTTCCTCAAATTTTTTAAGTAGATTGAACTTATCCGGGCTTACAGTGTACGCTGACAACTCATTTTGTAATGTCACTATTAAAAAAGAGAGAAGAACGCACAAACACAACAAAAAAACTACAGAACTGTGCTTCAAGCACATCAAATAACTTGTCTGACGTTGAAAATGCTTTAGGAAGTGTCCATATTAAATAAGTTATACGAATGTACAAAACACCAGTAAAATTTAAAACTGGGCTTCAAAACTTCTCTGAGACTGTCTGACGCCTATGAATTCGGAAACGTCACTTCATAACAAAGTGATATAAATTTACAAAAACATTAAAAGTTACTAACACAATAAAATACATTCATTGATTATGTCTGACTCTAAAAATAAATTTTACGTTGTCACTTTTACAAGTGATTAATACAGCACAAAATACTAAAGAACTGTTATTAAAAGCGCTAATTTGAACCTGTCTAACGCTGAAAATGCATTTTTTTATGTAATGCATTTTGTAAAGCACTACACTAACAAAACACTACAGAGCTGGGCTATAAGCGCGAGTCCAAAGATTTGCTTGCACTATAAATTGTCCAATTCAACAAAGTAATAAGAATGTACAAAAACATTAACGAACTGTGCTTAAAGAGCTTCTTTGAACTAGTCTGACGCTGACAACTCATTTTGTAATGTCACTACTAACAAAGAGATGAGAATGCACAAACACACCAGAACACTACAGAACTGTGCCGAGAGACTTTTTATTAGATTGTCTGACACAAAAATCTGTTTATGTATTGTCCATAACAACAAAGTAATAGAAATGTACAACAACATTAAAACAACTCAGAACAGTTCTTAAAGCAAAGTATTAATCTTGTCTCACGCCAATAATGCATTAGGAAATATCCATTTCAACAAAGTGAATAGAATGTACGTGAACTCCAAAACAATAAAGAACTGTGTTACAAAAAAAAACCCTAATATCAGATTTAAATAATTCAACATGGAGAATTTATAGATATCTATCACAACATTATTATGTATTAGGCTGCACATAGTTATTGTAGAGGTACTACATTCATTCAAACTACCCTCAATTTACTGCAGTCCATTCGAAACAGATGGTTATGATTACTTGGTGTTGAATATGTCTTAGATATGGGTGTGCGATAATTATTTGAAGCGTGCGTCGGCACACCATCAAGTCCGTTTTATGTAAACTAGAAATGTGCACAAAGCACCAACACTTTAGAGAACTGTGCTAAAAGCGCGAGTCCAAAGCTTAATTTGCACCTTATACTGTCCAATTCAAAAAAGTAATAAGAATGTACAAAAACACTAACAAACTGTGCTTAAAGCGCTTCTTTGTGCTAGCCTGAAGCTGACAACTCATTTTGTAATGACTTTTTTCAAAGAGAGGAGAACGCACAAACACACCAAAACAGTACAGAACAGTGCCGAAATCACTGCCCGGGCAGTGCCTAAACCACTTCAATCACTTCATTAATCATGTCTGACTCTAAAAATAAATGTTGCAATTTAACTTTCACAAGAGTGAAAAGAAAGAACAAAACACTAAAGAACTTTTCTCAAAAGCGCTGATTTGAACTCATCTAACGCTGAATATGCATTTTGTAATGTAATGCATTTTGTAAAGCACAACACTACCGAAACACTACAGAACTGGGCAAAAAGCGCGAGTCCAAGGCTTTATATGCACCATAAACTGTCTAATTCAATGAAATAAGAATGTACAAAAACACTACCGAACTTTGTTTAAAGTGCTTCTTTGTGCTAGTCTTACGCTGACAACTCATTTTGTAATGTCACTATTAAAAAAGAGAGAAGAACGCACAAACACAACAAAAAAACTACAGAACTGTGCTTCAAGCACATCAAATAACTTGTCTGACGTTGAAAATGCTTTAGGAAGTGTCCATATTAAATAAGTTATACGAATGTACAAAACACCAGTAAAATTTAAAACTGGGCTTCAAAACTTCTCTGAGACTGTCTGACGCCTATGAATTCGGCAACGTCACTGTATAACAAAGTGATATGAATTCACAAAAACATTAAAAGTTTCTAGGACAATAAAATACATTCATTGATTATGTCTGACTCTAAAAATAAATTTTACGTTGTCACTTTTACAAGTGATAAAAACAGCACAAAATACTATAGAACTGTTATTCAAAGCGCTTATTTGAACCTGTCTAACGCTGAAAATGCATTTTTTTATGTAATGCATTTTGTAAAGCACAACACTAACAAAACACTACAGAGCTGGGCTATAAGCGCGAGTCCAAAGCTTTGCTTGCACTATAAATTGTCCAATTCAACAAAGTAATAAGAATGTACAAAAACATTAACGAACTGTGCTTAAAGGGCTTCTTTGAACTAGTCTGACGCTGACAACTCATTTTGTAATGTTACTACTAACAAAGAGATGAGAATGCACAAACACACCAGAACACTACAGAACTGTGCCGAGAGACTTTATTTAGATTGTCTGACACAAAAATCTGTTAATGTATTGTCCATAACAACAAAGTAATGGAAATGTACAAAAACACTAAAACAACTCAGAACAGTTTTTAAAGCAAAGTATTAATCTTGTCTCACGCCGATAATGCATTGGGAAATATCCATTTCAACAAAGTGAATAGAATGTACGAGAACTCTAAAACAATAAAGAACTGTGTTACAAAAAAAAACCCTAATATCCGATTCGAATAATTCAACATGAAAAATTTATAGATATCTATCAGAACATAATAGTATTAGGCTGCACATAGTTAATGTAGAGGTACTACATTCATTCAAACTACCCTCAATTTACTGCAGTCCATTCGAAACGGATGGGCTTATGATTACTTGGTGTTGAATATGTGTTAGATATGGGTGTGCGATAATTATTTGAAGCGTGCGTCGGCACACCATCAAGTCCGTTTTATGTAAACTAGAAATGTGCACAAAGCACCAGCACTTTAGAGAACTGTGCTAAAAGCGCGAGTCCAGAGCTTAATTTGCACCTTATACTGTCCAATTCAAAAAAGTAATAAGAATGTACAAAAACACTAACAAACTGTGCTTAAAGCGCTTCTTTGTGCTAGCTTGAAGCTGACAACTCATTTTGTAATGATCTTTTTCAAAGAGAGGAGAACGCACAAACACACCAAAACAGTACAGAACTAAATCACTGCCCGGGCAGCGCCTAAACCACTTCAATCCCTTCATTAATCATGTCTGACTCTAAAAATGAATGTTGCAATTAAACTTTCACAAGAGTGAAAAGAAAGCACAAAACACTAAAGAACTTTTCTCAAAAGCGCTGATTTGAACTCATCTAACGCTGAATATGCATTTTGTAATGTAATGCATTTTGTAAAGCACAACACTACCGAAACACTACAGAACTGGGCAAAAAGCGCGAGTCCAAGGCTTTATATGCACCATAAACTGTCTAATTCAATGAAATAAGAATGTACAAAAACACTACCGAACTTTGTTTAAAGCGCCTCTTTGTGCTAGTCTTACGCTGACAACTCATTTTGTAATGTTACTATTAAAAGAGAGAGGAGAACGCACAAACACAACAAAAAAACTACAGAACTGTGCTTCAAGCACATCAATTAACTTGTCTGACGTTGAAAGTGCTTTAGGAAGTGTCCATATCAACTAAGTTATACGAATGAACAAAACACCAGTAAAATTTAAAACTGGGCTTCAAAACTTCTTTGAGATTGTCTGACGCCTATGAATTCGGCAACGTCACTGTATAACAAAGTGATATGAATTTACAAAAACATTAAAAGTTTCTAGGACAATAAAATACATTCATTGATTATGTCTGACTCTAAAAATAAATTTTACGTTGTCACTTTTACAAGTGATAAAAACAGCACAAAATACTAAAGAACTGTTATTCAAAGCGCTAATTTGAACCTGTCTAACGCTGAAAATGCATTTTTGTATGTAATGCATTTTGTAAAGCACAACACTAACAAAACACTACAGAGCTGGGCTATAAGCGCGAGTCCAAAGATTTGCTTGCACTATAAATTGTCCAATTCAACAAAGTAATAAGAATGTACAAAAACATTAACGAACTGTGCTTAAAGAGCTTCTTTGAACTAGTCTGACGCTGACAACTCATTTTGTAATGTCACTACTAACAAAGAGATGAGAATGCACAAACACACCAGAACACTACAGAACTATGCCGAGAGACTTTTTATTAGATTGTCTGACACAAAAATCTGTTAATGTATTGTCCATAACAACAAAGTAATGGAAATGTACAAAAACACTAAAACAACTCAGAACAGTTCTTAAAGCAAAGTATTAATCTTGTCTCACGCCGATAATGCATTAGGAAATATCCATTTCAACAAAGTGAATAGAATGTACGAGAACTCCAAAACAATAAAGAACTGTGTTTAAAAAAAAAACCTAATATCCGATTCGAATAATTCAACATGGAGAATTTATAGATATCTATCACGACATTATTATGTATTAGGCTGCACATAGTTATTGTAGAGGTACTACATTCATTCAAACTACCCTCAGTTTACTGCAGTCCATTCGAAACGGATGGTTATGATTACTTGGTGTTGAATATGTGTTAGATATGGGTGTGCGATAATTATTTGAAGCGTGCGTCGGCACACCATCAAGTCCGTTTTATGTAAACTAGAAATGTGCACAAAGCACCAACACTTTAGAGAACTGTGCTAAAAGCGCGAGTCCAAAGCTTAATTTGCGCCTTATACTGTCCAATTCAAAAAAGTAATAAGAATGTACAAAAACACTAACAAACTGTGCTTAAAGCGCTTCTTTGTGCTAGCCTGAAGCTGACAACTCATTTTGTAATGACTTTTTTCAAAGAGAGGAGAACGCACAAACACACCAAAACAGTACAGAACAGTGCCTAAATCACTGTCCGAGCAGTACCTAAATCACTTCAATCACTTCATTAATCATTTCTGACTCTAAAAATGAATGTTGCAATTTAACTTTCACAAGAGTGAAAAGAAAGCACAAAACACTAAAGAACTTTTCTCAAAAGCGATTTGAACTCATCTAACGCTGAATATTCATTTTGTAATGTAATGCATTTTGTAAAGCACAACACTACCGAAACACTACAGAACTGGGCAAAAAGCGCGAGTCCAAGGCTTTATATGCACCATAAACCTTCCAATTCAATGAAATAAGAATGTACAAAAACACTACCGAACTTTGTTTAAAGCGCTTCTTTGTGCTAGTCTTACGCTGACAACTCATTTTGTAATGTCACTAATAAAAAAGAGAGGAGAACGCACAAACACAACAAAAAAACTACAGAACTGTGCTTCAAGCACATCAATTAACTTGTCTGACATTGAAAATGCTTTAGGAAGTGTCCATATTAACTAAGTTATACAAATGTACAAAACACCAGTAAAATTTAAAACTGGGCTTCAAAACTTCTCTGAGATTGTCTGACGCCTATGAATTCGGCAACGTCACTGTATAACAAAGTGATATGAATTTACAAAAACATTAAAAGTTTCTAGGACAATAAAATACATTCATTGATTATGTCTGACTCTAAAAATAAATTTTACGTTGTCACTTTTACAAGTGATAAAAACAGCACAAAATACTAAAGAACTGTTATTAAAAGCGCTAATTTGAACCTGTCTAACGCTGAAAATGCATTTTTTAATGTTATGCATTTTGTAAAGCACAACACCAACAAAACACTACAGACCTGGGCTATTAGCGCGAGTCCAAAGCTTTGCTTGCACTATAAATTGTCCAATTCAACAAAGTAATAAGAATGTACAAAAACATTAACGAACTGTGCTTAAAGAGCTTCTTTGAACTAGTCTGACGCTGACAACTCATTTTGTAATGTTACTACTAACAAAGAGATGAGAATGCACAAACACACCAGAACACTACAGAACTGTGCCGAGAGACTTTTTTTTAGATTGTCTGACACAAAAATCTGTTAATGCATTGTCCATAACAACAAAGTAATGGAAATGTACAAAAACATTAAAACAACTCAGAACAGTTCTTAAAGCAAAGTATTAATCTTGTCTCACGCCGATAATGCATTAGGAAATATCCATTTCAACAAAGTGAATAGAATGTACGAGAACTCCAAAACAATAAAGAACTGTGTTACAAAAAAAAAACTAATATCCGACTCGAATTATTCAACATGGAGAATTTATAGATATCTATCACAACATTATTATGTATTAGGCTGCACATAGTTAATGTAGAGGTACTACATTCATTCAAACTACTTTCAATTTACTGCAGTCCATTCGAAACGGATGGTTATGATTACTTGGTGTTGAATATGTGTTAGATATGGGTGTGCGATAATTATTTGAAGCGTGCGTCGGCACACCATCAAGTCCGTTTTATGTAAACTAGAAATGTGCACAAAGCACCAACACTTTAGAGAACTGTGCTAAAAGCGCGAGTCCAAAGCGTAATTTGCGCCTTATACTGTCCAATTCAAAAAAGTAATAAGAATGTACAAAAACACTAACAAACTGTGCTTAAAGCGCTTCTTTGTGCTAGCCTGAAGCTGACAACTCATTTTGTAATGACTTTTTTCAAAGAGAGGAGAACGCACAAACACACCAAAACAGTACAGAACAGTGCCTAAATCACTGCCCGAGTAGTACCTAAATCACTTCAATCACTTCATTAATCATTTCTGACTCTAAAAATGAATGTTGCAATTTAACTTTCACAAGAGTGAAAAGAAAGCACAAAACACTAAAGAACTTTTCTCAAAAGCGCTGATTTGAACTCATCTAACGCTGAATATGCATTTTGTAATGTAATGCATTTTGTTAAGCACAACACTACCGAAACAGTACAGAACTGGGCAAAAAGCGCGAGTCCAAGGCTTTATATGCACCATAAACCTTCCAATTCAATGAAATAAGAATGTACAAAAACACTACCGAACTTTGTTTAAAGCGCTTCTTTGTGCTAGTCTTACGCTGACAACTTATTTTGTAATGTCACTAATAAAAAAGAGAGGAGAACGCACAAACACAACAAAAAAACTACAGAACTGTGCTTCAAGCACATCAATTAACTTGTCTGACATTGAAAATGCTTTAGGAAGTGTCCATATTAACTAAGTTATACAAATGTACAAAACACCAGTAAAATTTAAAACTGGGCTTCAAAACTTCTCTGAGATTGTCTGACGCCTATGAATTCGGCAACGTCACTGTATAACAAAGTGATATGAATTTACAAAAACATTAAAAGTTTCTAGGACAATAAAATACATTCATTGATTATGTCTGACTCTAAAAATAAATTTTACGTTGTCACTTTTACAAGTGATAAAAACAGCACAAAATACTAAAGAACTGTTATTCAAAGCGCTAATTTGAACCTGTCTAACGCTGAAAATGCATTTTTTAATGTAATGCATTTTGTAAAGCACAACACCAACAAAACACTACAGACCTGGGCTATTAGCGCGAGTCCAAAGCTTTGCTTGCACTATAAATTGTCCAATTCAACAAAGTAATAAGAATGTACAAAAACATTAACGAACTGTGCTTAAAGAGCTTCTTTGAACTAGTCTGACGCTGACAACTCATTTTGTAATGTTACTACTAACAAAGAGATGAGAATGCACAAACACACCAGAACACTACAGAACTGTGCCGAGAGACTTTTTTTTAGATTGTCTGACACAAAAATCTGTTAATGCATTGTCCATAACAACAAAGTAATGGAAATGTACAAAAACACTAAAACAACTCAGAACAGTTCTTAAAGCAAAGTATTAATCTTGTCTCACGCCGATAATGCATTGGGAAATATCCATTTCAACAAAGTGAATAGAATGTACGAGAACTCCAAAACAATAAAGAACTGTGTTACAAAAAAAACCCCTAATATCCGATTCGAATAATTCAACATGAAAAATTTATAGATATCTATCAGAACATAATAGTATTAGGCTGCACATAGTTAATGTAGAGGTACTACATTCATTCAAACTACCCTCAATTTACTGCAGTCCATTCGAAACGGATGGTTATGATTACTTGGTGTTGAATATGTGTTAGATATGGGTGTGCGATAATTATTTGAAGCGTGCGTCGGCACACCATCAAGTCCGTTTTATGTAAACTAGAAATGTGCACAAAGCACCAACACTTTAGAGAACTGTGCTAAAAGCGCGAGTCCAAAGCGTAATTTGCGCCTTATACTGTCCAATTCAAAAAAGTAATAAGAATGTACAAAAACACTAACAAACTGTGCTTAAAGCGCTTCTTTGTGCTAGCCTGAAGCTGACAACTCATTTTGTAATGACTTTTTTCAAAGAGAGGAGAACGCACAAACACACCAAAACAGTACAGAACAGTGCCTAAATCACTGCCCGAGTAGTACCTAAATCACTTCAATCACTTCATTAATCATTTCTGACTCTAAAAATGAATGTTGCAATTTAACTTTCACAAGAGTGAAAAGAAAGCACAAAACACTAAAGAACTTTTCTCAAAAGCGCTGATTTGAACTCATCTAACGCTGAATATGCATTTTGTAATGTAATGCATTTTGTTAAGCACAACACTACCGAAACACTACAGAACTGGGCAAAAAGCGCGAGTCCAAGGCTTTATATGCACCATAAACCTTCCAAATCAATGAAATAAGAATGTACAAAAACACTACCGAACTTTGTTTAAAGCGCTTCTTTGTGCTAGTCTTACGCTGACAACTCATTTTGTAATGTCACTAATAAAAAAGAGAGGAGAACGCACAAACACAACAAAAAAACTACAGAACTGTGCTTCAAACACATCAATGAACTTGTCTGACATTGAAAATGCTTTAGGAAGTGTCCATATTAACTAAGTTATACAAATGTACAAAACACCAGTAAAATTTAAAACTGGGCTTCAAAACTTCTCTGAGATTGTCTGACGCCTATGAATTCGGCAACGTCACTGTATAACAAAGTGATATGAATTTACAAAAACATTAAAAGTTTCTAGGACAATAAAATACATTCATTGATTATGTCTGACTCTAAAAATAAATTTTACGTTGTCACTTTTACAAGTGATAAAAACAGCACAAAATACTAAAGAACTGTTATTAAAAGCGCTAATTTGAACCTGTCTAATGCTGAAAATGCATTTTTTAATGTAATGCATTTTGTAAAGCACAACACCAACAAAACACTACAGACCTGGGCTATTAGCGCGAGTCCAAAGCTTTGCTTGCACTATAAATTGTCCAATTCAACAAAGTAATAAGAATGTACAAAAACATTAACGAACTGTGCTTAAAGAGCTTCTTTGAACTAGTCTGACGCTGACAACTCATTTTGTAATGTTACTACTAACAAAGAGATGAGAATGCACAAACACACCAGAACACTACAGAACTGTGCCGAGAGACTTTTTTTTAGATTGTCTGACACAAAAATCTGTTAATGCATTGTCCATAACAACAAAGTAAAGGAAATGTACAAAAACACTAAAACAACTCAGAACAGTTCTTAAAGCAAAGTATTAATCTTGTCTCACGCCGATAATGCATTGGGAAATATCCATTTCAACAAAGTGAATAGAATGTACGAGAACTCCAAAACAATAAAGAACTGTGTTACAAAAAAAACCCCTAATATCCGATTCGAATAATTCAACATGAAAAATTTATAGATATCTATCAGAACATAATAGTATTAGGCTGCACATAGTTAATGTAGAGGTACTACATTCATTCAAACTACCCTCAATTTACTGCAGTCCATTCGAAACGGATGGGCTTATGATTACTTGGTGTTGAATATGTGTTAGATATGGGTGTGCGATAATTATTTGAAGCGTGCGTCGGCACACCATCAAGTCCGTTTTATGTAAACTAGAAATGTGCACAAAGCACCAACACTTTAGAGAACTGTGCTAAAAGCGCGAGTCCAAAGCTTAATTTGTACCTTATACTGTCCAATTCAAAAAAGTAATAAGAATGTACAAAAACACTAACAAACTGTGCTTAAAGCGCTTCTTTGTGCTAGCCTGAAGCTGACAACTCATTTTGTAATGACTTTTTTCAAAGAAAGGAGAACGCACAAACACACCAAAACAGTACAGAACAGTGCCTAAATCACTGCCCGGGCAGTGCTTAAACCACTTCAATCCCTTCATTATTCATGTCTGACTCTAAAAATAAATGTTGCAATTTAACTTTCACAAGAGTGAAAAGAAAGCACAAAACACTAAAGAACTTTTCTCAAAAGCGCTGATTTGAACTCATCTAACGCTGAATATGCATTTTGTAATGTAATGCATTTTGTAAAGCACAACACTACCGAAACACTACAGAACTGGGCAAAAAGCGCGAGTCCAAGGCTTTATATGCATCATAAACCTTCTAATTTAATGAAATAAGAATGTACAAAAACACTACCGAACTTTGTTTAAAGCGCTTCTTTGTGCTAGTCTTACGCTGACAACTCATTTTGTAATGTCACTATTAAAAGAGAGAGGAGAACGCACAAACACAACAAAAAAACTACAGAACTGTGCTTCAAGCACATCAATTAACTTGTCTGACGTTGAAAGTGCTTTAGGAAGTGTCCATATCAACTAAGTTATACGAATGTACAAAACACCAGTAAAATTTAAAACTGGGCTTCAAAACTTCTCTGAGATTGTCTGACGCCTATGAATTCGGCAACGTCACTGTATAACAAAGTGATATGAATTCACAAAAACATTAAAAGTCACTAGGACAATAAAATACATTCATTGATTTTGTCTGACTCTAAAAATAAATTTTACGTTGTCACTTTTACAAGTGATAAAAACAGCACAAAATACTAAAGAACTGTTATTAAAAGCGCTTATTTGAACCTGTCTAACGCTGAAATTGCATTTTTTAATGTAATGCATTTTGTAAAGCACAACACTAACAAAACACTACAGAGCTGGGCTATAAGGGCGAGTCCAAAGCTTTGCTTGCACTTTAAATTGTCCAATTCAACAAAGTAATAAGAATGTTCAAAAACATTAACGAACTGTGCTTAAAGAGCTTCTTTGAACTAGTCTGACGCTGACAACTCATTTTGTAATGTCACTACTAACAAAGAGATGAGAATGCACAAACACACCAGAACACTACAGAACTGTGCCGAGAGACTTTTTATTAGATTGTCTGACACAAAAATCTGTTAATGTATTGTCCATAACAACAAAGTAATGGAAATGTACAAAAACACTAAAACAACTCAGAACAGTTCTTAAAGCAAAGTATTAATCTTGTCTCACGCCGATAATGCATTAGGAAATATCAGTAGTATATATAATGCACTAACTGTCAAAAATATGATTTATGACCCTGATTTATGACCCCTTGCCCCCACCTCTGTGAGCGACAGGCTAGTTTGATTGACAGATCATGTTGACTGACATAGTATGGAACGCCCACCGGACCCGCCTCCCCGAACCCACCCAGCCCCATCCGCCCACCCGCCTCTCCCACCCCACTCACCCTCCCACCCCTAGCACACTCCAAACTACTCAGACACAAAAGCGATTTGTGTTGGTGTCTTAAAGCAAACATCATTTGATTAATACCAACTAAATATAAAATTATATTTTAAATAAATGAGATACATAGTTTTTCTTCACAGGTCAACACAACAAGCATAAACACACACACACACACACACACACACACACACACACATACACCTCCCCAACCCACACACACCCCACCTCCCAACCCAAACACACACACACACACACGCACATACAACCACATACACACACCTAGGTTTTTAACATTGAAGTTTTTACAAAACCCCATTTTGTAACAATGTCTGTATATAGTGTTTAAGTAGCCGTATACTGTTGGAATTCTAGGGCAAAAAGCTTTAAAATGGCTAACGTATATGTAAATCAGACACATTTTAAGTATTTTACAGCAGCACTAATGTAGGGCCTAGTGTTCGTGATGCCAAATCGGTTTTGCATCAACGAGAAAAAGATATGTCAATGCGATGGTAGTATGTATAGCAAGTATTTTAAGGAAAGTTAAAATAAAACCTATTTGAATCTGTGGCTTACGATGATTGTAGGTCTAATAAAGAGTAAAGAGACAAGCATTGTTTTGTCTGTTAAAAGAAACATCAAACACATACACATACACATACACCTACACAACACTCCACCACTACTCAGACACATAAGTGATATAAGCTATCGTTTTAAAGTATGTATCATTGATTAATGCTAACTAAATATAAATTTATATTTTAAAATAAAATGTATAATAAACAAATAAATGAGATACTCAGTTTTTCTTCACAGGCCAACAAACCACCCAAACCACAGACCCCCTACCACTCCACACACAAGGTTTATCTGTTTAGGGGCGCTTCATAGGTTTCTAACATTAAAAGACACTTAGGTGCGATGTCTCTATATATGTTAATGTTTAAGGTTTAGTTTTAAGGCTAGGGGTTATCTTTACTACAAAGGATTTGCAGATGTACACCCTCACCCCACAAATGGTGGGGCACAAACACATTTCCAAAGGTTTACGAAACCCCATATCACACAGACTGCTAAATCTTTTTAGATATTTTACAGTTACACCGATTGTTAGTTCTTGTGTTCGTGAAACCAAACTGGTTTTTGCACCAAGGAGAAAAAGATGTCAAAGCATATGGCATCCGGTATTGCAACCACTTTAAGGATGTTAAAATAACCTATTTGATTCTCGGGGGTGGTTATGACGATTGTGGATAAACAAAAGACAATCACTGCCTACCCCTGTTTTGTTTGTTAAAAGAAACAACAACACAGTCACTTACACATCCCGCATCACTCCACCACTACTCAGACACAAAAGCGCTTTAAGTTAGTGTCTTAAAGCAAACATCATTTGATTAATGATAACTAAATATAAAATTATATTTTAAATTAAATGTATAATAAAACAAATATATGAGATACTTAGTTTTTCTTCACAGACCAACACAACAATCATAAACACACACACACACACACACACACATACACACCCCACACACAAACGCACACACAGACCATCACGAATAAGGCAATGTTTAAGGTATAGTGCTGCTTTTTTTTTAACATTAAACTATAGCCCCCTTTCCTAAGACACTAAAACTACATTTTCCTAAGACTGAAGACATTTTTTAACCAAGAGATTTTATTTTTTGTGAACGGCAAAATACATTAAGATAAGATAAGACTTTATGAACCCCTTAGGGAAATTAACTTGTTACAGCAGTATGAAGACAAGAAAAAAATGGAAAGAAATACAACTAAGAAAAAATATTGCTCACATAGTGTGTAGTTGTTTACTCTAAAAAACATCTAACAATAATATATACATTAGAAAATATTGCATACATAGTGTGTAGTTATTTACTCAAAAAAATATCTAACAATAATATATTCATTAGAAATATGCAAATATATTAGGTTATTGCACTTTTTGTAAATAAATACATAAATTGTTATTACACCATGACAACTTGGCTATCATACTCCTTTCTCCCACCTCCTCTATAGGTTCTGGGATTTAGCAAGTGATTGTGCTGTCAAATATAGTTTTATACAATGTGGATAAAGGTTTCACATACATTTTCTTATTAGCTTATTAACCTACAAAACTACACACTAGATAAATACTTAATCACAAAATGAAAAAGTTACCAAATACATTTTTATACATGTATAACACATATATAACTTTATAATACACCTATAGCTGTATTGCTAAACCACTAATTACACTTAAAACAATTACAACTTAAAATACAAATGAAATCTTGCTTGTTGCCCCCAAAACTTTTCCAGTCTTTGTTCGAATGTGGATGGTGCATCCGTCCTTCATATCTATTGCATTCAAACTCTGGACCCCACTCTCTCCCACAATTTCTGTTCTGCTCTTCCATCTCTTTCTTCAAAGATCAACTAAAAACTTTCTTCTTCACAGCTCATTACTTTTCTTCATCCATCTTTTACTGTTTTTTATGTTTTCCTCTTATTCGTTATATACCTATCATAAGTATCGTTGTGAAAAAGTTATATAAATAGAGTTATTTAATATTATTATTATTATTGTTGTAGTATTTAAGATGCTTTAACTTGCTGTTTTTGCATTAAAGTAGTTAGCTTGCTACACATTTTGTACAGCGTTTTGTGTAAAAAATAATATTATGTTAATCATTAACCAGTTTCACACAAGGTTTTTCCCAACTACACTTTCTTAAAGCGATGCAGCCATAAATTTCGCCTGTGGTTATCAACATATTTGTTTGGGTCTAATCATGTTGTAAGAAGGTGTGATGCTAATGAGGTGGCTGGGTAGGTAATACATTTACATAAGTCATTGTTTTTTGTTGTTATTGTTCTTTTCTTGGTACAGGAAAGATTTAAGATTATTGTCCATTGTAATCACTAATGCTATAGAATGGTGCATAATATAAGGTTATAATTTATTCCTCTAACATAAGAGCACACATTTTCCTGTATACATCAAAATGAGAAACATTAATGCTGGCACAGTTATACTTTTAACTTTTAACATATTCTTCACAACACAGCAGTAGTACAAGCCAAAGTATGAAAAGTCACACAGGATCACTATTTAAAGTGACAAAACTCTTAACTCAGTACATGCACCACATATGTTGTTTAATTATTCTAGTTAATTATTGTTCACTACATATACTAGGTTATCAATAATGCTGTGAAGTTTTTTGTTAAGTCCATTGTATTTGGGGTGCTTATTATTATTGTTTATAAATATTAATGTCTTAAAGAATTATTTAAATGTTTTTACATCAACCGATAAAGCTATAAGTTCTCGCTACAACTAAATACAAAACATTTTACAAACTGCCGTAGGCAATAAAACCAAAGAAAAATACAGTCAAGACAGACAGGCCACATTCGTCAGATAAGGTCACTTTTGTGATCATGCAAACTGATTGCGACTGAAGACTAGATCGGATGTCGGTGAACAAATAAACTTTAAAATGTATTGTTCATACAATTATGTATAGTTAGTAATTAACAAGACTGTCTGACCTTGTAATTCTGACTTTGTAAAGCATCATCTATTGATTTTAACTAAATATGTTTATCATATCTAGAATCTTGCTTGAAATAAAAAAAAAGAAATACATGATTGTAACTGTAAGATTAACACAAAAAAAAAAAGAAAAAAAAAAAAGAAAAGAAAAGAAAAAAAAAGTGAAATAACATTTACACCTCAAACTTAAGAAGTCTAAACATTCACTTATACTGCTCTGCCTACAAAACAGCTGTCAAACTTTGTTAGCTCAATAATATGATGCACAGGAGTTTAGTATTCTGCAAAAGAATGTAAAGACTAATTTCTTCTTAATTTCATTTGTTGCTGATATCGTTTTTTTAGAAGTTGGAAAGTTTTCAATTGGCCGCATCATTAAATATAAACGGTTTCTAAATAAAATTCTAGTTAATTAGGGCCAGTGATAGCTCAGTGGTTAAGGTACTGGACTAGTAAACAGAAGGTTGCCGGTTCAAGCCCCACCACCAAGTTGCCACTGTTGGGTCCCTGACCAAGCCCCTTAACCCTCAATTGCTCATCGTGTTCCGCTCATTGTGTAAGTCGCTTTGGATAAAAGCGTCTGCTATATGCTGAAAATGTGTTTGTATTGACACAATTAAAACTCATATTTAATCGCAATACATAATGTATTAGGCCATAGATCTGTTTTAGACTGTTGTCAGAAATGTTCAGACTATGTTACTAGAAATAATAAAAATACTGCTCAAGCTCATTCTTGAAAGGCCGGATTCTGAAGTTATGTTAATTTAGACATACATTTTTGCACACAGATAAAGTGAGCATTTCAACACATTCACCATGAATGATGTGTATATGAAACAAGAAAATTGCCCTGTTTGACAATGAGCTTAACAGGACACAGGAGATTTCCCCTGTGAACATTTACTGATCATTACTGTAAAACTTATTCATCAAGGGGGACATACAATGTGATTGTTAAATGTAATTCTCATGTGGTTTTGATACAAAACATTTTTGATTGAAATATATACAGCAAAAATTTTATTGTGCCATTCAGTTTACCATTATAAACATGGATTACATTAAATTACAGTAGTGTTTAAGAAATCTGCCATTAATAGTTACAGATCAATGATTTAGTTTACATGCTTTATTTTACTCTCAACATATATAAAAACAAAATAAATATTTTCATATCCACGGGTTAAACAGGTTTTACTTAACCGGTAAATTGTACGGCTTACATAATAGTTTATCGTACAGCCTGCTTTAGTCATATTTAAAGATCATACGACTAAAAGTATCCATGTAAGTATGTGCTCGCAGTAGGGTTGTAGATAAATTCAGTTGTTTAAAGCGGTCCGATTTCTTGTTTCTAGGGTCTTACTTTCTCACAAAGTTACCATCATAGCATATCACCAAACAAGCGGCTAACAAATAGTTGTGTTTGTTGGGTGAATACATTTGTACATTTTTAATAGTGACTGAATATATGTGTGCTTGTTCATTTAAAATAAAAAAATCAATGCTTTTCTGTTTACATTTATAAACACAACACAGTTAGACATTTCTGTAATTTCTACAGTTATTAACCACATACCACACAGTAAAATACTGCAAATAGTTTTTACAGTACATAACAGTATTTTATTTTACAGTAACTTAATGTTACTGTAATTGCATTTTACAGTAACACCACAGTAAAAACTTAGGTTAACTGTACAATACTGTAATTATTTGTTAAATTTAATTTAAAATTTTAAAAAACTCTGTAAATTGTACTTATTTGACTTATAACTTACACAATACGGCTATTTAATCCACACAGACAATTATTGCAACATATCAAATTCTTTATTTAAATCACTGCAAATGCTTAAAGCACTTTCAACAAAAACGTGTACAAGTACAGAATTTCCTTAAAAACATTCTTACTTTAATCCATGCAACTTTCAAAATACATTTAAAACAACACATTTAAAATAACACAATTTGCATTAACTTAACATGTACAAAATTCATGTTAATTCATATTACAGAAAAACACTTTTACTGTTAAATAAATCAGTATTGAATGCATAGTACAACAATGAACAATGAATCTAGATAAAGTTACATTAGAAATAACACAAGAGCTTCAGAAATGCAGGGTTACAGAAACACAGTAGTTTTGGTATAAAACTCAACACTGTCGACTCACATACCCGACTTAACATGAAATGAACCGTGTTCCTAGGTAGATCCTGGGTAGCAAACGCAGCGAGGTAAACCACTTCTCAACCTGCAACCTGCTTTGTTCTTTTCCCTTAACAATCCATTCAGCATTGTTCACCTGTAATCACAGAAAGATCATCTTTAACAGTTCTATGCAATTCAATACAGTATCCTCAAAATAAATCGAATCTTTCTGAAAAATACAATGTTTTGTAAGGATCCTGTGGCGACTGTTAAACGATGTCACAGTTTACAGCGTCGCAGGAGACTATGCTAGCGCTGTCGTGTCGTAAATTTCACCTAACCTGACTAACTTAGCTTTTTAAACATGAAACTCACAGTCATTTGTACAATGGAACATTTACTTGTTTTACTTTGGAAAAAAGTTGCCGACAAGTAATGCTAACGCTCCTATAGTGCACAACAGACCCGATAACCGTGACTAGTGTTAATTTATTGTCCTAACTGTCGTAGACTCTTTACCTTTATTTTTTGCTGGTTCCCAGTTTTGGTGTAAAAAATCCTCTTCAAGGGTCAGCACCCCTGCTGCTCTACTGCGGCTCCATCCATCATAGCCGAACTGTTTCTGTGTGCGCGCCTCTCCTAAACTCCTTCCCGCAAAACTTGAGATAATGTGGTGGTTCCAAAGCTGAACCGTTAGGCAAACAATGTCAGTTCAAAACTCTCACAGCTGAAAATTAGGTTGAAACTTGTCAATAAAATCGTTTGGCGCCAAAGGTAATTACAGTAATTTACCTCAATGTAAAAAATACAGTAAATCTCTGTATTCAGTATTTGGCATCAGGCAAAATTGTCATAATGCAGTGGAAAATACTGTTATGTACTGTAAAAACTATTTGCAGTATTTTACTGTGTGGTATGTGGTTAATAACTGTAGAAATTACAGAAATGTCTAACTGTGTTGTGTTTATAAATGTAAACAGAAAAGCATTGATTTTTTTATTTTAAATGAACAAGCACACATATATTCAGTCACTATTAAAAATGTACAAATGTATTCACCCAACAAACACAACTATTTGTTAGCCGCTTGTTTGGTGATATGCTATGATGGTAACTTTGTGAGAAAGTAAGACCCTAGAAACAAGAAATCGGACCGCTTTAAACAACTTAATTTATCTACAACCCTACTGCGAGCACATACTTACATGGATACTTTTAGTCGTATGATCTTTAAATATGACTAAAGCAGGCTGTACGATAAACTATTATGTAAGCCGTACAATTTAAGTTAAGTAAAACCTGTTTAACCCGTGGATATGAAAATATTTATTTTGTTTTTATATATGTTGAGAGTAAAATAAAGCATGTAAACTAAATCATTGATCTGTAACTATTAATGGCAGATTTCTTAAACACTACTGTAATTTAATGTAATCCATGTTTATAATGGTAAACTGAATGGCACAATAAAATTTTTGCTGTATATATTTCAATCAAAAATGTTTTGTATCAAAACCACATGAGAATTACATTTAACAATCACATTGTATGTCCCCCTTGATGAATAAGTTTTACAGTAATGATCAGTAAATGTTCACAGGGGAAATCTCCTGTGTCCTGTTAAGCTCATTGTCAAACAGGGCAATTTTCTTGTTTCATATACACATCATTCATGGTGAATGTGTTGAAATGCTCACTTTATCTGTGTGCAAAAATGTATGTCTAAATTAACATAACTTCAGAATCCGGCCTTTCAAGAATGAGCTTGAGCAGTATTTTTATTATTTCTAGTAACATAGTCTGAACATTTCTGACAACAGTCTAAAACAGATCTATGGCCTAATACATTATGTATTGCGATTAAATATGAGTTTTAATTGTGTCAATACAAACACATTTTCAGCATATAGCAGACGCTTTTATCCAAAGCGACTTACACAATGAGCGGAACACGATGAGCAATTGAGGGTTAAGGGGCTTGGTCAGGGACCCAACAGTGGCAACTTGGTGGTGGGGCTTGAACCGGCAACCTTCTGTTTACTAGTCCAGTACCTTAACCACTGAGCTATCACTGGCCCTAATTAACTAGAATTTTATTTAGAAACCGTTTATATTTAATGATGCGGCCAATTGAAAACTTTCCAACTTCTAAAAAAACGATATCAGCAACAAATGAAATTAAGAAGAAATTAGTCTTTACATTCTTTTGCAGAATACTAAACTCCTGTGCATCATATTATTGAGCTAACAAAGTTTGACAGCTGTTTTGTAGGCAGAGCAGTATAAGTGAATGTTTAGACTTCTTAAGTTTGAGGTGTAAATGTTATTTCACTTTTTTTTTCTTTTCTTTTCTTTTTTCTTTTTCTTTTTTTTTTTGTGTTAATCTTACAGTTACAATCATGTATTTCTTTTTTTTTATTTCAAGCAAGATTCTAGATATGATAAACATATTTAGTTAAAATCAATAGATGATGCTTTACAAAGTCTTGTTAATTACTAACTATACATAATTGTATGAACAATACATTTTAAAGTTTATTTGTTCACCGACATCCGATCTAGTCTTCAGTCGCAATCAGTTTGCATGATCACAAAAGTGACCTTATCTGACGAATGTGGCCTGTCTGTCTTGACTGTATTTTTCTTTGGTTTTATTGCCTACGGCAGTTTGTAAAATGTTTTGTATTTAGTTGTAGCGAGAACTTATAGCTTTATCGGTTGATGTAAAAACATTTAAATAATTCTTTAAGACATTAATATTTATAAACAATAATAATAAGCACCCCAAATACAATGGACTTAACAAAAAACTTCACAGCATTATTGATAACCTAGTATATGTAGTGAACAATAATTAACTAGAATAATTAAACAACATATGTGGTGCATGTACTGAGTTAAGAGTTTTGTCACTTTAAATAGTGATCCTGTGTGACTTTTCATACTTTGGCTTGTACTACTGCTGTGTTGTGAAGAATATGTTAAAAGTTAAAAGTATAACTGTGCCAGCATTAATGTTTCTCATTTTGATGTATACAGGAAAATGTGTGCTCTTATGTTAGAGGAATAAATTATAACCTTATATTATGCACCATTCTATAGCATTAGTGATTACAATGGACAATAATCTTAAATCTTTCCTGTACCAAGAAAAGAACAATAACAACAAAAAACAATGACTTATGTAAATGTATTACCTACCCAGCCACCTCATTAGCATCACACCTTCTTACAACATGATTAGACCCAAACAAATATGTTGATAACCACAGGCGAAATTTATGGCTGCATCGCTTTAAGAAAGTGTAGTTGGGAAAAACCTTGTGTGAAACTGGTTAATGATTAACATAATATTATTTTTTACACAAAACGCTGTACAAAATGTGTAGCAAGCTAACTACTTTAATGCAAAAACAGCAAGTTAAAGCATCTTAAATACTACAACAATAATAATAATAATATTAAATAACTCTATTTATATAACTTTTTCACAACGATACTTATGATAGGTATATAACGAATAAGAGGAAAACATAAAAAACAGTAAAAGATGGATGAAGAAAAGTAATGAGCTGTGAAGAAGAAAGTTTTTAGTTGATCTTTGAAGAAAGAGATGGAAGAGCAGAACAGAAATTGTGGGAGAGAGTGGGGTCCAGAGTTTGAATGCAATAGATATGAATGACGGATGCACCATCCACATTCGAACAAAGACTGGAAAAGTTTTGGGGGCAACAAGCAAGATTTCATTTGTATTTTAAGTTGTAATTGTTTTAAGTGTAATTAGTGGTTTAGCAATACAGCTATAGGTGTATTATAAAGTTATATATGTGTTATACATGTATAAAAATGTATTTGGTAACTTTTTCATTTTGTGATTAAGTATTTATCTAGTGTGTAGTTTTGTAGGTTAATAAGCTAATAAGAAAATGTATGTGAAACCTTTATCCACATTGTATAAAACTATATTTGACAGCACAATCACTTGCTAAATCCCAGAACCTATAGAGGAGGTGGGAGAAAGGAGTATGATAGCCAAGTTGTCATGGTGTAATAACAATTTATGTATTTATTTACAAAAAGTGCAATAACCTAATATATTTGCATATTTCTAATGAATATATTATTGTTAGATATTTTTTTGAGTAAATAACTACACACTATGTATGCAATATTTTCTAATGTATATATTATTGTTAGATGTTTTTTAGAGTAAACAACTACACACTATGTGAGCAATATTTTTTCTTAGTTGTATTTCTTTCCATTTTTTTCTTGTCTTCATACTGCTGTAACAAGTTAATTTCCCTAAGGGGTTCATAAAGTCTTATCTTATCTTAATGTATTTTGCCGTTCACAAAAAATAAAATCTCTTGGTTAAAAAATGTCTTCAGTCTTAGGAAAATGTAGTTTTAGTGTCTTAGGAAAGGGGGCTATAGTTTAATGTTAAAAAAAAAGCAGCACTATACCTTAAACATTGCCTTATTCGTGATGGTCTGTGTGTGCGTTTGTGTGTGGGGTGTGTATGTGTGTGTGTGTGTGTGTGTGTGTTTATGATTGTTGTGTTGGTCTGTGAAGAAAAACTAAGTATCTCATATATTTGTTTTATTAAAAATTTAATTTAAAATATAATTTTATATTTAGTTATCATTAATCAAATGATGTTTGCTTTAAGACACTAACTTAAAGCGCTTTTGTGTCTGAGTAGTGGTGGAGTGATGCGGGATGTGTAAGTGACTGTGTTGTTGTTTCTTTTAACAAACAAAACAGGGGTAGGCAGTGATTGTCTTTTGTTTATCCACAATCGTCATAACCACCCCCGAGAATCAAATAGGTTATTTTAACATCCTTAAAGTGGTTGCAATACCGGATGCCATATGCTTTGACATCTTTTTCTCCTTGGTGCAAAAACCAGTTTGGTTTCACGAACACAAGAACTAACAATCGGTGTAACTGTAAAATATCTAAAAAGATTTAGCAGTCTGTGTGATATGGGGTTTCGTAAACCTTTGGAAATGTGTTTGTGCCCCACCATTTGTGGGGTGAGGGTGTACATCTGCAAATCCTTTGTAGTAAAGATAACCCCTAGCCTTAAAACTAAACCTTAAACATTAACATATATAGAGACATCGCACCTAAGTGTCTTTTAATGTTAGAAACCTATGAAGCGCCCCTAAACAGATAAACCTTGTGTGTGGAGTGGTAGGGGGTCTGTGGTTTGGGTGGTTTGTTGGCCTGTGAAGAAAAACTGAGTATCTCATTTATTTGTTTATTATACATTTTATTTTAAAATATAAATTTATATTTAGTTAGCATTAATCAATGATACATACTTTAAAACGATAGCTTATATCACTTATGTGTCTGAGTAGTGGTGGAGTGTTGTGTAGGTGTATGTGTATGTGTATGTGTTTGATGTTTCTTTTAACAGACTAAACAATGCTTGTCTCTTTACTCTTTATTAGACCTACAATCATCGTAAGCCACAGATTCAAATAGGTTTTATTTTAACTTTCCTTAAAATACTTGCTATACATACTACCATCGCATTGACATATCTTTTTCTCGTTGATGCAAAACCGATTTGGCATCACGAACACTAGGCCCTACATTAGTGCTGCTGTAAAATACTTAAAATGTGTCTGATTTACATATACGTTAGCCATTTTAAAGCTTTTTGCCCTAGAATTCCAACAGTATACGGCTACTTAAACACTATATACAGACATTGTTACAAAATGGGGTTTTGTAAAAACTTCAATGTTAAAAACCTAGGTGTGTGTATGTGGTTGTATGTGCGTGTGTGTGTGTGTGTGTTTGGGTTGGGAGGTGGGGTGTGTGTGGGTTGGGGAGGTGTATGTGTGTGTGTGTGTGTGTGTGTGTGTGTGTGTTTATGCTTGTTGTGTTGACCTGTGAAGAAAAACTATGTATCTCATTTATTTAAAATATAATTTTATATTTAGTTGGTATTAATCAAATGATGTTTGCTTTAAGACACCAACACAAATCGCTTTTGTGTCTGAGTAGTTTGGAGTGTGCTAGGGGTGGGAGGGTGAGTGGGGTGGGAGAGGCGGGTGGGCGGATGGGGCTGGGTGGGTTGGGGGAGGCGGGTCCGGTGGGCGTTCCATACTATGTCAGTCAACATGATCTGTCAATCAAACTAGCCTGTCGCTCACAGAGGTGGGGGCAAGGGGTCATAAATCAGGGTCATAAATCATATTTTTGACAGTTAGTGCATTATATATACTACTAATATCCATTTCAACAAAGTGAATAGAATGTACGATAACTCCAAAACAATAAAGAACTGTTTTACAAAAAAACCTTAATATCCGATTCGAATAATTCAACATGGAGAATTTATAGATATCTATTACAACATTATTATGTATTAGGCTGCACATAGTTATTGTAGAGGTACTACATTCATTCCAACTCAATTTACTGCAGTCCATTCGAAACGGATGGTTATGATTACTTGGTGTTGAATATGTGTTAGATATGGGTGTCCGATAATTATTTGAAGCGTGCGTCGGCAAACCATCAAGTCCGTTTTATGTAAACTAGAAATGTGCACAAAGCACCAACACTTTAGAGAACTGTGCTACAAGCGCGAGTCCAAAGCTTAATTTGCGCCTTATACTGTCCAATTCAAAAAAGTAATAAGAATTTACAAAAACACTAACAAACTGTGTTTAAAGCGCTTCTTTGTGCTAGCCTGCAGCTGACAACTCATTTTGTAATGACTTTTTTCAAAGAGAGGAGAACGCACAAACCAAAACACTACAGAACTGGGCCAAATGCGGGAGTCCAAGGTTTTATATGCACCATAAACTGTCTAATTCAATGAAATAAGAATGTACAAAAACACTACCGAACTACGTTTAAAGCGCTTCTTTGTGCTAGTCTTACGCTGACAACTCATTTTGTAATGTCACTATTAAAAAAGAGAGGAGAACGCACAAACACAACAAAAAAACTACAGAACTGTGCTTCAAGCACATCAATTAACTTGTCTGACGTTGAAAATGCTTCAGGAAGTGTCCATATCAACTAAGTTATACGAATGTACAAAACACCAGTAAAATTTAAAACTGGGCTTCAAAACTTCTCTGAGATTGTCTGACGCCTATGAATTCGGCAACGTCACTGTATAACAAAGTGATATGAATTCACAAAAACATTAAAAGTCACTAGGACAATAAAATACATTCATTGATTTTGTCTGACTCTAAAAATAAATTTTACGTTGTCACTTTTACAAGTGATAAAAACAGCACAAAATACTAAAGAACTGTTATTAAAAGCGCTTATTTGAACCTGTCTAACGCTGAAATTGCATTTTTTAATGTAATGCATTTTGTAAAGCACAACACTAACAAAACACTACAGAGCTGGGCTATAAGGGCGAGTCCAAAGCTTTGATTGCACTTTAAATTGTCCAATTCAACAAAGTAATTAGAATGTTCAAAAACATTAACGAACTGTGCTTAAAGAGCTTCTTTGAACTAGTCTGACGCTGACAACTCATTTTGTAATGTCACTACTAACAAAGAGATGAGAATGCACAAACACACCAGAACACTACAGAACTGTGCCGAGAGACTTTTTATTAGATTGTCTGACACAAAAATCTGTTAATGTATTGTCCATAACAACAAAGTAATGGAAATGTACAAAAACACTAAAACAACTCAGAACAGTTCTTAAAGCAAAGTATTAATCTTGTCTCACGCCGATAATGCATTAGGAAATATCCATTTCAACAAAGTGAATAGAATGTACGAGAACTCCAAAACAATAAAGAACTGTGTTACAAAAAAAACCCTAATATCAGATTTAAATAATTCAACATGGAGAATTTATAGATATCTATCACAACATTATTATGTATTAGGCTGCACATAGTTATTGTAGAGGTACTACATTCATTCAAACTACCCTCAATTTACTGCAGTCCATTCGAAACGGATGGTTATGATTACTTGGTGTTGAATATGTGTTAGATATGGGTGTGCGATAATTTTTTGAAGCGTGCGTCGGCACACCATCAAGTCCGTTTTATGCAAACTAGAAATGTGCACAAAGCACCAACACTTTAGAGAACTGTGCTAAAAGCGCGAGTCCAAAGCTTAATTTGGGCTTTATACTGTACAATTAAAAAAAGTAATAAGAATGTACAAAAACACTAACAAACTGTGCTTAAAGCGCTTCTTTGTGCTAGCCTGAAGCTGACAACTCATTTTGAAATGACTTTTTTCAAAGAGAGGAGAACGCACAAACACACCAAAACAGTACAGAACAGTGCCTAAATCACTGCCCGGGCAGTGCCTAAACCACTTCAATCACTTCATTAATCATGTCTGACTCTAAAAATAAATGTTGCAATTTAACTTTCACAAGAGTGAAAAGAAAGCACAAAACACTAAAGAACTTTTCTCAAAAGCGCTGATTTGAACTCATCTAACGCTGAATATGCATTTTGTAAAGTAATGCATTTTGTAAAGCACAACACTACCGAAACACTACAGAACTGGGCAAAAAGCGCGAGTCCAAGGCTTTATATGCACCATAAACCTTCTAATTCAATGAAATAAGAATGTACAAAAACACTACCGAACTTTGTTTAAAGCGCTTCTTTGTGCTAGTCTTACGCTGACAACTCATTTTGTAATGTCACTATTAAAAAGAGAGGAGAACGCACAAACACAACAAAAAAACTACAGAACTGTGCTTCAAGCACATCAATTAACTTGTCTGACGTTGAAAATGCTTCAGGAAGTGTCCATATCAACTAAGTTATACGAATGTACAAAACACCAGTAAAATTTAAAACTGGGCTTCAAAACTTCTCTGAGATTGTCTGACGCCTATGAATTCGGCAACGTCACTGTATAACAAAGTGATATGAATTCACAAAAACATTAAAAGTCACTAGGACAATAAAATACATTCATTGATTTTGTCTGACTCTAAAAATAAATTTTACGTTGTCACTTTTACAAGTGATAAAAACAGCACAAAATACTAAAGAACTGTTATTAAAAGCGCTTATTTGAACCTGTCTAACGCTGAAATTGCATTTTTTAATGTAATGCATTTTGTAAAGCACAACACTAACAAAACACTACAGAGCTGGGCTATAAGGGCGAGTCCAAAGCTTTGATTGCACTTTAAATTGTCCAATTCAACAAAGTAATTAGAATGTTCAAAAACATTAACGAACTGTGCTTAAAGAGCTTCTTTGAACTAGTCTGACGCTGACAACTCATTTTGTAATGTCACTACTAACAAAGAGATGAGAATGCACAAACACACCAGAACACTACAGAACTGTGCCGAGAGACTTTTTATTAGATTGTCTGACACAAAAATCTGTTAATGTATTGTCCATAACAACAAAGTAATGGAAATGTACAAAAACACTAAAACAACTCAGAACAGTTCTTAAAGCAAAGTATTAATCTTGTCTCACGCCGATAATGCATTAGGAAATATCCATTTCAACAAAGTGAATAGAATGTACGAGAACTCCAAAACAATAAAGAACTGTTTTACAAAAAAACCCTAATATCAGATTCGAATAATTCAACATGGAGAATTTATAGATATCTATTACAACATTATTATGTATTAGGCTGCACATAGTTATTGTAGAGGTACTTTATTCATTCAAACTACCCTCAATTTACTGCAGTCCATTCGAAACGGATGGTTATGATTACTTGGTGTTGAATATGTGTTAGATATGGGTGTGCGATAATTATTTGAAGCGTGCGTCGGCAAACCATCAAGTCCGTTTTTTGTAAACTAGAAATGTGCACAAAGCACCAACACTTTAGAGAACTGTGCTAAAAGCGCGAGTCCAAAGCTTAATTTGCGCCTTATACTGTCCAATTCAAAAAAGTAATAAGAATGTACAAAAACACTAACAAACTGTGTTTAAAGCGCTTCTTTGTGCTAGCCTGCAGCTGACAACTCATTTTGTAATGACTTTTTTCAAAGAGAGGAGAACGCACAAACCAAAACACTACAGAACTGGGCCAAATGCGGGAGTCCAAGGTTTTATATGCACCATAAACTGTCTAATTCAATGAAATAAGAATGTACAAAAACACTACCGAACTACGTTTAAAGCGCTTCTTTGTGCTAGTCTTACGCTGACAACTCATTTTGTAATGTCACTATTAAAAAAGAGAGGAGAACGCACAAACACAACAAAAAAACTACAGAACTGTGCTTCAAGCACATCAATTAACTTGTCTGACGTTGAAAATGCTTCAGGTAGTGTCCATATCAACTAAGTTATACGAATGTACAAAACACCAGTAAAATTTAAAACTGGGCTTTAAAACTTCTCTGAGATTGTCTGACGCCTATGAATTCGGCAACGTCACTGTATAACAAAGTGATATGAATTCACAAAAACATTAAAAGTCACTAGGACAATAAAATACATTTATTGATTTTGTCTGACTCTAAAAATAAATTTTACGTTGTCACTTTTACAAGTGATAAAAACAGCACAAAATACTAAAGAACTGTTATTAAAAGCGCTTATTTGAACCTGTCTAACGCTGAAATTGCATTTTTTAATGTAATGCATTTTGTAAAGCACAACACTAACAAAACACTACAGAGCTGGGCTATAAGGGCGAGTCCAAAGCTTTGCTTGCACTTTAAATTGTCCAATTCAACAAAGTAATTAGAATGTTCAAAAACGTTAACGAACTGTGCTTAAAGAGCTTCTTTGAACTTGTCTGACGCTGACAACTCATTTTGTAATGTCACTACTAACAAAGAGATGAGAATGCACAAACACACCAGAACACTACAGAACTGTGCCGAGAGACTTTTTATTAGATTGTCTGACACAAAAATCTTTTTATGTATTGTCCATCACAACAAAGTAATGGAAATGTACAAAAACACTAAAACAACTCAGAACAGTTCTTAAAGCAAAGTATTAATCTTGTCTCACGCCGATAATGCATTAGGAAATATCCATTTCAACAAAGTGAATAGAATGTACGAGAACTCCAAAACAATAAAGAACTGTGTTACAAAAAAAAAAACCTAATATCCGATTCGAATAATTCAACATGGAAAATTAATAGATATCTTTCACAACATAATAGTATTAGGCTGCACATAGTTATTGTAGAGGTACTACATTCATTCAAACTACCCTCAATTTACTGCAGTCCATTCGAAACGGATGGGCTCATGATTACTTGGTGTTGAATATGTGTTAGATATGGGTGTGCGATAATTATTTGAAGCGTGCGTCGGCACACCATCAAGTCCCTTTTATGTAAACTAGAAATGTGCACAAAGCACCAACACTTTAGAGAACTGTGCTAAAAGCGCGAGTCCAAAGCTTAATTTGCGCCTTATACTGTCCAATTCAAAAAAGTAATAAGATGTAAAAAAACACCAACAAACTGTGCTTAAAGCGCTTCTTTGTGCTAGCCTGAGGCTGACAACTCATTTTTTAATGACTTTTTTCAAAGAAAGGAGAACGCACAAACACACCAAAACAATACAGAAAAGTGCCTAAATCACTGCCCGGGCAGTGCCTAAACCACTTCAATCACTTCATTAATCATGTCTGACTCTAAAAATAAATGTTGCAATTTAACTTTCACAAGAGTGAAAAGAAATCACAAAAACACTAAAGAACTTTTCTCAAAAGCGCTGATTTGAACTCATCTAACGCTGAATATGCACTTTGTAATGTAATGCATTTTATAATGCACAACACTACCAAAACAGTACAGAACTGGGCCAAAAGCGCGAGTCCAAGGCTCTATATGCACCATAAACTGTCTAATTCAATGAAATAAGAATGTAAAAAAACACTACCGAACTTTGTTTAAAGCGCTTCTTTGTGCTAGTCTTACGCTGACAACTCATTTTGTAATGTCACTATTAAAAAAGAGAGGAGAACGCACAAACACAACAAAAAAACTACAGAACTGTGCTTCAAGCACATCAATTAACTTGTCTGACGTTGAAAATGATTTAGGAAGTGTTCATATCAACTAAGTTATACGAATGTACAAAACACCAGTAAAATTTAAAACTGGGCTTTTAAACTTCTCTGAGATTGTCTGACGCCTATGAATTCGGCAACGTCACTGTATAACAAAGTGATATGAATTTACAAAAACATTAAAAGTTACTAGGACAATAAAATACATTCATTGATTATGTCTGACTCTAAAAATAAATTTTACGTTGTCACTTTTACAGGTGATAAAAACAGCACAAAATACTAAAGAACTGTTATTAAAAGCGCTTATTTGAAGCTGTCTAACGCTTAAAATGCATTTTTTAATGTAATGCATTTTGTAAAGCACAACACTAACAAAACACTACAGAGCTGGGCTATAAGCACGAGTCCAAACTATTGCTTGCACTATAAATTATCCAATTCAACAAAGTAATAAGAATGTACAAAAACATTAACGAACTGTGCTTAAAGAGCTTCTTTGAACTAGTCTGACGCTGACAACTCATTTTGTAATGTCACTATTAACAAAGAGATGAGAATGCACAAACACACCAAAACACTACAGAACTGTGCCGAGAGACTTTTTATTAGATTGTCTGACACAATAATCTGTTTATGTATTGTCCATAACAACAAAGTAATGGAAATGTACAAAAACACTAAAACAACTCAGAACAGTTCTTAAAGCAAAGTATTAATCTTGTCTCACACCGATAATGCATTAGGAAATATCCATTTCAACAAAGTGAATAGAATGTACGAGAACTCCAAAACAATAAAGAACTGTGTTACAAAAAAAACCTTAATATCCGATTTGAATAATTCAACATGGAGAATTTATAGATATCTATCACAACATTATAGTATTAGGCTGCACGGGCACGTGCACAGATAGACCCCTAGTGGTGCTCAAGTACCTGCCCATTTGCCCTGGATGAGAAAAGTGCCCTTTCTGCTGGAGCCCAATTTTTTTCTACATTCATCAATATTTAAAAATAAAAATTACCCTCTCTGTCATCAATTCCCCCCAAAAGTGTTTTGATATCTGACGGGCATTTATTTGAGTTCTTGTGAGAATTCTGCCACGATCTGATCCGCGGCGTGCACAAGCTCCCGCCTTGCCCCTCCCTCCTCCTCCTCCGGTTAGCACTCATGCAGTGCTGAGCATCAGGCCAAACCGCTGCTACACACTTCTCCTCCGACCCGCAGCATCAGACAGACAGGTAATGACAGTGTTTCATACAAAGAGCATCCATGCATAACTCAGAGCACACACGTTTTGTACTCATGAGTCATGAAATACATGATTTCAAAGCCTTGTCCTGTCAGGTGGAAAAGACCAGGACCCAAAATGTTGAGTTGTAAAAAATTATACTTTATTTTTTACTAAGAAAATGAGCTATAACAAACAAAAGGAATAAGAAAACAAAGAACAAAACGAGAACTAAAGAAGATCGGGCGAACCTCGATCTACGCCGCTAAATGCAGGCGACCGCGCGCAATAATGAAACCAAAACTGAAAACATGGTCAGTAGCGCTGTTCACGGGCTAATAGCGTGCTGAAGAAACTAAGGGGCGCAGCGTTCATAAAGCGCCGCCGTTCAGTGTGGTGAGCGGTGCGTCAGACACAGCGAAGCTCACAACTCGCTGGAGCGAACTTGTCAAGACGCGTCCGGCAACGTTAACAGTCAGGAAGGACCATCCATGCTGGGAGGCTGCAGATCCGAAAAAGTAGAGCACACATTCTCACACACACACACACACAGAGATCAGAGATAATAAAAGCACGCTCTCGGTGTGGATGCAGGGTTCGGAATCGAACCGGAGTTGCTGACTGCGGAGCCCAACGCTCTACTCGCTAGTCCAAACGGCTTGTGACGTGCTGAACTCCCCAACACCCAAAACGTTGAGCGAATAAGGGTTAGGCTGAACTGCGACAAACCACGCCACAGAAAGCCAGCTAACAAACTCCCAAAGAAAACCAGCACGAGGGCTGCGCAAGCTGCACCAAACTTTCCCTACTAAAGAAGGATTGCAGCTTACACACCCGACCGTTCTAGAAAACGCCCGGGGTACCTTCTGACCCTAACAAAAATGCGTGAATGCGCAGCCAACCAACATGCAACCAACAATATCAAAAGGTGCGACAAGCCGCCGCTGCGCAGTACCTGCTTAAGTAAGGCAGGTACAGCTGCAGTATGGCGCCACATCAATGTCAAAACTAGAGGGCGCAACTTTTAACATTTCGCGTGTGTAAATATCCCTCTCACGAGTGCAAATGCAAGCACAAAAAGAGGAATTGCGTGCACACTGATCATAAAATCGCTCTCAAACTGTCTTTTTCACTCTCGAATGTTGTTTTTCTGCTCGATTGCATTGTTGTGCTCGAGTGCGAAAGCAAATTCCGCTCGGCTGCTCTTTCTGCGTGAGAGAAGTTTTTGCGCTTAAGTTTTGAAAGGGGTGGTTTTGACAGTTTGGGGGCGGAGTCAGGGCTGTCTCTATCAGCGAATGCTATTGGCTCTATGCATGCAAGCTCTGTGACGTGTTTCTGTTTAGCTTTAGTCGGACAGTCTAGCTTCTGGTTTGTGAGAACCCCCGGCAAAGTTCTAAACGCAACATGTTGTATATCGGTGATATTCTCAGGGTTCATGTTGAACGCTGCATTCGACAGGTAAAAGAGCATAAGTTGCTCGACACAGTGATTGCTATGTTTGTTTACTGTGTTTTGCCTGCATGTGAACTATCGGATTGGACCACTTGACAAGGCATGAAGCTAAACACTCGCCTTTATCTGCAATTTTTTTAAAGAACGTGTACATTAAAATATTGTAAATATATATTATAGTTTATACTCTATTTCTGTGTTTAAACAAATATTATTATGTAAACATATCTTTTATATCTACACTCTTTGATTATTTTATCAGTTCTACAATTACAGACTGTAGTTCATCTGTTTCTCTCTATACTGTGTTAGCCTCTTTTTTGTTCTTAATAATCAGGACCACCACAGAGCAGGTATTATTTGGGTGGTGGATCATTCTCAGCACTGCAGTGACACTGACATGGTGGTGGTGGGTTAGTGTGTGTTGTGCTGGTATGAGTGGATCAGATACAGCAGCGCTGCTGGAGTTTTTTAATATCATGTCCACTTACTGTCCACTCTATTAGACACTCCTACCTAGCTGGTCCACCTTCGCTCATCTATTGCTGCTGTTTGAGTTAGTCATCTTTTAGACCTTCATCAGTGGTCACAGGACGCTGCCCAGGGGGTGCTGTATTTATCATCTTATTTACTCATACCAGCACAACACACACTAACACACCACCACCATGTCAGTGTCACTGCAGTGCTGAGAATGATCCACCACCTAAATAATACCTGCTCTGTGGGGGTCCTGATTATTTAAGAACAGAGTGAAAGGGGGGCTAACAATGCATGCAGAGAAACAGATTACAGGCAGTAATTGTAGAACTACAAAGTGCTTCTATATGGTAAGTGGAGCTGATCAAATGGACAGTGAGTGTAGAAACAAGGAGGTGGTTTTAATGCTATGGCTGATCAGTGATAGATAGATAGATGGATGGATGGATAGATAGATATCAGAAGAAACAATAAATGAGCTGGTGTTTCAATACTTGTCCATATTGAGTGTGTAAAACAGTTTATCTCCACCTTTGCCGTTTCTCAAGTTTTGTGAATCTGGCAGTTGTTTAGCATTTCATTCATGATGAATAGACCACTTGAATGGTGTTAAAGACTTAAATAAAATCTTTTTACATTTAACTTTAAATGAAAGTCATTTTTTTCTCTTTTGTAACATGATACAAGGTTTTGAATTGAACAGCATATATATTTGATAGCCCATTGCTGCCAGCTTGATAACCTGCCGTAAGAAACATAAGAATAAAAAAATCAAAGTTTATCCTCACATTTACTACAAAAATGTTTTTTGGAGAAAGACATGTTAATACTGTAACATCAAATTAATCAATTGACATGAAAATTTAAAGGTCTGACATAACATTTGATAATAAATAAAAGATAACTCATTAATATATTGGCAAACAAAACTTTTTACACTTAATCAAAAGATTGAGGGTAAATTGGTAATATATCCAGTCAGATATGTTAAGTTTGTTTTATGTTTTATTAGGAATTTAAAGTCATGTTTTACACTTTGGTTACATTCATGACAGAAACGGTAGTTACTCATCACACAAGATTCATCAGTTCAATTCATCAGTTTTAATATCAAACACAGTCATGGACAATTTAGTGTCTCCAATTCACCTCACTTACACACTTCTGGACTGTGGGAGGAAACAGGAGCACCCGAAGGAAATCCACATGGATACAGGGAGAACATGAAAACTCCACAAAGAAATCCACCTGGGAATTGAACACACATACATTATATATATATAATATAAAACTGTCAAAACCACCCCTTTCAAAACTCGAGCGCAAAAACTTCTCTTGCGCAAAAACTTCTCTCACGCAGAAAGAGCAGCCGAGCGCAATTTGCTTTCGCGCACAAGCACAACAATGAAATCGACAGTTTGAGAGCGATTTTATGGTCAATGCGCACGCAATTCCTCTTTTTGTGCTCGCGAGTTTCACATTTGCACTTGCGAGAGGGATATTTACACACGCGAAATGTTAAAAGTTGCGCCCTCTAGTTTTGACATTGATGTGGCGCCATACTGCAGCTGTACCTGCCTTACTTAAGCAGGTACTGCGCAGCGGCGGCTTGTCGCACCTTTTGATATTGTTGGTTGCATGGCTGCGCATTCACGCATTTTTGTTAGGGTCAGAAGGTATCCCGGGCGTTTTCAAGAACGGTCGGGTGTGTAAGCTGCAAGGCTGAGGTAAACAGGGATCCTTCTTTAGTAGGGAGAGTTTGGTGCAGCTTGCGCAGCCCTCGTGCTGGTTTTCTTTGGGCGTTTGTTAGCTGGCTTTCTGTGGCGTGGTTTGTTGCAGTTCAGCCTAACCCTTATTCGCTCAACGTTTTGGGTGTTGGGGAGTTCAGCACGTCACAAGCCGGTTGGACTAGCGAGTAGAGCGTTGGGCTCCGCAGTCAGCAACTCCGGTTCGATTCCGATCCCTGCATCCACACCTAGAGCGTGTTTTTATTATCTCTGATCTCTGTGTGTGTGTGTGAGAGTGTGTGCTCTACTTTTTCAGATCGGCAGCCTCCCAGCATGGATGGTCCTTCCTGACTGGTAACGTTGCCGGACGCGTCTTGACAAGTTCGCTCCAGCGAGTTGTGAGCTTCGCTGTGTCTGACGCACCGCTCACCACACTGAACGGCGGCGCTTTATGAACGCTGCGCTCCTTAGTTTCTTCAGCACGCTATTAGCCCGTGAACAGCGCTACTGACTCTGAACCCAGCGATCGGGGTTCTCCGTGTTTTCAGTTTTGGTTTCATTATTGCGCGCAGTCGCCTGCATTTAGCGGCGTAGATCGGGGTTCGCCCGATCTTCTTTAGTTCTCGTTTTGTTCTTTGTTTTCTTATTCCTTTTGTTTGTTATAGCTCATTTTCTTAGTAAAAAATTAAGTATAATTTTTTACAACTCTGCATTTTGGGTCCTGGTCTTTTCCACCTGACAGGACAAGGCTTTGAAATCACGTATTTCATGACTCATGAGTACAAAACGTGTGTGCTATGAGTTATGCATGGATGCTCTTTGTATGAAACACTGTCATTACCTGTCTGTCTGATGCTGCGGGTCGGAGGAGAAGTGTGTAGCAGCGGTTTGGCCTGACGCTCAGCACTGCATGAGTGCTAACCGGAGGAGGAGGAGGGAGGGGCAAGGCGGGAGCTTGTGCGCTGCACGGATCAGATCGAGGCAGAATTCTCACAAGAACTCAAATAAATGCCCGTCAGATATCAAAACACTTTTGGAGGGAATTGATGACAGAGAGGGTAATTTTTATTTTTAAATATTGATGAATGTAGAAAAAAATTGGGCTCCAGCAGAAAGGGCACTTTTCTCATCCAGGGCAAATGGGCAGGTACTTGAGCACCACTAGGGGTCTATCTGTGCACGTGCCTGATCATATCTAACCGTCAGAGAGTCTCAACGCAGAACTTTTATACCCATTTCTGTAGTGTTTTGGTACTGTTGTGCTTCACAAAATGCATTACATTACAAAATGCATTTTAAGCGGCAGACAAGTTCAAATTAGCGCTTTTGAGAAAAGTTCGTTAGTTTTTTGTTTTTTCTTATCACTTGTGAAAGTTACTTTGCAACTATGAACTCATTTAGGTATCTTTCTGGAGACTTTTAGGGTTTTTTGTTAATTCGTAGAACTTTTTTATACAGTTCTGAGGGGTTTCGTGTTTTTGTTTGTTCAAAACACTTATTAATAGTAAGAACCTTAAAGAAACTCTTTAATCAAAGTTCTGTAGTGCTTTGGTTTTTTTTGTGCTCAATGCACATATCTTGAGTCAGATATGATTGATGAAGGGACCGTTTTGGAGAATTTTAATGTCTTTGTAAACTCGTGTTAATTTGTTATACAGTGAAATTTTTTGTGTTTTTGTAAATTCCTATTACAGTGACTAATTACACAGGACATTTTCACCGTTAGACAAAGTCAAAGCAGCGCTTTATGCCCAGTTCTGTAGAGTTTAGGTATTTTTTTGCCTTACAAATTGCATTACATCACAAAATGTATTTTCAGCGTTAGATAGGTTCAAATAAGCACTTTGAGAACAGTTCTTGAGTGGTTTGTGCTTTCTTATCATTCTTGTAAAAGTGTTACTACTAAATGCATTTTTAGCTTCAGACATGAAGTGATTTAGGCACTGTCTTAGAGACTTTTAATGTTTTTATGAATTTGAATTACATTGCCGAATTCATATTAAGCGTCAGACAATCTCAGAGAAGTTTTGAAGCCCAGTTTTAAATTGTACTGGTGTTTTGAACATTCTAATATTTTAGTTGATATGGACTTAATGCATTTTCAACGTCAGACAAGTTAACTGATGTGCTTGAAGCACAGTTCTGTAGGTTTTTGGTGTGTTTGTGCGTTCTCCTCTCTTTGTTAAAAGTGACATTACAAAATGAGTTAGCGTCAAACTAGCACAAATTACAGCGTTAAGTAAGTTCAAATTAACGCTTTTGAGAAAAGTTCTTTAGTATTTTGAGCTTTCTTATCACTCTTGTGAAAGAGAAATTGCAAAATTTATTTTTAGAGTCAGACATGATTAATGAAGTGATTGAATTGGTTTAGGTACTACCCGGGCTGTGATTTAGGCACTGTTCTGTACTGTTTTGGTTTGTTTGTTCATTCTCATCTCTTTTTTGATAGTGACATTACAAAAATAGTTGTCAGCGTCAGACTAGCACAAAGAAGCGCTTTAATCACAGTTCGTTAGTGTTTTTGTACAGTCTTATTTCTTTGTTGAATAGGACAATTTACAGTGCATATCAAGCTTTGGACTCGCGCTTTTAACCCAGTTCTGCAGTGTTTTGGTAGTGTTGTGCTTTACAAAATGATAAATTTAAATTAGCGCTTTGAGGCCAGAATCTCTGGCCAACTGGATCCATATGGATCCATTATGATTGGAAGACAAATAATTCTTAGAAAATGGAAATGACCAGGTATCCCATCTACACATGAATGGCAAAATGAACTGGCAAAAGTGGCAGCTTATGAGAGAATGTCATTCAGGCTCTGGCAGAGGATGGACGGATTTACTAAAAAATGGGGAAGATATTTAAGTTATTTAGAGAAGAAGAGGAAGAGATAGAATAAGATAATTGAATGTATGTAGTGGGGAGTTATTCATTTTACTGTATTTCAACCTATGAGGAACGGCATTAAAAATGTTAAGGTTTTTCAAAAATGATAAGGTTTTGTTTTTTTTTCTTTTGTGAGTTTATGAGGATACATGCTGTATTACTGTGTTTTTCGTTTGATGTTTTACTCTTTCTATGTTGACAGTTTTTTTTTTGTTGGGTTTTTATTTGTTTGTTTTTTGTTTTTTTTTACTTAAATTTTTACTCTTCGGTATATATGTCATGTAAAAAATGGCCACTTCCCAAAAACTGCTGTACAAATCCACAAAGTTGAATCAGTTAATCTGGACACAAGTTTGTTGTAGAGATACGTTTCGTCACTCAATCCGAATGACTTCTTCAGTCTGAGCTGGTGTTGAATACCCCAACCTTATATGCAGTTGATTTGCATAACAATGGAACCGGTGATCAGGTCCATATGAAATTCACAATGACCATTAATTACAATGGTCATGTGTGTCTTTCACACATGATTGGGGTAAAGCTCCAATTACGGCGTTGTAAGATGGTGAGAGATGTACTCCCAGGCCCCCTCCCCGGTTCAGAGATGGTCGTTCCCTCTTCACATAGATGGCCTCTTTGACTCCACGTTCAAACCAGCGTTCCTCCTTGTCAAGGATCTGCACATCTTCATCATTTAATGAGTGGCCGCTGGCTTGCAGGTGGGTGTAAACCGCAGAGTCCTGGCCAGAAGAGGTCGATCTTCTATGTTGGGCCATCCGTTTCGCCAGTGGCTGTTTAGTTTCCCCGATGTACAGATCCCGACAATCCTCCCGGCACCTAACAGCATACACTACGTTACTCTGTTTGTGTCGAGGAACCCCGTCCTTAGGGTGAACTAATTTCTGGCGTAGCGTGTTCTGGGGTTTGAAAGCAACTGAAAAACGGTGTTTGGAGAATATCCGTCTTAATTGTTCCGATACTCCCGCCACATACAGAATCACCACTGGTTTGCGCTTAGACCGCGGTTGTTCTTCTCCTCCCTTCGATCCACTGGAGTCGTGTTTGGGCATTTTTCCTGCTTTTACGAATGCCCAGTTCTTTTCCACTTCCTCCATGTACAAGTTTGCAACAATAGGTGAGACTGGGGACCCCATAGCACACCCAAGATCTTCAACAGATCACTGGAGCTGTGTGTTGTTCAGTCCTGTTTTAAATGCTCCACAATAATACCCATTCCCAAAAAGGCAACTACCACAGGACTAAATGACTACAGACCTGTTGCCCTGACCTCTGTGGTCATGAAGTCCTTTGAAAGACTGGTTCTCAACCACATTAAGGAAATCACGGACCCCCTGCTAGACCCCCTGCAATTTGCCTATCGGGCCAACCGGTCGGTGGACGATGCAGTGAACATGGGTCTCCACTTCATCCTCCAACACCTTGATCACCCGGAACTTCATCATCAGGAACTTATGCAAGAATTCTGTTCCTGGACTTCAGCTCAGCCTTCAACACAATTATTCCAGGACAATTACACAGCAAACTGACTGAACTCAGCGTACCAGCCTCCACCTGCTAGTGGATAACTGACTTTCTTACTGGCAGAAAACAGCAGGTGAGGCTGGGAATGTGTACTTCAGGGACCCGAACCATCAGCACGGGTGCCCCACAGGGTTGTGTACTCTCCCCACTGCTCTTCTCGCTGTACACAAATGACTGTACCTCCATGGACTCCTCTGTTAAAATCCTGAAGTTTGCAGATGACACTACAGTCATTGGTCTCATCAGTGACAGTGATGAGTCTGCTTATAGACGGGTGGTTGATCAGGTTGTCCTCTGGAGCAGTCAGAACAATCTGGAGCTGAACACAGCTAAAACAGTGGAGATGACCGTGGACTTCAGGAGGAGCCCCCCAACCCTGCCAGCACACTGTGATAGCTGTGGAGTCCTACAAGTTCCTGGGCACAACGATCTCCAAGGACCTGAAGTGGGACAGCAACATCAACTCCATCATCAAGAGGGCTCAACAGAGGATGTACTTTCTGTACCAGCTGAGGAAGTTCAACCTACCCCAAGAGCTGATGGTGCAGTTCTACACAGCCATCATAGAGTCCATCGTCACCACATCCATCACAGTGTGGGGCAGCGCTATCACAAAACATGACACCAGCGCATCATCAAGTCTGCAGAGAGGACCATCGGTGTAAAGCTGCCCACACTGCTGGACCTGCATGCCTCCAGAACCAGGAAGCGTGCAGAGAAAATCATCACTGACCCGTCTCACCCTGGCCATCACCTGTTTCGGTGCCTTCCATCAGGCCGACGCTTCAGCCACATGAAGACCCGAACGACCAGGCTACAGAGAAGCTTTTATCCAAACTCCATTACGCTCATGAACAATTGAACACTACTGTACTGATAATACTCGGGACACTTGCACATCAAAAACTACCTATTTCATTTATGTAATGGCATACACAGGATTTTCACCTTTACTTTCATTTCATATTTATATATTTTTATATTTTCTATAGTTTTTATATTGCACAAAACTGCACCTTTTTAAAATTACAATGTAAATTGCACATGCTAAATGTTTACAATGTTTTCTATGTTTACAGGTATGAATGTGTGTGTTAGAGAGAGTGAGCTGTGTAAATAAGATTGTCTTTACTGTATTTTTCGTGCACTGCAAGCATCTGTGTAACCAAAAACAAATTCCTTGTATGTGTGAGCATACTTGGCCAATAAAGCCCGATTCTGATTCTGATTCTGATTCTGATGTTTCTGTTTGTAGAAGAAAGTAGAGAAGTAGGTGGACTGAAGACACAGTTCTAGAAGTGTGCACACCTGGTCCTTGGTAAGGGTGGTCCTCGTGCTCCGGGTGGGGTCGCCTTGTAATTTCCTACGGACCACCTCCACTGCCTCAGCAACCGGAATGCACGTGAAGACCAGTACTTAAGGTTTGACTCCCATCATCCTTTGGAGCAAAAACTAGGAGTCATCAGGACGCTGCACCACCGGGCGAACAGCATCCCCACAGACACTACGGCCAAGGATAGAGAGAAATCTCATGTCAAGAAGGCCCTGGGTGAATGTGGTTATCCCAACTGGGCATTCGTAAAAGCAGGAAAAATGCCCAAACACGACTCCAGTGGATCGAAGGGAGGAGAAGAACAACCGCGGTCTAAGCACAAACCAGTGGTGATTCCGTATGTGGCGGGAGTATCGGAACAATTAAGACGGATATTCTCCAAACACCGTGTTTCAGTTGCTTTCAAACCCCAGAACACGCTACGCCAGAAATTAGTTCACCCTAAGGACCGGGTTCCTCGACACAAACAGAGTAACGTAGTGTATGCTGTTAGGTGCCGGGAGGATTGTCGGGATCTGTACATCGGGGAAACTAAACAGCCACTGGCGAAACGGATGGCCCAACATAGAAGATCGACCTCTTCTGGCCAGGACTCTGCGGTTTACACCCACCTGCAAGCCAGCGGCCACTCATTAAATGATGAAGATGTGCAGATCCTTGACAAGGATTCCTCCTGGTTTGAACGTGGAGTCAAAGAGGCCATCTATGTGAAGAGGGAACGACCATCTCTGAACCGGGGAGGGGGCCTGGGAGTACATCTCTCACCATCTTACAACGCCGTAATTGGAGCTTTACCCCAATCATGTGTGAAAGATACACATGACCATTGTAATTAATGGTCATTGTGAATTTCATATGGACCTGATCACCGGTTCCATTGTTATGCAATGGGCAGTGATCAGTCGTTATGCAAATCAACTGCATATAAGGTTGGGGTATTCAACACCAGCTCAGACTGAAGAAGTCATTCGGATTGAGTGACGAAACGTATCTCTACAACAAACTTGTGTCCAAATGAACTGATTCAACTTTGTGGATTTGTGTACCTGGATTATTGAGCATGCATCAACAGATGCTGTACAAATATTATACATTAATATTTTTTTCCACTTTAAACGAGTCAGACTTTTAAAACTACTTCTGCCTGAAATATACATATCAAATTTTACTTATATTTTTGGATTTTTTAACTCTTCACAGGCCAGTTTGTTGACATAGCACCACTGTTTTTTTTTATCAAAAAAGCATTTGATTCTTATTATATTTTTTAGGCCCTGAGGTGGGTCAATGATTGGCAGCAACACTGATTTTGGTGCATTTTTATTTTTTTTTGCAGTTTCAGATTTAAAGAAAAACTTACACTCGAGGTCCTAAGGACAAAAAATGGCCACTTCCCCAAAACTGCTGTATTATATATTAATATTTTTTACACTTTAAATGAGTCAAACTTTTAAATCTACTTCTGCCTGAAATATACATACCAAATATTAATGATATTTTTGGAATTTTTAACCCTTTACAGGCCAGTTTGTTTACATAGCACCACTGGTTTTTATCGAAAAAAAACCCCCAAAAAACTAAAATAATTTCCATAAAATACATTTCAAGGAGCATTTGATTCTTATTGTTATTAGCCCCTGAGATGGGTCAATGATTGGCTGCAACATTGATTTTGATGCATTTTTATTTTTTTTGCAGTGTCAGATTTAAAGAAAAACTCACACTCGAGATCCTAAGGACAAAAAATGGCGTCTTCCCCAAAACTGCTGTAAAAATATATATTTTTTATTTTAAATGAGTCAACCAAAAAGGGGGAGAGGGTAAAAGAGAGAGAGAACAAGTGAGAGAGAGGGTGAGAGACAGAGAGGGCGAGAGAGAGAGACAGACAGACAGAGAGAGTATGTGTCTGAGTGTGAAAGTCCAGCTCAGGTGGCGTCGAGGCTGCAAATGGACAGAATGGGGTCCTTGCATGTGAATCTTCCACATTTACAGCAGGTGCTCCCAACTCTTCTCTTTCTGTCTGTGCAAAAGTTGAACTGCCTCCTGCCTTTATATTTACGAATGAGAGAGGGGCCTGCAGCAGCACCCTGCATATCTGCACCTATTCCTGCAGCAGCTGATGAGCGGGGAAGACTTTTTGATGTGTGGGGCATTTCTCCCACCTCTTGCGGTGTTTCATGCTTAGGAGCAGCAAATTCTTGCCCCGTCAAGGGATGTAAGATACCAGTGTGTGGGTCTTCGAAAAAGCAAAGGTGGAGGAGAAGACCGCTCTCGCTCTTGCCTGGAGCACTTGAGGGGAAGCTCAGGCTTGTTTCGGTGAATTGTGCCAATCAGTGCTAGTTTTCTCCTGAGCAGTTCCTCTGCCAGTGCGAAGAAGGTGAAAAAATTGTCACAGGTAATGATGTGTCCCTGGATCCCCTCTGTCATCTCCAGGAAAACTTCAGCTGGATTGCCAGCTGCTTTACCTGTGTACACCTGCAGTCTCCAGGCGTAGGACGTTTTGACAGCACAGGGTACCCAAATCTTTATTCCATATTATGCCTCTGAATGGGATGAGCTGTTCTTCCACGCAAATGTCCATGTCTGGGCTAAACAGCATCAGCTGGCGGTTTTATCCACATATCCTTTGCGGAGACTTTGCGGAAGGCAGCTAGCTTGTCGTCACAGCATCAGGATAGCTTATCGTTAAACCACAGTGTTCGGCTGATGTGGTAAAACCTCTTGCGGAACATCGTAGCCCAGAAAATGCTCCCTCCTGATTTCTTACTCCAGAGACTGAGGGTTGATTTATTTTGTGATCTGTAAACACCAACCGAAATGAGCAGCCTGCAGTTCCTCTTTGTCCACATTTCGCCAGTCTGTGATTGAATGTCTCCCATGCAGGTTTGTCATTGCCAAAATATGCTGCAGAATTTCATCTGTCAGCAGCAGTGAAAAGCTAGACGTCGAGTCACTGATCCAGGCAGTGGCATAGTGTGTAGGTCCCCGGATCAAATCTCTGGCTGCTGGGAGCGCCTAAGTTTTTGAGGGAGACCAAAATATTTTGCCCTTTTTTGAAGTCCATTCTGCCACTGCTTCATCCATGGCCTCTCTGCTGTCATCTTCAGATGAGTTGGAGTTGGACTCCAGCTGGTCATTTTCTACCTCTGAGGCCTTCTCTCCATCAGACTCAGAGTCCTCGGAGGAGGTTGAGGAGCCATCCTCGCATGAATTAGTTTATAATGCAGAGTGTGGTCTTCAAAGAGAAAAGATTTATGAAGTTGGACACACACACACACCGTTATCCAATATCAATAGTGATACACACTTTTCAAGACACTTATTATTTTTTTTTTTTACACACACACCATTAACCAACATCTTAGCTGCATGCTTTGAATGGGAAAAAGTAGTGCCAACTGTAAGAAAAATATATAAATTAAAAATTGAAAGCTAGTAGTTCAAAATGAAATCTTAACCTAAATGAAAGCCAAAATGGTTTGAAAAAAAACAAAACAAATGGCACAAAATGTCCCTAGGATCTCTTAAGGGTTAATGTCTTTTGCTTTTTTACCACTGTTTTAAAAGTGACATTGCTTATTGTATTTTTAGCTTCAGACATGATTAATGAATTGATTTAAAGACCTAAAGACATTTATTGTTTTGTAAATTCGTATTAATTTGTTATACAGTGACATTTTTAGTGGTTTTGTACATTCTTGTTACAGTGACTTTTTACAGTGACTAATTACACAGGGCATTTTCACCGTTAGACAAAGTCAATGCAGCGCTTTATGCCCAGTTCTGTAGAGTTTTGGTAATTTTTTGCCTTACACATTGCATTACATCACATTTTCAGCGTTAGATAGGTTCAAATAAGCGCTTTGAGAACATATCAACCTTTATTTTTAACTCGGAAATACATTGAGGGTAACCCTCATTTTCAATGCAGCCGAGAATTTACAATACACAAAGAAATGAAGAAATAAAAATAAAAACCAAGTCAAAATTTAGTAATCTTAAATCAAACAACAGAGGAAAATAAGCAGCTAATTAACATATAAAAAAAAGAATTAAAGACAAAAAATAAAAAATAAAGTAATTAAGATCTAGTAAAACAGTTACAGGCTGTCTGAAGGTGATTAGAAATTAAAGTTTAAAATGATTTAGTGATACCAGCGAGCTGAGTTTTAGTATTTCCTGTAGTGAATTCCAGCTCGCCCAGTTCAGTAAAAACTCTAGGTACCTGGCAGCTGATCCAACCACTAGAGCGTGTCTGATAATTACTACTAATTATGTTCATCAGAGAAGTGATGTACTGAGGCATATGGCCGGAGAGTGTTTTATAAACAAAAATGAGCCAGTGTTTTTTACGGTGGCCGAGAAGTGCAAAACAAATTTACATTTCAGAAAACAAAATTACAAAAAAACAAAAACAACATTTACAACGAAAGCAAAAACAAATTTACAAGTGTTTGGGTACCCAGTGTTTGTAAATTTGTTTTGGCATATGTAAAAGTGTTTCAGCACTTGTAAATTTGTTTTCGGCATATGTAATTTTGTTTTCTAAAATGTAAATTTGTTTTGCACTTCTCGGCCTCACATTTCTGACGGAAAGGGTAGGGACAATAACACCGGAAGTGCGTGTTGCTTACCTGCTGTCAATCAAACTGTTTGTCAGCGGTAAAGTGAACGGAGTTTGTGATGGTGACGATAAACAAGGTTTTGTCTAGTTTGTGGAAATCATTTTATCCAGTTGACCCGCTTTTGTTTTTCTTGTGGGAAGTTAGATTTGGTGCTGTGTTTTATCTCACTCACTATATAAGAGACAATCAAACCAGGGTTACCAATCATCCTGTAAAATACAGAATCCTTCTTTATGTGCAGACTAAACGTGGTGTTCCGTATTGAACTGATACAGGACGCGCTTTGTTCCGTATTTTTATCAATGGGAGACAGTGTGATGTGTATAAAACAGAAGGAAACTGCTGCTATGGGAATTAGAAAGTGTTTGGTTATTATATTAAAGTAGTGTTCACTTTTATTCTTAGTAACGGTGTGTGTGGCTGGTTATAGCAGCATAACCTGTTTAATACACCGCTGTATGAGTAGCACAGTGGGCAGAGTGCGTTGTTTTGCCTAAAATATGGTTCTGACTTATTATTATAAAGAATAAAAATAATAAATGTTAAACACCATAAATAAAACCTTTGACTGTGTAAGGTGACCCCTCCCCCCCCCCCCCCGGTATTTTCAGCACAATCAGGAAAAAAGCTTCAAAAGCTTAAATGAGGCTTCATCCGCACTCTGCCCACTGTGCTACTCATACAGCGGTGTATTAAACAGGTTATGCTTCTATAACCAGCCACACACACCGTTACTAAGAATAAAAGTGAATACTACTTAATATAATAACCAAACGCTTTCTAATTCCCATAGCAGCAGTTTCCTTCTGTTTTATACACATCACACTGTCTCCCATTGATAAAAATACGGAACAAAGCGCGTCCTGTATCAGTTCAATACGGAACACCACGTTTAGTCTGCACATAAAGAAGGATTCTGTATTTTACAGGATGATTGGTAACCCTGATTTGATTGTCTCTTATATAGTGAGTGAGATAAAACACAGCGCCAAAGCTTCATCAGTCCCGCACATGCTGCTTTAATACAAGCTCCGAGTCCAGTGTTACAAAAGTGAAACAAGCTTTAAAGCCTCGGTATCAAATGTTCCGTCCCTAATAAACAATGTTTTGTCCATTTTGTGTTAATTACTTTAATTATTTCGCTTTTGTTTTCCTTTTGGGAATTCCTTAGATGTTTAGAAGAGCGGACAGTAGATAGAGATGCACACGCCATGTCTAAACATCTGCACAATCTAATAACTTTCCACAAGAAAAACAATAGCGGGTCAACTGGATAAAATTATTTCCACAAACTAGACAAAACCTTGTTTATCGTCACCATCACAAACTCCGTTCACTTTACCGCTGACAAACAGTTTGATTGACAGCAGGTAAGCAACACGCACTTCCGGTGTTATTGTCCCTACCCTTTCCATCAGAAATGTGCGGCCGAGAAGTGCAAAACAAATTTACATTTTAGAAAACAAAATTACATATGCCGAAAACAAATTTACAAGTGCTGAAACACTTTTACATATGCCAAAACAAATTTACAAACACTGGGTACCCAAAAACTTGTAAATTTGGTTTTGCTTTCGTTGTAAATTTGTTTTTGTTTTTGTAATTTTGTTTTCTGAAATGTAAATTTGTTTTGCACTTCTCGGCCACCGTAGCATAGTGTTTAGGTCCTCCTGCTGGGACATAGCGGAGCACCTAAGTGTTTGAGGGAGACCAAAATATTTTGCCATTTTTTGAAGTCCATTCTGCCACTGCTTCAGATGAGTCTTCAGATGAGGTGGAGTTGGACTCCAGCTGGTCTTTTTCTACCTCTGAGGCCTCCATCAGACTCAGAGTCCTCGGAGGAGGATGAGGAGCCATCCTCGCACTCAGAGTGCATGATCAATCCCAGCACCTCCTGTGTGCTATAATGACTTGCCATCTCCAAAATGACTACTCCTGCCCTACTGCTTATACTTATACCCATGGCTGCAGTGCACCTACATAAACAACCTGAGCGAGAGGTTGAGACAACCTGAGACACTTATTTTATTTTTTTACACACACACACACCATTATCCAACATAAATAGCGACACACACTTATCAAGGCACCCTTTTAGAAAACAGTAAAAATTGTGAAATTTTGCTGCATGCTTTGAATGGGAAAAAGTAGTGCCAACTGTTAGAAAAACATAAAAATTAAAAATTGAAAGCTAGTTGTTCAAAATGAAATCTTAACCTAAAGAAATGCATTAGTTTATGTTGAGATAAATGTGGGTTAAAAAATAGCATTTTCAATGGTTTTCAATTGGACATTTTTTGTCATTAGAAACAAATGTGTCAGTTTTTGTGTAGCATAGCCATATTAGGCTAATTTAAGGAATTGACATGACAATTCTAAAATTTGTTAAAAATGAATAACCTCTGGCAAATTTGAGCTGTATTCATTCAACACAGCCAACGCAGGTTTAAAAATAAATAACTGAATGGCACAAAATGTCCATAGGATCTCTTAAGCGTTAAGATTGTCTGATGCAAAAATCGGTTTATGTATTGTCCATAACAACAAAGTAATAGAAATGTACAAAAACAATAAAACAACTCAGAACAGTTATTAAAGCAAATTTTTAATCTATTATCACGCTGATAATGCATTAGGAAATATTTATTTCAACAAAGTGAATAGAATGTAAGAAAACTCCAAAACAATACAGAACTGTGTTACAAAAAATCCATAATTCAAATACAAAAAAAACCCTAAAACCCCAGTACAATTTAGAACTGTCCTTCAAAACGTCTTTGAGATTGTCTGACGCGTAATATGAATTCGGCAATGTCACTGTATAACACAGTAATACGAATTTACAAAAACATTGAAAGTCTCTAGGACTGCCTAAATCACTTCATTAATCATGTCTGAAGCTAAAAATGCTTTAGCAATAACACTTTTACAAGAATGATAAGAAAGCACAAACCACTTAAGAACTGTTACTCTGTACTCATTTTTATACTGTAAATATTACTACCCTGGCAGGATCCAACATTGAAAGAGTCTCAGAATATAAATACCTTGGTATTTGGCTGGACGATAAACTCACTTTTAAGACGCACATAAACAAATTGATCAATAAATGTAGACAGAAGCTTGGTTATTTATATAGAAATAAATCCTGTTTCCCTATGTATGCTAGGAAAAGAATTGTTGAAGCAACCTAACTTTCAGTGCTGGACTACGGTGATGTTATTTATAAATATGCCTCTCCCAGTTCCCTCAAATTATTGGACCCAGTTTACCATTCTGCACTGAGGTTCATCACTGGCGATCCTTATAAAACTCATCACTGTAAGCTATATGGAAAAGTTGGCTGGTCATCATTAGCAGCAAGAAGGGAAAAACTACGGTGGCCGAGAAGTGCAAAACAAATTAACATTTTAGAAACCAAAATTACAAAAAAATAAAAATAAATTACAACAAAAACAAATTTACAAGAGGTGAAACACTTTTACCAATGCCGAAACAAATTTACAAGAGGTGAAACACTTTTACCAATGCCGAAACAAATTTACAAGAGCTAAAACACTTTTACCAATGCCGAAACAAATGTACAAACGGCGGATCTGATGGAAAGGGTAGGTACAATACACAGGAAGTGCTTGTTGCTTACCTGCTGTCAATCAAACTGTTTCGCAGGGGTGAAGTGAACGGAGTTCGTGATGGTAAAGCTAAACAATGTTTTGTCTAGTTTGTGGAAATTATTTTATCCAGTTGACCCGCTTTTGTTTTTCTTGTGGGAAGTCCTTAGATTGTTTAAAAGTGCCGACGTTTAGACGTGGCCTGTGCATCTACCGTCCGCTCTTCATCTAAGGAATTCCCACAAGAAAAACAAAAGCGGCCAACTGGCTGAAATTATTAACACAAAATGGACAAAACATTGTTTAGTGGGGACGGAACATTTCATATCGAGGCTTTGAAGCTTGTTTCACTTTTGTAACACTCGACTCAGTGTATCGGAGCTTGTATTAAACCAGCAGGAATGTGCGGGACCGATTCAAAGCTTTGGTGCTGTTTTTTATCTTACTGACTATATAAGAGACAGTCAAACTAGGGTTGCCAACCGTCTCGTAAAATATGGAATCGTTCCTTATTTGGAAACTAAACGTCACGTTCCGTATTGAACTGATACGGGACGCGCTTTGTTCCGTATTTTTGATCAATAGGAGAGAAATGCTGCAGATTAGACAGAGACAGGCTGATGTATATGAAAAAGAAGCAAACTGCTGCTACCGTGGGAATTAGAAAGCGTTTGGTTATTATATTAAGTATTGTTCACTTATAGTCTTACCATCGGTGTGTGTGAGCAGGTTTATCAGCATAATAACCTGTTTAATACACTGCTGTATAAGTAGCGCAGTGGGCTACTTGTGTGTTGTTTTGTGTAAAATATGGTTCCAACTTATTATTATAAAGAATGAAAATAATATATGTTAAACACCCTAAATAAAACATTTTGATAATGTTCTCATGACGGTGTAAGACCCGTTATATTTTTTATAAGTGCAACCCTTCCCCACTCAGGTATTTTCAGCACAATCAGGAAAAAGCTTCAAAAGCTTTAATGAGGCTTCATCTGCACATCACTACTGTTTAGCTTTACCATCACAAACTCTGTTCACTTTACCCTTGCGAAACAGTTTGATTAACAGCAGGTAAGCAACAAGCACTTCCTGTGTATTGTACCTACCCTTTCCGTCTGATCCGCCATTTGTAAATTTGTTTCGGCATTGGTAAAAGTGTTTTAGCTCTTGTAAATTTGTTTTGGCATTGATAAAAGTGTTTCACCTCTTGTAAATTTGTTTTTGTTGCAAATTTGTTTTTGTTTTTTTTGTAATTTTGTTTTCTAAAATGTTAATTTGTTTTGCACTTCTCGGCCACCATACAAACTACCTAACATACAACATGAAATTCGAAAAGAACATACCGCTATAAACCTACACATATTCCAAATAAACCGATGCTCAACGAAGCGACAGAAACGTCATGATTTTTGCACATGCGCGTTAAAGGGGAAACAGGAGGAACTGAATTCTCCGTAACCGGTGTTGTAATGTAATAAGAAGGGCATAATGTAATACCTTACTACATTATGTGCATAAATCTTATTACGCTGTAGGATAAAGATTTTATTACATTATCAGCAATTTATTACATTATAAGCAATTATTAAATTTGTGTTATTACATTATGTGCAGTTATGACATTACATGGAGTTATTAGGTTATGAATTGCTACAGCCACTGTTCATTGTACATTATATAAAGCAGCAATATGCACTAGTTAGCTTGAAGTATATACAAGAACATTTTGCATCTTGTTAGTGCTGGCGTTGTATCAAGGGGCACTGTGCAGTAAGTTAGTAGTATACACAGGGTAACTATGCAGTATGTTAGTGTACAGTAAACACAAGAGCAAGGATGCAGTATGGTAGTTTGAATTATACACAGCCAGCGCTTTGCGTGGAAATAAACCAAATAGCGCATCTGCTTGAAAAAAGGAGGTGTGGGCTCTTGTTTCTATGACAATAAATAAGCTGTCTCCTTGGAAACTGTACACAAAGATATACAGGAAGCGGAGGGGAAGACCGAGGTCTTTCAAACGTTCTTTGCCCATGCATCTGTTTGCATACAGTTTATTAAATGTAAGCTACAGCTGTGTTTAAAGAAATGGAGAAATTCTCATCTGTGCATAATCTGCAGGCGCTCTCTGCCTTGCTTTCCTTTCCAGCTGACCAGGAGAGCGATGACGAGGACTACAAGGTAAACTAATATTTGCTGAACGCCAGCGCTTGTTACATTTCATATACTTTTATTTACTGAACAAGACACGTTACATTTCTTACAGTGCAAACACAAACGTCTATAGCACTGCGTCAATTTTAAATTTACTTCTGAAAAATACCTTAAAGGCACCTTGGCGTAAATGCACTCTGGCCAAACAAACAGCATAACTGCACCTAAATGTCAAGTCTATGAATCAGTACTGGAGGCATGGAGCACCAAACTAAATACAGTGATGAGAAGAAATATTAGGAACACATCCCAAAAAAACGTGTATGGCAATGCCTATTTCGTAACATTTTCTTCAGGTCACGATCAGGGTATAAATCACCCTGTATTAAATGGTGAGCTGCTAATGTTTACTCATTCTATGTGTTGCAAGTAGCAGATATACACTGTAAAAATTTTTATCAGCTTCAACTCAAAAACTTAAGTTAAAAAGCTGCCTTAAAGTTTCAAGTAGAATCAAATTATAATTACTATTTACTTCAACTCATTACTTTAAGTCTAGTTTTGCTTCGGATTCCTGTTTTCAGGTTGATATGACTATGTAATGCTTGTTGTTTCAACTTAAAAATTATTTTTTTCAACTTTAAAATACAGATGACAAAACATTATGAGTTTTGTTCACTTGTCCTAATCATTGGCTTCAACCTACATATTTAAGTTAAAATCAGTCTTGACATTAGTTGGTAAGTTAAGATAATATAAAATTATTTAGAGTTTTAAATTGTGAATTATAGTTATAACAACAAACACAATTTCTGAGGTAACAACTCACTTTTATTTTTTTGGATGAACAGTTGAATTCAACACCACATTTCAGTGTGATTAGATGTTAACAAAGAAAGAACAAAAATCAGTTATTTAAAGTGACATGTTAAAACAAACCAAAACATTTCATTTCACAGGAAATTTCATTAAATATTGAAACACATTGCAGTCTCCAAAAGCAACTCACTACATAAGAACGCATGTATACACCAATCAGCCATAACATTAAAACCACCTCCTTGTTTCTATACACTTACTGTCCATGTTATCAGCTCCACTTACCATATAGAAGCACTTTGTAGTTCTACAATTACTGACTGTAGTCTGTTTCTCTGCATGCTTTGTTAGCCCCCTTTCACCCTGTTCTTCAATGGTCAGGACCACCACAGAGCAGGTATTATTTAGGTGGTGGATGATTCTCAGCACTGCAGTGACACTGACATAATGGTGGTGTGTTAGTGTGTGTTGTGTTGGTATGAGTGGAACAGACACAGCAGCGCTGCTGGAGTTTTTAAATACCGTGTCCACTCACTGTCCACTCTATTAGACACTCCTACCTAGTTGGTCCACCTTGTAGATGTAAAGTCAGAGATGATCGCTCATCTATTGCTGCTGTTTGAGTCGGTCATCTTCTAGATCTTCATCAGTGGTCACAGGATGCTGCCCACGGGGCGCTGTTGGCTGGATATGTTTGGTTGGTGGACAATTCTCAGTCCAGCAGTGACAGTGAGGTGTTTAAAAACTCCAGCAGCGCTGCTGTGTCTGATCCACTCATACCAGCACAACACACACTAACACACCAGCACCATGTCAGTGTCACTGCAGTGCTGAGAATCATCCACCACCTAAATAATACCTGCTCTGTGGTGGTCCTGACCATTGAAGAACAGCATGAAAGGGGCTAACAAAGCATGTAGAGAAACAGATGGACTACAGTCAGTAATTGTAGAACTACAAAGTGCTTTTATGTGGTAAGTGAAGCTGATAAAATGGACAGTGAGTGTAGAAACAAGGAGGTGGGTTTAATGTTATGGCTGATCAGTGTATGTGTATGAGAGAAAGTTTGAGTGCAGAAGGTTTACTTAAATGCAACAATATATTGAACACAATTTAATCCACATGAGAATCTAAAGGGTGAAACATTAGATTTAAAAGAGCACTCCACAAAGGGGTAATTCACAGTTTCTCTATTTCTCAAGTCTTTTTAAATGAACCACATATTGTTTGATGTTGCTTGGAGTAGAAAAAGTACAAAGCTCACAGCAAAGTTTAGCGACTAGATTGGTTCCTTTTCTGTGTTTCTTCACATGTTGTGCAAATGGGTCCACATGGGACTGGAGAACTGTTAGAAACTTCAATTAATTCAAACAAAACCTGTAAAACAGAAAATTCATTATCAGAACACATATAGGATACCTTGATTAAGTCATATGAACTGCAAACATAATGAAAAGAGTAATCTGCACACATCAAACCATTATAGGAATAGTTCAGCGAGTTCACCCAGATCAGTCAAGACATGCTTGGAGTCCAAATTGTCCTTCTTTAGTTAAAATTGGAGCTGCTAGGCTAATATTGTTAAACAATAGGAATCAATCTTCACCCACACTTCTAAAAAGATGTTTTTTTACAGAAGACATTAGTTGTATATAGAACCATGAACACTTAAAGAACCATGTGCATGCCTAAATGGCTCTGTGTATGATGAAAAGGTTCTTCAGATTGATGCAGAATGTGTTGTGTATGGTTAGCACCAAAAAGTGTTCTGCTATTGTTGCGATCTCAAGCTTATAACAATAGAAGAACCCTTTTTGGTGCTATAGAACCATACACAACACATTCTCATCAATCTGAAGCGCAATTTGAGCATGCAAAAAACTATTTAATCATGCAAATGGTTGTTTGAGTTTTTATGGCTCTATATAGAATCAATGTATTTACTAAAGGACCCTTAAAGAAATCTTTTTAAGATTATTATTATTATCTCTGTAAATATGTGCCCAAAAAGCCTCTCAAAACACGTCCAGGTCTTAATTTATATCCTCCAACTACTCAATAAACTTTACCGTAAAGCTGAAAACTGCAGCCCGCCATTTTAAACAGCGGGTGTTAAGGTGAAGTTCATCTATTTTTATAATTAAGATAAACTGATACTGTGTATTAAACCATGTAGTCTAGTCTCGCTGACATATATTAAGACCTGGATGTAGAATTTAAACTCCAACAAGTCATAAATGATCGATTACATCTGTAGTATGTAAAATATTTGGATTTTGAGTTATCATTATTATTTGCTTTAAACTCACGTCGGTATATATGTGTGCATTTGTTAAACGGCAACTGGCTTGAATAAAAAGTGCGGGAAGGCAAGCTAGAGTTTAGTGTAAGCTAGCGGTTTGGTTTAACTAGCTGTCTCGGTTTGCCAACTTATTTCCAAGCTAGCTAACATTTTTCACGAAAACTACACAAAACTGATAGAAGCGGCATCTTGTAAAGAATATACTAACATGAGAGCAATTTATGGCATGTATTTTTTACAAGACACCTGATGAACCAAATACTAAAGATAGTTTTCAAAATCGATGATTAATTCAAGATTCAAGATTCAAGAGTTTTATTGTCATGTGCACAGAAGAACTAGCAGTTACACTGTACAATGAAATTCTTACTTTGTTCGTCCTCCAAACATCAATAAGTATTAAACATAAAACAAAATTAAACTAACAGAATATTACTAGAAAAAACTTTTTTAAAAATATATAATTTAAACTATAAAAAAAAAAAAAAAAAAAAAAAGTTTTATATACAGAGGAAAAAAATAGAAATAAAATAAGGCAGTACAAAAGGCACATAGCAGCAGTTACATAAGGTGCAGAAATTATGCAGTGTTATACAGCATAAATACAGAAAAATACAGCAGCAGTTATTTTAAAGTGTAAATTGTGCAACATTATGTGCAAGTAGCAGCAGTCATTTAAATGTGCAATAGTGCATTGTAGAGAATGTACAATGTTCATGAGCTAAGTTGTGTATGTGATAGTCCGTGTTTAATGCACCCACTCACCTCACTGAGACTGTCCGTAACGGTCGTTTTTCCTCCGCCTGGTTGTAGCTAGTGACGTTCGACATTTCGCCCTCAAAATGTATTCCTCCGCCTCCAGGTGTAGTTCGCTTTTATTAGCTGGTGTCTGCAGATGCCCGTTAGGTGTTTCGTTTAGAATTCTCTAGTTTTAATTATTACTACGTCTGGAATATCTGTAATATTAGTATATTACCGAAAAAGACCATAATATTGCTAAATTAATTGATCAAAACAAAGGGCTCCTCCTATGACACATTAATACAGTTACACACTGTTAGAGAGCAAAACTCACAAAACTCATTTGACTCCTTCAGATTTCCATTTCATTGAACTCATTTAAAAACTTAAGTTAAAACACTGAAAACTCGTAAAATCTATGTAGTTGAAATTGCAAAAATGATTTTGATAAGTTAAAGTAAATGAAAGAAATATGTAAACTTGACGATGGTCAAATTGTTATGGCCAAAAAAGTGGGTTAAGGTATGTCCAAAATAGCAAGGGGTGCTTATAGGCAACTATGGTGAGTAGTAGAGCATACATGAACTGATGATGGTGGTGAAGAGCAGTGATTGACACAAAGACTATAGTTGTTTAATTAGGTTAAGACCTGGGGGTTGTGAAGACCATACCATAGGATTTGTAAGTTCATACTCATCAAACTATTCAGTGACACCTCGCAACTTGTGCATAGAAGACATTCGTTCCATTCTGTTATCAGATTGGAGATATAATATCATATTATGGTTATCAGTTATAGATTTTCTACATATTTGCAGTGATTCTTAACAGACCCAAACAATGACTGCAAAATGCCTCCCACAGCATTACCAGACTTCTGTCTGAGACAAGCATTCAGACCTGTAACTAATCCACTTTTTAAGAATATAGTAAATAATGACTTAGTAAATAATGTCTAATTGACTTTTTATAATTTGTCTTCGTGATTTATCATACAATATGTAATTTTTTTTGTTTCTAATTATTTGACTTGATAATTGATGTATCTAACAAATAGAAAAAAATTTATATTGTTAGAACATTTGCACACACCACACATTTACCCACTGTTTAAACTGAGCAAATTAAGAGTAATTTGTGCAAAGTCACCAACTGGTATGTTTGGGGTGTGGAAGGTAACCTAAGGATCTTAAATAAAGTCCTTTTGGCTTCTCAAAAAGACAGAGAAGGCACCTGTTAAAAATCTTTTTTAACTAATATTTTCTTTTTGTTGTATTTATCTTTTGTTGTTTTATACTGTTGACACACAGATAATTGTGCAGCCTCCAATAAACATTTTTTTTACTGCTACAGTTTACAAAAATATTTTAACAGTTTTTTTTTATTTTTATGTAGAATGGGACTCCAATGGCGAAATTTGGTCCCGGACACATTGGTGCGTCTTTCTCCTCTTCTGGCAAAGGCAATAAAGCAGGTGAGCTGTAGTATTAATCATGTTGTATAATTAATATATGGATAATAACAGAGTAATTAATAATACTATTTAATAAAGTTGTGACAGAAACTGTGAATAAGATTATGTTCTGAGTCTGTAACAGTATATTTGAACAGGACATTCCTTTGAATGAATGTGCACTGCTGTAAGTATGTAATAGCCTTCATTTTGATTACTTCTATTATTGCATATTTGTCACCCAAATAAGTTGATTAAACAGATGATTAAACAAAACATTATCTTATTCTAAGGGAACTTAAGTACATCACAAAATATTGGAAACCTGGAAACACTCATTGCAGAGCAACAATCACTCATACCTATAGACAATTAGAAGTAAAGTAGTCATTTTACCCTAAGTATGTTTTTGGGAGGAACAATGAGGAAACCCACAAAAACATTTGACTTGAACCCAGTATAGGTGCTGTGGCATGACTGAAAACAAGCAGCCTAGTCCTAAAAACCTAACAGTATGTCTTATTAAAGTAGAGTAGTCCAAAAAATTTGCACCAATAAATATTAAATGAAAAAGCTCCGTTGCTATAATTGCTGCCAAGGGTGGTCTGATCCTTTATGAAAGGAAACTTTTTGAACAAGGGTAATATGTGCTGTACATCTTAAATATTGTTTTGTATTATGTTTTATATGCAGTAACAGAAGCAATCTAACCGCTGTTCCAAAAGTCTGTCAGCCAGTATTCAAATCACAACTGAAAAACTTGGAAAATTGTTCTTACTGTAAAAAAACAAAAACCTTTTTATAACCCAGTCTGCTACTTTTTTCATATTCACATGTAAAGTCAACAGTGCCTATGTAAAGAAGCAAACCAATGACATTTGGGATGCGGAGGAGGTTACTGGAGGAACACAGTTTGATGATCTTGAAGATCCACGCTCTCAGCCTGAGTAAGTGTGTGATGTCTACTTAAGTACTTTGCCCAAAATCTAAGATATAAGCAACTTATATAAGCAACTATCTTTCTTGCAGTTTTTAAAGCAAAGTAATATATTTATAGTAGTATATATATATATCTTGGGCAGATGAAGGAATGAACTTGAGCTGTTATTGGTTGATTCTTTGATTCCTCTTTCCGCCTCCTACGCTTCTCTTTTGCTGCATCGCTCCTCTCGTGTTCAAACTTTCTGGTGGCTCTTCAGATGGAATAGCGCCACTTGTCCCGATCAAGTGCTTTCTGTTGCCATGTCTGATGCTAGATCCCAGCCAATAACAGCTGCTTCTTTAGTTGGTCTTTGAAACGTTTTCTGGGAGCGCCGCGGTCACGTTTGCCCTGTTTCAGCTCGCCAAGGAAGACGGCTTTAGGCATTCATGTGTCCTCCATCCTTGCTACGTGTCCAGCCCAAGGAAGCTGCTGCTGCAGCAGTATGGACTCCAGGCTGGGCCGGTTGGCTTGCTGGAGAACCTCTTCGTTGGTGACATAGTCTTGCCACTTGATACCAAGGTTGGAATGGAGGCAGTGTTGATAGAAGCGCTCCAACAGCCTGATCTGCTTGCAGTATAGGACCCAGGTTTCTGAACCATACTGAGGAGAGGTCCCGGGGTATGGCGCTTGGAGCCACATGTGAGAGAATTGAAGGATGGAGGAGGACCAGTGTACCCGTCAGAAGCCAGGTTGCAAAGGTGCTACCTCTCTCCAGAGCCCCCCCTATACAACATACTATCTCTCCTGGCCTTCGTGATCATTGATGATCCATGGCGACACGGTGGATAGTAGCTCTGTACATCCTTCTGTCTTCAGCCATTTTGATTAACGTTGATATTGTAGTGTTCATTGTCTCGGTGATGTTGTCGATCCATTTTGTTGCAGGTCTTCCACATCCACGTTTTCCACTAACTTTGCCGATCATGATATCATTCTCCAGTGATTGGTGTCTAGCAATATGTCCAAAGTACGATAGTCGTAACTTTGCTACTTTTGCTCGTAATCTCATTTTGGGTTTGATTTCATCCAGTATCGATTGGTTAGTTCTCCTGGCTGTCTATGGCACTCTAAGAATCCTTCTCCAACACCACATCTCAAAACTGTCTATCTTCTTCCAATCAGTCTTCTTGATTGTCCAGCTTTCACATCCATACATCATAGTTGGGAGCACCAGACAGTTTACTAGTCGTACCTTGGTTCTAAGTCTGATGTCTTTGTATTTTCATACTTTGTCCATATCTTTCAGTGCTGTCTTGCCTATAGCTATTCTTCGTCTGATTTCTTCTGTATTTGAGGCCTTGTTGTTTACGATTGATCCGAGCAGGGTGAAATCATTGACTATTTCAATGGTTTCCCTATCTATCTCAAATTCATCCATGCTGTTTGTGGCCAGTATTTTTGTCTTCTTCATATTCAGTGTCAGGCCCATTTCCATGCTGCATCTTTTCACTTTGACTATCAGATTTCTGAGGTCTTTTTTGCTTTCGGCCAGTATAGTTGTGTCATCAGCATACCTCAGATTGTTCACTGTTCTGCCGCCTATTTTGATGCCTCGGTCGGATCTTCATACACCCCTGCATTATGCATGATCTGTTCCGTGTATAGGTTGAATAGTTGCGGCGATAGGATGCAGCCTTGCCTGACCTCTGCCTTTTCTGAATCCTGCTTGATTGTCTGGTAGCTCTCGTTCAGTATAAGGTTGGAGTCTACGTTGAATGATCTTCAGCAGCACCTTGCTTGCATGAGGTATCAGAGCTATTGTGCAATAATTAGAGCAGTCAGCTACATCTCCTTTCTTGTGTAGCGGTATAAATATTGACCTTTTCCACTCTTTGGGCCATGTCTATATTTTCTGGCACAGTGTTGTCATTGCTTCTGTTATGGCTTTGGATTCTTGCAGCACCTCTATAGGAATTCCATCTATTCCAGGAGCCTTGTTCCTGGCTATATCTTGAATGGCTGATTCCACCTCTTTTTTTAGTATGGCTGGCTCATCTTCATAATCTTGCATCTCTAAGTAACTGTCAGGTTGGACACTTTTGTATAGTGTTTGCGTGTACACTTTCCATTGGTCCTTGATGCCTGAAGCATCATTGTACACCTTCCCATTTTCATCCCTTAGCATGCATGTTCTTGGCTTGAATTTTCTTTTGAATTGCCTGATCTTTTGTAAGGCGGATCTTGTTCTTTCTTTCATGCACTCAGCTTCCATTTCCCTGCACATTGAATCGTAGTATATATATATACAGTATATATATACAGTGTATCACAAAAGTTAGTACACCCCTCACATTTCTGCAAATATTTCATTATATCTTTTCATGGGACAATGCTATAGACATGAAACTTGGATATAACTTAGAGTAGTCAGTGTACAGCTTGTATAGCAGTGTAGATTTACTGTCTTCTGAAAATAACTCAACACACAGCCATTAATGTCTAAATAGCTGGCAACATAAGTGAGTACACCCCACAGTGAACATGTCCAAATTGTGCCCAAATGTGTCGTTGTCCCTCCCTGGTGTCATGTGTCAAGGTCCCAGGTGTAAATGGGGAGCAGGGCTGTTAAATTTGGTGTTTTGGGTACAATTCTCTCATACTGGCCACTGGATATTCAACATGGCACCTCATGGCAACGAACTCTCTGAGGATGTGAGAAATAGAATTGTTGCTCTCCACAAAGATGGCCTGGGCTATAAGAAGATTGCTAACACCCTGAAACTGAGCTACAGCATGATGGCCAAGGTCATACAGCGGTTTTCCAGGACAGGTTCCACTCGGAACAGGCTTCGCCAGGGTCGACCAAAGAAGTTGAGTCCACGTGTTCGGCATCATATCCAGAGGTTGGCTTTAAAAAATAGACACATGAGTGCTGCCAGCATTGCTGCAGAGGTTGAAGACGTGGGAGGTCAGCCTGTCAGTGCTCAGACCATACGCCGCACACTGCATTAACTCGGTCTGCATGGTCGTCATCCCAGAAGGAAGCTGACGCACAAGAAAGCCCGCAAACAGTTTGCTGAAGACAAGCAGTCCAAGAACATGGATTACTGGAATGCCCTGTGGTCTGACGAGACCAAGATAAACTTGTTTGGCTCAGATGGTGTCCAGCATGTGTGGCGGCGCCCTGGTGAGAAGTACCAAGACAACTGTATCTTGCCTACAGTCAAGCATGGTGGTGGTAGCATCATGGTCTTGGGCTGCATGAGTGTTGCTGGCACTGGGGAGCTGCAGTTCATTGAGGGAAACATGAATTCCAACATGTACTGTGACATTCTGAAACAGAGCATGATCCCCTCCCTTCGAAAACTGGGCCTCATGGCAGTTTTCCAACAGGATAACGACCCCAAACACAACCTCCAAGATGACAACTGCCTTGCTGAGGAAGCTGAAGGTAAAGGTGATGGACTAAAACCAATTGAGCACCTGTGGCGCATCCTCAAGTGGATGGTGGAGGAGTTCAAGGTGTCTAACATCCACCAGCTCCATGATATCATCATGGAGGAGTGGAAGAGGATTCCAGTAGCAACCTGTGCAGCTCTGGTGAATTCCATGCCCAGGAGGGTTAAGGCAGTGCTGGATAATAATGGTGGTCACACAAAATATTGACACTTTGGGCACAATTTGGACATGTTCACTGTGGGGTGTACTCACTTATGTTGCCAGCCATTTAGACATTAATGGCTGTGTGTTGAGTTATTTTCAGAAGACTATACAAGTTGTACACTGACTACTCTAAGTTATATCCAAGTTTTATTTCTATAGTGTTGTCCCATGAAAAGATATAATAAAATATTTGCAGAAATGTAAGGGGTGTACTCACTTTTGTGATACACTGTATATATATATATATATATATATATATATATAAATATTATAGTATATATCATTTTGAATTTACTCTGGTGATTACGTTTTTAAAAATAATCAATTCATTAAATAAAGGTGCAAAACACTTTGTTTTTTTTTATTATTAGCATTTTCATTAGGTTTGTAATGCTTGAAATGTCTGATGTAATTGGTTTAAAGTTTTAGAGCTTAAAGAGCTAAACACGACACTCCCAAATGTACTTGCCAAAAATGGCTCAGTAAACAGTACAACAGTTTAGAAAATTAGATCCTTAGTGATTCATTGCAAGTATTTTAGATATTTCCCCCTTTACAGTGCTTTAACAATTTCAGGCTCTTCCTTTGCCAGAGTGGTTCTCAAAGCCCTACTTCACATGGACTTCAGTGTAACTTCTGTTGTCTTTTTTATGCCTATGCCCAGTCAATGGCATTCTTTGATTTGTGCTATTACTTTTACCTGTTTTTCATGTTTCCCCTAATAAGTTTGTGTAAAACTACTCCTTCTGTTCTATTTTTTCTTCATTTTGCATAGTTTGATGTATACTTTTATGGATACTTTTATAACAAACTCTAGTTCAAACTCTTGTTCATGTTTTGGATTCGTTCATGTTTTGGACTGGATATGTTTTAGTCAGTCATAATGAAAACCAGGTTATCTATCCAGCTCCAGCTAAGGTCTTGTGTCTGAAAATGAATTACTATTGCTTTAGGATTAAATCTTGGGGTTGCCACATTAGATTTTGCGTTTTTTTGCAGTAAGCAGAGGTCGTAATTGCATCAGTTATGAGGTCCACTCCGGCACCCTGCTCTTGAACAACAGCCAATTGTTGTTCATATAGGCGCCCAGCCTGCCGGATGGCAGAGCTGAGTTTCGAACTGACGAGTTCAACATGTAAGCTCAGATGTGCTAGCGTGTTTTTATTTTGGGTTATTTTCAAGTTCCCAAGACTCAACTGTGGCAACTGTGTGGCACCCACTATCAGCCACTGTGTGCCACTGTGTTGCCCTTTGTTTTTAATTCTACAAAATTACAAGGGTTATTCAAAAAGTTTTCGCACTTTTTAAAACTCCATTTATTAGGAATTTCAAAAACAAATGACATCACTTTTCTACATAGTCACCTTCCTTTGCCATGCATTTTTCCCAGCATCATACAATTTCAATGCCATCAGCAAAAAAGGTTTATGGTTGAGTGCATAGCCCTGATGCACCGCTGCTCTTACATTATTGTCGCATGAAGATCTTTTTCCCTTAAAGCTTCTTTGAGCGGTCCAAAAAGGTGGAAATCAGATGCCGCTAAATCCGGACTATAAGCTCTTTCAGACATGGCCAATTACTACTCCTCTCACCCTCACTGTTTCCAACAAAAATATTAAAATTTGAAGATCCCCCGTAAACAATTAAGAATTGTAATTTTGTGCTATTTGTAATTTCTTAACCAACAACTTTATAAACCAGTCTAAATCATAAATCAAAAAAATTATTTAAAATTCATACAGAAGACGGACATCACTTGGTGTTGATTTTGGAATAGTCAGATTGGCTATATATGGAAATTTAATGCTAGAGTGACTATCATTTACTATAATATAATCAATGAAGCACTAGTAGGTCTTACCTAACTTACATTTGACAGGATTTTGTATCAAAAAGCTTGTGTGTGTATGTGTGTGTGTGTGTGTGTGCGTGTGTGTGTGTAGGTATGAGGTTATTTTAAAGCAGAGTGTGGGTACTGAAGATTTGTTTCTGGGTATAAGCCGAAAGGATCCATCTTCCATGTGCTGTGAAAATATGATGGTATGTTCTTCTCACAGTTCTAATAAACATAGTCAGACAACTTTCCTATCAACTGCTGAAAACAATAATTAAAATTGTTAGAAATAGTTCCTCCTAATCTCTGTATGTGTTCTGCAGGTAAGAGTAAAACTGCCAGAAACAAAAACCTCTGATATAGTGTTGGACATAAAGGAGAATTTTATCGATCTCAGAACTCCAAAATAGTAAGAGTCCAAAACTTTCTAATAACTATACAGTGAAAAGCCAATTTGTAAATACTTTGACTGCTTTGTACAATTTAGGCTAAAAGCTGTAGTACTAGTTTAGCAAATGTATCACATGTATATAGCCAAATATATCAAATGTATATAGCCAAATGTATCAAATGTATATAGCCAAATGCCCTTTTTTCTATTTATTAATGTATTTTCTCCCTTTTTCTTTGGATTTAGCATAGTAAATTTGTCTTCCGCTTCTGTGGATCTCCAATTGCGTTCAAGGAGGGTATAATGCTGCTCATGCGTCCTTCGACACATGTGCAGTCCTAGCAGACCCCTTCATTTACACTCGTGCTTTGGTGGATTCGCACATGAGGCTCATCCACTTTCTGCACAGGCGCCTCGGTCTGCTAACCAGGGTCCTTGCACAGCATTTGAAGACCCCACCCACTTAGTCTGGTCATTTCCCTACCCAGCAGACACGGTGGCCAACTATTGTCTGCTGCAGGCACTGCCAATTGTGCCTGCTAGATGGCACCCAGCCGACTGGTAGCAGAGTCGAGATTCGAACCTGGGTGTTTAGAATATCGGCGCTGGTGTGCTAGCGGAATATCCTGCTGTGCCACCTGGGTGCCCCCAAATGCACTATTTAAAACTTTAAAACAAAAAAAAAAGACTTAAACAGGTGTATAACATTTACATTTTCGGCATTTAGTGGATGCTTGTTGTAACAGTATACAATCTAAGCAATTGAGGGTAAAGGGCCTTGCTCAAGGGCCCTACAGTGGCAACCTGGCAGTGGTGGGGCTTGAGCCGGCAACCATAAAAACAATAATATTACTCAAAGTTAGAATCTCAGCTCTGCTACCGGCAGGCTGGCCACCTACACGAACAATGATTGGCTTGTCTGTTGGGTTGAATGATGGAGGGGATTCCTCATAACTGATTGATGCTGCCTGCACAACAACGAGGTATAACAGAGATAAGTGCATGACTCTCCATACGCAATACTGAGCCCTATATGAACTCGCCTCATGCACACGTGTCAGAGGGGGCATGTGTTAGTCATGGCTCTCCATGGTCAGGACTGGAGGTCAACAGCAATTGAGAGGAAGCAAAGTGCAATCGGGTAATTGGATATGACTGGATTGGGAGGAATACCTGTGTTAAATGCAAAAAAATCCCCCAATATTTTATTTGGCCATCTTTCTTTTGGGTTTACATACACAGCATTTATAAAATAAATTTGATGGGGATAAAACTTACATTGCTACATTTTAAATCTGAGACATTACAATATACATATTTTTAGGGGTTAAATACTTTTTAAGGACACTGCAATAGTTTTTTACCTCTTTTAAGTTGCAAACAATGTTAAGAACACATATTCTCTATTGTTCTTTTTTGCAGTAAGCTAGGTTTGCATCTTCCCCATCCAGTGTACCACAGGGAAGGTACAGCCATCTTTATAATGGACAGATCTGAGCTAGAGATCACACTGCCTATGAACAGACCACTGGACTGCATCAAACTGGCCTGAAGAGAGAGGAGTAAACATATGTGCTGCTTCAGCGTTTAAAGAAATATGTCATCTATAACAGAAAAATGAGAACAAATAATCTTAGTGAACCTTTAGCTATGGCTCATTGACCAGTAATAATTGTAGTCTTTGGGCTTATAAAGTGTACAGTCTTAATTTTTTAAAATAAAATGCAATGAAATTGTAAACGTTTTTAATCATACTGCCAGCAATTTCTCTGGCCCGAAGTCATCTGAGATGAACCAAAAGACAGTGGAAACATGTTCTGTGGTCATGTTTCAGCTTGTTTTTGAAAAAAGAGGAAAAAAGACCTTTCAGTGTTTTACCAATGAAAAGTGAAAAAATAGTATCTGTGATGGCATGAATGGTACATCAGTGCCCACAGCATGCATGATCTGCATATATGTGAAGGTACCATTGATGTGGCCTGCCTGCAGTTCAAATCTGTCTCCTATTGAAAATGTATTGCAAACCATGAAGAGAATCAGACAATGGCAACCACAGACTGTTGAGCAGCTCAAGTCTTGTATACAGCCTCTGTTACAACTTTTTTGAGTGTGTTGCAAACATCAAAATAGACTTATATTAAGGAAGTTAAGTTCAACATTAAAAATGGTGAAAACACTGAAAATCGTTTCTGTCTTTTTGTCTATTAAATAATACAGAAATGAGTTGTTATTGATATCTGTATTATTCATTTTTATGTGTACCTATAAATTTTTTAAAAAGTGTCCTACTAACGTTTCTATATACACTGCAAAAAAAACAAAAAACACTTAATCATCACAGTATAGCACAAAGTCAGTTAAACTTCAGGGATATCAATCTGCCCAGTTATGAAGCATAAGCGGTTTTGCAGGTGATGGCCACAGACAAATACTCTCTCCTTTCCTGACTGATTCTTTTCTAGTTTTGCATTTTGCTAGTGTCCCTGTCACTACTGGTAGCATGAGACGGTACCTTCAGCCCTTTCAGGTTGCACAGGTAGTCCAGCTCCTCCAGGATGGCACATCCATATGTGCTGTTGCAAGATTGTTTGTTTATTGAGATTTTAACATCATGTTTTACACTTTGGTTACATTCATAACAGGACTGGTAGTTACTCATTACACAAGCTTCTTCAGTTTACAAGGTTATATCGAACACAGTCCTGGACAATTTTGTATCACCAATTCACCTCAGGAAACCGGAGCTCCTGGGGACACCCACGCAGACATGGGGAGAACATGCAAACTCCACACAGAAAGGACCCGGACTGCCCCACCTGGGGATCAAACCCAGGACCTTCTTGCTGTGAGGTGACAGCGCTACCCACCGAGCCACTGTGCGGCCTACTGTCACAAGAAAGTTTGCTGTGTCTCCCAGCACAGTCTCAAGAGCATGGAGGAGATACTACAGGACACAGATCGTTACACGAGGAGAGCAGGACAGGGCCGTAGAAGGGCATCAACCCAGCAGCAGGACCGGTATCTGCTCCTTTGTGCGAGGAGGAACAGGAAGAGCACTGCCAGAGCCCCACAAAGTGACCTCCATCGGGCTACTGGTGTGCATGTTTCTGAACAAATTGTCAGAAACAGACTCCATGAGGGTGGCATAAGAGCCCAATGTCCTCTAATGGGACCTGTACTCACAACCCAGCACCGTGCAGCTCGATTGGCATTTGCCAGTGAACACCAGAATTGGCAGGTCCACCACTGGCACCCCTAAATGCTGTTAGGTACCAAGATGAAATCCTCAGAGCTATTGTCAGACCTTATGCTGGTGCAGTGGGCCCTGGGTTTCTCCTGGTGCAGGACAATGCCCGGCCTTATGTGGTCAGAGTGTGTAGGCAGTTCCTGGATGATGAAGGCATTGATGCCATTGACTGGCCCTCACATTCCCAAAACCTGAATCCAATTGAGAACTTCTGGGACTTTATGTACAGTGTATCACAAAAGTGAGTACACCCCTTACATTTCTGCAAATATTTTATTATATCTTTTCATGGGACAACACTATAGAAATAAAACTTGGATATAACTTAGAGTAGTCAGTGTACAACTTGTATAGCAGTGTAGATTTACTGTCTTCTGAAAATAACTCAACACACAGCCATTAATGTCTAAATGGCTGGCAACATAAGTGAGTACACCCCACAGTGAACATGTCCAAATTGTGCCCAAAGTGTCAATATTTTGTGTGACCACCATTATTATCCAGCACTGCCTTAACCCTCCTGGGCATGGAATTCACCAGAGCTGCACAGGTTGCTACTGGAATCCTCTTCCACTCCTCCATGATGACATCACGGAGCTGGTGGATGTTAGACACCTTGAACTCCTCCACCTTCCACTTGAGGATGCGCCACAGGTGCTCAATTGGGTTTAGTCCATCACCTTTACCTTCAGCTTCCTCAGCAAGGCAGTTGTCATCTTGGAGGTTGTGTTTGGGGTCGTTATCCTGTTGGAAAACTGCCATGAGGCATGAGTTTTCGAAGGGAGGGGATCATGCTCTGTTTCAGAATGTCACAGTACATGTTGGAATTCATGTTTCCCTCAATGAACTGCAGCTCCCCAGTGCCAGCAACACTCATGCAGCCCAAGACCATGATGCTACCACCACCATGCTTGACTGTAGGCAAGATACAGTTGTCTTGGTACTTCTCACCAGGGCGCCGCCACACATGCTGGACACCATCTGAGCCAAACAAGTTTATCTTGGTCTCGTCAGACCACAGGGCATTCCAGTAATCCATGTTCTTGGACTGCTTGTCTTCAGCAAACTGTTTGCGGGCTTTCTTGTGCGTCAGCTTCCTTCTGGGATGACGACCATGCAGACCGAGTTGATGCAGTGTGCGGCGTATGGTCTGAGCACTGACAGGCTGACCTCCCACGTCTTCAACCTCTGCAGCAATGCTGGCAGCACTCATGTGTCTATTTTTTAAAGCCAACCTCTGGATATGACGCCGAACACGTGGACTCAACTTCTTTGGTCGACCCTGGCGAAGCCTGTTCCGAGTGGAACCTGTCCTGGAAAACCGCTGTATGACCTTGGCCACCATGCTGTAGCTCAGCTTCAGGGTGTTAGCAATCTTCTTATAGCCCAGGCCATCTTTGTGGAGAGCAACAATTCTATTTCTCACATCCTCAGAGAGTTCTTTGCCATGAGGTGCCATGTTGAATATGTGAGGGGTGTACTCACTTTTGTGATACACTGTATTTATTGAAAACTTGTCTTCACATCATATGCTGCCCATATCTTTATACCATCTTCAGATGGTTTGTTTGGCCTATACTGCTTAAATGGGCACCGTCCTCTAAAACTGACGAGATGCCCATTAACAGTGATGTCAGGACCTGGTTTGTAATTAAGTGGCAGGCGCTCCACCCACTTGTGTGGCGGTCATCAAAGCGAATCACACGTGACATGTTATAGAAGGTCTGTAAAGACATTGTAGCACGAAAAATTGCCCGAACAGTGTCTGCATCCTATATGCAGAATGCAGATTCGTTACGGGATCTGTAGACACCACACAAAATCAAAACACCCACGTAGGTTTCAATATTCACATGGTCTACCTCCTTCCAGGCATCTCCGTAAACCCTTCATGTTCATGACAATGGTTACAATGGAGTCCATGAGGAAAAGTTGAAAACAGGACTTGATGTCATCCACGGGATATGGCATATCGTGCTGGCTCTGGGGTCATCCTGATGACATTTTCACTTGGAAGCCGACCTCTTCTCTCAGGTGGGGATGACATCCAGGAAGAAAATTCCATTTTTGGACCAAAAGGAGACCACAACTTCAGCTGGGTCTTCTTCCTCATTGGAGTCTTCATCCTCTGGGTTGTACTCTGTGTCCTCCTGTAAAGCCTCCTCACTGTCAACCTTCTCTCCTCCTGAACACTGACATGGTCAAGTTTCAGAGCTTCAGCTGCAGTTTATCTCTTGGCTATTGTGCTGCCACAGACTGAACTGTAAGCAAGGCCTCAGAAAAGCTTTATACACCAGAGCTGTGAGAATGTTGTATGATTGAAACAATGTTGGATTTTTCTTTTTCAGCAGGTTTGGTTCCCGTGGGATAAAAGGAGAGTAGATATGTGCTTGAACTCTGTTTTATACACTAATTGTAGTCTTACCCATCCATTTCCAATCATTTTTGACCGGAAACACCATGGGTGTATACAAGTGCCATAACACACACAAATTTTTATAAAAATATTTCAGATTTATTTTTTGAGTTCAAATACCATGTGTGAACAAAGTCATGGAACCTCATGACAAACATAAAATTTACTGCACTTTTTAGAGAGGAAACTTGTAAATCGGTCAGATTTGACCGGAACACAACAAGAAGGTTAAACTCAACGCCACTCCTAGAACCAACTGACACCAATTTTCAAGGTACCACTGTAATGTAATATTCATGCGCCGCCAGCAAAATGCGCGTGCGCGAAAGTTACCACGGTAGCCTCCGTGTAACCATGTGACGCAACTGCGCCCTGCTTCTTGCGCTGTGCTTCGGTTGTCGGTGCGTATGTCTTTCAGCATGGCGGATGGAGAGCGCTCCCCTTTACTCTCAGATCTTGGAGATGGAGCTGCGGGCAGCGGAAACGGCGGTCTTTCCCCTGGACCGAGTCCGTATTCACAACCCAACAAACCACAGAGTGAGTACTTGCAGCAAGCCTTGTTGTGTGCGCTCATGGCCAGTTTGCTGTAGCTGTGCTGTCATGGCTCGGTCGGCAGTTTGTGTACACAAACCCACACTTATGCTCAGACTGACTGGTATTTATAGCTGATCTATTGCTGATGAGCTGTTGGATTGTTTTTGCACAGCACACTATGTTGATTTGTATCTATGCAATTCATGTTATTGTCAGCATAGTAATTTTAGCTTATTCAGCTAACTACTTCCGCACCATCAATCAGATGCGAGTGTGGGACAGAACTGATTGAGTCGTTTAGCGATTAAATTAAACCGTTTAGAAATCGGCACCGAGTCAACCGATACTATTACTCACAAGCAAAGTGAATGATTAGTTACACGTTGATTGCTCTGGCTAACTAGCTCGATTGCACGAACACGCCTGATTTATTATTTAAAAACCAATAATACAGTTTTCGTAAAGGGTACAGAAAAGGTTTTGCAAATTGCATTAGTAACATTTCATAGTTATGTTTTAAAAAAATTACACAATTAGGTAAAAAATGTTTTTATATAGCAGCAACCGACGTTTACAAAGGTGTGCGCTAATTTGACCGACAGCTTATTTAAACCAATCACGAGGCTGTAAAAAGTACGACTATTACACACAGCCAATAACCGGTTATTAGGGTGGGGCTGTTTTATTTTATTTATTTTTTTTTTACATGGATTTAGATTTTTGACTATTGTTTTGCGCAAAAAAGACATGTTTATCTCTTTTGGTGTAGTTTTATTTTAATAAATGCAAGTATCTAATTGAAAAATCTATAACGTTTAGTTAAAGATTACATATACTTTTAAAGGACAAGAGACATGTGTTATGACAGTCTCGAAATTTCAATAACTTTAAAACTCTGGTTAAACATTTAAGCACCTAGCACTTATTTGTTTCAAAATTTTGGTAATGTGGTTCATGCTGATTTTTCAGGTGCATTTTAATGCAGTGAATTTAAAAAAACAGTCAAAACCCAGCTTTGTCCTAGATTTCTGAATGTTGACAGAATCTTACTTTTTTATAATTTCACTGACAGCAAAGCAGCCTCAAAGCATATTGCTGCGACCACCATGGCTGAGAGTAGGTATTGTTAGGTTTTAATGTATCTTTTTACTTCAACATCTTTGTTTCATCTAATGACAACTTTATTCAGGATTTTTTTGTACATGCTGTAGGCATCAAACTTCAGATTTTAGGTGCTGATTTTGGAAGATTGTATTCTTGCACAGTAATCTGTAATCCCATAGGCATGTAAAACTTGGTTGTTTGTGCACAGTACTCTCTATGTTCTAATTTAAAGTTTATTTATTTATTTTCTTTAATTTTGTTCTTAAAATTAGAAATGTCTTTGAGCAATATGCTTAACCAATAATATACTGTTGGGGTTATTCCAGAGATGTTCCGAGTCAAGTCACGAGTCTTTAGGCTAGAGTCCGAGTCAAGTCACAAGTCAATATAATATACACAAAACTTATACTGGAAATGTAGTGTAGAAATAAACAAATAATATGTAAGTTCAGATAAAAACAACAACAGATTAGCGACTGTATTTTGCTGTTTTACTTAGTGCCTTTACTTTCCTAGATACCAGTTAAAAGCTTAGAGTGACGTTTTGTTTTCATTGCAAATTACGGCACAGCGGCCAAAATCCCAAACATAGCAAAAAATCCATAATACTGCTTACCTTTGCTTATGTTGTTCCAGATGCTATTAAATTTATAACCGTGTGTCCCATTAGGAATATAATCCGTTATTTTGTAAATGTGCTTATAATTAAAAACCTTCAAACTTTTCCCAGTTGTGAAGTAAAACACGAACTCGTTAGAAAGCCAATCAATCTGTGTGATGCTGCAGACTAAATACATGCAAATAACAGCATTTCTTACTAAAAATTACAATCAGAAGGTCTGATTTGTTCACAAAGCGGTTCTTACAATCATTAGCGCCAATTCTGTAGGAGCGTTCCATTCACATTATCTGTTACTGTGAAGTGCACTACGTAGCGTATTCCACCATTTTAAGTAGGGAGCGACGCTTCATCACTACGCCGGAAGCGTGCGTTGCAGTTTAAAACGGGCGGAGCATTATTAGAGAGCAGAAAATGACACGATTAGAATAATGTCGGATCATATATATATATATATATATATATATATATATACAGTATATATACAGTGGGGGAAATAAGTATTTATTATTATATATAAAGACTTGAACAGTCTATAATTTTTATGGAAGGTTTATTTTAACAGAGAGAGACAGAATATCAACAAAAAATCCAGAAAAAAAACATTAAATAAAAGTTATAAATTAATTTGTATTTCATTAAGGGAAATAAGTATTTGATCCCCTACCAACCAGCAAGAATTTTGACCCCCACAGACCGGTTATGTGCCCATGAGGCACACAAATTAGTCCTGTCCCTGTATAAAAGACACCTGTCACAGAATCAGTTTCTTCCGTTCAAATCTCTCGACCACCATGGGCAAGACCAAAGAGCTATCAAAGGACGTCAGGGACAAGATTGTAGACCTGCACAAGGCTGGAATGGGCTACAAGACCATCAGCAAGAAGCTTGGTGAGAAAGGGACCACTGTTGGTGCGATAATTCGAAAATGGAAGAAATACAAGGTCATAGTCAATCACCCTCACTCTGGAGCTCCATGCAAGATCTTACCTGGTGGGGTAAGAATGATTCTGAGAAAGGTAAGGTCAGTCCAGAATTACACGAGTGGAGCTTGTCAATGATCTCAAGGGAGCTGGGAGGGCAGTCACCAAGAAAACCATTAGTAACACACTTCGCCGTAATGGATTGAGATCCTGCAGTGCCCGCAAAGTCCAACAGACACACATTAGGCCAATATCATGGTCTAAACCAATCAGAGATAGTGAAGGGCGGGACAATATTGTAGCGGTGATATGTGAGCGACATTCAGCTCAGCCAATCAGAATGCAGCACCAGGTTTATACATGTGCGTTCGGACGTTCTGCAGTAAGTTTAGTTTTGTATATGAGACTCGCCGGATGTCCCCAGAATGGAAGTTCGGGTTCTGGAGCTCGGCGTGTAAAGTGTTGTAACGCTCACTTAAGTCCTGACTAAACAGTTAAAGTGACTCGACCCTGTCGTGTGCCTTTATTCCCACACCTCCACCACCGCACAGCAAAAGACCCGTTACATCCCCACCGGACAGCGGCTAGGTGAACCGACCCTCTACAGTAGCAAGGGGCTAATGCTAGCGGTAAAGTGCGGCGATAGTGAAAGTAAAAACACGACAATATTTTCGTTAAGTAAAATATAAAAATAACTAAAAGACCATAATATATTACAATACATGTAGTCAAAATACACAGTGAGTGCGCCGCAAGCGATTTTGGGAATCTGTGTAAAAGATACAGTAAAGCCGATAATATAATGCACTGCATTTAAGATTACACTCTAACACTCTAGAGCCCCATACACACACACAAACATATACATATAATTTTAAATATACACACACATATAAATAGATATACACACATACGTACATACACATTTACTCTTATTATTTTTATAATTTTTATAAGTGTGCTATAATTAGTCTATAATACTATAATTAACTGTAAAGAGCATGGGAAGACAGTGGGCAATAGTATATTTGTGACTGGTTCTAATAAATTTCGAATTGAAAGGCTGAAAAAGCCCAATGCATCTATAAAACACATTACATGCCGCGATAAATGCACTGCCCAAGTGTCCCCTCTCCCCACTGCCTTTCAGCGGCAGGCAGCAGCAAACGGATCATCAGACGAGGCCCTGTTGACCAGATTGTTAGTTATTTACAAGTCAATATTGCCTGTATGGACAGTGATTTAAAAAAAAAAAAGTGAACCTGTAAAACTGCGGTGTTAAATGCGATGCGGTTGAAAATTTGGGTGCACCTAACTTTTGTGCTGGTGCACCTAAGAAAAAAAGTTAGGCGCACCAGTGCAACCAGTGCAAAACGTTAGTCTAGAGCCCTGAACTGACCTCATTCTTTGGGCACATAACGTTGCTGAACCTAGACCTGACCAACTGCAGCAACTAGCATAGTACTGCCCCCACAGGCTTGCACGGTAGGCACTAGGCATGATGGGTGCATCACTTCAGCCGCCTCTCTTCTTACCCTGATGCGCCCATCACTCTGGAACAGGGTAAATCTGGACTCATCAGACCACATGACCTTCTTCCATTGCTCCAGAGTCCAATCTTTATGCTCCCTAGCAAATTGAAGCTGTTTTTGCCTCACTGACAAGTGGTTTTCTTAAGGCTACACAGCTGTTTAGTCCCAATCCCTTGAGTTTCCTTCGCATTGTGTGTGTGTGGAAATGCTCTTACTTTCACTATTAAACATATCCCTGAGTTCTACTGTAGTTTTTCTACAATTTGATTTCACCAAACGTTTAAGTGATCGCCGATCACGATCATTCAACATTTTTTTCTGACCACATTCCTTCCTCAAAGATGATGTTTCCCCACTGTCCTTCCACTTTTTAATAATGCATTGAACAGTTCTTAACCCGATTTTATTAGTTTCAGCAATCTCCTTAGATGTTTTCTCTGCTTGATGCATGCCAATAATTTGACCCTTCTGAAAGAGATTAACATCTTTTCCATGACCACGGGATGTGTCTTCCGACATGGTTGTTTAACAAATGAGAAGCTACTCACTGCATCAGTTAGGGTTAAATAACTTGTTGCCAGCTGAAACATAATCACCCATGCAGTAATTATCCAATAGGAGGCTCTTACCTATTTGCTTAGTTAAATCCAGGTGGTGACCTTTTTTTTGGCCAGGCAGTGTATATATACAGTGTATCACAAAAGTGAGTACACCCCTCACATTTCTGCAAATATTTCATTATATATTTTCATGGGACAACACTATAGACATGAAACTTGGATATAACTTAGAGTAGTCAGTGTACAACTTGTATAGCAGTGTAGATTTACTGTCTTCTGAAAATAACTCAACACACAGCCATTAATGTCTAAATAGCTGGCAACATAAGTGAGTACACCCCACAGTGAACATGTCCAAATTGTGCCCAAATGTGTCGTTGTCCCTCCCTGGTGTCATGTGTCAAGGTCCCAGGTGTAAATGGGGAGCAGGGCTGTTAAATTTGGTGTTTTGGGTACAATTCTCTCATACTGGCCACTGGATATTCAACATGGCACCTCATGGCAAAGAACTCTCTGAGGATGTGAGAAATAGAATTGTTGCTCTCCACTAAGATGGCCTGGGCTATAAGAAGATTGCTAACACCCTGAAACTGAGCTACAGCATGGTGGCCAAGGTCATACAGCGGTTTTCCAGGACAGGTTCCACTCGGAACAGGCTTCGCCAGGGTCGACCAAAGAAGTTGAGTCCACGTGTTCGGCGTCATATCCAGAGGTTGGCTTTAAAAGATAGACACATGAGTGCTGCCAGCATTGCTGCAGAGGTTGAAGACGTGGGAGGTCAGCCTGTCAGTGCTCAGACCATACGCCGCACACTGCATCAACTCTGCACTGCATGGTCGTCATCCCAGAAGGAAGCTGACGCACAAGAAAGCCCGCAAACAGTTTGCTGAAGACAAGCAGTCCAAGAACATGGATTACTGGAATGCCCTGTGGTCTGACGAGACCAAGATAAACTTGTTTGGCTCAGATGGTGTCCAGCATGTGTGGCGGCGCCCTGGTGAGAAGTACCAAGACAACTGTATCTTGCCTACAGTCAAGCATGGTGGTGGTAGCATCATGGTCTTGGGCTGCATGAGTGTTGCTGGCACTGGGGAGCTGCAGTTCATTGAGGGAAACATGAATTCCAACATGTACTGTGACATTCTGAAACAGAGCATGATCCCCTCCCTTCGAAAACTGGGCCTCATGGCAGTTTTCCAACAGGATAACGACCCCAAACACAACCTCCAAGATGACAACTGCCTTGCTGAGGAAGCTGAAGGTAAAGGTGATGGACTAAACCCAATTGAGCACCTGTGGCGCATCCTCAAGTGGAAGGTAGAGGAGTTCAAGGTGTCTAACATCCACCAGCTCCGTGATGTCATCATGGAGGAGTGGAAGAGGATTCCAGTAGCAACCTGTGCAGCTCTGGTGAATTCCATGCCCAGGAGGGTTAAGGCAGTGCTGGATAATAATGGTGGTCACACAAAATATTGACACTTTGGGCACAATTTGGACATGTTCACTGTGGGGTGTACTCACTTATGTTGCCAGCCATTTAGACATTAATGGCTGTGTGTTGAGTTTGTTTTCAGAAGACAGTAAATCTACACTGCTATACAAGTTGTACACTGACTACTCTAAGTTATATCCAAGTTTTATTTCTATAGTGTTGTCCCATGAAAAGATATAATAAAATATTTGCAGAAATGTGAGGGGTGTACTCACTTTTGTGATACACTGTATATATATATATACAGTGTATCACAAAAGTGAGTACACCCCTCACATTTCTGCAAATATTTTATTATATCTTTTCATGGGACAACACTATAGAACTAAAACTTATATATAACTTAGAGTAGTCAGTGTACAACTTGTATAGCAGTGTAGATTTACTGTCTTCTGAAAATAACTCAACACACAGCCATTAATGTCTAAATGGCTGGCAACATAAGTGAGTACACCCCACAGTGAACATGTCCAAATTGTGCCCAAAGTGTCAATATTTTGTGTGACCACCATTATTATCCAGCACTGCCTTAACCCTCCTGGGCATGGAATTCACCAGAGCTGCACAGGTTGCTACTGGAATCCTCTTCCACTCCTCCATGATGACATCACGGAGCTGGTGGATGTTAGACACCTTGAACTCCTCCACCTTCCACTTGAGGATGCGCCACAGGTGCTCAATTGGGTTTAGTCCATCACCTTTACCTTCAGCTTCCTCAGCAAGGCAGTTGTCATCTTGGAGGTTGTGTTTGGGGTCGTTATCCTGTTGGAAAACTGCCATGAGGCCCAGTTTTCGAAGGGAGGGGATCATGCTCTGTTTCAGAATGTCACAGTACATGTTGAAATTCATGTTTCCCTCAATGAACTGCAGCTCCCCAGTGCCAGCAACACTCATGCAGCCCAAGACCATGATGCTACCACCACCATGCTTGACTGTAGGCAAGATACAGTTGTCTTGGTACTTCTCACCAGGGCGCCGCCACACATGCTGGACACCATCTGAGCCAAACAAGTTTATCTTGGTCTCGTCAGACCACAGGGCATTCCAGTAATCCATGTTCTTGGACTGCTTGTTTTCAGCAAACTGTTTGCTGGCTTTCTTGTGCGTCAGCTTCCTTCTGGGATGACGACCATGCAGACCGAGTTGATGCAGTGTGCGGCGTATGGTCTGAGCACTGACAGGCTGACCTCCCACGTCTTCAACCTCTGCAGCAATGCTGGCAGCACTCATGTGTCTATTTTTTAAAGCCAACCTCTGGATATGACGCCGAACACGTGGACTCAACTTCTTTGGTCGACCCTGGCGAAGCCTGTTCCGAGTGGAACCTGTCCTGGAAAACCGCTGTATGACCTTGGCCACCATGCTGTAGCTCAGTTTCAGGGTGTTAGCAATCTTCTTATAGCCCAGGCCATCTTTGTGGAGAGCAACAATTCTATTTCTCACATCCTCAGAGAGTTCTTTGCCATGAGGTGCCATGTTGAATATCCAGTGGCCAGTATGAGAGAATTGTACCCAAAACACCAAATTTAACAGCCCTGCTCCCCATTTACACCTGGGACCTTGACACCTGACACCAGGGAGGGACAACGACACATTTGGGCACAATTTGGACATGTTCACTGTGGGGTGTACTCACTTATGTTGCCAGCTATTTAGACATTAATGGCTGTGTGTTGAGTTATTTTCAGAAGACAGTTAATCTACACTGCTATACAAGCTGTACACTGACTACTCTAAGTTATATCCAAGTTTCATGTCTATAGTGTTGTCCCATGAAAAGATATAATGAAATATTTGCAGAAATGTGAGGGGTGTACTCATTTTTGTGATACACTGTATATATATATATATATGTGTGTACTTGGATTATTGAACATGCATCAAGAGAACAGTTTCTTACAAACAGAAAAGCTCAGACAGTTAAGTTGAGACTAACCCACAGTGCACCACTGCACCAGTTTCTTTCAGACAAAGCGACCAGGCTGCATGGCGGCTTGGTTTTTACACACACAAGCACTGTTGCTTTTGTTGTACCTCACAGCAAGAAGGTCCAGGGTTCGATTTCCAGGTGGAGTGGTCTAGGTCCTTTCTGTGTGGAGTTTGCATATTTTTTGACACAAAAAATTGGGTGATTTTTTTTTTTTCCAGAAAAAAAAAAACTTTTGAAATGTAATGAAATCTTTTCCAGCAATTCAATCAATTAAACAGAACAGTTGCAGAATTCATTGAGTATTTCGTACAAGTGTATGTAAACTTTTGACTTCTTTAGTCTGGGTTCATTTTAACCATACAAATTGCTAACAAGTTTAAATAAAATTAATTATATGAATAGATATGCTTTAAACTTTAAGGCAACAGTTTGGGAAAGGCCTTTTTGCTCTTCCAGGAAGACTGCTTTTGTACACAAAGCAAGGTCCATTAAGACATGGTTTAAAAAAATTGAAGTGGGGAAATCTCTGTAAATTTTGGAATGAATTTGAGTGTTGACTGTTAGCCAAGTTTTCTCGTACATCGTTAGTGCCTTTTCTGCAATTTTAAGTACTCATTAATTACTAGCAGAGCCCCTCTGCTGCATGCACCCCAGTTAGGCGATGGCCGAAGACTAGCACACACCTTCTGAAGCTAGACAACTCTCTTTTACATCCCCAAAAAGTGGATTCTAAAACAGTCTGTATTCCTTTCCTATTCTTTTCAGCATTTTAAACAAATGGTAGGAGGTTTGCCACAGCTATAAAATAAATCCCCAACTGGTTGACTCTCATTTAGACATGGCCATTTGTGCACTCAACCAGGCCACTGGCAGATTTTAATTTTGGTCTTTAAAGTGGTGGACATTAAACCACTGCTGACAATCTTTTTAATGAAATGGGCATGAATTTCCAAAGATTCACTTCAAAGTCTTGTGGCGAGCCATCCAAATAAGAGTGAAGGCTGTTGTAGGTGCAAAGAATGGAACAAATTCCTATCAAATCCCAGGATGTGCATGGTTAGCTGTCCACTCACCTTTGCTGTGAAATTCGCGTCACAGACCGTGAAATTATCCAGTTCCCGTGAAATGTATTTATTTATTTATTAGAATTTTAACGTCATGTTTTACACACTTTTGGTTAAATTCATGACAGGACAGGTAGTTACTGGTTCCACAAGATTAATCAGTTTTAATGTCAAACACGGTCATGGACAATTTTATATCTCCAATTCATCTTACTTGCATTTCTTTGGACTGTGGGAGGAAACCAGAGCTTCCGGAGGAAACCCACACAGACACTGGGAGAACATGCAAACTCCACACAGAAAGTACCCAGGTCACTCCACCTGGGAATCGAACCCACCATGCCACTGTTTCATGTGAAATGTGCTGTGTAATTCAAAATTTAAGGTTTGTGTTTAGCAATTGAACATTTTTCATTCGTGTAGTATATGAATTATAAGGCGCAATATGAGGCGGTCCTAGCAAGCATATGACAATTACGTTAGTGTAACAGACTTTTCTGTGGTGTAGTGTGCTGACAATGTTTGATGTATGTGTTTACGTATCGAGTGCATTTTGTCCTTTTGGGGATTTCATAAAGTGTGCTTCTTTACACACACATTTTAAGGTAGACTGTGATGTGTATTGTAGCTTCCATTTATTCTGTCAATTTATGAATGTTATTTAATGACTGCCGTGAAATGTGCAAGTACAAGCCCAAATCAGAAAAAGTTGGGACGGCATGGAAAAAGCAAATAATAAAAAAAACACAAAGTTTCTTACATTTACTTTTATTTGATTGCAGACAGGATAAACCTGAGATATTTCATGTTTTATCTGCTCAACTTCATTTCATTTATTAATAAACATCCATTCCTGCATTTCAGACCACAGACCGCAACACATTCCAGAAAAAGTTGGGACTGTAAAGCATTTACCACTTTGTAATGTTGCTATTCCTTTTTACCACACTTAAAAGACGTTTTGGCACAGAGGATACCAAGCGATCTAGTGTTTCAGCTTTTTTTTGTCTCATTCTTTTTGCAAACACATCTTAAGGTAAGGGGTAACAGTACACCCCGTACACCCATCGTTGTCGCTTTTTCCCCTTCAAAATTCTCTGTTGGGGACAGGTCAGGACTGCAGACAGGCCAGTCCAGTACCTGTACCCTCTTCTTCCGCAGCCGTGCCTCTGTAATGTGTGCAGCATGTTGTTTTGCATTGTCTTGTTGCAAAATGCATGGACGTCCGTGGAAAAGACGACGTCTTTAAGGCAGTATAAGTTGCTCTAAGATCTCAATGTACTTTTCTGCATTAATGCTGCCATCACAGAAGTGTTAATGATCTTTGCCAAGGGCACTGACACTACCCCATACCATGACAGACCCTGGCTTTTGGACTTGTAGCTGATAACAGTCTGGATGGTCCTTTTCGTCTTTGGTCCGGAGCACACGGCCTCGATTTTCCAAAAAAGACCTGGAATGCTGATTCATCTGACCACAATACACGTTTCCACTGTGTGATGGTCCATCCTTGATGCCTCAGAGCCCCAAGAAATTGACGCCACTTCTGGACATGGTTAACATAACCATAACATAACTGTGCTTCTTTTTTGCACAGTAAAGTTTTAAGTGGCATTTGTGCATGTAACTCCGTATTGTAGTGCTTGACAAAGGTTTGCCAAAGTAATCTCTTGCCCATGTGGTTATATCAGCTATTGTTGAGTGGCGGTTCTTGATGCAGTGCCATCTGAGGGAGCAAAGATCACAGGCGTTTAGCTTAAGCTTGCTCTTTTGGCCTTTATGCACTGAAATTCCTCCTGATTCCTTGAATGGTTTAATGATGTTATGCACTGTAGAGGGAGAAATATGCAAATCATTTCCAATCTGTCTTTGAGGTACATTGTTTGTAAACATTTCAATCATTTTCTCACACATTTGTTGACAAACTGGAGCCTCTCAGGCTATCTTTGCTCATCAAAGACTTAGCCTTTCCTGGATGCTGCTTTTGTACCAAACCATGTTTAAATTTGCATCATTATTTAGCCCTAAACTGCCCCCGTCCCAACTTTTTTTGGAATGTGTTGCAGGCCTGAAATGCAGGAATGGATGTTTATTAATAAATGAATTGAAGTTGAACAGACAAAACATGGAATACCTCAGGTTCACCCTGTCTGCAATCAAATAAAAGCCAAAGTAAATGAAAGGAACACTGTGTTTTTATTTTATTTGCATTTTCCATACTGTCCCAACTTTTTCTGATTTGGGGTTGTAAGTAATTGCTGCCTTTCTGATTTCATGTTATATTTTCCTCAAAATAAATCTTTTCAGTTAATTTTACTCTTCTTTGATGAACAGCTTTAAATTAGACACACTGCTGGATTAACTGCTTGTTTCCTGTCTTGCCACATTCGTATTGTGTTCATGTCATGGCTTTGTCTAGATTTAACTACAACTTAACATAAGCTTACAGGCAAATGATTTTAGAGTTTTCTAATACAGAGTTGACTTGACATTTATCTTGCTGCCTTTTAACAAATGCTAAATGAACACCATTGTTTTTCTTGGTTAACGGGTTTTCTTCTTTCTACCATTAGATTCTTTAATACAGTTAATTCATAAACGCTGAGCTTAGATTCTAAAAACTATTCTAAAACAATTTCTTTAGATGTTTTTCTTTCTGTGATCTTTTGTGATTTTTTTTGGATGCAATGTTGCTGAGCCTTAATTTCAGTTGATATTTTGGGCAACCCGATGTATTTATTTGGATCTGGATATAATCACATCTTTTGGATAAATGTATCCCTAGTATTGCCTAATTGTTATTGTGTATAAAATCCAATTTTTTATTGAGAGTGTAAAAAGCATAACACCAGACGTTTCATTTCTGTTTTACTTCTGGTAGCTGTTGTCCATGTGATGTTGAATGACAAAGTAAAATTTTTGATGTAAAGGGTGATACGACATACATAGATACTACAAAAATGTCATGTTCAATAATTTCGAACAACTGATGATTAATTTGAACGGAAAGTGGAACTAGAATAGGAGGTTAGAATGCTGATTTGACACTCAACCTCACCCATCCTTAGTGTGCATGTGCCAGAGTAGGTGTACAAAATAGGCATGTAAATTCATTTAGAGAAAGAGCACTGTTCTATTCTGGACAGAAAAAAAAACTGTTATGCATTTTTATTATTTAAATCATGAACGACTGAATTATCAAACATTAAAGTCATAAACCAGAAGCTGTTTTGTATCAGTATGGAGTTTGACTGCATGCAAAATTTTGCATATGTGGATCTGTGTAACATCATTTTTATAAATGCATCCATGTTCCAGTTTAAAAATAATTCTTCTAAGTCGAACCTCTTTCTTCCCCCAATCCCCCCCTCTTTCAGGTTTTCCGACATTTCCAAGTTCATCTCAGCCCTCTGTGCTTTTGGGTGAGGATCCTCCACCCTACTCTCCCTTAACGTCACCAGAGAGTGGCAGTGCGCCCATGATCAGCTGCCGCGTATGCCAGTCTCTTATCAGTGTCGAGGGCAAGATCCACCAACATGTAGTCAAGTGCGGTGTCTGCAATGAAGCCACAGTGAGTCCAGAGACTAGCACACATGTATAAAAGTGCACAACAATGCTATAGTGTCCTGTTTATGCCTGCAGTGTCCAACAGTCATGGGCTTTAGGAACTATCAGAAATACAGTAAATCTAAATTTCCAACCTAAAATTTGCATAAGAATATATTTTAAAACATATGTATTAGTTAGTGCTTTGGAAACAATACTGTTTAATCTGGCTTTACTAGGCTTTGCACTGTTTTTAAAGACACAGATTCAGTCGTTCATTATATGTAATTATTTAAATTCTACAAATACGATATAGCTTTAGTAGTTATGCATAAGGTTAAAATATCGGCTTGCAATTCTAGGGGAAAATTTAGAGATCTACCAAAATAGAATACACTACTGGATAATTTATCTCTTCGGACAATCACAAGAAGTGTCCTGATTGCAGGCTGATTTTAAACAGTTATCTTTTTAAGATAATCAGGTTTGTGATTTCAGTATGATCTAATCCTAACCTCTCAAAGTTTATCTGCCTGATCAGCTTTAGTGTGCCAAACTTGCATACTGTAAGAGTGAAACATTCATGCCTGTACTGTTTTTTATTTCCACATTACTGTTGACTTGTGTCTGTGGTTTTTACACCTCTGAACATCTTTTTTGCCATCTTTATCCTAAATCAAGGTCAGCTGCACCTGCTCAGCATTCCTGTACATGCCGTAGAGTATAATAGAATGCCTACTCTTGATAGGTTTACACAGATTTAAGCAAGTATCCATTCAAATAAAACCTAGACTGTGCACTGAGCAAAATTCACACCTCTGAACATCTTTTTTGCCATCTTTATCCTAAATCAAGGTCAGCTGCACCTGCTCAGCATTCCTGTACATGCCGTAGAGTATAATAGAATGCCTACTCTTGATAGGTTTACACAGATTTAAGCAAGCATCTATTCAAATAAAACCTAGACTGTGCACTGAGCAAAATTCACATTTACATGCAGCCTGATAATGTATTTATATTGGACAAATACTGACTGATAATAGACTGCTTAATAAAATACAAACGTAAGCAACAATGTAGTAGTTTGGGTAATTTAAATGGAATTTTTATCAGAATCAATTAGGTGGGTTGCCCTTGAATTTGTTAAACCTAAAAAATAAAAAGCATAACAATCTCTATATCCTTACATTCTTAGTCAGAATTAGTGTTTGCAATTTGCATGTGTGTGGTTGCATTTATTTATTTATTTGATATTTTCTTTATGCATTTTCTCCCCTTTTTCTCCATTTTTTAGCGCGTCCAATTGCCCCACTGCATCATGCTTCCTCTCCACCAATGTCGATCTCTGCTCTGATTGAGGAGGACAAAGCTAACCCACGCCCCCTCCGACACGTGGGCAGCATGCCGTATGCATCTTATCACCTACACTTTGAGAAGTGCAGTGCAGCTTAGCTGCGTGTATGGAGGGACAAACCCTAAGAGCACTCTTTTCTCATCTCTGTGCAGGTGCCATCAATCAGCCAGCAGAGGTTGTATTTGCACCAGTCATGAGAGAGAGAGACCCCATCCGGCTTAGTCCCGCCCATATGAACAACAGGCCAATCGTTGTTCATGTGGCCGCTCAGCCTCAGCCGGCAAGGCAGAGCTGAGATTCGATACGATGTATTCGAGATCCCAGCTCTGGTTCCAGCGTGTGTTCTTACCGCTGCGCCACCTGAGTGGCCTGTGGTTGCATTTTTTAGGTCGCACAGATATTATTAATTCTACAAGTAAGGCCCTACCTAATTCATTGCGGTAAAAAAGTGTCACAGACTTGAAATTAGCTGTTTTCCGTAAAATATACAATTTGCTGTGAAATTTAAAATTTAAGGTTTGTGTTTAGCGATGTAACATTTTTCATTCGTGTAGTGTATAAAATATGAGGTGCAGTATGCAATTTGAGGCGGTCCTAGCAATCGTATGACAAATTAAGCTAGTGTAACAGACTTTTGTGTGGTGTAGTGTTCTAACAATGTTTCATGTATGTGTTTATGTATTGAGTGCATTTTGTTCCTTTGGGGATTCTATAATTAAAGAAAAAGTGTGCTTCTCTACACACGTGATCATTCCTGTGCTGCGCCTCAAAAAAAAAAAAACCAGTAAAGTATTATGCTCCTGATAATTTGTCTGTGTACAGTTCTTTCTTTATAAACTCAGCAAACTCTAAAGATGCTCGGTTACATTAGCAATCGTTTAAACAAATTGTCCAAAATCTAAATGTCCAAATGTCTAAATGTTCTGAAGTCTAAAGCAACTAAAAACACTACTCGGGTAATTGAGTTTGGAAAACTCCCAACCGATTCTGTGAATGCAGAGGATGGTGTGTTAAAACACGGATGAGTATTTTTTTTATTTGAGAACACAAAGCCATGCACTGTCGCCAGATGCTGTAGGTTCAACTATTAAGGTAGGCTGTGCTGTGTATTGTAGCTTCAACTTATTTTATCATTCAAGTTATGAGTGTTATTTAATGATTGTGGCACTTTTATTAAAAAATCTGTGAAGTCTGTGATTTCTGAAAAACGAGGTCTGTGAAATCAAGCACATTTTCCTGTTAGTAGGGCCCTATCTATAAGAAAATAAATATCATATTACGTGTTGGCTGCAAACTCTGTGTGCACCTGTCTGTTTTCACACAGCTACAGGCAAACAGTCCTAATTGTCTGTGTTTAATTAAGTAATCTGAAGATTACTTATACTAATACTGAAGATTAAAATATTTAAATTGGTTAAAACAGACTTTGACAACATGCCAAAAAAGAAGTAAACCTTTTGGCACTGCATTAATAGCTGGCTGCAAAAATAAAAACAATAACTAATAATGTCCCGTTTAAACTAATAATAATAATAATAATGGGTGTTAACATGTCAAAACTTTACACAGGATGTTGCCTTGTGTTTAATACGGGTGTGTAGAGAATGATTACACACAAGTTAACATTTTAAATGCAGATTTTTAGGGTTAAAATCAGAGGATTGAGATGGCGATGGCAATGGCAAAACCTTGATTTTCATTTTGTTCAGAATTTTGTGATCTGAACATAAGTTTTGGATCATTGTCATGCTGAAAGATCCAGTGATGACCCATTTCTAGTTTCTTAGCTTTAATTTAAAATGTCCTGATGCCATATACCCTAAAAAAAGTTTTCAAGGAAAAACAGGATTTCCCAGGAAAAAACTGTCCCACATCAGAACAAACCTTTCACTATACTTAACAATGGGTATTAGTTTTTTCATCTTTTATTTTATGCCAACAATCTTCCGTTACCCAAGTGTCTGTTACCAACAAGCTAAGTTTTCTTTATGTAACCATATAACATGGTTCCAGTCAAAGTCAGAGTGTGGAGTTTACTGTGTATGTGGATTAGTCCAGAATCTCTAAATGAAATATTATATAAACACAGCCACTGATCAGTAAGGGCCCACGATTAAAAAAAGCTAGTGTAGGTGGTGATATAAGCTAAATATATTCCAAATTAAAAAAATAAAAACGAAATATATCAGTTTGGCTTGTAAACACAGCTATTTATGTCTTTGCTTTTTTCTTGTCTTTTTTCTGGTCAGAAGTATTTATCACATTGAGTCATATTCAGTGTTTTGAATCATGTGACCTGCTGTTGCTTGAAATGGAATATGGGTGATGCAGGTCGCAAATAAAAGCAGCTGCATTTAAACCTAATGAAAAACATTTTTATTTCTGTTTCACCTTTGTACCTACTTTAATTATCTCCTCCTTTTTCTCTGTTTTTTTCAACTTTCTCTTTGTACTTCCTATTCTGTCCCTCTGTCTTTCTGTAGCCCATAAAGAATGCTCCAGCAGGAAAGAAGTATGTGCGTTGTCCCTGTAACTGTCTGCTCATCTGCAAGGTCACATCTCAGCGCATTGCCTGCCCTCGTCCGTACTGGTGAGACAGGGACAACATTCAAATTCAGACCATATTAAACATTTCTGGAATTGCAAGTATTTTTTTTTGCTTCTTACCAATTGTTTGTTTACTTGTTTACTTGTTTACGACATGTGTTTATGTGTGTTATGTGTGCTTTTACTAAATAGAATTTGGCTTGTCAGTCATGACATTTTAGCTAATGTCTTTCTAACTTTATGCCACTGTTACATACAGTTAAAGTCATGGGTATACCTTGACTTCTAAGAGATATGCATTCCATAGGAGTCTTGGAATTTTACTGATTTTTGTGACTAAATGATTGGAACAAAACAGGTTTGTGTTTTTGCTTTAAAGGCAACAACCTGTCAAAATTATGTTGACATATATAGATATTTTTGCCTTTTTATTGTAATAATAAAAAGCTGACAGTCCTGATGATTTAATGTTTTGTGGCCACAGTAAAATAAACCATGTACATTTAAAGTTGCTGGCAGCTGAATATTAAGATCAGTGCTGCAATGCTGGGACCAGAACATACTTCGTGTTGATTGGCTGAAATATGTAAACAAAAAATACGAAAATCAGTTTAAAATTTTTCTCCTCATGAAAGCTAATTTTTACTTAAACCTTACATAAAATTGCAATCATATAACACAGATAAAATATTTACACTCAAATAATTGTGATTAGGTGATTATGTATTGAGCCTAACTGTTGACTTTTAGAATGAATTTTTTGGCCATTTTTCAGAGATTTTATTCATAGTTAGTGGTTGGGTGAAGCCATTTATTATCAAACATTTGTGTTTGCCCTTTTTAAATGATAATGACAACAGAAACTACCCAAAAGACCCTGATCAAAAGTTTACATACCCTAGTTCTTAATACAGTGTATTGCCTCCTTTAACATCAATGACAGCTTGAAGTCTTTTGTGGTAGTTGTCTCTGGCTGATATGTGCAAATTTTCCTCCAGTATTTTCTGATAAAATGCTGCATTCATCTTGCCATCAATTTTGACCAAGTTCCCTGTGCCTGTGTAGCTCACACATCCCCAAAACATCAGCGATCCACCTCCGTGTGTCACAGTAGGGATGGTGTACTTTTCATCATAGGCCTTGTTGACTCCTCTCCAAATGTAGCGTTTATGGTTGTGGCCAAAAAGTTCAATTTTGGTCTCATCACTCCAAATAACTTTGTTCCAGAAATTTTGAGGCTTGTCTGTGTGCTGTTTGGCATATTGTAAGCGGGATGCTTTGTGGCATTGGCGTAGTAATGGCTTTCTTCTGGCGACTCGACCATGTAGCCCATTTTTCTTCAAGTGCCTCCCTATTGTGCATCTTGTAACAGCCACACCACTTCTTTTCAGAGAGTCCTGTATGTCAGCTGACGTTATTTGTGGGTTTTTCTTTGCATCCCAAACAATTTTCCTGGCAGTTGTGGCAAAATTTTTGGTTTCCATCATCAACAGAATCCATCATTTTCCATGTCTTAATTAGAGTTTGAACACTTGATTGGCATTCTCAATTCCTTGGATATCTTTTTATATCCTTTTCCTGTTTTATAAAGTTCAACTATCTTCTCCCGCAGATCCTTTGATAATTCTTTTGCTTTCCCCATGGCTCGTACAACATCAGTGGCAGCACTGGATGAAATATGCAGCGGCCTGTCAGGAGCCCAGAAACTCACTGACTTTTTATACACACTAATTACAAGCAAACTGATCACCGGTGAGGATGGTTACCTTTAGTAGCCATTTAAACCTGTGCGTGTCAACTTGTGTGTATGTTATCATGCCAAAACTTCCAGGGTTTGTAAACTTTTGATCAGGGTCTTTTGGGTAGTTTCTGTTGTCATTATGATTTAAAAAGGGCAAACACAATTGTTTGATAATAAATGGCTTCACCCAACCATTAACCATGAATAAAAGAAAAGTTTTTGTATTATCATTCATATTCTCTGAAAAATGACACTAGGGTGAGATTGTGTTATTAATATAGTATTGTTAATTTTTTATTTATTTCATTTCTAAGGGAGTGTAACTAAACAGGTTTTTTTACTTCTTTGTTTGTGTGCTAGAGACTTATGAACCTCATGTACAGCAGACATGGATTTAAAACTATTCAAATATTCAAGAACTGGTTTAGTGGAATGCCCAACTTAAATTATGTCTGTGCTTTTGTGTGTTTCAGTAAAAGGATTATTAATTTGGGACCAGTGCACCCTGGTCCAGCTAGTCCAGACCCACAACCAACTGGAGCCAGAGTGTCTTGTGGCCACTGCAACAACACCTTTCTGGTAATCTCTATGTCAGTCTGTAACATAGGCATCACATTATGACCACCTTCCTAACATTGTGTTGGTCCCCCGTTTGCTGCCAAAACAGCTCTGACCCATCGAGGAATGGACTCCACTAGACCCCTGAAGGTGTGCTGTGGTATCTGGCACCAAGATGTTAGCAGCAGATCCCTAAACTCTTGTAAGTTTTGAGGTGGGGCCTCCATGTATCGGACTTGTTTGTCCAGCACATCCCACAGATGCTCGCTTGGATTGAGATCTGGGGAATTTTGAGGCAAAGTCAACACCTCAAATTCGTTGTTGTGCTCCTCAAACCGTTCTTGAGCCATTTTTGCTTTGTGGCAGGGCAGCTGCAGTTTTGGAGATGCTCTGACTCAGTCGTCTAGCCATCACAATTTTGCCCTTGTCACACTCGTGCAAATCTTACGCTTGCCCATTTTTCCTGCTTCTTACACATCAACTTTGAGGACTTGCTGTCTAATATAATCCCACCCACTAACAGGTGCCGTGATGAATCAGTGTTATTCACTTCACCTGTCAGTGGTCATAATGTTATGCCTAGTCGTTGTATGTTACTTTGTTAAAAAAAACTTAAAATATGGTTATATGTATGGGTATATGTATGGGTATGGGTATAATACTATTAATATTTTAGCAAACATAATAGAATTACAGTCTATTGTTTGAAAAGTCCATGCAGGCAATACTAAAGTATAGATAGAAACATTAGCAAAAAACTAAACCATTAAGTGACAATTCAACTATTTGGTAGACCATGCTTTTTTTTTAAAAATATTACACCTCATCACACAGTTTTTCATAATGTAAATATATCATTCTGTTTAGAAACCTCTAGAAAACTATATTTAATATTAAAAAGAATTTGCCTTCGAAAATTTCACAGAAATGATTCAACTTTTTTTAGTTTCTAGCTTCAAGTTGACATATAGGTTAGAAAGGCTGTTTTCTTAAAACCACAGTGTCATCTACCGATATTTTAACACGTCAAGCAAGGAGTAGATATGGCCCAAACAAGATTCTTTAAATACAGCTTATTTTTACCCAAGTATTTAGACTCAAAGTAAACTCAACCAAATGGTTAAGCAGACCAAAGGTTCAAATATCTAGCTAACATTTTTGATTCCATTCAAATCACAGATATAATGTTCCACTAAATTTTGTTGGAATTAATTCATTGCAAATCTCTTGAAGACAAAATCGAGGAATGGACTCCACTAGACCCCTGAAGGTGTGCTGTGGTATCTGGCACCAAGATGTTAGCAGCAGATCCCTAAACTCCTGTAAGTTTCGAGGTGGGGCCTCCATGTATCGGACTTGTTTGTCCAGCACATCCCACAGATGCTCGCTTGGATTGAGATCTGGGGAATTTTGAGGCAAAGTCAACACCTCAAATTCGTTGTTGTGCTCCTCAAACCGTTCTTGAGCCATTTTTGCTTTGTGGCAGGGCGCATTATCCTGCTGAAAGAGGCCACAGTCATCAGGGAATACAGTTTCCATGAAAGGGTGGACATGGTCTGCAACAATGCTTAGGTAGATAATACGTGTCAAAGTAACATCCATATGGATGGCAGGACCCAAGGTTTCCCAGCAGAACATTGCTTAGAGCATGACACTGCCTCCGCTGGCTTGCCTTCTTCCCATAGTGCATGCTGCTACCATGTTTTCCCCAGGTAAGTGACGCACACGCACCCAGCCATCCGTGTGATGTAAAAGAAAACGTGATTCATCAGAACAGGCCACCTTCTTTCATTGCTCCGTGGTTAATTTCCAATACCCACGTGCCCATTGTTGGCGCTTTTGGCAGTGGACAGGGGTCAGCATGGGCACCCTAACTGGTCTGCGGCTATGCAGTCCCATACGCAACAAACTGCGATGCACTTTGTACTCTGACACCTTTCTATTAGTGCCAGCAATAACTTATTCAGCATTTTGAGCTACAGTAGCTTGTCTGTTGGATCGGACCACATGGGCCAGCCTTCACTCCCCACGTGCATCAATGAGTCTTGGCTGCCCATAACCCTGTCGCCACTTTTGATAGATATTGACCACTGCAGACCAGGAACACCCCACAAGAGCTGCAGTTTTGGAGATGCTCTGACTCAGTCGTCTAGCCATCACAATTTTGCCCTTGTCACACTCGCGCAAATCTTACGCTTGCCCATTTTTCCTGCTTCTTACACATCAACTTTAAGGACTTGCTGTCTAATATAATCCCACCCACTTACAGGTGCCGTGATGAATCAGTGTTATTCACTTCACCTGTCAGTGATCATAATGTTATGCCTAGTCGTTGTATGTTACTTTGTTAAAAAAAAACTTAAAATATGGTTATATGTATGGGTATATGTATGGGTATGGGTATAATACTATTAATATTTTAGCAAACATAATAGAATTACAGTCTATTGTTTGAAAAGTCCATGCAGGCAATACTAAAGTATAGATAGAAACATTAGCAAAAAACTAAACCATTAAGTGGCATCTCAACTATTTGGTAGACCATGCTTTTTTTTTTAAAAATATTACACCTCATCACACAGTTTTTCATAATGTAAATGAATAATTCTGTTTAGAAACCTCTAGAAAACTATATTTAATATTAAAAAGAATTTGCCTTTGAAAATTTCACAGAAATGATTCAACTTTTTTTAGTTTCTAGCTTCAAGTTGACATATAGGTTAGAAAGGCTGTTTTCTTAAAACCAGTGTCATCTACCGATATTTTAACACGTCAAGCAAGGAGTAGATATGGCCCAAACAAGATTCTTTAAATACAGCTTATTTTTACCCAAGTATTTAGACTCAAAGTAAACTCAACCAAATGGTTAAGCAGACCAAAGGTTCAAATATCCAGCTAACATTTTTGATTCCATTCAAATCACAGATATAATGTTCCACTAAATTTTGTTGGAATTAATTCATTGCAAATCTCTTGAAGACAAATATTTCCTTAGGTAACTTCTGTATTACGCTGGCAGAGGAAAGACTCTTTTCGCGAAAAGAGATGCTATTCGGGAAAATGAACATCTTTAAAAGCGCCATACGTTTTGTTAAACTCTTGAGTTTTGCTTCAAATGAATTCTGCCACAATTTAGTTATTATAGGTTAGTGGAATATATCTATATCTACAACCCAAATTAGAAAAAAGTTGGGACAGTATAGAAAATGCAGATAAAAAAGGTGCTGTGTTTCTTACATATTACATTGACTCTTATTCAATTGCAGATATGAACCCAAGATATTTCATGTATTGTCAACTTCACTGTTATCTTCATACAAATGCATTTCAGGACTAACACACATTCCAAAAAAGTTGACACGGGGCAATTTAGGGCTAGTAATGAGGCAAAAAAAACTAAATAATGACATGCATTTCAAATTAAGATCTGTGCTCTCAAGTGTCAGCTGTGGAAATTAATTCAAAATGCATTTTTAACTGACTGCAAACAATATGACTTCTTTGCTGGTTATTGGTTAACCAGTTAATTACTGTTGCAAGCCTGTAACTGTAGTTACTTTAATGAAAAGGTATCAAGGTGAATTTTGTTGATTTTCTATATTGTCATCACCTTCTCAAGACTACACTGTTTTTCCTTGTTTTTTTTTTTTTTTTTTTTTTTAAGTGGACAGAGTTTACAGATAGGACACTGGCCCGATGTCCCCACTGCAGAAAAGTGTGAGTATCAAATCAACTGTTCTCTCCTTCTCGTTTCTTTGGTAATATTATTTATTTGTACTTTTGTATCATTGTCTCCCCTGTTTGTACGTTGTTTTTGTTCCCTTTATTATTAATTGTTCTCTGTAAGCGTCTTTGGGTTGTTGAAAAGCGCTATATAAATGTGATGTATTATTATTATTTGACTATTGGTTCCTTACTTTTGTAGGATTTTACTAAATGTACTTATTTACTATACTTGGAAAGCGAAAAAAAATCTGATTTATGTTGCAGTGGATACAGAAAGTATTCAGATTCCTTGACATTTTGCACACTTGGATTTGGTTTTGAATGGATATAATTGTCAATATAAACCATCAGTCTACACCCTATTACCCAGGGGTTTTCAACCTGTGGGGCGCGCCCCCCCGGGAGTACTTGTCTGGGGGGGCGCGAGTGCCTGACTCGTGGCATTACGAGATTTTTTTACTTCTTAAACTAAAGCAATTAATTTTTCACCCACGGGAGACATATTTCATTACTCTAACTGACCACGCTCACACGCACGTTTAATGTTATTCCGGTGTCAAAAGCAATGACCGCTGTTATAGGACGTGTTTGTGTCTTTAAGAGAGACGCTCTGTTCACAGTATCGATTATAAGTGACTCGGGAGTCAATTCATTTTAAGCACAGCGTAAGTTTCTTTTCTCAGTCATCTCTCCGTGTTTACTGTTATAATGAATGTTGCAGTTGTAAATAAACACCAACTACTACAGAACATTTTGTGTGACTCGCTTACCTTAAAAAGCTCAGGCTTAATTATACTGAGTATTACCACAGAGTCAGAGTCGTTCTGCCTGTGGAGCTAAACGTTTTCAGTCAGAGCAGATGATCCCGAACTAACCAACTTAGTAATTGATGAACTTTTGTCTATGCTCTGTGAAGTAACGTTTTCTGCTCTCATCTACATCAAAAAGCAAGAACCGCTTATGATTTACCAAAGTGAACCACGAATTTACATAATGTGCTGATAGAATCGACTCAGATGGGGTCGGACTGTATTATCTTTTTAAAATAATATTTTCAATCAGCAAAATTATATAATGTGCACAACATTAATTACGTTCTTTTAGCTTGTCAGAAGCTTTCTCAATGATTTCTGTGCGGTGGTTGACGAAGGGGAGGGGGACGTGGCGCAAGTTGGGGGAGGGGGGGGCGCAAGTTCATGGTTAACACACGAAGGGGGGCGCATGTCCAAAAAGGTTGAAAACCCCTGCTTTATATAAATAAAGTGTAACTTTTTTAAATGATTGGGAAAATTAATTAAAAAATCGAAAACTAAAGGTTGGGCAGCAAACCTTGTGAATTTTAACCTGCCAGCCAAAAGGGCCTTGTTCAGTGAGGTAATAAAATCCCATCAGTCTTTCAAAAAGAGCTCCAAAACCTTTTTCGATTGTTTCTGCAGCACTTTATAAATCTGGTCTCAATAGTAGAGTAGCAAGAGTGGCCACTGTTAAGTCAAAAGCGTATAACAGCTTTAAGTTTGCTAAATTGCATGTGAAAGTCTGATGAGACAAAAATTTTACTCTTGGGGCAGAATAGCAAGCACTATGACTGGCAAAAACAGACACTACACATCATATGGCTAATGCCATCCCTATGGTGAAAAATAATGTTGAAAACATCATACTGTGGAGGTGTCTTTCAGGAAGACAAGAGGGGAAAGTCTCTGAATCCAAACCAAAGAACTGGATAAACTATTGTCCGGGCATACAACATTTGTAGAGCCATATCCAAGAAGACTTGGAGCTGTAATTGCTGCCAAAGGGCTTTCTCAAAGTACTGAATAAAGGGTCTAAATACTTTAGTCAATAAGATATTTCAGTTTTAAGTTGTTAATTAATCTTCTAAACTTTTAAACATGTTTTCACTTTATTACGAATGATTCATTGTAGATTGACCAGTAAAAATGGCATTTTATATTTTTTCAGAATTAAATCCAAAACACAATAAAGCATGCAAAAAGTCAGGGGGTTTAAATACTTTGTGAATCCACCATATAATCTATATATGGAATAACAGCTTGGCTTTAATCACAAACACAGCTGCATGAGTGGGTTCTGTAAGGTCTGTAGGCATATAATAGCATGTATCAGCACTGTAATGTTAGAATTTAACTTTTTATGAGGCAAGTAACAGGGTTTCAAAGAGGCCAAATAATGAGTGTCTCATTTGTAGATGCATCAGACACAAAAGACAGAAAATATTTAGCGGGTTTAAAACAATCTCAAACTAGACAAACAGTATCAGCAAAGGAGAACAGTGGTTGCAAAGCTCACAGAGTGTGTGATGCCTTCTGATTAACTGGCAGTTCAGTTCGTTTTCTTGCATTGCGCCCAGTGTTTGCAGGTGGTGCTGGATCAACCATGACCCTGACCATGATGAAACCAGAAAGCTTAATTCCATTATTAACAATCATAAAAATGTGATAAAAATAATATTAAACATTTTGTATTTTTCATTTCTGTGCGATGTTAATGTGATAACACATTGTTTTCCACTGTGCAGCTCCTCAATTGGCCAGAGGTACCCAAGGAGGCGGAGCCTGTGGTGTTTCCTGCTTTGCTTGATTTTTAGCATCTCAGCTGCTGGACTGATTGTGAGTGTAAAGAGAATTAAATTAGTAGACATAGAAATAACTGCTTTGTAAATATGATTTATTTAAATAATGAAATTAACACGACTTTAATTAACATGCCTTATGTTGCAAAAAATATTTACACCCCTTTTCATAATTGATAGTAGGTTCCTCTGCTACACCCATTACTAATAGATGTATAAAATAATTTACAGTAGGAGTATTTTAGATAAGGCTCTTTCTTGTACCAGGACAACTTGTCCTGGTGGGAAAGTGAGTGGAAAACTTCAGTGGCCTTGGCATAAATTACGAGGTTGATTGCAATGCCAGGCCTTCTTGTCTATGGAAGTAAATTTGTCTCATCAGATTTTGAAATTTAAAAGCCTTTGAATTTTGATTACTGAACTTTAAGCCTTTGAATTTTGATAACTGAACTTTTTTTGCCTCACAATTCAACCCACATATTTTACAATAACTCATTTTCACTTTCATTTTTCGATGTTAACAATTCAAAATCAAAAATTCAAGTTTATAAAATTCAAATAATATATATTCAGGTTGCTCAAATTCGATAGGTCAAATTCAGAGCACAAAATTCAGATTAAAAAATTCAGACTAAACATCCGGGACACGCAGGATGAGCAATCGATTCCAGAGCCATAGAGAGAACAGAGTAGCGACGCTCCCATAGAGAAGCGCTGTGACGGGGGCGGAACATTTCTCTGCGCAGCTCCGGGTGGAGCTCTGTTCAGTTCCACTACTGAGCAACATTTTCAGCTGTATGTTGCTTTGTTTTAAAAAAAAAAAAATGAATTTGATGTCATTAATATATTAATCCTGTTATTGTTTAGCATTTGCTCAGCACTAAATGTTACATGTTTATCTTAATTAATAGGTATAACCCAACTTAGCTCAGTCAATTAAGCTACATTAATGACACACGAGTCTTTTCACCTAAAATGAGTTGATTAATCAAGAGTCTTGTTACAGAAATGATAATAAAACATTAGAGCCATAATAAATCATGCTACTTTTACTTTCATTCTTAAGTACATTTGAAGGTAAACACTTTGGTACTTGTACTCAGTGAAGTGGAGGTAAAGAGTATTTTACTTTTACTACTACTTTTACTGGAGTAATATTTTACCTTGGATATCTCTACTTCAACTCAACTACATGGTTTGTGTACCTTGTCCACCACTTACATTAGACAAAATGAACTTGCGCATATTAATTATGAATTCATTCATGTATTACATGTAGGAATAAATTATTACTTACTCATGAAATAAGAGATGAATTAATGCTTTTTTATGTACCTGCACTATAATGTTAAAGGTACGGTAGTGTGTTTATGAATCTGTTCATTCAGTGCAGGTAAACATTATGAATCCAGCCACATGGCTTAGTGTTTAACTAAAATGATGATTATTATTATTATTATGAATCCTCAGGAAAGTGAAGGGAGATTATAGTTTATGCAAAAAAAAAGCTCTTTAATCTCTGTACTGTATATTGTCACTACTACTTAATGATATGGCATTATGTAATGTAGGCTAATATAATGTACTGTGTGTTAACAAGAACAACCTATTAAGTCATTATAAACATACATTTTCCACTTCATATACCAAATACATTAAAGCAGATGCAGTAAATGTAAACGCAGTTGAAAATACCCAGAAATTGTACAAATGTTTATTATTTAGTGTTTAATACTTCATTCACTGCTGCTTGTCCCATCCCAGCTAGCCTTGTAATTGTGGCCCACTTCCGGCGCAGCTGGGCCAGAATTGCCCCCAAAACACTGCGATACCATTTATTTCCCGTTTTATTCTCCTTTCACATCCTCATAGATAAAATAATACATTTATTCTACAGATTAACTACAGATTGTGCAGCAGAAAGTATTTTATTAAGATAATTGCAGCAAGTATAATATATATATATATATATATATATATATATATATATATATATGGTGGAAATAAGTATTTGATATTATTAATTATTATTATTAAGTATTTGATACACAGTATTGAATGAGCTTTAATTATTTTGCAGCTGTTGGCTAATGCAAGAAACTGTTTACCTTTTAGCTAACGTTACCTGAAGTGTATTAGTTCAGACTACCAGTTAACCTGAAACTCACTAGATAACATTACCTAACAGTTTCCATTTCCAAATTGCTCTCTATCTCAATCCAAAACTCATTAATAGACTTTCTGCTTACATTTTGCTAAGTAAAATGTTGTTAAGATTAAACGTTTATTTACCAAACACGAACAAATAATTAGTCCTCTTTTTTAACGGCTCGCGTCGCACTGTTGCTATGGTGACGCTCGTGCGCCACAGCCGGACAACCAGCGTCGGCGCGCACGCGTTTCTACGAGCACCAGCCAAACCCAGCTGTGGTAACAACTGGGCCGGATCTGGCTACATTGATTCTGGCCGATTCTGACACTCGGCCGACTGTGCCGATAAAAAAAGAGGGAGCTGGACCAGATGATTGTGCTAGCTGGGATATGAGAACATGATAGCGCCGGGTTTTTTTTGAAACTATTGGAGGGATACATGAACCACGTGACCGCGTGGCGGCGAGAACAAGGAGTGTCGCAACTCTATCTATGGCTCTGATCGATTCTGTCTCAAATCGAACCGACACCCAGCCAATCAAGTTACACTCCAGCAATCAAGTGACAACGAAGCGGCTTCGTTTACAGCAGAGCCGTAGAGAGAAGAGTTGAGAGTAGAGTTGCGACACTTCGTGTTCTCGCGGTCACGTGGTTCATGTACCCCTCTAATAGTTCCAAACAAACCCGGTGCTGTCATGTTCTCATATGGGACCGGCAGCAGTGAATGAAATATTAAACGCTAAATAATAAACATTTGTACAATTTCTGGGTATTTTCAACTGCGTTTACATTTACTGCATCTGCTTTAATGTATTTGGTATATGAAGTGGAAAATGTATGTTTATAATGACTTAATAGGTTGTTCTTGTTAACACACAGTACATTATATTAGCCTACATTACATAATGCCATATCATTAAGTAGTAGTGACAATATACAGTACAGAGATTAAAGAGCTTTTTTTTGCATAAACTATAATCTCCCTTCACTTTCCTGAGGATTCATAATAATAATAATAATCATCATTTTGGTTAAACACTAAGCCATGTGGCTGGATTTATAAAGTTTACCTGCACTGAATGAACAGATTCATAAACACACTACCGCACCTTTAACATTATAGTGCAGGTACATAAAAAAGCATTAATTCATCTCTTATTTCATGAGTAAGTAATAATTTATTCCTACATGTAATACATAAGTTCATTTTGTCTAATGTAAGTGGTGGACAAGGTACACAAACCATGTAGTTGAGTTGAAGTAGAGATATCCAAGGTAAAATATTACTCCAGTAAAAGAAGTAGTAAAAGTAAAATACTCTTTACCTCCACTTCACTGAGTACAAGTACTAAAGTGTTTACCTTCAAATGTACTTAAGAATGAAAGTAAAAGTAGCATGATTTATTATGGCTCTAATGTTTTATTATCATTTCTGTAACAAGACTCTTGATTAATCAACTCATTTTAGGTGAAAAGACTCGTGTGTCATTAATGTAGCTTAATTGACTGAGCTACGTTGGGTTATACCTATTAATTAAGATAAACATGTAACATTTAGTGCTGAGCAAATGCTAAACAATAACAGGATTAATATATTAATGACATCAAATTCATTTTTTTTTTTTTAAAACAAAGCAACATACAGCTGAAAATGTTGCTCAGTAGTGGAACTGAACAGAGCTCCACCCGGAGCTGCGCAGAGAAATGTTCCGCCCCCGTCACAGCGCTTCTCTATGGGAGCGTCGCTACTCTGTTCTCTCTATGGCTCTGGAATCGATTGCTCATCCTGCGTGTCCCGGATGTTTAGTCTGAATTTTTTAATCTGAATTTTGTGCTCTGAATTTGACCTATCGAATTTGAGCAACCTGAATATATATTATTTGAATTTTATAAACTTGAATTTTTGATTTTGAATTTGTTAACATCGAAAAATGAAAGTGAAAATGAGTTATTGTAAAATATGTGGGTTGAATTGTGAGGCAAAAAAAGTTCAGTTATCAAAATTCAAAGGCTTAAAGTTCAGTAATCAAAATTCAAAGGCTTTTAAATTTCAAAATCTGATGAGACAAATTTACTTCCATACTTGTCCACCATCAGTGTCTGAACTCAGAAATGCTCCTTTGACTGAACAGACACATTGCCACAGTGACAATGGTTTTCAAATAAATGTCCATTAAGCTCATGGTCAATGTACTTTCTAAATGTTTGTTCAGATTTTTAATGTCTTAATTTTTTCACTTTGCAGGCAGGCACATGGTCCCAGGCACATGTGTACAGAGGGATCTACGCCGCTTGGGCGGCTGTGCTGCTCCTGGTGGTGGTGACTCTGGCTAGAGCGCTCTACTGGAGCTGCCTACGGGTCAGCCAGCCCTTGCAGAATTTCACATAGAGAATGAGAGAGAGAGAGAGCAAAGAAAAAGAGGAAGAAAAGGCATGGGGGCAGAAAGAGGGTGATAAGGTTTGATGGATTTAATAGGGTTTCAAATAAGTCCTACTGATGGTGACATTGGGTATAATTGAGAGTAGCATGAAGAAGTGAAGAAAATGAAGAAAGCATGTAATAGGGTGGAGTAAATGTGACTAATGAAAGAGATTAAATAGGGGTGGAAGGAAATTTATGAGCTAATGAAGGTATTGGAGTGTTTGTTTTAAGCAAAAATGTATTTAACTGAATGTTGGACGTGTTGGAGGTGTGCAAACCTGCTGACTTTACACTAAACCAATATCAACTTTCTCTGAACATTTCGATCTGGCACATTCAACAAAAACACATTTCATTGGTAATTGTAGTAGCTTTGTAGCTCATTTGGCATAGGTTATATAAACTACCTGGCACTCATAAACCCTCTAATCCAAGGACCGTGTTGACTACATAACTGGCGATCTGGCTGAACACGAGAGGATTAGAGGTGTTGCATAATATTTTGTCTTGACTGATTAATTGTGTTTCGGCATTAATGTAAATGTAATGTGGGGTCATATGTTAGCATTACCGTCATTGTAAATGCTGCTGGTATCAAAGCATCTGCAGTCCAAAGCATCAAAAAGCCTTACAGAAAGACAATAGGGGCTCTGCTTCCACATGGACAAGCAAATGCACAATATTAGCTTTTGTAATACCATATAGACACATACTTAACTACATGTGTAAGTTATTTAAAAGTTAGTCTTAATCCAGTTGTCATATGTTATGACTAATATTTAATATGATGTCAGTAATCAATGTTTTCAAACATCTTCCCTGTTTTTTTTTTTTTCAAAATTAAAATAATGTATTAGGATTTTTATACTCTTTAAATTCATGTAGTAATGAATGGGACAGTTAAAATGGTCATTTTTAATGATTACCATACTTGAAAAAAAGACTAATACAACAGCCTACACACTTACACAATTTATTGAAATCTAAATCCAGTAACTCACTGACTTACTTTGGACTTCTTCCAACAGACACTGCAAGACTGCAAGGCAGCAACCATATACAAATCAAGTGCCAATTAACATAGACAGGCAGCAAATTAAAGAAAAAACTACCATAAAGCAAATTAGAAAAGTGTTGGGCCACTAAGAGACAGAACAGCTACACCTTGGTATAGATACTACAACAATACAGAAATCTACTAGAGAAATAAAACACTGTTCCTCCAAACAATATTTTCTTATTGATGATATTTTAAAATAGTGTCTCCCAAAGTTGTTTAACAGGGTTGAGATCTGGTGACTTCAAAGCCCATAACCCGAAACCAAGAAATGCATAATCTTAGTACTCCTTTAATTCCTCCGCTTGTACTTTGTGGATAGGGGCATTAAGAGACCACTCACATCATGATGTAAATTTTACTTCATATTAATCTAGTGATTAGTCAAAAACATTGTATGAAAGTGCAACTAAACCATGCCATGCCCTCACAGCCTTACACAGCCTCTGGACCCACTTACTGCAGGGGTAGTAGGGGTGGTCTGTACTTTTTGGTGTACACGTCATTTAAACCATAAATGGGCTCGCATTGCATTTTATACTGCAATAAATAAAGCATGATTCCCTGGTAATTGCTTTATTGTATTGTATCTGTCTGCGAGCATATGTTTTCCGCAGAGGATCTCTGGTTCACTTCCACTGTTGAGCCCTTAAGCAAGGCCCTCAACCCTCCAAATGCTTGGATTTTATTGGGTCACAATTGTTAGTGGCTTTGAGTAAAAGCATTTGCTAATGCCTTAAATGTATTTATATTTACATTTTGTCTTTAATTTGTCACCTGTCTGTATTTATGTCTTGTCGTGGTCTAGTTTGGATGTGTGCAACACAAGGTTTATTTTGTTAAATAAACTACAAAAAATTACATGTCAGTTCCAATCTTACACAATAAACTGTGTATTCATGTATTCTTTTTCAAAAATTTAGAACAAAACCTTTGATTTTCAGGTTGTGATTCACTAAAATCTGTCTAACCTAGACTAGGCCGTAACACATGTTTAAAACATGTGTAAAACATCCTCTTCACAGATCTACGTTTACCAAATTTATTTAACAGTGTTTTTTTTCCTGTTGTTTACTTCAATATCCTAAATTTATCTTTAAATGATGTATTGTCTACATGTGCAATTTCATGAGTGCATTTTTCCACTGAATATCCAAGTCAGGTTTAACACAAGTTTTGTACTTGCTCACTAGGAGACATTAGAGTGACATTTTATGCACTTTAGATTATCCAAAAACTTAAGATTATCATCAAAAACTGCTACTACTGAATTCGTTGTTGTAAAATCCATTTTATTATGAATTTAGGGTTATTCCAGAGGCAAAGTCTGCATCTCATAAAGCTAATAAAAATATTGTCTGGACTAGTTAACAAATTTGATGTACTACAGCTGTATGGTCCATGACTGTAATTAAGTCCACAAGTCTGCAAATCCAAATAAGACCAGAGATTTTTGTCTGGGCTATACACTCTCTTCACAGATATACTGATTTCATAAGGGGGTGCTATTGTTTAAAGATTACTGGTTCCATTATACATACAACACTGTAGACTTAAAAATCCTACTTTATGATGAGACACTTGCACGAATGCTCTCACATTCCTGAAAAGACGTTTTGTTCTTTTAATAGCAGCCTTTGTTAATGTGTGTTAATTTTTAAGTCTAATTATTTGTTAAGTGATGCTTACTGTGAGATTCTAACACATAATTTCTTTAAAAAAAATGTTTTTTATTTATGAAGTCACTACAGCATTTTAAGTTTTTCATTTGTTTATTTTTATTGGTTTTGTACTAACAGTAAAGTATCATGAGGATTTTTGCTTGACCATGACTATAGAGTTGAAAACTTAGTGTTAGTCAACATTTTAAGAGGCATTCTACTATTTGTAACCTGAAGTTAAATCTGAAGGATGATGCTGATGTTGCTGTTATGACATTTGGTATGTTACTAACTTGAACATGCTTGAACTTTGGCTAAAGAGAATGTGTTAATCAAGGGTGTATGTTATATCTTTTGTCTGCTTTGTGTTAAAGGTAAACAGCCATGTTTGGCTATTTGTTTGAAAAGGCTGTGTAATTCCAGAGCTCTGGAAATTCATTATTTATCACTGAAATGGCAGGTTAGGAAATATAGTTAATTAATGCAGTTATAATATTGTAGTTGGTGTAGTTTCATTTAAGGCTCTGGCGTTATGCACTATTTTATCATTCAGACCCAATTCCAAAAAAGTTGGAACAGTGGGGAAGATGTAAAGAAAAAAAGGACAACAATGATGTAGCTTTCTTTTGACCTGTATTAATTTAAAATTGAACAAAGTAAAAATATTTAATGTATAAATGAGTCAGCTTTTTCTTTTGTATATACATGGTCATTCTAAATTTGATTGATGCAACATGTTCCAAAAATGTTGGGTTTCAATGTGCCATATAATGCTCACACATTTTTCAAAGGGAGACAGCAAATGTGCCAGTTTCGTATCTGCATTTACCTATCAAAGCCATGCTGTTGTGACATATGCAGAATGACATATGGCATTGTTTTGTTAAAATGTGCTGGGATGGCTTTAATATATAGACATAAATTTGTCCATAATTTCCAAAAACAATTTAAATGTTGGAATTGTCATACAGCTGCACTTGTTTTGACTTTGTGTCAGCCCATCTCAGATAGTCTTAAACCCAGAAAATTGGAAGCATTTCTAGATGTTGCCTATACATGGCATGTGCCTTAACTTGCATTTGTAGATGCAGAAATATAATATGTTTTACAATGTACTTTCCAAAGTATTTTAAGCCCATATGAGATTTATCACAAAAGCATGTTGGTTTTTATTGTAAGCATAGGCATTTAATTTTTTCTCTTCACCGCATATTTATCCGAATTCTTTAAATTTTTAATAATGTTTTAGACTATACATTGTGAAATCTTTGAATTGTGCTTTAAGAAAGTTACATTGGCCAGTCTGTATTTGTAAACACTTGAGCACCTGTATACCTCTTTACCTGTGGAAAAATTCGAAACTGGTTTTTTTGATAATTCCACAAGCTTTCCAGTCTATCACTGCCCCTGTTCCAACATTTTGCAATGTGATACAGGCATCAAATTAGGTAAAACATTAAATATCTTTTCTCTGTGCTAAAAATCACTGCTTTCTGTTTTATTTTTTGTTTTACTTACAGCTGCAACTTTTTGGAGTTGGGTTTGTATTTAATAAAACAGAACTGGTACCTCTTTAAAGCTCAGTTCAGGACTATAGACAACTGCAATTTATTCAGTTTTGTCATTTCAAGTTTAATGTCATTTCTAAATATCTCCTTCAAGTTTCATTAACTGGTGTTGAAAGGGAAAAAATTAACAAGCTCTGGGTTCACATGAATTAATATTCATTAATTACCCAGTTGGCACAGCTGGTAGCTGATGCCACACAACAACATAGGTCCTAGAGACCTGGGTTTAAAACTTGCTTCACTCTCTGTAAAACTGCCCTAAGCTTTGACAGAGGGTAAGTTAATAAATGTGTTGCCTATCCCAATTAAAAATACACTCACCCATTTACATACCTACAACTAGAGACAATTTTGAAAGGCCAATCCAACTACAGACATGGTTTTGAACACATCATTAAAAGTAGTGTTGCTACCACCACTACTACTGGTAAATTGTGGTAGACTAAGAGCTTTATAACTTGTATATATTTATTAAAATGCAATTTGATTACTGACTTGTTTAAAGATCTGATTTCTTTTGGGTATTAGATTTTTTTTCTGATTCTTAAATGAGCACCCAAAGACTTAAATTTTTACCATTTTTAATTTTTCCATAACACTATAAAATTGTATACATATGTAGTAGTAGTAGTAGTAGTAGTTTTTTTTCTTACATTCCACTTCTACTTTGAACTAACATTTCTAAATAACCTCGCAGAAACATATTTTAGGCCACCCCCTGCCAGTTGTGTTTAGTTGCAGAGGTGTCTGCTGTCCTAAACTGTATACTAAGATTATTCGTACCTTATGCTTATTTATGCCAAGAACAATGAGACCAGAATGAAGCTTTTTCTCTGAGTTTGTTTACAGATGATTAGTTTGTTACAAAGGCATGACATGAATTGTTTAAGACAACATAAAATATAAAAAAAAAAAAAAAGTTTTGGTCATTGTATTTTATTATTTGCACACATTCACTCATTTACACTTCCACTTGCTTCACTACACGCACTACATTATATATTCAGTACAGCTTCAATAGATTTTGGACAGTAGTTGGCATTCCACTTTCACATAAAACTCTGCAGTTCTTTTTTTATTTTTAAGTTAAACCTAATTTTGAAAACATGTAAAATTGTAAGTACTCTCAATTTAATTATTGGCTCATTATTATTTTCTCTCACTGGATTGGAGGCACCTTTACATTTCTTGTGGCATCTGCCAAACCCAGATTCCTATATCAGACTGCTAAATGGTCAAGCACAATTCATTGCTATAGAAAAACTATGCACCAATTTACATAATTTGTTTTGACATCTGGCATTGCATATTGTGATTTTGGTTTGTGTGTGACTGTTATGGGCTTAAATGGAAATAAATTTCCTAAAGGTCCTAACAGCAGTCCTGTGCTGACCTTTTACCTATAGGCAGTTTGGAACTCAGTAATGAGTGTTGCACAATGGCATATGCTATTTGGCTGTTATGATCTACTCACATGGACTACGTATATAGCTATGCTGTTTCACCTAAATACAAAAATCTGAAGACATTATTTAATGTTTACCTTATTGACGTTTATTATTCTTTGTAAACATATGCTGAGTCATGCATGGTTCTGTGATATTATCTCATGGTGACTTTTCTATGCTCAGTGTCTCCTAAAAAGGCTAGATGTCCTTTCATGTTATGACGATTTAACTGTTTATAGAAATAAACAAATGTTCTTCAGGCCAAAAAAAGTAAATAATTTTAATGAACATTAATGCTTATTGGGACATGGCAATAGTACATTATGTATTGGACAACTGTGTACCTGCAGTCAAAAGTGCAAATTTGTCGGCAAAGCCTTTTCTAGTTGCCCAGCTGACTTGTTATGAATGACAAATCACAGAATCTACTAGAATTGAGTCTCAAAATTATTATTTTATGCTTTTAAAAAGGCAATGCAGTATAGTAGTAAAGTGGTTCTGTCCTAACCTCCCTACAATGTTCAGATGTGTCAAGTAATTCTCTATTTTAATTTTAGTAAAAACAATTATTGCTTCCTGTTTTATTAGTATTCATAGACTGTCTTTTTAAAACTGAGGATTGTACTTCACAATGAAAATGTGTTAAACTAAGATTGACAGAAATGTGATGGTTGTCATCTTAGGATAGAGCTGTATTATTTATTGAGCTCCTTAGTATAACCAATTCTCCTGGCATTCTACAGTTCTACTGTATGCATATGTGTATTGAGCAATAAATGGGGTTGGTATAGTCATACATTCCAGTTACCAAAGGTGTCTTGGCCATGTAGTGTAGCTGAAAAGATTAAGGGACAGGTTTGTCACCCACACAGATTTCTTAGATTTACACACACACACACAGAGAGAGAGAGAGAGAGAGAGAGAGAGAGAGAGAGAGTCATTTGTCTCTTGTTTCATGTGGATGTATTTTTTCTCAGACAAAAAGAGCAAGAGGGATGGGGAACATACAAAAAGCTTTCAGAAACCACAAAACCCCCATGCAAAGATATAATGGACAGGACAAAGAAGCTGATGAAAATGTCAGCATTAATGTAGGGAAAGGAACAGATACAGAAAGACTGAAGGACAGATGAAAAAAGAAGAGCAATAAAGACATGGAAATGTACAGCTTTATGTTTAGAGAAAGCCAAAGAATACCATTAATGTCTGTTGTAATCAGTACAGTGGGGGATCCATATGGGCAGTCATTTGGTGAAACTCATTGGGTCTATGCAACTTGACAAATATGAGAAAACTGGCTAGGTTCAGATGCAAAGATTTTCTCTAATTGAATTTATTCTGATTATAGATTAAGTTTATATGTATATGTTTATATGTACACTCAATCTCATGAAACTTCCTGTTTACATGCATGCAAAAAGTAATCCGATGCAAAATGACATGCATGTGCAGAATACCACTTGCACTTACTATGACAATGAGTATCACATGAGTCCAGTCAGACTTGACTTTTCAGTTGGTGTGTTTTATTTTAATTGCTTTAAAATTATGGCAGACTGTTTATGTTTAAGTCTTTGCAGCATAAACTTCGTCTTTACTGCACACACTTGCTCCCGCAGTGTTTTGTAAACTTCCAACCATTCTGCATTTCAGGCCTGTAACACATTCCAAAACTAAAAAGTTCCAAAAAGTTAGGACACCCTATGCCGTAATCCCTCTTTGGCTGAAATAACCTAAATTAGACGTTTCCTATAACCATCTACCAGTCTCTGACATCGACTGGGAGAAAGTTTTTTTCACTCCTCCATGCAGAATTTCTTCAGCTGTGTGAAGACCCCACAGAATCTCAATAGGATTAAGATCCGGGCTTTGACTTGGCCATTCCAGAAGTCTCCATTTCTTTCTTTTGAGCCATTCCTTGGTGGATTTACTGGAATGTTTTGGGTCGTTGTCATGTTGCATGGTCCACCTCTGCCTCAGCTTTAGTTTTTGGACAGATGGTCTTATATTTTCCTCAAGCACCCTCTGATACAGTGAATAATTAATTGTGGGTTCTATAATGGAGAGCTTGCTAGGCCCTGCTGCTGCAAAGCAGCCCCAAACCATGACATTTCCACCTCCATACTTCACAATTGGTGTAAGGTTCTTCTGCTCAAATACTGTGTTTGGTTTGCGCCAAACATGTTCTCTGTTACTGTGCCCAAATAATTCAACTTTGGATTAATATGTCCAAAGCACATTGTTCCAGAATTCCTGATCTTTGTCTAGGTGTTCTCTGGCAAACTTTAGTCTTGCCCTGATGTTTTTGTGACAGCAAGGGTTTCCTCCTTGCTTACCTCCCATGAAAATCAAACTTGTACAGTCTCTTTCTGATGGTAGATGCATGTTCCTTGACATCAACTGTGGCAAGAGCTACCTGTAGGTCCCGTGATGACATTGTAGTATTATTGGAGACTTCTTTACGCATCTTGCGGTCTGCTCTTGGGCTGAACTTGCTAGGACGGCCTGACCTGACCATGTTGACAGTTGTTCTAAATGTTCTCCACTTGTAAATTATTTTCCAGACAGTGGAATGGCTGATTTCTAATTGTTTTGAGATCTTTTTAAATCTCTTCCCAGACTCATATGTATCTACAATATTCTTTCTGAAGGCCTCAGAGAGCTCTTTAGATCTCACCATGGTGATAACACTTACTTCATCAATCAAGAGCAAACCAAACTAATGTCTGAGGTTTAAATAAAACTCCAATATCCTCTAATGATGGTCTAATCATTGCAGCTGATGTGGTGTACCTGATTCTAATTTTAGACATTTTAGGTAGTAATAAATGTTGGGGTGTCCTAACTTTTTCCTCACAATAAATTTCTATTTTTGATCAATACATTTTACAACTTGTGTTTAAAAGTCATTTTTAACGTTTTTTTTGTTTAGTTATATAAGCTCCATTTCTCAGTACTGTTCAAATGAAGTTCAAATGTCCATATGTTTAAATATGTTCAAAAAGACAAAGGTTTTCATGGGGTGTCCTAACTTTTTCATATGACTGTATTGATGAATGACGGTTCTTGATGCAGTGCCGTCTGAGGGATTAGAGATCATGGGTGTTCAGCTTAGGCTTGCGGGCTGGCCTTTTTTTTGCTTAATAACTAGCTTATTGTCCATCCCAACTGTTTTTTTAAATGTGTTGAAGGCCTTAAATGCATAAATTGGTGTATATTAACAAATGAAATATCTTGGGTTCTTGCAATGAAACACCATAATGTCTTCCATAGTGTCCCAACTCTGATTTGGGGTTGTAATAAAAAGTAACTTGTTTAAACATGAAATATGTGTGACTAAGCTAACATTTTATTGTAAATATAAGATGGGTGACGATGTAGGGGTTTCCCTTAATTTTCTTCCACTTCCTAAAAACAAAAAGTAGGATTGGTATTAGTAGATGAGCCTGCATTGGACTGGATCTCTCCATTATGTATTCCTGTCTTCTCTTCCTGAGTGGATCTATACTGCAACTTAAGAAGCATTTCACAGCAGAGAAACACACAGTAATGTAGAAATGTACTGTACATTTGTGAGTGAACATTACATTAAAAGTCACAAATATCAAATCTAATATTATTCGTGAATTAAAATATGTTGCCAATTCTACAAAAGGTATATACAGTGCTGTGTAAAAGTAATTGTACTCTTTTTAATTTTCTGTCACAGTATTATTTAAACAACAATTATTTTACTGGATATAATTGCCATTTTTACCCATTAATTTACATGCAATTGATACAATTTACAACAAGTCATAATGATGAAGAGAACTTTCAAAAAATAATTGCAAATTAAAAATTGAAACTTTTTAATTATAAAAGTGTTTAGACACTTTATTTACTACATTGTAGATGCCCTTTTGGCAGCAATTAAAGTTGCAAGTCTTCACCTAGATTTAAGCAGTTCTTTCAAGCTACGTTAGATTGGATTGCAAGCAACTCTGAACTCTAGGTTCCCCAGATAAAAAAAGACGTTTAAGACTAAGCTTTTGGCTGGGCAACCCAGAGATATTCAAAAACTTGCTTGTAAGTTTGAGTTATGCAAATGCACTTTTTAAGGATGTTCTTATATTTGGTTATATTCATTCGTTGCTCACTTACCCATCTCATTGTCCCTGATGTTAAGAAGCACCACTATAGCCGCTCAGGTGGTTCATACTGGGGTGGGGCATTACGTCGGATAGGGACTCTCTCATAACTGATGCAATTATGACCTCTGCTGGCTGGTTGATGGCGCCTGCCCAGTGGGTCGGGGAAGGTGTGCATTAATCAGGGTCTGTCTCTCCATACACAGAGCTGATCTGCAGCTGATCTCGTCTAGTGTAGGTGACAAAATGCATATGGCTGCTGCCCACGTGTTGGAGGGGGCATGGGTTAGCTTTGTTTTCCTCAATCAGAGCCAAGGCCTGCATTAATGGAGATGAAGCATGACGCAATCGGGCAATTGGACGAGCTAAAAGTCGGGAGAAAAAAGAGGAGAAAATGCATAAACAAAATTTAAAAAAAAAAGAAGCACCACTATAGCACGCTGCCACCATCATGTTTTTATCATAGGGATTATCTTTTGGATGTTTCTAAAAATTTTATTCCTGTGACTTATTCCTGTGATAATTCTTTGTGAACCCTTTTAAGGACTTTTAAGTATGACTGTTTTAACTTTTTTGGAGCTTATGGCTTTCACAGTGGTTTGCTAAAGTCTTAGAGTCACAGAATAACATTGTAACCAATCCCAGACTAAAATATTTAATTTTATCCTTTTTTTTTCTCCTTGGTCATCTAAAAGTTGTATATAAAAAAATGGCATACTGTTCTTGTATGAACTTTAAGGTGATAACTTCTTTGGTAATGCTTAGACTAAATGGGATTTATATTTTACATGGCTGCTGGAAATTAGCACTGGCTCTGTTCAGTTAGCTAAATTGTTCTAGAAAATAAATTATGGTTGCTTGTGTGGTGCAGCAGTCTAGTGAGCAAGCCTTCTACTGCTTGGATAGTTCTAATCCCAGTTGGTGTTATCAACCCAGCCAGGTGCCCATGTAGGCATGAAACTTTTTTTCACCTGCTGTACTGTATTGTATTGTGCTACAGCACTGCTGTCATTGTATTGTACTGCAGCACTATGCTGTAACCTGTGGTGGGCTAGCATATTAAACTGCTATACCCTTCAAGCACCAGCTAGCATATTAGGTCTGTGTTATATTGTGTTTTAATCAAAGTTGTATTTGGTTGCAGCACTTGAATAAACCATATACCCCGATCAGCCATATCATTAAAACCACCTCCTTGTTTCTACACTCACTGTGCATTTTATCAGCTCCACTTACCATATAGAAGCACTTTGTAGTTCTACAATTACTGACTGTAGTTAATCTGTTTCTCTGCATGTTTTGTTAGCCCCCTTTCATGCTGTTCTTCAATGGTCAGGACTCTCCCAGGACCACTACAGAGTAGGTATTATTTGGGAGGTGGGTCATTCTCAGCACTGCAGTGACACTGACATGGTGGTGGTTTGTTAGTGTGTGTTGTGCTGGTATGAGTGGATCAGACACAGCAGCGCTGATGGAGTTTTTAAACACCTCACTGTCACTGCTGGACTGAGAATAGTCCACCAACCAAAAACATCCAGCCAACAGTGCCCCGTGGGCAGCGTCCTGTGACCACTAATGAAGGTCTAGAAGATGACCAACTCAAACAGCAGCAATGAATGAGCGATAGTCTCTGACTTTACATCTACAAGGTGGACCAACCAGGTAGGAGTGTCCAATAGAGTGGACAGTGAGTGGAGACGGTATTTAAAAACTCCAGCAGCGCTGCTGTGTCTAATGTTATGGCTGATCAGTGTACATACTGTAACACTGGGAAGAGGGAAAGCAGAGTCTGCAGAGAGACTTGTTATTGTAGCTCATTTTAAGTGGCTTTGGCTCAGTTGGTATTAGTGCTTAGTATTACACATGAATATCCTCTGTACACTCACACAAACCTATCTAAGCTCTTTACCCCAGCACGCTAATTAAGGAAAGAGTTTATTCCCACTGTAGAATCCATGAAGGATTATTGACTCTGCGAAAATTCACCAACCACTTTATCCTTCTCAGTAAAAAGAATTTAGCCCTTAAGCCAATCAATGTGACTTTACACATACACTGCAAAGCTAAAAACATGAAATCACCCAAACAGCCAGTTACTGTTTACTGTTTAAACACTGCATCTAAAAAACAAGTAAATTAATACGTTATTCCCTCCATGCATTGCAGCCTATACTCTTGCAGGAAAGTTCTTTTTGAGATTTTGGAGCATGACCACAAAGATTCACTTCTATTTCAGTAAGGCTTGGTTCTACATTTTTTTTTTTTTTTTTTTTTTTTATTATAAGTTTTAAGGTGTAGACTTGAATTGGGGACCAGGTTCTGTGCAGGCCAGTAAATTGATTAGAAGTTGAAAGCACACACATCTTAACAATGTCACTGTATGCTTTAACATTAAGTTAAATCCCAGGAAGTAAAGGGACTCAACTGTCAAAAACAGACCCAAATTATTATTCAATTTTCATAATAATTTACATTTGGCATCGTATATGTGGACAGTGAAAATTCTCTTGTCATATGTTTTCTGTCATTTTACTAAGTGGTTAGGCCTTCATCAGCCCAAAGAGTGCATTTCTGTCCAGTGTTTTAAATCTTTTTCAGAGTCCAGTGGTTTAAATCTTTATTTTAAGTACAAAATGTAGACACATCTAAACCAATAGCTTTAGCTTTATAGACCAAACAATGACAAGAAGGACAGATGACTGACAGACAATAAACAAGATAGAAATATATATACAGTGTATCACAAAAGTGAGTACACCCCTCACATTTCTGCAAATATTTTATTATATCTTTTCATGGGACAACACTATAGACATGAAACTTGGATATAAGTTAGAGTAGTCAGTGTACAACTTGTATAGCAGTGTAGATTTACTGTCTTCTGAAAATAACTCAACACACAGCCATTAATGTCTAAATGGCTGGCAACATAAGTGAGTACACCCCACAGTGAACATGTCCAAATTGTGCCCAAAGTGTCAATATTTTGTGTGACCACCATTATTATCCAGCACTGCCTTAACCCTCCTGGGCATGGAATTCACCAGAGCTGCACAGGTTGCTACTGGAATCCTCTTCCACTCCTCCATGATGACATCACGGAGCTGGTGGATGTTAGACACCTTGAACTCCTCCACCTTCCACTTGAGGATGCGCCACAGGTGCTCAATTGGGTTTAGTCCATCACCTTTACCTTCAGCTTCCTCAGCAAGGCAGTTGTCATCTTGGAGGTTGTGTTTGGGGTCGTTATCCTGTTGGAAAACTGCCATGAGGCCCAGTTTTCGAAGGGAGGGGATCATGCTCTGTTTCAGAATGTCACAGTACATGTTGGAATTCATGTTTCCCTCAATGAACTGCAGCTCCCCAGTGCCAGCAACACTCATGCAGCCCAAGACCATGATGCTACCACCACCATGCTTGACTGTAGGCAAGATACAGTTGTCTTGGTACTTCTCACCAGGGTGCCGCCACACATGCTGGACACCATCTGAGCCAAACAAGTTTATCTTGGTCTCGTCAGACCACAGGGCATTCCAGTAATCCATGTTCTTGGACTGCCTGTCTTCAGCAAACTGTTTGCGGGCTTTCTTGTGCGTCAGCTTCCTTCTGGGATGACGACCATGCAGACCAAGTTGATGCAGTGTGCGGCGTATGGTCTGAGCACTGACAGGCTGACCTCCCACGTCTTCAACCTCTGCAGCAATGCTGGCAGCACTCATGTGTCTATTTTTTAAAGCCAACCTCTGGATATGACGCCGAACACGTGGACTCAACTTCTTTGGTCGACCCTGGCGAAGCCTGTTCCGAGTGGAACCTGTCCTGGAAAACCGCTGTATGACCTTGGCCACCATGCTGTAGCTCAGTTTCAGGGTGTTAGCAATCTTCTTATAGCCCAGGCCATCTTTGTGGAGAGCAACAATTCTATTTCTCACATCCTCAGAGAGTTCTTTGCCATGAGGTGCCATGTTGAATATCCAGTGGCCAGTATGAGAGAATTGTACCCAAAACACCAAATTTAACAGCCCTGCTCCCCATTTACACCTGGGACCTTGACACATGACACCAGGGAGGGACAACGACACATTTGGGCACAATTTGGACATGTTCACTGTGGGGTGTACTCACTTATGTTGCCAGCTATTTAGACATTAATGGCTGTGTGTTGAGTTATTTTCAGAAGACAGTAAATCTACACTGCTATACAAGCTGTACACTGACTACTCTAAGTTATATCCAAGTTTCATGTCTATAGTGTTGTCCAATGAAAAGATATAATGAAATATTTGCAGAAATGTGAGGGGTGTACTCACTTTTGTGATACACTGTATATACAGTGTATCACAAAAGTGAGTACACCCCTCACATTTCTGCAGATATTTAAGTATATCTTTTCATGGGACAACACTGACAAAATGACACTTTGACACAATGAAAAGTAGTCTGTGTGCAGCTTATATAACAGTGTAAATTTATTCTTCCCTCAAAATAACTCAATATACAGCCATTAATGTCTAAACCACCGGCAACAAAAGTGAGTACACCCCTTAGTGAAAGTTCCTGAAGTGTCAATATTTTGTGTGGCCACCATTATTTCCCAGAACTGCCTTAACTCTCCTGGGCATGGAGTGTACCAGAGCTTCACAGGTTGCCACTGGAATGCTTTTCCACTCCTCCATGACGACATCACGGAGCTGGCGGATATTCGAGACTTTGCACTCCTCCACCTTCCGCTTGAGGATGCCCCAAAGATGTTCTATTGGGTTTAGGTCTGGAGACATGCTTGGCCAGTCCATCACCTTTACCCTCAGCCTCTTCAATAAAGCAGTGGTCGTCTTAGAGGTGTGTTTGGGGTCATTATCATGCTGGAACACTGCCCTGCGACCCAGTTTCCGGAGGGAAGGGATCATGCTCTGCTTCAGTATTTCACAGTACATATTGGAGTTCATGTGTCCCTCAATGAAATGTAACTCCCCAACACCTGCTGCACTCATGCAGCCCCAGACCATGGCATTCCCACCACCATGCTTGACTGTAGGCATGACACACTTATCTTTGTACTCCTCACCTGATTGCCGCCACACATGCTTGAGACCATCTGAACCAAACAAATTAATCTTGGTCTCATCAGACCATAGGACATAGTTCCAGTAATCCATGTCCTTTGTTGACATGTCTTCAGCAAACTGTTTGCGGGCTTTCTTGTGTAGAGACTTCAGAAGAGGCTTCCTTCTGGGGTGACAGCCATGCAGACCAATTTGATGTAGTGTGCGGCGTATGGTCTGAGCACTGACAGGCTGACCCCCCACCTTTTCAATCTCTGCAGCAATGCTGACAGCACTCCTGCGCCTATCTTTCAAAGACAGCAGTTGGATGTGACGCTGAGCACGTGCACTCAGCTTCTTTGGACGACCAAAGCGAGGTCTGTTCTGAGTGGACCCTGCTCTTTTAAAACGCTGGATGATCTTGGCCACTGTGCTGCAGCTCAGTTTCAGGGTGTTGGCAATCTTCTTGTAGCCTTGGCCATCTTCATGTAGTGCAACAATTCGTCTTTTAAGATCCTCAGAGAGTTCTTTGCCATGAGGTGCCATGTTGGAACTTTCAGTGACCAGTATGAGAGAGTGTGAGAGCTGTACTACTAAATTGAACACACCTGCTCCCTATGCACACCTGAGACCTAGTAACACTAACAAATCACATGACATTTTGGAGGGAAAATGACAAGCAGTGCTCAATTTGGACATTTAGGGGTGTAGTCTCTTAGGGGTGTACTCACTTTTGTTGCCGGTGGTTTAGACATTAATGGCTGTATATTGAGTTATTTTGAGGGAAGAATAAATTTACACTGTTATATAAGCTGCACACAGACTACTTTTCATTGTGTCAAAGTGTCATTTTGTCAGTGTTGTCCCATGAAAAGATATACTTAAATATCTGCAGAAATGTGAGGGGTGTACTCACTTTTGTGATACACTGTATATATATATATATATATATTTCTATCTTGTTTATTGTCTGTCAGTCATCTGTCCTTATTGCCATTGTATATTGTATGTATATAGATAAATAAGATGGATTATGCAAATACACATAAAATGAGGAAACAATGGTTTAAAGTACTTTAAAGACCAGTCCATATACACTGATAAGCCAAAACATGAACACCACACAAAAATGCTAGCACATTTTTAACAATCACACATTTTATGGTGGGAGATACAGTATATTAAATGTTGGAAAGTTGCTAAATGGTGTATTAGGTTGAAGTGTTTCTGAAATAACAAGAGGTGCTCATGGGTAGCGGTGGTGAATATCATCTGGCAGTGGTCTGAAACAAACTGTGAACTGCTAACAGGATTTTGAATGGCCAAGGAAACAACTAAGGCTATCATGTCTAGTACCGACCAACAGAAAAGCTACTGTGGCTCAAATTGCAGATAATTTTAATAATGATAATGAGTTGAATTTGTCACTAGGCACACATTGCATCAAACTGTTCTGTGTTTTGGGGCTGTGTAGTCGCAAACAAGTGAAATAGCCTATGCCAACTTCTCTTTCTATGTTGAAGATACCTACTGCAGGCACACAGACATTGGACCTGGACATTTGGACATGGAAAAGGATCACCTGGTCCGGTGGACACATGAACACGGACAGTCTGCCTTTGCAACATCCAGGAGTTGAAGGACCATGGAATGCTTTGTGTAATTAATGCCTTAGGGGCATTTTGACAGTTGGTGGTCATCAGTGTATTTTGCAAATTATACTGGTAGATAAGTAATAGATTGCTAAAGAAGCAATTTCTAGATAGGCTCAAATTTGATTAACTCACTAGTTAGAACAATGGCATCCAATAACATGGGCACACTAAATGTTACTAAGCTCTTTAATATGACCAGTGTTTGTCATGGAGACTGTATGCTTGATTTTATGTATAGCCATGGATGTGGCTAAAATATATTAGTACAACTAACAAGCTAAAAGCAGGGCACCATTATACAAGTATATGCACACAAGGACAGACCCATTCTTCTGCAAATACACACAAGCTGCTCATCTCTAAATCTGAGTTCTCAACATGAAGGAGAATTAGGAGGCTAAGAGTGAACAGATCTGTGAATGCATAAGAAAGATGATGATGAAATGGAGGGTTAAGCAGCTTTTGAATGACTAATCTCGCAACTGTGTTTGGTCCTGCTTTGATAAGGACACTCTTTTTCCATCAATTAATAATGGAATTTTTTTCCCTTGCAAATTTTTTTTTGCATTTTCTTGCAAAAAAAGTGCAACATAATATCATTAATGTAATTTCTTCTGACCTTTACTCCAGTAATAAAGAAATGCATGTCCTACAGCTCTTAACTGGAGCCTACTTGATTAATGCACATTATTGCTGCAGCGTCCTCTTGCAGTTACAGCTACAAATATAGTTTTAAACCAGAAGTTGGCATAAACTGGGAAAGCGGCTTTCAATGTTAGCTTACTTTTTTTTTTCTTTTTTTTTTTTACAAAAGGAACATTTTTAATTTCTTAATTTTATTTGTACCATATGAATTATTTATACTCTTTGCAAAACATTTGCAAAGAAATGTAATATCATTACCTAATTTTGTTTAACCATGGCCTATAAGGGGCTCAGTATAAAAAAGTTTGAAGACATTTTAAATGAAATGTGTGTATCCTGCAAGAAATCATTTAATTAAAAGGATATTTATGACTGAAAGTTTCAACAATTTCCCTTTTTGTCTTAATTACTGGAACACATTCTGTGTCGAAAAACCTTAACCAATTTATTATCTAGTAAGCAGAGCTTTCTATGTTATCTTTTACATTTATGCCATGTCATCTCTAAATTCTTTGTCTGAGAGTCTGCTTGTGACTTCCATCTTCCCATAAAAATAAAAGGTCTAATTTAATGCACCCACTAAAAGTAATAAAATACTGATTTTCTGCCAAGGTCAAGAAAAAACTTAGAACTTTATTTAGATGCTCAGATGTAATACAAGAACCACCAAAAATTTTCACAGACAAGCAAGCTTTATATTACACTTCCAGTAGCTTCTATGCAAGAAATAAAGTATCTGTTTTAAAATCAGCATGTTTTCGAGTGTTATTAACGTTATTCTTAAACTGATTATTTGCTGATGTAGTTGCTCTATTTTTTTAATGACCTGTGTATATAGTGTAAATGTACACCATATCAGTGTATGAGCCTATGAGCTTAGCATTACTAAAAGCACATGTTCCACTGAATTAACAGCATGCATTATTGATATCTGTCTGGAGCTGTATTTGTTTTTACACTGGAATTAAAAGCCTCCGGTGTCACATATCACACTCTAGAAAGAGATAGAAAAACAAACCAAACAAGAGAAAGTGAGGGAAAAAGGGTAATTAAAATAAATATGCCAATTAATATGATATGCCATTTTAAACAATTTAAAAGAATTATTGTGCGATAATACCTTGTTAATATTTAATGCCCAACTAGATGTTAAAAGAATGTAAGATTATCTCTACATCTTTACTGTTGTTAAATCTAACAGGATTTGTAAATACATTTATAAATTATTATAAGACTCATTTGGCTAGCTTTAGTTGAGGTAAACAGTTTACATACACTTGTATGGAACATGCACACTATATGGCCAAAATTATATAGATACCTGACCATAAGCTTGTTAAAATTCCATTCCAAAATCAAGGGCATTAGTATGGAGTCCCATATTTGGGACAGCCTGGTTTACCTCTGGCTTGACTTAATTCCCACCAATTTATATGGCAAAATCTTTACATCTTTATATGGCAAAATTCTCCAGACTATCTCCCTAGAAGTAAGTTTGACTCTCTGAGACTAGATATGTTAATAAACTTAAACATTCACCATCTTCATACTAAATTAACTGTATATAAATTTGCTTTATAAAATGTAGTAAAATGTACTGTATTCTGAAAACATTTATGTGTTAGTGACCTAGCCCAGTTTAGAGCTTAATTTAAATTTCAGTTATTTATATTTTAGTAGCCACGCATGCTAAACTATTATGACAACTGTGGTTTTATAGAGCATATGTATATATAATTCAGTCTCAGAATTTTTATTTATTTGTTTTTTATTTTAGACCTCAATACTTTTTGCCACAGTGATGGGAATTGTTGCAGTGACAATCTTGCTAATTCTTTTAATAAGGGCTTCATGAATGTTGCAGTTAGTCACAGCCACTGAGTTTTTTCAAGTCTGCAAATCTGCAAGTAGTTTGACAGTTGATGTAAAAGTAACGTAGATGCAAGTCTTCATCTAGCTTGTTGACAAACTTTAAAAATTTATTAAACTGAAGTTAGCTTTGAGGTACAATATATGGGCATAAGTTCATAGATCGTTTTTATTAAACATTTTTGGTGTTTCAACTACACAATGCTAACTGGGTGTATAAATTTAACTATTTAAACTAAATTCTATATGAAATGGAACTAGAGTATGCAAGTTTAGATTAAAACAAATTCCAGTTGTTAAAACCCCAAACTCACCCTCACTAAACACCTTTGAAATTATTTTAAATGTTACAGTGTATCACAAAAGTGAGTACACCCCTCACATTTCTGCAAATATTTTATTATATCTTTTCATGGGACAACACTATAGAAATAAAACTTGGATATAAGTTAGAGTAGTCAGTGTACAACTTGTATAGCAGTGTAGATTTACTGTCTTCTGAAAATAACTCAACACACAGCCATTAATGTCTAAATGGCTGGCAACATAAGTGAGAACACCCCACAGTGAACATGTCCAAATTGTGCCCAAAGTGTCAATATAACAGCAAGGCAGTTGTCATCTTGGAGGTTGTGTTTGGGGTCGTTATCCTGTTGGAAAACTGCCATGAGGCCCAGTTTTCGAAGGGAGGGGATCATGCTCTGTTTCAGAATGTCACAGTACATGTTGGAATTCATGTTTCCCTCAATGAACTGCAGCTCCCCAGTGCCAGCAACACTCATGCAGCCCAAGACCATGATGCTACCACCACCATGCTTGACTGTAGGCAAGATACAGTTGTCTTGGTACTTCTCACCAGGGCGCCGCCACACATGCTGGACACCATCTGAGCCAAACAAGTTTATCTTGGTCTCGTCAGACCACAGGGCATTCCAGTAATCCATGTTCTTGGACTGCTTGTTTTCAGAAAACTGTTTGCTGGCTTTCTTGTGCGTCAGCTTCCTTCTGGGATGACGACAATGCAGACTGAGTTGATGCAGTGTGCGGCGTATGGTCTGAGCACTGACAGGCTGACCTCCCACGTCTTCAACCTCTGCAGCAATGCTGGCAGCACTCATGTGTCTATTTTTTAAAGCCAACCTCTGGATATGATGCCGAACACGTGGACTCAACTTCTTTGGTCGACCCTGGCGAAGCCTGTTCCGAGTGGAACCTGTCCTGGAAAACCGCTGTATGACCTTGGCCACCATGCTGTAGCTCAGTTTCAGGGTGTTAGCAATCTTCTTATAGCCCAGGCCATCTTTGTGGAGAGCAACAATTCTATTTCTCACATCCTCAGAGAGTTCTTTGCCATGAGGTGCCATGTTGAATATCCAGTGGCCAGTATGAGAGAATTGTACCCAAAACACCAAATTTAACAGCCCTGCTCCTCATTTACACCTGGGACCTTGACACATGACACCAGGGAGGGACAACGACACATTTGGGCACAATTTGGACATGTTCACTGTGGGGTGTACTCACTTATGTTGCCAGCTATTTAGACATTAATGGCTGTGTGTTGAGTTATTTTCAGAACACATTAAATCTACACTGCTATACAAGCTGTACACTGACTACTCTAAGTTATATCCAAGTTTCATGTCTATAGTGTTGTCCCATGAAAAGATATAATGAAATATTTGCAGAAATGTGAGGGGTGTACTCACTTTTGTGATACACTGTAATTGCAAGCCAGGCCTTGCTGCTGGTCTTTTGACTGAATAAGCATAAATTCCTACAGACACAGTGCATGTAAAACACATTTTTTTCACACACATCATGTGAAAAGCCTTACAAAAGAACATTTAAAGGGGGTTAAGACAACTTTATATTAATGCCCATATTTTTGATTGGAATGTCCAACAAGCTTAACATCAGTTGTCCACATACTTTTGGCCATATAGCTGTGAAGGGTCTCAAATACACTAATACCCTTAGGAGATGGGCCACTTGTCCTTGTAAAGTAAGATAGCACATGAGTGAGTGAATGAGAGAACGAGAGAAAGAGAGAGAGAGAGCAAAATGAGTAAAAGGGGGTTAAAAGACAGAGGAGTAGAGAAGAAATGATAAACAGGTGTCTTCCTCTCTCTTCATCTCTCATTTCATTCTTGTGGAAGAGGGAAGGACCAGTGAGCATCACTCTTTATTAAAAGGTAGTACATAATTTACCTTTCTACTTTACTCAGCGATAGCTAAAACAATTATAGATGGTTATGGTACAAATTCTATAAAAGAAAAAACAAAAACTTTTATGGTATTCAGTTTGAATTATATGCTGTTGCTTGTAAATACTTGCAGTTAGTTGATTTGAGATTAAAACCGCTTTCTGTGTGGAGTTTGTATGTTCTCCCTATGTCTGTGTGGGTTTCCTCTGGGTGCTCCGGCTACCTCCCACAGGCATCACTCAGGCTAATTGGACATAGTAAGTTGCCCTTAGGTATGAGTGTAAGTAGAGATGCATGAGTACCGATGCTGGTATCGGGTATTGGCCCGATACCGCGCTCATTAACTTGTACTCGTACTCGCAAACGAGGCTCCGATACTAAACATCCGATACCCTGATTTTCGCTTGGCGCTCGGCGACCGGATCGAGTTTTCTAGCACGTCAGATATCTGATCTGAGATGTGCAACTGGGAATGAGTGACGAACAGCCAATGAGAACGCAGGATACGGTGTGAGGGGAAACGCAGGAGATTTAAATAAACAATGTCTTAATATGAACAAAATATTTTTACTACAAACCCTATTTTAAAAGTTTTGGGACTTATTTGTATTTTGTAAATATAAACAAATTTAGAATTTGATGTCTGCAACACTGTTAAGAAAGCAGGGACAGATAAATGTTTACCACTTTGTTATTAATTACACGTTTTACTTATTTAGGAATTAAGGACACTAATTGTTGCAGTTTTGCTGGTGGAATTTTGCCCATTCTTGTTTGATACATTGTCTAATGTCCCTCTTAATGATGTGCCATGCATATTCAATAGGAGACAGATCTGGACAGTAGGTAGGTGAACAGAAATTAAAACATTTTCCGGTTCCACTTTAAAATAAGGCTACCTTTATAAAGGGTTTATAAAGGGTTATTAAAGGGTTAATAAACTGTTTATTAAGGGTTATTAAATAGGTTGTAAATGCCTTATAAGTCATTAATAAGCTGTTATAAAGCATGAATAGAAAGGGCAACCGGAGTGTCACTTGCCAAATAGTGATCCTACATCGTTGCCAAATAGTGAACCCACATCAATCTGTAATGTTAAACCTCAGATCTTGTCAGATACTTATCTAGCTTTGTCTTCTCTATCAGTCAGCATTAAACCTGTCAGCTTCATCATGTGTTAATAAGTTTAACCATTTAACCACCATGTTTAACCATTTAACCACCAACAGGATGCCCTTTTTTAGTCATTAAAGATAATGTGGCGAACATCAACATATGAAATGACTAAATTCACATTCTAAGGTCTTAGCAATATTTATTTTTACCTTCACATTTTTAGCATACTGACATCTTCCTCATGGTTCCACACTTCACCCTTTGTTAATGAGTTACTAACACTTATAACTGCAAAACAGGAGCCTTATATTAAAGTGCAACACACTTCACCATTTGTTAATGAGTTACTAACACTTATAACTGCAGAACAGGAGCCTTATATTAAAGTGCAACACACGTCACCATTTGTTAATGAGTTACTAACACTTATAACTGCAAAACAGGAGCCTTATATTAAAGTGTAACACACTTAATCATTTGTTAATGAGTTACTAACACTTATAACTGCAAAACAGGAGCCTTATATTAAAGTGTAACACATTTCACCATTTGTTAATGAGTTACTAACACTTATAACTGCAAAACAGGAGCCTTATATTAAAGTGTAACACATTTCACCATTTGTTAATGAGTTACTAACACTTATAACTGCAAAACAGGAGCCTTATATTAAAGTGTAACACACTTCACCATTTGTTAATGAGTTATTAACACTTATAAGCTGTAGCCTAGTGGTTAAGGCACAGGACTAGTAATCCAAAGGTTGCTGGTTCAAGCCCCACCACTGCTAGGTTTCTGCTGTTGGGCCCTTGAGCAAGGCCCTTAACCCTCAGTTGCTCAGACTGTATACTGTAACTGTAATGTAAGTCGCTTTGGATAAAGGCGTCTGCTAAAATGCTGAAAATGTAAATGAAAAATATAACTGCAAAACAGGAGCCTTATTGTAAAGTGCAAAACACATCATTTATTTACAAACATTATTACAAACGTTAACATTTAGCTAAAATAAGAAATACAATCTAAAAATGCACACTGAAAAAGCTTTTTGTCCTTGAACAAATGTCCAAGTGGCCCATCAGTATGACAAGAGCCAAGCCAGGATGACCATTCGAGTACTCTTCTTCTGGCATTCCAACTTCTTCAGACAGTTCACTTCTTGTTTCTCCTTGTTAAGCACTGTTGCAGTATGGGTTATATCAGAGGCTGAGCCTTAAAAAAAAAAACAAGAGTCATAACAATTAGAATGACAGAACATCTACTGTCTAATTCGATATCATGTATTAATTAAGCCAAAATCAGTTCTCAATTCAGAATCAGTTCTGACTCAGAAACCCTAATTTAAACTCAACACAAAAAATTACAGAATCAATCCATTCTAAAGATTTTAGCAATATAAAATATATATATATATATAGCTATATAAATAAATTAGACTTGAATTAAAAAGAAACATAATCGGTAGCAATTGTAAATGCAACTCCTATTGTTATGATGTCAAGCTTGTACCAATAGAAGAACTCTTTTGGTGCTATATAGAATCCTTTTCAAAAAGGTTCTATATAGCACTCTACAGCACATTCTCCATCAATCTAAAGAACCCTTTCAAAATGCAAAAAACCCTTTGTCATGCAAAAGGTTCTTTGAAGGTTCCATGGTTCAACAACAACAATAATAGTAGTAATAATAATATGCTTTCAGTTTGTATGTTTTAGATTTTTTTCAGTTTAGATTTTGTTTAAATGCATTGCATTTCATTGTATAGTTTTCATCGTGATTCTTTGTGATATACAACAATATTGGGCCTGTATCTTGATTGAAGCTCAAAATATATCTTTCATTCCAACTGATTCTCTTCTATAGTGTCTGACCTGTGTGAACACCAAGTTTGAACCAGGTATATGGTAAAAATGATTCGTTTTGGCAATTTAACTCATTCTGTAATCATAAATGCATACATACGTAACTTATTTTTTAACAGATCTATGCTAAAAAATGTGGAGTATTATCAGGTAACCTAAATTAAACTGTAATTATTACTGCATGTATATACACTTGTTACATATTATTAGTTTTGACTATGTACATGCACTGATTTACAATTAAACTAATTTGCAAGCTGGATGCTACACAGCCACGTAAGGTGAGGTAACATTAGATCATCTGAATAGTTGAATTAGCTGATAAATAGACGTAAAATAACGTAAAACTTACTTTCTCGCTCATCTGTTGAAGCCTTTGAAACTGGCAGCAGAGGAACACGATTCTTTTCCATTTACATCATCCATAACTCTTCTTTAATCAGCTGTCAAACCCGGAGGAGACGATAGCGCGCGGATCAGTAAGTCTGCCTGTGATTGGATGTTTGTATAACATCGTCTGTGATTGGATCTTTGCGTCCTAGCGCCAAAATCTTTCTTTTTTTTTTTTCTCTCGCCTAAATCGGCTACAAGCAGATGGTACCATATGATCTCTGCTAAGATTCACCCACAAACAGGTAAGCACTCTTTAAAATAATATATTTGTCTCACCTGTAAACATGTATGACTTATTTAAACTGCAGGATAGATGCAATAAGCTCTGGTTTTCTTCCACAGTCCAAAAACATGCCAGTTAGGTGAACTGAAGATACAAAATTGTCCATGAGTGTGTATGTAATCTTGTGTAAAGAGTAACTACCGTTCCTGTCATGACTGTAACCAAAAGTGTGAAAAATAAGACGTTAAAATCTTAATAAATAAATCATGCTTATAAATACATACATTTTTGTACATATTTATAAATAAAAAGACAAAACACATTGTGTAAAATTTTGAAGTGGATACATGTACTAGAAATATACTAATAACAATATAATGTAGATGTTCACTTCATTAATTAAAAATATTTATGGGAATTATTTTTTTAAATCTCTATTGTTATATTAATTTTTCATATGAGGGAATTTCATAACAAAAAATGCTGGAGACATCATTAGGGTTCTTTTGTGTATATTTATTCATAAATTAAATTACACTATGTACCTAATTACTATTATGACAGTTTGAAACAAGATTTCCTATTTTTTCTGTAATTTGTGTACACTAAATTGATCATTCACCTTTTTTTAGGATGCATGGGGACGGTTTGGAAAAACGCAGAGAAGGAAGAAATGGGTCTTTGGAATGCTGGGAGTCGAAGACAAAAGATGTGCCACTTGGACATTTGTTCAAGGACAAAAAGCTTTTTCAGTGTGCATTTTCATAACGTATTTCTTATATTAGCTAAATGTTAACGTTTGTAATAATGTTTGTAAATAAATGATGTGTTTTGCACTTTACAATAAGGCTCCTGTTTTGCAGTTATAAGTGTTAATAACTCATTAACAAATGGTGAAGTGTGTTACACTTTAATATAAGGCTCCTGTTTTGCAGTTATAAGTGTTAATAGCTCATTAACAAATGGTGAAGTGTGTTACACTTTAATATAAGGCTCCTGTTTTGCAGTTATAAGTGTTAGTAACTCATTAACAAATGGTGAAGTGTGTTGCACTTTAATATAAGGCTCCTGTTTTGCAGTTATGAGTGTTAGTAACTCATTAACAAATGGTGAAGTGTGTTGCACTTTAATATAAGGCTCCTGTTTTGCAGTTATGAGTGTTAGTAACTCATTAACAAATGGTGAAGTGTGTTGCACTTTAATATAAGGCTCCTGTTTTGCAGTTATGAGTGTTAGTAACTCATTAACAAATGGTGAAGTGTGTTGCACTTTAATATAAGGCTCCTGTTTTGCAGTTATAAGTGTTAGTAACTCATTAACAAATGGTGACGTGTGTTGCACTTTAATATAAGGCTCCTGTTTTGCAGTTATAAGTGTTAGTAACTCATTAACAAATGATGAAGTGTGTTACACTTTAAAATAAGGCTCCTGTTTTGCAGTTATAAACGTTAGTAACTCATTAACAAATGGTGAAGTGTGTTACACTTTAAAATAAGGCTCCTGTTTTGCAGTTATAAACGTTAGTAACTCATTAACAAATGGTGAAGTGTGTTACACTTTAAAATAAGGCTCCTGTTTTACAGTTATAAGCGTTAGTAACTCATTAACAAATGGTGAAGTGTGTTACACTTTAAAATACGTTTAAGATGGTTTAGATAGGTCACAGATATCTGAGAGTGACCTGCAGCAAACCAGAACATGTGGCAACCATGAGGAAGATGTCAGTATGCTGAATATGTGAAGGTAAAAATAAATATTGCTAAGACCTTAGAATGTGAATTTAGTCATTTCATATGTTGATGTTCGCCACATTATCTGTAATGACTAAAAAAGGGCATCCTGTTGGTGGTTAAATGGTTAAACATGGTGGTTAAATGGTTAAACTTATTAACACATGATGAAGCTGACAGGTTTAATGCTGACTGATAGAGAAGACAAAGCTAGATAAGTATCTGACAAGATATGAGGTTTAACATTACAGATTGATGTGGGTTCACTATTTGGCAACGATGTAGGATCACTATTTGGCAAGTGACACTCCGGTTGCCCTTTCTATTCATGCTTTATAACAGCTTATTAATGACTTATAAGGCATTTAAAACCTATTGAATAACCCTTAATAAACAGTTTATTAACCCTTTATAAACCCTTCATAAAGGTAGCCTTATTTTAAAGTGGAACCCATTTTCCCACTTACTTTTCCCACATTTTCCCACTTTCCCACTTAATATAGTGACATTTAAATGATACTGTGTTGATGTGATTTTTTACCATTTTACAGATGCACTGTAGCTTCAGTTCAAATATGGGTCCCTACATTTCACCTTATTGGGGTCGAAGTAAGTGGCTGTGTGTGTTTATATTCCAGAAGTACTTAATGCCTTACAATGCATTTGTGTTGTTTTATTTTATACTTTCCATTAAGATATACAGTAGATATCATACACTATTTGGCAAAACATATGTAGATGCCCTTTTAATTTTTGAGTTCAGATATTTCAGCCAAACTCCCTTTTTTAACTTAATTTAGAATGTGTAAAACATCTAATACATGAAAATAAGGATAAGCTTCCAACTTTGTGGTCTTCATGTTGCAGAATGACTGTGCAACTGGGTTTAATAAATTTAAAGTGAAGGAACTCCAGTAGGCAACAGAGGCCTGACTGACACACCACTGAACATCCTTGGGATGAATTAAAATGTCACTTTAAAGCCAGGCCTTCCAGTCCAACATCAGTGCCTACCATCACACATGCTTTTTTGACATAATGGGCACAAAGTCCTACAGACACACTTCAAAATCTTGTGGTAAGCCTTCACAGAAGAATAAATGTAGATACAGCTGCAAAAAGAGGGCCAACTCCATATTAACAACCATGGGTTTGGAAAAGGCTGTCCAACAAGCCCATAGTCAAGTTTGTGTTGAAGGGAAAGAGGCCACTGGCACTGGCCAGTGTAAAATAAAGTCAGAAGAGGCATATGCTAGCCAGCAGTCCTCCTTGGCCAACAAAAGAGAAGGGAGTGAGTGAGTGAAAAGAGGAAAAACTGAGATACTGAAAGTTTTTTGGCTCACTTGCAAAATGTCAGAATTCATTAATAGTCTGAGCAATAAAAGCTTCTTGTTTTTTTCTGTTTCTTCCTCAACTCAGCAGTGTTATTTCCTGACTGGGCCTATAAACCAGCCTGCTCGCCAGGTTCTCGACAAGTGCAGTTATGGCACTTTCTGTTGGAGTTGTTGGCGTGGAGTGAGGGTGGAGTTGTTGTCTGGGGTGCTGAATGGGGAGAGTTTGTGATCCAAGACCCAGAAAAACTGGCCAAGCTGTGGGGTGAGAGGAAGGGCAAACCACACATGAACTATGATAAACTCAGCAGAGCGCTAAGGTATACACACAAACACATATTTAATAACATTTACACAAACACAAATGACAAAATTCAAATAAAAAATGAATATGAAGTGAATGTTTAAAGTTACTGTGCATCATTTTGATTGTTGACAGATATTACTACAACAAACAGATTCTGCATAAGACCAAAGGAAAGCGGTTTACATATACGTTTAACTTCAGTAAACTGATCCTTGTGAACTACCCCAGCCTGCCTAGCTGCCAACAGGTATGTATGTTCAATCATAGTCTTGCAGGGTCAGATTTCTACTCAGATGAGATTAAAGTGTAAGGAATATCTTAGTTGGTTTTGGCTTAAAGATTTATTAAGGAATGAACATGCTTGGTTTACACTCAAAAAGCTAATCTATGCCACCTGAAAGTGGTGCTCACAGTTACAATTCAAAACAGCTCTGTCCAACATACACATACTTCTAGTAAGTATCATACTTATAGTATCTTTAATAAGTGCACCTTGACAAAATTACTAACTCACTATGTAGAACAGGGGATGAAGTTTGGGACGCAGCCAGAAAATCATTTATAAATATCCATAAGTAAGTGAATACTTTCAGAAAGAGATTTCAGTTTTTGGTTTGTAATTAATTTTTGCAATGCAATTATTTAATTATTGTGGGTGATTTAAAGATGAAATGAAAAACAAAAACTGAAATCTCTATCACTATAAGTATTCATACCTGCATTTTGGGCAGTTTATCCCATTTTTCTTTTTTAGTGAGTGCCTGAGCCACTAATGGACATTTAAAAACTTGCAGTGAAGCCACTCTAGTTTTGTGGTTAGGTGTATCCTTGAGATGTGTTTAGAAATTAATTGGATCAAACCTGTTGCAATTTGATTTGATTGTACATAGTTTGGAAAGTTAATTCATATGATTAAGTAAACATAATTTGAATACAAATTTAAATCTTTAAAAAATGTACATACATTTTAGAAGTTCCTAGTATGTGAGGTGGCCATACTGTCTTTATAATAAAACAACTGCAAATGTATTAACTGAAACACGCTTCTTGTTTAAGAAGTAGTTTATAGAACAAATACATACTTCTGAGAATGATGCTTAAATGGAAAGGAAAAAAAACTCAAGGAAATCTTATATTAGTTCTGAGTAATTGACTTGCTTTGTAGTAGTGTCAAATGAAAAGTTCTAAAATTCATGTATTTTTCACACAATTGTCATGCTAATTATATTACTTGTAAAAACCTTGTAATAATTGTAATAACAACAACAGCAGCAGCAATGTATTAAAATTGTGAAAAATGCAACAAAGCATGTTCACAAGTTAAATGTCTGTTTAAACATTAGCATGCAAACACCTAAAATGCTTAGTTAGTATCTTTTTAGTTTATTGATTTGAATGTGTGTAGCCTTGCTATAGTTTCATATTTTTGCACTTTTTTTGTGACAGACTGAACCACGCTCTGGTCTATGTTCAATGTATTTGACATGGTAGCGTACCCTTATCTGGATCTGTGCATTTTTATAATAAAAAAAATACTTTTTTGACTTCATTGTAATTAGTTTAGTGGATCAGTTTTTACCACTGGTTTATTTATCCTTGTGTAATATCTGAAAACAGTTAATACAGAAATTAATAAATAAATAAAATAGTTTATTATGAAAAAATAAATCCCCAATAAACAACATATAAACAAACTGAGTAAATTGGTTTGATGAATAAAATTAAAGCTATTCATAAAAATAGCTAGTATAGACAAATTTTTAAATCTCACAGTTAAATTCTCACAGTTAAATTCAGTTCTAGTATAACTCTTTTTCTTTTAAATAAATGAAATTCACACTATCTTGCAGATGCACTGGGAATACCAAACTTACTAAATTTAAAATGTACAATTTAAGACAATAAAAGATATTGAAATTTACAATAAACAAGGTTACTAGCCACAAAATGCCTATCTGCACAGTAGTCCATGATGTCTTACTTAACAGGTCATCCAGTGCAGAACTACTCATCGATACCCATGCTTTTCTCCTGGGGGTTCATATTACAGCCCACCTGTGGAGACAGGTAATAAAACCATTTCCTTTACTTATATCTAAAGTAAGAGAATGACTATGACCTTTGTTTCCACTAATATGTTTATCCATGGTAATAAATTTGTAACAGTTTGTTCAGCCATATTTAATTTTTCCAGTTTAGTTAAGGGGTGGTGGTGTACGGCATCTGAGATGTGTTTTGATTTCTCGCTTCAAATGTTGAGAAGAGTTTAGCTCAAGCCGCTGACTGGGCCACTAAAGAATATCAATTTTCTGTATTTTAAACAGTGTTGCTTTGGCAGTTTGCTTAAACTTTCTTGTCTTTCAACAGTTCTATCATCAATTCGTCACCCTCTGCTGCTTCCATACTGCCTTCCAAAGTCTTTCTCTTTTTCTGAGCATCATGCAATCCAGACAACTTCCACTTCTCCCTGCTCTACCCTCTTCCTCAAGTAACCTGTCTGAGCTATCATGCCTACCACAATTCAACTCAACTTTGCATTTTGGCCAGAGTTTACCTGGCAAAATGGAACAACATGATTGCCTCCACGTTGATGCTTTTCTTTAGTTTAGTCTGTTTCAGCACCATAAATAGATTTAGAGCCCACACACGATGTTCTCCACACTGCACTGTGTCTGGGTGCAAACTAGCCGATTTAAATGGACACAGAAAAAATAACCAGCTATTGTCATAATCCCCTAACAATAAATGGGAAAGCAATGCCACAAAGTAAATTATATTACAGAACTTTCAACACCACCAACTGATATTTTGTAGACCTAGCATATGAAAAATACTTGATTTTGTAAACAAAACATATATTTATTAAGTAAGAGAAAAAAATAAAAATCTCATCTCACTACAACCACTGTGTTTGACATGTAAACTTGTGCACATTGATGTTAACTGATGCAAAAGAAACCTGCAGTTTTCTCTATTTGTGGACAATGGCTCTTACTGAGCTTTGCTGGAATCCCACAGCCTTAGCAATGGCTTTGTACCCTTTTCAGATAGATACATTTCTATGACGTTTAGTGTTTTGCTTCTGCATTTGAATCACAGCAAGGTGTCTTGCTGAAATAACCATGGACTTCATGGGAAATATCCCATTGATGGCAGTGCCAATGTACACCTCCATGTAAATACCATGACATGTTGGCTTTTGCATCTTTCACTGGTAATATTCTGTATATTCCTTAATGTATTTGGCACAGGGAAAATTTATATAGACTGAAATGTGGACTCATATGATCACAGCACATTTCCACTGTCTTTCAATCTATCTGAGATGAGCTTGGAAAAAGATCATTTGGTAGGGTTGTATGGGGTTTAAGGTTGCATTTGTTAGTGTACTGTGTTAAATGACAATATTTTTCAGAAACACTCCCCATGTAGCTATATTTATCACAGTAGCATGCCGGTTTCTGATGCAATAAAATGTGAGGGCTTTAGGGTCAAGCACATTTAACTGTGGTTTTCTGCCTTGCTCTACATGAATTGAGATTTCTCTCATAGAGGATAATGAAATGCCTAAATTATTTGCAATCATAAACTGAGAAATGTTATTTTGGACTAATTAAATTTATTTTACAAAGTTTGTCTCAAATTGGTAAGCCATGACCCATTTTTTCTACCAAAGACTAAGCCTGTGGGTGGATCCTTCTTTTTTACATGATTCCCTCACCTGTTACCAACTTACTTGCCTATTGTGGAATGTTTCAAAAAAGAGTCTCTTAAATATTCTCCTAACTTTAGTCTCTTAACTTTTTGCACCAAGATGTTAATTTGTTTACATTTAGAAAATATAATTTGGTCAGACACAATATGCTGCTTAGAGGGAATGAACAAATGACAGATTCCTGTTTTTTTTTTTTTTTTTTTTACAAATGTCTTTTTAGACAAATCAGCTAAATCAGCAGTTTTGTAATCAGCTGAAATGTTATATTAATCAACAGGTTGGTAAGCCCACTTTTACTAGTAAAACAAGTGGTGATTGGTGGAAAGTCGATTAGTTGAAAAATTTAATATTTTGTTTTGGACTGTTTTTAATTGAATACAGGTAAACAAAAATTAGCAAATGCTTGCTGTCTGTTTTTATTTACATTTTTCCTATTGTCCCTTTTTGGAATTGGTTTGTATATTGCCTGCGGTGAGTTCATATGGGGATCTGTATAGTGCATGGAGAATCACAAATTCTTCTTTTTATTGAATTTTACTAAATTCCCAACCTTTCTGAAAATAGGGTTTGTATTCTAAATAATGTAATTTTCATGAGTTTTGCATTTTATATTATCAGTTATCACTGACAAGTATGCATTCCCAGGATGTTAATCTTATGCGTTTAAATCAGATATGATGACGCTGTATCACAACTTATAGACCTAGCATGCTTATAGCAACGTGTTCTTAGCTTTTTGGTGTTTTCTGGATGGATCTTTAAAAATGTTTTTGTTGTAATGGAAGGTTTTTTTAAACGAAGTGGAAAACTATGTTTAAAAAATATCGGCGTTTGTGTGTACAGGGTCTAAGACACACAAAGCTTTAAATTGAATCAATGGCATACTTGAACCCAGAGCGGTAGAGAGAAGAGTGGCGAGTGGCGACACTACCATAGGGAACCATCGTAAAGGGAGCGGGACATTTTTTATGCGCAGCTTCCGGGTCGTGGGCTAGTGAAAAGTTCCAAACATCCCATAGAGCCCCGTTAATTTCCACTACCTAGCAAGCATTTTCAGCTGTATGTTGCTTTGTTTAAAAAAAATAATGAATTTGATGTCATTAATATACTTAATCCTGTTATTGTTTAGCATATGCTCAGCACTAAATGTTACATGTTTATCTTAATTAATAGGTATAAATGAATTTAGCTTAGTCAGTTAAGCTAAATTAATGACACGAGTCTTTTCACCTAAAATAAGTTGATTAATCAAGAGTCTTGTTACAGAAATTATAATAAAACATTAGAGCTATAATAAATCATGCTACTTTTACTTTCATATTTAAGTACATTTGAAAGTAAATACTTTAGTACTTTTACTCAAGTGGAGGTAAAGAGTATTTTTACTTTTACTACTACTTTTACTGGAGTAATTTTTTACCTTGGATATCTCTACTTTAACTCAACTACATGGTTTGTGTACCTTGTCCACCACTTACATTAGACAAAATGAACTTGTGCATATTCATAATGAATTCATTAATGTATTACATGTAGGAATCAATTATTAATCACTCATGAAATAAGACATGAATTCATGCTATTTCATGTACCTGCACTATAATGTTAAAGGTACGGTAGTGTGTTTATGAATCTGTTCCTTCAGTGCAGGCAAACCTTATGAATCCAGCCACATGGCTTAGTGTTTAGCCAAAATGATTATTATTATTATGAATCCTCAGGAAAGTAAATGGGAGATTAGTTTATGCAAAAACAAAACAACAAAATTCTTTAATCTCTGTACTGTATATTGTCTCTACTACTTAATGATATCGCATTATGTAATGTATGCTAATATAATGTACTGTGTTAACAAGAACGACCTATTAACAAGTCATTATAAACATCAATCTTCCACTTCATATACCAAATTGACATTAAAGCAGATGCAGTAAATGTAAAGGCAGTTGAAAATACTCAGAAATTGTACAAATGTTTATTATTTAGCGTTTAATATTTCATTCACTGCTGCCTGTCCCATATGAGAACATGACAGCGTGGGCTCTGTCTGGAACTATTCAAGTCAAGTCAAGTCAACTTTATTTATATAGCGCTTTTTACAATATACATTGTCTCAAAGCAACTTTACAAAATCCAGGACCAACAGATACAAAAACCCCTGTTGAGCAAGCCGAGGGCGACTGTGGCAAGGAAAAACTCCCTGAAAATTACAGGAAGAAACCTTGAGAGGAACCAGACTCAACAGGGCCCATCCTTCTTGGGTGGTCTGGAGGATACTTTAAATAAATACACGATTTACACAAATCATACAAACACAGAATTGAATGATCTAAAAGTCATACAGTGGTAATAAATAGATAAATAAACAATTAAATAATAATAGAGTTGTTATCCGCTCTAGTCTTCAATAAAGTCTGTAGTGATTTCTTGTCGTTCCAATTACTCCAGACCCGTCACATCTGACAGGAGCAGCATCGTTGTCCCGGCAGTCTCGACTTTAATCCTTAACCTCGGCGGGTAAACAGGTTTCCATCAGAATGCCCTCGGGGTAAAACAACAGAGAATGTAGTTAATAATGTACAATGCTAGTTGACAAACAGTTTTACAGAGAGTTTTAGACTCCGGCAGCCCTAATTATTACAGCATAACTAAAAGGGAGAGCGAGCAGGTAACAAGGTCATGAAGGCTTTCACAGGACATCAGCGCCCACCTCTCCTACCCAAACCAGAGTGATTGGACAAGAGAGGCAGAACGACAGCGACCCAACATCCCTGATCACCACAAGTTTCTATGAGCAAGAACCCCCAAGCTCTGCTCCTTTGTCTATATTAATCAAAAGCCTGAGAAAATAAATATGTTTTCAGTTTAGACTTAAACATTGAGACTGTGTCCGAATACCGAACAGAGGCAGGAAGATTATTCCAAAGTTGTGGAGCTTTGTAAGAAAATGCTCTTCCACCAGCTTTGGTCTTTTTAATTTTAGGAACTATAAGTAACCCTGCATCTTGTGAACGAAGTGGACGTGCTGGGTTGTAGTAATTAATAAGCTCACTCAGATACTGTGGAGCCAGACCATGTAGCGCTTTATAGGTTAGTAAAAGTATTTTGTAATCAATGCGAAATTTAACTGGCAGCCAGTGTAGAGATGATAGAACAGGAGTGATATGATCAAATTTTTTAGTTCTAGTTAGCACTCGAGCTGCTGCATTTTGAACTAACTGGAGTTTGTTTAAGGATCTACCAGAGCATCCAGTTAGAAGAGCATTACAATAATCTAACCGAGAAGTTATAAACGCATGGATCAGTTTTTCGGCGTCATTAACAGATAGTATATTTCTTATTTTAGAGATATTACGCAAATGATAGAAAGCAACTCTAGTAATATTATTAATGTGTGTATCAAAGGAGAGATCTGAATCTATTGTGACACCTAAGTTTTTTACATCTGGGCTGGGAGTAACAGAGAACGTGTTTAAGTTTAGCACCAGGTTAGACAACTTGTCTCTTGCAGCTTTAGAGCCAACAAGTAAAACCTCAGTTTTATCTGAATTAAGTAAAAGAAAATTACACGACATCCAGTTTTTTATGTCGTTTACACAATCTTCTATCTTACTGATTGTGTCAGTATCATTTGGTTTGGCTGATATATACAGCTGTGTGTCATCTGCATAGCAGTGAAAGTTTATGCCATGTTTATGAATAATTTCACCTAGTGGAAGCATATAGAGTGCAAATAATAGCGGTCCAAGTACCGACCCCTGTGGAACACCACACTTTACTTTTGTAGTTTCTGAGCATTTATTATTTACATAAACGAATTGAGAGCGGTCAGTCAAATATGATTGAAACCAAGAGAGTGCGAGTCCTTTAACACCTACTGTATTTTCTAGCCTCTCCAGTAAAATGTTATGATCGACCGTATCAAACGCTGCACTAAGATCTAATAGAACAAGAAAAGAGACACATCCATTATCAGAAGACATTAACAACTCGTTAACTACTCTAATTAATGCGGTTTCGGTACTATGGTTGGGTCTAAATCCTGATTGAAATTTTTCATGAATACAATTTTCATTCAAATAAGAACATAGCTGTTTGGAAACGACTTTTTCTAATATCTTTGAGACAAAAGGAAGGTTTGAAATTGGCCTATAATTAGATAAAACATGTGGATCAAGATTAGGTTTTTTAATCAGGGGTTTAATAACAGCACTTTTAAACAATTTAGGTACATACCCAAGGCTAAGGGATGCATTGATTAATGTAAGCAGGGGCTCTACAATAGCTGGGAGTAAATCTTTAAGTAAACGAGTTGGAACAGGATCGAGTATACACGATGATGACTTCGATGATTTAATCAACACAGTTAGTTCATTTTGGGAGATTGGATTAAAGGAATTTAGTTGGATTAACTCGTTACTATTATCACCAATGCTGCTCGGAGTGAGTCCATACTTAACATTGGCAAGTGACACACTCTGACTCTGAAGTCGTATTTTTTCTATCTTGTCATTAAAGAATTTTAAAAAATCATCACTGGTACAGTCAGGCGGTATATTAGATTCAGTTTCATTAACGTTTTTAGTTAATTTGGACACTGTCTCAAAAAGGAATCTAGGATTGTTTTTATTTTTCTCTATTAGGGATGAATAATATACAGATTTAGCTTTTATAAGTGCATGTTTATACTCAGTTAGAGCATCTTTCCAAGCAATCTTATACACCTCCAGTGTAGTGTGACGCCACTTACGTTCTAATTTCCGTGCTGCTTGTTTAAGTGCGCATGTGTGGTCATTGTACCATGGAGCAAGTTTTTTCTCCCTAATCAGTTTAGTTTTGAGTGGGGCTACGTTATCTAAGGTTGTGCGCAGTACGGTTTCTAGGTTTTGAGTTGCCTGATCTAGTTCTTTAGGTTCTGATGCTGATATATTTGGTAATTCTGGTAGGCAGTTTATGAACGCTGCTGCAGTTGCAGATGTAATAGTGCGCTTACATTTAAAACGATTTGGTTGCTGTATATTATTGGACAGGGACACTTCATATATTAGTAGGGAGTGATCAGAGATTAAGTCATTCTGTGGTATAATTTCCAGGTTGTCTATGTTTATACCATAAGTAAGTATTAAATCTAAGGTATGTTTACAGCGGTGAGTGGGTCCTGTTACATTTTGGGTGATGCCTAAGGATTCTAAAATAGAATCAAACGCAATTTTGAGTGGATTACACTTATCCTCATAATGAATATTAAAGTCACCAACAATTAAAGCTTTCTTAGTTGATAAAACTAATTTAGAAAGAAAATCGGCAAATTCGTTAAGAAATTCTGAGTAAGGACCAGGGGGTCGATAAACAGTAACCAGTTTAAACATACTATTTTTATCAGATGAACATTTATTGGTTATGTCAGAGATAAGAACTTCAAACGAGTTTGTTATGGGAGTTGATTTTACAGTAAGACCTATGTCTTTATCATAAATTGCGGCTATTCCTCCACCACGACCGCTAAGACGTGGCTTATGTTCATAACTGTAACCCGGAGGAGATGCTTCATTTAAACCTAGATACTCATCAGGTCTAGCCCAGGTCTCGGTTAAACACAGGGCACTAAGACAATTATCTGTAATTATTTCATTTACAATTACTGTTTTGCATGCAAGTGACCTGATGTTTAGAAGTCCTAACTTTAGTTTAACTTTACTAGGGTTTTCATGATGCTCATTTAGATTAATTTTAATTAAGTTATTATGACATACTTTTTGATTTTGTTTTGGCTTACACCTGCCACGGTAAACAGACACAGTCTCAATGGTTTGTGACCTAAGGATTCCGGGTGACGTCCGATGGCGACTCGCAGACAGTTGGTTAGGCCTGTTAGTCTGCTGCCTGGTCTTGGCTCTGGATAGTCATTTAACACTATCTGCCGCTACACTAACGCGGTGGTAAAGCCTGTCACCTATGCTGCAAGAAATGCGAGCAGCACCCTCCCACGTGGGGTGGACACCATCCCGCTTCAAAAGACCAGGCCTTCCCTCAAAGGTGGACCAGTTATCTACAAAATCGATGCAGTTTTCTGAGCACCATTTAGACATCCAGCGGTTCAGCGACAACAACCTGCTGTAGGTTTCGCCACTGGGTCGAATCGGTAAGGGGCCAGAGCACACTACTGCCTCAGACATCGACCTAGCTAACTCACACACCTCTTTAACATTACTCTTAGTAACCTCAGACTGCCGTAAACGAACATCATTAGTGCCGACGTGGATAACAATCTTCGAAAATCTACGATTAGCATTAGCCAGCACTTTCAGATTTGCTCTGATGTCAGGCACCCTGGCCCCCGGAATACAAGTGACTATGGTTGCTGGTGTCTCTATGGGGGTTGCAATACGCACGTGTCGGAGCTGAGAATCTCCTATAACCAGAGCACTTACATTAACAGGCTTCTCAGCGGGCGGCTCACTGAGTGGGGAAAACCTGTTGGACACGTGCAACTGAGATGGTCGGTGCTTTTCCCTACGACTATGTCGCCGAGACGTCACCCAGTCGCCCCGCTGTGAGGGCTCTAATGCCGGAGTCTGGGGTTCTACACCTGAACTGCTGGCATTCGGGACTGCTACAGCTGAATCTAAGCCCTCACTAGTAGTGGTCTGTTCTAACGCCCGAATGCGCCCTTCTAACACTGAGATCTTCTCCGTTAGACTAACCACTAATCTACACTTATCACATGTAAAGTTATCACTAAACACGGAGAAGGAATAACTGAACATATTACACTCGGAACATGGATACAAAGCTCCTGCTGGGGCCATAGTAACAAAGTAATATACTTAGCTTTGCAAGATGAGTTGGAGATGATGTTTATGTTGGATTCACCGGCGCTTCTGCTGGTAGTCACAGAAGAACGGCTTTAATTCCGGATGAAACAGGCGATGATGAGCTGGAATACAAAAACCACCAAGCAAAGCAACACAAATGCGCTTCGTTCGGACAAAAGCGGCTGTAATTCTAAAGGAGAACGGTGTTATGCGCTGGTGTACAAAACAAATAAACGCGCTTCCTACGAACAGAAACGGTTATAACTCCCCACAAAACAGAGGTGTTTTAAGAGCTGAAATACAGAACACAACCAAACACAAACGTGCTTCGTGCGGACCGAAAACGGTTTTAATTCTGGATAATTATGATGTTTATGCGCTGAAGTACAAAAACAAACAAAACCGGCTTCGTTCGGATGCCGGTAGCAGAAGTTTCCTAGTTTCCAACACAGCACGAATTTACGTTAGTAAACACAAGCGCTTTTTTACGATAAACAAAATAAAACTAAATCAACAACACACGGAAGATTAACGTATAAATTATATGTTTAAAACATACGTATATAAAAAGTTATTTAGCTAAAGGCTACAAACAAACAACTAGGCTAGCGTCTCAGCGTGCGTCATGTAACTATTGGAGGGGTACATGAACCACGTGACTGCGTGGCGGCAAGATCAAGGAGTGTCGCAACTCTCTCTCTCTCTATGGCTCTGCTTGAACCCATAAGAACCCAAAACCAGTTCATTTTTACAGTTCAGGAAAATGACGAGAGATGTAAAACCAAAAGGACCACCAAACCAATGGATGCAATCAACCAAAAAATTATTTAAAAAGTCTGTTATTGTCAGGGTGGGTCTTGCCTTTACAGCCTGAGTAAACACAAAACAGGTATATAGAAATAAAATCCAATACCGAAAAAAAATGGGGGCATTTTGTAACCAGCAATGAAACATCTGTAATTTGTTATTTCTCTTTAACTTTTGTTTATCTGACAAAACAACAATGAAAAGATTTCCAATGTTTTCACTAACCAATTTTGTAAATAAGAACTTCATCTTTTGGCGGTTCCTGTTATAGGTTGCCACAGCGTATCATTTGTCTTCACTGTGTGCACTGTCTTGAGCATCCTTCTCTGTAATTCCAGCCACCAGTATCAGTCAGGAGAAGGGTAAAGAAAATTCCAGAGCATTACATATACCATGGAACACAAAGAAGACAGTCATGAAATATGGCACAACAGTGACAAGAACTGAATACCCCCACTAAAGCTTCTGAGCTTTTGATAATAATAAAAAAAAGAACTAGAGGCTTCCAAAAGCTCTACTGCAACTGTAAGGAAGCTACAGCAATTGTGTGACATGTACCAATCTCCTGTATTTTTCATATATCTGGGCTGTGGGGTAGGCTGGCAAGAAAAGCATTCAAGCTGATTTACAAAAACATACATCAAGTCTGCCAAAAGCTTGTGGGAAAAAGTGTGGTGAGGTCTGAGGAGACAAAAGTTTTGGCCATAATTAACGTTTTGGCCATAATTCCAAAAGGTATGTTTGGCGCAAAACAACACTGCACACCACCAAAAAAGCAACATAACCACAATAAAGCATGGTGGTGGAGGCATTATGCTTTGAATTTGGGACTGGGGCTTTATCAATAATTATGAACAGTTCCAAATATCATTCAATTATGGCATATGATGAGTGGAATACCTTGAATTTCGTGACAAGATTTTCTCCACACCATAAAACTGGCACATATCTCTGACAGAGGACAAATCTGTAATTGATCATACTTTTCCAGGGAATTAAGATGGTAAGGCTTATGAAGTATGAAGTATTTGGCGGCTAAGTCACCCTTCTCCTTCCACTGCAGTAGGTGGCGGCGTGCTTTAATCTTGTACGCGCCAAGTGACGTCATTTTGCCGCCTTTGGTTTGGGTTGGAGCGCGCGCACTCTGGCAGATGACGGCATTCTTCTTTTTGAAAGAGATATTAAGCATTTAAACCTGCAAAAGCATTGTTTTTTATATTAAACATGCAGCGAAGCATAGCGTAAGTTTTGTTTTTTACTGTTTTGTTATGTATTCTTTAAATAATGAACGTATAAGTTTGCGTTTGTTTGCTCGTGCTAGCCATTGTCAACATTACCCTACTACGCAGTGTGTGAAAAGAGTACGCAGCTTTTGGTGTCTACATGCAGGTTTCATATGGTTACGTGATTTTTTAATATAAAAGTTTGCGGTTTGAGAAGTACCCACTAGCAGGCCAAACGCTTTATACATCCACTTGTAACGAATTGTGCTGTGTATTTCTCAGACCCACCACCAATGACAGACCAGGTGTGCAATTGGATTGAATACTACACCGACCCAAAATACTTAGCCAATATTATGTAGTCAGAAACTAACAATGATAAATAGTTGGATGATTATCACACTGTGCAGATTTTCCAACTCTACAACGATATACTTATTATAAAAATAGACTATCGTTAGCCCAAACGCATACTGGGATGTCACTGCCGTGCTGTGAATGATGCACTAGTACTACTACTTTGACAGCACTTTTTAAGTGGGGGAATGTTAATGAATCTGCATAAACAAAACCCGGTGCTTTTAAATCAAACAGGAAATTAAGTAAAGCAGCTGGCAATTTTATAAAATCCTAAAGAAAATCTTCTCTCCCCAAAGCTTGTTAAATTGTATTTGAAAGACTATATTTGATTGCATCTACAATCTTGTGCAAAGTTGGCTCCACTGGCCAATGGTTTATCAGTGAAAATATGTTAAAACATCCTTTACAGGAAACTGCACACTATAATGCTAAGTAACACAAAGAGAAAGTTGTACTTCAGTTCTTTCCTGGAATGCCTCTGAGACAGTGGAAATGTGTGTTAGATGAGTCCACCGTTCAGCTTGTTTTTGGGAAAAATGGATGTAGAGATCTTGGTGCAAAAGATGAAAAGGACCATTCCGACTGTTATCATTGTAAGGTGCAAAAGCAATTAAAACCATTAAAATCCATTAATAGCAAAGGTGGTAAAACACATGCCTCTGTCCCAGCCTTTTTGGAGTGTGCTGCAGGCATCAAATTCTAAATGTGTTTACATTTATGGAATACAATAAAGTTGATCAGTGAAATCATTAGAAATATTTTCTTTCTACTTGTTTCAGTTAAATAAAGTTTCAGGGGGGTTAGCTCATCATAGATTATTCTTTTAGTATTGACCCACAGATATATTTCATGCCATATAATTGTAACCTTGACATACAAACCATGGACCATTCAAAAATAAACTCTGTTAAACATCTAAAAGCTTTCACCATCATGACCTTGTACAGTATTACAAAACTTGCCTGCACACTGTATTACTGGTTACTTTAAAATGTCGTGTGGTAACTGAGAGTCATCCGATCCTCAGAGCTTTGCCAAATGTTGGTGAACTAAAAATTTTTTACTAATCAAAGGTTGCATTAAAAATTCTAAAGCAGTTACTTGTAGACTTATTTTATCTTAACCTGAACCTTTCTCTTAGGTCTTTCTTTCAGCCAAAATGTAAGGAGAAGAACAATGAAACCACTGAAACAAAATCAGAGTAAGTAACGGCATTATCAAGTTTTAGCCTAACATGCATGAATCATTCATTGTTTTTATTTATTTTTTAGTAGTAATGTATTTCAGGATATGGTCGATTCTAGGGATGCCTCAATACCATTTTTTCCCAACCGAGTACAAGTACATGCATTTTTGTACTTGCCGATACCGATACCAATACCTACTTAGAATACCGTTTTTTTTAAACAAAAACACACGTGAGAAGTGACGAGAAGTTTAATGATACCACGTCCAAAAATGCACGTCAACAAGTAGCAAGTGATCAAAGTGTTTGTGCGCTGATGTGATGAAATCAAGGAGGAAAAATAAATGAATCTGAGTGGATTTGGCAACACAAATAACATTGTTTTGTAGTGAGTTGGAGGTTAATAAATATTTTTGCAATGTTGGTGTTTTGTTATGTTTTGTAGAGAACGATTAGGTCAGAAATACTGTAAAACGTGTGTGTGCCGGTGTATTCTGATATAAACTATATTATCCCCCTGTCCCACCTGTTTACACTCCTCTCCTGCGTTTCCCCTCACACCGTATCCTGCGTTCTCATTGGCTGTTCGTCACATTGATTCCCAGTCGCACATCTCAGATCAGATATCTGACGTGCTAGAAAACTCGATCTGGTCGCCGAGCGCCGAGCGAAAATCAGGGCAAAAATCGTGTAGTGTGAACTAGGCATAACGCAGCAAAGTGCACTAGGCACACAGTATCGGATGTTTAGTATCGGAGCCTCGTTTGCGAGTACAAGTTAATGAGCACGGTATCGGGCAAATACCCGATACCAGTATCGGTACTCATGCATCTCTAGTCAATTCCATGCAAAATTCAAGTTGATACCATGAGGGAAAATGTTACAGTATTTGTTTAGTCCAAATTTTCAAAAAGCAGTGAACCATATACATGGCCAATACATGGTGTTTGGGACTTTGTAAACATTTTTAATGCTAGTTTTTTACAGTAATATATACCAAAACTATTGCTAACCAGTATAAGTTATGCTGGAATATGGTATTAGTCTATATCGCAAGTATTGGGATGTTGCTATGCACCCTGAATTCCTTTGGAATTAAAGCTGGCAATTGCTGCACAAAGAGGAAGCTATGTGTGTGTTTTGGTTTTAAAGATGCATTGTTGAAATTTGCTCTAAGACTAGCAAGTACGCATGACATCCAAATTCAGTGGCAATGTACTGGTATTTATACATTTTATGTTTGTGTATATTGTCTATAATTGCAATATCATGTTTTACTCAAATGTCTAAAAAGTGCTTAGTATATTGCTTGGTGAAAAATGATAAAACTATGTAAATGTGTGATAAATAGACAGTTGGTAATCTGTAAGTAATTATATATCATAAACTGTCATTTGCTACTTAATTTACAATTTACATACAGTTGATTTGTGCACTATATGCAGCATATTTTAATATTCATGTTTACTTTTTGGTTGCGGTCCTTATTTTTTACCCTCTTTGCCCCAGACCTATTAAAAGTCCTCTTAAACCTCAGAATAGTGAACAAGATTGTGATTCTCCTGTGAAAAAGATAAGCAAACGAAGCCGAGCAATCTTGGATAGTGACGATGAAGACCAGCAAATTGTAAAAGAGGACTCCAAACAAGGTGATGGCAAAGCTGCCACACCAGCCAAAGAAAAGGTAGAGTTTGTGTGTTGTGGTCAACTTATCTTTTAAATTTTTTTTTTTTAGCAAAATAAACTATATGGCCAAAAGTATTGGAACACCTCTCTTAGTTATTAATTGTTTAACAGCAGTGACTGAGTACACAAATGCTTATTTTTTTAAATAGCAAATTCCTACAGTCAAACTCAAATCTTGTGGAAAGCTTGTCTTGAAGTGTGGAGGCTGTTCTTACAGAGGAGGTGGCAACGGCATGTTAATGTACATTCTTTTGGAAAAAGATGTCCAATAAACTTGTGGTCCTGTGTTTTCGCTATATAATGTAGATTAATTTCTCAGTTTTTATTTATAAAAACCTTTTCTCTCTCTTTTTTTTCTTTCTTTCTCTCTCAAAGGCTGAAATTAAGAGTACTTCTACTAAATCTTCACCTAAGCCCCTTGATACTCAGACAACACCTGTCACGCCAGTAACTCCCGCTCTATCAGCGACTTCTGGAACTCCTGATACGCCAAATTCAGCATCACCCTCCAGCATCCCAAAGCGCAAGACTGGTATTTTAGTTTTTGGCTTCATAACGCTAAAAGTGTCAATTCTTCGATACATATTCAGACAAGTCTTTAAAACTGACCGCCTTTTTTTAATTTTTGATTTGCAGGCGGTAATCAATACTTAATCTTTTATTTTGCTATTAAACCATTTAATGGTTGTCAGATTGAATTTATAACTTTCTTAATGAAATATTTAAAGGTAATATAGTTTATTACGGGCAAAATTAGCTTTTTGCAGCATTGGACTATATGGTAGATGTGATTACATACACAGTGCTTGTATTTGACATTTAAAGGGGCCACAGACCGCTGTCTCGTTTAGTAAGAGCTGGAGTTGGAGTGATTATGCACGTATTTAATGTATGCTCAGAAGAAAATGGCACTTTTAAATTGGCTATATAATACTAATAATTTATGTTTTTAAAATAAAGTAAGCAATGACTTACTTCAACCAATATTGGTTAACACTAATCTGCCTATGAATTCTTCAGCTGTACATTGTTTTCATTTGTTTTTAGCTGTCTTGTTTTCATTTATTAGCACTTAGTGTTATTTGGTCTGTGTTCCACCCACCCAATTTTATAATCAGCCCGTAAGCAGTTTCCCAAACGAAAACTGGACACGAGGAGTGATGGTGAGGAGGAGCAGGAGAAAGAGGGTAAGGGGAGAGAGGAGGGACAGGAGAGAAAAAGAGCAAGATTAGAGGAATCTTCTGATAAGATGGGTAAGACTAATAAGCTAACTTTGACCTCTAGGCTTGTGTGAAAAAGATCTTACACTGCTACAGTACAAACGTTTGTATTTTTAATAACTAGTCTGTGGTTGGGATGCAAATCCTGTCTCATTGCTTTAAAGTACATTGGCCAATTATTAATTATTAACCTACAAGCTTGCTGAAGTTTTTTTTCAATATCAGCAAGGTTTTTGGAACTTGCCAAAACACGCAGTCCTCCTATTAAAGCAGCGAATTCAATATTTACCCCCACCTTCCTTTAAACTTTGAAAAAGCTGGTTGGTGTAATAAGCTGTTTTTGCTCATTAGTGTCTAACACATTTGTACTAATGTGATAGATTTTTGCACAAGCCTATGGTGATGTAGATTTTGTGTACTAATGTTATTGGGCTGCTTAACATGGTCTCCCTCTATGAAATCAGAGAATAAGGTGGAAGTTATGGAGGTGGAGGAGAAAAGCATAAATAAAGAAACCATGAACGAGCAATTGAAAGAGAAGGATCAAGAAACTACTAATGGCACAGAGGAAAAGATTAATCAACAGAGTGATGCAAAGGAAGCCACAAGGTCGAAAGGAGAGGATGTGGTAAATGGCAAGCACTTAGAGAAAGAAAAAGTAAAGCAGGAAAAATGCAGTCCTGAAAAATGTTTAATGGAAGGAAGGGATGCAGAGATGAAAGAGGGATCTGCTAAGAAAAAAGCCATCAGCAGTTTCTTTGGTATGCTTTATTTTAAAAAGCATTGTTATCTTTTATTGTTATTATTATCTACATTATTAAAACATCTTTATAATGTAACAATTCCTAAAGCACCTAGAAAGGCTGCAGTCAAGTTGGAAAAATCAGAAGAGAAGCGTGATGTTGAAATAAAAAAGGATGGCGAGAAGGCTGCTACTGCTTCCGAGGATAAAGAAATGAAGGGGTAAGAGTTCAAGAACAATACAGAGCTGGGTATAAATAACTTCAAACGGTCTGTTTTACGAATTTTATGTTTTAAAACCTTGAATATGTAATAAAGTAGATGGCTTAAGTTTTATTGTGACAAATGTTGACAAATTATAAATTAGCTGACCAGACTTGGCTTTCAGCAGCCAAGTTGTCTGCTTGAGTCGTAGAGTTGCACATAGACTATAGAACATAGTAGCCTTCTGTACACTGTAACACTCATTCAGGATTAAAAAAAAAAGAAACTTGTAAAGGGTGAATGGGAGCTTAGCTTTATGCAACAAACTCGGTTATCAGTTATAAGGCTGCCTATCGTCTTGTAATGCAGAGCTCAGGTTTGGGAGCATTGCTTCGCCATATTATGCTTAATAACATGTCAAATGAATGCACCATCAATATTACTATTACATGCAATTAAAAGGAGTTCTGCTGTTGGGTTGGAACTCAGAAATAGCCCATGTCTGCTTGTAAGTTTTCTTTAGTAAACCAAGCATTTTATGTTCATATCTCCATGGCTATTTTCAAGTTATACAGTAAAAAAAAAAAAATCTTACTTGTTGGGTCAAAATCTGTTCAGTAAAATTGTACTAGACCGTAAAATCAAATGGTTAACTTTTTAACACAGGATTACATTCCTGCTGCATCTACAACATAGGCACTCAAACATTGGTGTTTCCTTGTTTTAAATGTTAATTGAGTAATAGTCGTGTTACACTAAAAAAGCCATCATTCGACTGATGATAGATGATTGTCTAATTCTGTGCCTTGCTGTTTTTTATTTAATTCGGGACAGTGAAAACGGGGCAGGTCCAGCGAACCAGAGCCAATATGATCCATCTAAAGCTCACTATCATCCAATTGACGATGCCTGTTGGAAAAGGGGCCAGAGGTACCACACTCTCTCAAAATGATAAGATCTTGTGTTAAAAAGGTTTTGATGCTAAAGCACATGTTTCCTTCTTTTTCAGAGTTCCATATTTGGCTGTTGCTCGCACCTTTGAAAAAATTGAAGAAGAGTCAGGCAGGTGTGTTCCATTTTCATAATAATAAAATATGGTAGATAATTTGTTTTGAATTCATTAGTTTGTTACTTAGGATTAATGGTAAAGACTTTTAATGGTGATATTTGCTTACTGTGTAACATAGTGAAATATTCAATAATGTAGAACGGCAAGAACCAGTTCTGCATTCTGAATGTAGATTTTATACAGTCAGACTTCCATCTTTATACTGGTTCATGGTGCAAAATATTTACATCATTTTTGGAAACGTTACACACAGATCCACATGCACAGTTTAACATGCAGTCAGACTCTCTACAGACATAAAACTTCTTTACTGTTTATGAAAATACGTAATTAATGATGAATAATACACTGCCTGGCCAAAAAAAAGGTCACCACCTGGATTTAACTTAGCAAATAGGTAAGAGCCTCCCATTGGATAATTACTGAATGGATGATTATGTTTCAGCTGGCAACAAGTTATTTAACCCTAACTGATGCAGTGAGTAGCTTCTCATTTGTTAAACAACCATGTCGAAAGACACATCCTGTGGTCGTGCAAAAGATGTTAATCTGTTTCAGAAGGGTCAAATTATGAACATGCATTAAGCAGTGAAAACATCTAAGGAGATTGCTGAAACTATTAAGATCGGGTTAAGAACTGTCCAACGCATTATTAAAAAGTGGAAGGACAGTGGGGAAACATCATCTTTGAGGAAGGAATGTGGTCAGAAAAAATCTTGAATGGTCGTGATTGGCGATCACTTAAACGTTTGGTGAAATCAAATCGTAGAAAAACTACAGTAGAACTCAGGGATATGTTTAATAATGAAAGGAAGAGCATTTCCACACGCACAATGCGAAGGGAACTCAAGGGATTGGGACTAAACAGCTGTGTAGCCTTAAGAAAACCACTTGTCAGTTAAGCTAACCGGCAAAAACGGCTTCAGTTTGCTTGGAAGCATAAAGATTGGACTCTGGAGCAATGGAAGAAGGTCATGTGGTCTGATGAGTCCAGATTTACCCTGTTCCAGAGTGATGGGCGCATCAGGGTAAGAAGAGAGGCGGCTGAAGTGATGCACCCATCATGCCTAGTGCCTACCGTACAAGCCTGTGGGGGCAGTGCTATGATCTGGGGTTGCTGCAGTTGGTCAGGTCTAGGTTCAGCAACGTTATGTACCCAAAGAATGAGGTGACTACCTGAATATACTGAACGACCAAGTTATTCCATCAATGGATTTTTTCTTCCCTGATGGCACGGGCATATTCCAAGATGACAATGCCAGGATTCATCTGGCTCAAATTGTGAAAGAGTGGTTCAGGGAGCATGAGACATCATTTTCACACATGGATTGGCCACCACAGTCCAGACCTGAACCCCATTGAGAATCTTTGGGATGTGCTGGAGAAGACGTTGCGCAGTGGTCCAAATCTCCCATCATCAATACAAGATCTTGCGGAAAAATTAATGCAACTCTGGACAGAAATAAATGTTGTGATGTTGCAGAAGCTTGTGGAACAGCGAATGCGTGCCGTAATCAAAGCTAAAGGCGGTCCAACCAAATATTAGAGTGTGTGACATTTTTTTTGGCCAGGCAGTGTATAATGATTAATATTTAATGTAAATACTGTACATAAAGTTTTTCACTCTCTGAATGTGGCTGTATCCAAGGGTGCCTTATGCAGACTGAGGGTGGTAAAGGGTGGGTGCATTACATTTACAGCATTTAGCAAACACTTTTTTCTAAATCGATTTACAATTGTGTTTAATTACAAAGTGAGAGTTAAGAGCCTTGCTTATGAACCCAACAGTGGCAACTTGTGGTGGTGGGTGTAAACCAGCAAACTGCTTATCACTTGTTCAGTACATTAACCAATAGGCTACCACTTATAAATTAGCTGTAGTGACAGTTTTACCCTCAATACAAATTAAACATTAGCTGTTGCAAATTAAAAAAATTTTTTTAACCATCATCATTAATTGGCTTTCTCTGTTAATCAGTTAATCATTGACACCCTCAATACAATACTAAAGCTCAATGTTTGGGCTGATACAGATACTAATTGGACACTTTCATTCCTACCATAACAAAGCTGACTCACTAAGCAAGTTGTTAAAGGCATAATAGTGTTTTTTAAGCAAGCATGGTTCTTGTTATTGTGTGACTGATCTGTCTTGATTCAAACTCATATACATTTACATGTCACTGGGTCTGTTCAGCATATGTCAGTTCTGATCAGACATTTTAGGCCACTGTCTGCCCCAATACCAATGCCTAGTATTGACCATTCCTAATTAAATTTTTAAGTTTTTATTTTAAGCAACAGTTGAGATCATATGCAATCATATGCATCTTGAATTGATTTATTTTAAATCCCTGCATGTTTCCAGTTGATTTAAAATAGTAAGCTGGTGATGTAGGTTTAAATTAGCAATGAAACAGTTAATTAACAAAAGTCTGTAAATTGGTTTATTTTGCATACTGCATTTACTGCAAATACTCATGAGTTATTTTTGAATAATTAGTGACCCCAGTGGCTGTATTGATTTTAATTAAATTATTTTAAATCCATTGGATGGCACAGCTGAAGCAAGTACTGTTTACATCAGCAAATACTGTGCAACAAGTCATCGTAACCCAATATCTGTCTATAAGCAGATATAAGAAACAGAACCTAAAGTGACTGCCTTTGCATGTTTTCGATTGAATTTTTATCATTTATGCAAGAAGCAAACCCTAGACAAAATAAATCACCATTCCATTACACACCGCAGGCATTGCTAGGAACCTGGCAACCCTAACCCTTATTTTTCCTTTATTTAGGTGCTGACCACTTGCACCCAACACACTTATTAAAGCGAGGTATCAAAAAGGGCTATAGCTGCCAGTCTGGCGCTGCGACAATGGTCTGAACCATTGCATGCCTCTTGCTGTGTTCACTTAATATTTTACATAAATGTTTAAGTAGTTTCTTCCAGTGTGTGAAACACACACCATCCTATGTGGTGGTGTAAAATAGTAAGTTTTGCTAATATTTAGTAATACACTACAATTTTTGATCATATGATAAAGCCTATTAGTAATAAAAGAAAACTTGAAAAACGCACACGACAGCTTGTAAAATGTAATTACATTTATTTAGGGAGTAATTGACTGCTTGATCAGTTAACCAGTTGTAATTGTAAAGCCCATCTAGCCAACTGAAAAGTGAACACAGCCAGGTTTATTTCATACAGTCAAAGTAAGACCGTTATGCAAAGACATGGTGGCAGTAGTGCCACGGTGTGGATTTTGATTTATCACCACTAAAAATATAAAGGTAAACTGTGCATTTGTATTTAGTTTAAATGTATGCTATTATGCGCCTTAGTTTTTCTGGTTTGTTGCAATTCTTTCAGTGATGGATTGTAACTTTAATGTGTTTATGTTTGTCGTCAGGCTGAGAAATATTGAGACTCTGTCCAACCTTCTGCGCTCTGTCATCCTGCTCTCTCCTGGTGTGTACACTTCAGTTTGTGTGTAATATTCATTGCTTATTGAGATTTTAGATTTTCGCTTTCAATAAATAAGCAGTCTGACAAACCACTATGGAGAGGATTAAAGCAATCAGTCTTATGTACAGTGTATCACAAAAGTGAGTACACCCCTCACATTTCTGCAGATATTTAAGTATATCTTTTCATGGGACAACACTGACAAAATGACACTTTGACACAATGAAAAGTAGTCTGTGTGCAGCTTATATAACAGTGTAAATTTATTCTTCCCTCAAAATAACTCAATATACAGCCATTAATGTCTAAACCACCGGTAACAAAAGTGAGTACACCCCTTAGTGAAAATTCCTGAAGTGTCAATATTTTGTGTGGCCACCATTATTTCCCAGAACTGCCTTAACTCTCCTGGGCATGGAGTTTACCAGAGCTTCACAGGTTGCCACTGGAATGCTTTTCCACTCCTGCATGACGACATCACGGAGCTGGCGGATATTCGAGACTTTGCGCTCCTCCACCTTCTGCTTGAGGATGCCCCAAAGATGTTCTATTGGGTTTAGGTCTGGAGACATGCTTGGCCAGTCCATCACCTTTACCCTCAGCCTCTTCAATAAAGCAGTGGTCGTCTTAGAGGTGTGTTTGGGGTCATTATCATGCTGGAACACTGCCCTGCGACCCAGTTTCCGGAGGGAGGGGATCATGCTCTGCTCCAGTATTTCACAGTACATATTGGAGTTCATGTGTCCCTCAATGAAATGTAACTCCCCAACACCTGCTGCACTCATGCAGCCCCAGACCATGGCATTCCCACCACCATGCTTGACTGTAGGCATGACACACTTATCTTTGTACTCCTCACCTGATTGCCGCCACACATGCTTGAGACCATCTGAACCAAACAAATTATTCTTGGTCTCATCAGACCATAGGACATGGTTCCAGTAATCCATGTCCTTTGTTGACATGTCTTTAGCAAACTGTTTGCGGGCTTTCTTGTGTAGAGACTTCAGAAGAGGCTTCCTTCTGGGGTGACAGCCATGCAGACCAATTTGATGTAGTGTGCGGCGTATGGTCTGAGCACTGACAGGCTGACCCCCCACCTTTTCAATCTCTGCAGCAATGCTGACAACACTCCTGCGCCTATCTTTCAAAGACAGCAGTTGGATGTGACGCTGAGCACGTGCACTCAGCTTCTTTGGACGACCAACGCGAGGTCTGTTCTGAGTGGACCCTGCTCTTTTAAAACGCTGGATGATCTTGGCCACTGTGCTGCAGCTCAGTTTCAGGGTGTTGGCAATCTTCTTGTAGCCTTGGCCATCTTCATGTAGCGCAACAATTCGTCTTTTAAGATCCTCAGAGAGTTCTTTGCCATGAGGTGCCATGTTGGAACTTTCAGTGACCAGTATGAGAGAGTGTGAGAGCTGTACCACTAAATTGAACACACCTGCTCCCTATGCACACCTGAGACCTAGTAACTAACGAGTCACATGACATTTTGGAGGGAAAATGCTCAATTTGGACATTTAGGGGTGTAGTCTCTTAGGGGTGTAATCACTTTTGTTGCCGGTGGTTTAGACATTAATGGCTGTTTATTGAGTTATTTTGAGGGAAGAATAAATTTACACTGTTATATAAGCTGCACACAGACTACTTTTCATTGTGTCAAAGTGTCATTTTGTCAGTGTTGTCCCATGAAAAGATATACTTAAATATCTGCAGAAATGTGAGGGGTGTACTCACTTTTGTGATACACTGTATCTTTGTAATTTCTGATAAATCAAGAAAGCCTTTAGCAGTAGTGCTTGGAAGATGTTTAGTGAAGTTTGATTGATTTTTTTTTTCTCAAATTCAGCTCTTAGACACTGAGGTGTCATTTTAAGGGTTTGCTCTTTTAAAGGTTTTGTGTCTAAATGTTTTATATTGGCTGGATGATTCAGTTAATAGTAAATGAGTTGTATCTAAAGTTTGAGTTGATTCGTATGCACTTTATGTATAATGAGCCAACTCTTATTTACATATTAGTTTTGTCTGACTCGCCCCACTTATTTTCACTTATGTGAAACCTGAACTAATTTATACATTTGTGGTACACTAAGTACCTGCAGGTTATTCTTACCAAAGATAAAAGTAACCAGACAAGCATTATAAATGTTATTTTTGCAGCTTTTAAAGTTCATTTGAGTGGTGTAAATTTCAAATAAATAAATAAAGTTTACTTGAAAATCTAAATTGAAACCTTCACAGTTTCAGCAAAAAAGGAGCCCAATAGATTTAAACAGTCTGATTATTTTTTTAGTTAATTTTCCCCTTTTTATCTTTTAAACTACTCATTTTCAATTCCTGATTGTGTATTCGTTGCACAGCCCCTGATCTAATCATGGACAGTCAGATCACCAGTATCTGATAGGTAGACCTACACTAAGCTCCATAAGACCCACTTGTGCAGACACCTGGACTACTGTGTTTGTGTGGATCCCTAAAATTTGAAATTATGATTTCCAACACGCAGCAGGGGTGTGCTGCGCTGCACCACCTGATTGCTGTGATCAAAAATTTAACACAAAAGATCCCACAGCTCCATCCAAAAATACACTTTATGGCCAACACACTACGTGAACACCAGACCATGAAGTCTCTCTGAAGTTTGAAATTGTACTGTTTATTTTATAAAGATTCTGGTTCTGAAATGAAAGAATAACAAAGTTAAATTATTTCTTTTGGCTGCTCCCGTTAGGTCACAATAGAACAAAAACAATCAACAAAACTGTGAAATTTTCTAGTTTATAATTTAATTTGAAAATATGCAACTCTGATGACCTACTTTTTTTCCTGTTTGCTCTGTGAGAATTGTAGAATTGTAACGGTATCTTACTTTATTGCTTTTAGATGACCTTTTGTGCTGTGTGTATCTGTGCCTGAACCAGCTTGGCCCTGCCTACCAGGGGCTCGAGTTGGGTGTTGGGGAGACTGTGCTGATGAAGGCTGTTGCACAGGCAACTGGTGAGCACACCACAAACACTTCTTTAAAACGAAGAATAAAGTACTTTTATTAATGTGATTAGTTGGTTGCTTTTTCTCAGTCTCGTCTACTGTAAAATGTGATTAAATGTTAATTGCATGCTTGCCTGTACAGGGTTTGACATTTTCTGTCCATTTCTTTCAACACTGTTTAATTCCACCTCCCAGAAACATGACAAAGGTGTATTTGTTGCTCTAATTTGCCCTTCATAGCTTTGAGTGTGTGACTGCATAATTTTGTTGTCCTGCAATAGTTTGGCCTTGCAATTCCTTGTCTAGGTTGTCAACCTGCATTGAGCTCAGTGTTTCCCAGTGGCACCTGACCCACTGTGACAGGAAAATGAATGAAAGACTTTATATCTTGTTTACATTTTTACCAGGACGACAGCTAGACAAAATAAGGGCAGAGGCACAGGAAAAAGGGGACCTGGGTTTGGTGGCCGAGACTTCACGTAGCAACCAGCGAATGATGTTTGCACCGGCAAATTTGACAGCAACCGGGGTGTTTACCAAACTGAAGGAGATTGGCAACATGAGTGGCAATTCTGTAAGTACAGAGATGATCGAATAGTTCACAGAAGGTTAGTTAGGTGCCTTTAACAGGATAAGCATGCTGCACTTTGCTCACCACCAGCTTAAGCACATATTGCGTTTTAGTCTTTTATGTGACGCTGCAAAACCACTGGCTGCAACACTGCGAGTGCACTGATATTTCTTAATGCTAATACATAAGACAGCTTGCATGTGTCGTAAATTGAGAAAACTGCAACTCAAACGTTATGTAATGATTTCAAGACATTTTCAATGTAAGAACGCCAAACACAAGCCCACTAATTTTTAAACACACTTCAGTGCTTTTCTTTTTAATGTTTCTAAATGCAGTCCCTCTACATTCCCATCCATGCTTTTGTACTTATAGTTTCCTATGTTTTCTTTAATCTCTCTTCCTCTTTTACCAGGCAATGAATAAGAAAATTGACATCATCAAGGGTCTGTTTGTAGCTTGTCGTTTCTCAGAGGCCAGATACATTGTACGGTTAGTGATGCCATTTCACTTTGATAAATGGCACTTTGCATATCAGTTACTGAATTATTTCTGTGGTGTTTGATAATGTGTCTTGACTGACAGGTCATTAGCAGGGAAACTGCGGATTGGCTTGGCTGAACAAAGTGTCTTAGCAGCTCTTAGTCAGGCAGTGTGTCTGACTCCACCAGGTCAAGGTAAATATTTACTGTTCAAATCAGTGTTGTTAAATAACACCTTTAGTCTTATATTCCACAGTTGCTAGTTAGATCTTTATTGTGTCCATTGGTGGTCACTTGTCAACAATGTCCAGAAATGGCATGACAACTTTGGCCTCAGGCTCATCTGAAAAGGACCAATGCACAGTGGAAGTGTTTACGGTGGTCTGACGACCTTTTTAACTGTTAAGATGCAAACTTTTTGATACTAGATATAGATGCTTCTTTAGAAATCATGTTTTTCAACATGACAACTGTAAGCCGTATTCTGCATTGCTGCATTATTAATGTCTAGGTGCTAGACTGGCCTTTCTATATGCCAGACCTGTTTTCAACTGAAAACAAAAGCTGCATTTTAAAATGTTAAAAACTACATCTTAGTCTCTATTCGGTTGACTTGCACAAGGGAAGCCGCAAGGAATTTTTTACCATCGAGACTGATGCTATTATCCAGCTTTTTGAAATAAATAAGCTGAAAGTCTGACTAGCTTGTTTACATTTCTCCAGCTAGTCTTGATCATTTCTTAGTCAACCTGGTATTTATTTATAACGTTTAATTTGGCTCTTTTTTTGCTGCTTTCAAAGTCCTTTTCTTCTCTTACACTACTGCCATGACTGTAACCCCATGAACTGTATCTCCTGGAGGCAGCACATGTATTTCAAAGGACTTAAATACATACATGCTGTAGCCAAGTTACATGTTTGCTCAGTTAATTACAAGAGTAATCCTGATCTAAGAGTGCATAAGCGTGTTGTGATGTCACAAAAATAACACACATCAAAATGTATTAAATACATAAATAATACGTAATTGTGTTTACTTGTGGCATGGCCTAAACACATTTCTAACCTTTAGTTAGCTATTTAGTTAAATTAGGCATGTACGGAAGATAAGATAACACTTTATTGATCCCGAAGGAAATTGCAGTGTCACAGTTCTTTACAAATTACACAATTATAAGTTACAATTTACAAATTACAGTACAATTACACAAGGGAAGACAGACAAAAAACAACACAATTAAACATAACAGGGCATAGGCAAAAAGACAGGACATTATCAAAAACAGCAGCATACGTATTATTGCACTAAGAGAAAAATATATAAATATATTATTTTACCAAAGTATATTGCACTAAAAGAGATAAAGATATTGCACTGCAAAAAAATAATCAACACTGTTTGGGTGGCATGAGATCCGTAGTGTTTCTGTAATGAGGAGAATCATTGTAGAGTCTTACTGCAGTGGGAAGAAAAGATCTAACACGGCGCTCTTTAGTACAGCGCAGCTGTATCAGTCTACCACTGAACGTGCTTCTCTGTTGCTCCACTGTAGTGTGCAGGGGGTGTGATGTTTTGTCCATAATAGAAAGCAGCTTATTGAGTGTCCGGTTTTTCGATACTTCTTCCAGAGTGTCCAATTTGACTCCAACAACAGAGCAAGCCTTCTTCATTAGTTAGTTTATTTTGTTCATTGCACCTTTTTGATGCTGTTGCCCCAGCACACAACAGCATAAAATAAGGCACTAGCAACAACAGATTGGTAGAATGTCCATAGGAGTTTAGTGCACACTCCAAAGGACCTCAGTTTCCTCAGAAAGTACAAACGACTCTCTGTCCTTTCTTGAACACTGCACAGGTGTTAAAACTCCAGTCCAGTTTGTTGTCCAAGTGCACACCCAGGTACTTGTGTCAACCACCTCCACTTCTGCTCCATTGATAGTGACTGGTGCCAGGGGAGGTCTGAGTTTCCTGAAGTCCACCACCATCTCCTTTGTCTTACTGATGTTGAGCTGCAGTTTGTTCAGTGTACACCAGTCAACAAAGTCTGAAACCAGCTTCCTGTATTCAGCCTCCTGCCCATTCCTGATACACCCCACGATGGCCGTGTCATCTGAGAATTTCTGTAGATGGCATGTGCCAGAGTTGTATCTGAAATCCGAGGTGTAGATGTTAAACAGGAACGGTGCTAATACAGTCCCCTGGGGAGCCCCCGTACTGCACATGGCCATGTCTGAAACACAGCCCTGCAATCGCACAAACTGGTGTCTACCAGTCAGGTAGTCCATTACCCATGAGATGATAGACCCATCCACCTTCATCTGCCGAAGCTTCTCCCCAAGTAAGACAGGCTGTAAGGTGTTGAATGCACTGGAGAAATCAAAAAACATAATCCTCACAGTGCTGCCTGTAGTGTCTAGATGGGAGTACATTCAGTCCAGCAGATAGAAAACAGCATCATCCACTCCAATGCCGTCCTGATATGCAAACTGCAGGGGGTCCAGGTCAGCTCCTACCAGTGATCTCAGGTGGCCCAGCATCAGTCTTTCCAGTGTCTTCATCACGTGGGAGGTCAGAGCAACAGGACGGTAGTCATTTAGCGCCACTGGTTGCTTCTTCTTGGGGACAGGAACCACACAAGAAGTTTTCCACCTGAGTGGGACCTTTCCTAGGCTGCAGCTCAGGTTGAAGATGTGCTGAAGGACTCCACACAGCTGCTCAGCACCTAGTTTTAATCCCTTAGGCTGAATGCCATCCGGTCCAGCTGCTTTACACTGCTTGAGTTTCTTCAGCTCTTTCTTCACCTGGTCAGCAGTAAAAGTTGGTACCCTGCTGCTTGACTGGTCCGGAGTGTGGTTGGGGGAAGGAACATTCATGTCATGAGAGTCCGGTACATTCTGCTTCAGCCAGGATTCCGTAAAGCATAAGATGCTGCACCCACGGTACTCTCGCTGTGTCCAGATCAGCGCGGAAAGTTCGTCCGTCTTATTCACCAGTGATTGCACGTTTCCCATGATGATAGAAGGTAGACAAGGTTTATAACTCCTTCTCCTCTCCCGCCGCTTGTTCCCAGCTCTACATCCACGATACGGCCGTCTCAGTTCTGCTGGGATCTCCGTCTAGATGTAAACAAAGCCGGCGTCTTCCGCAGCGCGATTAGCTGATCCCGCGAGTAGACAATGCGACGAGACATGTTGCGAGCGAAGTCCGAAAAAAACTCTCTAAAAAGTAACTTAAAGAACTTTAAAAAACCTTAACTTAAAAAAGCTGCATGAAAATGTCCATAAACATGACAAAGGTTCGGGGGAAAGACAAAATAACCACAAAAACAGACAAAAAAGACAAACACGGAGAGACTGTGACTGGCAGCCGCACGGAGCAGCGCACATCAAGGAATTGATATAAAACATCGCAAACAAAACATTTTGGCTCTCCTGACATCTCAAATTTTAGGATTATAGAATTCAATATTTTTGTATATTTTGTGATACATTTCCCAACAAGATAGGTCAGTTTTAAACTGATACTTGTGTGTCTTTGTGTGTGTGTGTGTTCAGAGTTTCCACCAGCAGTGATTGATGCAGGAAAGGGGATGAGTACAGAAAGCAGAAGAGCGTGGCTTGAAGAGAAGGGACTTATTCTGAAACAAACTTATTGGTACACCAATTAATGCAAGAGACCTTTTTGTTAAACAACAGAATCAGTACCTACCTACTGCCAGGACACATATAAGACCACACAATAAACCCTCCAGAAATTTTCCTTGACACCACCTGAAAGAGATTGGATGACATATGCTGTAGCGACCACTTCCCAGTAATAGTAACTCTGGTTGTGACTATAAAACAAGCATCTTGTTTTTCAAGTGATGTAAGTTCAGTCCCTATGAAATGGCATGCAGAGACAGTCCCAAAACATCAAAACTCAAAAACCATAAAACCCATAGTTCAATGATGAGTGCAAAATCACAGATGGAGAGCAGAAGAAAGCAGGATTTTTTTTCAGTACATACCCCACTACATTTTCAGTCCTCAAAATTAATACTTTAACACAAACGGCCTGGAACATAATACACAATATATAGAATCAAGGAAATCAATCCAAAATTTAACACAGAAACAGCTAATCCTTTTACAACAAAAGACCTCTTTTTAGCCATTTACAATTTAGACAACACTGTCGTTGATTTGATTATGATACACTATTTCTAAATTCACAATTTCTGAAATACCTCACACTGCTCTCACTGCTTCTGAATAACATAACCATATCATCTACCAGCAATATTCCAGCACAGTGGAAGAATCGACAGATATATTCAAACCCAAGCCTTGGAATGACCACAAGGACCTAAAGCTTTGACAAGCTGTCTATGCAAAGGATGGCAAACTGTCAACTAGTATGGTTCCTGGAACACAACAGTTTAAAAAGCAAAGACCAAAGTGTACAATGGCCTGCTTTACATCAAACTTCCCGACAGACAGAAAGTTTAAAGTCAGAATAAATAACACATTCTCAGAATTCCGCACACAAGAACTAGGAGTCCCTAGTTCTTCATGAGCTGTTTGTGTGGATGACCACTGCATATGTAGCAAAAGATGACCTCTACAATAGGACACCAGCTGCAACTATCCATAAATAAAAAAACTAAAATAGACAATACAAACTGTTTTTAAGCCAGCCTGCAACCATTACTGCAAATAATAAAAGCTACACACAGAACCAGACTTACTTCTGGGTGGAAAATGTATCATAATTGTATGTATGTTCATTACTAAATTGCTAATTACTAAGTCAAAATAGTAATGAACAGCAAGCTTTCTTTAATACAACACATTCAACTGCTAAAAACTAAATGTCAAAGAACTTTATAATGCCATAGTCTAGTCTTGACTGCACTACGGAAGCACCATCTACACAGCAGAAGGAAAAAACAACTTTTAGCTGCTAAATACCATCCACCACCTTTACGTAATAATTTAATGCCACTTCTGCACTATTTACAGCCTGTGAGCTCTGTAGCTTTGCTTTCAATTTACATAACGTGTCAGCTGTTGGAATTACAATTAAAATGACATTTTTATCTGACAGCATTAACCTTGACAGTCATTCCCAGTCACTGGTTAATCATACCATCCTTAATATGCAGTATTCATAACTACACAAATTTCAAAAGTTAATGTGGCACAAACTTTTTAGCTAAAATCCCAGTATACACCTTACAGTATAATTCACCTGCTTTTCCTTTTATCGTTTTAGTGAAATGCCAAACTATGATGCCATCATTCCAGTCATGTTAAAGGTGGGCATTAATGAGCTGCCCAATCACTGCAAACTCACTCCAGGTAATCGGACAGATATAATGCTGATGTCCTGTTAGCTACAAGTGTGCTCTATATAATATGTATGATGTGTGGTGACAGCTTGTTTGTGTGTGTTCTATAGGTGTCCCTTTGCGTCCCATGCTGGCTCACCCCACAAAGGGAGTTGGGGAGGTGATGAAGAGATTTGATGAGGCAGCTTTCACCTGCGAGTACAAGTATGATGGAGAAAGAGCACAGGTGTGTGTAACAAACACAACAACCTGCCCATTCTCATTTTAACACTATCCCGAGACCAGAGAAGGCAAATCTTGAAAGATGTTAATGTTCAATATTCTCCTGGTGTGTTTTATTTATGTTGGTGATATGTGTTGTTATCTATCATCACACTAAACCTCAGTGGCTCTGAAAAAAAAAACAAGCCAAATATTATCATTACTACTGTGCCAGGGTGTAAGTGATTTGCACATATACAATTGGTAAATGTATAATATGTTTTTCCTTTTTTCTAAATCTAATTAATTGTATCTAACTACCCAGTTGTATCTCCTCTACAGCTACAAACTCCCTAACCTGGCCAAGAAATTAAGACAAGTACCTAGTGTTACTCATTTTCACAGTTTTATGCAGCTAGCATATTAAAAATACAGGTATTTCATAGACAGGTACACCCTCTGTGCTATGCACTTAAAACAGTAAAAACAGGTTATTTGCAGAAATATGCTTTCACATACTTTATCTTTGAAGGTGTGGCAATAGGTTTCACAGCGAGGTGTAAAACAGTTAGGACATTGCTTAGTTTGGCAAGGCAAAAAAGGATGCTTAAACCAGTATTGAGTTTTTAGAGTTTAAATCACAGCTCTGTTATGGGCTGGCCGGGTGCCTACACAGAGGCTGTGCCTGAGGGAGGGAAACCTGAAGAAATGTATCGTTGCTGCTGCAATTGCAGCCTCCGCTGGCTGGTCAGTGGAACCTGCACGTAAATGAATAATAATAATGAATAATAGAGAGCGATGCATGAATTTTTGCACGCTATACTGCTCTCTGTGAACCCAACTTGTGCAGTTAAAAACGCTTGGTTACTGCACAACTGTTATAGGGTGTGTGTGCTAATTACGGCCCTTCTCAGTCAGGGTAGGGGTCTGCAGCAGTAAAGGAGAGATTTAACTGGGCAATTGGATATACAGTGGTACCTTGAAAGTTGACGTCAGTTGATTGTGGGAGTGGTGTCGACTTTTCAAGGCGTTGAGTTTCAAGGTATTTTTTTCCATGAGGATGTATGGGAAACCTGTTAATGCGTTCCATGGTCTCGTAGAACTGCATATATTTTAGGCTAATGTAAAATAATGGGGTTGTTTTTGACACGTGTACACTAAAAATAACATATAAGTATAATATAAAAACACGGAAATACAATTGAAAAACAGTTAAAAATCAGTATAAAAATACAATAAAACCGGCACTTTACTTTTACTTCTTTTTTGTTTTCTTACGCTCCGTAATACTGAATTGCTTGTTTCCACTAATATTGTGGTCCAGATTCCAGCTTAATCATTCAAACAAAATCTAGTGTCCTTTTAATTAGTAGCATGCCAAGCACCATTCACAATTAAATCACAAATCACAATTAAAATGATTGTGCAGCATGAACATTGTAAATTTCTTTTAAATCATTAACCAAAATAATTTTTGTGTATTTGATAGATCCACATTCTTGAGAGTGGTGAGGTTCGTATTTTTAGTCGAAATCAAGAGGACAACACCAGCAAATACCCTGACATCATTTCACGTATTCCTCAGGTCTTACACAGACACACACACACACACACACACATACACACACACACACACACACACACACACACACACACACACACACACACACACACACACACACACACAGGCTGGCACATGCAGCTGTTAAAAGTGGATAATGAATTACTGGCCATACTAGTGTTGACGCATACAAGGACACCCTTTTTTCCCCCCTCTCATGTTTATCTCTTGTCTTGCTTACATTCCTGCAACAAGTCACTCACTTCATCCTGGTGTTCCTCCTATCAGCAAGTCTGCAACTCTCAGTTTAATAAGCTCAAGTCTATCCGGTACTCTGTCCATCTAATACTCTGTCCATCTCTCTGTAGCATCTTTTTTGTGTGTTTATTTTACTCTTGGTCCCTTGGTTCAGTTCCCTTATTTGCCTTGTATTTTCCCCTTGTATGATGTGCAAGATAAATCAATAGCTTACCTAGACATTGGCTGCTTCTTATCTGTGGGTCTTTACACATACACCACAAGTTTATGTACTGATTTTGGTCTTGTTGCCTGTTTCTTAGGTAAAAAAAGATATAGTGCGTAGCTGTGTATTGGACACAGAGGCTGTGGCATGGGACAAAGAAAAAAAGCAGATTCAGCCCTTTCAGGTTCTAACCACACGCAAAAGAAAGGTAATCATCAGTGATGAGGAGACTTTTGTTATATCATTTAACAATTAGTATAATTATTAATGTAGCTGTGATTAATAATTAAATTGTACTATCAGTTTGAGTGACCCTGATAGTCATTGGAGCATTCTGTTCAGTTAGGAAGCAGTAGACCATAATGTACCATTTAAAAATTGTTCTGCTTGATTAAAAAAGATGATTACTAATTATTTTAGATGATCTAATGCTGTCTGGCAGTCTGCTGGTCAGAATTAAGCCGCCAATTACAAAATTACATCTAACATTAAGAATGATTATTTGTGTAGTCTTAATAGTGCATGCATCTGACATTTGGTTAAACTTATTGTTTAATTTAGGTTTGTGAGGCCGCTCAGGTGGTGCAGCAGTAAAACACGCTAGCACACCAGAGCTGACATTTCAAACTCGTCGGTTCGAAACTCAGCTCTGCCATCTGGCTGGACTGGGTGGCTACAGGAACAACGATTGGCTTGTTGTTCATACAGGGTGGGAAAGGCTGGATAGGGACCTCATAACTGATGCAGTTATGACCTCTGCTGGCTGATTGATGGCATCTGAACAGAGTTGAGGGATAAAGCGATCAGGGTGTGGCTCTCCGTACACAAAGCTGATCTGCATATGAATGGCCTTGTGCAGGTGAAAAGATGCAGTTGGCTACTTACACGTGTCAGAGGGAGCGTCTCGCTCTCTATAATCAGGGCGGGGGTCAGCATTAGTGGAGAGGAAGCATAACGCAATTGGGTAAAAATTGGACGTGCTAAAAATCGGGAGAAAAAGAAGAGAAAATGCATTAAAAAAAAAAAACTTGTGAGAGGTGGAGCCTGAACAGTTAATCATAACTTCTGACATTGTAGTTGTTTTGTCTGCTATAACAATGTTGTAAAAATTAAAAAGAAATTGTGTACATGTCCAACTGGTTTACTTGTATTAAAACCATGATAAGGCAGATCAAAAAAGACCACACCTTCAAAAGACTAATACTTTATAAAGTCAAAGACAACTATTGAAACTACATTTAAAATAAGGCTACATAGTTGACATACAGATTGATACCACATTGACTCAAAACAATTAAGCATGTTGATAATAGTCAAGTCTCAATGTTTCCACAAAGATCCAATATCTGGCTGCTGCAAAATAAAAATTTTTGGTTAATTTGCTGGATTATTTTGATGATAGATACTTAATTTAAAGCACAATCTAGCTTTGCAGAAAAAATTTTTTTAGAAATCCCCTAATTTGGGGGACTTTAATATTTTTTTATTACAACTGTGTTTATATATACTAGGGGTGGGTTTATAAAATCGATTTTTCGATTCGAATCGATCTTTATTTGAACGATCCGATATCGATTCATATAAACGCGAGATCGATCTTTTAAATACGCCCCTTTTTACGGTGTACACGGAAATCTGTTACCCCATTTAATTTCGCGTTACCAGCCAGTGTTTTTTCATGCAACGAGATCTGACCTGCACATCAGTTTAGCATGGCAGAAGCTCAAGTTATGACCACTACACAACTTTTTGCACTGATTTTCGCTCGGCGACGGGTCGGTGCTGGATTCGGGAGGAACTCGGTGTTCGCTCTGCGATCAAAACAGAATACATCAGTACACGAGTTTTACAGTATTTCTGACCTGATCATTCACTACAAAACAAAATATTTATTAACCTCCAACTCACTATAGAACAAGCCATGCTGCTCGTGTTGCCAAATCCACTCAGATTCATTTATTTCATCAGCGCACAAACTTTGATCGCTCGCTACTTGTTGATGTGCATGTTTGGACGTGGTATCATTAAACCTTTCATCACTTCTCACGTGTGTTTTCGTGACAAAACGTAGTTTTGGAGACCAGAGAAGCTCACCTGTGATTCCCCCTGGTGATAGATGGTGTAGTGTAAAACCCCCCATCGCCGATCAGTCGTGTAGTGTGAACATTACAGCGACCTGGTGTTAATCAGAGTGTCGTGTAGTGTAAACTTGGCATAAGCTGTTCAACAGCCAGGTGTATGTTTACATTACATTTACAATGTTGTAGCGTGTCAGACATATAAAATAATAATAAAAAATGAATGTTACTGTTTTCTGTTTTGGATTAATTATTTATGTAAACAAAATACACAAATATTTTTAATAATGAGTTTTTTGTACAATTATCACATTCGTTCTCTGAACATCTGTACATATTTAAACAAAACCTGTTAATGTAACTCAAATATGCCTAAATGTGTTGAATCGAAATTGAATCGAAAATAAAATCGAAAATCGAAGATCAAATCGAATCGGGACCTTGTGAATCGGAATCGAATCGATCCAGGAAATTAGTGGCGATACCCAGCCCTAATATATACTGTTAATTATATCTTCTGTAAGTTGTAAATTGTACATGTAAACTGCTGTTTTGTGTTCAGAAATGGCTTGTAGTTGAGATCAGAGGAAAAAGGCCAGACTGGTATGAGCTGACAGAAAGGCTACAGAAATTTAGATGACCACACTACAACAGTAGAAAACCACATCGAGTTAAACCCCTGTCTGCGAATAACTGAAATCAGAGACTTCAGTGTAGCCACAGACTCTGAAAAACTAGACAATAAAACATTGTCTGTATGTTGCCTGGTTTGATTAATTTTTTGATGTTGCATGCATATCAGAATTATGCGTCAACATGTCATTTCTGCTCACCAGGATTGCAAAGTGTTTAATTTACCAAAGAGTTGACAGTTTAAACAATTCTATTCTGCATATCTATTTGTCAGTGTTAATTTGCCAGCCTAATGGATAAATGTATTGTGTGGATGTTTATAATGTTTAAGTGATCTACAGTTTAATTGTTAAGATGTTTAGGGAATTGCAGCAGCTATGCTCATTTATTGTAAACATCCTTTATTCAGGTTTTACTTAAATGTACAAAGAGAGATTGACATACTGAATGTAAAAGAATAAACGGACATTAAAAGAATTGGGTGCAGGAAAGGCTACAGCAGAGAGGAAGGATGGACAGATGGAGGGGAGATAGGGAGTAGGAGGAATGTAATGGTTTTGTGGACATTTCAGGATGTAGATGCGTCCGAGATTAAAGTGCAGGTGTGTGTGTACGCCTTTGATCTGCTATACCTCAATGGAGAGGTAGGAAAACGATTCTTTGTATTTTATTAATGCATACATTTATACATTTACAGGCATTTTAAAAAATACATTCTAAAAAATTCAAATGCATTTATTTGATATGCAATAGCATTTTTAGCTGTTTTTTAATTACTCTGCTTGCCTTTATATCCCCCCTCGCTTTAGTCTCTTGTGCGGGAGCCGTTGAGTAAGCGCCGAACTCTGTTGAGGGAGAGTTTTGAGGAAAAAGAGGGGGAGTTTGTCTTTGCTCGTTCTCTTGACTGTGACAACACCGAAACCATTGCTGAGTTCCTAGAGCAGTCCATCAGAGGTGATTGTCATGCATTAAATGTTTAATCCAAAACATTTTAAATTAGCAACAAAAGAAAATGTTAAAACACTTCTTGATTTGGTTGTCTATGCATTTTGTTTTAATGATTTGGGTAATCTTGTTTGTAAAATTTGTCTAGCAAGTGTGCTCCACAGGCCCTAGATCTCATAAAAGCAAAGATTAAATAGAATTATTAGTTTAAAAAAGTGCAGGTTATTCATGTGTGCAGGAATAAGTAATAAGTGATTAATAAAAAATGGGCATAATACTACATACATATGTTATTACACAAGTTTTCCGTTAAAATCAGTAAGCAAACCTGATTAAGAGAACTGATGCATTCAGCTGTTTGTTTTTATATGTCAAAATTTAATAAATAATATAATAATCATTGTAGGGTTTGATATTTCAGCTTCACTGAAGTCTTGAAGAAAGAAAATTATTTTAGAAAATGGTAAACTTGCATAAGAAGTGTATTGATGCTGCAGTGGGCATAAAATGTATCAGCTTTTATATTGTGAGCCTGATCTTTCTTTGCTTTCTTTACCAGACTCTTGTGAAGGCTTGATGGTGAAGACCTTGGAAAAAGATGCCACTTACGAAATTGCTAAGCGCTCTCATAACTGGCTTAAGGTAGATTACCCACACACTTTTGACATTGACTTGTCATCCACTTATTTTTTTGTTTCGTCTTGTTCTTTCGCATCCTCTTGATATATCTCTCCCTTGCCTTTTATTCTCTTTTTTCTGCCATCCCCATTAGCTTAAGAAGGATTATCTGGAGGGTGTGGGGGACACAGTGGATCTGTGTGTGATTGGGGCATATCTGGGAAAAGGTAAAAGAGCAGGAACCTATGGGGGTTTCTTGCTGGCCTGCTATGATGAGGACAATGAGGAGTTTCAGTCTGTCTGCAAGGTAAAATAAATAACACATTTCTTACTGTCATTCATTCACATGGAGCACTATTTGAGCACAAGGAGGGCTTTTTATAACAAGATGAAACCGACACTTGAATACAGACACTAACAGCATCACAAAATGGGTTTACATAATACAACCCCCAATTAGAAAAAGTTGTGACCGTGTGGAAAATGCAATAAAAAAGTGTTTCTTACATTTATTTAGAATTTTATTTTATTGTGGACAGTAAGCCAAGATATTTAATATTTTGTTAGGTCAACTTAATTTCATTCGTTAAAATACATCCAATCCTGCATTTTAGGCCTGCATTTTATTTGCATTTTCCATACTGCCCCCCAAACTTTTTTCCTGATTTAATTAGTTCTGCTTTCTCACTTTAGCTAATTAACTGTGATAGTGATTAACCTTACAAAATGTAACATCCAAACCATTAACAGATCAAACTGAATACAAATGCCCTTTAGCCTTGATTTTGCACCATTTTAGTCTGCTGGTCACGTCAGTTCAAATTTTACACACAAAACAAAAATCAGTTATTGTTTAATTTCACTTTATGTAAGTTCTTGGTTAAGCAAGTGGAGCACTTACCACTTACTTTTGCTTTCTGGGATACCAAAGGCTCTCTTAATAAATATCTGTCATTTCTGTTATAAATCTAATACTATTGTTTATCTCAAAAGAGGTACAACTGGTTAAGAATCATTTATCGGTTTGGAAGGAAAAACATTGTGCTGAGCTTAGCATATGGCTACATAAAGATGTATGAAAATAGGCAAAAAACATGCAATGCATTCTGAGAGTGTTACGTGAATTATTATCTAGCATGGAACAGCTTTTGAACTAAAAAGACTTCTATGTCGGATATCTCTAAATAAGATGACACAGAAGATCACATTAATTAGTACAGGGAGCAGCTGAGGGCCGTGGACCATGAGCTCTGTGTCTGCCTCTCATCCACCCTTGCCAGAATTAGCCTGTTGTGTGCCTTGTCTTAGACTCGGGTTTCCCCATTGGTAGTGATGCAGAGCATACATTTTTTAAAACATTTTAGACAGTTTTTCCAATGGGAAGGTGGTCATGTAGCATATCGGAGAAGACCAGAATTTTCTGAAATCGATTGCCGCAATCAGATTTGCAATATCTCTTGTGGTTCAAAAGTTATCAACACAGAAAAGTTGCAACAACAACCGGGAACGTTCCCTGTGATGCACAGCTATTTTACATGTTCAGTGTGTTGTCCCTGGTGCTGAACACAGAGCTGAAGGCGCTGGATCCAATCGTTATGAACCCGCATGAGAATCTCTGGAGAAATGCTGTCACAAGCCTCCATGATGCGGTGCTGAAGGTGGTGTTTGTTGCGGATTTTCTCATCATACACAATTTGTTTGAGATGACCCCAGAGATAAAAGTCGAGTGGTGTGAGGTCGGGTGATCTGGGCGGCCAGGGAATTGAATATCCAGCCACTGACGAACACCTGCTCTGTAGTGTGGTGGAGCCCCATCATGTTGGAAATAACAGGGGAAACTGCCATCTTTGGTCAGAATGGATGGGAACACTGTTTCCTGTAGCATTGTCAGGTAGCGCTGAGCATTTAGGGTCTGGTCGATGAAAATGGGTCCAATTACACGGGTGCCCCATATTCCACACCACACCATAACCTTCACATCACCTACAACTTTGGTGTCTGCCGTCCAGCGAGGGTTTTCGTCACTCCAGTACCTCACGTTCTGGCGGTTGACCTCACCACTGACATAAAAATTGGCCTCGTCACTGAACAGAATGCCCTCTGCAAATGCGGGATCCCGTTGATGTTGGTCTAACGCCCAGGTGCAGAACTCGACACGTCTATCAGGGTCATCCTCTGATAGTTTCTGCTGCAGCTGGATCTTGAAGGGGTGCCACTTATTGGTATTAAGAATCCGTACAAGGGATGACTGGCTGACACCACATTCTGCTGCGAGACATCGCATGCTGCGTCGTGGACTTTTCGCAAAGGCTGCCAAAACCATTGTTGAGGTTTCTTCGTCGGTAGCGGTCTTCGGACGACCACTACGTGGCTTGTTGTCCACAATCCCGATTTCTCGGAATTTGGCTATGAGGGATGCAACAGTGCTGTGTGAAATTGGTGGTCTTTTTGGGTGTTGGTTGTTAAAGTCTGCGGCTATGATACGGCAGCTGCATTCCCCGGACATCAGAATCACCTCAATCCTCTCTTCTTTCGTCAATTCCATCTTCAGTTACCTGTAACGAATAACAAAAGTTTTGAAATTTCTGTGTTGATAACTTTTGAACCACAAGAGATGTTGCAAATCTGATTGCGGCAATCGATTTCTGAGAAAATTCTGGTCTTCTCTGATATGCTACATGACCACCTTCCCATTGGAAAAACTTGCCCTTGATCCAATATGGCGGCTTTCAAGATGGCGGCCATGTTCCGGACATAGCTTAAAAGATAGGCCCCCTCACCCATTACTTGCTGGGGAATTCAGATATGTCCTGCGACTTTTGACTCACCATGTATATATATTTATACAGTGGGGAAAATAAGTATTTGATCCCCTGCTGATTTTGTAAGTTTACCCCCTTACAAAGACTTGAACAGTCTATAATTTTTATGGAAGGTTTATTTTAACAGAGAGAGACAGAATATCAACAAAAAATCCAGAAAAAAAAACATTAATTAAAGGTTATAAATAATTTGTATTTAATTAAGGGAAATAAGTATTTGATCCCCTACCAACAAGCAAGAATTCTGACCCCCACAGACCGGTTATGTGCCCATGAGGCACACAAATTAGTCCTGTCCCTGTTTAAAAGACACCTGTCACAGAATCAGTTTCTTCCATTCAAATCACTCGACCACCATGGGCAAGACCAAAGAGCTATCAAAGGACGTCAGGGACAAGATTGTAGACCTGCACAAGGCTGGAATGGGCTACAAGACCATCAGCAAGAAGCTTGTTGAGAAAGAGAGCACAGTTGGCGCGATTATTTGAAAATGGAAGAAATACAAGATCACAGTCAATCACCCTCGCTCTGGAGCTCCATGCAAGATCTCACCTGGTGGGGTAAGAATGATTCTGAGAAAGGTTAGGTCAGTCCAGAATTACACGGGAGGAACTTGTCAATGATCTTAAGGGAGCTGGGAGCAGAGAAATGCTGGATATGACCCCAAGAACACCATCCCCACTGGGCATTTCTCTGCCTCCAAACACGGCGAGTGGAGTTGATGCCAAAGAGGTCAATTTTTGTCTCATCTGACCATATCACATTCTCCCAAGCTTTCTCTGAATCATTCAGGTGTTCATTGGCAAACTTCAGACGGGTCTGTACATGAGCCTTCTTGAGCAAAGGGACTTTGCGGGCACTGCAGGATCTCAGTCCATTACGGCGAAGTGTGTTACTAATGGTTTTCTTGGTGACTGTGCTCCCAGCTCCCTTGAGATCATTGACAAGCTCCTCCCGTGTAATTCTGGGCTGACCTCACCTTTCTCAGAATCATTCTTACCCCACCAGGTGAGATCTTGCATGGAGCTCCAGAGCGAGGGTAATTGACTGTGATCTTGTATTTCTTCCATTTTCGAATTATTGCACTAACAGTGGTCTCTTTCTCACCAAGCTTCTTGCTGATGGTCTTGTAGCCCATTCCAGCCTTGTGCAGGTCTACAATCTTGTCCCTGATGTCCTTTGATAGCTCTTTGGTCTTCGCCATGGTGGTCGAGTGATTTGAATGGAAGAAACTGATTCTGTGACAGGAGTCTTTTATACAGGGACAGGACTAATTTGTGTGCCTCATGGGCACATAACCGGTCTGTGGGGGTCAGAATTGTTGCTGGTTGGTAGGGGATCAAATACTTATTTCCCTTAATTAAATACAAATTAATTTATAACCTTTAATTTCTGGATTTTTTTCTCTCTGTTAAAATAAACCTTCCATAAAAATTATAGACTGTTCAAGTGTTTGTAAGGGGGTAAACTTACTAAATCAGCAGGGGATCAAATACTTATTTTCCCCACTGTGTATATATACAGTATATATACAGTGCCTTGCAAAAGTATTCGGCCCCCTTGAACTTTTCAACCTTTTGCCACATTTTAGGCTTCAAACATAACGATATCAAATTGTAATTTTTTGTGAAGAATCAACAAGTGGGACACAATCGTGAAGTGGAACGAAATTTATTGGATATTTTAAACTTTTTTTAGAAATAAAAAACTGAAAAGTGGGGCGTGCAATATTATTCGGCCCCCTTGCGTTAATACTTTGTAGCGCCACCTTTTGCTGCGATTACAGCTGCAAGTCGCTTGGGGTATGTCTCTATCAGTTTTGCACATCGAGAGACAGAAATTTTTGCCCATTCTTCCTTGCAAAACAGCTCGAGCTCAGTGAGGTTGGATGGAGAGCGTTTGTGAACAGCAGTTTTCAGCTCTTTCCACAGATTCTCGATGGGATTCAGGTCTGGACTTTGACTTGGCCATTCTAACACCTGGATACGTTTATTTGTGAACCATTCCATTGTAGATTTTGCTTTATGTTTTGGTTCATTGTCTTGTTGGAAGATAAATCTCCGTCCCAGTCTCAGGTCTTTTGCAGACTGCAACAGGTTTTCTTCCAGAATGGTCCTGTATTTGGCTCCATCCATCTTCCCATAAATTTTAACCATCTTCCCTGTCCCTGCTGAAGAAAAGCAGGCCCAAACCATGATGCTGCCACCACCATGTTTGACAGTGGGGATGGTGTGTTCAGGGTGATGAGCTGTGTTGCTTTTACGCCAAACATAACGTTTTGCATTGTGGCCAAAAAGTTTGATTTTGGTTTCATCTGACCAGAGCACCTTCTTCCACATGTTTGGTGTGTCTCCCAGGTGACTTTTTATGGATATCTTTGAGAAATGGCTTTCTTCTTGCCACTCTTCCATAAAGGCCAGATTTGTGCAGTGTACGACTGATTGTGTCCTATGGACAGAGTCTTCCACCTCAGCTGTAGATCTCTGCAGTTCATTCAGAGTGATCATGGGCCTCTTGGCTGCATCTCTGATCAGTCTTCTCCTTGTTTGAGCTGAAAGTTTAGAGGGACGGCCGGGTCTTTGTAGATTTGCAGTGGTCTGATACTCCTTCCATTTCAATATGATCGCTTGCACAGTGCTCCTTGAGCTGTTTAAAGCTTGGGAAATCTTTTTGTATCCAAATCCGGCTTTAAACTTCTCCACAACAGTATCTCGGACCTGCCTGGTGTGTTCCTTGGTCTTCATGATGCTCTCTGCGCTTTAAACAGAACTCTGAGACTATCACAGAGCAGGTGCATTTATACAGAGACTTGATTACACACAGGTGGATTCTATTTATCTCCATCAGTCATTTAGGTCAACATTGGATCATTCAGAGATCCTCACTGAACTTCTGGAGTGAGTTTGCTGCACTGAAAGTAAAGGGGCTGAATAATATTGCACGCCCCACTTTTTATTTCTAAAAAAAAGTTTAAAATATCCAATAAATTTCGTTCCACTTCACTTCACTTGTTGTTGATTCTTCACAAAAAATTACAATTTCATATCGTTATGTTTGAAGCCTGAAATGTGGCAAAAGGTTGAAAAGTTCAAGGGTACCGAATACTTTTGCAAGGCACTGTATATGTATATATATATACAGTGTATCACAAAAATGAGTACACCCCTCACATTTCTGCAAATATTTCATTATATCTTTTCATGGGACAACACTATAGACATGAAACTTGGATACAACTTAGAGTAGTCAGTGTACAACTTGTATAGCAGTGTAGATTTACTGTCTTCTGAAAATAACTCAACACACAGCCATTAATGTCTAAATAGCTGGCAACATAAGTGAGTACACCCCACAGTGAACATGTCCAAATTGTGCCCAAATGTGTCGTTGTCCCTCCCTGGTGTCAGGTGTCAAGGTCCCAGGTGTAAATGGGGAGCAGGGCTGTTAAATTTGGTGTTTTGGGTACAATTCTCTCATACTGGCCACTGGATATTCAACATGGCACCTCATGGCAAAGAACTCTCTGAGGATGTGAGAAATAGAATTGTTGCTCTCCACAAAGATGGCCTGGGCTATAAGAAGATTGCTAACACCCTGAAACTGAGCTACAGCATGGTGGCCAAGGTCATACAGCGGTTTTCCAGGACAGGTTCCACTCGGAACAGGCTTCGCCAGGGTCGACCAAAGAAGTTGAGTCCACGTGTTCGGCATCATATCCAGAGGTTGGCTTTAAAAAATAGACACATGAGTGCTGCCAGCATTGCTGCAGAGGTTGAAGACGTGGGAGGTCAGCCTGTCAGTGCTCAGACCATACGCCGCACACTGCATCAACTCGGTCTGCATGGTCGTCATCCCAGAAGGAAGCTGACGCACAAGAAAGCCAGCAAACAGTTTGCTGAAAACAAGCAGTCCAAGAACATGGATTACTGGAATGCCCTGTGGTCTGACGAGACCAAGATAAACTTGTTTGGCTCAGATGGTGTCCAGCATGTGTGGCGGCGCCCTGGTGAGAAGTACCAAGACAACTGTATCTTGCCTACAGTCAAGCATGGTGGTGGTAGCATCATGGTCTTGGGCTGCATGAGTGTTGCTGGCACTGGGGAGCTGCAGTTCATTGAGGGAAACATGAATTTCAACTGTACTGTGACATTCTGAAACAGAGCATGATCCCCTCCCTTCGAAAACTGGGCCTCATGGCAGTTTTCCAACAGGATAACGACCCCAAACACAACCTCCAAGATGACAACTGCCTTGCTGAGGAAGCTGAAGGTAAAGGTGATGGACTAAACCCAATTGAGCACCTGTGGCGCATCCTCAAGTGGAAGGTGGAGGAGTTCAAGGTGTCTAACATCCACCAGCTCCGTGATGTCATCATGGAGGAGTGGAAGAGGATTCCAGTAGCAACCTGTGCAGCTCTGGTGAATTCCATGCCCAGGAGGGTTAAGGCAGTGCTGGATAATAATGGTGGTCACACAAAATATTGACACTTTGGGCACAATTTGGACATGTTCACTGTGGGGTGTACTCACTTATGTTGCCAGCCATTTAGACATTAATGGCTGTGTGTTGAGTTATTTTCAGAAGACAGTAAATCTACACTGCTATACAAGTTGTACACTGACTACTCTAAGTTATATCCAAGTTTCATGTCTATAGTGTTGTCCCATGAAAAGATATAATGAAATATTTGCAGAAATGTGAGGGGTGTACTCACTTTTGTGATACACTGTATATATATATATATATATATATTAGGGCTGTCGAAGTTAACGCGATAATAACGCATTAACGCAATCTCAATTTAACGCGATTAAAAAAATTAGTGCCATTAACGCAAATTCTAGTTCATGTTGAGACTTGACTGGTAGAACCAACGTTTTAATGTCGGACTTGCCACCGTTTTTCATTTGCGGTTTGTTAACATAATGTAACCGATCGTGGTAGTGATGCACTTGCATAATAAAGAAATAAATACACGCTATATTCACAAGTTGTCGGGAGCAGAACACTTTATTACACTTAATTAACTTCTTCTTCTGTACCGAATACCGGAAAGCTGAGTCGAGCACATTAGTTCATGAACTATGGAAGCCCCAAAGGGTCAAAACACACTCACTTCGTGTAGAAACGTCCATCAAACCATCGTCACGATACAACCACAGACAAGTCTGATACAATAACTACGCCTTATCCCACCTAAAGCACCGCTGATCTACAATGTTTGCTGATGGAGAAATTCTAACCTACAATCTGACATTTACTGCCTAGTATGTGAGTGAATAAAACTCCCTTACAGTTTTCTCTTGTCCCAGCAGTTTTTAACATAAGTGCATATAGCATAAAATGTGTTCACCATTTTAATTGTAACATTTCACTTAAAAATCCTTGTTTTCTATAACATTTACACAGATTTTTTTTTATGCGATTAATCCCGATTAACTATATGAAATTCTGAGATTAATCGCGATTAAACAATTTAATCGTTTGACAGCCCTAATATATATATATATATATATATATATATATATATATATATATATATATATATATATATATATATATATATATATACAGTGTATCACAAAAGTGAGTACACCCCTCACATTTCTGCAGATATTTAAGTATATCTTTTCATGGGACAACACTGACAAAATGACACTCTGACACAATGAAAAGTAGTCTGTGTGCAGCTTATATAACAGTGTAAATTTATTCTTCCCTCAAAATAACTCAATATACAGCCATTAATGTCTAAACCACCGGCAACAAAAGTGAGTACACCCCTTAGTGAAAGTTCCTGAAGTGTCAATATTTTGTGTGGCCACCATTATTTCCCAGAACTGCCTTAACTCTCCTGGGCATGGAGTTTACCAGAGCTTCACAGGTTGCCACTGGAATGCTTTTCCACTCCTCCATGACGACATCACGGAGCTGGCGGATATTCGAGACTTTGCGCTCCTCCACCTTCCGCTTGAGGATGCCCCAAAGATGTTCTATTGGGTTTAGGTCTGGAGACATGCTTGGCCAGTCCATCACCTTTACCCTCAGCCTCTTCAATAAAGCAGTGGTCGTCTTAGAGGTGTGTTTGGGGTCATTATCATGCTGGAACACTGCCCTGCGACCCAGTTTCCGGAGGGAGGGGATCATGCTCTGCTTCAGTATTTCACAGTACATATTGGAGTTCATGTGTCCCTCAATGAAATGTAACTCCCCAACACCTGCTGCACTCATGCAGCCCCAGACCATGGCATTCCCACCACCATGCTTGACTGTAGGCATGACACACTTATCTTAGTACTTCTTACCTGATTGCCGCCACACATGCTTGAGACCATCTGAACCAAACAAATTAATCTTGGTCTCATCAGACCATAGGACATGGTTCCATTAATCCATGTCCTTTGTTGACATGTCTTCAGCAAACTGTTTGTGGGCTTTCTTGTGTAGAGACTTCAGAAGAGGCTTCCTTCTGGGGTGACAGCCATGCAGACCAATTTGATGTAGTGTGCGGCGTATGGTCTGAGCACTGACAGGCTGACCCCCCACCTTTTCAATTTCTGCAGCAATGCTGACAGCACTCCTGCGCCTATCTTTCAAAGACAGCAGTTGGATGTGATGCTGAGCACGTGCACTCAGCTTCTTTGGACGACCAACGCGAGGTCTGTTCTGAGTGGACCCTGCTCTTTTAAAACGCTGGATGATCTTGGCCACTGTGCTGCAGCTCAGTTTCAGGGTGTTGGCAATCTTCTTGTAACCTTGGCCATCTTCATGTAGCACAACAATTCGTCTTTTAAGATCTTCAGAGAGTTCTTTGCCATGAGGTGCCATGTTGGAACTTTCAGTGACCAGTATGAGAGAGTGTGAGAGCTGTACTACTAAATTGAACACACCTGCTCCCTATGCACACCTGAGACCTAGTAACACTAATGAGTCACATGACATTTTGGAGGGAAAATGACAAACAGTGCTCAATTTGGACATTTAGGGGTGTAGTCTCTTAGGGGTGTACTCACTTTTGTTGCCGGTGGTTTAGACATTAATGGCTGTATATTGAGTTATTTTGAGGGAAGAATAAATTTACACTGTTATATAAGCTGCACACAGACTACTTTTCATTGTGTCAAAGTGTCATTTTGTCAGTGTTGTCCCATGAAAAGATATACTTAAATATCTGCAGAAATGTGAGGGGTGTACTCACTTTTGTGATACACTGTATATACAGTGTATCACAAAAGTGAGTACACCCCTCACATTTCTGCAAATATTTCATTATATCTTTTCATGAGACAACACTATAGAAATAAAACTTGGATATAACTTAGAGTAGTCAGTGTACAACTTGTATAGCAGTGTAGATTTACTGTCTTCTGAAAATAACTCAACACACAGCCATTAATGTCTAAATGGCTGGCAACATAAGTGAGTACACCCCACAGTGAACATGTCCAAATTGTGCCCAAAGTGTCAATATTCTGTGTGACCACCATTATTATCCAGCACTGCCTTAACCCTCCTGGGCATGGAATTCACCAGAGCTGCACAGGTTGCTACTGGAATCCTCTTCCACTCCTCCATGATGACATCACGGAGCTGGTGGATGTTAGACACCTTGAACTCCTCCACCTTCCACTTGAGGATGCGCCACAGGTGCTCAATTGGGTTTAGTCCATCACCTTTACCTTCAGCCTCCTCAGCAAGGCAGTTGTCATCTTGGAGGTTGTGTTTGGGGTCGTTATCCTGTTGGAAAACTGCCATGAGGCCCAGTTTTCGAAGGGAGGGGATCATGCTCTGTTCCAGAATGTCACAGTACATGTTGGAATTCATGTTTCCCTCAATGAACTGCAGCTCCCCAGTGCCAGCAACACTCATGCAGCCCAAGACCATGATGCTACCACCACCATGCTTGACTGTAGGCAAGATACAGTTGTCTTGGTACTTCTCACCAGGGCGCCGCCACACATGCTGGACACCATCTGAGCCAAACAAGTTTATGGTTTGGTCTCGTCAGACAACAGGGCATTCCAGTAATCCATGTTCTTGGACTGCTTGTCTTCAGCAAACTGTTTGCGGGCTTTCTTGTGTGTCAGCTTCCTTCTGGGATGACGACCATGCAGACAGAGTTGATGCAGTGTGCGGCGTATGGTCTGAGCACTGACAGGCTGACCTCCCACGTCTTCAACCTCTGCAGCAATGCTGGCAGCACTCATGTGTCTATTTTTTAAAGCCAACCTCTGGATATGACGCCGAACACGTGGACTCAACTTCTTTGGTCGACCCTGGCGAAGCCTGTTCCGAGTGGAACCTGTCCTGGAAAACCGCTGTATATGGGTGTACTCACTTTTGTGATACACTGTATATACAGTATATACAGTATATATACAGTATATATACAGTGTATCACAAAAGTGAGTACACCCCTCACATTTCTGCAAATATTTCATTATATCTTTTCATGGGACAACACTATAGACATGAAACTTGGATATAACTTAGAGTAGTCAGTGTACAGCTTGTATAGCAGTGTAGATTTACTGTCTTCTGAAAATAACTCAACACACAGCCATTAATGTCTAAATAGCTGGCAACATAAGGGAGTACACCCACAGTGAACATGTCCAAATTGTGCCCAAATGTGTCGTTGTCCCTCCCTGGTGTCATGTGTCAAGGTCCCAGGTGTAAATGGGGAGCAGGGCTGTTAAATTTGGTGTTTTGGGTACAATTCTCTCATACTGGCCACTGGATATTCAACATGGCACCTCATGGCAAAGAACTCTCTGAGGATGTGAGAAATATAATTGTTGCTCTCCACAAAGATGGCCTGGGCTATAAGAAGATTGCTAACACCCTGAAACTGAGCTACAGCATGGTGGCCAAGGTCATACAGCGGTTTTCCAGGACAGGTTCCACTCGGAACAGGCTTCGCCAGGGTCGACCAAAGAAGTTGAGTCCACGTGTTCGGCGTCATATCCAGAGGTTGGCTTTAAAAAATAGACACATGAGTGCTGCCAGCATTGCTGCAGAGGTTGAAGACGTGGGAGGTCAGCCTGTCAGTGCTCAGACCATACGCCGCACACTGCATCAACTCGGTCTGCATGATCGTCATCCCAGAGGGAAGCTGACGCACAAGAAAGCCAGCAAACAGTTTGCTGAAGACAAGCAGTCCAAGAACATGGATTACTGGAATGCCCTGTGGTCTGACGAGACCAAGATAAACTTGTTTGGCTCAGATGGTGTCCAGCATGTGTGGCGGCGCCCTGGTGAGAAGTACCAAGACAACTGTATCTTGCCTAGTCAAGCATGGTGGTGGTAGCATCATGGTCTTGGGCTGCATGAGTGCTGCTGGCACTGGGGAGCTGCAGTTCATTGAGGGAAACATTAATTCCAACATGTACTGTGACATTCTGAAACAGAGCATGATCCCCTCCCTTCGAAAACTGGGCCTCATGGCAGTTTTCCAACAGGATAATGACCCCAAACACAACCTCCAAAATGACAACTGCCTTGCTGAGGAAGCTGAAGGTAAAGGTGATGCACTAAACCCAATTGAGCACCTGTGGCGCATCCTCAAGTGGAAGGTGGAGGAGTTCAAGGTGTCTAACATCCACCAGCTCCGTGATGTCATCATGGAGGAGTGGAAGAGGATTCCAGTAGCAACCTGTGCAGCTCTGGTGAATTCCATGCCCAGGAGGGTTAAGGCAGTGCTGGATAATAATGGTGGTCACACAAAATATTGACACTTTGGGCACAATTTGGACATGTTCACTGTGGGGTGTACTCACTTATGTTGCCAGCCATTTAGACATTAATGGCTGTGTGTTGAGTTATTTTCAGAAGACAGTAAATCTACACTGCTATACAAGTTGTACACTGACTACTCTAAGTTATATCCAAGTTTTATTTCTATAGTGTTGTCCCATGAAAAGATATAATGAAATATTTGCAGAAATGTGAGGGGTGTACTCACTTTTGTGATACACTGTATATATATATACAGGGGTTGGACAAAATAACTGAAACACCTGTCATTTTAGTGTGGGAGGTTTCATGGCTAAATTGGACCAGTCTGGTGGCCAATCTTCATTAATTGCACATTGCACCAGTAAGAGCAGAGTGTGAAGGTTCAATTAGCAGGGTAAGAGCACAGTTTTGCTCAAAATATTGCAATGCACACAACATTATGGGTGACATACCAGAGTTCAAAAGAGGACAAATTGTTGGTGCACGTCTTGCTGGCGCATCTGTGACCAAGACAGCAAGTCTTTGTGATGTATCAAGAGCCACGGTATCCAGGGTAATGTCAGCATACCACCAAGAAGGACAAACCACATCCAACAGGATTAACTGTGGACGCAAGAGGAAGCTGTCTGAAAGGGATGTTCGGGTGCTAACCCGGATTGTATCCAAAAAACATAAAACCACGGCTGCCCAAATCACGGCAGAATTAAATGTGCACCTCAACTCTCCTGTTTCCACCAGAACTGTCCGTCGGGAGCTCCACAGGGTCAATATACACGGCCGGGCTGCTATAGCCAAACCTTTGGTCACTCGTGCCAATGCCAAACGTCGGTTTCAATGGTGCAAGGAGCGCAAATCTTGGGCTGTGGACAATGTGAAACATGTATTGTTCTCTGATGAGTCCACCTTTACTGTTTTCCCCACATCCGGGAGAGTTACGGTGTGGAGAAGCCCCAAAGAAGCGTACCACCCAGACTGTTGCATGCACAGAGTGAAGCATGGGGGTGGATCAGTGATGGTTTGGGCTGCCATATCATGACATTCCCTTGGCCCAATACTTGTGCTAGATGGGCGCGTCACTGCCAAGGACTACCGAACCATTCTGGAGGACCATGTGCATCCAATGGTTCAAACATTGTATCCTGAAGGCGGTGCCGTGTATCAGGATGACAATGCACCAATACACACAGCAAGACTGGTGAAAGATTGGTTTGATGAACATGAAAGTGAAGTTGAACATCTCCCATGGCCTGCACAGTCACCAGATCTAAATAATATTGAGCCACTTTGGGGTGTTTTGGAGAAGCGAGTCAGGAAACGTTTTCCTCCACCAGCATCACGTAGTGACCTGGCCACTATCCTGCAAGAAGAATGGCTTAAAATCCCTCTGACCACTGTGCAGGACTTGTATATGTCATTTCCAAGACGAATTGATGCTGTATTGGCCGCAAAAGGAGGCCCTACACCATACTAATAAATTATTGTGGTCTATAACCAGGTGTTTCAGTTATTTTGTCCAACCCCTGTATATATATATATATATATATACTGTATATATATATATATATATATATATATATATGTATATATATATATATATATATATATACTGTATATATACTGTATATATATATATATATATATATATATATATATATATATATATATATATATATACAGTGTATCACAAAAGTGAGTACACCCCTCACATTTTTGCAGATATTTAAGTATATCTTTTCATGGGACAACACTGACAAAATGACACTTTGACACAATGAAAAGTAGTCTGTGTGCAGCTTATATAACAGTGTAAATTTATTCTTCCCTAAAAATAAGTCAATATACAGCCATTAATGTCTAAACCACCGGCAACAAAAGTGAGTACACCCCTTAGTGAAAGTTCCTGAAGTGTCAATATTTTGTGTGGCCACCATTATTTCCCAGAACTGCCTTAACTCTCCTGGGCATGGAGTTTACCAGAGCTTCACAGGTTGCCACTGGAATGCTTTTCCACTCCTCCATGACGACATCACGGAGCCGGCGGATTTTCGAGACTTTGCGTTCCTCCACCTTCCGCTTGAGGATGCCCCAAAGATGTTCTATTGGGTTTAGGTCTGGAAACATGCTTGGCCAGTCCATCACCTTTACCTTCAGCCTCTTCAATAAAGCAGTGGTCGTCTTAGAGGTGTGTTTGGGGTCATTATCATGCTGGAACACTGCCCTGTGACCCAGTTTCCGGAGGGAGGGGATCATGCTCTGCTTCAGTATTTCACAGTACATATTGGAGTTCATGTGTCCCTCAATGAAATGTAACTCCCCAACACCTGCTGCACTCATGCAGCCCCAGACCATGGCATTCCCACCACCATGCTTGACTGTAGGCATGACACACTTATCTTTGTACTCCTCACCTGATTGCCGCCACACATGCTTGAGACCATCTGAACCAAACAAATTAATCTTGGTCTCATCAGACCATAGGACATGGTTCCAGTAATCCATGTCCTTTGTTGACATGTCTTCAGCAAACTGTTTGCGAGCTTTCTTGTGTAGAGACTTCAGAAGAGGCTTCCTTCTGGGGTGACAGCCATGCAGACCAATTTGATGTAGTGTGCGGCGTATGGTCTGAGCACTGACAGGCTGACCCCCCACCTTTTCAATCTCTGCAGCAATGCTGACAGCACTCCTGCGCCTATCTTTCAAAGACAGCAGCTGGATGTGACGCTGAGCACGTGCACTCAGCTTCTTTGGACGACCAACACGAGGTCTGTTCTGAGTGGACCCTGCTCTTTTAAAACGCTGGATGATCTTGGCCACTGTGCTGCAGCTCAGTTTCAGGGTGTTGGCAATCTTCTTGTAGCCTTAGCCATCTTCATGTAGCGCAACAATTCGTCTTTTAAGATCCTCAGAGAGTTCTTTGCCATGAGGTGCCATGTTGGAACTTTCAGTGACCAGTATGAGAGAGTGTGAGAGCTGTACTACTAAATTGAACACACCTGCTCCCTATGCACACCTGAGACCTAGTAACACTAACGAGTCACATGACATTTTGGAGGGAAAATGACAAGCAGTGCTCAATTTGGACATTTAGGGGTGTAGTCTCTTAGGGGTGTACTCACTTTTGTTGCCGATGGTTTAGACATTAATGGCTGTATTTTGAGTTATTTTGAGGGAAGAATAAATTTACACTGTTATATAAGCTGCACACAGACTACTTTTCATTGTGTCAAAGTGTCATTTTGTCAGTGTTGTCCCATGAAAAGATATACTTAAATATCTGCAGAAATGTGAGGGGTGTACTCACTTTTGTGATACACTGTATATATATATATATATATATATGTATATATAAATATAGTGTTGAATAGGTCATTTACTTCTGGTTTGGTGTGTACAGATTGGAACAGGCTTTAAAGATGAAGATTTGGAGCAACATTACAACTTCTTAAAGGTTTGTCACGGTTTCTATTTACAGTGTAGTTATATATACATCCAAAAATACTTACAAATGTTAAGCAACTTGATCAAAATTCTCTCACTGTTGGTCAATAAGGTCTAACTGACCTACATTTGCCAAATTGTGTGTGAGTGTATATAACTTATATGGTATACAGGTCCTTCTAAAAAAATTAGCATATTGTGATAAAGTTCATTATTTTCCATAATGTAATGATAAAAATTAAACTTTCATATATTTTAGATTCATTGCACACCAACTGAAATATTTCAGGTCTTTTATTGTTTTAATACTGATGATTTTGGCATACAGCTCATGAAAACCCAAAATTCCTATCTCAAAAAATTAGCATATCATGAAAAGGTTCTCTAAACGAGCTATTAACCTAATCATCTGAATCAACGAATTAACTCTAAACACCTACAAAAGATTCCTGAGGCTTTTAAAAACTCCCAGCCTGGTTCATTACTCAAAACTGCAATCATGGGTAAGACTGCCGACCTGACTGCTGTCCAGAAGGCCATCATTGACACCCTCAAGCAAGAGGGTAAGACACAGAAAGATATTTCTGAACGAATAGGCTGTTCCCAGAGTGCTGTATCAAGGCACCTCGGTGGGAAGTCTGTGGGAAGGAAAAAGTGTGGCAGAAAACGCTGCACAACGAGAAGAGGTGACCAAACCCTGAGGAAGATTGTGGAGAAGGGCCGATTCCAGACCTTGGGGGACCTGCGGAAGCAGTGGACTGAGTCTGGAGTAGAAACATCCAGAGCCACCGTGCACAGGCGTGTGCAGGAAATGGGCTACAGGTGCCGCATTCCCCAGGTCAAGCCACTTTTGAACCAGAAACAGCAGCACTGGACTGTTGCTCAGTGGTCCAAAGTACTGTTTTCGGATGAAAGCAAATTTTGCATGTCATTCGGAAATAAAGGTGCCAGAGTCTGGAGGAAGACTGGGGAGAAGGAAATGCCAAAATGCCTGAAGTCCAGTGTCAAGTACCCACAGTCAGTGATGGTCTGGGGTGCCATGTCAGCTGCTGGTGTTGGTCCACTGTGTTTTATCAAGGGCAGGGTCAATGCAGCTAGCTATCAGGAGATTTTGGAGCACTTCATGCTTCCATCTGCTGAAAAGCTTTATGGAGATGAAGATTTCATTTTTCAGCACGACCTGGCACCTGCTCACAGTGAATGGTTTACTGACCATGGTATTACTGTGCTCAATTGGCCTGCCAACTCTCCTGACCTGAACCCCATAGAGAATCTGTGGGATATTGTGAAGAGAAAGTTGAGAGACACAAGACCCAACACTCTGGATGAGCTTAAGGCCGCTATCGAAGCATCCTGGGCCTCCATAACACCTCAGCAGTGCCACAGGCTGATTGCCTCCATGCCACGCCGCATTGAAGCAGTCATTTCTGCAAAAGGATTCCCGACCAAGTATTGAGTGCATAACTGAACATAATTATTTGAAGGTTGACTTTTTTTGTATTAAAAACACTTTTCTTTTATTGGTCGGATGAAATATGCTAATTGTTTGAGATAGGAATTTTGGGTTTTCATGAGCTGTATGCCAAAATCATCAGTATTAAAACAATAAAAGACCTGAAATATTTCAGTTGGTGTGCAATGAATCTAAAATATATGAAAGTTTAATTTTTATCATTACATTATGGAAAATAATGAACTTTATCACAATATGCTAATTTTTTGAGAAGGACCTGTACAAGTACTGACTTTAGCCCACCTGTTGCTCTGTACACAATTCCATTTATAATTCGAACTGGACTCCCAAAGAGTAAGATAAACATACAATGTGCAAGAAATTGAGCTGTACACCTTTGAGTCAATCAGTCTTTGTGTTGTTTCTTATAAGGATGCCAGTAAATATGAGCTTTATTTGAAAAAAAATCCCAACAATGCTGCATCGCTACGCTACTATCTCGCACACTACTGGGTCATTGCAATGCTAAGAATTGTCCACCACCAAAATCTGCTAACATGGTAATGACATGGTAGTGTGTCAGTGGAGCAGGTTCTGCAGTGTTAAGGCTTTTAAAAACTGTTTTGTCTTACTGTCCTCTTTATTAGGAGCACATACCCTTTAATCCCTCAAGGGTGTGCAGTTAAAAAGGAGCTGTTTAACTTTCATGCTATTCTCCTCCCAGCCTTGATGTTGAGGTGCCTAAAAATCTCAACACCAATTCTGCAGCAGATTGTGTCAGTAAAACACACACTACCATCTCATTGATGGATAGGCTGTCGAATGGAAACCACGCCCACACATTGTATCACACATTGTGGGTGGCACAGTGGCTCAGTGGGTAGCATTGTCGCCTCACAGCAAGAAGGTCCTGGGTTCAATCTTCAGGTGGGTGGTCCAGGTCCTCTCTGTGTGGAGTTTGCATGTTCTCCATGTGTCTGCATGAATTTCCTCCTGGAGCTCCGGTTTCCTCCCACAGTCCAAAAGACATGCAAGTGAGGTGAATTGGAATTTAAACTTGTAAACAGATCAATTTTGTGTAACAAGTAACTAACTGTTCTGTCATGAATGTTACCAAAGTGTGTAAAACATGCAGTTAAAATCCTAATAAATAAATATCACACATTGTTAAGTTTTATTGAAATGCCCTCCTAGAAAAAAACTGCTGCAACAATCTTAAAAATGCTACAAGGTAGAACTCAATCTTTACATGCATAAATAATTTATGCAAGTATATGCTTATTATTCTTATATTTTTAAGGAGCATATCCTGCCTAAGCCCCGTGCCTATTACCGAGTGGACCAATCAGCAGAGCCAGATGTTTGGCTGGATGCTGTACAAGTGTGGGAAGTGAAATGTGCCGACCTGTCGCTATCTCCGGTTTACAAGGCTGCTATGGGATTGGTTAGTAGCTTTAAATTTTGTCTTGTATGTTTATTAATGACAGTTGCATGTTTTACTTACTGTGCTGATTGTGAAATTAATGCATGTGTAATTTTTTTATAACAGTATAGCCACTTGCAATAAATGTATTAGAGGGTGATTTTATGAATCACTGCATTTATTTATGCAAACGGAAAATAAATCTAAGCGATGTAAAAAAGTCTCATCACCCTGAAGTTTGGCAGTTTTTAAAGCTTGCAATGCCTAATACAATGTAGTTTTTTTTTTTGTACAACCCTTATTCTATAAGAGAATTGGTTACTCAAATGGAACAAAATTGGATTTCCAGTTGAATCACTGTACATCAGATTGCAAACAATGTGTGGTTATTGTGAGACGTAATGAACGTACTGACCTGAGTTTCTCGGCTTCTACACCAGGTGGACCCAGAGAAAGGGATTTCACTGCGATTTCCTCGATTCCTCCGTCTCAGAGACGACAAGAAGCCTGAGGACGCCACAACTGGAGCACAGGTACCCTAACGCACACAGAAGCACACATGAGCAAGCTTTTCCTGTACAGGTTTTAAATGTGTCACTCTATACATACTATATGGTACGAAAGTATTGCACCTACAGAAGCTCTCATTCTAAATCCATAGAGATTAATATGGAGTTGTTTTTCATTTGCAGCTATAATAGCTTGCACTCATCTGTGAAGGCTTTGTACAAGATGTACAAAGATTGTAGTGTGTCTGTGGCAAATGTTGACCATTCATTCAAAAGAGCATTTGTGAGGTCAGACAGATGTTGGACAAGGGCCCCTGGCAATCTGCATTCTAGTTTATTCTAAAAGTGTTTAATTGGGTCTAGGTCAGTGGCTCTGTTAGCCCTCTAATAGTCTTTGCTGTTCCACCGACATGAAACGGGCTCTGTTTCGGTTCGCATACTTGATTTTGAACCGGTTCAGCATGTTCTACCAAATAAAAAGAGGTTCCAAACTGCAAGAGAATACTAGGGTTTTCCGCATGAACTGTGACGTCATCTATGGGCATGTCAAGTTGTAGAGGTTAGGGTGCTTTCACATGAAAACTGCTTTTGCGCTGCTGTTTAGCCTGATGCTGAGCTTTATCAGTACAGAGCACCTTTAACCAGAAATACTTGAGAGAAAATTAGTGTTCCTATGTCGTTCTTTTAGTACATTAAGCCATGTTAAGCTTTTTTTAATGTTAAGCTTTTTCGACTTTACTGGTAAAGCCAATTCTCAGTGTTTATCAGCACCCCGAGCTGAAAAAAAAAAAACAGTTTTACACAAGTAAAACCTCCACACAGTAAGATAAATACAGCAAACATAAATATATGTGGATGCTTTCAGAGTGGATTTGATATTGATAAGTATTTCACACAAATGGATACTTGTATCATGGAACATTTTGGTAATGTTTTACTGCACAGCTCAAGCCAAGCGCTGAGTAAAGGAGCAATCTGTGCCAAGGCTCACAGTGAGTGAAACGCCAAACGTTTCTCATGTAAATACACTAACGAAAGCAACAATTTCTCTAAAGCAACTTTCTAAGTTTTCTTATCACCAATAGTTGATGGATGCTTTTTGCATAAAAAAGAAAAAATTAAACACTTTACCCTCTCTGCTCCAGGCAGTGTACAATGGCTGACCCTGCACTCTTACCCCAGCTTCCAAACAAACTGTGATATGCAAAAGAAACTACTGTTGACATGTGTATAAACATCGACATGCCATTGAGCGCCATGCTTAAAAAGCAATACACAATATTGCCTGGCAGTATTGATGGTTTGTTCACATGGATGAACCTGAAATATTTAATGTTTTGTCTCGTCAACTTCATTTCATTTATTAATAAACATCCATTCCTGTATTTCAGACCTGCAACACATTCCAAAAAAGTTGGGACAGTAAAGCATTTACCACTTTGTAATGTTGCCATTCCTTTTCATCACACTTAAAAGATGTTTTGGCACCAAGGATACCAAGTGATTTAATGTTTCAGGTTTTATTTTGTCCCGTTCTTCCTGCAAACACGTCTTAAGATGTGTACGGGGTCGTCGTTGTCGCATTTTTTGTACAAAATTCTCCACACATTCTCTATTGGGGACAGGTCAGGACTGTAGGCAGGCCAGTCCAGTACCCGTACCCTCACCCTCTTCCTCAGCCATGCCTTTGTAATGTGTGCATTATGTGGTTTTGCATTGTCTTATTGAAAAATGCATGGATGTCCCTGGAAAAGATGACGACTTGAAGGCAGCATATGTTGCTCTAGGATCTCAATGTACTTTTCTGCATTAATGCTGTCATCACAGAAGTGTAAATTACCTTTACCAAAGGCACTGACACAACCCTATACCATGACAGACCCTAGCTTTTGGACTAATTGCTGGTAACAGTCTGGATGGTCCTTTTTTCGTCTTTGGTCCGGAGCACACGCCATCCATTTTTTCCAAAACAGACCTGGATTTGTCTGACCACAATACACGATTCCACTGCGTGATGGTCCACCCTAGATGTTTCCGAGCCCAGAGAAGTCGATGCCGCTTCTGGACGTGGTTAACATAAAACATTAATGTGCAAAAACTAAGCATTAAGTGGCATTTGTGCATGTAACTCCGTATTGTAGTGCTTGACAAAGGTTTGCCAAAATAATCCCTTGCCCATGTGGTTATATTGTTGAGCGGCGGTTCTTGATGCAGTGCCGTCTGAGGGATGAGGGTCACAAGCGGTCAGCTTAGGCATGTACCCTTGGCCTTTATGCACTGAAATATCTTGGGTTCAAACTGTCAAAGTAAATGTGAGGAACACTGCATTTTTATTTTATTTGCATTTTCCATACTGTCCCAACTTTTTCTGATTGGGGTACAATCCAAATTATATTACAAAAAATACAACCAATGATCAATAGTGCTTAATGATTAGAAGAGCAGTATAATTTGGATAGGCCTCATGATGGACAGAGCATTAGGGGAAGTAAAGAAATAAAAGGGATTAATTTAACTATGATGGTCTGGTAAACGGAACAGGGCAACTACCAATTTACAGTGCAAATTACTACAAAAAGACACCAGATACTTTAAGGTAATGTCAGTGCAGAGCTGAGAATGGCAGTCCCGTCATGGTCCTTTTCTATCGCTAAATGGGGTACAGGTATTCACGGTGTATGGAGAAACAGATGGGCTATAATGCGTAATTGTAAACCTACAAGTATAATCTGTTTGGTAGTTGTAGCTTAGATGGATGTTTCTAATAAGGTGCTTGATGAGTGTAAATACCCTTCAGAATGGGTTATAGCTTTTTAATAGGCATTCTTCCGCTTGAATTTACATTTTTATTTTATTTACATTTACAGCATTTAGCCAACACTTTTCTTCAAAAACTTTGCACTTTTAAAGCTCTCTTTTACAATTGTGAATCATTTGGGGGTTAGGGACCTTGCTCAGTATTGGCAACATTGGCAACTTAACTACTAAGCTTAACTACTTAACTACTTTTTTTTTTTTTTTTTTTTTTTTTTTTTTTTTTTTTTTTTTTGCTCATTCTAAATTTAATGGAAACAACACTTTCAAAAAGATTACAGAATGCTGTCAAAAGTAATTAAAGGAGTGGTAAATATGTCCTTGTTTTTATTTTTGGGAGTAGCGAGTCCAAAAAAAAAAAAAAAAAGATAATGAACAGTCCACTGAAGTAACCACTCTGTAATGCAAGGATAGTGCTTTTTTCCATTGAATACGGACAATTGTTTGTCATTAATAGAAGTAATTAAATATTTAAAATGGGTTTTTAATTGCAATTCTATGATGTATAGAGCATTTGTAATTAGTCAGCTAGAAAACATATAGTTCTCAAACATTTGAGCTAACATTTGTATTTTCTCATATTTTTCTTTCGATTTTCCTCTTTCTGTTTTAGATTGCTGATCTGTACAGTAAACAGCAGCAGATTCAGAATCAAGGAGAAAAACACGATTTAGAGGATTACTACTGATCCCCACTGACTGACTCCTGTAATCACCAGACTGAATCAAATTGATCTTTTCTTGCTGTCCTGGTGGAAGCTCAATACAAACTTTTTAAATAAATGCTTCTTTTTCAGGTTTTGCATGGATTTTAAGTGAAAGTACAATTGAAAACTGTACATAGGATTAAAATCAGTCTTGAAATAAAAATGCTTTTTACTATTCATGTGTAAATGAGGTCTTATTTTACTATTTACAGTTTCTCTGTTTCTGGAAGGGTAAAATGCTCATTTCCTACATGGCCAACACTGTAGCAACCCCCTTTTTTTTAGTTTTACTGTATAAACCACAGCCATACCATTTCTGAAAGTTACTTAGCTTGGTTTGTCTACAACCTGGCACGTGCCAGCGTGTCATTTTATGTTTGTTAGAACTAAACATCTAGGAGCAACAGCTTAAGGGGCAAGAGGAAAGTAAAAGAGTAGCATGCTAAATGCTAAACTTATAAATCTGCTTTTGAATGTTGTCAAGCTGTGTTTGTGTGGCACCACAAAACAACTGCTCTTCAAAATACCAGCTGGTTGTTTAACTAACTTGTTCAAAACTATGGTTTAATAAATAATATTTTATTATTATTAATATTAGTAGTTTAATTATTTTTAAAACTGGTATTCAGGCTCTCAAAGGACACAACTGGATGTGTTTGAGAAAAAAAAGTCCACACCAGGATTCACCTTCTTGATGCTGCAATAGCGATTTAGCCCAAGGCACAAGCGACAGAAAAAAAATGAAGAGTACAGAAATAATAGCGTGCTCTCTGATAGGTGCTGAGACACTAAATCTGTAGCTGGCAGTTTTAAAGATCTGGTCGGCTGCTTCAATTGAGTTGGAGGGAATTTGTTCTGCTTGCGGCTAGAACTGTGTCATATGGGGAAGGTTGCAAGTGTAAACTGGAAAATTTAGCTTCTTTAAATTTCTTGTACAAAAGGGGAAATACAAAAGAAATTTTTTTTTCAATTGCTGACTCATGAACACTCATGCAATATTTTAAATGGGTACTTGTACTTGGATGTCTCTTCTAATCATTAGTGTTTAGGTATTAGAGCAACAGAAGTTTATAACCGATGCATGAAGTCACATCAAAATTAGGTCCTTTTATCTTCATGGCAGTAATCAGAGTGTTTAACAAGTTTACCAATGGATTTGAAATGTGATATCAGTCAAGCTCATGACCAGGTGTTAAATTAGCATAAATATGATTATGGCAGCCATAATAAAATATATATATATATATATATATATATATATATATATATATATATATATATACAGTATATATACAGTGTATCACAAAAGTGAGTACACCCCTCACATTTCTGCAGATATTTAAGTATATCTTTTCATGGGACAACACTGACAAAATGACACTTTGACACAATGAAAAGTAGTCTGTGTGCAGCTTATATAACAGTATAAATTTATTCTTCCCTCAAAATAACTCAATATACAGCCATTAATGTCTAAACCACCGGCAACAAAAGTGAGTACACCCCTAAGAGACTACACCCCTAAATGTCCAAATTAAGCACTGCTTGTCATTTTCCCTCCAAAATGTCATGTAATTTGTTAGTGTTACTAGGTCTCAGGTGTGCATAGGGAGCAGGTGTGTTCAATTTAGTAGTACAGCTCTCACACTCTCTCATACTGGTCACTGAAAGTTCCAACATGGCACCTCATGGCAAAGAACTCTCTGAGGATCTTAAAAGACGAATTGTTGCGCTACATGAAGATGGCCAAGGCTACAAGAAGATTGCCAACACCCTGAAACTGAGCTGCAGCACAGTGGCCAAGATCATCCAGCGTTTTAAAAGAGCAGGGTCCACTCAGAACAGACCTCACGTTGGTCGTCCAAAGAAGCTGAGTGCACGTGCTCAGCGTCACATCCAACTGCTGTCTTTGAAAGATAGGCGCAGGAGTGCTGTCAGCATTGCTGCAGAGATTGAAAAGGTGGGGGGTCAGCCTGTCAGTGCTCAGACCATACGCCACACACTACATCAAATTGGTCTGCATGGCTGTCACCCCAGAAGGAAGCCTCTTCTGAAGTCTCTACACAAGAAAGCCTGCAAACAGTTTGCTGAAGACATGTAAACAAAGGACATGGATTACTGGAACCATGTCCTATGGTCTGATGAGATCAAGATTAATTTGTTTGGTTCAGATGTGTCATGCCTACAGTCAAGCATGGTGGTGGGAATGCCATGGTCTGGGGCTGCATGAGTGCAGCAGGTGTTGGGGAGTTACATTTCATTGAGGGACACATGAACTCCAATATGTACTGTGAAATACTGAAGCAGAGCATGATCCCCTCCCTCCGGAAACTGGGTCACAGGGCAGTGTTCCAGCATGATAATGACCCCAAACACACCTCTAAGACGACCACTGCTTTATTGAAGAGGCTAAGGGTAAAGGTGATGGACTGGCCAAGCATGTCTGCAGACCTAAACCCAATAGAACACCTTTGGGGCATCCTCAAGCGGAAGGTGGAGGAGCGCAAAGTCTCGAATATCCGCCAGCTCCGTGATGTCGTCATGGAGGAGTGGAAAAGCATTCCAGTGGCAACCTGTGAAGCTCTGGTAAACTCCATGCCCAGGAGAGTTAAGGCAGTTCTGGAAAATAATGGTGGCCACACAAAATATTGACACTTCAGGAACTTTCACTAAGGGGTGTACTCACTTTTGTTGCCGGTGGTTTAGACATTAATGGCTGTATATTGAGTTATTTTGAGGGAAGAATAAATTTACACTGTTATATAAGCTGCACACAGACTACTTTTCATTGTGTCAAAATGTCATTTTGTCAGTGTTGTCCCATGAAAAGATATACTTAAATATCTACAGAAATGTGAGGGGTGTACTCTCATATATATATATATATACAGTGTATCACAAAAGTGAGTACACCCCTCACATTTCTGCAAATATTTCATTATATCTTTTCATGGGACAACACTATAGACATGAAACTTGAACATAACTTAGAGTAGTCAGTGTACAACTTGTATAGCAGTGTAGATTTACTGTCTTCTGAAAATAACTCAACACACAGCCATTAATGTCTAAATAGCTGGCAACATAAGTGAGTACACCCCACAGTGAACATGTCCAAATTGTGCCCAAAGTGTCAATATTTTGTGTGACCACCATTATTATCCAGCACTGCCTTAACCCTCCTGGGCATGGAATTCACCAGAGCTGCACAGGTTGCTACTGGAATCCTCTTCCACTCCTCCATGATGACATCACGGAGCTGGTGGATGTTAGACACCTTGAACTCCTCCACCTTCCACTTGAGGATGCGCCACAGGTGCTCAATTGGGTTTAGTCCATCACCTTTACCTTCAGCTTCCTCAGCAAGGCAGTTGTCATCTTGGAGGTTGTGTTTGGGGTCGTTATCCTGTTGGAAAACTGCCATGAGGCCCAGTTTTCGAAGGGAGGGGATCATGCTCTATTTCAGAATGTCACAGTACATGTTGAAATTCATGTTTCCCTCAATGAACTGCAGCTCCCCAGTGCCAGCAACACTCATGCAGCCCAAGACCATGATGCTACCACCACCATGCTTGACTGTAGGCAAGATACAGTTGTCTTGGTACTTCTCACCAGGGCGCCGCCACACATGCTGGACACCATCTGAGCCAAACAAGTTTATCTTGGTCTCGTCAGACCACAGGGCATTCCAGTAATCCATGTTCTTGGACTGCTTGTTTTCAGCAAACTGTTTGCTGGCTTTCTTGTGCGTCAGCTTCCTTCTGGGATGACGACCATGCAGACCGAGTTGATGCAGTGTGCGGCGTATGGTCTGAGCACTGACAGGCTGACCTCCCACGTCTTCAACCTCTGCAGCAATGCTGGCAGCACTCATGTGTCTATTTTTTAAAGCCAACCTCTGGATATGACGCCGAACACGTGGACTCGACTTCTTTGGTCGACCCTGGCGAAGCCTGTTCCGAGTGGAACCTGTCCTGGAAAACCGCTGTATGACCTTGGCCACCATGCTGTAGCTCAGTTTCAGGGTGTTAGCAATCTTCTTATAGCCCAGGCCATCTTTGTGGAGAGCAACAATTCTATTTCTCACATCCTCAGAGAGTTCTTTGCCATGAGGTGCCATGTTGAATATCCAGTGGCCAGTATGAGAGAATTGTACCCAAAACACCAAATTTAACAGCCCTGCTCCCCATTTACACCTGGGACCTTGACACATGACACCAGGGAGGGACAACGACACATTTGGGCACAATTTGGACATGTTCACTGTGGGGTGTACTCACTTATGTTGCCAGCTATTTAGACATTAATGGCTGTGTGTTGAGTTATTTTCAGAAGACAGTAAATCTACACTGCTATACAAGTTGTACACTGACTACTCTAAGTTATATCCAAGTTTCATGTGTATAGTGTTGTCCCATGAAAAGATATAATGAAATATTTGCAGAAATGTGAGGGGTGTACTCACTTTTGTGATACACTGTATATATATATATATATATATATATATATATATATATATATATATATATATATATATATATATACAGGTCCTTCTCAAAAAATTAGCATATTGTGATAAAGTTCATTATTTTCCATAATGTAATGATAAAAATTAAACTTTCATATATTTTAGATTCATTGCACACCAACTGAAATATTTCAGGTCTTTTATTGTTTTAATACTGATGATTTTGGCATACAGCTCATGAAAACCCAAAATTCCTATCTCAAACAATTAGCATATTTCATCCGACCAATAAAAGAAAAGTGTTTTTAATACAAAAAAAGTCAACCTTCAAATAATTATGTTCAGTTATGCACTCAATACTTGGTCGGGAATCCTTTTGCAGAAATGACTGCTTCAATGCGGCGTGGCATGGAGGCAATCAGCCTGTGGCACTGCTGAGGTGTTATGGAGGCCCAGGATGCTTCGATAGCGGCCTTAAGCTCATCCAGAGTGTTGGGTCTTGTGTCTCTCAACTTTCTCTTCACAATATCCCACAGATTCTCTATGGGGTTCAGGTCAGGAGAGTTGGCAGGCCAATTGAGCACAGTAATACCATGGTCAGTAAACCATTCACTGTGAGCAGGTGCCAGGTCGTGCTGAAAAATGAAATCTTCATCTCCATAAAGCTTTTCAGCAGATGGAAGCATGAAGTGCTCCAAAATCTCCTGATAGCTAGCTGCATTGACCATGCCCTTGATAAAACACAGTGGACCAACACCAGCAGCTGACATGGCACCCCAGACCATCACTGACTGTGGGTACTTGACACTGGACTTCAGGCATTTTGGCATTTCCTTCTCCCCAGTCTTCCTCCAGACTCTGGCACCTTGATTTCCGAATGACAGTACTTTGGACCACTGAGCAACAGTCCAGTGCTGCTTCTCTGTAGCCCAGGTCAGGCGCTTCTGCCGCTGTTTCTGGTTCAAAAGTGGCTTGACCTGGGGAATGCGGCACCTGTAGCCCATTTCCTGCACACGCCTGTGCACGGTGGCTCTGGATGTTTCTACTCCAGACTCAGTCCACTGCTTCCGCAGGTCCCCCAAGGTCTGGAATCGGCCCTTCTCCACAATCTTCCTCAGGGTCCGGTCACCTCTTCTCGTTGTGCAGCGTTTTCTGCCACACTTTTTCCTTCCCACAGACTTCCCACTGAGGTGCCTTGATACAGCACTCTGGGAACAGCCTATTCGTTCAGAAATTTCTTTCTGTGTCTTACCCTCTTGCTTGAGGGTGTCAATGATGGCCTTCTGGACAGCAGTCAGGTCGGCAGTCTTACCCATGATTGCAGTTTTGAGTAATGAACCAGGCTGGGAGTTTTTAAAAGCCTCAGGAATCTTTTTCAGGTGTTTAGAGTTAATTCGTTGATTCAGATGATTAGGTTAATAGCTCGTTTAGAGAACCTTTTCATGATATGCTAATTTTTTGAGATATTAAAACAATAAAAGACCTGAAATATTTCAGTTGGTGTGCAATGAATCTAAAATATATGAAAGTTTAATTTTTATCATTACATTATGGAAAATAATGAACTTTATCACAATATGCTAATTTTTTGAGAAGGACCTGTATATATATATATATATATATATATATATATATATATATATATATATATACAGGTCCTTCTCAAAAAATTAGCATATTGTGATAAAGTTCATTATTTTCCATAATGTAATGATAAAAATTAAACTTTCATATATTTTAGATTCATTGCACACCAACTGAAATATTTCAGGTCTTTTATTGTTTTAATATCTCAAAAAATTAGCATATTTATATATGGTCCTTCTCATATATATATATATGTGTGTGTATATATATACAGTATATATACTGTACGTGTGTATGTATATACAGTGTATCACAAAAGTGAGTACACCCCTCACATTTCTGCAAATATTTTATTATATCTTTTCATGGGACAACACTATAGACATGAAACTTGGATATAACTTAGAGTAGTCAGTGTACAACTTGTATAGCAGTGTAGATTTACTGTCTTCTGAAAATAACTCAACACACAGCCATTAATGTCTAAATAGCTGGCAACATAAGTGAGTACACCCCACAGTGAACATGTCCAAATTGTGCCCAAAGTGTCAATATTTTGTGTGACCACCATTATTAGCACTGCCTTAACCCTCCTGGGCATGGAATTCACCAGAGCTGCACAGGTTGCTACTGGAATCCTCTTCCACTCCTCCATGATGACATCACGGAGCTGGTGGATGTTAGACACCTTGAACTCCTCCACCTTCCACTTGAGGATGCGCCACAGGTGCTCAATTGGGTTTAGTCCATCACCTTTACCTTCAGCTTCCTCAGCAAGGCAGTTGTAATCTTGGAGGTTGTGTTTGGGGTCGTTATCCTGTTGGAAAACTGCCATGAGGCCCAGTTTTCGAAGGGAGGGGATCATGCTCTGTTTCAGAATGTCACAGTACATGTTGGAATTCATGTTTCCCTCAATGAACTGCAGCTCCCCAGTGCCAGCAACACTCATGCAGCCCAAGACCATGATGCTACCACCACCATGCTTGACTGTAGGCAAGATACAGTTGTCTTGGTACTTCTCACCAGGGCGCCGCCACACATGCTGGACACCATCTGAGCCAAACAAGTTTATCTTGGTCTCGTCAGACCACAGGGCATTCCAGTAATCCATGTTCTTGGACTGCTTGTCTTCAGCAAACTGTTTGCGGGCTTTCTTGTGCGTCAGCTTCCTTCTGGGATGACGACCATGCAGACCGAGTTGATGCAGTGTGCGGCGTATGGTCTGAGCACTGACAGGCTGACCTCCCACGTCTTCAACCTCTGCAGCAATGCTGGCAGCACTCATGTGTCTATTTTTTAAAGCCAACCTCTGGATATGACGCCAAACACGTGGACTCAACTTCTTTGGTCGACCCTGGCGAAGCCTGTTCCGAGTGGAACCTGTCCTGGAAAACCGCTGTATGACCTTGGCCACCATGCTGTAGCTCAGTTTCAGGGTGTTAGCAATCTTCTTATAGCCCAGGCCATCTTTGTGGAGAGCAACAATTCTATTTCTCACATCCTCAGAGAGTTCTTTGCCATGAGGTGCCATGTTGAATATCCAGTGGTCAGTATGAGAGAATTGTACCCAAAACACCAAATTTAACAGCCCTGCTCCCCATTTACACCTGGGACCTTGACACATGACACCAGGGAGGGACAACGACACATTTGGGCACAATTTGGACATGTTCACTGTGGGGTGTACTCACTTATGTTGCCAGCTATTTAGACCTTAATGGCTGTGTGTTGAGTTATTTTCAGAAGACAGTAAATCTACACTGCTATACAAGTTGTACACTGACTACTCTAAGTTATATCCAAGTTTCATGTCTATAGTGTTGTCCCATGAAAAGATATAATGAAATATTTGCAGAAATGTGAGGGGTGTACTCACTTTTGTGATACACTGTATATATATATATACAGTATATATATATGTGTGTGTGTGTGTATATATACGTATATATATACTGTATGTGTGTATGTATATATATGTATGTATATTTATATTTATATATATATATATATATATATATATACAGTGTATCACAAAAGTGAGTACACCCCTCACATTTCTGCAAATATTTTATTATATCTTTTCATGGGACAACACCATAGAAATAAAACTTGGATATAACTTAGAGTAGTCAGTGTACAACTTGTATAGCAGTGTAGATTTACTGTCTTCTGAAAATAACTCAACACACAGCCATTAATGTCTAAATGGCTGGCAACATAAGTGAGTACACCCCACAGTGAACATGTCCAAATTGTGCCCAAAGTGTCACTATTTTGTGTGACCACCATTATTATCCAGCACTGCCTTAACCCTCCTGGGCATGGAATTCACCAGAGCTGCACAGGTTGCTACTGGAATCCTCTTCCACTCCTCCATGATGACATCACGGAGCTGGTGGATGTTAGACACCTTGAACTCCTCCACCTTCTACTTGAGGATGCGCCACAGGTGCTCAATTGGGTTTAGTCCATCACCTTTACCTTCAGCTTCCTCAGCAAGGCAGTTGTCATCTTGGAGGTTGTGTTTGGGGTCGTTATCCTGTTGGAAAACTGCCATGAGGCCCAGTTTTCGAAGGGAGGGAATCATGCTCTGTTTCAGAATGTCACAGTACATGTTGGAATTCATGTTTCCCTCAATGAACTGCAGCTCCCCAGTGCCAGCAACACTCATGCAGCCCAAGACCATGATGCTACCACCACCATGCTTGACTGTAGGCAAGATACAGTTGTCTTGGTACTTCTCACCAGGGCGCCGCCACACATGCTGGACACCATCTGAGCCAAACAAGTTGATCTTGGTCTCGTCAGACCACAGGGCATTCCAGTAATCCATGTTCTTGGACTGCTTGTCTTCAGCAAACTGTTTGCGGGCTTTCTTGTGTGTCAGCTTCCTTCTGGGATGACGACCATGCAGACCGAGTTGATGCAGTGTGCGGCGTATGGTCTGAGCACTGACAGGCTGACCTCCCACGTCTTCAACCTCTGCAGCAATGCTGGCAGCACTCATGTGTCTATTTTTTAAAGCCAGCCTCTGGATATGACGCCGAACACGTGGACTCGACTCCTTTGGTCGACCCTGGCGAAGCCTGTTCCGAGTGGAACCTGTCCTGGAAAACCGCTGTATGACCTTGGCCACCATGCTGTAGCTCAGTTTCAGGGTGTTATCAATCTTCTTATAGCCCAGGCCATCTTTGTGGAGAGCAACAATTCTATTTCTCACATCCTCAGAGAGTTCTTTGCCATGAGGTGCCATGTTGAATATCCAGTGGCCAGTATGAGAGAATTGTACCCAAAACACCAAATTTAACAGCCCTGCTCCCCATTTACACCTGGGACCTTGACAAATGACACCAGGGAGGGACAATGACACATTTGGGCACAATTTGGACACAATTTGGACATGTTCACTGTGGGGTGTACTCACTTATGTTGCCAGCTATTTAGACATTAATGGCTGTGTGTTGAGTTATTTTCAGAAGACAGTAAATCTATACTGCTATACAAGCTGTACACTGACTACTCTAAGTTATATCCAAGTTTCATGTCTATAGTGTTGTCCCATGAAAAGATATAATGAAATATTTGCAGAAATGTGAGGGGTGTACTCACTTTTGTGATACACTGTATATATATGTATATATATACAGTAGTGTTCAAAAAAATAGCAGTGACTTTAAAAAAGTGAATAAAGCACAAAATCATTATAATAACTTTTATTTCCATAAATACACACTGAAAATACTACACTTTCAATTCTAAATCAAAACATTAACTAAATGTAGCCAGTTTGTGTTAATCCTTTACAGAAGGTTAAGAAAAATGAATATTAGGCTGTTCAAAAAAATAGCAGTGCCAGCATTTTTCTTTACAAACTAAAAAAAATGTATCTATAACATGAAAAAATGTTTGAGGTTTCACTTTACTTTAAATTACTGAACTACTATTCAGTGGCATAACAATTGTTTCCGAGATCTGTGTTGCATGGAGTCTACCTACTTCTGGCACCTCTGAACAGGTATTCCAGTCCAGGATGATTAGACTACATTCCACAGTTCTTCTGCAATTTTGGGTTTTGCCTCAAAAAAACACGTTTCAGATTTCAGCCCACAAGTTCTCTATAAGATTGAAGTCAGGGGATTGGGCTGGCCACTCTATTACCTCAATCTTGTTTGTCTGTAACCAAGATGTTTTAGGTCATTGTCATGTTGAAACACCCATTTTAAGGACATTTCTTCTTCGACATAGGGCAACATGATCTCCTCAAGTATTCTGATATATTTAAACTGATCCATGATCCCTCGTATGTGATAAATAGGCGTAACACCATGGTATGATAAACATCCCCATATCATCATTTTGTACCACCATGCTTTACTGTCTTCACAGTGTACTGTGGCTTGAATTCAGTGCTCGAGGGTCGTCTGACATACTGTCTACGGCCACTAGACCCAAAAATAACAATTTTGCTTTCATCAGTCCACAAATGTTGAGCCATTTCTCTTTGGACCAGTCAATGTGTTCCTTGGCAAATTTTAACCCATTCAGGACACGTCTTTATCTTAACAACGGGACTTTGCAGGAGTTCTTGCTTGTAAATTGGCTTCACTTAATCATCTTCTGTACTCACTGGTAACTTCAGATATTCCTTGATCTTTCTGGTGGTGATCATTGGCTGAGCCTTTGCCATTCTGGCTATTCTTCGATCCATTCGAACAGTAGTTCCACGCTTCCTTCTGCGTCTTTCAGGTTTTGGTTGTCACTTAAAGGCATTTTAGCTGAGCAGCCAATAATTTGCTGCACTTCTCTGTATGTTTTTTCCCTCTACAATCAACTTTTTAATCAAAGTATGCTGTTCATCAGATCAATGTCTGGAACAACCCATGTGCAACATTTGCCACCCTCCTACATTAAATAAGGGCCAAAATTGACACTGCAGAATGAATGACTTCACCAATTGAACTCCTCACTGCTATTATTTTGAACAACCCCCTTTCAATCAATGCTTCAATTACTCAGAATGAGTGGGATGCATGTCCTAATTGTTGGGTTTGTTTTGTTTTAATTACTCTACTACACTTTCAAGTGAATTTTTTGCTATGTAGAAATATCACTTCTACTAAAAACAGTGATTTATCAAGTTAATGATGTTGGACTGCTATTTTTTTTAACACTACTGTATATATATGTATATATACATATATATATATATATATATATATATATATATATATACTGTATATATATATATATATATATATATATATATATATATATACAGTGTATCACAAAAGTGAGTACACCCCTCACATTTCTGCAAATATTTCATTATATCTTTTCATGGGACAACACTATAGACATGAAACTTGGATATGATTTAGAGTAGTCAGTGTACAGCTTGTATAGCAGTGTAGATTTACTGTCTTCTGAAAATAACTCAACACACAGCCATTAATGTCTAAATGGCTGGCAACATAAGTGAGTACACCCCACAGTGAACATGTCCAAATTGTGCCCAAAGTGTCAATATTTTGTGTGACCACCATTATTATCCAGCACTGCCTTAACCCTCCTGGGCATGGAATTCACCAGAGCTGCACAGGTTGCTACTGGAATCCTCTTCCACTCCTCCATGATGACATCACGGAGCTGGTGGATGTTAGACACCTTGAACTCCTCCACCTTCCACTTGAGGATGCGCCACAGGTGCTCAATTGGGTTTAGTCCATCACCTTTACCTTCAGCTTCCTCAGCAAGGCAGTTGTCATCTTGGAGGTTGTGTTTGGGGTTGTTATCCTGTTGGAAAACTGCCATGAGGCCCAGTTTTCGAAGGGAGGGGATCATGCTCTGTTTCAGAATGTCACAGTACATGTTGGAATTCATGTTTCCCTCAATGAACTGCAGCTCCTCAGTGCCAGCAACACTCATGCAGCCCAAGACCATGATGCTACCACCACCATGCTTGACTGTAGGCAAGATACAGTTGTCTTGGTACTTCTCACCAGGGCGCCGCCACACATGCTGGACACCATCTGAGCCAAACAAGTTTATCTTGGTCTCGTCAGACCACAGGGCATTCCAGTAATCCATGTTCTTGGACTGCTTGTCTTCAGCAAACTGTTTGCTGGCTTTCTTGTGCGTCAGCTTCCTTCTGGGATGACGACCATGCAGACCGAGTTGATGCAGTGTGCGGCGTATGGTCTGAGCACTGACAGGCTGACCTCCCACGTCTTCAACCTCTGCAGCAATGCTGGCAGCACTCATGTGTCTATTTTTTAAAGCCAACCTCTGGATATGACGCCGAACACGTGGACTCAACTTCTTTGGTCGACCCTGGCGAAGCCTGTTCCGAGTGGAACCTGTCCTGGAAAACCGCTGTATGACCTTGGCCACCATGCTGTAGCTCAGTTTCAGGGTGTTAGCAATCTTCTTATAGCCCAGGCCATCTTTGTGGAGAGCAACAATTCTATTTCTCACATCCTCAGAGAGTTCTTTGCCATGAGGTGCCATGTTGAATATCCAGTGGCCAGTATGAGAGAATTGTACCCAAAACACCAAATTTAACAGCCCTGCTCCCCATTTACACCTGGGACCTTGACACATGACACCAGGGAGGGACAACGACACATTTGGGCACAATTTGGACATGTTCACTGTGGGGTGTACTCACTTATGTTGCCAGCCATTTAGACATTAATGGCTGTGTGTTGAGTTATTTTAAGAAGACAGTAAATCTACACTGCTATACAAGTTGTACACTGACTACTCTAAGTTATATCCAAGTTTTATTTCTATAGTGTTGTCCCATGAAAAGATGTAATAAAATATTTGCAGAAATGTGAGGGGTGTACTCACTTTTGTGATACACTGTATATATACAGTAGTGTTCAAAAAAATAGCAGTGATTTTAAAAAAGCGAATAAAGCACAAAATCATTATAATAACTTTTATTTCCATAGATGCAAATGCACTGAAAATACTACACTTTCAATTCTAAATCAAAACATTAACAAAATTTAGCCAGTTTGTGTTAATCCTTTACAGAAAGTTAAGAAAAAAGAATATTAGGCTGTTAAAAAAAATAGCAGTGCCAGCATTTTTCTTTAAAAACGCAAAAAATTTATCTATAAACTGAAAAAAATGTTTGAATGTTTCACTTTACTTTAAATTATGAACTAATATTTAGTGGCATAACAATTGTTTCCAAGATCTGTGTTGTATGGAGTCGACCAACTTCTGGCACCTCTGAACAGATATTCCAGTCCAGAATGATTAGGCTACATTCCACAGTTCTTCTGCAATTTTGGGTTTTGCCTCAAAAAAACACATTTCAGATGTCAGAACACAAGTTCTTTCTGGGACTGAGGTCAGGGGATTGTGCTGGCCACTCTATGACCTCAATCTTGTTTGTCTGTAACCAAGATGTTTTGGGTCATTGTCATGTTGAAACACCCATTTTAAGGACATTTCTTCTTCGACATAGGGCAACATAATCTCCTCAAGTATTCTGATATATTTAAACTGATCCATGATCCCTCGTATGTGATAAATAGGCGTAACACCATGGTATGATAAACATCCCCATATCATCATTTTGTACCACCATGCTTTACTGTCTTCACAGTGCACTTTGGCTTTAATTCAGTGCTCATGGGTCGTCTGACATACTGTCTACGGCCACTAGACCCAAATAGAACAATTTTGCTTTCACCAGTCCACAAAATGTTGAGCCATTTCTCTTTGGACCAGTCAATGTGTTCTTTGGGAAATTTGAACCCATTCAGGACATGTCTTTTTCTTAACAACGGGACTTTGCAAGGAGTTCTTGCTGGTAATTTGGCTTCACTTAATCATCTTCTGTACTCACTGGTAACTTCAGATGTTCCTTGATCTTTCTGGAGGTGATCATTGGCTGAGTATTTGCCATTTTGGCTATTCTTCGATCCAATCGAACAGTATTTCCACGCTTCCTTCTGCGTCTTTCAGGTTTTGGTTTTCACTTCAAGGTATTTGAGATCATTTTAGCTGAGCAGCCCATAATTTGCTGCACTTCTCTGAATGTTTGTTCCATCTACAATCAACTTTTTAATCAAAGTACGCTGTTCATCAGAACAATGTCTGGAACAACCCATTTTACCCAGTATTTCTAAAGGAAATGTGCTATGACCAAGCTGTGCAACATCTGCCACCCTCCTACCTTAAATAAGGGCCAAAATTGACACCCGTTCTTCTGCAGAATGCATGACTTCACCAATTGAGCTCCTCGCTGCTATTATTTTGAACAAGCCCCTTTCAATCAATGCTTCGATTACTCAGAATGAGCGGCATGCATGTCCTAATTGTTGGGTTTGTTTTGTTTTCATTACTCTACTACACTTTCAAGTAAATTATTTGCTGTGTAGAAATAGCATTTCTACTAAAAACAGTGATTTATCAGGTTAATGGTGTTGGACTGCTATTTTTTTGAACATATTTGAATATATATATATATACACACACAATGGTGTTAAAAAAAATAGCAGTCCAACACCATTAACTTAGAAGTGATATTTCTACATAGCAAAAAATTTACTTGAAAGTGTAGTAGAGTAATGAAAACAAAACAAACCCAACAATTAGAACATGCATGCTGCTCATTCTGAGTAATTGAAGCATTGATTGAAAGGGGGTTGTTCAAAATAATAGCAGTGAGGAGTTCAGTTGGTGACGGCATTCATTCTGCAGAAGAACGGGTGTCAATTTTGGCCCTTATTTAAAGAGGGTAGGAGGTAGGAGGGTGGCAAATGTTGCACATGTTGGTCATAGCGAATTTCCTGCTGAAATACTGGGTAAAATAGGTTGTTCCAGACATTGTTCTGATGAACAGCGTACTTTGATTAAAAAGTTGATTGTAGAGGGAAAAACATACCGAGAAGTGCAGCAAATTATAGGCTGCTCATCTAAAATAATCTCAAATGCCTTGAAGTGACAACCAAAATCTGAAAGACGCAGAAGGAAACGTGGAACTACTGTTTGAATGGATCGAAGAATAGCCAAAATGGCAAAGGTTCAGCCAGTGATCACCTCCAGAAAGATCAAAGAAACATCTGAAGTTACCAGTGAGTACAGAAGATGATTAAGTGAAGCCAATTTACCAGCAAGAACTCCTTGCAAAGTCCCGTTGTTAAGATAAAGACGTGTCCTGAATTGGTTAAAATTTGCCAAGGAACACATTGACTGGTCCAAAGAGAAATGGCTCAAAATTTTGTGGACTGATGAAAGCAAAATTGTTCTTTTTGGGTCTAGTGGCCGTAGACAGTATGTCAGACGACCCCCGAGCACTGAATTCAAGCCAAAGTACACTGTGAAGACAGTAAAGTATGGTGGTACAAAATGATGATATGGGGATATTTTTCATACGAGGGATCATGGATCAATTTAAATATATCAGAATACTTGAGGAGATCATGTTGCCCTATGTCCTTAAAATGGGTGTTGACAATGACCCAAAACATCTTGGTTACAGACAAACAAGATTGAGGTAATAGAGTGGCCAGCCCAATCCCCTGACTTCAATCCCATAGAGAACTTGTAGGCTGACATCTGAAACGTGTTTTTTTTTTAGGCAAAACCCAAAAATGCAGAAGAACTGTGGTGCTGGCACTGCTATTTTTTTGAACAGCCTAATATTCATTTTTCTTAACTTTCTGTAAAGGATTAACGCAAACTGGCTAAATTTTGTTAATGTTTTGATTTAGAATTGAAAGTGTAGTATTTTCAGTGCATTTGCATTCATGGAAATAAAAGTTATTATAATGATTTTGTGCTTTATTCACTTTTTTAAAATCACTGCTATTTTTTTGAACACCACTGTAAATTGCCAGAACGTACAATAATGTTCTTTTTTCAGGTGACCTGCATTTTAAAAAGCCCAAAAATCCATCTAGAGGCCTCAAGAACAAAAAAGAAAAAAAACTGTTACTACGAAAGATTTCTAATGACCTGATGAAGGCTAGATCAAACATGCAGTGACGACCAAAGAAGAACCATAAGAAAAACTTTACAACCAAGGACTTCATGACTCCAGTTTGAACACCACTCTTGACCAGTAGCACAGAAAGGTTTGACAGGAATACCTCTTTGGCCATACTGATCAACATTTTGTCTGGAGAAAGAAAGGTAAGGCTTATGATCAGAAGATTACCATCCCCACAATCAAGCATGGAGGTGGCTCAGTGATGATGGAAAGTTTTTCTGCTGTAGAAATTGGCAGTCTTGACCATGTGACTAGCATCATGGATCCACAAAAATATCAAAGCATTTTGATGAGGAATGTTATGCCTTCTGTGGTGAAATTGAACCTTGGTGATCACTGGACTTCACAGCAACGCAATGATCCCAAGCACACTTAGAAGTCAACCAAATAAATTGGTCCTGAAATATCATGGTCATCTCAGTCTCCAGATTTAAATCCCAAAGAAAATCTTTGGTGGACTTCAATCAAAGCAGTTGCAGCACTAAAGCCATTGAACCTCAAAAAGCTGGAAGCTTTTGGGTCAGAAGATTCCACAAGAGAGGTTTTAGAAGCTTGTTAGCACTTACCAGAATCGCTTATTAGAGGTTTTCAAGGCAAGCTGGTGGTTGAATAATAGTGCACATGCAGACTTGTTGCAAACTTGTTGTTTACATATATTTATTTCTATACATACAACTATACTACGCTTTAAGGTTAGTGGGATTATTTAGGGTTAGTAAGCAGCAGAAGCTATTTCAGTATAATTAAACTGACCACAGCTGCTGTGGTAACTTGTGTGTACTGTATTGTAACTGCTGTGTGTGTGAGAGAGTTGACTGTAGAAGTGCATAGACCTCACCTCCGGGTCCTTCTGTGAATGCTGTGGAAAAAAGAGAGAAGCTGCATTGTGCAAGTTTGAGAATAGAAAATTGAATTATGCTCCCTTTCTCCTGCTCTCTTAGTCTTTTTTATTCTCCCTCGCCTTCCATCTTTTGTGTGCTCAAATGGCTCTCCCTCTCTCCCACACTTAAGAAGTCAAGTTCGAAAAGCCAAATAGTGAAAGACTAACCATGCCACACAATGTAAAAGATTTTAATAAAACAAATGTTTTTTTTTTAACAAAGAACCTTTAACTTTGAGCTCTGAAAATTTAATTAAACAGAACTAATTGGAAATTAGTAACTAGATATGAATTAGAGTGCAAATTATTTAAGCACACAAGGTTAATCAGCTGCTAGAATGAATTTGATATGGGCCTACCTGTTTTTGAAATATGGTCATCATCACATTGCTAGCAAGTGTATTATATTAATTATATAAAATAAACTCTATGCTTACATCTTTTGACAACAGTTTGGGGAAGGTCCATTTCTGTTCCACCATGAGATCCTTGAATGCCCTTAGATAGCCTAGCCAAAGCCCAGACGTAAACCCCATGCTTGTTAGGTAACCCATTTTAAAAACAATAAAATAGAGTGACCTCTATGTAATGTTTAAAAAATATATAACTTCTTACAAGACTTGAAGTATGTCTGTGTGAATTTGTGCCCATTCAGTCAAGAGCATTTGCATGGCTGGGCACTGATGTTGATCAAGAAAGACTCAGTTGATGTTCCAGTTCATTCCAAAGCTGTTCAGTTGGACTGAAGTGCAGGTCACTGGAGTTTCTTTAAACCAAGATTTTCATAGACCATAATTGTCTTCATAGACCTTGCTTTGAGCACAGGGGCACAGTCATGCTGGAACAGGAACGGGCCTTCCCTAAACTGTTGCTGCAAAGTTGGAAGCATATGATTTTCTTCATATAATTGATTTATTACACGTTAGCAGCTTTTGTGGCTGAAACACATGAATTAAAAAATTAAAAGTGGTGTTCCATTACTTTTTTTCTATTCTGTGTAGTTCTACTGAATATTGATCTGTCTATTTAAAGACATTTATGAATGACACTGCTTATTTTACATTATCCCTCTCACAGATTTTATGTAAGTAATATGAACCAAACCTAACATTCTTTTTGAATTGTGTATGTAGCTGCTTTCTCTCTTTCTGTCATTTTGCTCGCTCCTATCACTCCTACACCACTGCAGGGCTTTCTGAAAACAATAAGCTGTCTTTCAGTTGAGAACAATGGCTTTTCTCCTCGTTTGCCTTCTCTCCCCATCCCTTAATCTTGCTCGCTTTCACCATCGTTCACTCCGTGCTCCTTGTGACATCCCTGCCATGAGAGGGATGAAGGGAGCCAGAGACAGATCGTCCCTTTGTCCTAAAACCACCCTGCTAAATGTCAGCACTGTTGTTAGGCGGGTGTGTTGTGCATGCATACACAAACACACACAAACACACACAAACTACAGGAATTTGACTTTTTGGTGTTTGACAGCTTTTCTCAACTACACTAATTACTCTCATGGAGAAATCTGTTGCTATGGAGTATGTGTTGTGATAATGTGGGCATGCAAAAGTACTAAGAAATTAATATTTACAATGACCAACTTGATGTATGCAAACAATTTAGTTGTTTCATTATCTACTGTACATAACTAGTTGTTTCACTATTTACTGTACATAATATCACATAAAAAGATTCTGGAGAAATCTCAGTCCATGTAGGCTAAGGCTGAAAACCACTGTTGAATGTGTGTCACCTTCAAATACTCAGATGGCACTGTATTAGAAAATGCCATGTAACTGTGAATGATGCCACATGGGCTTTGGGGTACTTCAAAAACTGTTGTCACTTAACACAGTCTACCACGGCATCAAGAAATGCAATCTAAAACTCACAAAGAGAAAAAATAAAAGTCAGACATCAATTCTATGCAGAAATGCCAGTTCTCTGGACTTGAGCTCATCCCAGATTGCCTACAATTTACTTTACAAGTTGTGCTGTGGTTAGATGAGTCAAGGTCTCTGTACCAAAAACATAATGTTTTATTAGAATTTTAATGTTATGTTTTACACACTTTGGTTATATTGATGACAGAAACGGTAATTTCCTGTTACACAAGATCCATCAGTTCACGTTTAATGTCAAACAGTCATTGACAATTTTGTATCTCCAATTCACCTCACTTGCATGTCCTTGGACTGTGGGATGAAACCGGAGCTAACCCACGCAGACATGGGGAGAACATGCAAACTCCACACAGAAAGGACCCAGACTGACCCACCTGGGTATCAAACCCAGGACCTTCTTGCTGTGAGGCGACAGTGTTACCCACTGGGCCACTGTGCCTCCCCCAAAAACAAAATTAACCATCCAGAGTGATTTTAGTGGAAGGTGCAATATCCAACATCTTTCATGGTATGGGGGTGCAACAATGTCCACGGCATGGGTGACTTGCATATGTGTGAAGATACCATTGATATAATAGGATAATAACATTTTAGAGCGCCATATGCTGCCAGTGAGATGACATTTTTTAACAAAGACTATGTCAGGCCTCATTTCATACATGTTACAACAGTGTGGCTTTATAAACATATGAAGTGTATGTATGTGTATGTGATTAACAGGCCTGCCTACAGTCCAGATCTGTCTCCTATTGAAAATGTATGGCACTTACACAAGCAATTACACTATTGTTGTCCGATAGTCTTATTATAATTATTCCACCTGTTTTTGTCTGGCTTTCTTTTTCTGCATTTTCTAATTTATCACAAACACAATGAAATAACACATGCATACATTTAATCAGATATCTGAGCAAAAGTATTCACACTTCCACACTGAATACATGCTTGCACTTACAGTCACCTATTTACCACTGCTGCGCTACAATCATACTCACATGTTCTTCAAGAAATGCACCCTTTTTTGCATTTGAAAAATGCCCCAACTTTTCCAGAAATGTGGTGTCAGATTCGACCAGTTAATGATTTTTGCAACTGTTACCTTACTGTGACTGTGATTTAGTCTAATTCTGAATGATCTAATTTGATTTCTTGAAGGAAGATTAGAGCTATTGCAGGACTAAATTGAGACTTAATTTAAACCTCACAGGAGGCAGGTTTAACTTCAGATTAATGTTGTTCAAAGAAAAATAAATGGATTACTTGCACTATGTCAATAAAGATTAGCGAGTACCACCAGCGAGTACCACCAGCTGACAAAAGTGACCCGTTACATAATTTTGAAGACATTAGTTTTTGAGATTGTTTTAGAATGTACAACCCCAAATCAGAAAAAGTTGGGACAGTATGGAAAATGCAAATAATAAAAACACAGAGTTTCTTACATTTACTTTGATTTTTATTTGATTGACTGAGATATTTCAGGTTTGGTGTGCTCAACTTCATTTCATTTATTAATAAACATCCAGCACATGTTGCTCTAAGATCTCAATGTACTTTTCTGCATAATGCTGCCATCACAGAAGTGTAAATGACCTTTGCCAAGGGCACTGACACAGCCCCATACCATGACAGACCCTGGCTTTTGGACTTGTTGCTGATAACAGTCTGGATGGTTCTTTTCCTCTTTGGTCCGGAGCACACAGCGTCCATTTGTTTTCCAAAAAAAGACCTGAAATGTTGATTTATCTGACCACAATACACGTTTTCACTGTGTGATTGTCCATCCTAGATGCCTCCGAGCCCAGAGAAGTCGACACCGCTTCTGGACATGGTTAACATAAGGCTTCTTTTCTGCACAGTAAAGTTTTAATAGTTTCAGTAGAGCTTGATAAAGGTTTGATAAAGTAATCCCTCACCCATGTAGTTATATCAGCTATTGTTGAGTGGTGGTTCTTGATGCAATGCCGTTTGAGAGATGGAAGATCACGGGTGTTCAGCTTAAGCTTGCACCCTTGGCCTTTACACACTGAAATTTCTTCAAATTCCCTAAATTGTTTAATGATATTATGCACTGTAGAGGGAGAAATATGCAAATCCTTTTAAACTTTCTTTGAGGTTCATAGTTTTTAAACATTTCAGTCATTTTCTCACACATTTGTTTGAAAACTTTGCTCATCAAAGACTTTCCTTTCCTGGATGATGCAATCATCTGTTTACATCACCTGTTTGGAATCACATCATTATATGGTGTTTTTTTTTTAACCTCTACTAGCCTTAAAGGTGGCTAAGTGGGTAGCACTGTTGTCACAGCAAGAACGTCCTGGGTTTGATCGCGGTCCGGTCCTTTCTGTGTGGAGTTTGCATGTTCTCCCCATGTCTGCATGGGTTCTTTCTGGGTGCTCCAGTTTCCTCCCACAGTCCAAAGACATGCAAGTGAGGTGAATTGGAGACACTAAATTGTCCATGACTGTGTTCAGTATAACCTTGTGAACTGATGAACCTTGTGTAATGAGTAACTACTGTTCCTCTCATGAATGTAACCAAAGTGTAAAACATGACGTTAAAATCCTAATAAAATGAAGACAAAACATGAAATATCTTGGGTTCAAACTGTCTGCAATCAAATAAAAGTCAAAGTAAATGTAAGACACTCTGTGTTTTTATTTTATTTGCATTTTCCATACTGTCCCAACTTTTTCTGAAGTTTTTTGATTGCAGTCTCTTCTCTGCTGCCATGGTCATACTTGTATTTGCTTCTCGAGTTCAATCAATTCTAAGCGTTTCTGGATCCATTCCATGTTTTGTAGGCAGCTTTGCTCCACCTAATTCAGACTAGCACAGGTGGTTTTAAATTAAGATAGTTTTGGACTCCATAGTCCAGGTGTTAGTAATCAGTAGTTAATCTGTGTTTCAGAAAGTCCTTTTCAAAGACATGATTTACTATTCCAGACTAAGGCCTACTCCTGTCTTAAGTTAAACCCTGTCTGGGAAACCACCCCAAACAGTGCAATCTACAAATACTGGCACTACTTAAAACGTGCAAAATAGGCAATAAAATTATTCTTATCTTGACTTTGATTCAAAATATTAACAGAAACTTCTCTTTGTTTGAAATGATTACAAGAAAAAAAACTTTGCTAACAGCTCAAAATCTCTTAAATTACTTGATAAGACTGGAGAACACTTAGCAAAAAAATCTGAGGCCATTTCTTCATATAGAATGTTTTCAGGGACTTAGGAAGGAAAACAGCCCCATAACATTACATATCCATCACCATGATTCACAATTACAAGGTTACAAGTCCCCTGGACATGCAATTAAAAAATCGAAAAACCACTATAAAAAAGCATGTGGTGTAAAAATGTAGATGATTGGGGTGCAGCTTATTGCATTTTGTTTACTGTGTAACTGTTGTTTCTGTTGCTTTTAGGTCAACCTGCAGCTCTTTTTAAAATGACTGCTGGCTACTCTTTTGCTTGAGAGCTTGGTAGCTTAAAAGCATGTTAGCTTGAGAGTATGTTGTTCCATAAACTTTTTACTACCAAACCTATCAAACTGTTGGGGATGTTTGTGGTGTTTGCTATGGCTGTGTACACACTGTCTAAACTGTTACCAACCAAAGGCAAGATTTCATTTGATAAGAAAATCATGTTGCACTATTATAACAAATAAAAAAATTCTGTCTTTTTGTGTTTTTATTTCAAACTCTCTATTTATAGCTGCTTTCTTCAGTGCTTTCTTCGTTTTTTGTCCATTTTCCTAGAAGAGGAGGAGTGGAAAAGCAACCAAGGGAGGAAAGAATGCAAAGCTTTGTCTGGACAAAGAGAACTGGAGTGTATACTTTCTCTCTTGCTCACTCATTGCATTGTTTTGACTGGCAGACGTCAGCAGGAGAGAGGAATCCGGAGAGAGGGGAGAGATGGAGGGATGAAGAAAGAAAAGGCTTTGTGGTGTTTGTCATCTTTTGTTTGTGTTCTGGTGAAAGGGCGTAGAGAGGAGAAATGTGGGGAAACTGCTCGCCCCTCTGTCTTTTTTAGTATGATTTTAGATTTTTTCCCCACAGTATGTCAGACTGGTGCCTCATTTTGCATTGATGCTGCACAGGTTTGAGCATGTTTCCTGTTGTTTCCTGGTTAAGCTACAGACCCACTTTTGAATCTGGTAATGGCTGTGCTAATTAAAATTGATCAGATACCCATTTGTTTTTTTGTTTTTTTAGCAAATAACATATGTATATTAAAAATATAAATAAAAACCAAAAAACAAAATTCAAAATTAATTCCCTACTTGGTTGAGCAAACCTGAGCAGCTTTTAACAGCTTATAGACTTTTTGTATAATTGATGTTGCACAATGTGCAGTGTTAGATTTCGAGAAATATTTTTTGAAAAACAATCTGGTTAACTGAGCTGGTGTCCAGCAATTTTAAGTTTACACTACAGATGTTTAATTATCTTCTTAAAACACTACACAAGTCTTTTCCAGTTCAAGTTTTGTGGCAGAGAAAAACAAATCATTTAAAATAACTCTCATTCATGTCATTAATCCTGACCAGATCGCCAGTCCCTACTTCTACAAAGAATGCTACCAACACTTTGTTACCTGACTGATTATATTTAAAATAACATAATAATGTATCAAAATAAAATATTTTTTGTTGAATGTGCTTTTGATGAACACTTTGTATATGGTTGATCTATATATAAATATTGCATTCAGCAACAGTCAGACTTCTGACACCCAGTCATAGTGCCACTTGTAGAAAATTTAATATATGACTTTCAGTTTTTCAGTATTTCTTTATGTTAAGAATAATTAGATGTCCAATCAGATTCTCCCTGTTGCAATTTCTGCATCATGTCCATCATCTCTGCTGAAGCAGCACATGTCACTCCAACAAATGTGAAGCCATAAAGCTCTTCTATTTACCAGCTAGAGCTGGACTCCTCTGACATATTGCTGGTGCATATCACATTATACACCAAGTATTCCTCTGCTGCTCGTGCAGGGGCCTCGGCCAGACAGTAGAAGCAAGAAAGCACATTATGATTTTGCAGCAACAACAAGGAGACCATGTTTTCATCAGACATGATCAGGGATCTGTGCTTTTGATTTCAATTTGTTGGTGGCATTGTTGCATAGCTGGTAAATCAGCTGCCACAAAGCAACATGGTAACTGAGGTACTGAGTTTGATCCTTGCTTTCAATCAGCTTGTGAGGAGTTTAAATGTTCTGGCCTTCCTACATGTTTTTTGGGAGATGGGAGAAAAGCAGAGTACTCCAAAAAACACATATGGGACTATATGTGTTTTTTGGAGTACTCTGCTTTTCTCCCACCTCCCAAAAAAACATGTAGAAATGCTGAGAACAAAATAACCATGGGGTGTATGTAGGTGAACTAATATTATTTGTATACTATATAATTAAATTATTTTAAAGCTTTGGTCTGTAATAACATTTGAAGATGAGTCGCAGTCAGTTAAGGGTGGCAACAAAAGAAGAGATATAAAGATGGCTTAATTACACCATAATCTTTTAACCTCACCCCAACACACACACATACATTGACATACAGCAGGGGAAATAAGTATTGAACACATCAACATTTTTCTCAGTAAATGTATATGTAATGGGACTATTGACATGAAATTTTCACCAGATGTTGGTAACAACCCAAGTAATCCACATATATAAAGCAGTCAAAACAAATAAGTCCAACAATTAAGTTATGTGTAATAAAGTGAAATGACACAGGGAAAAAGTATTGAACACATGAAGAAAATGAGGTGCAAAAAGGCATGGAAAGCCAAAACACCAGCTGAAATCTGTCAGTATTTAGAAAGCAATCCTGCCCCTATCAGTGCAAATTAATATCAGCTGGTTTAGTCCTAATTGATGGCCTACAAAAAGGTTGCTTATTACCAAGGTGTCACACAAGAAGCATCTCGTGATGGGTAAAAGCAAAAAGCTCTCTCAAGACCTTCGCAACCTTATTGTTGCAAAACATACTGATGGTATTGGTTACAGACGTATTTCTAAACTTCTGAATGTTCCAGTGAGCACCGTTGGGGCCATTATCCGGAAGTGGAAAGAACATCATTTCACCATAAACCGGCCACGGCCAGGTGCTCCTCGCAAGATTTCTGACAGAGGAGTCAAAAGAATAATCAGAAGAGTTGTCCAAGAGCCAAGGACCACTCGCGGAGAGCTTTAGAAAGACCTGGAATTAGCAGGTACAGTTGTTTCAAAGAAAAGTATAAGTAATGCACTCAACTGCCATGGCCTTTATGCACGCTCACCACGCAAAAGAAAGATAAAAAAAGATATCCTTTATTTGTCATATATACATATACAGATGTACAGTACAATGAAATTCTTTCTTCGCATATCCCAGCTGGTGTTGGAAGCTGGGGTCAGAGCGCAGGGTCAGCCAACTTACGGCGCCCCTGGAGCAGACAGGGTTAAGGGCCTTGCTCAAGGACCCAACAGTGGCTACATAGCAGAGCCTGGATTTGAACCGCCAATCTTCCGGTTGATAGCCCAAAGCCCTACCCACTAGGCTACCACAGGCCTAAGACTCCATTTCTGAAGAAAAAGCATGTTAAAGCTCGTTTAAAGTTTGCTGCACAACATTTGGATAAGCCTATAAAATACTGGGAGAATATAGTCTGGTCAGATGAGACCAAAATTGAACTCTTTGGATGTCATAGCACACCATGTTTGGAGGGGAAATAGAACTGCACATCACCCCAAAAACACCATACCAACAGTGAAGTTTGGAGGTGGGAACATCATGGTGTGGGGCTGTTTCTCAGCATATGGTACTGGTAGACTTCATGTAATTGAAGAAAGGATGAATGGAGAAATGTACCGAGACATTCTTGATAAGAATCTGCTGCCATCCACCAGGATGCTGAAGATGAAATGAGGGTGGACATTTCAGCAAGACAATGATCCCAAACACACAGCCAGGAAAACTCTCAAGTGTTTTCAGAGAAATAAAATAAAGCTGCTAGAATGGCCCAGTCAATCACCTGACTTGAATCCAATTGAAAATCTATGGAAAGAACTGAAAATCAGAGTTCATAGAAGAGGCCCCCGGAACCGTCATGATCTGAAGACAGTTTGTGTGGAAGAATGGGCCAAAATCACACCTGAACAATGCATGCGACTAGTTTTTCCATACAGAAGGCGTCTTGAAGCTGTCATTACCAACAAAGGCTTTTCTACTAAATATAAAATAAATTTCAGTAAACATGTTCAATACTTTTTCCCTGTGTCATTTAACTTTATTACACATAACTTAATTTTTGGACTTATTTGTTTTGACTGCTTTATATGTGTGGATTACTTGGGTTGTTACCAACATCTGGTGAAAATTTCATGTCAGTAGTCCCATCAGAAATATATTTACTGAGAAAAATGTTGATGCGTTCAATACTTATTTTTCCCGCTGTAACTCTGGCTCAAAGTGTTTTAACTAAGCCTTTAAATTAGTATTTTGGTTTGTGACCTTGTCTTGTCAAAGACAATTAATAATGCTTTTATTAAAAAAGAAAATAGAAGTTTTATTATGTTTTCCCTTGTATGATATTTTTGAAACATTACTATGTAATAATTCTGAGCACATAGGGTTTTGAAAGAAAAGAGTGAGAAGAACAAAGTAATGAATGAAGAATGAAGGATGGGGGAGGTAAAGTGGTACTAGGCCAGAGCCTGGCGTAGGGGTGGAGAAACAGAGCAAGTGATAGATAGAGTCCTAGGGCAGGGCCTGACTCAGGGGTGTGGTTGGGTATAAACTCTTCAGTCGACACATACTCGTCTGGATGCCCCCTCGACCTCACACCCTCCATCCCTCTGTTTCTTCCTCTTCTCCCTGATTATCTAGTGGCTGGTCTTCCACAAGCCGTACTGCGAGGACATCAGGCAGAAAGCATGCTATGTCTACTGGTGCTCACATCTGTGGTGCTGTTAAGTGCAGGTAAACCAAACTTCACAACTTTACATTCCACACATAAGGCATTCGAATAATCTTTCTGTCATTCATTTGCAATATTTAAATACAGGGTAACCAAAATATGACCTTTGCCAAATTGTAGATTCAATAATACCAGTTAACTAATCATTAGTCTAGTTTAATAAATATATTTTTTATATAAATATAAATTTTTAAAATATAAATATAATAAAGGGACAAACATTCAGTATGAGCACCATTAGGAAGGATCTAGGCGATTATCAAAATTATGCCATGTACACTGCAACAATGCAGGGTCATTGTGACTAAGGTGAGAAATGATAAAATGGGACAAACCTATTTCTACACATCCTATTTGTGTTTTTATACTGGTAAAATATTGTGACAATTAAGACTAATTACTACACCCTTTGCTTGATATGAACTGCTGATTTTTGTGATTTTCCAAAAACATTTTTTAAGGTTTTTAAATATATTTTCTAATGTATTTTATTCTATTTCTATTATATATTTTTTATTTTTTTTTATAAAAAAGGAATGCATTGTGAAAGATAACACTTTCACAAAGCAAACATTATATTTTGAGTTGTATAAATCATAAGTGTTAATAGCATTTTAATTCTGATATCTTTACAACCAAATCTTCCGTATATAAATCTGCCTTATAATATTTATAATAATTATTAGTATTATTTATTAATTACTCTTTAAAAAAATTGTTAATTAATTTATTAAGCTTGGCTACTTGAAAACATGTAAAACACTAGCATTTTCACTTTCATTTTTGCTTATCCTTATACTTACATAAATCACATTATTGATCTGTACTTTAGTGATAAAAATACTTTCAACCTTTAATTTTGAAATATATACTACATTTGTTTTGACATTCCAGGGCAGTGAACTTTTCTAAACAGCTTTCAAAACAGATTTAAGCCCTCAATAAAATTTAATGTTATCACATTATCCACTGGTACTTACTCAAACAGCCACATGCTGCTAATTTTACCTGATGCCATTTGCTTTATTAGTTGAAACTGACTGTTTAGAGGAATCGGGTGAAGCTCCCGTGTAGTTGGTATGAAATCCTTTAGCCAGTGTTACTCTATCACTGCTTAATCCTTATCTCCAGTCAATGTCATTTTTCTATTTTGCCTGTTGCTAACCTTTCCAAACAGCTGACATCTGGATTAGCAGCATTTAAATGCAACATTAGTGCACTTAACTTCTCACAATATTTACATCATACTGTAGAATCTCAACACAGGTCTGCTAATTTTAAAAACAATACTTTTACTGGTTGCGATTGGTGGAAATATGTAAATGTGCTTGGTGTAAAACTCTTCTAAACCTGGTCCTGAATGTGTGCTGAGTTGCTAAACTTTTCACTTTATTTCTATAGTCATTTATTAAAACAGCTTAAAAATAAAAATTACACATATTCTTGGTTTTTCTTTAAAAAAGTGAATACTATCTGGCATTCAATTAGGGGCAGTATAGCAACATTGCTTCCATCCTAGTTTTTAGTAAATGTAGGAAGTTATGCTTGTTGTTGTTGTTGTGTGAGTATGACATTTTTGTTCTACCTTTTAAAAATATGCAAAAGGGGAATTGGCTGTTCAACATTGTCCCTAGGTGTAAATAAACGAATGTCAGTGAGTATTACCCACCAATACATTGCTACCCTGTTCAGGGTGTGTTAATGTCTTCAGTCCAGTGTTTAGGATAAAATGTTTGGTGAGGATAAATAAATATGTAAATAAATTGTGATATTTGAATATCTTAAAGTGCATTTGACAAACCATTAATATCTATAATGCTTTTACACACACACACACACACACACACACACACACACACACACACACACACACACACACACACAATTGCATTAAAGTGATATGAGACAACATCTATTGAATCATAGTGCTTTTAAGTCTGAACCTATCAACAGCTAAACAAAGTGTGGATTGCGGACACAACACACTATAAAAAATCTTAAAGTATTGGTGTGAATTAAATAAATAAGAGATGTTCGAGATGTAGAAAGTAGAATATACAGGCTGTTAAATACTGTGCATTATTAAAGCTGCAGTGTGAAGATCTGAGTGAACAAGCTGTCACCATTTTTTTATACAGTTCTTGAAGAATAAGTACTGTTTTACTGAATAATACAATAACCTGAAGTTTTTTGGTACAGTATACAAAACCCACTGTTTTGGGATGCACACAATGCAAAAATTGAAGACTCTAATTTAGCACACTATTTAGTAAATAGGATGGTATTTTGAACACTCGCAGCAGCAACCCTTTTTTCCCACCTTTATGAGTTCTACTACTAGTGCTACAAATAATAATAATCATTTGCTCTAAAATCTCTCTGCCTGATTTGAACATTTTTCACCTTACACTACATATATAAATAATTTTTTTGACAATTAGGTAGCAGTAATTTTTAATGAAAGGGAAACCTCTTAAAAAATATCAGACACATCAGACACCAAAAAGTATCTACAATTCTGAAAAAGTGCCTAAAAATGTTAGGCACTTTTAATAAATGTTATTTATAATCTTTTTAAATAATTCATTTTTTGAATAAATATTACTCAATATGAATAAACAAGTTGATACTCTCTTTGTGTTCCAGCCCCCCAGTCAGAGGCTATATCGGTGTATACAGGCTGGGAGGCACATGGTCTGGCAGGTTCGGACATCAGGCTGTCCTGCTCTTTCTTCTCATGGCGATTTACCTCTGATGATGTTACCTTTTCCTGGAACTACAGACCAGATGGGGCCAAAGACAGCATTGCAGTATGTTACACATGCACAAACATAAACAATATCCAAGTTCATATATCAGATTGCATTTCATCTTAAGAGGCACACATTTAACCTGTACAGCATTTCTGTACATGCAGAGTCTAACTGACTAAAATGACTAAACGAATGATCATTTTCTGTTAAAAGTTATGTAGTTTTTAGTAATTTTGTAGTAATTTTGGGGTAAGAACTAATGTTCTCTATTGGCCACTAGATAACATTACAAACTAAAGGCCACTAATAGAAAAGTTAAAGAAAAAATATTGATGTGTGAATAGTGATGAATAATGATGTGAAGTTATGGAAAATGAACATCATGCCTATGTGAATTGACTAGGATAAAAACTTTCTGACCATCCCTACACTATGTTTTACAACATTTATTCAATCACCCAAGACTGTTTTGCATTGTCAGCATTTTTATTGATTTTTAATTGATTACCCTGTTGTAAACACTGCTAAGGTGCTACTTGCTTTGGCTTAGCAGGCAGAAAACACACCAGACTGGTCACTAGTCCACCACAGGGCAGACACGCACATTCACACACACATTTAGTAACTCCATGTGGACAAAGGGAAAACATGCAAACTCTACACCAGGGGTCTCAAACTCAATTTATCTGGGGGCCGCTGGAGGTAGAGTCTAGGAGCAGCTTGGCCGCATCAAGTATTCCACAAAAAAGGGTTTCAGGTATTCCAAACAAAAGTACAACTGATCCAAACTTCTCAATCTTTATTAATAACAGTTCAGAACATGAACAATTCTTCAGAACATAGGCTTCTTTTACCTACTCTTTGCTGCCAGAACCTAAAGATCCAGCTCCCTTCAAAGATCCATTATTCCCAGAATTGTCTTACATCTTGAAGGTTTTCTTTGGGTCATTTAGTGAAAGTCACAACACCTGTAACAATGACTTGTTTTGAGTTATGAGATCTGCAGTAGGATGTTGTTTGGTATTTGTTGGTGATGAAAAGAAGGCTGCTCTATAGAATCCACAATTAATGCCAACTTCAGTGGTTATACAGTTTGAAAATTTTTTATGGGATGGTCTGTACTAAAATAACACATTACATTCCTAAATGCTTTAAATGTTCTATCAACATGTTTTTTCTATCATATTTCAATTAAAAACAACTATTGTGAGATTTATATCCACTTGTCCTGTTTGCATTACACAGGAGAGACCCCCCCTGCTGTTAAGAATTTTTTTTTACTAACACAAGTAACAAAGTAACGTTTACTCTGAGTACGTTTTAAATTAGTTACTTTTTTACTTGAGTAGGTTTTTAGACTAGTAATTTTACTCGTATTTCAGTAAAAATTATTTAAAGTAGTAGTACTTTTACTTGAGTACAATATTTTAGTACTCTTTCCACCTCTGCCCAATACCTGAGTGTTTGGGATATTATTCAGAAAGCCCTTTCTATATATTCTGAGAGGAATTTTAAAATTTTATCATTGTTCATAGCTTTTTTGAGTACTTCGTTTTTCTTATCATTATTAAATTTATCTCTCAGGTGTTTATACATTTCACATTCATAAATAAAGTGATCTAGATTTTATTCTTTTTGTTTACATCCTACACATCCTTCTGCTCTACCAAATCTCTCTGCCACTGAGCTAACTCTGGTGTCCATGTTAATTCACCTCTCTTAATTCTTAATATCAAGTGCATTGTCTGTTTTATATATTTTAAATTCTTGCTCTTTTTGATTAAATTGTTCTTGGTAAATTTGTTTTCTTTTGCGATCGCACCTTTCTGTCCTCTGTATCTTGCACTGGCTGACAGGATATATTTTCCTTCCACTTGGTGTCGCTCTGAATCACGTTTCAGCCAAGTGACGTTGCTAATACGTTGCTAAGTGAAAAAATAATGAGTTGCGCAACGACTCGGCAAAATAGGTGCGTGTGAGAAAACCGCGTGGGCCGCACTAACAATGAACTTTGACGTTAAGTTGGGGGCCACAAAATATCGGCCTGCGGGCCGCGAGTTTGAGACCCCTGCTCTACACAGAAAGAACCCTGGTCGCCCAGCTGGGGAATTAAACCTAGGCCCTACACCACTAAGTTAAATTCTCCAATTAAGTAAAATGTAATTTTATATATATATACACATTTATATCCCTTTTTAATTTTATTCCTTAGGTTTTACATAGCTCACATAGTACTTAATGGTTCACACTTTGTCTTTAAATGTTATAATCGTCCAATTTTTTGCAAGGGTGTTTAGAAAGTGCTGTGCAAGCTCATTAAGTTATTACACAATCTAATGTGATATACACTTAGCACAGTTGATTGCATACAGCTATTGTATAATATAAACTTGTTAAGGCATAAACAGTGGGAAATTTCCCTGTCAAATTTCTCATCACGATTCAGAAAGACCATGCACCACAAAGCAATAACCTAAAACAAACAATGTCTGATATGTCAAAAAGTACAGTCATGTTTTAGATTTGACTTAGGTGAGAGAAAGTAGAAACAAGGTATAAGGTATAGGCTAAAGGTGTGTTAAGGTATCAACTTATTAGAGTTGCAATACAAAAAAAAAAAATATTAACTCACATGGTCATATGCCAACCCCAAGCTTGATTCAGTCCTCTCAAATAGCCTTTATTTGTTTACCTTTTCACTGTAAAAACCCAGCCTCTAGTGCCATATTACTTTTTTCGCTGCTTGACAAGCCCAGATGTGGTTTTGATATTAATTTGTTTTGTTTAGCAAAAATGGTATATATTTACCCCATTACTAAAATATAAATAATAATATGAACATAATATTATTTATTCGTGGATGTTTCTGGTTAGATTTGCTACACCACAGTACTTTCACTCAACTTGAAAAATTTTTATTTGATTATTAATTATCAAGTCAGTTAAAGCTATTTATGATTTAAATATTGATTTGAGCATATGGAATCCTGGACAAAAGTAAAAGTATGGAAAAAACCAGTTGCTGATTAAGTGTTAGGTAAGGTAATGGAATTCTGTGATCTTTAAAACATGGGCTCAGAATATTCATTTTTGGTGAGCTTACTTATTATGTGATGTTAATACTGTATAATCTGATGGTTAATTATGTCTGAACTGGTTGTGTCGTCAGATTTTCCATTACACAAATCAAGTTCCCTATGTGGACAATAAGGGACCATTCCGAGATCGTCTAGAATTTGTGGGCAACCCTGCCCGCCGTGATGGATCTATCCTAATCCGAAATCTGGACTACAGCGACAACGGGACCTTCACCTGTGATGCCAAGAACCCTCCAGACATAGTGGGCATACCTTCCAGTGTACGACTTCTAGTATTTGAGAAAAGTACGATATCATGCTGAGCATCATGTTGCTATTTCTGCAATCCACTCTTTTCACCAAGTAACTAAGGAACACTGCTAAGTATTACTAACTAAAAATGTTTTCCTCCCTTTACTTTCAGTTCCGATTCAGGCTGGTGTGATCACAGGAGCAATTATAGGTGTGGTTCTGGGTTTGCTGATCCTTGTGGTGGCTATTTACTATTTGATGCGTTTCCTGGTGGCCAAACGTGTCTTCAGCCTGAGTGTGAGGTCAGTCTGGGAGCATCTGCTGCCACAAGCACGTCCTGAACCTTTGCCTGGCATTGACACACATACGCACATACACACAAGCACCCTTACAAAAACCGTACCCAAGTCCCCTCAAGCTGTAGATAAATGTAGCATACACACAAATACATTTAGCAAGACTGAAGCTTCTCCCTTCTCTAGCCATGGCAATCAAGCACATGTCTTTGCCAAGGCCTGAGCCCCTGCTCAATTTTACCAGTGTGGTTAAAATAAAGCATTAAACACAGTTCACTCCTAATATTGTGTTTGTATTTTCTTCTCAGCAAACATGGTAAGAAAGGCAAAGGGAAAGAAGGATCGCAGCAAAAACAGGCAAGTGCTAACCTGCTACCAACACACACCCACAATACACAGAATCCACACAGATCCTACACACACCAACACATACCAAAAATCTGAACTGCTTTGGCTTCTACATAAACTCCTCTTCTGTTCTTCTCCTCACTTACTTTGTCAATAATCTAATTGAGACATTTATTTAAAGGCTTAAAACTTGAATGCATGACCCAATTAAAAATATGCTACTCATATCAAAACGTGGCACTGTAGGCAACTCTGACCTATTAAAAAGAATTCATGGCTACTGGTTGAATTAAGTTCTTTCCAGCAAAACACAGACCCCATTTACATCCATTTGTTTCATTAATTTATAGCACACCTATAAATAGACATGCAAATATAAAAGACTTGCTGTGTACTACAAAGTGTGGTAGAATAAAAACAATAGCAGTAGTGATGTACTAACGTGTTTTCTAGCATGAGCTTGATTTATGTTGGTTAAGTAAAGACATTAAATTAAATTTGAAAAATAGATGTAACCCAAATGTAATGTCTGTTTAAAACAATGTTTAAAATTCAGAACATATGGCCCATTTCCCTACTCCCTACAAGTGTGACCAAGCAAGCAATTGAAAGTTAATGGTCCAACTGCAGCAGCCTGGCAGTGGTGGTAACCCTCCAAATACTAGTCCAGCACTGCGGACTTACCACTGTCTATATATACCACAAACTTTTGATAATATGATCATTCATCCTTATAATATTTGGTACAGAATTGGAAATACAGAAAAGAAAAGGTGATTTGCATATTACACACATTTGACTACCTGTGTAAATGCATAAAATGCAAACAGGTGTAAATGTTGTTTGAATGTCGGCTCAGATAGCTGCATAGCTCCTGCATAACTACTCTGAAGCAGATTTCTTCTTAAACTAGGCAAAAATAAAATTAAATGTCAAAAAAAGAATAAATATGTATGTGTCAGGAAATTAGTATTTTTGAAATGGCAGATTTTTAGGGCTTATTTTTTTACATCTGGCCCTACCTCCAAATCTAAGGCAGCAGGTAAAGCTAAAGGTCTCATTTGTAAGAAACGTCTACCTCAATATTTACACTCCTTCATTAATGCCAGCTATAGACTAACTACCACACTGAAAAAAAAACATGTCAAATGTGTAAAAAAATTTAAATAGTTTATTAATATGGTTAAATAGTTTAAATAGATAGAACACTAGGGTAACTTGGCACAATAAACATGATAACCATATTTAACGATTGGGTCAGGTACTACCACATATTTAATATGGTATTTTATGGTAACTATGGTTGTTAAACTCATAATCATGAAATTATCATGATTTTACTATGGTACATATTTTTTAAGAAAGTGTTCAGCTGCTTGAAATATTTGTTGTTTTAATCAAATTTTTAATTATATTTTACATTTTTTTCTAGTTGATATATAAAATATGCACTATGCCAAATCAGAAGAACTTATATAAATAGTGGAGCCATACATAACCAAAGTTGGTGAATTTTAAGTTTGATAACTACAGTTAATGATTAATTTATTACTTTAAAACCCCTTTGGGTAAAGAAAAAAACACCTTATGTTATTTATTTATTTAGCTATTACAAACTTGTATTTACTGAGCATCCATCTGAAATATATAACAGATACAGGTAATTTTCTATTTTTTCAGTTATGTAATATTGTCTTAAGCTGGCATTTATATGGAATCCAACATACCAACACAGGTTTATTACCACAATTCCTGTGTCCCCCTACTGTCTGTCTCTATCTTTTCATTTTCACCTCTCCATGTCTACATCCCCTGCTTTATTTCATTCTCTTATTTATGTCTCTATTGGGTGTCCAAATTTCTTTTTCTTTTTCCTTTTTCCGCAGGTGCATATAAAATTGCTCTTGCAGATGAAGAATGTCATTTATTGCTTGTTTTAAATTATAGCAGTAAAATCATACACAATCAAAACACTACCTCTATTATGGTGCAGTTCTTCAAAGAAATTTTAAATTGTTATTTGTCTTTGTCTACTGTCTACTGATCTATCAATCTGTCTACACTGTATGACCAAAAGTATGTGAACACTTCTTCTAATTATTGAGTTCAGGAGTGTCAGCCACACCCACTGCTAAAAGATAACAGTACAAAAAAATTTATATAAAATAATAATATGCTTGCAGCCTTATGCCAATAGTTTGGAAAAGGTACTGTGTCCCTGTTCACAAAGCAAAGTATATAATGAGTTTGGTGTAGAGGTACTACAATAACCAGCACAAATATCTACACCTTTACCCCACTGAACACCTGTTGAAGTAATTGGAATATTGATTATGAGCTACAAATTACAAATGCTCTTTTAAAGATTTGGGCAGAAATTCTCACAAATTCACTACAAAATCTTATGAAAAGCTCATACAAAATAGTAGATACTGTTGTAGCTATATAGTCAGGTGTCCACATACTTTAGATCTATCTATCTATCTATCTATCTATCTATCTATCTATCTATCTATCTATCTATCTATCTATCTATCTATCTATCTATCTATCTATCTATCTATCTATCTATCTATCTATCTATCTATCTATCTATCTCTTTGTATGTTCATGTGTTGCCTCCTGTCACTTTCCATCTTTCATCTGTCATTTCTTTCTCTCTTTCTCTCTCTCTCTCTGCTGAAGTCTACTTTATCAGATTAATTGTGAAATCAGACAAATAGGCAAGGGTTTATGCTATTAATAGCTGGAATTATATCTTTGTGTAGGATTTAGGATCTTCAAAAAACTTAAACCAATGATTCAATAATGAATAAAGACCATTAATTAAACCAGTTTCATTGTATTTAGTGACACTAAACTTAGGAGAGCCTTAAACATATTTGATCAAATCACTGAATAATACTAATGGGTCTAGAAAAGCATATGAAAAAAAAGAAAGTGCCTCAAAAAGTTGTGCCTCTGTTTTAGCAAATAAGTACTGTAGATGGTAGATGTCTTAAATACATTAGAATGCTTACTATGTGCAGATGTCAAATGAAATCCTCATAGCATCATATTACCCCAAATTTATAATTACAAATACAACCCCAAATCAGAAAAAGTTGGGACAGTATGGAAAATGCAAATAAAAACATCATTTTATTTGTTAATATACATTCATCCCTGCATCTCGGGCCTGAAATACATCCCAAAAAAGTTGGAACAGGGGCAATTTAGGGCTAGTAATAACCCCTTAAATGCTAAATAATTATGTGATTTCAAACAGGTGAACAGCAACTTATTGTAATCATGAACAAAAACAGTATACATGAATCACTGAGTCTTTGAGGAGCAATGATGGGCAGAAAGTCTCCAGTTTGTCATTAAAATGCATGAGCAAATTATTAAAGTATTTAATATGTTTCCCAAAAAAGGATAGGAAGGAATTTGCATATTTCTCCCTCTACAGTGCATATAGCCATTAAATTTTTTAAGATATTTGAAGATACTTAGTGCAAAAAGGGCAAAGGCACAAGTCTCAACTGAAAACTAGTGATCTCTGATCCATCAGACGGCACTGCATTAAAAAATGTCCTTCACCAATAGCTGATATAACCACATGGCCACAGGATTCCTAAGGCAAACCTTTGTCAAGTGCTACAATACAGAGTTACATTCACAAATGCCTCTTAAAACTTTACTATGCAAAAAGAAGCCTGTTAACCATGTCCAGAAGTGGTGTTGAGTTTTCTGGGCTCTGAGGTATCTGGGAGGGATCATCACACAGTGACAATGTTTATCAGGGTCAGATAAATCAGTATTTCAGATCTTCTTTTGGAAGAAATAGAGACTGTGTTCTTTGGACCAGTCCAAAAGCTAGAGTCTGTCAGAATAAGAGGTTGTATCAGTGTTTGCAGTTAGAATTGGACACCAAGAAACATCTGAAACACTTCATTGCTTGGTATCCTCGGTGAAAAAACATTGTTGTAGAAGGAATGCCAACATTACATTTTTTTTTTTGCATTTTCTATACTGCCCCATCTTTCTCTGATTTGGGGTTGTAGTTTTTAAACAGGTGATTTTAAACCATTACAAAACTTTATATAAAATAAAACATTTTAATATTTACATTTGAATATAAGGGCCAGAAAATTCTCTTCATCCTTAAAAAACATCTAGTTTTCTGCACAAATGTTCATGTGCCCTATTATTCAACCTCCAGCCTCAGTACTTGGTGGAACATCCTATTGCCTTATAACCTCTAAAAAGTAATTTTTAGGTAACAAGCTTCTGACATATTTTGGTGGAATATTCGCACATTCCTCTTGTGCAAAGCTTTTAGCTTATTGAAGTTTTTAGAGAAGATGAATATGCAACATGAAGAAGTTTTTTTTTGGCTGTCCCATGAAATTGTTGGTCATAGGTAGAGACAAGTGACGGGATTTCAGTCAGGATTTTCAATTAAATTATTTTAAGCAATTTGTTTTAAATCACATGTTATGTAAATATACCGCAATAAGCTAAATCTCTGGACAATTAAATGCTAATTTACCAGCTCACTTGGTTTTTTCACTTTGGTTGGTAAACTTAAAAAGTGATGTCACAGAGAAAAAGGCACAGCAGGCAGTGTTGCCTTTCATCTCCAGAAGCCTAGAGGATAATATACAATAAGTCCAAAGCAGTAAGGCATTACATTTTAAGCAAAATTGTAACTGTTTTAAATCCTCCTTCTCATCATGATTATCATGTAGTACTGGAAGTATTGCCAGTACTAGTAGTGGTTGTGATATTGTGTAATACTGTATATACATTTATAAAATCGCTAGTTAGTTGCCAGTTAGCTTGCTAAGGTAACTCGTCAGTCAATAATGATTTACAAGATAGCTAATCATAACATAGCTAATCAAAACATTAATTATTTTTTGAAGTTGTATGCGACAAAATTAAATTGTATGGGCTAAATCTAAGCTGTAGAAGTTTAATTGTTTTCACCCCCATTCCGCCCCTACCCGCCTTAGATTATGCACTTTAAAGTACTTTTTTATTACACATGGTATAGACTTCTAAAGGGGTTAGGGCATAGACATGATCACTTCATAAAGGACCACACCCTGAGCCAGCTCGACCAAACTGCCAGTTATTAGATTATAGTAATTACTAATTAAATTACTAATTACTAAATTACGCATGCTACACAGTCAGACAGATTAGGGCCAGCACAACTGGTGATAAATTAATTGGTTCTTACTTGTGTGTTTCTTTTACTTTTTATAAAAACAAAAAAAACAAATGAAAATAAACAGTTTAAAATTTCAGTAACTAACAAAGTTAAATAAGCTGTTTGCTTTTGTAAATGAAGTGTAGTGAAGTAAAAGGTCAAACTGGCACAGTTTTTTTTACTTAAATACTTTTCTGTATGCCTTTAATTTAAGACAACTTTAAAAAAAAATTATATTTTTTGAAGTTCAGATGTATTTTAATAGTAAGGGTAAAATGGTACTGTTAACATAACCAGAGCCGCTATGTTCTTGAGGGTGTAGGTGCTGTGTTGTCATGCTGCCACTCTCTCTCGGACTGACTGATGGCTTCCTGTTTTGTCCTCCCTTCCAGAAACCGATAGTTCCCCCTGTTCACCTCTCCTTCTAGAGGCTTGTTCTTGTCTTCTTTCCCTTTGACCTCTTTCTTCATCTTATTTCCAGCAGCTTCTTTCTTCTCCTTTTCTATTTCTGTTAATCGTCACATCTTGCATCATTTAACATCACACTTTCTCTCTCATTCTCCTTTGCTCTACCTACCTCTCTCCTGCTCTCTCATCTTTTTCTTTCTCCCTCACTCCTGCCATAGTGACTCTATCCTCCCCTCCCCACGCTCCCCTCTTTTCCCCCAGGTTTCGGTTGTGGTGGATCCGGCCAAGCAGAAGGCGCAAGTGTCTGAGAAGAAGAAGCAGGAGTCACGCAGAGAAAAAAAATAGGGATTAGAGAGCAGAGAGCTAAAGCTCCAGGCCCAGGTGCCTGGAGAAGGCAGGAAAGACAGGAAGGACAGGGTCCTTATGACCATTGAGCTTGAGCTTATTAAACAAGAGCAGACCAGAAAAGGAGAAAAAGAGAAGTCAAAACACAGCCCTGCTGCTCTTCTCTCTACTCTCCTTGAGCTCTCGCGCAAAATTACTCTGCGCTAAGCAAGCAGGGTGTACAAGGAGGGTGTGGAGGAGAGAAGGCCTTAAAAATAAGGAGGAAGAGGAGGAGAAGGAGGAGTAGTCCCAAGTCTATCATATACAGTTTTAGTCTAGATCTGGGAAACAACATGCATGAACCATCAAACACCCTTTAAACCACTCATTTGAAATGACAAGTTACATAAACCCATTTAGCATCAAAAATTAAGCAGCCTAAACAGTACTGGCTGTTGTGATAAATATAAGGCAAAAGCTCCACCCAACAACATAGTACAAAACATCCGTAAAAGTCCTTTTCAGGTGGGATTTGTTTTAACATGAGAACCTGTGGTTGTTCCATTTTTTCCAGGTGCCACTTGATGGTTTATTTATCTTAGAGTGGCCACATCTGTGTTTTTATCCTGCCTCCCCAAAGCAAATTACCCAGTATTGTTGGTAGGCTGATAATGTGTTGCATCTCACACTGAAAAACAACATTTTGACCACTGCTTTTAGGAAACACGGTTTGCTAAACATGCTCATTCCTAGCTATTTTCACTGGTGTCTCACATTTAAAAAGATAAATTACAGGCACCAGCCTGAGATAGTTCTTCATTTAATTCTAGGTACAAATAACTAATTCCACCCAAACAGGGCCATATACATTTTAATTTTTATGAGATGAGTTTCTTATGAGTAATGTATGTACATTACTCATAGGAAACTCATCTCATAAAAATTAGGCTGAAAAAATATTATATTAAAAACATGAAATGAGAAATCCCATCTGAATTGGGCTATGGGCTACACACACACACACACACACGTGCACAGAAATTATTAAATTGTCTTAATAAATTACTCACTTCTGTTGTTCTATAAAGCTGATTTTTACTATTTTTCTGCCTTTTTGTCTGTCTTGAATTTCTGCATTAACTATCTGTTTTTTCTCTTTCTCTTCTCCCCACCCTCTATTTTATTCCTCATTCTTGTTTTCCCATAAACGTTTGCTATTTGCTTTTTTACTCCTAATTTTTAATTTTTTTTAAATGTTTAAATGTTTTTTTGCTTATCAAAAAATCATTGACTTTTTGTAATCAACTAATTCTGTGTAGGCTGGCCCCTCAAAGTAACCCACTTTTTTCAAAAAACCCAAAAATTTTCTTCAAAATACAAACAAAAAAGCAAAAAAGCAAAAAGAAAACCCCAGCCACAGATGTTCTGATTTTACAGTTAAATCCAGATAGGAAAAATTTATAACAATTAGTGAAATTGTAAAATTTGTAAGGCTAACACATCCACCATGTTTCGTTGCGCACATTTCAGAGTCTAGAGCAGTGTTCTTCATTGTGAACCTATATGTAAAATGTCTGACTTGAGCTGGCCTCTGGTATGCCAGCAATGGTTGCCAAACAAAAAAGCATTTAACATATCATTAGAAAAGTGCAATGTTTATGCTTGATGTTACCATAGCCACCTGCGGCTTGTAGTCCAAAAGAACATAATTGGCTCTGCTCTTCAGGTGAATTGATAGGCATGTCTTTATTACTAATTGCAAATTACTAAATCAGCTTTTCAGGGTGAAAATTTTTAGTTGTAAGCTAGAGGCCAGCTAGCTAGTTTACACAGTAAGAAGTTTGCAAAATTAGCATGCTTTGTTTGACTGCTAGGAAAAACTACAAGCATAATACATCTGATCCTGTTTTTTAAATTAAAATCCATACGTATAAAAGTGTTCATTGAATACCTTCTAAATACATGGCAAGAAAGAAAATTAATGCTGATTTGTGACACATGTATCCACTCTTATATTAACTTATAAGATGTTTTAAATTGGATTTAATTAATCCATTAATAGCCATATACTGTGTACAAACAAAAGTCTTCTGTCAACCAGAGTCAACCCTTCTGGTCAAGATTGGCACAAACTTTCCATCTTTCCACCAGAAAGGTCCCCAAAAAGGTACAATTAGTTGCTTGCCATTATTTCACTTTTTGCATAAACCACCTCCATTCTGGCCTCAACTTTTTAAAATATGGACCGTACACACCTTTTATATGTATATAATCCAGTGTTATAAGTGAAGAACAATGCTCTAGAGAAGTCCCCATCTCCCATTTTAATACATCCATCCACACTCTTGGAAGCCATTATTTTTGGCTCAGCTAGAGTATAACTTAGCATACAGCTACTGCACCTGTGATTTTGTGACTGGTTTGTGCTTGTATGTGTCTGTTGCTCTGCCTGCAGTGACTGAAACCCTCAGAATGACGTTGATACTACAAGTAGAGCTCATAAACATGCAAATGTACATACACACATAAATACATACCATATATGCTTCCTGGACAAAAATGTGGCATTTACTTCTAAACCTAAGCCTTTGTGTGCCTTAATAAAAGCAGCAATCCTGTTAGGTAAGGATTTCATCAGCATAAATGTTCATGTTCAAATGCCATCAAGTCAATTTCAACGCCTAGCAATCATCTGGGTAGTGTTTCTTGTCTTCTGGTTGGGATTTTACTCTCTGCAAAATAAACCCCACAATTTTTTAGATGGTTTAAGGTTCTGGCTAGTCAAAGTGTCTCAGGGTTTTTTATTTAGTTTGGTGAACAAGTCACAAACAGATTTGGCTCTATTCATACTGAGATTGCCATTCTAAAGTGATAATATTGCATTTTGCATGGGCATAAACCACAAAGAGCAACTAGTTCACACCTGGAGAAAAACCAAAATCCAACTCTGTTGCTCTCACAGAACATTAATAGCCCTCTTCTGCTTGCACTTATCTTGGACAAAGTCAACAGGCTTCAGAAGATCAGTTGTATTGCAGTTGTTTCATATAAAGGTATTAACAAAGGTCTCTAGACAGTTAAGAACATGCAATTTCTACCACTGAGTGGTATCTTGTAACTGTAAGTCCTGCCTTGTTTGAAATGTATTCTTAGACACTGCATATGAAATTTGGCAACAAGGCCTGGCATTGAACAATGAATTCCTACCTAATGTGTCCCTGTCTGGATTGTTGTTGACCTTTGTTTATAGAACTGCTGAACAGCCTGTTGTCAGACACTGGGAAATTAACTGACTTTTTTCACTTTTGTCTTTTTGCCATAGCAAACATCCTTCACTATATTCCACAACATATTTTCAATTTAATAGTGCACTTTATAATAATAATAATAATAATACATTTTATTTATATAGCGCTTTTCAAGATACTCAAAGACGCATTAGAAAACACTTATGAGTTTGCCAACAAACATACTGTTACCAACATTTTGACAGTAAATAGTAAAACTTTTGTTGGATGCAACCCATTTTTGTCCAGAGAGCCTAATGTCATGGTGTGCTATATGATACCCAGAAGTATCAAATGTACAGTTTTTAAGAAAAGGCAGAATTTCCAGCCCTCCTCTTTCTATTCTCTTTCTTTTTTTGTTTGTCCTAAGGTAGGTTTCCTTTTCTCTCCACACATTAAGACATTAATCACATCATGCTAGCCTATCATGTTTTACAGCCATTCCTCCTCCTTGTACAAATTCCTTCATTCCTCCACTCCACACCAATCCTTCATCCATCTCTTGCCCCTGTTGATTTGATCAATGAGCCGTTTACTCCTGCAACCTCCTGCCCACAACAAGGAAACTTGTTTGGCTTTACGATGACACCAAAGCCAAAATTCTATGGCTGCCTAGCTCTCTGCTGACTGCGAAAGAAACTTTATTATCTTTGTGTACGTATGTTAAGTTCAATGATATGTCTATAACCACTTAAAAGAAACACAAAAGCAACAGTGAAAAATTGCCCATGTCTATGTATTTAGATAATGCTAGGTGGATAATAGTTCACTGGACTTTGTGTGGGAAGCAGAAGTGTATTTAATATTAAAATTATACATTATATATTCATTTTGTTTTGACTGACATGGGTTGATTCATATGATGTTTTCTTTGTCGGGGTGTTAGCATGGTTGGCTCCTGAAAGTATGGTTAGAAAGCAAGCAAGGCAAGATAATATTAATTTGGCAAATGTGTATATCCTAACCTAAGACAAGAAAATTGACAAAATTCATACTGAAGTAAAGGGTCAAGACAAAGTCCATTAAACACCACAATCACGCAGGATATACATTTTTACCAAGTCTTGGTCTCCACAAATATGCTCTGATTTGAAAAGTTGTAGAGCTATCTTTAGTGCACTAGAATTGTAAGATGTATTTAGAAATGTCATTTTGCTTTAGCCAAAGGTCTGATGCTTTTCACGCCCCCCTCAATGGATATGGATCAGCCACATGCTTCATGCATTAAACCTGCATTATAATATACAACATTTTCCATCATGGATGTATCATGTACTTGTATGTACTGCTATGGATTTTCTAATAACCTGTCTTATTTCATAAGATGTTATTTACAGTTTCTAATTCTTTTAATTTTTATTTTAGTCATAACCAAACTAGGATAATAGTTTTTCTGTTATGTAAAATGTGTTGTAAAAAGGAAATAAAGCTTCACTCAGAAGTGATATGTATAGTTTGTTTCCTTTGTTCTTGTACTGTGGTCTAAGTATCACTAATGGACGTAAACACTCCATGGTGGTATGTCAGATGACCTTGGAAAAATTGCTGTGGAACTAAAATAAAATAATTTGAAATCTATGTCAACGTTTATAAAATCTGTAATTGACATATTTTCCCAGAATGATAACATGTTTCATGTTTAATAAAAATTGTGTATGCTAATAAGCCCCTCTGCTTTAGTACAATAATATATTAAGTACATCGTTTTCCATTATTAAACTTTTATCACACAAATAATAAATAAAGAAATGGAAGAGTAACGCTTGTTCTAGCCAGACAGAAGAGGATAGTACATTGCAACACATTTAACATCAAAATATAAATCTTGGCAAAGACATTCTTGTTAGTGTTGGCAAGTATCAAACTTTAGATACAAGATTTTACAATGCAACTGACCTAAGTTTGGACTTTTTACTTAGATCAGAGTGGATGGGAAGGATCAAGATTACTATGTGTGTGTGTGTGTGTGTGTGTGTGTGTGTGTGTATGTGTGTGTGTGTTATGTGTATGTGCATATAAGATTACTTGTAGGTGGACTTTTGGTATGATCATGGTTGGTACATGGTCTAAAAAGTTTCAGAGGCCCTGTAATAAACTAATCAGTGTGTCTGGAAGTGTCTAGAATTTGGGTTTGTTGCTCTGCTCTGTGAATAAAGACAACTTCAAGTCACTTTGGAACTGAATGCAATTTAAATATAATATTTATGTAGTCCAATGAAATAACTAAAAGGGCCAGAAAACATTTCTACATTATTACCCTTTACAATAACCTTTACAGATCATAAATGACCTGAATACATGAATTTTTCTAAGTTGGTAATTTTAAAACACCCAATGTTTTTGGCCGTAATGATATTTCTGTGCACTGATCCCTTAATAACTGCTTACAGAAAGTTTAACCTTGTTTAAAAAATATTCTTAGACACTAAAAATGATGGAGATGGTTGTAATATAATGCAAGTGAATATATCCATTTTAGCTTTAAACACAATGTTTTTTTGCTTCAAGCTAATTTTAAATTAAAAAACTATAACAATACAATAAAAAACAAAAACAGTAACATTGATAGGTAAAAATATATTCAGACATGATATTTAAAAAAAATTATGTAAACCTTACAAGTTCTAGATATTAATGCTGTAAGTAAAAAAATAAACTGCTGTTATGCAGATTGAACTAGGTTTAATTAACTAGGTAGGTTTTAAAATGATGGTAAACAAGTGTTATGATGTTTCCAAGGACAAAATGATTAAACGCTTTTTCATTTCATTTTAATTTCATCAGCCCTTTTATATTTGTCAGGGTGGTGGTGGGTCCGGTTTTACTTCACTATTTACTATACAGTAATACTTGGACTGGGCGCCAATCAATTGCAGGGCTTCGGCCATCTCTTCTTCCTCAGATATAGCCAATTATGTCTATGTAGACGTCTGGTCAACCGATAGCAGTGGGCTAACGTAATAGAGACTGTGCCACCTGAACGCCTGTGATTAAAGACCTGAATAAATTTAAGCATTTATCTTAAATATTTCAGCATCATATAAATAACTTATTTTTTTAAATAGGAGGAAGCATCTGTATGGTCTAGGCAATGTCCTAAAACATATAAAGAATTTTAAAATTGTGAGTACTTGAACAGGGATCTTAGGGTATCAGAGGGACCTTATTCAATCAGAGGGACTTTAGGGAATTAAAGTGGCACAGTGATAAAACACTCTAGCCCACCACTGCTGACATTTCAAGCTGTCTGTTTTAAATCTTAGCTCTGCTGTCAGCAGGCTGGGTGTCTACACAGACCGAATTGGCTATATCTGAAGGATGGTAGGTTAAAGGGGGTGCAGTTGCAGCCTGGTCGATGGCACGTAAACAAAGATGGGGAATAATAGAGATCAGTGTGTGACTACGTGATAATGATCTTTGTGTGATCCCACCAAAAACTTCCTAAATAAATCAAACATTATAATCATCGTAACATTAGCTACCTTTTTGAATACCCTTTCTTTTTTGTTTACCATATGGATTGTCCTAAAAACAACAAAAATTAAACCTTAATGAATCATGTCAGCAGCATATCCTTTTATGATCTTGGCCTGAATGCAGATGCACCCCTTGCACACCCCTTTTAATAAAAACAGACATTCTATTGTTTCAAACTGCATGTGATTTATAGTCATGTGAAGAAAATAGCTAACTAATTCTTGAGTAGTAATGATGTGTATATCAATATTTAAACTTTTAAACAATATCTATAGATGAAAGTAAAATTTATTTAACATAAAACCTTTTTCCTACGAAGGAGAGGTTTTTTCAATCCTCCATGCAGAATTATTTTAGCTGTGTAATGTTTGAGGTGTTTCTTGCATGCACAGCCTGTTTCCAATTACCTCATAGCATCTCAAAAGGATTAACATCCCATTTGACCTTGCCAACTGTCCTTTATTTTTTCTTTTGAGCTATTCCTCAGTAGATACATTTAGGTCATTATTATGTTGCATGGTCCATTTCCATTTCAGCTTCGGTTTTTGGACAAACGGTCTCACATTTTTCTGTAGCATTTTTTGATACTATAAAAAATTCATAGTGGAAACAATGATGGTGAGCATTCCATGCCCTGCTGCAGCAAAGTAGCCCCAAACCATGACATTTCCATTATTTTCCCATGTTGATATGAGGTTCTTGAGTAAATATTGTGTTTGGTTTGCGCCAAACATGTTTTCTATTAATGTGCCCAAATAATTCAAGTTTGGATCTATCTGTCCAAAGCAAAATTTTTGGTCTATTCCTGATGTTTTTTTTCTATTTGTTTTGAAAAGTCTGCTTGTACACTTCTTATAAAAATTAAACTTTTGCCATCTCCCTCTAATATTCAACGCATGTACAGTGTATCACAAAAGTGAGTACACCCCTCACATTTCTGCAGATATTTAAGTATAGCTTTTCATGGGACAACACTGACAAAATGACACTTTGACACAATGAAAAGTAGTCTGTGTGCTGCTTATATAACAGTGTAAATTTATTCTTTCCTCAAAATAACTCAATATACAGCCATTAATGTCTAAACCACCGGCAACAAAAGTGAGTACACCCCTAAGAGACTACACCCCTAAATGTCCAAATTGAGCACTGCTTGTCATTTTCCCTCCAAAATGTCATGTGATTTGTTAGTGTTACTAGGTCTCAGGTGTGCATAGGGAGCAGGTGTGTTCAATTTAGTAGTACAGCTCTCACACTCTCTCATACTGGTCACTGAAAGTTCCAACATGGCACCTCATGGCAAAGAACTCTCTGAGGATCTTAAAAGACGAATTGTTGAGCTACATGAAGATGGCCAAGGCTACAAGAAGATTGCCAACACCCTGAAACTGAGCTGCAGCACAGTGGCCAAGATCATCCAGCGTTTTAAAAGAGCAGGGTCCACTCAGAACAGACCTCGCGTTGGTCGTCCAAAGAAGCTGAGTGCACGTGCTCAGCGTCACATCCAACTGCTGTCTTTGAAAGATAGGCGCAGGAGTGCTGTCAGCATTGCTGCAGAGATTGAAAAGGTGGGGGGTCAGCCTGTCAGTGCTCAGACCATACGCCGCACACTACATCAAATTGGTCTGCATGGCTGTCACCCCAGAAGGAAGCCTCTTCTGAAGTCTCTACACAAGAAAGCCCGCAAACAGTTTGCTGAAGACGTCAACAAAGGACATGGATTACTGGAACCATGTCCTATGGTCTGATGAGACCAATATTAATTTGTTTGGTTCAGATGGTCTCAAGCATGTGTGGTGGCAATCAGGTGAGGAGTACAAAGATAAGTGTGTCATGCCTACAGTCAAGCATGGTGGTGGGAATGCCATGGTCTGGGGCTGCATGAGTGCAGCAGGTGTTGGGGAGTTACATTTCATTGAGGGACACATGAACTCCAATATGTACTGTGAAATACTGAAGCAGAGCATGATCCCCTCCCTCCGGAAACTGGGTCGCAGGGCAGTGTTCCAGCATGATAATGACCCCAAACACACCTCTAAGACGACCACTGCTTTATTGAAGAGGCTGAGGGTAAAGGTGATGGACTGGCCAAGCATGTCTCCAGACCTAAACCCAATAGAACATCTTTGGGGCATCCTCAAGCGGAAGGTGGAGGAGCGCAAAGTATCGAATATCCGCCAGCTCCGTGATGTCGTCATGGAGGAGTGGAAAAGCATTCCAGTGGCAACCTGTGAAGCTCTGGTAAACTCCATGCCCAGGAGAGTTAAGGCAGTTCTGGGAAATAATGGTGGCCACACAAAATATTGACACTTCAGGAACTTTCACTAAGGGGTGTACTCACTTTTGTTGCCGGTGGTTTAGACATTAATGGCTGTATATTGAGTTATTTTGAGGGAAGAATAAATTTACACTGTTATATAAGCTGCACACAGACTACTTTTCATTGTGTCAAAGTGTCATTTTGTCAGTGTTGTCCCATGAAAAGATATACTTAAATATCTGCAGAAATGTGAGGGGTGTACTCACTTTTGTGATACACTGTACTTTGACATCAGCTGTGGCAAGAACTACCTGACGGTCCTGAGATGACATTTTGGGATTGTTGGAAATGTTTTTATGCATTTTTTGGTCTGCTATTGGGCTGAACTTTCAAAGACAGCCTAACCTGGACATGTTGGTCATTGTTTAAATTTTCTGGAATGGCTGAGGCTGATTTTAAGGTTGTTTTAAATCCCTTCTTAGACTCATATGCATTACCAATTGTAATAAAGGCCTCTGAGAGGTTGCAGGACACAAGTGGAAAGACGTTAGAAAATAGAATAAAAATAAAAATAGATTTTTTTTTTTTTTTTTTTTTAGTTATAGTACCTTCATCTTTCACAGTTGTTAACATAAAGATCAAATATCACTATGTATGTACACTGTATGGCCAAAAGTGTTTAGACACCTGAACATGAGCTTGTTCAACATACCATTTCAAAAACAAAATGATAATACAATAGAGTGACCTCTTTGTGATCTTTTTAGCTATATCAACAATCACTTTTCTGAGAAGGTATCTTACGATAACTTAAAGTATATCTATGGGAATTTGTGCCCGTTTAGTCAAAAGAGCATCTGTATGGATTAGCACAGATGTTGGTTAGAAAAGCCTCAACTGATGCTCCAAGTTATTCCGAAGCTGTTTAGAGGGGCTGAGGTAATTGAAAGCATATAATTTTAATTTATATAATTAATGTGTTACATCTGTTAGCAATTTGTTGTGGCTAAAACACATTAATTCATAAATTAGACAAGATGGCCCAATATTGTTGTCTATATAGTGTTAAAAAAGACAAATGTATTTATGGAGTGTCCTAATTTTTGTCTGTGCAAAATGTCTGTAGATTGCTATTTATAGACTCATACCAATGAACTTTAAACTTTAAGCTTGGTATCTACACCGCCTGATCAGAAATTAGCTTAAGAAAATCTACAGCTGATTGGATTAACTTTAAAACAAACACTAACAGTCTTTTTCTTGTCAGTCATGTGATTTCACATGTATGATAATACACAACAGTTTTAATCAGAATAACAAACAAAGAAAGGCACAAAGGCAAAATCAAGCCATTTTAGTCTGAACTGTTTTAAAACCCCTTATAATTGATGGACTGTTGCTGAGCGGACAATATACTTTTATACAAAAGTATTTTAAAGGAGTAATTGTTAAAAGGTAAAGATATGTAAAGATATGTATCCATTGCAACTATCAATCTTTTTGGAATTCTATATTTTAATTTTATATTGTGAAAAATTTTGTGAACAAAACAACTGCCCTAGTATTTCATAATTACAAACATGTTAATGTTTAAATATTTTCTTTTACATAATGTGTCGCTAAATACATTTAGGACAGGATATACAAGGTTTTGTCCAATCCTGTAGATCTGAGTTTTCATTTCTCAAGTTTTTCAGTAAGAAATGCTTTCAGTTGACCAGTGCACACTTGCACATAAATCAGCAGTGGTCCCCTGGAAGTATAAACCACCAACTTTTACATCTTAGATCTTTGTTGTAAATGTTTTTCAAGAAAACATCAGTTACAGTGTGGAGAACTGGCATTTACATCACATACAGTACATACAAACCTTTTTGGCATGGGTGTTTCAGGACATGTTTAGCATTGTGGTTGGGCTTCAGGTTACCTTGTGGCAAAAGGGGAGAGGGCTTATGTGTGTGATCAAAGGGGGGTTGGAAGGTGGAAGTAGGAGGGCACAGTCCCAATAAGGTCACCACTGCCTTACACACATCTAGGAGAAAGAGATCTGTCCTTTAAATTTTCAGAGCATGGGGAAAGGGGTGAGTTTTGCTCCCTGCTATATCTACATTCAGTCTTTAATTCAGTTTCTTATGTATAAATGTCTTTACATTTTCATACTGTTTTAACATTAGGCACAGTAGTAATCAGTTTAGGATTTATACGACTATTAAGTATAAGCCAACATCAGACATGGTCAAACAATATATTCATATAATCAAATCAGTTTGTGACAAAAACTGTACATTATAATACACAAGTGAGGATTATTGCTGGAAAATGACAGCTTGTTACATTTTTTGGAAATTACTTGGGCTGGTGTAGCGTTAGCGTTACACCACTGTGGTGCCTATGGTCTTTAGGGCTGTAGCGCTGTAGGGGTGTTTTTACCTTTTATTTGATAATATGTTGGTTTTACACTTTCTCGACATAGTCCCTTTTTTCATGTTCTACTTTTCTCTTGCTCTCTCTCTATCTCTGTCTGCTCTCTCTATCTCTATTTGTCTCTTTCTCCTCCTCTCTTTTACACACACACACACACTGTGCTATGAGCAACAGAGTGGCAGGAACAGATGATTTCCATTAGTCTCTTCTCTAGCATGTGTGAAATGTCAGTGCTCAGCATTTCCTTTTTTGTCTTACACACTCACTTTCACTTTAAGACATATAAAATTAAGGTGTACAGTTTGCATTAATATGTTTCAAATATATTTTTAAATTCTATTTTTGTAATTTCCTAATTACTGATAGTCAATCATTATAATTAAAAAGGCATGTTGAACCCACATTAAATTACATTATCAAACATTCTACATGACTACATCAAATTTTGTTTTATTAAATTTGCTTTATTTATGGTGGATTTGGGAACTATTCACTATATATCAGCTCCCTTGACTTTTTGTGTTGTAGATTTGATTTTTTTCAATTCAAATGCTGAAATCTCAAAAACAGTTAAACCCTTAAATGTGGTCTGATGCATCATATTTGCTTTAATGCTGAGATGTGTTTAGAATTCAAATGGAGTCCAACTGTTGCAATTTGATTAAAGTTGACTTCACAATTTACACCACATTGTCAAAACAAAAACCAAGCCATGGAGTCTAAGGAACTGTCTTCTGCAATCAACTTGGGGCGGCTTTGAGTGTTCCCAGAACTACAATGGTCTTAATCATTTTTAGAGGGGCAGTCTAGCTAAAATGGGCCTTGGACAGGGAGGTAAGAAAGAACCAAATAGTTATTCTAAAAGTCTTCTGCAGAGACCCTCCAAAAGCCTGTGCAACTAATTTTGCTTACTCCATCAGGCTTTTGATGGCAGATTGGCAAGTTAAGTAAAAGGCATATGATGCTGAATGACCAATAAACGATGCTGGCAACATTAGTAAAAAATCATCTACATCTAATTAAATGAATAAATGCTTTTTGATGAGCACTAAGCCTGGTGACAAACTTCACCTGGGTAATCAAGAAATCATCCATCTGTACAGCCATACATGTTGGTGGCAGCTGTATGCTATGGGGTGCTTCTCAGCAGCAGGGACTTGGAGACTCTGGGAAAGATGAATGCCTGAAAAATACTTTGCTTCATCTTTGAAGCAAACCTTCTACTGTGTGTGGCAGTTTTTTTTCAACAGCTAAAACAACAATGAAGTGGCTTCGGAGGTGGCCCAGAAAAAACCCAGACTTAAACCCCATCAACACTTTGGAGAGACCTTAAGATGGTAGTTCATAGTTACTTGCTATTTAGTATGACAGAGCTTAAAAAGATCTGCCATAAAGAAATCCAGGTTTTAAATAAATCCAGTACTAAATGACACTTCTTAAATACTCATTTTGATTAAATAAATTTTTTTGAATAAGAAACATTTGTTTTTCAATGTTTAACTATTTAAAAAACAACTATGTTTACTTATTATTTTGGGTGATGAAGTGTAGATTGGTGGGTAAAAAATACTTACATACACTCAAATTCAAATCCCCAACACAATAAATGTAAACAAACAAACAAACAAAAAAAATTTTTTTTATATGTGTAATCTGAGACCCTTGATAAAATAGTTTTGGATATAGTTAGTTTAGTTTATGAATACTTTTTAGGGCACTGCATTTCTATTTTCATAATTCATGACAGGCTTTTGCATCTGGTCCATATATTCAATTATTTTTTTTGTACTGCAGCTTTTCAAATCCAATAGACACGCTTTGCACTTGCACAACCTTGCATATTTCTGGCAAGGTTGTTTTGTATTCAAAGCTTGACATAAAGCTTTATTGAACATTTATTGTTGTATTTTGGATTTATTGTTAGATTTTGGAAAAGAAGGAGATGGTCTGTTGAGAAGAGATGTCTGATGTGTTGGACTTTTATAAATGAAACATACATAATTTATAAATTGATTTATCGGCTTGCTGAAAGCATTTAATCCTAAATCTAAGATTTCCCCAAAGGAGAAAAACTAAATTCTCAATACTTTTGGATGATACTTTTGGATTCTTTTTGTTGATATAAGCTTACTGTCTGTCTCATAACTATTAGAACACCAAACACAGCATTTTTTGTGCCACCTTCTATATAGACACTGCTTTGAAACCGGGCATAGGAAAAATTAAACACTGATGTCTGACGTTAAACCTGTTAGCTTAAATAGTCAACATTACTGTAACACAAAGGGGCAGGCTTGTATTTTAAAGTAGTCTAACTAATAAAATTTTTGTTATTTCAGCAAAGGTAATTTTTCTGTGACTAAATGATTAAAAAGATTTAATTCACTTATACTTTAATTGCTATATGATGTGTTTTCTGAAAATATGCTTGCTTAGAAATACACAAAAAAACATTATTAATTACAAACAGCAAAATTATTAATATGGTTGTATAGAAAGTTATTTAATGCTATTCAACTTTGTGGTATGGCCTTTAATTTCTTAGTGACTATGATTAACTGTCACTTATGATTTTTTCTGTGCATAAACATAAAGCTAGTTTAACTGCATTCATTAAAATTACAAGTAAGCATAGTCTCCTGCCTATGTTAGTAACTATTACATTATGTAGGAGAAAATTAACATAAATTAAAAGCTATTGACACATGGGTGATGCTGGTTACTGTCAATCAAGCTTTACCTTATTGTATTTGAAGATGCTTTTTTGACTTATTTGTGTTTGTCCATGAGGTTGTTAAAAAACAACACATAAATAAATCTCAGAAGACCTAGAGCTCATAGTAAGACAGTCACAGAAATAGTCATACCACACAAGCTTGTCAAAGATGTTTTAGTGTTATTTCTGTACAAATGTGGTCTGCTAATTTTATATATGATAATAATAACACTCCTTTCAAACTAATAATAAATCAGCAGTTGTATTGTCAATGTCCTTGCTTTATGTATAAACCATATTTCTGGACATTTTGTAAAACACAATAAAACAGGTTTGTGATTTGTTATTGCTCTTGAACCTTAGTTCTGTGGCCATCATTTTATTTTATAAATATTAACAAATTTAGAATTTGATGCCTACAACACACTCCACAAGTTGGGACTAGGCAAAATAAGAGTGGATGGTATAGAATATTTAGATGACACAGTATTCAGGTAAATTGATTACAGATGCTGATCAACTTTTCTAAGAATAAAGTTTGTAGATGTCTTTTACAGATCACAATTACCAAGGAATTACCAAGTTTATGTGCTTTAGTTACATCCATGCTAATGGATGTATAAAATCATACATTTACTCATTGTTTTTTTACCACTGCTGTATGGCAACAGTTCTAATCACAGCACCACATGCCACCTGTAAGTGCAGAGTCCTGCCTTCAACCGTGTTAAATTCAAGGAATCTTCAAAATGTTTGCGCACTTTTTTATTTTGGTTGGAAACGGTGAGGGTCTGAAAGACTGAGAAAGAGCTTATAGTCTGGATTTAGTGCCATCGGACTTCCACCTTTTTGGACACTCAAAGCTTTAAGGGGAAGATTTTCATGTGATGATGATGTGAAAGCAGAGGTGCATCCGTGGCTGGTAAGTTGGTAAGATGCTGGAAAAAATGCATTGGAAGGTTATTATGTAAATTATATTATGTATAATTTGTTTTTGAAATTGTTAATAAATGAAGTTAAAATAGTGGGGAAACTTTTTGAAGAACCCTTGTACCTATTGGAATAATTGGAACATCAGTTGTAAACCTTTTTTTTTTAATCCAATATCAGTGTCTGATCTTACAAATACTATTTTGAATGAGCACAAATTTCCACAGAGCCATCCAAGGAACAATGCAGGCTCACCTAAATGTTTTTGGAATGGCTTGTTGAACAAGCTCAGGTTTGTGGATACTTTTTGTCATAAAGAGTACTTTGAACCTTGACTATTAATAATAAATCATTTGTGTGTTACTAGTTTTTGGTATTGTTAGTATGATTGTTATAAAGGTCATTTTAGGTAATTAATGCAAAAAATCCAAATGGTTTACAGACTTTTCTCTAATTTACTTCATGGCCACTGGTCTCTGTGAACAATCTGGTTTGACATAAGTAGAATTAGGTCTCATCTGCAGAAAGTTTAATTTCCGGAATTTCAGAATGCCATTGTACATGAGACACGATCTTATTCTCACATGATAAAATCAGAATTCTCATTTGCATGATTTCACTGTGGATGCTCTCTCTTTATCTCTCTCTCTCCATCAGTACGGCCGAGAGAGCAGCCCTGCGGCTAATAAATACAATGGAAAGAAAAAAAGAAAAGAAAAAAATTTGGACGAGCTGAAGAAAGAGGTTTCTTTGGTGAGGAAACGCAGAATGTGCATGCATTTTTATTTTCTTGAGCATGAATGTGAATGCTAATTGAGGTACATAGCGGTTAGATTGAATTCCCGCATGTGTTTAATTTTGCAGGATGATCATAAGCTGTCTCTGGAAGAACTGTCAGCTCGCTATGAAGTGGATCTGCTGAAAGTAAGACACATCAACAACATTTGCATCAACAAAGAATTATCCTAAAGCAGGGCTATTCAACATTGTTAACTATATAAATATGTATAGTTCATATTTTTCACACTAGGTGGTTCCACATAACAAAATTTATGCAACACCTATATCGTTTTTTTTTTTTATTACCTGCCTCAATACACTTCAAATATTTTTTTTGCTTTACTAAATAAAATGATAATTTAAAATACATTTACTTTTAAATAAGTTTGTTTTTGTCTTACGTTACATTTAAGACCAGCAAAAACAAACCATATGAACATCTACAGGTTTCTGTAACCTGTTTCCAAACTCATCATACACTTGACATCTTACACTAATCTTGGGTTTACAATCTTAATTTACACTTTAGAGTTTACTGTTTTTATTAGAAACTTGAAAGATTATCCCATGGCATGTGAGTTTAAAACGCAATTATTATGAATTTGCTCTTCTCTTCTTCAGGGTCTGACCAATAAGAGGGCACAGGAGATTCTGGCACGGGATGGGCCTAATGTTCTGACTCCGCCTCCCACCACCCCAGAATGGGTGAAGTTCTGTAGGCAGTTGTTTGGAGGGTTCTCCATCCTCCTCTGGGTTGGGGCCCTGCTCTGCTTTCTCGCATATAGCATTCAGTTTGCAACCGAAGATGAACCAGTTAATGACAATGTAAGTGCTATTCTAATCAAACCAATGACTACAAGATCATCAAATTGATCTAATTGATTGCATTTGTGAATTATCCAGAGGCAATAAAAATGCAGCCTTAAATGATTCAATAATTTTATATAGTGTAATTATACTGTAAATGAGTCAATGTAGGGTAAAATGCTATTTTAAAGAAGCTTATAAAACCATAAACCTTTCAAGCCTGCACGTAATATGTAAGCCAGTAGGAATACAAATGTCACCCTAAACCAAATAATGGCAGGCTGGGTGCAATTGTCAATGTCGAAGCAGTCAGACTTCCTAATCATGGTTGGCCACTAACAGATTACTTAATTTGAGTAAGTTTTCAAAATGCAAACTCAGCATAAAGTATTTGTATTCAGTTTCTGATTCTTTTTCAAAAGCCAGCATTCAATATACATGTACACTATACACAAGTTCATAATTAGATCATTTTAGGAATGCAAAACTGAAAGTGACTACCTTAATGTAAAGGTAAAATTGTGAACCTATGTTAATACACTACACAGAGTTTTTATTTTTTTAAAGATTCTTTAAAAGAAACAATATTTTGGCATTTTTCCCCTTTTCCTCCCAATCTAGTCTCATCTAATTCCCCAACTGTAATATTCTCTGCTGCTGCAGACCCCCAGGAAAGACGCAGGCTATCATGAGCCTCCTCCAACACAGGCACATTAATCAGCCATTTATTTTTACCTGCCAGAGACGGGGTCTCACAGAGAGCAGTATCGCATATAAAGAGAGTCATGCACCCTTTGACCACCCTTCCTTCACACAAAACTATTTAAGTCTGTATGCGTGGCAGTTGCAAAAGATTTTTATGCAATTAATTATTTGAAAAACAAATCAAGTAATTGTATGCTTAATACTGCTTCTTCAGCATTGGACTAAATACAAATACTTAGTTTTCTATTTCTGAATACCTTTTCTGTTACAGCCAAATTTTGCTTCCAAGCCACATTTTAAATACCATTGCTATAAAGCAGTGGTTTTCAACCTTTTTGTTAGCTAGGTTGCAACTGGATGCAATGGTGACCGGTAGCTGGTCTCACATTCTCACAAAAACACATTAATGGATAGAAATAGGCCTAAATTACAAATACGTGTGTTGCACCTCTATTTGTCACAAGCTGCAAATGGCCAGTGGGTCTCATGTTGCAAACCCTTGCTATGAAGACATAGCTGACATGGTACACCATTTCCTAATTTTAACTGCTACATCCACCGTCTAAGAATTTCAGTAAATATTATGAACTGTTCAATGGTAATTTAAATTAAGATACAGTTGGAGTTAAATTATCGAAACACACCTAGCCCCCTACAAAACAACAAAAATTGTAGGTTATAAAAATAGATTATGGGTGCTTGTGTGGTGCAGCAGTCTATTACACTAGCCTACCACCACTGAGATCGAGGTTTAAATCTGAGCCTTGCATAATTTTGGCAATTTCTAAGCAACTTCAGGTCCCTGTGTTTATACAGGGACCTGAAGTACACGAGTACAAGTACATGAAATAGTGGTTTATTCTTTAAGGTCAGACAATGACCTTATGAGATTAAATAAAATACGTTTGTATAGATGGTTGAATTATCTCAAAAAAGCAGGTTCACTATGAATTAGAAGCCGTTGGAACACAGGTGAAACTGCCCTCTACTAACTAATGGGCTTCTGTTTTTATTTTATTTTATTTATTTTTGCATTTCCATTTGTATTTGCTTTTACATTTGCTCATTGTTTTTGTTATGCAGTTGTATTTGGGAGTGGTCCTGGCTGCTGTGGTCATCGTCACTGGTTGTTTCTCCTATTACCAAGAGGCCAAAAGTTCACGAATCATGGACTCCTTTAAGAACATGGTGCCACAGGTAAGTGTGCCAGTCATGGAGTCTTAAATGTTCAGCTTCCATAGTAAGACAGGATAGCTACATATAAAAAGAGTTTGCTATTTCTTACCTACTTGGTAAGGCTAGAGTATATTTGTATGCTGTTTGTAAGTCAGCGCATCAGATGCACCACATAAGCTGATTATCCTTTGAACACAAAAGTAAAATGATCGTATGTATAAATGTATGTATGTTGGTGCTTTAAAAACACACGTTTAATTTTGCTTGGTTGTTGATTTTTAACTTATGTTTCTCAAAAATCGTTAACATTCATTTTAAGAAAATAAACGTTCACTACAAACCTTGGGTGCAGTGTTTAGGGAGGTTTAATTACTAAGTCTGTGTTTTTTTTCTTCAATAACATTTTTTTGTGTATGCAATCAATCAAGTTGTGATCTGCCATGTGTGACCAAGAGGAGCTGCAGATTATCAAACACCCCCTCTGATGCGCATATTCATGACTATTTCTAATTACCTGACAGAGATGGGGTATTACAAAAAACATATATACGTAGTATATAGTGTATAGTCACACAATTCTATCTTTGAATCGACCATCTCTCATGCAGGTGCCTTGACCAGCCAGCAGAGGCCGCAATTACATCAGGAACTGCTTTTATTTTGTTTCTTTCCTAAGACACAGCCAATTGTGTTTGTGTGGGCACTTGGTCAGTCAATATGTGGTTTAACCTTTAGCCAGAACTACTTTTCCATTAAAAAGTATATTGGACTTGCTTGCTTATTCCTGCTTGTAAACAACTGATTCTTTTGTTACTGCTTCTTTATCTCCCAAACATTACTGCATCACCGGTTTACATTTCAGTGTTCATGGTTTTAACTGCCCCAACTGTTTTGGAATGTGTTGCAGGCATAAAATTAAGAATTATTTTATATTTACAAAAATCAATTAAGTTTATAAGGTAACATTAAATATCCCTTTACATTTAAATCACCATAAAAAACAGCCTACCATTACCTACTGTACATGTTGTTATTAATATTTAACATAACATAATATATTAACGTAACATAATATAATAGTTTTTCAATTCTCTCTCTCTGTCACAAAGCAAGCCATTGTGATCCGAGAGGGTGAGAAGAGACAGATCAATGCAGAGGAGGTGGTTGTGGGAGATGTGGTTGAAATAAAAGGAGGCGATCGCATCCCAGCTGACCTACGGTTCATCTCCTCAAGTGGCTGCAAGGTACAATAGAAACTTAAGGATTCATGTGACAGAGAAACTAAACAAAAGAAATAAAGACCAAAAACCAGTCTAAAACAGTTTGTATTTTGCTGTTGTTAAAGTGAAATAATGTAAATATGATCTAAATAAAATACTCTTGATATAACAAACTTGCAAGGAGCAAAAAGTAAAGCTGTCTAACAACCAAACTCATGTTCAAATAAGATAAGTTAATGCAAATACTGGAAAGTTTTTTGCTTTTAGACTTGCACTATGTGGGTGTATGAGCTAAATTTCTTCTCCATTCAGATTATGGAAATCACCTGCATTGTTTACAGTCTTTGTGGATGCCAGGTTTTACGCCCCCAAAATCTGATCTAAGAACATATAGCTAATATGATACTGAATGCACATAATTGTTCGTCACAAAATGTTTAAATAATCTCATACAGTGTAATGAGTAATGGAATTCTAAGACAACTGCAAACAGAGTGGGTAAACCTGGCTTAGGACATGGAATGTGTCAACCTTTTTTATACAGTCATATCTAACAATTTTACTAATTTTTACTTGTGTAGTTACATTACATAAGCTAAAAGTAAAATAATGACTTTAACTGTATGTGGCATGTCGATAAAGCTGTTTAGAAAATTTACATTAAATTGTAGTTTGTGAAAACCCAGCATAAAAATATAAAACTAATGTCACTTTCTCTCTTTTAGGTAGACAATTCCTCTTTGACAGGCGAGTCTGAGCCTCAAACTCGCTCCCCAGACTTCACCCATGAAAACCCCCTTGAGTCCAGAAACATTGGTTTCTTCTCCACCAACTGTGTAGAGGGTTAGACATTAATTAATTCATTAATTTGTTTGTTTGTTCATTTATTATTTTATTCATGTTGTTCATTGAACATTGTTAACATTGAAGCAACGTTATTCCACTCTCACCACACCAAAATTGTTGTGTTGGTGTTTATTTATACTTTAGTACATTTATTAATTTATAAATTTTTGTTCATTTCTTCTTTCATTGCCTTAAGAAATAACATAATTCACTCACTTTCTCACCTCACATAGAAACAGTCATATGTTTGCTCTAATTCTTTTGTTTATTCATTTGTTTCCTTGTCCCTAATCAATAATAAAAAAATTTATTCATCTATTTAATTTTCACCAATATAATTTCTAGCTACCATTGATCATAATTTTGTCACACCTACCGATGTATATTTATTAATACATTAACCTTGGCATGTAGAAATGTATTTATTTGTTTATAAATGTATTAACTGATTTAGCAGTAAACTGTGATAGCCCACTAGAAAATCCAGGGTTTGAATCCCCAGTGGTGCTATTGGCCAGTCGGCATCAACATGTAAACATGATTTACTATGTCAGAAAGGAAGGCCAGGACCCAACGATGAATTGGCGTCCTGTCTGGGGTGTTTTTACTGCATTGCGTTCAGTAATTAGGGGGAAACCAGAACCACTGTGACCCTGACCAGGATACAGCGGTGATAAAACATGATTCATGTCTTAGTTGGTCCATTCAGACCTTCTGTTCTTATTCACTCATCCAAGTAATTGTTCATTTATTCATTCATACATTCATTCATACATTTATTCATTTAATACATACAATTTATTTTCACAAAAACGCATCTTTATTTACTTCAGTGATGTCCATAAATAGACAGGCATGTCTTTACTGTTTCCTTCTAGCCCAGATGTTTAGTCATCCAAGAGCTAACACACTCATTCACTTACTCGCTTACTCATTTACTCACTCCCTCCCTTCCTCCCTCAGACCCTTACTCACTCACCTTACTTACTGTCATGGTTATCTGTGTGTGATGATGTTCCTGTGTGTACAGGCACGGCTCGTGGCATTGTAATTGCGACCGGCGATCATACAGTTATGGGGCGCATAGCTACACTGGCCTCAGGGTTGGAGGTGGGTCAGACACCCATCAATTTGGAGATCGAGCATTTCATCCACATCATCACTGGTGTGGCCGTCTTTCTTGGTGTCTCATTCTTCATCCTTTCCATCATCCTTGGCTACACCTGGCTGGAGGCTGTCATCTTCCTCATCGGAATAATTGTTGCTAATGTGCCTGAAGGACTGCTGGCCACCGTCACAGTAAGAACAAAATACATGTATACACACAAAACATGCACAGTAAATAAACAGGCACATTGTTTTATACACACTCACACAAACATGGCTGTTGGTCAGTGGCACAGAAGAGAGTTGGAGACTGGGATAGAACCAAATTTAGCACCAACATACAGCAAGCAAAATAAAGAAATATAAAGTTAAATTATAATAAAAGTATTGTTTTGATACTTGAATAATAAAAAATGCCAATGCCACAATGCCAAAGCCTGGCAACCCTTGTTTAAAGGGTTTATGTTTATGTTTCTTCTTTGCACACAACCCCTGAAATGTCAACCCCTGACCTTCCTGCTCCTGGTCAGTGTCACAAAGAGAAACTGTTTACGAAAATCTTTTTAAAATTCGTTATGATCTCTTCCTGTCTACCAGCTTTGTCTCACTTTTTTTTCTTTTCCAGTCTATCTCTTTGCTCATCTCCTTCTCTCTGTCTTTCCCTTGGCTTTTTACTTACTATCTTTAATGTCTCTGCTTACTCAGTGACTGCCTTGTCTCTTTGTCCCCATGTTTGTCTTGATGTTTCTTTTATACTTCAGTCTGTCTTTTCTCTCTTCTTTCTGTCATTTCTATCATCCTTCTCTCTTGCTTCTTGACTCCTCATGTCTCCTGTGTGTATAAAAATTGAACTCTGTGGTCTACAGTGCATCTGTCAGCTGCCCATTCTTCACCATCAGTCATATAGACTAGTGCAGCCTCTGTAAATGAGAATAAACACAGCTCTCTTTCCTTTTGTCCGTTGCAATTCCAGTTTCAATTTTAGTCCTGTCACTCTTCCAAATTTATTTCATTTCTTTCTTAGTCTCGCCTTCTTTCACTGTCTCTTTCCATTTAATTCAAATTCAGTTTCAAAGTTCCTTTATTGGGCTGGTATTCTTCATTTGCACCATGCTAAATAATTTTATATACATCATATGGCCAAGCGTATGTAGACACCCATCCTAATTAGTCAAGTATTTTGGTACACTTATTGCTAACAGGTGTATAAAATGAACTGTTTATAATCAAATAATATGCATCCAACTTTGTGGCAAGAGTTTGGGGAAGGCCCATTTTTTGCATAATTTTTACCCAGTGGTGTAAGGTAATCAGTGTAAGGTGACAATTTCGGTTTCTTTTCAACCTCAGCAAGAGACAACTCTTCAATTTTTATTTTAATAGTGGCATTCCAATAAGCCATTTTTATATAGGCACAAATAAATCACAAGCTGTAGCCAAGCATAATCAATAACAATGAATCTAAAGGCTATGCCACAAAGTGAAATGACCTTATGAGAATTGCATAATTAATCATCTATGTTGCTCTATGGCTCATCATGTTTTGGGAAACTCACAATAAATGTGTGTTTCACCCATTTAGCCCCCCTGAAAGCAACCACTGAAATTCCTATACTGCCACGAAATACATGTTTCTTAAAAGTGCATGTAAACTCTTGAATGGTAGTGGATGGTGGTGGAAAGAACCATTGAACATACTTGTCAAAACATCTTGTCTTCAACTGGCTCCAGAACTGGTGACTGCAAAATTCATAGACTATAACTGTTATACTCCAAAACAATTCAGTACTGGTGCTCTGTGCATAGAGTTACTGTCATTTTGAAAAAAGAATTTAGAATAAAAATGCTACATCATATTAATCAGATTATTAGTCAGTAAAACTTAGTATTGAATAAAGTGTCCCCACATGCGTTTGCTCAGCTGTCAAGAATATAAAGGGTGACTCATCTGAAAATAGCAGTTAGATTAATGAACCCTCTTTCAAAGTTACTTAAATCTATTTTCCTTTTCATATTATACTGATCTCAATTCATATACATGCCACAGGGCATAGAATAATGTTATTTTCTTATTATCATCAGGAACAACAAATATCTATTCTTATTATGTTTCCACACTCTTTTATTCAAGTTTTTCCTTTAATTTATTACCCAGTTGTATTTTCTGCTCTTATTATTGATTTCTCTTTCTCATTCTCTTAGGTGTGTCTGACTCTAACAGCAAAGCGTATGGCACGCAAGAACTGTTTGGTGAAGAACCTGGAGGCTGTAGAGACTTTGGGTTCCACCTCCACAATCTGCTCAGATAAAACAGGAACTCTAACTCAGAATCGCATGACTGTGGCCCACATGTGGTTTGACAATCAGATTCATGAGGCAGACACTACAGAGGACCAGTCAGGTTTGAGCTATACCCTAGTATATACCCTATATACCCTAGGGTAGCTATACCCTAGGTTTGAGCTATACCCTAGTAAACAAATAAACAAATATAGCAAGCATTATTTTAATCATTTCAGCTGCTCTAAAATGTAGAAAATTCTAAAATGAAATTACAAAAAATTAATAAAGAGATAAAACAGGTAAAGCACTGTAACATTTTATGCTAGTTGACCTAATTATATCTGTATAGCTATAGCTGCATAGCTACACACACTCACTCACACACACACACACACACACACAGGGAGAGAAAGAGAGGAAGTGAATTCTGAATTTTTTTTAGACTTTTTTACACTTTACTGTGTTGTGGATTTGGTTTTGAATGGGCATAATTTTACCCAATGATCTATACTTAATTATTTATGTCTAATACGATGACAAAGAGAAAGCATGTTTTTTAATTATTAATGCAAATCCTCTTGGATGCATCTCTACAAGCTTTGCACAACTGGATTCAAGCAGTTTATCTCAATCTTCATGGCAGATTCTCTCAAGCTCACAGTGGTTGGCAGTTGTCTGTGATCTGCCATCTTCAGGTCTCTCCACAAATGTTTGATGGAGTTTAAGTCTGGTCTTTGGCTGGACTACTCAAGACTAGCCCCAAAGCTAGACTTACTTTGGCTGCATACTTAATGCCATTCACCCCTGCCTTTTTAAGGATGTTTCTGTATTAGGCTGAAGTTTTCATGTTCTTCCCGTGTCCGTGTGGGTTTCCTCCAGGGGCTCCGGTTTCCTACCAAAGTCCAAAGACATGCAAGTGAGGTGAATTGGAGACACTAAATTGTCCATGACTGTGTTCATTATAACCTTGCGTGAACTGATTAATCTTGTGTAATATTTGTTTTTGTCATGAAGTGTAAAACATGATGTTAAAATCCTAATAAACAAACAGCTTTTCTGTTCTTTGCACAGAACTTTTAGCTCTTTTAGAGTTAGATTCTATTTTTACTTCCCTGACCAAAGCCCTTCTTGCACGAATGTCTAATTTGATGGGGTGGCCAGCTCTAGGAAGTTTCTATGTTCTGCCATGGGCAAGGCCTCTGTGGTCTGGAAGCACTGAAAGCTTTAGATATTGATTAATTGCCATGATTTAAGCCTTTTTAATGGCAATAATCCACCTACATTTGTTTTCAGAAAATTAGTTGTTTTTTTTGTGGAGGAAGAAGTAGGAACTACAATTATTCAGGTACAGAAAAACAATTGTAGAAAATAACGCCATAACATACATGTGCCTTACAAGTGTAAACTGTTGATGTATGTTACTCACATGTGGAATGCAAAAATTAGAATGTGTGTGATTCCTCTCATTTGAAGGTTCTGGCAGCTTTGATAAGACCTCTCCCACTTGGACTGCTTTAGCACGTGTAGCAGCACTATGCAACCGTGCGGTCTTTAAACCAGGACAGGAAGATATTCCTATACTTAAGGTAAAAACACAAACATCTGATTGATTTATTATGTGCAATGTTTATTTGCAATCATAGCTACAATTGATTAAGACATTAACATGTGCAGCGGGACACAGCTGGAGATGCATCCGAATCTGCACTGCTAAAGTGTATTGAGCTCTCCTGTGGGTCTGTGAGGGTATTCAGAGACAATAATTGCAAAGTAGCAGAAATTCCCTTCAATTCCACCAACAAGTATCAGGTATGAAACACACCAAGTCATACTGTACAGCCCCAAAGTAGGTGAAATATTATGTACTCAAGAAACACCACTAATGCATACTATAATAAGTAAGACTATTGATGAATTATCATCAAGTACCCAATGCAAATCTATTTCTTTTAGCTGTCAATCCATGAAATTGAAGACAGTCCAACAGGGCATGTGCTGGTGATGAAAGGAGCTCCAGAAAGAGTTTTAGACAGGTAAATCAATAAAACTGATAAATCATATTAAACTACCCACTGAACTGGTACATTAGTATCACCCACACAGTCAAACCAGTCTGGATTTAGTTGGTAATTTTTTTAAGCAGTACCTATGATTACTGCAAATTCATAACTTGTTTTATAAGTATATAATGCTCTAGTTATTGTTAATTAAATGTTGTAATTACTGGTAATTCATAACTGTTGAGCTGTTTGATTGACTGATGCAGGTGCAGTACTATAATGATCAATGGGCAAGAGATTCCTCTGAATGACGACTGGAAAGATGCATTCCAGAGTGCCTACATGGACCTAGGGGGTCTGGGAGAGAGAGTTTTGGGTAAGGCAATAGCACTATAAGGGTAAAGAAACTGTGTTGGGTACTGGTGGGAAATATTAGTCTTCAATATTGCTGTGTAGAGGGAACCTACTATGAGTTAAGGGTCTGTAAAAAGCTAAATAAGAAAAGGATGAATGTGATGTGCATGCAGTGGTAGTGTGTTAGGGCATATACAGTACTAAATAAGCATTGAAAGATTAAGTGTAATTAAAAAGTGTGTATAAAAGAGTTAAGCAAAAAAAGTTTTGGGTGTTGGGTAGTTGGTAATGATTTGTTGGGTGGGGTCAAGGACTTTTATCTAAGCCATTGTAAAACTGTTGGGTAATGAATAAGTGTTTTGCTGTTTTAATCAGAACAATTATATTATGTAATTTGTGATGGGTGAAAGTTTATTGATATGTAATTTTAGAGTGTTGGGTTATTGGTGAGGGTCTTTTGGGTGGGGTGATGGTCAAAGAAAGTGTGTTGGGTAATGGATGAAGGCCTTGTTAGGTAAGTTGTGGTAAAAATAGTATGTAAAAGTGTGTTGATAAAGTGGGCTAAGAGTGGTGGGTACTTTTAAAAGATTCATTGGAAGGCTATTGGCTTAGTCAGTATGTTGAGGAATAGCGAGGGTCTTTTAGGTAAGTAAGATTCTTGGGTTATAGATAATGGCCTGTTGTTACCAGGTAAAGAGTGCTACAACAGAAATCTAAGTTAAGAGTTTAATATTACCTTTCAAATATTATTTTGCTGTGCAGTTTAAGTCAGCAACTGACTGTTAGTAATTACATTTCCTTTTCAACTTCATCATATCTTAGATTGTTTTATTCATTATAAGTAAAAATCTGACTTTCCTTAAGTCTGTATGTGAAATGCCTTTATTGATTTTGTATCTTTATTTTACTTATTGCCTTTGACAGTTTTTGTTATAACTTTAGTCTCTACTGTGTTAATCTTTAATCTTTGTCACAACTGGTCTTGCAGGTTTCTGCCACTTGATGCTGTCACCCTCTCAGTTCCAACGGGGCTTTGTGTTTGACTGTGATAACATCAATTTCCCCATGGACCAGATGTGCTTCCTGGGTCTCATGTCCATGATTGACCCTCCCAGAGCGGCTGTACCTGATGCTGTGGGCAAGTGTCGCTCTGCTGGAATTAAGGTATTCAACTACTCCATTATTCAACCATTTTTTTAAATTGTAAATTAGTCATTCATTTTGTTTGTTAATTGCCTTTCCTATTTCTGCTTATTTTCTTCTTTATAGTATTTACAGTATTTAAGGCATATTTTCAAATGCCAAGTAAAAAAAAAACTAAAACATTAATTTGGATGTAAAACATAACATGCAGTAACTTATTTCAAAAGGTGATCATGGTAACTGGAGACCATCCAATAACAGCTAAGGCTATTGCTAAAGGTGTTGGCATCATCTCTGAGGGCAATGAGACAGTGGAGGACATTGCGGAGAGACTTAACATCCCTCTCAGTCAAGTTAACCCTCGGTATGCATGTAACTGTATTCTGTGTATTCTGTATATACTTAATTAAAGTAAATGTGTATTTTTTTCAAAGTAGTTTGTATATTTTCTCAAATATGCACTTTAAATGTGTCTCTGCATTCCAGCGAAATTGTGTAAGTGTGTTATGCTCAGAATAGAGTGGCTTTTTGGCTTAAATACAGAAACAGAGACAAATATATTAATATGTCAACTTTATTATGGACTTTTTTTAATGTAACAATATATAATACAAGAATGGCATAATGTTTATTCTGAGAACTTTTATTCTGACCTAATCTTTTTAGTTAATTCTTTATTTATCGAATAATGCAAAGAATTGATGAAAACTTTCCTTTCTGATTAGAACTTTACTTGAACCTGACAAAGTATACAAATACAAACCCATTTCTGGAGAAGTATTTTTAAGTACTTAAAAATAACAATAACAATAATTAAATATTAATACATTTTTAATAAACTGAAAAGTGCAACACAAGTGCAACTATAAAAAAAAAATTCTAAACAATGTGCAGAGTTTGTGTCTGGTTAAATAATACTTTATTAAAGCCATATGCTTAAAGGACATGTTTGCCATAAATTTCAGAAAAAGGGCCCATACATATTGTTTTTCTTTGTGTATGTTCGTTTCTTTGGTTTTGTGTTCATACACTGGTGTATATCTTATGTATGGGTATATCTGTGTTAAACAGAGATGCCAAGGCATGTGTAGTGCATGGAGCTGATCTAAAAGAGATGAGTTCAGAGTATCTGGATGATCTCCTGAGGAATCATACTGAGATTGTTTTTGCCCGGACCTCTCCACAGCAGAAACTCATCATTGTAGAGGGCTGCCAGAGACAGGTAGGAATGTGTGTTATATAAGTGCGTGGGTGTGTCTGCATACAATAGAGGAAAACCAAGGATTTAAAAACTTTAGTTTTTCATGTCAGAACAATTCTGGTTTGATATTCCACAAGTGGAAACTTTACCTAACCACTGGACAGCAGATTTCACAATGTTTTAGTGACACAGATGCAGGTCTAAGAGCTTTGTGGTAAGGAAAAGAAGGGTTGCTCATATGACTCTGAAGACACAAAACCCACAGGTGTAACACATCTTACAAATGGTACTGGGGCATCACAAACAATCTAAGAATACTAAAATCGACGAATCTAGCAAGAGATATTAGAGGAAAAGGTCATCTTGGCCACCCCCAGGACAACAAACCCCAAAAATACAGCCAACTTAAGGACTAAAAGGTGAATGTGTTGCATAGCCTATCCATCTCCTAACCTGAAGATTTTAAATTTGTCTTGGGTAAAAACACCACCTGTGATACAAAAAATACTATTATTATTATAGACCCCTAACCCTTATGTAACTGAGAAAAGGACAAAGAAATGACATGTATTTTTTCATTTTTTATTTCATTTTCATGTTTTACCACTGTTACCATGTTTAAATATACTGGTCAGGGTCACAGAGGGTCCAGCTTCCCTGGAATCACTGGGCATAATGCAGTAATACAAGGCAAACTCCCCTTGGCTATGCCCCCTTAGACATAGCCAATCATGTCTGTATGTAGATGCCAAACCAGAGGATAGCCGCATCGGAGATTTAAACCCTGGATCCCCATTATAGTGGGCCAACAGAATTTATCGCCACACCACCTGTGGATCTTGTCTTGCAGGCATCATATTTCTGCTTGTATGTTTAAATAGTATGTAACAGTTTTTTGGGAGAAGTATTTTTGCATTAATTAAACATATGTAATACAAAATACAGTAAAGTTACAGTAATATAACAGCTAAGTGTTTGGCTGTTTGCAGTAGTTGAGTTTAATGGTTGTGTAACAGTGTTGTACTTTTGCAGGGTGCTATTGTGGCAGTAACTGGTGATGGGGTGAATGACTCTCCTGCCCTTAAACGAGCTGACATTGGCATTGCCATGGGAATTGCAGGATCTGATGTCTCCAAACAAGCAGCTGACATGATCTTGCTGGATGACAACTTTGCATCCATTGTGACAGGAGTGGAGGAGGGTGAGAGAGAGAGAGAGAGAGAGAGAGAGAGATGGATTAAGATTGGGCATGAGATATTTACATCCATTCAGAAACAAAATCATTCAGATGTCCTTCAGATATCACATTTAATTATGAGACAGGTGTTTAGAAGAACAAAAAGAAGAAGAATGCCTTTATTTGTCATATACGTATACATATACATGTGTACAATACAATGAAATTCTTTTTCCGCATTCCCCCTGCTTGTTTGTAAGCTGGGGTCAGAACCATTGTACAACGCCCTTGGAGCAGACAGAGTTAAGGGCTCAATGGCCCAACAGTGGCTGCATAGCAGAGCCTGGATTTGAACTCACAATCTTCCGACTGATAGCCCAAAGCTCTAACCACTAGGATATCACTGTCCCAATTAATTAATTAATTTATAGTACTATGCATTTATTTATTAGTGTGTTTTCTGATAATTTTTTAGCCATACATGCTTACCTCAATGCTTATGAAGAACATACATTGTTTACCCACTGTATGGTTTCAGCACAACTTTGACAACACAACACTTTGTACCACCTTTCTCCCACAGGTCGTTTAATCTTTGATAACCTGAAGAAGTCAATAGCCTACACTCTGACCAGCAACATCCCTGAAATCTCTCCTTTTCTGCTTTTCATCATTGCTAGTGTCCCTCTGCCTCTGGGCACTGTCACCATCCTCTGCATTGACCTGGGAACTGACATGGTGGGACAGTCACACACACACACACACATACACAGACACTCACAATTACAATATGTTTCACATTTTTACTTTCTCATTTGTTCCTTTGCCACTTTCAGTCTGTTAATTAAGTTTGGCATCTTACTCTGTGACATCAGTAAACTGTCACTTTTAACCAAGTGGAATTTTTTCTCAGATGGTAATCCATAAACCTTAAAAAATGCCTTAAATTAAAAGCTGGTGGAACACAAGTGACACTGTCCAAAGCCAAAGAAGCTCATATATAAATATAATAAATTTACTGATAAAAAAAAATGTAATAGTAGATATATCATGTATATTGTCATTGTCATTATTTTTATCACTGCTTTATCGAGGTCAGGATCGCGGTGGGTATCACTGGGTGCAATGCTGTAACACACCCCAGACAGGCCTTGGCAACCCCCCTTCCCCCCAGACATAGCCATTCATGTCTGTATGTATACGCCCAATCAGCTGATAGCACTACTGGGGATTCAAACCCTGGATCCTACCTGTAGTAGTCTGTTGTACTTTATCGCTGTGCAGTCCAAGTACACTATAATGTCTATTATTTTTTCATTGTGTTTTTACCACCGCTTTATTCTGGTCAAGGTCATGGTGGGTCTGATTCATTAGGTGAAAGGTAGGAAACACCACAGACAGGTTACCAGCCCATTACAGTATGTCTATTATGTAAATTGTTATGTCATATTTTTAGGATACTCATACTAAACTTGTAAAAAAAAACTCAAATGTATTTTGGACTGAAGACATGTGTTCCAATCATTCAGTCACAGAAAAGAACAGCTAATCCAAAGAAATGATATACACCAAATGTCCCTAATGTATGTAAACTTTGGACTTAAACTGAAAACACACTTTATATATGTAATGTTGCAACAGATCTTCTTTCACATTCACATTCCCTTCTCAATTCCTTGCTCTGTTTTTCTTTTTTCTTTCTTTCTGCCTCAGGTTCCTGCCATTTCCCTGGCTTATGAATCAGCTGAGAGTGACATTATGAAGCGTCAACCCCGAAACCCCAAAACTGACAAATTGGTCAACGAGAGACTCATTAGTATGGCATATGGGCAGATTGGTAAGGCACATGCACTTACGTGAGGGCAAGCATGAACCTACCAAAAACAGAACACAGTGCTTGTACATCATTTTTGCTTTTCTCTAAACTGTGAGATATTGCATCAGCCAGAATAATATGATTTGGTTTGGACTGATTTGAGTAGTTTTAAAAAGGAAATCAGTTTTTTATTACAACAAAATATAAATGTACACTATATGGACAAAAGTATTTAGGACACCCCATTTCAAAACCATGGGCATTGAAATAGTGGCACCACCACCCACTTTGTTCAAGACAATGAAAGCCTTTACTCTTTTAGGAAGGCAAGGTTTTCTGGCTTTTTTTGCAAGATTTTGGAGTGTGCCTGTGGAAATTCATGCCTATTCAGTAAAAAGAACATGCACCCATGTTGAACAAAAAGGCCTTGTTCATAATTAGTGTTCCAAATCATCCCACTGGTTTTGAAGTGTTAATGTCAGGGCTCTGTATAGTTTCTCCTCACCAAACCTGTCGAATCATATCTTTAGTGACCTTGCTTTGTGCACAGGAAAAGTCATACCAGAGGAAAAGGAACTGGCCTTTTCAAACTGTTGCCATATACACTGATCAGCCATAACATTAAAACCACCTCCTTGTTTCTACACTCACAGTTCATTTTATCAGCTCCACTGATCATATAGAAGCACTTTGTAGTTCTACAATTACTGACTGTAGTCCATCTGTTTCTCTACATATCTTTTTAACCTGCTTTCACCCTGTTCTTCAATGGTCAGGATCCCCCCAGAGCAGGTATTATTTAGGTGGTGGATCATTCTCAGCACTGCAGTGACAATGATGTGGTGGTGATGTGTTAGTTTGTGTTGTGCTGGTATGAGTGGATCAGACACAGCAGCGCTGCTGTAGTTTTTAAATACTGTGTCCACTTACTGTCCACTCTATTAGACACTCCTACCTAGTTGGTCTACCTTGAAGATGTAAAGTCAGAGACGATCGCTCATCTTTTGCTGCCATTTGAGTTGGTTATCTTCTAGACCTTCATCAATGGTCACAGGACGCTGTCCTCGGGGTGCTGTTGGCTCGATATTTTTGGTTGGTGGACTATTCTCAGTCCAGCAGTGACAGTGAGGGGTTTAAAACCTTCAGCAGTGCTGCTGTGTCTGATCCACTCATACCAGCACAACACACACTAACTCACCACCACCATGTATGTCAGTGTCACTGCAGTGCTGAGAATGACCTACCACTCAAATAATACATACTCTGTGGTGGTACTGACCATTGAAGAACAGCATGAAAGGGGACTAACAAAGCATGCAGAGAAACAGATGGACTACAGTCAGTAATTGTAGAACTACAAAGTGCTTCTATATGGTAAGTGGAGCTAATGGACAGTGTGTGTAGAAACAAGGAGGTAGTTTTAATGGTATGGCTGATTGGTGTATTGAAAGGCATATAATTTATGTTTTGGTAATTGATTTAATACATCTGATAGGAATGGGTGTGGTCGAAAAGTCTAAACTCAGTAATTAGTAGAGGTGTCCCAATACTTTTGTCCATAAATTGCATTTTTAGTGTACTGGATCATCTGGATGGACTGGCATAATAAATAAAAAAGTGTAATAAACCAACACAAAAATTAATTATTTTAGGGAAATATGTTCTGTAGAATACAGTATGTTACCATTTCAGCATTTAATGTGCAATAAATGTGATTTTTTAAAATTCCATTTTAATTTCAGTCATTCATGTTCCAAATCCAACTTTTTATTGGTTAGTTAAAAGACTAACACAATATGCAATATGAGTTCTGATCTTTGTCTCTGGTCATCATCTATGAAGAGTTTGGCATGTTTCTCTGTGTTTAAATTGGCTGCTTTAAATTGCCCCTTGTTCAACTGTAAGCACTGCAACTGACCTGGACAATCATTTAACCGAGTGGGTTAAAGGAAGGAAAGGCCAGATGGGGTATCAAATAATGTTTTTTATGTCATTTCTTAATTCTCATTTTAGTATTTGTAGTATTTATTTGTAAATATATCATTTTAACAGTGTGTGCTGTAACAATCAATGTGTGTCCTTAGGTATGATCCAGGCCCTGGCTGGGTTCTTCACCTACTTTGTAATCTTGGCAGAAAATGGCTTTCTGCCACGCGTGCTTCTGGGATTACGTTTGGGCTGGGATGACCGTAATGTCAATGACCTTGAGGACAGCTATGGGCAGCAATGGGTACCAACAGAAACACACACAAATACCAATGAAAAACACTTGTACAGACAACCCTTATACAAACAAGAACAAATATAAAGAGAGACAATTACACAATATTGCACAAAATTCATTAGACACTGTCAGACACATGTTCACTCATTGCATGTTAAATGTGCACATCTTAATGCAAATATTCTTTGAAACTCTACTTATCAAAGCACATGTATCTCTTTCTTCAGACCTACGAGCAGCGTAAAGTCATAGAGTTCACCTGTCACACGTCCTTCTTTGTGAGCATCGTGGTGGTGCAGTGGGCTGACGTCATCATCTGCAAGACCCGCAGAAATTCCCTCTTTCAGCAGGGCATGAAGTTAGTGTGCAGCAGTGAGAATGTTTATGAGAAATATAGGGGGTGGACTGAAAAACAGAAATGCCACACATGACAAAATGAGCTTTTCTTATCAGCTTGATCACATTTTGTCCAGTTTGCATGTGTATGAAATGTTTTTTTTTTTTTAATTTTTTATTTTATTTGTGGCAGTTTGGAGAAGGCATGTTGAGAAACTCCAGTGGCCAGCACAGAGCCCTGACCCTAACCACATTGCACACATTTGGGATGAATTGGTTATTTGCATGCCAGTCCTTCTTCTTCAACATCAGTGTTTGACTGCAAAAATGTTCTTTTGACTAAATGCACCCATGTTTTTCATTCCCAGCTACAGTTAATGAAGCTTGGTGCTATATTTGGTAGAGTGCGTGCCACACAGAAACGTGTTGTGAGGACCTAACAAGTGACCACATGCTTTTGGCTATGACAAACTGTTAAATCAGATCAAATCCACTTCTGATCCTTTGCCTTTATGACTTGTATATATAAAAACATGGGTTAAACTATTGAAAATTGCCTCCAGGCTTAAACCAGTATGTGAGCTCTGTCCAGGATGTATTCCTATTGTTACAGTTATTCTCCAGTTTCCACCTCCTAGTCATGGTGTCATTATGGCTTTTTTTTTTCTACAGAGACAATTAATGCATAAATAATAAATACAATAATAAGTGATGGAATATTAATGCCTGTTTGATATCATTTCTAAGGAATCGGATTCTGATCTTTGGTCTGTTTGCTGAGACTGCGCTTGCTGCCTTCCTGTCCTACTGCCCTGGAATGGATGTTGCTTTGCGAATGTACCCACTAAAGTAAGAAACACACACACACACACACACACACACCTATGCCTATGACAAAAAGCAGTTTGCATAGGGTCCTTCTATCCGCCCCAATTACCAGTGAATCCAGCTCCATGTTGACCACCACCCCTGCTCCCTGACCAATTTGTCCAGCCGCGTTTCATCTCGTTTCATCTCTTCTTAATGCTGCCTCCTTGCACACAACAGCATATAAGGGAATACTGGCAACCACAGACTAACAGAACATCTGCAGGAGCTTAAAGGACCCTAAACTTGTCAGAAAATAGAGCTGCACTGGCCCTTCCTGTTTATAACGTCTGTATTCCCTGACCAGTCCAGTTTGTTTTCCAGCTGTAGCCCAAGGTACTTGTAGTTTCTAAAACAATAAGCAATCATAGCATATATAATCATTATGTACTAAAGTATCACCATAAATATTCTTTTCTTATGAACATCATTATGCTATAATGACTTTCAAAAAAGAGGATCTTCTTCATACACTGATTCACTCAAAGACTTGGAAATTAATGAAAAGCGAGTATTCAAAATATGTGTGCAGCATACAAAACATGTACTTATACATGATCCAAGAGAAAAAGTACTTATACATGATCAAAGAAACAAAAGCATTATCGTCTGGCAGCCTAGACATTTCAGTGACTTTTCTTTTGCTGTAATCAGATGATGAGGTACAAACAGATGAGGTACAAACTTATTTTTTTAAACATTTAATTAAAGTTCTTTTATAAATATACATACCGAAAAAGATGGAATGGGTAAAACAGGCTAAAATTTGGCAGAGCCTTCCCCTTCAACTCTATCAAACATATGTGGACTGCACTAAAAAATAAGAATAAAAAAACCAACATTTTGTCAAACCCTACCAATTCTAATAAATAAAGAAGCCAGCAAGGCTTGTTGACAGATATGAAAAGCTTATAATCTAGGTGATATTGGGTGTGCTGTATTTTTGAACAAACAGATTGGGTAATTTAACAAATATATATACATGAAAAAACTCATGAAATATAAAAATATGATTTTTTTGTCAGGGAACAGTCCTCAAGTCTCAGCAGTGATCATGTCTAGCAGATATAGTTGGCAGTTTCTAAGGGAGGAAAGGCTTGATAGGAAATAACTTCTTTGCCACTGCAACAGTGACTTATGTGCTCTCAAATGTGGCAGACAAATACAAAGGACATATCATTATCTTCCATACTTGTTAGGGGCCTCATGCCAAAGGACATAGCCTGTAAATTTGAAGCAAACAGTTTTAAGAATGAGGAACTAATCGCATTTACCCCCTTCTTTGTTTTTTAATGTACTGAGCAGATGCGATGATTAAAACTAGTTTTAGGACCTTGGCTAAATGCTCCTTTTCCTCCTTTAGGCATAATTGTTATGAATGTAATCTACTGTGCATTAGTGAACTGGTCTATTCATTCTGACTCTGGCAGATGATGCCATCTGCTTCATTAATTATATATACTGAATGCCTCAGGGTTATATATATATATATATACAGGTATATATACTGTATATATATAAGTGTATATATATATAAAAGTGTATATATATATATATATATATATACAGTATATATATACCAGTGATATACAGTATATATACTTTTTGACTGTCCACTAATTTACATCTCTTTCCTCTCTTTTTCTCTGTCACTTTTACCCACCTTTTTTTCTTTTGTTCTCTTTAGGGTGTACTGGTGGTTCTGTGCTTTTCCATACAGTCTTCTAATCTTCATCTATGATGAAATCCGTAAATGTATTCTGAGGAGACGTCCTGGAGGTTAGTAAACCAAACATGACTTATAAAAGATTTTCATACATTCCTTCTTCCCATTTTATTGTTTTGAAAACATATTGTTTTGAAAAAAATTTTAAGATGTCAACATCTTCAAATGGCTTTTGGTATTTTGTTTACAATCACAGATACAGTGTATCACAAAAGTGAGTACACCCCTCACATTTCTGCAGATATTTAAGTATATCTTTTCATGGGACAACACTGACAAAATGACACTTTGACACAATGAAAAGTAGTCTGTGTGCAGCTTATATAACAGTGTAAATTTATTCTTCCCTCAAAATAACTCAATATACAGCCATTAATGTCTAAACCACCGGCAACAAAAGTGAGTACACCCCTAAGAGACTACACCCCTAAATGTCCAAATTGAGCACTGCTTGTCATTTTTCCTCCAAAATGTCATGTGATTTGTTAGTGTTACTAGGTCTCAGGTGTGCATAGGGAGCAGTTGTGTTCAATTTAGTAGTACAGCTCTCACACTCTCTCATACTGGTCACTAAAAGTTCCAACATGGCACCTCATGGCAAAGAACTCTCTGAGGATCTTAAAAGACGAATTGTTGCGCTACATGAAGATGGCCAAGGCTACAAGAAGATTGCCAACACCCTGAAACTGAGCTGCAGCACAGTGGCCAAGATCATCCAGCGTTTTAAAAGAGCAGGGTCCACTCAGAACAGACCTCGCGTTGGTCGTCCAAAGAAGCTGAGTGCACGTGCTCAGCGTCACATCCAACTGCTGTCTTTGAAAGATAGGCGCAGGAGTGCTGTCAGCATTGCTGCAGAGATTGAAAAGGTGGGGGGTCAGCCTGTCAGTGCTCAGACCATACGCCGCACACTACATCAAATTGGTCTGCATGGCTGTCACCCCAGAAGGAAGCCTCTTCTGAAGTCTCTACACAAGAAAGCCCACAAACAGTTTGCTGAAGACATGTCAACAAAGGACATGGATTACTGGAACCATGTCCTATGGTCTGATGAGACCAAGATTAATTTGTTTGGTTCAGATGGTCTCAAGCATGTGTGGCGGCAATCAGGTGAGGAGTACAAAGATAAGTGTGTCATGCCTACAGTCAAGCATGGTGGTGGGAATGCCATGGTCTGGGGCTGCATGAGTGCAGCAGGTGTTGGGGAGTTACATTTCATTGAGGGACACATGAACTCCAATATGTACTGTGAAATACTGAAGCAGAGCATGATCCCCTCCCTCCGGAAACTGGGTCGCAGGGCAGTGTTCCAGCATGATAATGACCCCAAACACACCTCTAAGACGACCACTGCTTTATTGAAGAGGCTGAGGGTAAAGGTGATGGACTGGCCAAGCATGTCTCCAGACCTAAACCCAATAGAACATCTTTGGGGCATCCTCAAGCGGAAGGTGGAGGAGCGCAAAGTCTCGAATATCCGCCAGCTCCGTGATGTCGTCATGGAGGAGTGGAAAAGCATTCCAGTGGCAACCTGTGAAGCTCTGGTAAACTCCATGCCCAGGAGAGTTAAGGCAGTTCTGGGAAATAATGGTGGCCACACAAAATATTGACACTTCAGGAACTTTCACTAAGGGGTGTACTCACTTTTGTTGCTGGTGGTTTAGACATTAATGGCTGTATATTGAGTTATTTTGAGGGAAGAATAAATTTACACTGTTATATAAGCTGCACACAGACTACTTTTCATTGTGTCAAAGTGTCATTTTGTCAGTGTTGTCCCATGAAAAGATATACTTAAATATCTGCAGAAATGTGAGGGGTGTACTCACTTTTGTGATACACTGTACATTAAATTAAGCATACAACACTGCAGTCTTAATAACCACTGGTAGTAATGTAGAAGCATAGTGAGTTTTAAACAACTTTCTAACTAGTCAGGTTTTTTGAACTTCTGCACTGTATCAGCTGCCCCAGTAAAATTCTATTGTGAATGTATTTGTTCTAAATTGCAGCATTCATTCCAAGTTGAAACTGCTTCTTAAACTAAAGTATTGGGTTTTCAGCTACATTAAATTAACATTACCATATACAATGCTAAGAATCAGCTAAAGTGGTGTAAAGGATAAAAAAACTGAAAACACATTCTATGATTTTAATGAATCAGGTTTCACCATTTCATTATTTGACAAATTTATCTGGTTTAGGAGGTTTTGGGAGCACAAGCACTTTAATAATGTCTCCGGGTGGTTTTGGAGGTGATATTCATGTAATATGTAATCTTCCAGTATCTACATTTTATACACACTTTTGATCATGATGGACATGATGGACGTTCAACATATGTACAAAAGAATGTGGACGCCATGCTTTAATATTAATATCAGATGTTTCAGCTACGCCTATTTCTAACTAATGTTTAACCTCAATTATGACAACAGATTGGGGAATGCCTTTTTTGTTTTAGCATAAATGTGCCCCTGTGCACAAAGGTCCAAAAATAAATGGTTTAATGAGTCTGATGTGGCCTGCACAGAGCCCTGACCTCAACCCTGTTAAAACCTTTGGGATGAACTGACTGTTGATTACAATTCTTTTCCAACCTCAGTGCCTGACCTCACAAATGCTGTTTTGACTAAATGAGCACACGTTTATAGACAAACATGCAAAATCTGTGTTCCCACAAAGATGAGAACAACTTCAAAATGATGCACATCGGTCAGGTCAACTATATGTTTGGTCATATAGTGTACAAAAGCAGTGGTTCTCTACGACAGTTACACAAAGATGTTACTAGTCATGTTCTTTTGTGTTTTTCTTTTTTACAGGTTGGGTGGAACAGGAGACCTACTATTAACCAGAAATGAATATTAACTTACATAAATGATGTTATGGATATGTTTCTACATACATAACCAAAAGAAGAAGATTGCAATGTGTTATTCATTAGATATAAATAATAGCTTGAGTGATAGTAAGAAATACCAAAAAGAAAAAGTAGTTGCATTTATTTATTGCAATTCATAAAGCAATTCATGGTGTACACCAGTTTTATCAGTTAAATATGGATTAGTATTTAAGGTGTATAAAGAGCAATGGCCATTACTCTCCAGAACAGTCCAATAGCTCAAAAACTACTTTTTCAGTTTATGGCATAAGTATCTTATTAGATACTTTATTATGACTACCAATTCAATTTGATTTATTTAACAATGGGGATTTGTGTTGAATAACTGTCTTTTAAATAATTGAAACTATGTTTTACAATATTTGTTGTTTACTGTGTGCAATATCTTTTGTTTTATCATCAAAAATTATTCATTGACAAATATTCAGTAACAGGCATTTGAAAAAGGGCCAAAATCTTTTTAGACCCCTGTACCTGGTAAAATTGAAAAAGTAGCATTATTATTGTTTACTTAAAGAAAAATACTTCATAATTAGTAAGTGTTTCTAACATGTGTTCCCATGATCCTTCACTTAAACCTTAATAATAATCCAAAGTCATAATGTCAGGTCAAGTCACACAAGATATTTAGACCTGCTTCATAGATCATTTTGATCTGACAGCTCAGACTTGATTGTTTACTGACATGCTATTAGCCACTATTAGTGTAATTTGTACATAGAGGATAAGATGTGACTGAAAATAATATATCACAATGTTTCAAGCTGTTCTTAATAATATATTCAAGAAATGTTTGTATGACCAGAAGCTATATACGTACGCAGCTTTAATGAGATATTATTATTTTGGATGGACATAATCAGAATTACGGTGTCGCCTACCTCATCTCTGAAATGACTAACATTTTACATTTAAAAGTTATAAACATCTTGGGGAGGAGATAAAAACAATTAAAATTTGAATTGCTATAGCAAAATATTTTCTTTATTGCAAGAAAAATATTTCCTGAAACTTCATAATTTCATTTTTTAAAATGTGATTTTAGAGATTATACTTAGCTTTGAAATTTTGCACAGTCCCTCCTATCTGCCTTTTACTGTTACTCAATAGAAAGCATACACGAAATTTTGTTTGCTGTTTACTTCGTCATAGTCTCTTCTTCTGTCATGACGTTTTAGGACTCCTTTCAAACTTTTTGTTTCACGGTCTTGCTGTGCAGCTTGTGAGTTTTAAATAAAAACTTTTAACTGTCTGAGCTTTTGATTTCTGAACATTTGTGTGCTCTTACTTGACTTCCTAAGCAAGTGCTGAGTAGATTTTTATTTTATACTGTTTGTAATGAATGCTTTATGGTGGCTGCAGTAATTTTTGAAAGTAGCCCAAAAAAAGCACCTTTGAATTTTCACCCATGACTGCATTTTTAAACGGTAAAACAGCATACATGGCAACTCTGTTGGCTATAAAGTAAAAGAGGAGCACTGACTTAGCACACCGACAAATTCAAAAAAAGGAATGCAGTGCATTTTGATGACCAATGACAAAATTACACAAAACTATGAACACTTTTTCAAAGATTTTATTGGATGGGAAGGTTATTTGTCTGGGTGGGCAATTCTGAATTCTGGGTGGGCAATCTCCATCTAACCAACCTGTAAACACGCTCCTGGCCTTTTACCCAATGAATCACAACTAGGGCTGCAACTAACGATTATTTTAGTAGTTGACTAATCTGACGATTATTTTTTCGATTAGTCAACTAAACCATAACAGCTTAAATATCTTAACTGAATTATCTGCTGAGCTAACTAGCTATCATTAAATGGAGGAGGCTTATTATTTAGAATGAATGCTCTCATTAACGAGAGCAAAAAATATGAAAGACGAGACAGGGTAACGTTAGGCTATAATGTTAAGTTATATAACGTTACTCATATAAATTACTGATTAACCATTGCACTTAATGCGTTAGCTAGCTAACAAACCTGAAAAATAACTCTTAGGAAGTTTATAAGTACTCTAGCATTAACAAACATTAACTACGTTGGTTAAAGCAGAAAGCGGTGTAAAAACTTACCTGTCCGGTGTGGAATAACACTGGTCATCACGGCTGCAGGGTGCTCGCGTTTCACCGTAGTGCTTTCGTGAAACTACAACTCTGCTTTGTAGTATCTGCGTTCAGCTCGTTTCTTTGGGTTATTTTGGCTGAAATGCTCCTGAAATACTTTAGAAAGTTTCGGTCTCTATCTTTGCCTCTCATAAACTTTCATAAAGTGTCTTCATAAACTCCCCGCTGCGCCATGGAAGCGATGCTGCGCCCCCTGCAGTCCCTTTAGTGCGTTGTAATAATAACGACGCATCGACAATGAAATTTCACGTCGACAAATTTTCATAGTCGACGTTATCGATTACGTCGACTAATTGTTGCAGCCCTAATCACAACCACCACAACCCTACAAGTGGTTGTAAAACAGAAAATTAATGAATGAATAATTGAATGAAATTCAAAATTGTTTCAAGATTTTTACATTGTCTGGAAAGCATTTCCCTACTTGCTGCTTAATAGAAATTCAAGATTCAAGAAAACGAAATTAATCAGCAAGCACATAAATCAAATGGTTTAAAAGTGGACAGTCATATTTTGGAATTGGTATGTATGGGTTGAGATGCTGTAAAGTGACATACAGAGGCTGATATTTTAAATATTTAAAAAAAAATAGTCCTCACTGTCTGATCAGCAGTTACATAAACTTTTGTTAGAATGTGGTCTAAATATGGAGTTTTTTGCAGTTTAAAATATGGAAGGACAACATTTTGCAGTTTAAAATATGGAAGGACAACATGTCCTCTTTCTGTTACAGCTGCACTTATTTTTTTATTTTGTAGGGTTCTTATCCAGATGAGTGTTATTTGAGCTGCTTGCTTTCGTAGCTCCGAGTTAATTCAAAACTATTAAAATCCCACTCCTTTGTGATAAAACCCAGTCCCTCTGTGTTCTAATTGGTTTCGAAGAACCAGTTGCTAGAACCAGTCTAGTTAGCCTGTTAATTTGTGTTTTAACTTTGTCTGTACTTACCAAAACTCTAACTAAATTATACTTGTATTAGCCCCTGTTGTGCATAAAAAAATATATAAAATATTGTTCAACTGCAGACATTTTCTGTCAGTCTAACTGAGAAATCTAAATGTGTTGGATGCTAGGAAAATGTTAGCTGCCTGAACTCATGGTGCTTGACTTGATTCCTCTTCCTCAGCTGATAGTTACTGCTGGTTGAAACGTATTAACTTAATTAATGCAGTGGCATGCTGTGACATTTTGAGATGCAACTACAGGATAGCCTGCACACCCAACCCCATGACCTCAGATTACTGTCCTTGCCTCACAGATGTGGAACCTAATGTGGTTTGTTGCTGTTTAACCCTATCAATCTCAAGGTTCAACATGTGCATTTTGAAATACTTTACTGCTCATCATAGTTTTAAACAAAGGTTACTGTAGTCTTTTTGTCAGCTCAAACCAGTCTCACGATTAAATTATAACATGAAGAAGCAAATTCCTAAATAAGTGGCACCTGACTGTGAGTTTGTTTGACACCTTATTTCAAAACATTATTATGGGCATTAATATGGAGTTGCCATCTTTTGTAGTTATAACACTCTCTACTATTTTGGAAAAGCTTTCAACAAGATTTTGTAGAATTAGCCTGTAGTATTGGTCTATACTAGCCTGTAAAATGTTGTGCTTGTTCAGCTCATTAAAAAATATTTATGAGGTCAAGCACTGATGTTGGTCAAAAAACTGGCTCACAATCAAAGATTCGGTTAATTCCAAAGGTGTTTAAAAGGGTTGGAGGTCATGACTTTGTTCAGATCACTAGAATGCCTCCACAAGAATGCCTTTCCCACAAAACTGGAAGCATATAATTTATTTTTATAATTGATTTTATACTCATGCACTTAATGGGTAAAGCTGAATTCAATAATTAGTAGGGGTGCCTTCGGGAGCTCCAGTTTCCTCCCACAGTCCAAAGACATGCAAGTGAGGTAAATTGGAGATACTAAATTGTCCATGACTGTGTTCAATATAACCTTGTGAACTGATGAACCTAATACACAAACAAACAATAAAGCAGAGGTGTAGTTACAGAACTGTGTAACCTATCATCTTTTTAGTCTCCCTTTTTATCAGCAGGCTTTGAAATGTTTGCCTGACTTCTTATATAAATCAGCCATAGCTTTCATCTCCCTGACAAAGCATATATCTAACGCAAATCCAAGGCTCTGTGCTTGGTAGTATTGTTTGAGATACTTGTAGCTGCCATTGGCACTTTTATGAATTGCCAACTGAGGTGTTTCTTTCCATTATCAAAGCAACCACTGTCAAATAAATACAAAGAAAATACAAAGAATGATGTGTTTTGCCATTGTACATCACATCAACATTCACTATGCCTGCAGTTTAGGATTTTAAAAGCATTCTGAAGCAGTCTGTAACTGGAGTTGTAAATAAAGCTTTTAGCTTGCCTTCAGTTTTAAAACATTTATTTTGTGATTTTGTTATACAGTGAAGCTCAATATTTGAGCACCCTCTGCACATGTATTTCTTTGTTTTCACTAAAGACTTCATCCTGGTTAGAACAGGAATCTCACCACTTCATCAATATCTTATGCACATTTATGCCTAATTCATTAGCATGCTAAAAGAAAACACTTACAAATTGGCTGGCACACAAGATCTTTGGTAGGTAGTAACACGTTTGTTAAGTTTAACAGGAGGGCATTTGGAAAAACTAAAAAGAAATACATTGGACAGTAAGGCTTTCTCTGAAGTAATGAACTACAGTTAAATACAACAAGATGCAAGGAGGTAAGCACACTGGAGAATACTTACACATAAATGATGAGGACTCCTTACTAGGGCTGCAACGATTAGTCGACGTAATCGATAACGTCGACTATGAAAATTTGTCGACGTGAAATTTCATTGTCAACGCGTCGTTATTATTGCAACGCACTAAAGGGACTGCAGGGGGCGCAGCATCGCTTCCATGGTGCAGCAGGGAGTTTATAAAGACACTTTATGAAAGTTTATGAGAGGCAAAGATAGAGACCGAAACTTTCTAAAGTATTTCAGGAGCATTTCAGCGAAAATAACCCAAAGAAACGAGCTGAACGCAGATACTACAAAGCAGAGTTGTAGTTTCACGAAAGCACTACGGTGAAACGCGAGCACCCTGCAGCCGTGATGACCAGTGTTATTTCATACCGGACAGGTAAGTTTTTTACACCGCTTTGTGCTTTTTGTGCGTTAATATTTGTTAATGCTAGAGTACTTGTCGGAAAACTTCCTAAGAGTTCGCTATTTTTCAGGTTTGTTAGCTAGCTAACGCATTAAGTGCAATGGTTAATCAGTAATTTATATGAGTAACGTTATATAACTTAACATTATAGCCTAACGTTACCCTGTCTCGTCTTCCATATATTTTGCTCTCGTTAATGAGAGCATTCATTCTAAATAATAAGCCTCCTCCATTTAATGATAGCTAGTTAGCTCAGCAGATAATTCAGTTAAGATATTTAAGCTGTTATGGTTTAGTTGGCATAGCCAGTACACTATTCACATGTTTCTCAACGACATGTTATATATGTTTTTGACTTCCAGAGTGATAACTTCTGAAACATAATGCTTCAGAATGCTGTCCAAAACTTTCTTATTTAATTGAATTTTTTTATTGTGACTGTGTATTAATGTTTCAAATATATTTAATTAAACTATCAAGCTTAAGTTTCATATTCATGTTTCATGGGTCATTACCTTAATTTGATATTGGAACATAAATAACATAACAGAGTTTTGTTATGTTAAGGCAGAGATGGAGGGTATGACATAAATAATCGTTGACAAGTCGACTAATCCAAAAAATAATAATAATAAAAAAAATCGTCAGATTAGTCGACTACTAAAATAATCGTTAGTTGCAGCCCTACTCCTTACTGTTAAAACCTTATTGTTTTCTTGAACTGTCCATTGCAGTGTTTTTATACTGATAAACTTTTTACAGACAGTTATTCACACTAACAGTGGCTTACATTATGTGATGTCTTGCTACAGCAACTGTTTGACTTTCTGACTGATTTTCATGGCATTTTATTTCTGACATTCATGCTTTTTCCAGTTTTAGCAGTTTCCATGGAGATCACAGTGTTGTAATGCTTTGGGTTTTTCTGTTAGCTTCATTAGAGTATCTTTATTATTCATGCCTCATACTAGTCTTTAGCTCAATGTAGGCTCCTTGTTCCACTTGTCACGGTGACCTGTTGCACGGTGACCTGTTGCTTTTTCCATTTTTCAGTAAAACCCAAATATTTACTGTTAGCTGTGACAAATTTTGATACATCCTTTTTCCTGTCTTAGCTGAGGCTGATATACTGCATTAAGAACTAGGTTTCAGCAGCCAATTAAGCTAGCCAATGTCAATCTATATGTATTCTTTCGGGTCAGCATTACAATACAGTTTGGTATGTTCATAAACAATCCCCAGTTCTTGTTGCTACTTTTTTACACATTTTTCTTTTTTAAAATGTAACAATTTCATCTGGGATTTGCATTGTCCATCCTGTAAAAGATGCACTTTTACTAAATTTGCCCTACGTGCAAATGTGGTGGTAAATATGTGTGCATCTGTTGGTTTGCCCTGTGATGGACTGGCAACCTGTCTCTGGTGTCTCCTACCTTTCGCCTGGTGAATTGTATCCACTGTGACCCTAAGTAGGATAAAATGAGGTTATAACAGAAAATGAATAAATGAATGAATGGGCAATGCCAGTGACATTCAACACGTTTGGTAATGTTATCAATAAGTAACAACACTTTTAATTGAAGGTGTAAAAAGCCTTTGGGAGGTACATGTGTGCATTCTCAGTGCCAGTCTTAAACCTGGATAAAAATAGAAGGGTTAGAAAGGGTACGTGGCATAAAAAATGGCATGCTGACCAGATGTGTTGTGGCAACCTCTAAATACAGAAGCAACTAAAAGGAAAAATATCCTGAAACACATTCCTGCCCTTGGTTCAGTTAGGATCACTGTTTTAAGAATGTGAAATATCATAATAATAATAGGTCCAATTTTAAAGCAAAGGGTTTTTGGGTAGCCTTCCACAAACTTGTTTCAATAAGGTGCTGGAATTTGGGCTCAATCCTTCTGACAGAAGTTGTGAAATTGAGTCAGAATTGTGTCCACATTTTATGGGATTGAGGGCAGGGCTTTGTAATGGCCCCTCCATTATTTTTACTTGGTTGTCCTAAAGTCATTTTGCCACAACTTCAGAAATATATTAGGGGTCATATAGTCCATAATGCCTTCTATTTTGTGAAGTCCCTCCTACAGCAAATATGATGCTGCCATCCATATTCTTCATGGAGGGGATTGTGTTCTTTGGCTTGCAAGCCTCCATACATAACAATGGTCAATGTTCACAAACAGTTTCATTTTTGTTTTATCAGACAAGAGAAAATTTCCTCAAAAAATAAGATCCACATCCTTTTTCCACATGTGCATTTGCAAACTGCAACCTGGCTCACAGGCTTTTTCATTGTGGTTTTGGAGCAGTGGCTCAGGTGTCCAAATACTTTTGGCCATATAGTGTATAATATAATATAACATAACATAATATAATATAAAATAATATAATATGCATTGGGCAGTGTTGTGTGTCATATCTGTATTCATGGTAGTCAATGTTAAATATACAATGCAATTTCTACAAACAAGGTGGGGGCCTAAGATGAATACCATCTCTGTGTGCTTTGAGAGTCCTCTGGGGTAAACGTAATTACAGGTTTCATATTGATCTGCTTAAAAAAGCTAAGTACATTAAAGTTAATGTGTTCTTAGTGTGATAACATAATAATGGCTCATTTTTATACTTCAACGTTAGCTTTAATTATAAATGTTTGGGTGTGGCTATCAGCATGACAGCTTCTGTGACACATGGTTTGATTAATGTTTCCAAATGTAATCTCCTGCTAACACACTGTAATTAATCCTGCTTTATATATAGCACGTACACTAAATGGCCACTTGTATGGTGACACCTGAATAAAAGCTTGTTTGACATTTTATTTTAAAACCATAGCAATAACATGAAGTTGTCCCCACCTTATCCCTATTGCAGTTTTAACAGCCCCAATCCCCTAGAAAGGTTTTACACAAGATTTTGGAGTGTGTCTGTGGCGATTCTGCTGGACAAGAAGGTCTGGCTTGGATTTAACATTGCAATAAATCCGCAAGGTGGTCAGTAGGGTTGAGGTTAGAGGTTTTCTCCACACCATGTCTATTATTTTACTCATGTAACCTTAATGTATGTGTTTCCCTTTTTATAAAAATGATAAGAACAATAAATCACAAACAATGTGACATAAAAATATGTCCTAAAGCCCTGCTATTTTAGTGAACCAATGTAATGGAGTCCAGCAAATGAGGGGGCTGTACCTCCATGTGGGACTCTTGTAGCTAGGGCTGGACGATATGACTAAAATTTATATCACGATATAACTCCTAATTTCGGTCGATACGATATCGATAGGAATAATACAAATGTCAGAAAAACTGCCAAGAACAACAAAATTGGATGGCTGTACCTGCAAACCTCTTTTCTGGTTTCTGGCAAGAAATACAAGCTGAATACACCACTGAATTAGTCCTTCCTCTCTTATCAGCTATTTCGTCTGCTTCTTTTTCAACTGTGGACAGTGGCGGAGCCAGACAATTTTCATAGGGGAGGCCAGACTGAGACCATTGCTCACACAGGGGTGGCACAGAAACTGTCTGATACCTTATTTTTTTTATGTGGCAAGTTGCTGTGGATCTAGTAGTGTTTTGGTCACTCACTCATTTACCTATACAGTGAGTGCTATGTAGAATTACATCAAGCCTAGCAGAATAAGCTTTTTATTTTTTCTCATTTTCCCTGACAAGTAAAAAACTAAAATATAGCCTATAACCTTAACATTATGAGGAAGAATTTCAAAGACATTCCTTTGCAATACTTGATCATTTGACTGCAAACTTGTGTGTACTGATGAGACACATTTGAACCCCTGAACATCCTAGCGTGAATGCATGGAAAACAAATTTTAATTTTCTTTCAAGAATATGACACACACTGACCAACACTATTAAGCCAAATCAGCATTGAAAATTGACTTTACTTTTAATAGCCTTCTACAATGCTGGAGCTTCTTAAAACTGAACATTTTCTTTTAAATAGAAGTGTTATTTAACTGCTATTAAATTGTTTAAAAAAAAAAAACCGCCCAATTTAGAGGAAAACCGCCCAATCTGGCAACACTGGAACGCGCAGAGCCTGTTATTGCCTTTACTCGTAGCGCGCCTTAACTACAGTAGTATTAATTAGTACTCAGTAGTATTAGTACTCAGTAGTACTTCTTCTGTAATTGTGTTGGTGGTTGACATTTATGTGAGTGTATTACTGCACTGTTTTGGTGGAGAACTACTTGTTTGAGGTGCGCTGTTGAATTGCGTCCCTGTGGGAACACCTGCGTGCAAAAATGCTTCCGCAAAAAAAGCGGTGGTGGGGGGAACCGGCCGAAGACTCATTTACTGTATGTTGGCCTTGGCCCACTGTTGAACTTGTTTTGCCGCTAATATCCACCGTGTTGTAGGTAGCGGAGTGTAATCAGAGGGGTAACGCTGAGCACTCGCTTCGTGCCTGTGGCGTACGTCATCACGCACTGACGTAATGTATATCGATCGAATTTGTTTAAAAATCACATCACCGTTATTGAAACATTTTCTATCGCGATATATATCGATATTGAATTATTGTCCAGCACTAACTGTAGCTTTATTTTAATGCACTGCACAAATCACAGATATGTCTAATGTCTTGGCAGGGTCTTCTACTAAATGGTCTACCCCAAATATTAACTAAAAAAGGAGCCCTCATAAGAACCCCAATGACCAGATATTGTTTGGGTGATGGACCATTCTCAGAACTGCAATGACACTAACAGTAACGACATGGTAGTGGGAGTTGTATAAGTGTAGCAGCTGCAGAAGTGTTTCTGGGATTTTTAAACATGTCAACTTGGAGCACAGGAGAGCCGCTGTGTTCCAAACAATATCCTATATAATAAATAATAAGTCAAATTAAATTTTGACCAATGGCAAGGCTACTGTTTCTAGCACACTGTATAAGATTTTGTGTGCATACTGAGACACTGGATAAGCAGAGTGCCAGATCTCTGTCACACATAACTGTAATACAATTGTACCATAAACATTCTGCACAAATTGAAAGGAACATCTTTTTTGGAAGCTTAATCACAGAAGAATGTCAAAATGGCTGGTAAAACATGAGATTACTAATAACACTGCTGACATACAATGTGTGTTCGATTATTTGGCACCTGTAACAGCAGCTAGGATAATCTATTTTTTCCTTCTGTGTGTTTCTTCACACTTTTTGATCTGGCAGCCCCCCACTTAAATAACTTTCTCGCATGCCTGAAATGGGGGTTCTTTTGATTGATAAATGGGATACTGAGGGGGACCAAGTGTACACACAACAGATTGGCTACAACCAGTAATGACATATCTACAATGTTTGTCTGTTTGGTAGATGCACCATATCAAATAATTAATTAATGTACATACCAGGTAGGTGTACCTAATAGTGATCGGTGAGTATAGGTATTGGTTGGTAAACAATAATTCTATGTGTGGCCGAGAAGTGCAAAACATATTAACATTTTAGAAAACAAAATTACAAAAAAACAAAATTACAAAAAACAAAAACAAATTTACAAGAGCTGAAACACTTTTACCAATGCCGAAACAAATTTACAAGAGCTGAAACACTTTTACCAGTGCCAAAACAAATTTACAAGAGCTGAAACACTTTTACCAATGCCGAAACAAATTTACAAACGGCTGATCTGACGGAAAGGGTAGGTACAATACACAGGAAGTGCTTGTTGCTTACATGCTGTCAATCAAACTGTTTCGCAGGGGTAAAGTGAACGGAGTTTGTGATGATAACGCTAAACAATAGTGATGTGCAGATGAAGCCTCATTAAAGCTTTTGAAGCTTTTTCCTGATTGTGCTGAAAATACCTGAGTGGGGGAGGAGGAGGTTGGTTAGGGTTGCACCTATAGAAAAATATAACGGGTCTAACACCGTCATGAGAACATTATCTTCTTCTTCTTCTTTTCCTAGGCCTTTGTCTCGTTCGGTTACAAGGTTGGCTCTCGGCGGATCACGATACACGCATCGATTTGGCACAATTTTTACGCCGGATGCCCTTCCTGACACAACCCTCCCTATTTCTATCCGGGCTTGGGACTGGCACTACAATGCACTGGTTTTGTGCATCTAGCGGCTAGGTATCTATAGGACAATTCAGTGTTTCCAATTAGCCTGGTGGCATGTTTTTGGACTGTGGGAGGAAACCGGAGCACCCGGAGGAAACCCAAGCGGACACGGGGAGAACATGCAAACTCCGCACAGAAAGGACCCGGACCGCCCCACCTGGGGATCGAACCCAGGACCTTTTTGCTGTGAGGCGACAGTGCTACCCACTAAGCCACCATGCCACCCTGTCATAAGAACATTATCAAAATGTTTTAGTTAGGGTGTTTAACATTTATTATTTTCATTCTTTACAATAATAAGTCAGAACCATATTTTAGGCAAAACAACGCACTCTGCCCACTGCGCTGCTCATACAGCGGTGTATTAAACAGGTTGTATTGCTGATATAACCTGCGCACACACACCGTTACTAAGAATAAAAGCGAACACTACTTAATATAATAACCAAACACTTTCTAATTCCCACGGTAGCAGCAGTTTCATTCTGTTTCATACACATCACCCTGTCTCCAATTGATAAAAATACGGAACAAAGCGTTACCATCACAAACTCCGTTCACTTTACCCCTGAGAAACAGTTTGATTGACAGCATGTAAGCAACAAGCACTTGCTGTGTATTGTACCTACCCTTTCCATCAGATCAGCTGTTTGTCAATTTGTTTCGGCATTGGTAAGTGTTTCAGCTCTTGTAAATTTGTTTCGGCATTGGTAAAAGTGTTTCAGCTCTTGTAAATTAGTTTTTGTTGTAAATTTGTTTTTTTGTTTTTTGTAATTTTGTTTTCTAAAATGTTAATTTGTTTTGCACTTCTCGGCCACCGTACTTAACAGAACAAAAGTAGAAACTTTAAACCAGATTTTTAAAGGAGATATAAACTCCAGAGGACACTAATATGATTGTGATGTGATGATCCACATTAATGTAAAAAATAAATGGTTTTATGTCCAAATATCAGCATTGCTCTGTGACCATAGGTGCTAGACAAAAAAGTTTTCCCAGTTGTAACATATTATAAAGTATTTTTGATTAATAATGTCACATAACAGTCTCAGCGGACTGAAACAGGACAAATCATGCAAAGATAAGCAAAATATTCATTTTACAGGTCCAATCATGCAGTGTGTTGCAGAATATGTGTCAGTGCTACACGGCTTGAGAGACGGTGGGTAACACTCTACCGCTCTGGGTAACACCTACCTCAACATATCTTGTTCACTGTTCACACTAACATGCACTGTATTATCCTCCCAGTAAAAGATATATACAGTATATATAGACAGGGATGGACTGGCCATCGGGAGGGTCGGGAGTTTTCCCGGTGGGCCGCTCTGTATTTGGGCTGCTGACAGAATGAAAAATAAATTCTGTTTTAAATATTCCTGAATAATAATCCTGAAGTGTGCATTGGCCCACCACAGTATCCTCACTGCATATCCATTGGCCAATCACAGAATACATAGTGAATAGGCTTGTTCGAGATGAACTGCGCCTCGCCTTGGTGGTCAGCGAGAGCAGCAGGTTGCAGTTGGGGGAGGAGGTTAAAAGAAAGACGTCAAGTCGGACAGTCGCCACCTGCAACCCACGTGAGCTGTGGCGGATCTCGCGGCGTTTGCGTTCTTCGCGGCTGATGAAGTGGATGTAGTAGAAAACCCTCTGCTTTTGCGTGAAATCGAATATGATGAACAACGAAGTTGAAACAGTGTTTATTTAATCATCTGTAAGCTAAACTAAACATTCTTGATCATTGAGCAGGTTAAGCTTAGCGTTTGTTTTCCAAATCCACAGTGGTGACTATAGATGACCACAAAGTGTCAAACTAAGTTTCTGTAAAATCTGTAAATACATATAGTTTTACTCATCATTCATTTATCTTGTAGATTGGTGAAAAAGAAAAGTTCTAACAAACATGTTATCAAACACATATTTATGTTAATGAATAGATTTAAATATTTGTCTACAACAATTTAAATGAATAGACCTAAGTAGCCTATTTTTCAAGACTGTGTGTATGTATTCACACATTGTCTTTTTCCTGATTGTGCTGAAAATACCTGAGTGGGGGAGGAGGGGGGTGGTTAGGGTTGCACCTATAAAAAAATATAACGGGTCTAACACCGTCATGAGAACATTATCTTCTTCTTTTCCTAGGCCTTTGTCCCTAACCACCCCCCTCCTCCCCACTCAGGTATTTTCAGCACAATCAGGAAAAAGACAATGTGAGAATACATAATTCCAAATATACGGTTTGTTCAAGGTAGAATCAGTGAATATGATAAACAATGTATATAGAAGTGTTTTAGAAATAATTAGATGGAAATTATGAAGTGAACTCAATCAGACCTTAATCATTATGGTTGTGTATATGGTAAATAGACTGCAATTATATTGTGTCAAAGTGGCTTAAAGTCCAAACTGTCTACATAATTATTTTGTCTACGTAAGGACTTAATCACATTTACCCTTCTTTAGGCTTGTTCCAAAAATAGAGGATGTTGTCCCCCTCTATATTCTCTCAGAATTTAGAGGTCATTTCAGACTCTCCAAAGTGGAGGTACGTAGAGTATGTGGAAGCCACATAATCATCCAGATGGTTTTAATGTTATTATGATAACCTTCTTTTCTCTCACTTACTATTTAGGATCTTATAAACACCCTTGGCCCCAACTCTGGAGTTGTGGTACTTAGGCAGAAATATGGCCTTCATGGAAGAGTCATCAAAGGAAAACCTCTCTTGTGTCCTCACCACAAAATTCAGCATCAGTGTTTGCAAAAAAAACCCATCTAAACAAGCCTGATGCATTTTGGAAACAAGTCCTGTGGACCGATGAGTTTAAAATAGAACTCTTTGGCTGCAATGAGCAAATGGGGGTGGATCAGTCATGCTTTGGGGTGGTGTTGCAGGGAAGAATGGATTCAATGAAATTCCAGAAAATTCTGGAAGCAAACACCATCTGTAAAAAAGCTGAAATTGAAAAGAGGAGGAGCTTCTACAAATGGATAATGAACCTAAACACACCTCAAAATCCACAATAGACTACCTCAAAAGGCACAAGCTGAAGGTTTTACCATGGCCCTCACAGTCCCCTGATCTGAACATCATTGAAAATCTGTAGATAGATCTCAAAAGAGCAGTGCATGCAAGACGGCCCAGGAATATCACAGAACTAGAAGACTTTTGCAAGGAAGAACGGATGAAAATCCCTCAAACAAGAATTGAAAGACTTGGATACAAGAAGTGTTTACAAGCTCTGATACTTGCCAAAGGGGGTGCTACTAGGTACTAACCATGCAGGGTACCCAAACTTTTGCTTTGGGCCCTTTTCATATTTTTGCTATTTTAAAAATGTAAAAGATGAAAATAAAAGAAAAAGTTTTTGTGTCATCTTTAACTTTATGCCTTTTGGAGATAATCTTCAACTTGCTTAACTGTTCACAGTAACGGTAATTTTGACCGGGGTGCCCAAATGTTGGCATGCCACTGTATTTTATAGATGCATTGTTAAACAGTATACTTCAGTATGTGCCCGGTATGAGTCACTAATGAATGATGTGGTTAATATGTACAATTGTGTAGAAGTTTGTGCTTCTTCGAGCACTGACAAATCAGTTATTTAGGCATTGAATAGTGAGCAATGAATAGTGGCTGTGGTTTATTGAAGATGACTCTCTTAACACAATCATCTTCTGAACAACTCATTGTTTTGTTCTTCCAGAACAGCTTACCTTATGGCCTTGGTTCTTGTAAAGAAACATTACACCATGCTCCTCCACACAGCTTTATTTATGTAGCATATTTTAAAACGTTTACAAAGTTTACAGAGAAGAATGAAAAATAAAAGTGTAATAGTGATAGTGTTATTAAAAAACAGTTAAGATATAAAAATATTAAAGCAATTCAGATTGCTTTATATTAATAAAATTAGAAGACAATGACCATCAGAAGTTCTAGAAAAACATCAAGATAAAAAAGATATGTTACATTAAAGAAATATCAGGTAGCCTACTTGAGTCTTTTCATGACATGGAATGATAATTATGAAATATGTTGAAATTTTTACCAAAATAAACTGTCATACTACTAGAATGCATGATAGTATTTCACACATATCGGGTCTTTAAGACAAATAAACTGAGATTTACATTTTAGAATGAAACGAAACAACCGTCATAGTATTCAGCGGAGCTTCTAGCCAATGAGGATTAAGCTCTGTCGTCATCAAGCCGTCTCTCAGGCAGCACAGCCCGTGGAGAGCAACTGCAGCGACTGGTAATTAATAGACTACCCATAAAACTATCTGCTTTTTACAGACAAGCCTTGTTAAATTGGTTATTGATCTACAGACATAATTATTCACCCCATCACTCTTTACTTTGGAACAATGAATACATCACCTATAAGGGAAAATCACTGTTTTTACATTTATGGTTTAATAACGATATTTTGTTCATTCAACAGTTACTTGATGATTGTTTTAATTTTATTTCCTACTCTGATTTCTGTTACCAATTTGGTTTTTTTTTGTTCCAATACTGAATATAAGAAGGTTTGTGACTCTATTTCTGATGGTCTTCTCTCTTTACTTAAAAGTAACTATAAGGCAACAACAGACTTTTCTTTAACTAACTATGTTATAGCTTTGAATGGGGTTGATATAATAGATAAGAAATGTAATAATAATTTTATAAGGCAGCTCTTTTCCGTTAAATCCACTCCATTCACAACATTCCAGTGGTCAGCTCAACAAAGGAAAAACAGCAGCTCTGTTTGGACTCCCCCTTACAAATATGTTCTTAATAACAAAATAAAAGAGCTGATTTATAAAATTTTACACAAATACTACCCTGTAAATGCAATTCTGACTAAATTTTATGATGTATGTGATGCATGTGTTTTTTGTAAAAGGGATACTGAAACCATTGAACACTTATTTTTTGATTGTGTATTTTTCTATTCTTTCTGGGTTGATCTCTTCCTAGACTTTAAAAGAAGATGTGGTAAGGAAATTCCTCTGAAAGGCCAATATGTTTCATTTATTTTCAATGACCCTTTATTTATCCCCGAAGAGCACTTTGTAATTAACCTGATTATAAGTTTAGCCAAATTTTATATACATAAAATGAAATTTGCCAGGAAAATACCTACACATATGACCTTTGTTAGAACAGATTTGTATAACTATATAGATACATTGGTAAAATTCAGACAGAAGCAAAATAAGAAATGTGTTAAATCTATTTCATTGTTAAAGCTTTTCAATTCTATCTGAATCCTAAATGGTATTATTGTTTGTTTATTGTTTCTTGTTTTTCTTTTTCTTCTCTTTCTCTGATGAATGATAAATATTGAACTTATATCTGTTTGCTGTATAATTTTGTTCGATTGTTATTTGCATTTAATAAAAAAAATAAAAATAAATAAAAAAACTGCAGCGACTGGTTCCGCCGCCTGCAGCCGCCTCGCACTCGCGAGATTATAACAAGTATGTCACCGTGACGCGTCGGTGGCGCCGACGCAAATCGGACAAAATAAACTAACCGGCATGCACCGTACCGAGCCAGGCAGCGATCGGTCTGCGCAGCGCCGGGTTAAATCGAACAAGCCTATTGAGTTCGTACGGAGCCCCTTAGGGGTCATTAGGGAAAAAAATATGTGAAGACAAAATCCGTACCCTCAGTTTAGTAATCCGTACCCTCGGTTTAGTAATTCGTACCCTCGGTTTAGTAATCCGTACCCTCGGTTTAGTAAACCGTACGCACGGATTTGTAAACTGTACTCTTAGTTTAAAGTCCGTCCGCGGTCACGCTATCTGCGCTACAAGTTTTACTGTGCGCCTAAACCCCCTTTTACGGTAATACAGTTGCGAAGCATTGAAGAGGATAAAGCATCTTTTTACAGCTTAATATACTTAATATACTATATATTAGATATAATATATAGAATACATTTCAGACATTTTTACTGTAGTAATCTGGGGTGATGGGATAGCAAACTTATTAAAAAGTCAAATCAAAATCTTATCAAATGCCACCCACACAATCATAAATAACACGAGTACTCATCTTGTGATTTTGAGACTATTTTACCATAGGAATTTAGAATAATAGGATTGCAAACAAACAAACGTAAAGTGAAATGTACAGTATAAATGAGCCTCATAAAGTCAGTAAGTAGAAGCAGAAGTATTCCTCAAGAGTAAGGGGCTCCGTAGTAAAATTATGCAAATGGTTAATTTTAAAATTCCATTAAAACAAGTCGAATTGCTACAGACCAATTTTAAAGGTCTAATTAAATAAGCAAATCAAATTATTATCAAATCACCCCATCAGACTCTTGAAGAATACTTCTACTTCTACTTTCTGACTTTATGAGGCTCATTTATACTGTACATTTCACTTTACGTTTGTTTGCAATCCTATTATTCTAAATTCCTATGGTAAAATAGTCTCAAAATCACAAGATGAGTACTCGTGTTATTTATGATTGTGTGGGTGGCATTTGATAAGATTTTGATTTGACTTTTTAATAAGTTTGCTATCCCATCACCCCAGATTACTACAGTAAAAATGTCTGAAATGTATTCCATTAATAAAAGAGTTAATGCTCTTAAAGAAAAAAGTGGATTGGTCTATAAATTGGTCTATAACAATTCCACTTGTTTTAATGGAATTTTAAAATAACTATTTGCATAATTTGCATAATTTTACCATGTCATGTGCTTTTGTTGCCAATATACTGTGTATATATATATATATATATATATATACTGTATATATATACAGTGTATCACAAAAGTGAGTACACCCCTCACATTTCTGCAAATATTTTATTATATCTTTTCATGGGACAACACTATAGAAATAAAACTTGGATATAACTTAGAGTAGTCAGTGTACAACTTGTATAGCAGTGTAGATTTACTGTCTTCTGAAAATAACTCAACACACAGCCATTAATGTCTAAATAGCTGGCAACATAAGTGAGTACACCCCACAGTGAACATGTCCAAATTGTGCCCAAAGTGTCAATATTTTGTGTGACCACCATTATTATCCAGCACTGCCTTAACCCTCCTGGGCATGGAATTCACCAGAGCTGCACAGGTTGCTACTGGAATCCTCTTCCACTCCTCCATGATGACATCACGGAGCTGGTGGATGTTAGACACCTTGAACTCCTCCACCTTCCACTTGAGGATGCGCCACAGGTGCTCAATTAGGTTTAGTCCATCACCTTTACCTTCAGCTTCCTCAGCAAGGCAGTTGTCATCTTGGAGGTTGTGTTTGGGGTCGTTATCCTGTTGGAAAACTGCCATGAGGCCCAGTTTTCGAAGGGAGGGGATCATGCTCTGTTTCAGAATGTCACAGTACATGTTGGAATTCATGTTTCCCTCAATGAACTGCAGCTCCCCAGTGCCAGCAACACTCATGCAGCCCAAGACCATGATGCTACCACCACCATGCTTGACTGTAGGCAAGATACAGTTGTCTTGGTACTTCTCACCAGGGCGCCGCCACACATGCTGGACACCATCTGAGCCAAACAAGTTTATCTTGGTCTCGTCAGACCACAGGGCATTCCAGTAATCCATGTTCTTGGACTGCTTGTCTTCAGCAAACTGTTTGCGGGCTTTCTTGTGCGTCAGCTTCCTTCTGGGATGACGACCATGCAGACCGAGTTGATGCAGTGTGCGGCGTATGGTCTGAGCACTGACAGGCTGACCTCCCACGTCTTCAACCTCTGCAGCAATGCTGGCAGCACTCATGTGTCTATTTTTTAAAGCCAACCTCTGGATATGACGCCGAACACGTGGACTCAACTTCTTTGGTCGACCCTGGCGAAGCCTGTTCCGAGTGGAACCTGTCCTGGAAAACCGCTGTATGACCTTGGCCACCGTGCTGTAGCTCAGTTTCAGGGTGTTTCAGGGTGTTCTTATAGCCCAGGCCATCTTTGTGGAGAGCAACAATTCTATTTCTCACATCCTCAGAGAGTTCTTTGCCATGAGGTGCCATGTTGAATATCCAGTGGCCAGTATGAGAGAATTGTACCCAAAACACCAAATTTAACAGCCCTGCTCCCCATTTACACCTGGGACCTTGACACATGACACCAGGGAGGGACAACGACACATTTGGGCACAATTTGGACATGTTCACTGTGGGGTGTACTCACTTATGTTGCCAGCTATTTAGACATTAATGGCTGTGTGTTGAGTTATTTTCAGAAGACAGTAAATCTACACTGCTATACAAGCTGTACACTGACTACTCTAAGTTATATCGAAGTTTCATGTCTATAGTGTTGTCCCATGAAAAGATATAATGAAATATTTGCAGAAATGTGAGGGGTGTACTCACTTTTGTGATACACTGTATATATATATATAATCTAACGGACAGACTTTAAACTACGGACGGTCTTTAAACTAAGAGTACAGTTTACAAATCCGTGCGTACGGTTTACTAAACCGAGGGTACGGATTACTAAACCGAGGGTACGGATTACTAAACCGTGCGTACGGTTTACTAAACCGAGGGTACGGATTACTAAACCGAGGGTACGGATTACTAAACCGAGGGTACGGATTACTAAACCGTGCATACGGTTTACTAAACCGAGGGTACGGATTACTTAACCGTGCGTACGGTTTACTAAACCGAGGGTACTGATTACTTAACCGTGCGTACGGTTTACTAAACCGAGGGTACGGATTTTGTCTTCACATATTTTTTTTTCCTTAGTGACTTTCCTTAGTCACTAAGGAAAAAAATATATATGAAGAGCGTAATCCGTACTCTCGGTTTAGTAATCCGTACCCTCGGTTTAGTAATCCGTACCCTCGGTTTAGTAAACCGTACGCACGGTTTAGTAATCCGTACCCTCGGTTTAGTAATCCGTACCCTCGGTTTAGTAATCCGTACCCTCGGTTTAGTAAACCGTACGCACGGTTTAGTAATCCGTACCCTCGGTTTAGTAATCCGTACCCTCGGTTTAGTAAACCGTACCCTCGGTTTAGTAAACCGTACGCACAGATTGTCTGCGCTACAAGTTTTACTGTGCGCCACCCCGTTTTACGGTAATACAGTTGCGAAGCATTGAAGAGAATAAAGCATCTTTTTACAGCTGGGGTGATGGGATAGCAAACTTATTAAAAAGTCAAATCAAAATCTTATCAAATGCCACCCCACAATCATAAATAACACGAGTACTTAGCTTGTGATTTGAGAGTATTTTACCTTAGGAATGTAGAATAATAGGATTGCAAACCAACGTAAAGTGAAATGTACAGTATAAATGTCTGAGAAGTAGGAGTAGGAGAATGTAAGTAGAAGTAGGAGTATTCTTTAAGAGTCTGATGGGGTGATTTGATAATAATTTGATTTGCATTTTACTTTACGTTGGTTTGCAACAATAAATAAACAATAAATCAATAAATCAATAAATAACACTAGTACTCATCTTGTGATTTTGAGACTATTTTACCCTAGGAATTTAGAATAATATTATTCTAAATTCCTAGGGTAAAATAGTCTCAAAATCACAAGATGAGTACTAGTGTTATTTATTGATTTATTGATTTATTGTTTATTTATTGTTATTGATTTGACTTTTTTAATAAGTTTGCTATCCCATCACCACAGATTACTACAGTAAAGATGTCTGAAATGTATTCCATTAATAAAACCTTTCAAATTGGTCTGTAACAATTCCACTTGTTTTAATGGATTTTTAAAATTTTACATTTGCATAATTTTACCATGATATGTCTTTTGTTGCCTATATATATATAGTTGCGAAGCATTGAAGAGGATAAAGCATCTTTTTGCAGCTTAATATACTATATATTAGATATAACACACACACACACACACATATATATACAGTGTATCACAAAAGTGAGTACACCCCTCACATTTCTGCAGATATTTAAGTATATCTTTTCATGGGACAACACTGACAAAATGACACTTTGACACAATGAAAAGTAGTCTGTGTGCAGCTTATATAACAGTGTAAATTTATTATTCCCTCAAAATAATTCAATATACAGCCATTAATGTCTAAACCACCGGCAACAAAAGTGAGTACACCCCTTAGTGAAAGTTCCTGAAGTGTCAATATTTTGTGTGGCCACCATTATTTCCCAGAACTGCCTTAACTTTCCTGGGCATGGAGTTTACCAGAGCTTCACAGGTTGCCACTGGAATGCTTTTCCACTCCTCCATGACGACATCACGGAGCTGGCGGATATTCGAGACTTTGCGCTCCTCCACCTTCCGTTTGAGGATGCCCCAAAGATGTTCTATTGGGTTTAGGTCTGGAGACATGCTTGGCCAGTCCATCACCTTTACCCTCAGCATCTTCAATAAAGCAGTGGTCGTCTTAGAGGTGTGTTTGGGGTCATTATCATGCTGGAACACTGCCCTGCGACCCAGTTTCCGGAGGGAGGGGATCATGCTCTGCTTCAGTATTTCACAGTACATATTGGAGTTCATGTGTCCCTCAATGAAATGTAACTCCCCAACACCTGCTGCACTCATGCAGCCCCAGACCATGGCATTCCCAACACCATGCTTGACTGTAGGCATGACACACTTATCTTTGTACTCCTCACCTGATTGCCGCCACACATGCTTGAGACCATCTGAACCAAACAAATTAATCTTGGTCTCATCAAACCATAGGACATGGTTCCAGTAATCCATGTCCTTTGTTGACATGTCTTCAGCAAACTGTTTGCGGGCTTTCTTGTGTAAAGACTTCAGAAGAGGCTTCCTTCTGGGGTGACAGCCATGCAGACCAATTTGATGTAGTGTGCGGCGTATGGTCTGAGCACTGACAGGCTGACCCCCCACCTTTTCAATCTCTGCAGCAATGCTGACAGCACTCCTGCGCCTATCTTTCAAAGACAGCAGTTGGATGTGACGCTAAGCACGTGCACTCAGCTTCTTTGGACGACCAACGCGAGGTCTTTTCTGAGTGGACCCTGCTCTTTTAAAACGCTGGATGATCTTGGCCACTGTGCTGCAGCTCAGTTTCAGGGTGTTGGCAATCTTCTTGTAGCCTTGGCCATCTTCATGTAGCGCAACAATTCATCTTTTAAGATCCTCAGAGAGTTCTTTGCCATGAGGTGCCATGTTGGAACTTTCAGTGACCAGTATGAGAAAGTGTGAGAGCTGTACTACTAAATTGAACACACCTGCTCCCTATGCACACCTGAGACCTAGTAACACTAACAAATCACATGACATTTTGGAGGGAAAATGACAAGCAGTGCTTAATTTGGACATTTAGGGGTGTAGTCTCTTAGGGGTGTACTCACTTTTGTTGCCGGTGGTTTAGACATTAATGGCTGTATATTGAGTTATTTTGAGGGAAGAATAAATTTACACTGTTATATAAGCTGCACACAGACTACTTTTCATTGTGTCAAAGTGTCATTTTGTCAGTGTTGTCCCATGAAAAGATATACTTAAATATCTGCAGAAATGTGAGGGGTGTACTCACTTTTGTGATACACTGTATATATATATATATATATATATATATATATATATATACAGTATATATATATATATATATATGTGTGTGTGTGTGTGTGTGTGTGTGTGTGTTATTATATCTAATATATAGTATATTAAGTATATTAAGCTGCAAAAAGATGCTTTATCCTCTTCAATGTTTCGCAACTGTATTACCGTAAAACGGGTTTTAGGCGCGCAGTAAAACTTGTAGCGCAGTTAGCGTGACTGCGGACGGACTTTAAACTAAGAGTACAGTTTACAAATCCGTGCGTACGGTTTACTAAACTGAGGGTACGGATTACTAAACTGAGGGTACGGATTACTAAACTGAGGGTACGGATTTTGTCTTCACATTTTTTTTTTCGGGCCGGTTTAATGTCGAGTTTTTTATTGTTTTCTTTGTTTTTTTTACTCAGTAACAGATGTTATTTAAAATGTAGCGAATTACAATTCTTAATACAAAACATACTTAAGTAAAAGTAAAATTACAGGTTGTAAAATATACTGTACTTTAAAAAGTACAAGTACACAAAAAAACTATTACCAGTAACATATTTACCAGTATTAAAGGTTACATCCAATACATCCAATAGAACCATTTAAGAAACTGTAAATTTTAAGAAATATTGTAAAATTTGTAGAACTACAAATATATATATATATATATATATATATATATATATATATATATATATATATATATATATATATATACATATATATATATACATATATATATACATATATATATATACATATATATATATATATATATATATATATACTGTATATATATATATATATATATTTGTAGTTTTTTTTTATTATTTAAATTTTTATTATAGTGAAGTGGAAGTGGGATGGGGGGGGGGGGGGTGATATGTGTGGCACGATGTCCAGCCCTTTATATAGATATAGATATAGATATAGATATATATTTATAAAGGACATGTATATCTTTCTGTGAATTTTCTGTAAATTTGGCAAAACATGTTTTTTTTTGTTTATTGTTTTATTGTTATCTTGTTGCTTCGATTGTAATTTTGTTTTAGTTGTTGTAATGCTTTGGCAATATTGTTTTCTATAGTCATGCCAATAAAGCTACTTTGAATCTTGAATCGTTATCTGGGACTCAGGAGCAGATGATTTGTACATCAGCGTTTTTGTACAGAGCAGCTGGAAATCTGCAGTACAGAAAGGCGGACCGGTTACGTCACTTCCTTATTTCAGAAATCATGGCGTTGCTTTTAAGGTCAGTGCAGTGACTTCTTACTCAACTTGTACTGTTCTGCATATCGAAGGTTAAAATTTGTGTGTTTTAATGATGTATTAAACTGTGGGAAATTTTTAAAGCGTGTTAGAGCTGTGTTTATAATGTGCGTTTAATGCTCGTACTGTCTATTCTCAGTGGTGTGATTTTTAGCTTGTAGCTAAACAGTTATGTTTTGTGCTGGAGTTACAGAGTTTGACATGAGTTCATGGCGATTTCTATTAAAATGATAATAATAATAATAGCAATAATTTAGCAATTGCCATTGACGAGCAAGTTTCAATGCTCGACCCATTCAAGAGCTTCTCTAATAAGGTTGTTCCCTGAAAGGGTCAATTAAAAGTAAAACCTTAACAAAGTTAAGAAACGTATAACAAACAGAGCATGTGTGAGTAACACCTTACCATACCCTGTGGTATGTGTACAACTGTAACACTGGTTCAAAAGAGCAACATGATAAGATCTAATTGGCTTTGAAAGCGGGATTATGAGTCTTGAGTCTGATATCAGCAACACAAGTGCATCACCGATCTTGTGTCCGCTGAAATATAGACATTGGAGCCAAAAAAAAAAAAAAAAAACTGAGAGCACTGCTTAAAAAGATGATTTTGGACTTTTGTGTAATTCATTACAATAGTTTTTTTTTTTTTTTTTACTGAAATGAATTCACTGATTGTTAATGTTAATAAAAAAATTGCATTATATTTTGGGAAAATGCAGAATTGAATAATTTTCACTGGTGGTCTCAGACTATCTATTATCTGAAGAATATTTATTTGAATCCACTTGAAATTAAGCCAGTGGACTATTTTAATAATTACACCTGCGATTTATCATCAGTCTATGTTAATGTAACATCATATGTTATTAAAATGTGTAATTAAAACTTAAAAAATAAGAAATTAAAGAAACACCTTTATCTGTATCACTGTGGAATTACAACTGGCTGGTTTGTGAATTTGTACATACTGCAAATGTATGATGGAATGATCTTTCAGTGAAATGAATTGAAAAGCTGCTCATAACTAAGAATTTATTCAAAATATAAAGCCTGAATACATGCAGAAAACAACAACTGATAGTCAGGAAAAAAATATGTCTATTTATCAATATAATCTCTGTTGTAATGTTTTCTTTAATGACTTTTGCAGCAGTTTAGTCAAAAGTTATATAGTGTAAACAGCCTTTCCATTAAAAGTTCTCTAATAAAGACATAAGAGGAGGCAGTAGGTCCGGATTTATATTCTTTTCTTTATTAGAAATTTCAGAAGTGTGTCTGGTATAATTCTGAAGCCTTTAGTCTATGTGCCTAAAAATAGTCTCTCTTAGCTCAGCTCTTACTTTCTCAAAAAGTACAGAGAAACACTGGATGCAAGGTGGGAATACCCTGGACAGGGCGCCAACCTGTTGCAGAGCTTTGGCAATTCACCTTCAGACATAGCATATTGTGTCTTTGTAGATGGCCGACCGATAGCATCGCAGAGATTTGAACCCAGATCTGTAATAGACCACTGCACCACCCAAGCAGATATAGTGCATTTAGTTTAAGTAGAAGTTATTTAGTCAAAACCAAAGATGGACCTGCACAGTTAATTGTAAAACTGTTAATCAAATGAGGTTTTGTAAGCCCTAACAAGTGAATTTATTAGAAAACATACCCAGTTGTATTAAACTTAATCTGTGAATTAACTAGGAATACCAACTCCATTGTCTGTAAAAAAAATAAATTAATAAATAAATAAATAAAAAAGGAAAAAAATTAGATTACTAGTAACTTTTCACTATCGCTTAGTCATGAGAGTTCAGATTGCTGATTTAAGATTTACCTTCAGTGTGCAACTTTCTTGAAGGTTAATATGGCACATTAATAGTACACAGACTGTATTTTAAGTTGTGCATGTGTGGATCTGTGTGTAACACTCAACAGTCTGTGGTCACCATTGTCTGATTCTCCATTTTTATGTTGCCCCATACATTCTCAATAGGAGACAGATCCTGTCTGCATGTAGGCCAGTCAAGCAAACACATTATGGGCCTACAAAGCTCTGCTGTTGTAGCGCATGCAGAACGAGGCTTGACATTGTCTCTGAAATAACCATGGACTTCCAGGACATGACATGACTAGGGCTGCAACTAACGATTATTTTAGTAGTCGACTAATCTGACGATTTTTTTATTTATTTATTTTTATTATTTTTTTTATTATTAGTCGACTAGTCAACGATTATTTATGTCATACCCTCCATCTCTGCCTTAACATAACAAAACTCTGTTATGTTATTTAAGTTCCAATATCAAATTAAGATAATGACCCATGAAACATGAATATGAAACTTAAGCTTGATAGTTTAATTAAATATATTTGAAACATTAATACACAATCACAATAAAAAAAAATTCAATTAAATAAGAAAGCTTTGGACAGCATTCTGAAGCATTATGTTTCAGAAGTTATCACTCTGGAAGTCAAAAACATATATAACATGTCGTTGAGAAACATGTGAATGCTGTCTGTGAAGACCTCAGCCATCTGAGGGGTGCATGAACCTCTTCTCTTCTCATCCACACTCCATTGCTTAGTGCTATTAATAGAAAGAGCAAAAGAGAAAGCTGTATTAATTATCACAAACTGACATATCACATACTGGCTATGCCAACTAAACCATAACAGCTTAAATATCTTAACTGAATTATCTGCTGAGCTAACTAGCTATCATTAAATGGAGGAGGCTTATTATTTAGAATGAATGCTCTCATTAACGAGAGCAAAAAATATGGAAGACGAGACAGGGTAACGTTAGGCTATAATGTTAAGTTATATAACGTTACTCATATAAATTACTGATTAACCATTGCACTTAATGCATTAGCTAGCTAACAAACCTGAAAAATAGCGAACTCTTAGGAAGTTTTCCGACAAGTACTCTAGCATTAACAAACATTAACTACGTTGGTTAAAGCACAAAGCGGTGTAAAAACTTACCTGTCCGGTGTGGAATAACACTGGTCATCACGGCTGCAGGGTGCTCGCGTTTCACCGTAGTGCTTTCGTGAAACTACAACTCTGCTTTGTAGTATCTGCGTTCAGCTCGTTTCTTTGGGTTATTTTGGCTGAAATGCTCCTGAAATACTTTAGAAAGTTTCGGTCTCTATCTTTGCCTCTCATAAACTTTCATAAAGTGTCTTCATAAACTCCCCGCTGCGCCATGGAAGCGATGCTGCGCCCCCTGCAGTCCCTTTAGTGCGTTGCAATAATAACGACGCATCGACAAAGAAATTTCACGTCGACAAATTTTCATAGTCGACGTTATCGATTACGTCGACTAATCGTTGCAGCCCTAGACATGACCTTTGCACCTTTCACTGTAAACAGTTTGGAGGTTCTTTTTGGCCCAGAGAACCCTTTTTTGATAAATTTTTTTCTGAAATTTGGACTCATCTGACTACAGCACTGATTTCCTCTGTTTTTGCAGATGTGTAATGCTAAATGGTTTTAGATCATCATGCATCTTATAAGACATGGATTTGTCTCATGTATTAATGGAAAGGGATCGTGCCATGGATATAACCCATTGCAATAGCTTCCATTAAATGCCATTAAATAATTGATCTGTCTTTCACATTGCCATATTTTGACACACTCTTTTTGGCAGAATTGCTTTGATTTATCTACACTGGAGGGCTCTTGAGCCTAAACTGCTCATTTAAATTTACTGCCACAGCACCTTAAGAGTCAGGAATGAATAATAATAAGCCACTCCAAAACCTTTCTGTGTGGAGTTTGCATGTTCTTACTATGTCTGTGTGAGCTCTGGACATGTAAGTTAGGTGAATGTATGTAACCAAGGTGTAAAACATTGTAGGTTTATATTCCGATGTTATGGCAAGTTACTAAGGTTTTGAAGCAGCAAAGCATCTCTGCACCATTGCATAACATCCACTGTGTTTGACTGTTAATATGATGCTCTTGTGAAATGCTATGTTAGCTTTGCTCCAGATGTTTTAGTTAAGCCTTTTTGTCAAGTCACATACAGGAATTATGAATGCTGACTTTATGTAAGCTGAGCCAGGCCTGTAGTTCCTTAGATGTTTGTCTGGGGGCATTTTGCCAAATTTGAGTGATGCATCCTTCCTAGCAGTAAACAGTATAATATAATTCAGTTTAAAAGTGCTATAAATGTCTGAAAACCATGGTGGATAAAATAAACTGCATTAAATTGTCAACAGACATAAAAGGTTGGTACATTTGGAGATATAAATTTTTAATATCATTAAATGTCTTTACTACAGCTCTTTGCAGCATATTTTGCTGTGTTGTTTATATCAACAAGCAGTTTATGAAGGGTTACATCAACACTGTAGCTGCGTCCGGAATCGCATACTTACAGAGTACGTACTAGATTGGAGGAAGTATGCACTACTCGGCCGGTAAAAAAGTACATACTTTCAGTACAGAAGTATGCAGTATGCACACAACACCGCTACGTACTACATCCGCCATCTTACTAACGTCAAGTGATGACGTAAGGACATGATGACGTAATATCACCATAGTTACAGACTCATTACAAACCCCACTTGCCAAAAGTTTGGATATTTATCGTCTTATTGTTATTTAGTCGTCTTTAAAAAAAATTATTTTATTTATCTTACTTACACTTGTAAACAGAGGACTCAGAGGGCCGCTATCTTTCTTGTTTCTTATTCCGCTTTGAATGCCTACGCAGCTCCAGTTGCATTATGGGATACATTAGCGGACCGCAAGTGTGCATCGCTTGCATACTCGAACATGGCTGCCCAATAAGTAGGTCATCCGGGTAATTTTCGCGTACTATTAAGTATGGAAGTATGCGATTCCGGACGCAGCTTGTGTTTTTGCTATTTGCATTTGTGCAGTGCTGTTTCCATAGGAACCTTGGCAAGAGAAAAGATAAGAGGTACTTAGTTAGTCGTCTTTGGTCTAATCCAGCCATCTCATGATAACCTTACTTGGAGTAAAGCTGTACATAATGTGTCTGACTTTTAAACGACCACTAATAATTACTGTACTTGTTCTTTGTACATTAGGACGGTGGCCCGCCATGGTTTATGTTCATCACGGACACAATTCCCTGTGCTGTGCAGGCAGTGAGTATTATATTTGTATGTGTTTATGTATTTGTTTGTACTGCTGGTATCTGCTTATACTAATTAATATATGCTCTTTTTAAGTCATATATTAGGTTATACATACATATAGTTCACTCTGTAGCTATTTGCTTGAAAAACACTACATAAGATTTGCTACATTTATCATAAAATACAGGTGTTGAACAAAAAAGAAAAAGTAAAACACTTTTTTTAATAAAAGTTAAGAAATCACTGCTGGAATGTAGAGACGTGTACAACGTCTGCATCACAGTACTACTGCATCACCAGTTTCACCAAATGTTCTGTATGGCCTCCATGTGTCTGTATGCACTTCTGACAACATGTGGACATGCTCCTGATGAGATGGAGAATAGTGTTCTCTGGGATCTCCTCCCAGACCTGGATCAGGTCATCAGTGAGCTTCTGACAGCTTCAGATACACTTAAACATAACTTCCCAGAGGTTCCCAATTGGATTCAGGTCTAGTGAACATAAGGGCCAGGCAACATGGCTTTAATGCCTTTGACATACACATTGACCATATGAGGTTAGGCTTTCTTCTTTACCAGGAGGAGCCAAGGGCCCACTGCACCAGCATAGGGTCCGACAATGGCTTTAAGGACCGTCAAGGTACCATCAGCTATTGTGTGGTGGTTTGTGTGACTCTTCAAATGACCCACTGTCAAACTGGTTATGCTGGATGATGTTGCAGGCAGAGAAACTTTTACCACAGCTCTTTCGTGTCTGTCACATGTGCTCGATATGAACTAGCTCGTATTTGTAAAGAGAACATGCCTCCAGTGGCGGATGTACCAATTCTGACAGTTAGGTTAGAAACATGCACACCAGTAACCAGCTAGAGGTCATTCTGTAGTGCTCTGGCAATGCATCTACTGTTCCTCCTCACAAATAGGAACAGATATTGGTCCTGCTGCTCAGTTGATGCCCTTCTACATTCCTGTTCAGCTCTCCTCATGTAACGGCCCTTGTCCTGGCATCTCATTCATGCTCTTGAGAGTGTGCTGGGAGGACACAACAAACCCATTTGCGGTGGCTCATATGAAAGTGCCTGGAGAAACTGGACTACCTGTGAAACCTGAATGAGCTGCAGCTACCAGCACTAACAAGGACATCACCACTTGCAAAACCATTCTCTTTTTGGAGGCTGGATTGAATCCCTGAAGTTTAACTGACTTATTGTTATGCTGTGATGATTACATGTGCCCTTACATTTTTGAGCAGTGTACTAGGGGTTAGAGACCCCTTGGTAAGAATTTGTTTGCAAGCAACTGGCTGATTAGCATTACTAAATGCTGCTGATTAATAAGCAGGAAAAATGGCTTATATCCATTCTGCAGGCTGCGCTTAATAATAATCAAAAGAGGTTAGCTTGAAAAAGGATCATGTATTTATTTAGCTACATTTGAGGGTGTGTGTAGAGCTACTCAGTGATGTGCGGCATGGGCTGATGATCAATTACTTGATCTGTCATGTTTTACCACAGCCCCAAATAATACTCAGTAGGGGGTGTGCATGTGAGAAAACACTTTTAGGGTTGATTAGGTTTAAAAGAAACCATCATACTTAATTGAAGGAAATGAAATAAAAATCATCTCGTAATGGTCTCTGTTTTGGACAGATTTAAGCTTTGCATTACTTGTATTACTCCCTGCTAAAAAGTTCACTAAATGAATTTCATAAACGTCAGGACATCATGGTGGATAGAGCTGTATATAAGCTTCTCTGAAATGTCATAATCTTGTAAACAGTCATAAAAGGTTAGGTAATTATTATGATCTGAAAATTTTATATTGGTAAATGTCTCTATTACAGCCCTTTGTGACACGTTTTCCAGTGGTAAATGTTATTTATATCACCAAGCAATTTATGAAGAGTCACATCGACACTGTTTGTGCTATTGTATTTGTGCAGTGCTGTTCCCATGGGAACCACAGCAAAAGAGGAGATGGACAAATTCTGGGCCAAGAACTCTCGACTCAGCAGACCTCTTTCTCCCCATATAACCATTTATAGGTAAGGTGTGTGTGTGTGTGTGTGTGTGTGTGTGTGTGTGTGTGTGTGTGTGTGTGTGTGTGTGTGTGAGAGAGAGAGTGAGTGAAAACAGTCAGACATTTTGACATTGCTAATTTAATTGTAGAATACATTTGCAGAAGAAAATTGTTTCTTTTTTGTAGAAAGAACAGTTAACTGCATAACTGTTGGTAGTAACTTTAAATTATTGTAATGCAGCAGGAAACGTCACTGAAGTGTTTTATATCAAAATAATACTAAAGAGTGAGCTTCTTTTTTCTGCAAGTTTGTATATGTACTGTAGCTAGGTGTTTGATGGTGTATTGTAATTAAAACAAGGTAAATAAAATAAAAATAAGGTAACTTTGTATACTTAGACATAGTAGTTATTTTAAAAAATGCAATACTGTGAAGGCTATGAATGAAAAAGTATTTTACCTGGTTAATCAACAAGCATTTAGCCAATCAGTCCAAAAGGTAACATGACATAGGTTTTTGTTAGAGATGGGACGATCGATCGGCTATGAATCGGTATCGGCCGATTTTTAATCAAAATATGCGATCGGCGATATTTCCTAAAAGTAGCCGATCCGATCATGTGATATACAGTGTATCACAAAAGTGAGTACACCCCTCACATTTCTGCAGATATTTAAGTATATCTTTTCATAGGACAACACTGACAAAATGACACTTTGACACAATGAAAAGTAGTCTGTGTGCAGCTTATATAACAGTGTAAATTTATTCTTCCCTCAAAATAACTCAATATACAGCCATTAATGTCTAAACCACCAGCAACAAAAGTGAGTACACCCCTAAGAGACTACACCCCTAAATGTCCAAATTGAGCACTGCTTGTCATTTTCCCTCCAAAATGTCATGTAATTTGTTAGTGTTACTAGGTCTCAGGTGTGCATAGGGAGCAGGTGTGTTCAATTTAGTAGTACAGCTCTCACACTCTCTCATACTGGTCACTGAAAGTTCCAACATGGCACCTCATGGCAAAGAACTCTCTGAGGATCTTAAAAGACGAATTGTTGCGCTACATGAAGATGGCCAAGGCTACAAGAAGATTGCCAACACCCTGAAACTGAGCTGCAGCACAGTGGCCAAGATCATCCAGCATTTTAAAAGAGCAGGGTCCACTCAGAACAGACCTCGCGTTGGTCGTCCAAAGAAGCTGAGTGCACGTGCTCAGCATCACATCCAACTGCTGTCTTTGAAAGATAGGCGCAGGAGTGCTGTCAGCATTGCTGCAGAGATTGAAAAGGTGGGGGGTCAGCCTGTCAGTGCTCAGACCATACGCCGCACACTACATCAAATTGGTCTGCATGGCTGTCACCCCAGAAGGAAGCCTCTTCTGAAGTCTCTACACAAGAAAGCCCACAAACAGTTTGCTGAAGACATGTCAACAAAGGACATGGATTACTGGAACCATGTCCTATGGTCTGATGAGACCAATATTAATTTGTTTGGTTCAGATGGTCTCAAGCATGTGTGGCGGCAATCAGGTGAGGAGTACAAAGATAAGTGTGTCATGCCTACAGTCAAGCATGGTGGTGGGAATGCCATGGTCTGGGGCTGCATGAGTGCAGCAGGTGTTGGGGAGTTACATTTCATTGAGGGACACATGAACTCCAATATGTATTGTGAAATACTGAAGCAGAGCATGATCCCCTCCCTCCGGAAACTGGGTCGCAGTGCAGTGTTCCAGCATGATAATGACCCCAAACACACCTCTAAGACGACCACTGCTTTATTGAAGAGGCTGAGGGTAAAGGTGATGGACTGGCCAAGCATGTCTCCAGACCTAAACCCAATAGAACATCTTTGGGGCATCCTCAAGCGGAAGGTGGAGGAGCGCAAAGTCTCGAATATCCGCCAGCTCCGTGATGTCGTCATGGAGGAGTGGAAAAGCATTCCAGTGGCAACCTGTGAAGCTCTGGTAAACTCCATGCCCAGGAGAGTTAAGGCAGTTCTGGGAAATAATGGTGGCCACCCAAAATATTGACACTTCAGGAACTTTCACTAAGGGGTGTACTCACTTTTGATGCCGGTGGTTTAGACATTAATGGCTGTATATTGAGTTATTTTGAGGGAAGAATAAATTTACACTGTTATATAAGCTGCACACAGACTACTTTTCATTGTGTCAAAGTGTCATTTTGTCAGTGTTGTCCCATGAAAAGATATACTTAAATATCTGCAGAAATGTGAGGGGTGTACTCACTTTTGTGATACACTGTATAAAGACCATGTTAACTTAACAGCTCAGTGGATTGATCCAGACTTTGAGCTACGAAGCACCAACCATCACATCACCATTCATCAACAATCGTACAGAAACCACAGTGAAAGCTCTTACGATGTAATTTTGCTGATTGTAATATTTACTTTCAAAAGATAATTCAACCCGGTCACATCTGAGTCGATTCTATCAGCACGTTATATAAACTCCTGGTTCACTTTGGTAAATCGTAAGCGGTTCTTACTTGTGATGTAGATGAGAACAGAAGACGTTACAGAGCCAATCCGAGGCAAAAGTTTATTCATTACCAAATTCGTTAGTTCAGGATCATCTGCTGAACTTTTAGAAAACTTTTAGCTCCTTAGACGGAACGAGTCTGACTAGGTTACAGATCTGTGGTAATAGCAGTTTAATTAAGCTTTTTAATGTAAGAGAGTCACACAAAATGTTCTGTAGTAGCTGGTGTTTATTTAAAACCACGACATTTAATTAATAACAGTAAACACGGAGAGATAACTGAGAAGAGAAACTTACGCTTCACATAAAAACGAATCAACTCATGAATCAATGAATCACTTATAGCGATACTGTGAACAAAGCGTGTCTTCTAAAGGCACAAACACACACACACACACGTGTGCGCGCTGCTCCGGTTTATCTTTACTGTGAGGCTCTTTTTAAGTTTATTTACTGCTAATCCCCCAGATCGGAATCGGCTATCGGCCGATGTCCCTGAAAGGAGATCGGAGATCGGAATCTGTGCCAAAAACCCCGATCAGTCCATCTCTAGTTTTTGTCATAGGGCAAACTAAATTTGCTAATTTAATGATCAATTTTGCATGATGTGTCAATCTTCCAATACTTTTTTTAACAGTACCAACATATGCATATGCACAGAGTTTGTTTACTTTGTTCATCATCAGATCAGTCACTGAGACAAAAAATGTGCAAGTGTCATGCCAAACACATGCTCATCCATGCAGAAGTAAATCTGCTGGAGGGTTGGATTTTTATACAACACCAGCTTGTCAGCTTTCTCTCAGATGCTGATGTGTTCGATAAGTCCTAGTAGTTTTTGGTAATGAAGTAAATGACTGTATTGATCTGTTGGTTAGTGTCTAATAGGTCAGTTATTAGCATTCATATGACGAGCAAGTTACAGAAAGCTGTTTCATGACAGTGAGTTCTTGCAGTTCCATTCGCTTAATACCTGCACTCCTGCAATGCGTTATGTTGCAGGCACATTTACTTTCCCATTCATAGCGACAGCCTGCCAGTTTGACACTGATGCTTCAGCACACTTGATTCTACTTGATAATAGACCGAGGTGTTCAGTCAGGTGTATTGGAGCAGGAGAGAGTGCTACACTGTGCAGTTTAACTTGTGTTATACAAGAGTCAGTCAGCTCCTGATGGAACATTGCTCTTTCCACTTTAAATTCAACTTGTGAATGCTCAACCACATGGTTGTAGTTTGTACTACAACCATGTGGTTGTGTAAGTTGATGTTTTTAAACAGTATTATTACTACTAAAAGTTATACAATCTACTAGTGACTTTCCAATATTGAAACACTGGGACAATGTACAGTGCCTGTGGAAAGTATTCACAGCGCTTTACTTTTTCCACATTTTGTTATGTTATAGCCTTATTCCAAAATTGATTAAATTCACTTTTTTCCCTCAAAATCCTACACACAATACCCCATGATGACAAAGTGAAAAAAGTTTGTTTGAAATTTTTGCAATTTTTAAAAAAAATAAAACACAAAAATATAACATGTACCTAAGTATTCATAGCCTTTGCTTAATACTTTGTTGAAGCACCTTTGGCAGCAATTACAGCCTCAAGTCTGATGCTACAAGCTTGACACACCTATTTTTGGGCAGTTTTTCCCATTCTTCTTTGCAGAACCTTTTAAGCTCCATCAGGTTGAATGGGGAATGTCGGTACACAGCCATTTTTAGATCTCTCCAGAGATGTTCAATCAGGTTCAAGTCTGGGTTCAAGTTGTCCCAAAGCCACTCCTTTGTTATCTTGGCTGTGTGCTTCAGGTCATTGTCCTGTTGGAAGATTCCTTCAGGTCCCTTTTGGCAAACTTCAGACGGGCTGTCGTACCTTTTTTACTGAGGAGTGGCTTCTGTCTGGCCACTCTACCAGACTGATTAGTGGAGTGCTGCCCATTGTGCTCATTGGGACCTTCAATGCTGATACAATATTGTCTCAGAGGTCTACAGACAATTCCTTGGACTTCATGGCTTGGTTTGTGCTCTGGCATGCTATCTAAGGTCTACTAGGGACCTTATATAAACAAGTGTGTGCCTTTCCAAATCATGTCCAATCAACTGAATTTACCACAGGTGGACTCAAATCAAGTTGTAGAAACATCTGAAGGATGATCAGTGGAAACAGGATGCACCTTTTTGAGTGTCATGGCAAAGGCTGTAAATATTTATGTACATGTTATGTTTTTGTTTTTATTTTTAAAAAATTTAAAACAAACTTTTTTAATTTCATCGTCATGGAAAATGAATTTAATCCATTTTGGAATAAGGCTGTAACATAACAAAATGTGGAAAAAGTGAAGCGCTGTGAATACTTTCCGGATGCACTGTACATTTGCAGAAATAGTCAACCACAGTCACCCTATTATATTATTATAAAACCATAAGGTATTATGGTGATGTAGGGGTGGGGTGGTGCAAACTGCAGATGAGTTGTAATATTAGGAATGGGAAAGAACCAAAAAAAAAAAAAAGTAAACAGCCAGTCTGTCCAGCAAGCTTATGGTCAGGTGTCCACATATTTTTGGTCACATAACGTCGATGCATTTGTCCTTGACTACATTAATGTAAACCGATGTTTGTGCAGCACATCCAGCTATCTAATAACATTAAGTGTTAAAAGCATAGTGAAACAATCAACTCACATTTATAAGTTCTTTGCCAGAGACTGAGTCATTCTGTATAATGAAATAATTAAGCAGATGGAAGAATATAATTCATCCATGGGGTAGCATGCCAAGCTGCAAGCACTTTAGGAAAGTAGAAGCACACACACATATACATGCAAATTGCTGATTCAAAATTATAAAGTGTTTGCATCAGAGGATAAGCTCAGCGACAAATACAATCACTGATCCACATTATCCACTATAAAAAGAAAATATGAAATATAAAGAATTTTTCTTTTAAATTGTATGTTTAATTGTAATTGATTCACTTATATACACAGTATGTACACTGCCTGGCCAAAAAAAGGTCACCAACTGGATTTAACTAAGCAAATAGGTAAGAGCCTCCCATTGGATAATTACTGCATGGGTGATTGTTTCAGCTGGCAACAAGTTATTTAACCCTAACTGATGCAGTGAGTAGCTTCTCATTTGTTTAACAACCATGTTGAAACAACCATGTGGTCATGGAAAAGATGTTAATCAAATTATTGGCATGCATCAAGCAGAGACAACATCTAAGGAGATTGCTGAAACTACTAAAATCGGGTTAAGAACTGTCCAACGCATTATTAAAAAGTGGAAGGACGGTGGGGAAACATCATCTTCGAGGAAGGAATGTGGTCAGAAAAAATCTTGAATGATGGTGATCACTTAAACGTTTGGTGAAATCAGGTCGTAGAAAAACTACAGTAGAACTCAGGGATATGTTTAATAGTGAAAGTAAGAGCATTTTCACATGCACAATGCAAAGGGAACTCAAGGGATTGGGACTAAACAGCTGTGTAGCCTTAAGAAAACCACTTGTCAGTGAGGCTAACCGGCAAAAACAGCTTCAATTTGCTAGGGAGCATAAAGATTGGACTCTGGAGCAATAGCAGAAGGTCATGTGGTCTGATGAGTCCAGATTTACCCTGTTCCCGAGTGATGGGCGCATCAGGGTAAGAAGAGAGGCAGCTGAAGTGATGCACCCATCATGCCTAGTGCCTACCGTACAAGCCTGTGGGGGCAGTGCTATGATCTGGGGTTGCTGCAGTTGGTCAGGTCTAGGTTCAGCAACGTTATGTGCCCAAAGAATGAGGTCAGCTGACTACCTGAATATACTGAACGACCAGGTTATTCCATCAATGGATTTTTTCTTTCCTGATGGCACGGGCATATTCCAAGATGACAATGCCAGGATTCATCGGGCTCAAATTGTGAAAGAGTGGTTCAGGAAGCATGAGACATCATTTTTACACATGGATTGGCCACCACAGAGTCCAGACCTGAACCCCATTGAGAATCCTTGGGATGTGCTGGAGAACACTTTGCGCAGTGGTCCAAATCTCCCATCATCAATACAAGATCTTGGGGAAAAATTTATGCAACTCTGGACAGAAATAAATGTTGTGACACTGCAGAAGCTTGTGGAACAGCGAATGCGTGCCGTAATCAAAGCTAAAGGCGGTCCAACCAAATATTAGAGTGTGTGACCTATTTTTTTGGCCAGGCAGTGTATATACACCGATCAACCATAACATTAAAATCACCTCCTTGTTTCTACACTCACTGTCCATTTCATGAGCTCCACTTAATGTATAGAAGCACCTTGTAGTTCTGCAATTAATGACTGTAGCCCATCTGTTTCTCTACATGCTTTGTTAGCCCCCTTTAACGCTGTTCTTCAATGGTCAGGACCACCACAGAGCAGGTATTATTTGGATGGTGGATCATTCTCAGCATTGCAGTGACAATGACATGGTGGTGGTGTGTAAGTGTGTGTTGTGCTGGTATGATCAGACATAGAGGCGCTGCTGGAGTTTTTAAATACCATGTCCACTCACTGTCCACTCTTATTAGACACTCCTACCTAGTTGGTCCACCTTGTAGACGTAAAGTCAGAGACGATCGCTCATCTATTGCTGCTGTTTGAGTTGGTCATCTTCTAGACCTTCATCAGTGGTCACAGGACGCTGCCCATGGGGCGCTGTTGGCTGGATATATTTTTGGTTGGTGGACTATTCTCATTCCAGCAGGGACAGTGAGGTGTTTAAAAACTTCAGCAGCGCTGCTGTGTCTTATCCACTCATACCAGCACAACACACACTAACACACCACCACCATGTCAGTGTCACTGCAGTGCTGAGAATGATCCACCACTCAAATAATACCCACTCTGTAGTGATCCTGGGAGTGTCCTGACCATTGAAGAACAGCATTAAAGGGAGCTATCCAAGCATGCAGAGAAACCGATGGACTACAGTCAGTAATTGTAGAACTACAAAGGGCCTTTATATGGTAAGTAGAGCTGATAAAATGGACAGTAAGTGTAAAAACAAGGAGGTGGTTTTAATGTTATGGTTGATCGGTTTATATAAATATTAATAGAGTTAGATAGATATACTACATATAATTTTTTTATTTAAAACCATAAGGTAAATATATACACTATATTGCCAAAAGTATTTGCTTGTCTGCCTTCACACGCATATCAACTTGAGTGACATCCCAGTCTTAATCCATAGGGTTTAATATGATGTCGGCCCACCCTTTGCAGCTATAACAGCTTCAACTCTTCTGGGAAGGCTTTCCACAAGGTTTAGGATTGTGTTTATGGGAATTTTTGACCATTCCTCCAGAAGCGAGTTTGTGAGGGCAAACACTGATATTGGATGAGAAGGCCTGGCTCGCAGTCTCTGCTCTAATTCATCCCAAAGGTGTTCTATCGGGTTGAGCTCAGGACTATGCAGGCCAGTCAAGTTCTTCCACACCAAACTCGCTCATCCATGTCTTTATGGACCGTGCTTTGTGCACTGGTGCGCAGTCATGTTGAAACAGGAAGGGGCCATCCCCAAACTGTTCCCACAAAGTTGGGAACATGAAGTTGTCCAAAATCTCTTGGTATGCTGAAGCATTAAGAGTTCCTTTCACTGGAACTAAGTGAAAAACAACCCCACACCATAACCCCCCTCCACCAAACTTTACACTTGGCACAATGCAGTCAGATAAGTACTGTTCTCCTGGCAACTGCCAAACCTAGACTCGTCCATTGGATTGCCAGACGGAGAAGCGTGATTCTAGAGTCCAGTGGTGGCATTCTTTACACCACTGCATCTGACGCTCTGCATTGCGCTTGGTGATGTAAGGCTTGGATGCAGCTGCTCGGCCATGGAAACCCATTCCATGAAGCTCTCTACACACTGTTCTTGAGCTAATCTGAAGGCCACATGAAGTATGGTGGTCTGTAGTGATTGACTTTGCAGAAAGTTGGCGACCTCTGCACACTATTTATCCGCTGACCCCGCTCTGTCATTTTACGTTGCCTACTACTTCGTGGCTGAGTTGCTGTCATTCCCAATCTCTTCCACTTTGTTATAATACCATTGACAGTTGACTGTGGAATGTTTAGTAGCGAGGAAATTTCACAACTGGTCTTGTTTCACAGGTGGCATCTTATCATGGTACCACACTGGAATTCACTGAGCTCCTGAGAGCGACCCATTCTTATTCATATATATATATTTACCTCATGGTTTTAATGCTGGATGCCTCCTTATTTTATCTGGCCTTGGGCATGATAACCAGTCATGTCTGTATAGATACCCACCCGACCAATAGCACTGCTGACATTCCAATCCCAGATCTCAGTGGTAGTGGGCTAGTGCATTTTATGGCTGCACCACCTAAGCGCTATACTGTGCAGTATTCATTGTTTTTATTTAATTGTTAATGGGTATTTAATTAAATGCAAATAAGTTGTTACAGAATAATGATAAAAACAAGAGTTCTTACACATGGTCTGAGCATTACATTTATTGTCTACGCATTTCTTACACTAACTTTTGCCAGTGGATGAGGAAGAAAAACTGGCATTCATTAGATGCTTGGTTTATTTACATGTAGGAATGGAGCTACAGGTAATGTTTAAAAAAGGCTTTTCAATAATAGCATATAAAGCAAGTACAATCCTGCTAAGCTTTTGTCATGTGAAGTACATGAAAATGATTCTTTTGTCAGTATAGTGACTACATACCAAGAGCTTGTGTTACTATAGTAACTGTGCCTTGCAGGTGGTCAGTCCCCATGATGATGTCAATCACTCACAGAGGAACAGGAATCGGGCTCAGTGCAGGTAACACACACACACACTAATCCATAATTGACAAGATATGAATTACATTATTGAATGAAAAAATAACCTGCAGGCTTTTCCAGCATGATTATGTAAAATGTGTCATCCAGAGAGTCAGAAAATAAATCATACTGGCTTATTTTCATTAACATCCAGAAAGACACTGCTCTCTAAATGTCTGACTCGAGTTGTCATTAAAATCGACAGTTTAACCAGTTTAGGCTAACAGTTTTAACACTGAAGGAGAAAGGCCATGACAAATTACTCTGCTATTCTGATAGCTTACGAACTTATCTTTCATTCTATCACATCTGCAATAGTCGTGTAATTGCCTTTTAAATTGTTGCGCTACATGTTGTTTGGTATTTTTGGTCAGGTATTTCCGCTTTTGCGGCAGCGGCGCTGGTGTTGCCGGGCAGTTTTCCCTACTACCTGGACCTGGTCCACTCGCTGTCTTTCGGTCCAGCCCTCATCACTGCTGGAAAATTTGCTTTGTCTTTCCCAGTGGCTTATCATACTTTCAACGGTATTCGTCACCTGGTAAGAACACACAACAACCACCTCCAACCACCTGTGGCCACTTATTATTGATTTTATTGATATACACTAATAAAAGCATTGACATTTCAAACAGAATGTGTACAGATTTCAATTTGTGATATGATTTGGTTTGGGGGAGAAATGTAATTCATGTTAAGTTTGGCACTAGAGCTATGAGACTTAAGAGTGCTGGAGAACAATGATTTGGTCTGTCAGCAGGATTCTCTCTATCCTGTCCTTAGATTTTAATGTTCTTGCTTTTGGGAAATGTGTGCATTTATGCAAACTTTTCTATGCTGCCAAATTGTTAGAATTGTTATAATTATTTTTATTTTTAATTATTTTTTATTTTTGAGCATTTTGAAGGGCTGAGCATTTTCTTCGCAATCTAGTCATTTTTGATTTCTCATTGCAATTCCCTTGCCGCTTGCACCACCCCAGTGCTGACTGAGGAGGCATCGATTTTAGAATGTCTATTTTTTTGCTATTCTGGTGCTCCTGTATATTGGAGTCACCACAGTGGATCATTCTGCTTTGGCACTGACTTTTCTGTAGTGTTTAGTGCACATACATGTAAAATTACAGTGGGGCCAAAAAGTATTTAGTCAGCCACTGATTGTGCAAGTTCTCCTACTTAGAAAGATGAGAGAGGTCTGTAATTTTCATCATAGGTGCACTTCAACTATGAGAGACAAAATGAGAAAAAAAATCCAGGAAATCACATTGTAGGATTTTTAAAGAATTTATTTGTAAATTATGGTGGAAAATAAGTATTTGGTCACCCACAAACAAGCAAGATTTCTGGCTCTCACAGACCTGTAACTTCTTCTTTAAGAAGCTCTTCTGTCCTCCACTCGTTACCTGTATTAATGGCACCTGTTTGACATCGTTATCTGTATAAAATACACCTGTCCACAGCCTCAAACAGTCAACCATGGCCAAGACCAAAGAGCTGTCAAAGGACACAGGAAGAAAATTGTAGACCTGCACCAGGCTGGGAAGAGTGAATCTACAATAGGCAAGCAGGTTGGTGTGAATATATCAACTGTGGGAGCAATTGTAAGAAAATGGAAGACATACAAGACCATTGATAATCTCCCTCGATCCCGTGGGGTCAAAATTATCATGAGAACGGTGAGCAAAATATCCCAGAACTACACGGAGGGACCTGATGAATGACCTGCAGAGAGCTGGGACCAAAGTAACAAGGCTACCATCAGTAACACACTACGCCGAGAGGGACTCAAATCCTGCAGTGCCAGGCGTGTCCCCCTGCTTAAGCCAGTACATGTCCAGGCCCGTCTGAAGTTTGCCAGAGAGCTTATGGATGATCCAGAAGAGGATTGGGAGAATATCATGTGGTCAGATGAAACCAAAATGGAACTTTTTGGTAAAAACTCAACTCGTCGTGTTTGGAGGAAGAAGAATGCTGAGTAAACACCATACCTACTGTGAAGCATGGGGGTGGAAACATCATGCTTTGGAGCTGTTTTTCTGCAAAGGGGACAGGACAACTGATCCGTGTTAAGGGAAGAATGAACGGGACCATGTATCGTGAGATTTTTAGCCAAAACCTCCTTCCATCAGTGAGAGCATTGAAGATGAAACGTGGCTGGGTCTTCCAGCATGACAATGATCCCAAACACACCGCTCGGGCAACGAAGGAGTGGCTCCGTAAAAAGCATTTCAAGGTCCTGGAGTGGCCTAGCTAGTCTCCAGACCTCAACCCCATAGAAAATGTGTGGAGTCCGTGTTGCCCAGCGACAGCCCCAAAACATCACTGCTCTAGAGGAGATCTGCATGGAGGAATGGGCCAAAATACCAGCTACAGTGTGTGCAGTACGTTTGACCTCTGTCATTGCCAACAAAGGTTATGTTACAAAGTATTGAGTTGAAATTTTGTTATTGACCAAATACTTATTTTCCACCATAATTTACAAATAAATTCTTTAAAAATCCTACAATGTGATTTCCTGGATTTTTTTTCTCATTTTGTCTCTCATAGTTGAAGTGTACCTATGATGAAAATTACAGACCTCTCTCATCTTTCTAAGTAGGAGAACTTGCACAATCAGTGGCTGACTAAATACTTTTTGGCCCCACTGTATAGGAATGATTATGGTTTAGCATACATGTACTGTATTGACATGTAATTCAGGAAAGATATGAAAGTCAACACTTATAAAATTAAAAAAACTGTATAGTGATTGTCACAATTGAGCCCCAGTCATGTTTAAATCAGAATATAGAGGAGAAAATGTCCATCAGATGTACAGCTAATAAACCACAGCAGTAATCTCATAACATATGAATGTGCTGGTGTGGCTGCAGGAAATACCAAACAATGCTGTGGGAAATACAATATAAAAACTTTTGTTTTGTTGTTTACTATTGTGGAAGGGTTATTTACAATGCCTGAAAATTTATATTTAATCTTAACGTGTTTAGTCCTTGGACTGGAAGCTTTGAAAACAATTCTTCTTAATGTTTATGTTGATACATCTCAGACAAAATTATTTAACATTAATAAAATATATTACTTTAAAGGAACTAATTACGGTTTAGGATCAACCTTTGCCTTCAGTACAGCTTTAATCTTACATCAATTGCTGTCATTATTATTTTGTTTCTACCTCTCTGATATCACCGCAGTGGATCATTGTGGTCTGCATACCTGGTTTGGCACAGTTGTACGCAGAATGGCCTTGCTGAACCAGCCAACCTTATTTTTAACTGGATTTGGGACCGGCACTGAGGGGACACTGGCAAGTGCAACCTTCCAGTGACTAGGTGGTTCGGCCAAATCCCCCTTCTGACAAAGCCCGACTGGCCAATAGCAGCACTGAAATTCGGACCCCATATTTTACCGGTTCCATTTACCACTGTTCCAGGTTTCTCCTTTTAAAAAGAGTAGCTCTTACTGTAGTTTGATGGAGGCCTAGAGGTTTTTAAAGCCCCTCCAGATTTATTATTACTTTTTTAATTTTTAATTGATTTCTTTTTTACATTGTTGCACCTGTGTTCATGTAGAAACTTTTATTTTCTATAGGGCTGCCTGAAATCAAGCCTGACCAAATTCAATTGCCTATAACAGCTTACAATTTTAATTTGGATAACTGAAAGATTAGCTTACTAAGAGGGCAGTTATAATGATCCAAAATCCTGTAGTCTGACAGATTAGCAATAACGAAGGCGATTAGATGGGGAACTTTTTATAGCACTGTAGATTTCCACATTCTTTTCCAAATGTAAAAAACATGGATACACTGCATGGCCAAAAGTACTGTATGGGACCACCCATAATAATTAATAGGCTTATGTGCTTACAAGTGTAGGTGTCCCAATACTTTATCCATATAGTGTATTTTACACAAAACAAAATAATAAATGGGATGTTTTTTTAGTCACTACATGCAAATAAAAATAATGTACTGTATCTGGTAAAAGTAAGTATTACATGGCAGCTTCCTAGCCCCTGCAAGAAACTTTGATCAAGTTTAAAGGTACCAATTTTGTGGCAACAGCTTTTTTTTGCTTGCTTGCTTGACACTGAACAGTGACATTGATATTTCAGCAGTTTTTTACCTTATGGCAGACCTGATTTTTTGTTTGTTTTTCCTGCATTACATACTTCCTTTCAAACATCAGTAAAAGTTTCCCTTAGAAGAGGGAAACTTGCCAAGCGACCACTGTTCCATGTTATTCTCAGTGGCAGCAGTCAAATAGCCCTATTAACAAACCACATTTCTAGAAAAGCTGGAATTTTGTAAAATGCAATAAAAACAAATCTGTTTATTAATTCTCTTTATTTAACTGTCAAAAGTACATAGAAATGATTTGCTGTGTTATTACTGGCCAACTTTACTGGAATTTAGAATTTAAACTTCAATACACTCAAAAAGAAGTTAGGACAGTGGCATGTTTAGTTCTCTGTTACACTTTTTAATAATTTGGAAACTAACACCAATGCCAACTAATACCAACAATTTTGCAAGTGTTTTCTTCAAATTGGTTTTGCCCATTTTGCTTATTGTTGTCTCTATTGTCTGATTTTCTTCTTGATGATGCACCATACATATTCAATAGGAGACTAATCTGAACTGCAAGCAGTCCAGTCATCATAGGCACTCTGTGTCAATAAAGTCATGCTGTTGTATCACATATCATCATGAATGTAACCAAAGTGTAAAACATGACGCTAAAATCCTAATAAACAAACAAACAATGAAACCTTTTTCTATGTTTAATGGATCTTGCTTTGTGCACAGGGCTGCAGCCATGATAGTACTGGAAAGGCTTTTACCAAATTGTTGCGACACAATAAAAGCATATCATTTATTTTATATAACTGATTTTATGCACCTTTTAGCAATGGGTGTGGTGCGGAAACATCTAAGCTGTAGGCCATATAGTGTTTCAATTTGATAATTAATGGATTACCAGGGTGCATATAATGTTTTAGCATGTTCTTGCTTGTTAATGTGTGACCATGGGCTTTCATTTTTGTGTGATTATTTTCTCTTTTTAGATGTGGGATATGGGTAAGGGCTTTAAAATCCCTGAGGTCTATCGTTCTGGATACACTGTCATCGCTCTGTCCGTTCTCACCTCTGTGGCCCTGACTGCGATGTGAACCTGAGAAAGCAGGAGTTTAAAGTGGACGCGTAAAGGAGAGAATTTCTGTTTGTTTTTGTGCATCTGTCTTTTTAAATGGCCCTTGTGGCTTTAAGTCGTTAATAAAATAAATGAAGAAATCTATCTACACAATGAGTTTTGTCTGCGTCTGTTTAGATGTACAATAAATTATTTATAGTGGTGATTGTGTTTGTTAATTAACCACTGCTGAAGACCACAACTCGCGTGTCCAGTTCATAGGCTAAGAAAGTATTACTAGTTGTAAAGTACTTTTTTCTTTACATTTTTATTCAAGTAAAACAATCAGTAACTCTCATCCACTGTCATTTTTATTGGTAAAACATGTTATAAATAAATTATTTATGGGATTGTTTGTACCACTGATGATTCACTGAAAATACAGCCTGATTTTCAAGCACACTGGGATGGCGACATGGTGAAGGGAGTTATAAACTCAGGTTAAGTGCTTTGCTCCAGGGCCAACAGTAGGGACATTTCAAACAGTCTATTTCTCCTAGTGCACGCTTGGGATCGAACCTGCAACTTTTTATTTTATTTGCCTGAAGTTACTGAGTGTTCAAGGCACTCCTGTGATTAATGTACTGTATACAAACTTACCACCTAACTTGTATTTGAATTCTATCTTAGATCAAAACTTGACATACGTGTACCATGTGCAGGACATGGATTTCATGACAAGGTTGAAAGTTAATTGGGAAAGCTATATGAATAAAAACATGGTATAGGAAAGACAAAAGACACTTAAGGTGTGGTGGGCAATATAATGATATTATGTATGGGCAATATTATGGTTTAATTCTTAATGCAACAGTGTAAACAATGAAAATGTATCAACATTTACCAAAGTTAAATACAGGTGTTAACAATGACATTAATTAGGGTTCCATTCCATTTGGGTTTAACACCACTGTAAAAATTTAACATCCTAAATAATAATAAGGTGTTTCCATTAGCAGAACTGTAATGTAAACTGTAATGTACAAAAATCTCAAAAAGACTTTTGGAATAGGGTCGCAGTAGGGTCTATTGCACTAGCCCATAGTCTTTTAAGTTCGAATCTCAGCTGTGCTATTGACTTGTCCAAGTGTCTAACGGACATAATTCACCACTTCTGAGGAAGGTTAAATGTGATTTATATAAGAATTTATGAAGAAATAATTTCTTAGATTACACTCGCTTTGAGAATTAATACGAGACAAGGAGACATGCTGCCACTTGAGAGATGCAAAGAAGATGCCTACATTTAATAAAGAGGTAATTTTCTTCAGGTTCTTGTCATATAAATACTTATATATGTTAACTTATTAGATCACACTTTTTTATCCATTGTTCAAAGGTCCAAAATTTTACATTAACGTTTGTGTTTTCACACTCTGACCCTTTGATAGAGGTTACTCAGTTACACAGAACACTTCTCCCTTGAAAATCAGAACGTAATTTTCACTAGTAAGTTTTGGTGACTGACGCACCTGTAATTTGCATGAATACAGTTTGACTCTGACATGTAAGATTTCAAAGCAGCATGAGGCAAGGATCAGATTTTCTGAGTGCAAATTGTCAATTGCTGGCTAATAAGCAAACTAAACTTAGCCATGCAGTCAGGCTTGTACTGATTATATGCACTTTGAAGTAATTTGACTACTTTCTGGATTTTATGGTTTTGCCAGATTATATACAGTAGGTCAGTCAGATTGTAAAATCTGCTTTATAGACAAAGAAGATTTGGATTTAAAAAAAGTACTTTTTTACATTCAGAAACCATGGGAAAAGCCAATAATTACCTCAGAAGAATCATTTTCTCAGATTTTGTTTAATAAAAGCCAAATTTTACATTATTGTTTAAGAGAGCTTGCATATGTTGTAAGCAAATATATATACAACCCCAAAACAAGTTGGGACAGTATGGAAAATGCAAATAAAATAAAATGCCGTGTTCCTTACATTTACTTTGACTTCTATTTGCAGTTTGAACCCAACATATTTTATGTTTTGTCTGCTCAACTTCATTTCATTTGTTAATATACCTCCATTCCTGCATTTCAGGCCTGCCACACATTCCAAAAAAGTAGTAATGAGGTGAAAAAACTAAATAATGATGTGATTTCAAACAGGTGATGTCAACAGGTCATTGTAATCATGGTTTGGTACAAAAGCAGCATCCAGAAAAGGCTGAGTCTTTGATGAGCAAAGATGGCAAAAGGTTCTTCAGTTTGTCAACAAATGTGTAAGAAAATTATTGAAATGTTGAAGGGATTTGCATATTTCTCCCTCTACAGTACATAATATAATTAAACGATTCAAGGAATCGGGAGGAATTTCAGTGCGTAAAGGCCAAGCTTAAGCTGAATGCTTGTGATCTTCGATCCCTCGGATGACACTGCATCAAAAACCGCCACTCAACAATAGCTGATATAACCACATGGGCAAGGGATTACTTTGGCAAACCTTTGTCAAGCACTACAATACAGAGTTACATGCACAAATGCCACTTAAAACTTTACTGTGAAAAAAAGAAGCCTTATGTTAAGTATGTCCAGAAGCGGTGTCGACTTCTCTGGGCTCTGAGGCATCTAGGATGGACCATCACACAGTGGAAACGTCTATTGTGGTCAGATGAATCAGCATTCCAGGTCTTTTTTGGAAAAAAATGGATGCCGTGTGCTCCAGACCAAAGACAAAAAGGACCATCCAGACTGTTATCAGCAACAAGTCCAAAGGCCAAGGTCTGTCATGGTATGGGGCTGTGTCAGTGCCCTTGGCAAAGGTCATTTACACTTTTGTGATGGCAGCATTAATGCAGAAAAGTACATTGAGATCTTAGAGCAACATATGCTGCCATTAATACGTCATCTTTTCCAGGGACTTCCATGCATTTTTCAACAAGACAATGCAAAACCACATGCTGCACACATTACAAAGGCATGACTGTGGAAGAGGAGGGTACAGGTACTGGACTGGCCTGCCTGCAGTCCTGACCTGTCCCCAATAGAGAATGTGTGGAGAATTGAAATGAAAAATGCGACAATGACGACCCCGTACTGTTGCACATCTTAAGACGTGTTTGCAGGAAGAATGGGACAAAATAAAACCTGAAACACTAAATCGCTTGGTATCCTCCAAACCGTCTTTTAAGTGTGGTAAAAAGAAATGCCAACATTACAAAATGGTAAATGCTTTACTGTCCCAACTATTTTGGAATGTGTTCACGTCTGAAATGCAGTAATGGATGTTTATTAATAAATAAAATGAATTTGAGCAGACAAAACATGAAATATCTCAGGTTCATCCAGTCTGCAATCAAATAAAAGTCAATGTAAGAAACTCTGTGTTTTTTTATTATTTGCATTTTCACGCTGTCCCAACTTTTTTTGATTTGGGGTTGTGTATATATACATATACAGTGTATCACAAAAGTGAGTACACCCCTCACATTTCTGCAAATATTTCATTATATCTTTTCATGGGACAACACTATAGACATGACACTTGGATATAACTTAGAGTAGTCAGTATACAGCTTGTATAGCAGTGTAGATTTACTGTCTTCTGAAAATAACTCAACACACAGCCATTAATGTCTAAATAGCTGGCAACATAAGTGAGTACACCCCACAGTGAACATGTCCAAATTGTGCCCAAATGTGTCGTTGTCCCTCCCTGGTGTCATGTGTCAAGGTCCCAGGTGTAAATGGGGAGCAGGGCTGTTAAATTTGGTGTTTTGGGTACAATTCTCTCATACTGGCCACTGGATATTCAACATGGCACCTCATGGCAAAGAACTCTCTGAGGATGTGAGAAATAGAATTGTTGCTCTCCACAAAGATGGCCTGGGCTCTAAGAAGATTGCTAACACCCTGAAACTGAGCTACAGCATGGTGGCCAAGGTCATACAGCGGTTTTCCAGGACAGGTTCCACTCGGAACAGGCTTCGCCAGGGTCGACCAAAGAAGTTGAGTCCACGTGTTCGGCGTCATATCCAGAGGTTGGCTTTGAAAAATAGACACATGAGTGCTGCCAGCATTGCTGCAGAGGTTGAAGACGTGGGAGGTCAGCCTGTCAGTGCTCAGACCATACGCCGCTCACTGCATCAACTCGGTCTGCATGGTCGTCATCCCAGAAGGAAGCTGACGCACAAGAAAGCCCGCAAACAGTTTGCTGAAGACAAGCAGTCCAAGAACATGGATTACTGGAATGCCCTGTGGTCTGACGAGACCAAGATAAACTTGTTTGGCTCAGATGGTGTCCAGCATGTGTGGCGGCGCCCTGGTGAGGAGTACCAAGACAACTGTATCTTGCCTACAGTCAAGCATGGTGGTGGTAGCATCATGGTCTTGGGCTGCATGAGTGTTGCTGGCACTGGGGAGCTGCAGTTCATTGAGGGAAACATGAATTCCAACATGTACTGTGACATTCTGAAACAGAGCATGATCCCCTCCCTTCGAAAACTGGGGACAACTGCCTTTTTGAGGAAGCTGAAGACATTAATGGCTGTGTGTTGAGTTATTTTCAGAAGACAGTAAATCTACACTGCTATACAAGTTGTACACTGACTACTCTAAGTTATATCCAAGTTTTATTTCTATAGTGTTGTCCCATGAAAAGATATAATAAAATATTTGCAGAAATGTGAGGGGTGTACTCACTTTTGTGATACACTGTATATACATACATATATATATATATATATATATATATATATATATATATATACTGTATATACTGTATATAAACATTCACGGTAATTGAGGGCTGCAGCATAAATGATTACAGCAACATGTCCTCTGTAATTAAGCAATGATGCAGGCAACAATTAACGTGTTTTCTCTTGTATGACCAGTACGAATGAACAATATCCCTACAGTATTAAACATAATGTATTTGTAATTCCACTTTATTAAGTAGACTGGGCAGTAAGAATAACCTATTAGAACATTATTTAGGGCGCTAACGTCTTTTTATTTTCATGGAATTTTATTCCTCCTTAACTTCTGTATGTTTTGAGGTTGATTTTTCTACAATGCATTATTTTGCTATCTTTACCATGGCTAAATGATGGTCATTCACTCTGTCAGTAGGTACTCACTATGGCTGCACGTGAGCACCCTGTGCTGTTTCGGAAATATTTCAGTCCATAAATATTTTACCCTCAAAGTCACCCAGGACTTTGTCTACATTTTTATCTGCCAGATTTAACGTGTACTATGAGTAACATGTGCAACTGTTTTAAAACAGTTATATGCCATGCACTTTTTTGGGGTGATACTAATGTTTTGGCTCGTTAGTGTATAGTATGGTCAGAATTAAGTGCAATTTTAAACTTAATAAATAGTTGTGCCATTGTTACCCTTAAAAACTTCAGCTACATGCTTCTAACAAATGGAGATCCTTATTCTTTTTTTGCAGAATTGCTGTAACTGGGCTACATTTAATGTCTTTAAGCATAAAGTGCTGGTTTGATCTTGTACTAAACATCACTATCTTATTGTATACCCCAATTTAGCTTGAGCCTCAGATTCAGAATTTTATGGTAGACAGCAGAGTTAATGATTCCATGATATTGTCCTGGTTCTAAACCAGTAAAGCATCTCCTCCACATCACACTGCCATCACAATGTTTGGCAACTGGTATGATGCTTTATTGTGAAAAGCTATACTATCCCAAAAGGCTTGAGGGTCATCACAGTGTTTTTTCTTCAAATGAGAGATAAGCCTTATATTCCTTTTGTCTAGCAGTGGTTTTCGCTGTTGTTTGACAAGTTTGTTTATCGAGGAACTTCAATGGTCTGCACAGAGGTCTGACCTCAACCTTACTGAACACATTTGAGATTTATTTGGTACTTTAATTACAAGCCAGACCTTCCTGTCTTATGTCAGTACCTGAACTCACAAATGCTCTTTTGACTTAGTAGGCACAAATTTTTACACACACACACTGCAACAGCTTGTGAAAAACACTCCCCAAAGAGTGGTGGCAAATGATGTCCTTGGTTTTGGAATAGAATGTCCAACAAGATCAAAAGGGAGCTTGTGCCCTGCAGTTTTTATACCTTTGTGAATTTCTCTCCCCCTCACTTTAACTGCTATTGTGGTACTTTTTGTTTCAGGCTCATTTTTGTTTCAGGCTCATCAAGGTCACCAACAAGATATATAAGCATGTTTGCTATTATTATTGTTATTGCAGCCACAGAGTCTCTGTGTAAGACTCGCTCGGTGTGATACTTCTCTGCAGACAAGATTAAAACTTTTCTACTCACAATCAAGTCTTTGAGGTATTTTATTTTCACCACAATTGTTAAACTGGACGAAGTGCCAGTTTATATTGACTTTAGATGAGATGGCTTGCCAAAGATGCTATACAGGCCAAAGATGTTTAAACAGGATTTAGGTCAAGAGTCTAGGGTTTTTGCCACACCAAACACTTTAAACTATGTCTTTATAGACCTTCCCTCGTGTACTGAAGCAAGTCCCGTTGGGGCTGCCAGTAGATGTTCAATTAATAAGCATATTTATTTAAATAAATCATTTTTACACATGCTAGTGATATGTGCCTGAAATGTGTAACCTCATTTATTGGAATGGGGTGTCTACCTAGTTTATGCATATTTTGCAGTGGATAAATCCATTGAAACTATATTAAATAACAAAAATAAGTGTTGTTTTTGCACACTGTAAAGAAAACAACACACTAGATTGTGCTTATTTAGTGTACTCTTGTCAATGAAATGTCCCAAACATTCATCGCCAACAGATAAACCAAAGCTCTAAATAAAATTCTGCAAAACATATTAATATTTATTCCTTAAGACAGTAAACCAATCCCAGACTTTCAATGTTGGTTTTGGTCTAGATAAACAGCCCTGTAAAGCAGATATTTCATCATATTACTACAGACTGAATATAAGCCTAAATAGGCTGCATGTGAATGTTGCCTCAGGCATAAGAATAATAACTCAACAGCTTACAATAATAACAGGTTCTTCAGTTACGTTTACAACATGTTTTTTTAAAGAGAGGAAAAACTATTCTTTTAAATACAAATTTAATTCTAACGCTCAGAAACCATTTTTAGTGCCATTGTTCTTTCTACAGTTCGACTGTAATCCGCCATTGCTTCTCTCTGAGGCTTTGTGATCCGGCGCCCCCTGCCGGCTGGTTCTGGTAATACAGCGTGCTGCGCTGGTCCTGATGCTGCAAAGCACGGGAAGGGAGGGTGTAGGAGGATGCTCTCAGCAATGCAGGATTTCAGCAGGCTGAACAGCAAATCAGGTGGCTCAGTCTCTGTGGCGCAATGGAATAGCGCGCTGGACTTCTAATCCAGAGGCTCCGGGTTCGAGTCCCGGCAGAGATGCGCCCAAATACACATCACAAGGGTGGTGCTGTCTTTTATAGTGCTATTTTTAGCACAGCTTGACAAATAACAACTGGGTAGGTACAAGGGGGCATTAAATGTAATGGTTCTGTTAAAGGGAAACTGTTATTTAATAAACTATTCATCCAAACCTTGGGAACAAATTACATTTAACAGAACCATTAAATAAATTCTTTTTTTTCATTTTCATCAACCACTTTATACTGGCCAGGGTCGCAGTGAGTCCAGTTCCACTGAGAAATAATGGGGGCAAGACAGAAATACCCTGGATAAGCCTAGCATTTTTTAACACATGTACAAATCAAATATTAATCCTAACAATTAGACTGAAAAATTTATTCTTTTAAATATGGACATGAATTTCCATGTACATATTTATGGTAGGTGAAAAATTGCTCTGAATGTTTTAATTTTAATATTACAAACCCGTTTTTAGTAAAGCTGGGACATTTTATAAAAACAATAATATGTAATGTGTTTACTTTTTTGAACCTTTATTTGTTGGACAAAAGTACAAACATTTACAATGTTTTCACTGACCAACATTATTGTATTTTGTACATATAAACTAATTTTAAATTTGGTGCCTGCAAGCCACTTAAAAAGGTTTTTATTTGTTGTGCTGCAATAACCATGGTCTTTTCATTACCTTGACATTACCTTCTCTCTAAAAACAATACACACCTCAGTGTTAATGGTACTTTTACACATATGCGGGTTACATATACCATGCACTCTCTGATGCACTCTCATACCATGACAGATGTTGGCTTTTGCACCTTTCACTAAAAACAGTCTGGATGGTACTTTTCATTAGCACAAAGAACTTTGCACAAAGAACTTATCTGTTCTCCATCCAAAATGCTTCAATATGTACTGAACTGATCAAAGCACATGTTCTCAACTTTTGATCTTTCAATCCTTATGAGTTAAACTCAAGCACATAGAACTAACAAATCATACATAGTGTTTTTATAGCTTGTCCTAAATGGGATTTGTAAATTGAATCAACCTGCTTAGTGTTTGAAAAGAATAATACTTTTGAAAATTGAGCATTTATACAAAAAAACTGAGATGGTCAATTTGGGCAGCATAGTGACTCACAGCAAGAAAGTTCTGAGTTTAGTTTAACAATTTATAAAATATGTTAATATAAAAAGGCCCTTGGTCTGGGAGGTAAGGAAGAACCAGCCATCACTTTTTAAGAGCTCTAAATGTCCTTTTAGAAATTAGAGAACCTGTTGGATGGACAATCATATCTGTACCATTATAAATTGGGTATTTATAGCAAGCAGAGCTGGGTTAAAGGCATATGACAGCCCACTTGAAGTTTGCTAAAGGGCATGTAAAGGACTCATGAGCAAAACAAGGAAAAAGATTCTCTGGTCTGTTCAGATGAGAAATTAAGTTTTTTGGGCAAAACAGCAAGCAATTTGTCTGTAAGAAAACAAGCACTAGACATCACCTTGCTAACACAATCTCTATGATGAAACTAAGTGGTGGCAGCATCATGCCATGGGGTGATTTTTAGAGGCACAGACCGAGAGACTGCTAGAATCAAAGGATCAATGAATGTAGGATCATTCTTGAAGAAAGCCTCCTTCGGGGTAGGTTTTATTTTTTTAATTAATGTTTAAAAATGTTTTCAGTTAAACATTAATTATTTATCATTAACTGACCTGACATCACCAACATAGCACCTCATTAGTTTGACCCATAGCCTATCAGAAATATACCCAGTAATCAAGTAAGCAAGTTTAATTGCTTAGGTTTATACACTTTAACATACAATAGGATCAAATTTACCAATTTATTTATATGTACTAATATTTACTTTATTTTGGAAAGTGGATAATGCACAATATCAGTATTTGCAACAGTTTATTGAATTTTTTCCCCTAGATCCCCCCCTCCCACCCATCTCCCAATCTAATTTCCAATTCCCTACTGTAAATCCTCTGCTGCCTGCACAACCCCCAATCTGATCAAGGACAGCCAGATTACCACATACCCCCTCCGATACATATGCAATCCGGGCCACTTATCTCCTGACATTGTTCGGTTTCCACACCGAGCAGTATAACGTATGGAGAGTCACACTAAGCTCCATGTGACTCCACTCACCAGTCACTCAGGTGCCCAGACCAGTCTTGCATATCACAGCGCCAATGGGAGGAGACCCAGTCCGACCTTTCCTCCCTCAGACACAGCCAATAGTGCTTGTAGGGATGCCCAACATCCTCCCAAGTTCGAAAATTCCACAGTAGTGTACTAGCATGATAGACTGCTACGCCACCTGAGCTCTTAGTTTATCTTAACAACTTACTGTTTAAAATAAATTTTTACAGCTGCCTGTTTATCGGCATATAATTTTAAAAATGTTTTAACAATAAGACAAACTAAATGAGAATTTTTAGTAGTTTACTATATCTGCAGTAAGTTGCAGTAAGAATTAATATTACACTATATGGACAGATATGTAAACAATGGCCAGACCCATTGCTAAAAGGTTTATGAAATTAATTCAATAAAATAGTGATAAAACTAAGAAATAAAACTGTGCTTCTGTGCAAAAAGCAAGTTAATAGGATGGAGCTCCGGTGTCCATCATCAGTATTCAACCTCACAAATAGTCTATTGACTAAATGAGCACAAATTTCCACAGACACTTTTTAAAATATTATAAACTCTTATTTTGCCCTTGTCACTGCAGCTCTTTCAGGCATTTGATATTTAGCCAGCTCCTGTTTAGGCATCCTTTTGGCCATATAGTGTACAATCTTTTTTACAGTAAATATGAGGACATGATTTAGAACTGATAAGGAAATTAAGATGAGAGTCTATAACAAAGCACCATTCGTTCATTTAAGAGTGGGGGCTTGAAAGAGTAAAGGAAGTAAAAAAATTAAGATCTTAAACACATAAAAAGAAAAAGAAACGCACCACAGATTGCACATATTAGCATGAAACTTTGTGTATAATACAACACCATTTTAGGACCCATAAAATAGGACTATTTTGATTTGAAGTAAAGTCGTACATTTTTGAGAATACAGTAATGCTAATGCTAATAATTAACACTAATGGATCTATTTCCCACAAAATGTGTGTCCGGGCTGGTACTTGCTGGGCTTGCTGGTTTTTGTGTGTTGAACATGATGGTGAACAGGTTGAGTCATCTGTAAGTCATCTTACACATATGAATGTTTTGTGAATAAAGGATTTCCGCCGTTCAGGTGTTAACATAATTTTGACTCACCCTGTAAGGTTGTAATATTTTAAGAATAAATAATATTATGATATTAAAGTGGCATTATTACCACAAAGTTGCAATATTATGGACTAAAGCTGTGCAACAGGAAAATAGCAAGCTCTTCAAGTTAAAATAAGGACATTTAAGGTTTTGGTAAAGTTATAATTTTGTAGATCTACTGGTTTTACTAAATAAGAAATACTAAATCTCCTGGCACATCAGCATTAGTTTGGTAGTAGTGTAGGGATGCTGAAATGGCTGTGCAATAAACTGCGTTGTTTAGAAGAAAGAATCAGACAGATTTAAAGGAACTGTTGTTCATGTCTACTTTATTTTTGAAATATTATGACATTCTTATTAATGTCATAATATAAAAATATTATGACTTTACTCTCGAAATATTGCTACTTTATTGTTGAAATACTTTTACTTTATTCCTGAAATACAATGCATTTATTCCTTATAAGGCTGGCTCAACACCACTTTTTTATGTCCGATACCGATACTGCAAATTGAGTATCTGCCGATACCGATACCAATCCGATATGTAATTTCTCCTCTCAAACAACCAAGCAGTAATAATACATGTCTCAATGCACCATGGTTAAACATAAATATTCTAAATGAATAAATACAGAACCTACATCACACTTATGCAAAACTGCTGTTTTTATTTTAACATTTACAGAACATTTAGCAACATTTTTAGTTTCACTTACGACGAGCTGTTGTTCACGTGACACATCTCGCTTAACGGCGTGTCATCCAAAGTGTTTACAAATGGAAGATGTGGATGTCAATCAAACGCGATGGACCAATTAGAATTGACGCAGAGTTGAGATTTTCCATTAAAGTTCTGTCACATTTTTAGATTATTAAACCCTGCTGGATTTTGAAGAGGATTTTGAAGAGAACAGTAGTAGATGATTTTTAAAATGCTAAAAGTGCAGTGTGTTTTAATATCTGAATGGCTGTTGCAGATGAGTTGTAGATCAGTGGCACATGTTAATCATCAAGATGCACCTTGTTATGGCAGTTGCTGAGTGAGCTGGCAATAAACGGCACTCTGTTGGAACGTATCTTTGTGTGTTATTTGCTTTACACACAAACAATGGCCTTTATTTACATTATAACAAGTGTTATTTACATTAAGTGTTATTTACATTAAGCAACAGAATCAAATCGGATTACACGTTTTTTCCTTCCAATATTCGATCCAGTGATTTGGGCCAATATCGGACCGATACCAATACAGAGTATCGGATCGGTGCCAGCCCTAATTCTTGACATACTATGACTTTCTCAAAGTGTACTATTTTATTTTTTTAATAGTGACCATAAAACTCTGTCTGGTGTATCAGGCTACACCAAGAGCAGAGTAAGGCTGTTGTGCCCCAGATACCATCATATATACAAAATGAGCTTGAGCTTAAATAGATTTTAAACAGTGACAAAGTTACTGTTTTGAGCACACTGTATAGAAAACTTTGTGCAGACTGAAACACAGCTTTGTGAGCCCTAGTTAACAATGCAAAACCCTGTAAACAGTCCTCATGTTTTATTATTTGCTTTTGAGTATAATATATATATCCAGGAAACATATTGTTTATTCAGATTAATTGATCAAGAACCTCAGTTTAAAATACCCAATAGGATGCCCCATTTCTGCCAGGGTTGCATTTACAACCCAGACTTTACTGTGTTGTTTATGGGGTACAGGGTGCCTTAAAGCTTAACTGTAATTATTCAAAAGATATTGTCATACCTAGCTGTAGTGCAAGTCCACAGTAAACATAACTGAATATAACATCCCTTCTTGGGTGCTTTATTAGCAACACAGTAAAATGCCAAAATGCCAGGTAGGTAAACATGAGTACATGAGCAGCTGTAACAGCAGGTGGGATAAAGTTAATAGGTTTGTTGGATACATTGCATCCACTTAGTTGGTGATTGCTAAGGGTATTTATTTTATTCCCTGTGTGTGTTTGGGTGCATACACACATTAAATTGTATTATCTTTAGTCATTGTATTTAAGATGTAAACATTATAATATCTATTTACAACAACTCAAATATGTTACATCTAGGCTGGTCACAACACAAAATAGTGTTTACTTTAGAAACACTGTGTTGCAGTTGTGTATCCTGTTAACTAGTGTCATAAAAATCACCAAATTACAACCCCAAATCAGAAAAAGGTGGGACAGCATGGAACATGCAAATAATAAAAAACACAGTGTTTCTTACATTTACTTTGACTTTCATTTGATTGCAGACTGGATGAATCTGAGATATTTCATGTTTTGTCTGCTCACCTTCATTTGATTTATTAATAAACATCCATTACTGCATTTCAGGCCTGCAACATATTCCAAAAAAAGTTGGGACAGTAAAGCATTTACCACTTTGTAATGTTGCCATTCTTTTTCACCAGACTTAAGAGACGTTTTGGCACCGAGGATACCAAGCGATTTAGTGTTTCAGGTTTCTTTTTGTCTCATTCTTCCTGCAAACACGTTTTAAGATGTGCAACAGTACGGGGTCGTCGTTGTCACATTTTTTCTTTCAAAATTCTTCACAGATTCTCTATTTTGGACAGGTCAGGACTGCAGCCAGGCCAGCCCAGTACCCGTACCCTCTTCTTATGCAGCCATGCCTTTGTAATGTGTGCAGCATGTGGTTTTGCATTGCCTTGTTGAAAAATGCATGGACGTCCCTGGAAAAGATGTACTTTTCTGCATTAATGCTGCCATCACAGAGGTGTAAATGACCTTTGCCAAGGGCACTGACACAGCCCCATACCATGACAGACCCTGGCTTTTGGACTTATTCCTGATAACAGTCTGGATGGTCCTTTTCGTCTTTTGAGCACACAGCGTCCATTTTTTTCCAAAAAAGACCTGGAATGCTGATTCATCTGACCACAATACACGTTTCCACTGTGTGATGGTTCATCCTAGATGCTATTGCGCCCAGAGAAGTCGACACCGCTTCTGGACATGGTTAACATAAGGCTTCTTTTTTGCACAGTAAAGTTTTAAGTAGCATTTGTGCATGTAACTCTGTATTGTAGTGCTTGACAAAGGTTTGCCAAAGTAATCCCTCACCCATGTGGTTATATCAGCTGTTGTTGAGTGGCGGTTCTTGATGCAGTGTCATCTGAGGGATCGAAGATCACATGCGTTCAGCTTAAGCTTGTGCCCTTGGCCTTTACGCACTGAAATTCCTCCAGATTCCTTGAATTGTTTAATGATATTATGCACTGCAGAGGAATAAATATGCAAATCCCTATCAATCTTTCTTTGAGGTACATTCTTTTCAATAATTTTCTCACGCATTTGTTGACAAACTGGAGATCCTCTGGCCATCTTTGCTCATGAAAAACTCAGCCTTTCCTGGATGCTGCTTTTGTACCAAATTATGATTACAATGACCTGTTGACATCACCTGTTTGGAATCAGATCATTATTTAGTTTTTTCACCTCATTAATAGCCCTAAATTGCCCCTGTCCCAACTTTTTTTGGAATGTGTTGCAGGCCTGAAATGCAGGAATGGAGGTATATTAACAAATGAAATAAAGTTGAACAGACAAAACATAAAAAATATGTTGGGTTCAAACTGTCTGCAATCAAATAAAAGTCAAAGTAAATGTAAGGAACACTGCATTTTTATTTTTTTTGCATTTTCCATACTGTCCCAACTTTTTCTGATTTGGGGTTGTATATACATTATGACACCCTTGTGTTCTACATGGTGCTGATTTAACTTTGTACCCACTTGACAGAAACAATGGTTACTAAATTATGTTGCTGAACATTGTTGTTACATCCCCAAAAAATGTTTCATTTAGACTTCCTAACTACATTTTTAAAAAGTCAATATTAGCAGCTGTAGGAATGTTGTTATTATTTAGTTGTGTTTGATGGGTATTTCATTACTTAGCCATTACTGTCTTTAGATTAACTCTAATGTACCTAAAAAGTGACATTAACTTTTATTCTAACTTCTTAATTAAAACCCTGTTTTGAATTTTGTTTTAGATTTTTGTATACATTTCAAGTCATTTTATAACTTTTGACTAATAAGAAAAAAAAGCAGCCAAACTGTCATTTTAACTGAAAGAAATCTTAAAACAAAATCTCTGGTATTTAACATGTGGACACAAAGTTAAATTGGCACTGGGTCGAAAAAAAGGGTTGTTAAAACAAAATTTGGTGGTTATATTGGCACAAGATACTAAACAGCAACTTTTCTCTACCGGTTTAGACACATGGATTAGACACAATGATATGTTATGACCTACCTGAATTTTTAAAAATGGTTAATTATATGGTCACACTACCTGCCATTTTTCTGCTTTGGGATACAAAATGCCAAAATATTTGACAACACAGATTGTAGCTAAATAGTATATGTAATTAATTTATTTGCAATTTTTATTAAAACCAAAGACTCAAAAGTGATTGTCATGTTATGATTCATGTACAAACTGACTTGACACTAAATATCTTCATCCAAAGAATAACCACTTTGTCCACTTCCAAATGTGTCTTGTTTTCACTTGTTTCAAAATGTTTCAGATATAATGTACTTGTCCTGGTCCTGCCAGCAGTGGCTGTCTGGAGGGAAATGAATTGGCTTGAATTACATGCAGAGAGGATGGACAGAGAGGGAAAGGCAGAGCAAACGGCTGTCAGAGAGATGGAGAGAGACATCAGTGTCCTATTGATTTTTTCAAAGGGTGCAGTGATTGGCTCTCATGCAGTGATGGAGTGGCTCCTTTAGCTCTGAACTGCCTGATATGTCTGATATTAAGCACAGGACTTAACTAAGCTCTCCACTTCAGAAGGTACATTGAGTTCAAGCTACACTTAAACTGTTTTCAGAATAATGGCTGAATAAACAGTGAACTATTTTTTAAAATGATAGAGTCATTTAGACAGACACAGTGAAGCATAGTACGCAAAGCCTACTAAACTGAGAAGAGTAAGGTTTGGTCGGTAGGGTTTTTACTTTAAGTGTGTCATACATACTTAATAAAAATACTAAAATCTACCAGTTCTTGCCAGTTGTACCTTTAATATGTATTTAGTTTCATTGGAAAGTACATGCAGTGTACTTGATACTTATTTAAGATGCATTATGTGGCCAAATGCCTGTAAACATTCAATTCAATATACAATTCATATGTTTTAGCCTCAGCCATCGCTAACAGTTTTAGAAAACCAATTGGTTAAAATAAATGATATGCTTCCGACTTTATGCTAACAGTTTGAAGAAGCATGACTGTCACTGTGCAGAAAGCAAGGTACTATAAAAAACAAGGTAGTGGAAAACAGTGTTTGCAGTACAGGAAATCCAGTCAGATAGGGCCCAAAACTCAACCCCAAAAACTTCTCATTCAACATCAGGGCAAAATGCCAACAGACATTTTTTAAAATCTTGTATAAAGCATCATTAGAAGAGTGAAAGCTGTTATAGCTGTATTTGAGGGGGAGGGGGGTCACCATATTAATGTCCAAATTAGATGTACAAATTGTATACATTTTAGTTATTTTTGAGCATGTATATTTAAGTTAAATTAAATATTTGCATAATTGACGAACTCACTAATTATTAATTTTTATTCATTTATTCCTTCATTAAAAAGCAGATTCAATCTGGTCGCAATTTTTCAAAACCATAAACACTGATCGTGATGTAAGAATACATTCTGGAGGGGACACTAATCCATAGCAGGCCATTACACACTCTTGCATTTACTTACACACACAATCCTTCCCAATTACTGAGCAATTTAGTAGCCAATCCACCTTTTTTGGATGTGCTAGTGAAGACAGTGACCAGAGGTTAGGTGTTTCAATCACGCTCACTGCTAATAGGACTATAGAGGCAACTCCAGTGACCTGCACAGAGCTCTGACCTCATTCCCACTGAAGTACTTTGGAATGAATTATAACATCTACTGCAAGTTGCATCCAACAGTAGTCCTTGGCCTCACAAATGCTAAATGGATACTTCATTTATAAACGTGTGGATGGGCAAGTTGCATTTTTATGCTCATGTGTTGGCTTTTAGGTCTTGAGTCTTGAATGCAGTAAAACATTCAATTAATTCATTCATTCATTCATTGTCTGTCGCAGTGGGTCTGATTCACTGGGGGAAAGGAAGGAAACACCCCGGATAGGTCGCCATTCCATTACAGGGAACACACACACAGAAGGCAATATTTTAAACCTCCAATTAACCTGACTGCATGTCTTTGGACTGTGGGAGGAAACCAGAGCTCCTGGAAGAAAACCCACGCAGACACAGGGAGAACATGCAAACTCCAGACAAGACCCGGACCAGTCCACCAGTGAATCGAACCCAGGACCTTTTTACTGTGAGGTGACGGCACTACCCACTGAGCCACCCCATGAAGTGAAACATGATTTAAAATAAATGTCTTCTTCTTCCCTTAACTACTAATTTTATATCTATATTAAAGGATGATGATGCCCCTGGGCGCTCCTAAGCTGTTTATCATTGAGGAAACCAGCTTGTACCCTGTCTTTCTTCTTTCTAACTGCTGCAGGCAGTCAAATGAGGGGAATAATTTTATTTTTGGTCAGGTTGTTAAAAAAAGTTATGATAATTAAAATTCTTATAAGGAATGGACCTCATTGATTTTGTGCATGATTTATTTTATATAGCATGGTACAAAGTTTTTAATGATGGGGTTACACACACATTTGTGGGGTGACTTATAAATACACTATCTGGCCAAAATAATATGCATATCTGATCCAGAGCTTGTTGGATACCCCTACTTTTAAAGCTATAAGAGCATCCACTATTCTAGAATGGCTTTTTTTTTTTTTTTTAGCCCATTTGTTAGGGCAAGCACAAATGTTAGACAAAAAGTCCTGATTGACAAAAATCATTTCATTTTACACTTTATTACCTTTATCTAACAGGCACATTTTGCTGTGACTGAGGGATGGAGGTCGACACAGTTGTCTTATTGCTTCTGCAGATGTGGCCTTTTCTGGCTGGTTGAGGCATCTGCATAAGGGGATGATTCACAAAACTCTGTGTGGCTGTCTGTGAGACTCCACCTCTGGCAGGTGAGAAGAAGCATTAGCCAACTGCACCTGTGATTGATGGGGGAGAATTATAGTCTGTGTATGGCTTCTTGGTCATAGAAGGAGAAGTAAGTTACAATCAGAAATTAAAAACACCTAAATTGAGTGAAAAAGAGGAAAATAAAAAAAGAGACAAAAGCAATAAATATGAACACCTACACTTGATTGTATAGTTAGTCTGTTAGAAGAAGGATGCTGGCCTCAGGTGCTGTGCTAATTTGGCCTACATACAGTAGTGATTATTGTGGTATATTTGTATATTTGCACATATTTTGGTAATAATAAATATCTCAGATACTTGGAGACTCAAATATGCATAGCTAGTCAGCATGTGAAAATTTTAATTAAAAAAAACAGTCAAAAATAGCAGATGTATTGGGCAATTTATTGGCAAAGCCAGAGAATATTAAAGTTGATAAGAAATAAGAATATTGCCCATGACAACATAATAAAGAATTCTTATTCTATTAAAAAATAATTATTTAAAATGACCAGATCAAAAGGCTCTCATAATGCCCCCAGAAACACCCACTCCTTTTAAATTCCAAATAGAAATGATCTTTAATGCCCTCCGACAGGATAACCACTCTACGCAAGTACTCTACCCATTGACAAACCCATTTTCCAGAAAAAATGGGACATTCTGTAAAATGCAATAAAAGAGAATCTGTGAAATGTTAATTCTCTTAAATCTTTATTTAACTGACAAAAGTAGAAAGAAAAGATTTACAATGTTTTTACTAATAAAACTCATTATACTCTATTTTGTAAATATAAACAAATGTGGAATTTGATGCCTTTAACATACTTTAAAAAATTTGGGACAGAGGCATGTTTGGCACTGTGTTCCATCAGCATTTCTATTAATTAGACACTAAATGCTACAATTTAGCAAGTGGATCAGACTTTCTTTTGCTGATAACAGTCTGTCTTGTTAAAACTGTCTTTCAGTTCATTTGAGATAAGCTTGGGCCCAGAGAACTTGGAGGCGTTTCTGTATAGAAGTGATATACGGCTTTCTAATAGAGTTTCAGGTTGCATATCTTGATGCAGTGGGGGACTGGGTTAAGTGACAACAGTTTTCTGAAGTGCTTTTGAGCCCACGTGGCTATATGAATCATATTATCATGATAATAAGGGCTCAAAAGTCATGCACCTCCAACAGTAATTTCAGGCTTTGCCCTACATAGACTTTCTGAATTCACAGAATCTTTCACAATATTATGTATGGTAGATGGTACAATACCCAAATTATTTGCATTCTTGCATTGATAAATGTTTATTTAAGTGAATGACAATTCTGTTATGCAATTCGGTACAAAGTGGTGAGCCACAACCCTACATTGCTTGCGACTGAGCCTGTTTTGAATCCTACTTTTATATTCAATCATGATTAACAATTTACCTGCTTATTGTGAAATGTTTCAAAACTGTATTAATGTACAGTATATTTAACATTTTGAATATAGCTTTTTTTTTCTCATTTTGCCTCTCCAACCTTTTTTAAGTGTTACAGGCATTTCTATCAATGTCTTTTGCAAAAGTTTCTTTTCTGTAAAAAGACTGGATATTTCTTATAGCTGGTGATGTTTCTGTACATTTGTACAACCAATTCCAAAAACTGGAGCTGGAGCATTTTTACCACTGTTAAATAATCTTTCCTTTCCTTAATAATGTTCTGTAAACTTTTGGCTACTGAGGACATCTGTTTTTCTAGTTGTACTGTAAGTTTCATATGTTGTGTGTGGGAGAAAGGTTAGAGCTACAGGCAGGCCAGTCTTGCTCTTGGACTTGCGTTGTCAACAATTGGGATGGGCCTTTTTATTTTTTGGCCTGAAGAACAAAATGTCTATTATTTCCAAAAATAATTTAAAATATGAATTCATCAGACTTTTCCACTTTGCATCAAAGCAAGTAAGCTTCAGCCCAGGAAAGCTGGTGGTGTTTCTTTGACTGGTAAATCATGCACCCCTTTGTTTATGCTTCTTTTCTTTCTAATTTATTTATGCATTTTCTCCCCAATTTAGCATAGTCATTTTGTCTTCCGCTGCTGGGGGATCCCTGATTGCAGTCGAGGTGGGTATGTTGCTGCTCACGTCTCCTCCGACTCGCGCATAGCCCTTAGCGAAACCCTTTTTCACCTATGCACTCGGCACAGGCGCCAATCAGGGTCCTTACACAGCTTTTGAGGACCCAACCCACTTAGTCCTTTCATCCCGCCCTAGCAGAGACGTGTATGCTGCAGGTTCAATTATGCCTGCTAGATGGCGTCCAGCCGACCGTTAGCAATGCCGAGTTTCGAACCGAGTAGTTCAGAATCTCGGCGCTGGTGTGCTAGCGGAATATCCCGTTGCGCCACCTGGGTGCCTACTACATTAATTCTTGTGAAATTTGTTGTTCTTCTACATAATTCAGACACAGTGACATCATTGGTCCAACTGCTAGCAATTACATTTATTGTCTTTTTATTTTCATCAATTGCTTTATCCTGGGCAGGGTTGTAGTGGGTCCCGTTCCACTGGGAAACAAAGGTTGCAGGCAAGAATACCCCAAAAAGGATACCAATCCATCGCAGGGCTTTGACTGCCACCTCAAAAAATTTGTCCTAGATGCCCCCCCAGACATAGCTATTAATTTCTGCATAGATGCCCAGCTGGCTGATAGCACAGCTGAGATTCAAACCTGGATCTCAGCAGTAGTGGGCTTGCATAATAGGTTGCTGTACCACCTGAGCACCCTTGACTAAATGTGTTAACACATATTACCCTGCCATTGATTGCAAACCTGACAAGGGTGCATTTCTACCTTGTGCTTATTGTCTCCTGGAGACGCTGGACCCCCACCAGAATTGATAAAAAAAATTTTCACCTACCTTTTAGCGTTAGTCATCCATTTGTGGATATGGTATGATTTTGGCTATTTCTTAATGTGCCACTTTACTCTGGCCTCTCTCTCAAATACAGGCACTCTCTCCATGGTAGGGTGCTTTCAGGAAGTAAAGAGAGAGAGATAGAGTGGAAGGACGAGCGAGACATCAGGACGATGTCCATCTGATGCAATTATGCGTGACCTTCGACTCACTAGAATCCTTTAACCATATAACTGAGGCTCCTTTCTGTTTTCTTTCCTCACTTCATCAGTACTGCCTCTCTTTTCTGCCTTTTTGAGTCACTCACAAAAACTGCTTTACACAAACACTCACAAACACATCTGTGCAGACTGCTGAGTGGACATACCCTGCTCTGCAGGGAATGACATCAGTGTGTCCAACATCACTGCAAGGAAAACAATCATATATTGGATGGCAAAATGCACTGGGGGCACTCTGTGGTGCAGCGATAAATTATGCTATCTCACTACTAGGGTTCAAACCACCAGTGGTGCTATCGACTGGTCGGGTGTCTACATACAGACAGAGCACAAACAAAACGTAACAATTGGCCCCCACTTTTCCACATTAAAGTAAAAATCAAACTTGAATAATCCTAATTCTGTTTAGCAAATGTTCTGTTCAGAGTGTATCATGAATGGTATATGTTAGAGAGAACTTGTTGTCTCATGTGGATTTGACTGAAGAATTCTTTACAATCAGCTTTAAAGCCATGCAAAATTTATGTTTTTCGTTCTCACTTCACAACCTAGCTAGAAATCAAGAAAATATTATCTGACTCAGCAATCTCAATTTCTTTTTATGTTTTTTTCTGGACCCTAGTTTCTTGTACATTTAGTCACTCCTATTTCTTACACAACAGCACATGCTTCCTCTGAGATGCACAAAGCCAGCCAACCAACTATTTACTAGTTCTAGCTTATGTGATATCATTGGCTGATCCAGTGGTTCTCAACCAGGGGGCCGCAAACCATTGCATTTGATCGAGAAATGTAAAACATAATTACAAAAAATCAATAGGCTAAAAAAAATCAAAAGGCTATTAGCATATGACAGCTCTCTCATCATGTCATATCAATCTATTTTAAAGTACCTATAGCCTCTGTTGGATCTTTGAGAATTAATATACTGTATATTTAATTTGCAGAGGTCAATGAATGGTGACTACAGATGATTCTGATTCAGTTATAGATGCAGATCCCGCTGAAGCAGACCCTGTTGAGGAAGCTCAAAACCACCAGTTTACCAGAAGTAAACCCACTACATCAACCAAATAAACAATACCATGATATTTATGTTCATTATGGATTCATCAAATTTCCCATGAACAAGAAGACAATACCTTTTGTCATCCTTGCTAAAGGTGTCTGTCTAGGGACAGTGGTAGCCTAGTGGGTAGGGCTTTCGGCTATTAGCTAAAAGGTCAGCCATGCAGCCACTGTTGTGCCCTTGAGCAAGGCCCTTAACCCTCTCTGCTTCAGGGGCGCAGTACAATGGCTGACCCTGCGCTCTGACCCCAGCTTCTAAACAAGCTGGGATATACAAAGAAATAATTTTGCTGTACTGTACACTGTACTGTACATCTGTATATGTACAGTGTATCACAAAAGTGAGTACACCCCTCACATTTCTGCAAATATTTCATTATATCTTTTCATGGGACAACACTATAGACATGAAACTTGGATATAACTTAGAGTAGTCAGTGTACAGCTTGTATAGCAGTGTAGATTTACTGTCTTCTGAAAATAACTCAACACACAGCCATTAATGTCTAAATAGCTGGTAACATAAGTGAGTACACCCCACAGTGAACATGTCCAAATTGTGCCCAAATGTGTCGTTGTCCCTCCCTGGTGTCATGTGTCAAGGTCCCAGGTGTAAATGGGGAGCAGGGCTGTTAAATTTGGTGTTTTGGGTACAATTCTCTCATACTGGCCACTGGATATTCAACATGGCACCTCATGGCAAAGAACTCTCTGAGGATGTGAGAAATAGAATTGTTGCTCTCCACAAAGATGGCCTGGGCTATAAGAAGATTGCTAACACCCTGAAACTGAGCTACAGCATGGTGGCCAAGGTCATACAGCGGTTTTCCAGGACAGCTTCCACTCGGAACAGGCTTCGCCAGGGTCGCCCAAAGAAGTTGAGTCCACGTGTTCGGCGTCATATCCAGAGGTTGGCTTTAAAAAATAGACACATGAGTGCTGCCAGCATTGCTGCAGAGGTTGAAGACGTGGGAGGTCAGCCTGTCAGTGCTCAGACCATACGCCGCACACTGCATCAACTCGGTCTGCATGGTCGTCATCCCAGAAGGAAGCTGACGCACAAGAAAGCCAGCAAACAGTTTGCTGAAGACAAGCAGTCCAAGAACATGGATTACTGGAATGCCCTGTGGTCTGACGAGACCAAGATAAACTTGTTTGGCTCAGATGGTGTCCAGCATGTGTGGCGGCGCCCTGGTGAGAAGTACCAAGACAACTGTATCTTGCCTACAGTCAAGCATGGTGGTGGTAGCATCATGGTCTTGGGCTGAATGAGTGTTGCTGGCACTGGGGAGCTGCAGTTCATTGAGGGAAACATGAATTCCAACATGTACTGTGACATTCTGAAACAGAGCATGATCCCCTCCCTTCGAAAACTGGGCCTCATGGCAGTTTTCCAACAGGATAACGACCCCAAACACAACCTCCAAGATGACAACTGCCTTGCTGAGGAAGCTGAAGGTAAAGGTGATGGACTAAACCCAATTGAGCACCTGTGGCGCATCCTCAAGTGGAAGGTGGAGGAGTTCAAGGTGTCTAACATCCACCAGCTCCGTGATGTCATCATGGAGGAGTGGAAGAGGATTCCAGTAGCAACCTGTGCAGCTCTGGTGAATTCCATGCCCAGGAGGGTTAAGGCAGTGCTGGATAATAATGGTGGTCATACAAAATATTGACACTTTGGGCACAATTTGGACATGTTCACTGTGGGGTGTACTCACTTATGTTGCCAGCCATTTAGACATTAATGGCTGTGTGTTGAGTTATTTTCAGAAGACAGTAAATCTACACTGCTATACAAGCTGTACACTGACTACTCTAAGTTATATCCAAGTTTCATGTCTATAGTGTTGTCCCATGAAAAGATATAATGAAATATTTGCAGAAATGTGAGGGGTGTACTCACTTTTGTGATACACTGTATATATGACAATTAAAGGCATTCTATTCATTCTATCTAAAAGCTAAAAATATAATGTCAGGCGCCCAGGTGGCGCAGCGGGATATTCCGCTGACGCACCAGCACCGAGTTTCTGAACCTCCCGGTTCGAGGCTCGGTGTTGCCACCGGTCGGCTGGGCGCCATCTGGCGGGCATAATTGGCAGTGCCTGCAGGGTGGGGGACCGGACTATATGTGTGTGGGTGGGTGGGTCTTCATGCGCTGTGTAAGGACCCTGATTTGCAGAAGAGACGCCCGTGCAGAATGCACGGACGAGAAGAGGAGGGCTGTACACGTGTAAAGAAGGCGTGGGGCAGCGGCGTGATCTCCTTGGATGCAGGTCTGGTGTGCCTGTTAGCAGCGGAAGACAGATTGGAAGCGCTAAAAATTGGGAGAAAAATTGGGGAGAAAATTCGGAGAAAAATAATTAAAAAAAAAAAAAAAAAAAAAAAAAAAAATATCATGTTTTTTTTAGAGATTGTTCTGGGAGAGCGGAATGTTTCTTTCAGCCTAAAAGCAGGGCCAAACAGCTCCTAGTCACAAATGGCTGAATTGTTAAGGCTCAAACTCACAACCTCTCGGCATAGAGTGATCGTTTTTGTGCTAAACCACTCAAGAGATATGATTATAATTTATTTATTAATTTATTTATTTATTAGGCTTTAATGTTATATTTTACACTTTGGTTACATTCATGACAGGACTGGTAATTACTGGTTACTGATCATTTATAAGTTTATGTTGAGTGTTAAACACCGCCACAAGCAATTTTATATCTCCCATTCATCTAACTTACATGTGTTTGGACCATGGGAGGAAACTGGAGCTCCTGGAGAAAACCATCACCCACACAGGGAGAACATGCAAAGTCCACACAGAAAGGACCTGGACCATTACACTTGGGAATCAAACCCAGTATTTTCTTGCTACTGAACAATACAAAAAAACTCTATTTTTAATACATACAGTTAAAGTAAAACGTTTACAAATACTTGTAAATAATATGTATGTCATGGCTTGGGATTTCTGTAGTTGTTTTTTATTTACTCTGACTTAATAATTAGAACTATACATTTAATCATACTGCTGAGATCCAGGGATTTGGGGTCCACTGTGGCGATCCCTAATCCATACACAAGAGCAGCCGAAAGAAAAAAAAAAGTTTTTTAACTTGCATGGAGTCTTAACTACTTGATGGCAATCTTGGCTAATTACAGCTGGTGAGTTCCTTTACAGATGGGGCTAGTTTTACTACACTCATTAAAGGTACATGGAACAGTGGACACTTTATTATGATTGGAAAAAAATCACACTATCAACAGGTGTAGAACTGTCACGTTTGTCTGTACAGTCAGATATCATCCAGGATTTACCAAAACTAAATTAGAAGCAGCTGAAACACATATGTTACTGTCCACAGTCAAGCAAGCTTTACACTGGCATGAGCCATGCAAGAAATAAGCCCATGCGCTTTACAGCTTATTTTTGTGTGACAACCATTAATCCTGGGTAAAGCTTGCTTGACCTCGGAGAGTGACACACTGTGTCTAGTGTGGCCACAGAATGCACAGATTGGTGTCCTGTGCAAAGTAACTGCATAGCTCCCATTTATTACGGGGAAACTAAACCCAACTGAACCCCAACTCTAACCAGTAACACATAAAATTAAATTGAAAAAAGTATAAAGAATGTCAAAGACTTAAAAATTCTATACTGAGGTGTGTCTAAGGGCCATGAATCAGAACTGAGACTGAATTACTACAGTACTGAATGACATTAGTGGCTCTTTGGTGAATAGCGAGAGTAGCAGCTGATATGGGGGTGGGAGCTGGAAGCTGTTCTACGCTCAGGTTCTTTCTGATAACGAAGAGCACTGAGCGTCACCTGTGAAAGCACGTAGCTGATAACACTGTACATTTCCCATCATGCATGCATGTTTACTTTCCTTCACAATACGATGCACTCTGTGACTCAGGCAGGATTAAGGCAGCATTATCAGTCTTCCCATATCGAATCTCTTGCATGGCTCATTTGATGTTTAAAAGTGCATTTTGGGCATGAGCTGCTGCTACTGTTCATTAGAAACTTTATTGAGAGACAGACTTGGGACTGTATGGACTTTGATTTGCGGTTTGGGTATTATGGGGCCAGCCTCTTTGTTCTAGTTGGTCCTGGGCCTATCTGCCACTACAGTCTATATTAAATCTCACGCCACACAGTGTGTAAGCCCCGTGCAAAACTAATCCTTAATCCTCCCAAGGCACCAATAACCCTCACCCCACCTCCTACCTCATCGCTCCCTCACTCTTCTCCACACTTTCTTTTTCAGAATGTCCCCTGGGCCTGGTGGACACTGGAACTTAATTTATTAAGAAAGAATCCTTAGACAAACACATTTTTTACCTTTTTGTACAAAAACAACAACAAATGCATCTCGAAGAACTTAGGCTTGATCCCTGATCAGTGTTGTGGTGGGTCCGAAACCTGTCCTAGGTTTAAGGCAGTAGTACTGAATTGGACAGTGTTCCAATTCAATGTAAAGCATTATACACTCACCCTGACATCCACTCATGTTAATAAAATAATCAATTTACCTATACAAGCATAATTTGGAAGGAAGGACAAAACTGGTGCCAATTTTACATGTACCCATTTTTTCACACTTTTTTAGCTCCACCCGGGAAAAAACTCACACTCAAGGTACAGTACAACAGTACAATAAATACAAAAAGACATTTCTAATCTAAAAAAGTAATTAAGGGAGACAAGACTAGAGACAAGTGTTGGTCAGTACATGGTACTGAGTAAATGGTAGGTGAGGTAGAAAACGTATTGTGATATGCAGGTAGCATATCAGATATACAGTATATTAATGTTGTTGTTTTGTGATGTATTATTACAAAATAGTTATGAAAGATAGATGATAAATTATGGTAATTTATTTGCATTCATAGCTTCTGATCAGAATTGTAGAATTTATTGCATGAACAGCTCTTTTCAGGTTTACACATTGTGCTCTTGGTGTTTTCTTTGCAGAATGCCTCTATTCAGCAAGAGTGGCTGAATTATCTTGGGTCTCCTCAACTAGTAAAGCCCCTCAATCTGTAGCAAATCGTATGGTATTATTGTCACCTCATTGAAATTAAGAATTCTTTTCATTCCTTTATATAAATTCTTTCATATTCTTTTTCAGCTTCATGTACCTCTCCAATTCTTTCTGGATCAGTGGACATTTGTTTTATCAGAACCCATAAAAATATCTTACTTTAGAGCAGACCCTGACTTTTTGAACTTTTTTATGAGGCAGGGTCATTATATTCCACACCTTAAATCACATTACATGAATTGGAACACCTAAATTTCTGAGTTGTTAAACCAGGGTACTTTTCCTTTGTGCACATTATGAGTAATTAATGTGGAAATCTAGGTCATTTTGAAGCATTCACATTTTCTCCTTGCAACTCTGCACAGTATATACTGAAGTTTTAACTCTTATTTCACTGAAAGATCTTGGCACAATAAATGTCAAAAGCAGCCCTGTACCTTGCTTGCCATGGTACAATTGTGGATAGTGCAACCACCGAAATTATCTGTTATACCCCATGTTGTTATCTAAAGTGGTTTTGTGATTGGCTACATCCAAGTTCTTTCATTATACCCTGAGAGCCCAAACTGTTTTCTGACCTTTAGAATTTGTCACTGATATGTTTTGTTCTTTTAAAACTTTGGGTGATAGAAGATTTACTCTTGACATACTGGTACTTACTCCTGACAATGCATGCTGTTCATTTTCAAGCACTTTTTTACATACATTGTCAATATGTATCATTTCACTGGGTTAAAAATTTAGTACTATTCCTCCCTCTTTTGTTTAGAAACTGGTTTAGCCAACTTACTTAGCTATCATTTGGCTGTTTGTAGTCTTTTTTTTTTTACTACATTTTGATATTGCATGGTATTATAAAGAATTTTGTAAAGACAAATAGGACATTTGTACTATGGGAGATGTGGTGTATGGTAAGTTTCAAATCTTGCCACTGATATTTGACATTGTTATTATCAACATTGACTGGGCTAAGTACAAAATGACCTAAGTACATCGCTTTCTTTAAACCACTGCACTGTTGTTCAGGCAGTGTGCTTTAGGTATTGCTAAACACAACTCCAGTTCCAGGCTTTATGGCAGAGAGAAGCATCAAGATCTTTCCGTACTGTGCATCATCCATTTTCATCATTAGTCATGATCAGATCGGCATTTCTTGCTGCTGAAATGCATTCTCATAACGTAATGCCCCAACCACAATATTTTACAGTGGAGATGATGTTACTGGACTGGTGCCATGTTGGAATAAAGTACACATAATACTAATATTTATTGTACTTATTTAAATGTATTTTAATGTATTTTTATTTCTTTACAATTTCTTAATGAGTGCTTCTTTCTTTTAACTAACTCTCAAATTAAAGCCAATGTGGACAACTCAGTCTGAGTGACAGTTGGTCTCATAGTAGCTATTTTCATGCCCTTCTAATTTAATGACTAGTGGCCTGACCTACACAGTATAGCTTTTATATATATTTTTATTTTAATACACGCCTTTCTTTTGTAAGGCAGTGCATCATGTTGCACATGATAACTGCTTAATTATTGCTGCTTACAAACTAACTGATAAGCTACAACATTATATAACCACATCCCACACATACACATTACAATGCATATTTTGTAACAGCTGTACATGTGACAGTCAGGGATATATTAAATAATGGGCTAATTGTAAGTAACCCATTGTACAAGGATTGAATTCAGCAGGTATGAGCAGACAAAAGACCTCAATGACTTTGATAAGGGACAAATCATTATGTCTAGACAACTGGGTCGAAAGTATCTCTAAAACTGCAAGGGGTGCTCACAAGCAGCTGTGGTGAGTACCTACCAACAGAAAAAGGGGACAAACTATGATCCACCGACAGGGTGTTGAGTGGCCAAGACTCATTAATGCCCCAGGACAGTGAAGGCTTCAGCATCTGGTATGGACAAACAGAAGGACAGATCACATAAATACTGGTGATGAGGTGATTGTGTCAGAACACACAGTGGATCAAACCCTCCTGTGTATAGAGCTGTGTGACTGCAGGCCAATCCAAGTGCCCTGTCCCTTGTCAAAAGCACCTTCAGTGGTCATGCAGGCATCGGAACTGAAGATTGGTTCAGTGGAAGAAGGTCTCCTGATCTGATAATTCCCATATCATGTGGACAGCTGGGCATGTGTGTGATGTTTACCAGAGGAATAGATGAAACCATGATGCACTGTAGGACAATCTAGCATTGCAGTGTTCAGGAGATGAATGACCTGCCGGTAACATCCTGGTACAAGACCAAAGTACCTTCAGATTTATCTTTGTGTCTGTAATATTTTAAAATTAATTTAAAAATTGTTATTGATGATGATCATGATTATGATGATTATTATTATTATTATTATTACATCATGGGTTATGAGTTATGCCCCCCCCTCTCGCTCTATCTCTCAGTGAGCTTTGGCCCCATTATTCGAATGGTATGGGCCAAATCGTATTAAGATCCCCACCCCTCCCCCTCCAACCCTTTGCCGGGTACCTCCCCCTCTCTCTCCCTCCTTCTTCCTCTCCCTCCCATCTGCTTTTCAGTCGGACCGTTTTTGCTGCAGTGAACGGTAGCAGTTGGAGAGGGTGAAATTAACCGAAAGAAAAACAAGAAACCCGTGAAGAAAAAGCGCAACAAAAGAATCGGACACATTCATCTAGCAGTTTGTAGCTAAAACCCAGGCAGCCTTTAAGTCGGGGTCCGAGCGGAGCATACCCAGCGGCAAGCGCAAAGGTGTGTATGTAAGGACGCTACTCTATTTCTCTGTACCAAAACACAGACGCGCACAAACACACGTAAAATAATTGTGCTTCAATGTTATATCTTGCATCATGCTCTTTAAACCTAGAGAAGACAAGTGGCATGTGCCAGGGATGCGAGTGGTGGAGCGGTGTGTTGAGGAATGCGCCCGCTCTCATCTTCACCTGTCAGATAAGCATAAACATGCTGATTGTAAAGCGCGGGCGGAGGCTGCGCTGTTGATGCCGAAGTGCGTTTGTGCTCTGTGTTGTAGGGCTGGTCGTTGTGTGCCCTCCTCTCCTTCGCTTCTCCTTTTCCTCACCCCTCCCTTTGCGAGCAGGCAGCAGCATCCCCCGCTGCTCCTTGCATCCCGCGCTGTGCACACCTGCTTGTGTTTTCTGCGTGTCGGCGGGGGGCTCCCGGTAGCCCTGCGGTCGCGCCGTGGTGCTGCCTTTCAGCGGGAGCGAGACAGAGAGTGGGAGATGGGCAGTGTGCACAGAGAGAAAGTGTGCACGGGCGGGTCTGTTTCGGCTCGCATCCAGAAGCAGCTTGGACCTTCAGGCACCTTCCAGTCCAATGCACAAGAATCTTGTGAGCCTTAATGCCCCATCCCCCGGACTTCTGCTCAAGTTGCATGCGTTTCTCCTAAATAACGGAACAACACTAAAATCGGTCCCTGTACAGATGATGCTGGATCTCGGTGACAAGCGGCTTCGCCACGGCATGGCCCCACGTGTGTGTGCGCGTGTTATTGCGTGCGTTATGGATCTTGTGTCTTAGTAAACTAGTGTGCGCACGTGCCTGTGTGAGTGAATGTGTGATTTGAAATTTGAATAGCAATGACTGGGTAAGTACTTGGTCAGAGTAGCATCTATAGTGAGGGAAACCATTATTATTATTATTATTATTATTATTATTATTATAATTATTATTATTATTATTATTAATATTAATATTAATGATCATATGCTGAAGGTCTGTTTGACCCCTGTCTACCACATGGATTGTGTCCTATATGCTTCGGCCAAAACATTGTGACCCCCTCCCCCCATTCCACTTTCCCCCAGTGTGTGCATTGGAATGCTTGTTTTGTAACAGTTGTGCATGACTGGGCTATATTAAATGGTGTGTTGGAGGTAATAACGTGTGCATGTTTCAGATGCAGCAGATATGGGCAGGCAAAAACATCTTTACTCTTGTTCCTGAACTGGTTCTGTTTAGGCTTCTTAGAACACTGGTGCTTTTTCAAGAAATCAAATTTGCGAACTGGAACAGAACCCCTTCCACGTCAGTCAAAAAAGGTTATTAGGGACTCTAATGGGGGATAAATTGTTATGGCCAGACAACATGTTAAAACATCTATAAAACAACAATGGCTGATCACAAGTGGTCGTGGTGAGTACCTACCTACAGTGGTCCAAGGAGGGACAAGCTACAAACTGATAGGTCTATTTAATTATTACTTCATTAACACTTCATCCTGATTAGGGCTACAGTGAGTCTGGACCTCACCTGTGAGGCACTGGGTGCAGAGAGTGGCTAAATCCTAAACAGGGTGCCAATTTATTATTTCATTCATTTGCTGTGTACCAGTGTTTCAAATCTGAATTCATGTGTGGCTTTGTGAGGCACTGTGATAAAGTGAGGTCTTGTTCGAGGTGTACTTATGCCTTGTGCCTGACATTTCTGGACCAGGATCTGGGTCATTAGACAGTGGCATTAATAGTTAAATAAAGTAAAAAAATATATAGTTTTCATCTTTGGTAATCATTGTACAGGGATACATGAAGTGAATGAGTAAAAAGTTAAATTTCCTGGTGTGGGATTTTGATTCACCTCAATCTAAGCTAACTACAATAGTATGTGCACATATCTGTGTGTGTGACTTAAGTTCTTGGCATTTTTTCTGGCATAGCTAAGTATGGGTCATTATCTGGACAGGTCTCAGGGATCATCTTACTCACACCTGGGGTGTGTCTTTGTGTGTGTGCGTGTGTGTTTGTGTGTATTATGGATCTTGTGTTTCGAGCCTCTCTGGGCTGACTACAATATTGTGTATGTGTGAGCTTTTGTCACATAAATTCTTAGCCACAGCTGCTTTTGCATGGTGCAATATTTGGTCATAATATAGTGGCATGTTAAGTTAAAAAAATGCAATAAATCACTTTTTATACTTATTCAGTAATTTTCAGTAACCTTTCTCTTGTGTGGCAAGGTATGGGTCATTTTCAGTAGCACTGAACAGTGGATGCCAGACATATCCACCAATTATTTTTAGGACCCCCAAATTGACCCATTTACTTATACCTAAAGAAGGCACCATTGTGCGCAGATTAAATGTAGACATGCCAAACCTCTTACAGACAGTGACCAGAGGTGGGGTCGAAAATCAGGTTTGTTGGAGCCTGGAACTGTGCTGCACCCATGCTATTTGCTGTGCCATCATGCCATTCATGAAAATTAATCATTAATTCAAGTTAAATATTACATTCTCCTGCATCATTTGTTAACAGTTTACAGAAGAACATACACCGATTAGGCATAACATTATGACCACCTCCTTGTTTCTACACTCACTGTCCATTTTATCAGCTCCACTTACCAAATAGAAGCACTTTGTAGTTCTACAATTACTGACTGTAGTCCATCTATTTCTCTACATACTTTTTTTTTTAGCCTGCTTCCATCCTGTTATTTAATGATCAGGACCCCCACAGTACCACCACAGAGCAGGTATTATTTAGGTGGTGGATGATTCTCAGCACTGCAGTGACACTGATATGGTGCTGATGTGTTAGTGTGTGTTGTGCTGGTATGAGTGGATCATACAGAGCAACACGGATGACGTTTTTTAAATACCATGTCCACTCACTGTCCACTTAATTAGACACTCCTACCTACTTGGTCCACCTTGTAGATGTAAAGTCAGAGATGATCGCTCATCTATTGCAGCTGCTTAAGTCATATTCTAGACCTTCATCAGTGGCCACAGGACGGCGCCCACGGGGTGCTGTTAGCTGGATATTTTTGGTTGGTGGACTATTCTCAGTCCAGCAGTGACAGTGCGGTGTTTAAAAACTCCATCAGCACTGCTGTGTCTTATCCACCTCTACCAGCACAACACACACTAACACACCACCACCATGTCAGTGTCACTGCAGTGCTGAGAATGATCCACCACCCAAATAATACCTACTCTGTAGTGGTCCTGGGAGAGTCCTGACCATTGAGAAACAGGGTGAAAGCAGGGTAAAAAAGTATGTAGAGAAATAGATGGAATACAGTCAGTAATTGTAGAACTACAAAGTGCTTCTATATGGTAAGGGGAGCTGATAAAATGGACAGTGAGTGTAGAAACAAGGAGCTGGTCATTATGTTATGCCTGATCAGTATAGTTTAATGCTATAGAAAGTGTTATATTAATAATATATAAGATTAATAATATTAATCTTCAAACCTTTTGTTCCACATTAGTAACTGTCTCTTTTGCTCTTTTTGTATTTAAATTTTTTGAAGCAGGCACTCATTTTCCCAGTAGCGACCAAAACAAGAAAAATGTATGTATTCATGTATTCACCCCCACTTGTTTAGTGGTTAAGCCACATTTGCAGCTATTATAGCCAGTAGTCTTTTTGGATGAGTTAGCCCATTATGGCCTATTACTCTTCTCAAAATTATTCAAGTACTGCTGGGTTGACTGTTGAGCACTGGTGTACAGCAGTTTTGAATTCTTACTACAAATGTTTGTTTACATTAGGACTGTGACTGGACCAATCAGAGGCTTTTTTGCCCCATTTAAACCACTCCACTGTTGCTTGAAACTGTGATAAAACCTTCCTCACAGTTTAAGCAAATGGTGTTGTTTATGTATTGTGGTTCTTAATGTACCCCATTTCCAGAAAAGTTAGGACCTTTTGTTAAATGCACAAAAAAAAAAAAAAAAAACTCTGTTTAACTGACAAAAGTACAAAGAAAGGACTTTTAAATGTTTTAGCTGACCACACTGATTGTATATGAATGCGAATTTGATGTCTGCAGCACACACAAAAAAGTTCAGACAGGCACAGACAGATAAAGAGTACAAAGTTGAAGTAATATTAAAGTTGGGTCGTGGCTTAATACTTTGTGCCACACTTCATTAGAGAATTGTCAACTGGAAATTTGTCAACGTAAAATTTTTTCAATGCAAATTGAAAATTGAGTTTGTCGTTTTCTCAATCTACCATACATAATATTGAATACTTTGAATTTATTTTATTCAAACACAACAAAACTGTGCTTACAGTCAACCACAGAGGCTGTATTTTAGGGCCCTTTTTTGCTGTCAGTGGAACTAGTTTTACAACCACAAATAACGTAAAATGTCTAAAAAGTCTGGAAAGCTTAACTTTAATTTAAACATTTTAAACAACACATTAACTCAGAGACACACTGAAATTTTATAGAATGTTAGTTCCAGCTGAAAAATCCTCTTCTATTATTTATCAGCAGACACGGCATTCTAAATTATTGTTGTCCAAGCAGAATTGGAAAAATGGTGCACAAGCAGCAGGCAGGAGCCTTTTATATGGGGTTGCAACTTACAACTATGACAAACAATGTATACACTGAATAATTCCCAGTCATTCATTCCATCTAGCCTATGTACAGTGTACATAAAAACACACGTTTGTGATCTGATTAAGATAAATTATTTCAGATTTATTTCCATCTTTAATGTGACCTAGAATCTGTGACCTAAAATAAAACAAATGTTGCATAAGTGTGCAAACCCTTTTATAATGAGAGATGTAGTTAAGTTTAGAATTAACCAGTCACATTTAGATATTAAATAGTCGTCAGTGACACCAGTGACTCTGATTAACCCTAGTAGGACTTTATTGACATTTACTTAATTGCATCTTACTGCAAAAACCCACAAGTTAATTGTAGTTTGTGTTGTAACTTTGTAAAAAAGTAAAAAAAATATGTGTTTTTAATATTGCTCTTTAAAAGATATACTTAACTACATATAAATACTTTATCTATTACATCCATTTCTGCATTTCAGGCCTTCAACACGTTCCAAAAAAGTTGGGACAGTAAAACATTTACCACTCTGTAATGTTGCCATTCCTTCTCACCATCTAAAGGACGCACAAGGATACCAAGCGATGAAGTGGTCAGGTGTTATTTTGTCCCATTCTTCCTGCAAACACGTCTTAAGGTGTTGAATTTTCATTTAAAAATTCTCCACGCATTCTCTATTGGAGACCGGTCAGGAGTGCAGACAGACCTATGTCAAGAAAGATGTTCTGTTTAATATTGTTTTTCACACATCTTTAGCAACTGTTAAAAATAAATATTGTATTTGATGTATTTAAATCAATATGAATTGGATCATTATTTTACATAAGAATAGAGATTAAAGTTCCTTTAGTGTCCCGCTTCATTAATTGACTGTTGTGGCCTAGTGGTTAAGGTACTGGACTAGTAATCAAAGGTTGCTGGTTCAAACCCCCCTACTTCCAGGTTGCCACTGTTGGGCCCTTGAGCAAGGCCATTAACCCTCATTTGATGAGGCTCTTAACCCTCATCAGCACTGTAAGTCACTTTGGATAATAGTGTCTGCTAAATGCCGAAAATGTTAATGTAAATGTAATTGAGATTCAGATTAACTTTTTTGTCGTAATTTAAAAAATGCTTATTTGCATAAATTAATGTTTTTTATAATAATAAATTAAATGTATTACATAAATTGCATTTCTATAATCTATAGAATTGCTATATAAACCCCTTTCTTGGTATCACATTACACATAGAATCACATTGCCAAACTATTGCAGGGCTCTAGAGTGCGAGCAATTTGGTCGCACATGCGACCTAATTTCTCAATGGTGCGACTAAAAAAAATCTCAGGTCGCACCGGTGCGACCAGGCGTCCGAGGGAAAGAAAACAACAACAGACACACATTAGGCCAATATCATGGTCTAAACCAATCAGAGATAGTGAAGGGCGGGACAATATTGTAGCGGTGATATGTGAGCGACATTCAGCTCAGCCAATCAGAATGCAGCACCAGGTTTATACACGTGCGTTCAGACGTTCTGCCGTAAGTTTAGTTTTGTATATGAGACTCGCCGGATGTCCCCAGAATGGAAGTTCGGGTTCTGGAGCTCGGCGGTGTAAAGTGTTGTAACGCTCACTTAAGTCCTGACTAAACAGTTAAAGTGACTCGACCCTGTCGTGTGCCTTTATTCCCACACCTCCACCACCGCACAGCAAAAGACCCGCAGCATCCCCACCGGACAGCGGCTAGGTGAGCCGACCCTCTACAGTAGCAAGGGGCTAATGCTAGCGGTAAAGTGCGGCGATAGTGAAAGTAAAAACACGACAATATTTTCGTTAAGTAAAATATAAAAATAACTAAAAGACCAAAATATATTACAATACATGTAGTCAAAATACGCAGTAAGTGCACCGCAAGCGATTTTGGGAATCTGTAAAAGATTCAGTAAAGCCGATAATATAATGCACTGCATTTAAGATTACACTCTAACACTCTAGAGCCCCATACACACACACAAACATATACATATAATTTTAAATATACACACACATATAAATAGATATACACACATACATACACATTTACTCTATTATTTTTATAATTTTTATAAGTGTGCTATAATTAGTCTGTAATACTATAATTAACTGTAAAGAAGACAGTGGCCGGCAATAGTATATTTGTGACTGGTTCTAATACATTTCGAACTGAAAGGCTGAAAAAGCCCAATGCATCTATAAAACACATTACATGCCGCGATAAATGCACTGCCCAAGTGTCCCCTCTCCCCACTGCCCTTCATTGTCAGGCAGCAGCAAACAGATCATCAGACGAGGCCATGTTGACCAGATTGTTAGTTATTTCCAAGTCAATATTGCCTGTATGGACAGTGATTTAAAAAAAAAAAAAAAAGTGAACCTGTAAAACTGCGGTGTTAAATGCGATGCGGTCGAAAATTTGGGTGCACCTAACTTTTTTGTGCACCAGTGCAACCAGTGCAAAACGTTAGTCTAGAGCCCTGTATTGCTATTTGTACTAAATGAGTCAACTTGTACTGACCACTTTAACACTTTAAATTGCATATTAATCAAGTCACACATATATAAGATGCAATCCAGTGCTTTTAGTGAAATCACTGTTAACCAGGCACTGGTGTAGGTATTGGGAACAAACATGTATCTGTAGTGTCTCCTTTTTTATAGCGTGAATCATAATAGAGTGTATAGATTGAAGGCGGAAATACTCTGGATAGGGCACCAATCAATTGCAGGACTTTGGCCAACCCCCCAACCCCCACACCAGACAAAGCCAATCATGTTTGTGTAGACCCTCAACCTGTAGGAGTTTTAAGATTCAAACCTGTATTTCAGTGTTGGTGGGCTAGCATAGACCATAGACCATTGCACCACCAAGGCCCCTGAGCTCAAAAGATATTTTAAAAGTATAAAACAAACATGAGATCATATTTTAATTAATGCCCTGCACCTTGCAGTTTGACTGTTGGTGTTAACATCTTGCTGCACTGAAAGCCTGAGAATGAACTGAATTAAAAGTAATAATTTTAATAATTTGGTGTAAAGTAAATATTTATTCATCTTCAGTAATTTCCTCATCTTGATCATAGTCTCAGAGAGCCTGGAGCCCACCATCCAGTGTCTGGAAACACTGGGTGCAAGACTTGTTTACCTTTCACTTAGGGGTAACTACTACTAGCCTACTACTGTGCCTGTTTTCAAAAAGTGGGACAAAACCAGAGTATGCAGTGGACATGGGAACCAACACAGACACGTGTAAAACACTCTAAAGTCCTCATACACCATGACTGGGGATAAGGAGCCTGGTGCTGTGTGGCTTTCAGACTTCACTGGCACTACTGTAAAACATCTAATTTAAAAATACAATACATTTTGATATATCTGCTGAGCACGTGACTTACTGAAATTTATGCAGATCAGTTTGTGCAAAACCTCACATTTTCAAATGTGATGGCAATTTAGGTAAAAGTTATACTGTCCTTTTCAACCCAATTTTTATACACCATGTTTAACATTGCAATGATTGCAGCAGACAATAATCATTGACACACTTATTAGAAGTCTAAGGGTAGCTGTCCATAAAATTTTAAAATATGCATTTATGTGATAACAATTTAAAACTAACTGTTAAAGTCTGACAATTATAATTGGAAATAGACAAAAAATAAACACAGCTTTCTGTTGCATTATACATTTTAACATCTTGATTTTGTGCAGGCCACAGGTCTGCTTTAACCAAACTCCTCAGATCATGCCTTTATAGTCCTTACTTTGAGCACAGTGGCACAGTCATGCTAGAAGAGGTGGGACGTTTTTGCCCATAACGTTTGAAGCATATAGTAGTTTGTTTTATATGTTTAAATTTATACACCAGTTAGCAATAGGTGTGAATAAAACATTTTACTTCAGTAAAAGTAAGGAGTGTACTTTTGGCCATGTAGTGTACCTACTTGATTTATTATTTATGGGCATCCATTTTTTCTTTAAATGTATACAGTTTTACCCGGTTGTCACACAAGTTGAACCACACACAATTCACTCCTTTTCTTTCACACACACACACACACACACACACACACACACACACACACACACACACACACACACACACACACACACACACACACACACAACACATTTACACATTTATACCTGTAAACATTAACATGTGCAATTCACATTGTGGGTTGCATTGCATTTGTTCTTATGTGCAGTATAGAAAAATTATATAAATAGGAAATGGATAGTAAGGTGAAAGACCAGTGTATAGAATGTTGTTTGTCATTGTATACATTAAAGTCATTTGTGTGTGCAACTGTCCTGATAATAAACAGTTGTGTGCATGCAGCAGTGCTCAGTTGTTCATGAGCATGATGGAGTAATGATGTGGCTGAAGTGACGGCATGATGGAAGGCACTGACACAGGTGATGACCAGGGTGAGACAGGTCAGCGATTATTTTTCCTGCACGCTTCCTGGTTCTGGAGGCATGCAGATCCAGCAGTGTGAGCAGCTTTACACCAGTGGTCCTCTCTGCAGACCTGATGATGCACTGCAGTCTGTTGGCGTCATGTTTGGTGGCTGAGCAGCCCCACACTGTGATGTACGTGGTGATGACAGACTCTATGATGGCTGTGTGGAATCAATAGCTTATATAACCACATGGTCAGGAGATTATTTTGACAAACCTTTCTCAACTACTACAGTGCAGGGTTACTTTTATAAATGCCACTTAAAAGTTATGTTAACCATGTCCAGAAGTGGCATTGAGTTCTCTGGGCTTTGAGTCATCTGGGATGGACCACCACTGTATTATGGTCAGATGATTCAGTATTTCAAATCTTTTTTATTTATTTTGAAGAAATGGACACTGTAGGCTCTAAACCAAAGACAACAAGGGCAATCCATACTGTCCCAATTTTTTTGGATTGTGTTGCAGGCTTGAAATGTAGGAATGGATATATATATATATATATATATATATATATATATACAGTGTATCACAAAAGTGAGTACACCCCTCACATTTCTGCAAATATTTCATTATATCTTTTCATGGGACAACACTATAGACATGAAACTTGGATATAATTTAGAGTAGTCAGTGTACAGCTTGTATAGCAGTGTAGATTTACTGTCTTCTGAAAATAACTTAACACACAGCCATTAATGTCTAAATAGCTGGCAACATAAGTGAGTACACCCCACAGTGAACATGTCCAAATTGTGCCCAAATGTGTCGTTGTCCCTCCCTGGTGTCATGTGTCAAGGTCCCAGGTGTAAATGGGGAGCAGGGCTGTTAAATTTGGTGTTTTGGGTACAATTCTCTCATACTGGCCACTGGCTATTCAACATGGCACCTCATGGCAAAGAACTCTCTGAGGATGTGAGAAATAGAATTGTTGCTCTCCACAAAGATGGCCTGGGCTATAAGAAGATTGCTAACACCCTGAAACTGAGCTACAGCATGGTGGCCAAGGTCATACAGCGGTTTTCCAGGACAGGTTCCACTCGGAACAGGCTTCGCCAGGGTCGACCAAAGAAGTTGAGTCCACGTGTTCGGCGTCATATCCAGAGGTTGGCTTTAAAAAATAGACACATGAGTGCTGCCAGCATTGCTGCAGAGGTTGAAGACGTGGGAGGTCAGCCTGTCAGTGCTCAGACCATACGCCGCACACTGCATCAACTCGGTCTGCATGGTCGTCATCCCAGAAGGAAGCTGATGCACAAGAAAGCCCGCAAACAGTTTGCTGAAGACAAGCAGTCCAAGAACATGGATTACTGGAATGCCCTGTGGTCTGACGAGACCAAGATAAACTTGTTTGGCTCAGATGGTGTCCAGCATGTGTGGCGGCGCCCTGGTGAGAAGTACCAGGACAACTGTATCTTGCCTACAGTCAAGCATGGTGGTGGTAGCATCATGGTCTTGGGCTGCATGAGTGTTGCTGGCACTGGGGAGCTGCAGTTCATTGAGGGAAACATGAATTCCAACATGTACTGTGACATTCTGAAACAGAGCATGATCCCCTCCCTTCGAAAACAGTTTTCCAACAGGATAACGACCCCAAACACAACCTCCAAGATGACAACTGCCTTGCTGAGGAAGCTGAAGGTAAAGGTGATGGACTAAACCCAATTGAGCACCTGTGGCGCATCCTCAAGTGGAAGGTGGAGGAGTTCAAGGTGTCTAACATCCACCAGCTCCGTGATGTCATCATGGAGGAGTGGAAGAGGATTCCAGTAGCAACCTGTGCAGCTCTGGTGAATTCCATGCCCAGGAGGGTTAAGGCAGTGCTGGATAATAATGGTGGTCACACAAAATATTGACACTTTGGGCACAATTTGGACATGTTCACTGTGGGGTGTACTCACTTATGTTGCCAGCCATTTAGACATTAATGGCTGTGTGTTGAGTTATTTTCAGAAGACAGTAAATCTACACTGCTATACAAGTTGTACACTGACTACTCTAAGTTATATCCAAGTTTTATTTCTATAGTGTTGTCCCATGAAAAGATATAATAAAATATTTGCAGAAATGTGAGGGGTGTACTCACTTTTGTGATACACTGTATATATACAGTGTATCACAAAAGTGAGTACACCCCTCACATTTCTTCAGATATTTAAGTATATCTTTTCATGGGACAACACTGACAAAATGACACTTTGACACAATGAAAAGTAGTCTGTGTGCAGCTTATATAACAGTGTAAATTTATTCTTCCCTCAAAATAACTCAATATACAGCCATTAATGTCTAAACCACCAGCAACAAAAGTGAGTACACCCCTTAGTGAAAGTTCCTGAAGTGTCAATATTTTGTGTGGCCGCCATTATTTCCCAGAACTGCCTTAACTCTCCTGGGCATGGAGTTTACCAGAGCTTCACAGGTTGCCACTGGAATGCTTTTCCACTCCTCCATGACGACATCACGGAGCTGGCGGATATTCGAGACTTTGCGCTCCTCCACCTTCCGCTTGAGGATGCCCCAAAGATGTTCTATTGGGTTTAGGTCTGGAGACATGCTTGGCCAGTCCATCACCTTTACCCTCAGCCTCTTCAATAAAGCAGTGGTCGTCTTAAAGGTGTGTTTGGGGTCATTATCATGCTGGAACACTGCCCTGCGACCCAGTTTCCGGAGGGATGGGATCATGCTCTGCTTCAGTATTTCACAGTACATATTGGAGTTCATGAGTCCCTCAATGAAATGTAACTCCCCAACACCTGCTGCACTCATGCAGCCCCAAACCATGGCATTCCCACCACCATGCTTGACTGTAGGCATGACACACTTATCTTTGTACTCCTCACCTGATTGCCGCCACACATGCTTGAGACCATCTGAACCAAACAAATTAATCTTGGTCTCATCAGACCATAGGACATGGTTCCAGTAATCCATGTCCTTTGTTGACATGTCTTCAGCAAACTGTTTGCGGGCTTTCTTGTGTAGAGACTTCAGAAGAGGCTTCCTTCTGGGGTGACAGCCATGCAGACCAATTTGATGTAGTGTGCGGCGTATGGTCTGAGCACTGACAGGCTGACCCCCCACCTTTTCAATCTCTGCAGCAATGCTGACAGCACTCCTGCGCCTATCTTTCAAAGACAGCAGTTGGATGTGACGCTTAGCACGTGCACTCAGCTTCTTTGGACGACCAACGCGAGGTCTGTTCTGAGTGGACCCTGCTCTTTTAAAACGCTGGATGATCTTGGCCACTGTGCTGCAGCTCAGTTTCAGGGTGTTGGCAATCTTCTTGTAGCCTTGGCCACCTTCATGTAGCACAACAATTCGTCTTTTAAGATCCTCAGAGAGTTCTTTGCCATGAGGTGCCATGTTGGAACTTTCAGTGACCAGTATGAGAGAGTGTGAGAGCTGTACTACTAAATTGAACACACCTGCTCCCTATGCACACCTGAGACGTAGTAACACTAACGAGTCACATGACATTTTGGAGGGAAAATGACAAGCAGTGCTCAATTTGGACATTTAGGGGTGTAGTCTCTTAGGGGTGTACTCACTTTTGTTGCCTGTGGTTTAGACATTAATGGCTGTATATTGAGTTATTTTGAGGGAAGAATAAATGTACACTGTTATATAAGCTGCACACAGACTACTTTTCATTGTGTCAAAGTGTCATTTTGTCAGTGTTTTCCCATGAAAAGATATACTTAAATATCTGCAGAAATGTGAGGGGTGTACTCACTTTTGTGATACACTGTATATATATATATATTAACAAATTAAATTAATCATAGTGTCTGCAATGAAGTAAAAACCAAAGTAAATGCAAAAAACACTGCATTTTCCATACTGTCCCAATTTTTTCTGATTTGCGCTTGTAAATAGCTTGAAGGCTTTGGCATAATGTTGTGTATCTTATTAGTGATTATGAATAAAAGTAGGTCTTGTAATTTCCAAAAACTGCTGGCAGCATAGTAAGCATAACATTTCCATAAGCATACAATTTGCTTCAGATAATGTTAGTAATCTGTGTGATTGAAACACCTTTACTTAATATGCTTTTTTATATTTCTTTTATAATGATCTAGGTTTATACGTCTAATCAAAGTGGGATTTTTATTCAAATTAAACTGAACTCATGCACATAAAAAACTTACTTTAATAAGGTTCTATCAGGTACTTTGATTAAATATGAGAAATTAGGAAAATTATGGGCTAGAAACCTCTGCAGTAAATTAATACAGCACTAAAAAAACATTTCTCCAAAATTCTGGCATATGTCTTAATAAAGTCATGAACTACTGTTCAATCAGACAATTTACTGTGGTATGATAATGTAAAGTGCTTATGCTGATCATTGTTTTTATACCAGACAGCCAAGCTGAAAAGACTAATGATGAAAATGATGACTGTCAAAAACTGATGAATAATCAATGCATGTGTGAATAAGATATCAAAGCAGAGTTTTTCACTTACCTTGGTGTAACATGATATATATATATTAACTCAGACATTAAGACTACCAGTCCAGCTACTGCATGGTCAGTTATATATATATATATACTATATATATATATATATATATATATATATATATATATATATATATATATATATATATATATATATATATATATATATATATATATATACAGTGTATCACAAAAGTGAGTACACCCCTCACATTTCTGCAGATATTTAAGTATATCTTTTCATGGGACAACACTGACAAAATGACACTTTGACACAATGAAAAGTAGTCTGTGTGCAGCTTATATAACAGTGTACATTTATTCTTCCCTCAAAATAACTCAATATACAGCCATTAATGTCTAAACCACCGGCAACAAAAGTGAGTACACCCCTAAGAGACTACACCCCTAAATGTCCAAATTGAGCACTGCTTGTCATTTTCCCTCCAAAATGTCATGTGACTTGTTAGTGTTACTAGGTCTCAGGTGTGCATAGGGAGCAGGTGTGTTCAATTTAGTAGTACAGCTCTCACACTCTCTCATACTGGTCACTGAAAGTTCCAACATGGCACCTCATGGCAAAGAACTCTCTGAGGATCTTAAAAGACGAATTGTTGCGCTACATGAAGATGGCCAAGGCTACAAGAAGATTGCCAACACCCTGAAACTGAGCTGCAGCACAGTGGCCAAGATCATCCAGCGTTTTAAAAGAGCAGGGTCCATTCAGAACAGACCTCGCGTTGGTCGTCCAAAGAAGCTGAGTGCACGTGCTCAGCGTCACATCCAACTGCTGTCTTTGAAAGATAGGCGCAGGAGTGCTGTCAGCATTGCTGCAGAGATTGAAAAGGTGGGGGGTCAGCCTGTCAGTGCTCAGACCATACGCCGCACACTACATCAAATTGGTCTGCATGGCTGTCACCCCAGAAGGAAGCCTCTTCTGAAGTCTCTACACAAGAAAGCCCGCAAACAGTTTGCTGAAGACATGTCAACAAAGGACATGGATTACTGGAACCATGTCCTATGGTCTGATGAGACCAAGATTAATTTGTTTGGTTCAGATGGTCTCAAGCATGTGTGGCGGCAATCAGGTGAGGAGTACAAAGATAAGTGTGTCATGCCTACAGTCAAGCATGGTGGTGGGAATGCCATGGTCTGGGGCTGCATGAGTGCAGCAGGTGTTGGGGAGTTACATTTCATTGAGGGACACATGAACTCCAATATGTACTGTGAAATACTGAAGCAGAGCATGATCCCCTCCCTCCGGAAACTGGGTCGCAGGGCAGTGTTCCAGCATGATAATGACCCCAAACACACCTCTAAGACGACCACTGCTTTATTGAAGAGGCTGAGGGTAAAGGTGATGGACTGGCCAAGCATGTCTCCAGACCTAAACCCAATAGAACATCTTTGGGGCATCCTCAAGCGGAAGGTGGAGGAGCGCAAAGTCTCGAATATCCGCCAGCTCCGTGATGTCGTCATGGAGGAGTGGAAAAGCATTCCAGTGGCAACCTGTGAAGCTCTGGTAAACTCCATGCCCAGGAGAGTTAAGGCAGTTCTGGGAAATAATGGTGGCCACACAAAATATTGACACTTCAGGAACTTTCACTAAGGGGTGTACTCACTTTTGTTGCCGGTGGTTTAGACATTAATGGCTGTATATTGAGTTATTTTGAGGGAAGAATAAATTTACACTGTTATATAAGCTGCACACAGACTACTTTTCATTGTGTCAAAGTGTCATTTTGTCAGTGTTGTCCCATGAAAAGATATACTTAAATATCTGCAGAAATGTGAGGGGTGTACTCACTTTTGTGATACACTGTATATATATATATATATATATATTATCATTTTGCACACATTTTTGCAACTACACTTCAGTGTGACCATGCAGTAGCTGGACTGGTAGTCTTAATGTCTGAGTTAATGCCTTACCTGCATTTCAACTTGTGATTTATATCCAAGACTGTGTACATGGAGGCATTCAGGCTTTTTTATGGTGTTAAATTGACTCCAAAACTTTGATGTTTACTAGGTTTTTTTTGTGTGCAAAATATAAACATTCAGTTGACAACAAATTTGGTTCTTGGTCACCCAGATTAATAGAACCTGTCTAGTACGGTGTTTAGGATTAAAGAGTAGTATTGTTAAGAGAGACTCAGAGTAGAATACTCACTATTTATATTTATGTACTGTGTAAGTGCTAACAAGCTTGCCAACAACTGCCAGCTTCAAAGCAAGCTAATTAATAAGCCAACATATTGCCATGTACAGCAATTCATGGAATAAAATTTTAAATGTGTAAGTGCATTTTATAAAAATTTTTTTTACTTTGTTTAAAAAACAACTTGCGCTGAACCTTAGTGCTTTAAAACTATACAACTCATACAATCCATAAACCCTAAGAGACCACACACCAACATTCAACCCAGGTAGATAATAACAATAATTCTTGAAGGTTGTTTTTTGTTGATCAAGTTGATCAATTCTGTACTTTTTTTAAGCAGCAGTATGTAAAATCTGGGTATTAAGGGATTTGGCAACCCCATTGGCAGAAACTCAGTATTGCAATCTAATGGCAGCAAAACAGTTTGTAATCCCATCTGTGCTGTGCACCCTTTCATTATGTGGTTTAACCTTAGTGAGGCGAGTGGCAAATCAATACAAATGAAGTAATATTGCTATTGTGCTTCAACCTGTGTGATGCATTAAACTTGTACTAAAAACGTATGCCAATCCAAACTGAGTTTTTATTAAATTTTAAGTTTTCCAGCAATAACACTGTTTAAGATTAATGTTATTTAGTTATATAGTCATCTTCATCAATTTTATCCAGAAAAAAGAATTACGTGGTACTGCAGGACCTACTAGCATTAGGCTAGGTTCACAAGAACATTTTGGGATCTGTCACTGCATAAACAGATCTAGGACTGTCTCATATTTGACAAAAAGTGTCTTATTGCAATTATTTTGTTAATTATTAAGAATAATGCATTTATTTGCCAGAATACTTCATTTTTATTCATTCTTAAATTTGTAATCATAATAGTTATTATTTTAGTGATGATATTTTCAATATTGTTGCTGGGTTTAACAATAAGCTGAGTTTAAATGTAGTTTGTATAGCAGTGATAATCTTCTGATTTTATTATTATGATTTTATTATTTCTTTGTGGAATGGATTCTGAATTTGGTGCAGGTTAAAATAATTACATCATAAAAGTGTTCAAGATTCATCTGCACATACAGTACATGCTTTGAATTTTTCAAATTTTCTAAGTTTTGCTCTATTGGATTCAGATCTGATGACTGTGGAGGTCATTGATTAACCCGTAGGAAATAACTTAACTTTCATGCTGGAATTAACCATAATAAGATGCACATGGTCAGCAATAATACCTAGATAGGCTGTGGTGATCAAATGATGTTTGATTGGTATTAAGGGCTCAACGGGTGCTAAACACATTTGCCACACTATTACAAAAATCATCATTTATTAAACCATGCAAACATTTTTAAAACTGTAATCATTTTTACAGTTTCGCTGAGCATGTGTCCATTGTAGCCTTAGCATTCCTGTTCTTGCAAGCTGTTCAAGCAGCACCTGGTGTGGTTTTCTGTTGTGGTTTTATTTCTGCCTCAAGGTTTCATGTTTTGAGTTGCTTTTCTGCTTACCATGGTTGTGCTGAGTGCTTTTAAAAGCTGAAGCCATCCAGCCGTCTAGGCATTCCCCATTCCTCATGAAGAAGACATTTCCACCTTCTAAACTGCAGCTCACTGAATGTTTTTTTTTTTTTTACACTGTTCTGTGTAAACTCTGAAGACTCTTGTGCACGAAAATCCCAGAAGATTAGCAGTTTCTGACATACTTCAACCAGCCTGTTTGGCACAAACAGTCAAAGTCACTCACATTACAGTATTTGGATGTCTCAAACTCTTGAATCTTGTCTGTGTAATTTTATGCAGTGCAGTATTGACACCTGACTGGCTAATTGAATAATAAGCAGGTGTAGATGGGCAGGTTAAGAATTTCCAGCTGATGACATTTCCAGAGCACAACAACACTGACTCTTCAAAGCTTGTGCCAACACTCCAGAATCAGAGGCTTTTCTGTACAGCTCACTAATGATTTGACAAGCAAGTCAATGTATTAAGTATGCAAAACAACTAGATAAGGGAGGATAATTTGAGAAAAAGTGCTGTAAACTGAGTGGAACTTTTTTGGCAACAATCAAGCACATAAAATATATTGCCATCGACAGTGACCAAATTTTAAAATATTTTGTGGAGAATCCACTTCCCTACACAATTCCGAGTTCAAAGTTTGCTGCACGTTAAAATTATTTAAAATGTGTAATTAAATGTGACATGTATAACTTTTGCACATTTCATCCCTCCATCTCTGGATCATGTTGCATTAAACAAATAAACTGTTATTGTGTGTGCAGAAGGTTGTTTTCTGCAGATAATGCCTAGTACACACTACACGATTTTTGCCCTGATTTTCGCTCTCCAACTGGTCGCTGCTAGATTTCCCGGCTCGAAGGCAACTTGGCATTTCCTCGGCTCTCGATCGCTATGTGTGAACTGCTCAACCACTTGATCAGAGCACTCGCAGACTGAAGAGAGATATCTAGCATGCTAAATATCTGGATATCATTCGGGTGACTGGCAGGGAAAATTTTTACAACGTGGGACAGGGGCATAATATAGTTTCTATCAGAATTCATCTGCACACACACATTTTACAGTATTTCTTATTGTTCTTGACAAAACATAATACCAACGTTGCATTGCAAAAAATATTTATTAACCTCCAACTCACTACAGAACAATCCATGCTGTTTGCGTAGCCAAATCAACTCAGATTCATTTATTTTTCCTCTTTGCTTTTACGCTGCACATCAGCGCACAAACAACCCCCATCACCAATCAGTCTTGTATAGTGCGATGAAACAGGACCCACCACAACCCTGATCAGGATAAAGTGTTGTAAAATTGAAGTGCATAACCAAGTATTACCTATATATATTTTGAACTATTGTGATGATATCCAATAAAATACCCACTTTTCTCCTGTTATGTATTGTAACATAACAGAGGAAATAAGGTATAAATCGAAATACAGATCATGATGCATGCATAACAGGCAACATTTGTTTTATTCATTTACATGTAATGTTTCTTTTTCCCTAATTAATATTTCAGTATATTATAATTGGCTACTTAAATTGAAATATGCCCCTTCAGAGTCTACATCTTTCATTTCAACACTTCCAGTGTTTAACTATAACCTGTAGACTCATAAATCTATTTGAACAGCAGCATTTGAATAGCACATTTACTGCAAGAATCGCCAACACATTTACATGTTAATGCATTGACTGAATTATTTAAAAACTAGATAACAGTAAGATAGTAATTGTGTCATATGGACAGTTTTGGTGCTCATGTAACTCATCCCCCCTCCCCCTTCCTTATTTTTACATATACAGAACACTTCTGATCATTTGTTTCCAAAGTGCCTCTGGCTTTTTTTTTCTAATGAGGCAAGCAGTGCTGTATAGTAGAACAGTGCACCACCACTCTTGTGTCAGCTAAACCCTCCAGCAGATCATTTTCTTTCATATTAGAGTTTATATATACAGTGGTGCTTGAAAGTTTGTGAACCCTTTAGAATTGTCTATATTTCTGCTTATGCATATATTTATATATGACCTAAAACATCATCAGATTTTCACACAAGTCCTAAAAGTAGATAAAGAGAACCCAGTTAAACAAATGAGACAAAAATATTATAATTGGTCATTTATTTATTGAGGAAAATGAGTGAGTGGCAAAAGTATGCGAACCTTTGCTTTCAGTATCTGGTGTGACCCCCCTTTGCAGCAATAACTGCAACTAAACGTTTCCAGTAACTGTTGATCAGTCCAGCACACCGGCATGGAGGAATTTTAGCCCATTCCTCCGTACAGAACAGCTTCAACTCTGGGATGTTGGTGGGTTTCCTCACATTAACTGCTCGCTTCAGGTCCTTCCACAACATTTCGATTGGACAGGTCAGGACTTTGACTTGGCCATTCCAAAACATTAACTTTATTCTTCTTTAACCATTCTTTGTAGAACGACTTGTGTGCTTAGGGTCGTTGTCTTGCTGCATGACCCACCTTCTCTTGAGATTCAGTTCATGGACAGATGTCCTGACATTTTCCTTAAGAATTCTCTGATATAATTCAGAATTCATTGTTCCATCAATGATGGCAAGCCGTCCTGGCCCAGATGCAGCAAAACAGGCCCAAACCATGATACTACCACCACCATGTTTCACAGATGGGATAAGGTTCTTATGCTGAAATGCAGTGTCTTCCTTTCTCCAAACATAACGCTTTTCATTTAAACCAAAAAGTTCTATTTTGGTCTTATCCGTCCACAAAACATTCTTCCAATAGCCTTCTGGCTTGTCCACGTGATCTGTAGCAAACTGCAGACTAGCAGCAATGTTCTTTTTGGAGAGCAGTGGCTTTCTCTTTGCAACCCTGCCATGCACACCATTGTTGTTCAGTGTTCTCCTGATGGTGGACTCATGAATATTAACATTAGCCAATGTGAGAGAGGCCTTCAGTTGCTTAGAAGTTACCCTGGGGTCCTTTGTGACCTTGCCGACTATTACACGCCTTGCTCTTGAAGTGATCTTTGTTGGTCGACCACTCCTGGGGAAGGTAACAATGGTCTTGAATTTCCTCCATTTGTACACAATCTGTCTGACTGTGGATTGGTGGAGTCCAAACTCTTTAGAGATGGTTTTGTAACCTTTTCCAGCCTGATGAGCATCAACAACTCTTTTTCTGAGGTCCTCAGAAATCTCCTTTGTTCGTGCCATGATACACTACCACAAACATGTGTTGTGAAGAGCAGACTTTGATAGATCCCTGTTCTTTAAATAAAACAGGGTGCCCACTCACACCTAATTGTCATTCCATTGATTGAAAACACCTGACTCTAATTTCACCTTCAAATTAACTGCGAATCCTAGAGGTTCACATACTTTTGCCACTCACAAATATGTAATATTGGATCATTTTCCTCAATAAATAAATGACCAAGTATAATATTTTTGTCTCACTTGTTTAACTGGGTTCTCTTTATCTACTTTTAGGACTTGTGTGAAAATCTGATGATGTTTTAGGTCATATTTATGCAGAAATATAGAAAATTCTAAAGGGTTCACAAACTTTCAAGCACCACTGTATATATATATATATATATATATATATATATATATATATATATATATATTGCAACCCCAGATCAGAAAAAGTTGGGACAGTATGGAAAATGCAAATAAAATAAAAATGCAGTGTCCCTTAAATTTACTTTGACTTTTATTTGATTGCAGACAGGATGAACCTGAGATATTTCATGTTTTATCTGCTCAACTTCATTTCTTTTAATAAACCTTCATTCCTGCATTTCAGTACCTCAAAGAAAGATTGGAATGGATTTGCATATTTCTCCTTCTACAGTGCATAATATCATTAAACCATTCAAGGAATCGGGAGGAATTTCAGTGCGTAAAGGCCAAGGGCGCAAGCCCAAGCTGAACACCTGTGATCTTCGATCCCTCAGATGGCACTGCATCAAGAATCTCCACTCAACAATAGCTGATATAACCACATGCGTGAGGGATTACTTTGGCAAACCTTTGTCAAGCTCTACAATACGGAGTAACATGCACAAATGCCACTTAAAACTTGCAAAAAGAAGCCTTATGTTAACCATGTCCAGAAGCGGCGTCAACTTCTCGGGGCTTAGAGGCATCTAGGATGGACCATCACACAGTGGAAACTTGTATTGTGGTCAGATGAATCAGCATTCCAGGTCTTTTTTGGAAAAAATGGATGCTGTGTGCTCCGGACCAAAGACGAAAAGGACTTTCCAGACTGTTATCAGCAGCAAGTCTAAAAGCCAGGGTCTGTCATGGTATGGGGCTGTGTCAGTGCCCTTGGCAAAGGTCATTAACACTTCTGTGATGGCAGCATTAATGCAGAAAAGTACATTGAAATCTTTCCCAGGGACGTCCATGCATTTTTCAACAAGACAATGCAAAACCACATGCTGCACACATTACAAAGGCATGGCTGCGGAAGAAGAGGGTATGGCCTGCCTGCAGTCCTGACCTGTCCCCAGTAGAGAATTTTGAAAGGAAAAATGCGACAACGTGACAGTAACAGTACGGGGCCCGTACTGTTGCACATCTTAAAACATGTTTGCAGGGCCGCTCAGGTGGCGCAGCGGTAAAAAGAAACGCGCTGCAACCAGGGCTGGATTCTGAGAACGTGGTATCGAATCCAGCCTTGCTTTACCGGTTCGAAGCTGAGTGGCTATATGAGCAACGATTGGCCGGTTGCTCATATGGGGGGTGGGACAAAGAACCGGATGTGGGTCTCTCTCTCTGTCAGAATGCGATTGCGTTCTCTGCCGGCTGATTGGAGGCGCTTACACAGAGATGGGAGAGGGTGCCCTTAGGGTGTGTCTCTCCGCATGCAACGCTAGGTGGCACCAAACTCGTCAATGTGTGGGTGGCAAAGAGGCTGCTGCTCTTGTTTCGGAGGGGATACGGGTTAGCTTCAATCACCTCCGTCAGGGCAGGGTTCGGCATAGACAGAGAGGAAGCACGATGCTAATTGAACAATTGGATGCGCTAAAAAGGGGAGAAAAAGGGGTAAAAAAAAAAAAAAAAAATACAATAAAATAAAACATGTTTGCAGGAAGAATGAGACAAAATAAAAGCTGAAACACTAAATCACTTGGTATCCTCTGTGCCAAAACATCTTTTAAAAGGAATGGCAACATTACAAAGTGGTAAATGCTTTACCATCCCAACTTTTTTTGGAATGTGTTGCAGACCTGAAATGCAGGAATTGATGTTTATAAATAAATGAAATGAAGTGCAGAACGAGCAGGTTCATCCTGTCTGCAATGAAATAAAAGTCAAAGTAAATGTAAGAAACTGTGTTTTTTTATTATTTGCTTTTTCCATGCTGTCCACACTTTTTCTGATTTGGGGTTGTATATTATAAGGTTTGATACACTGTATACTCAAAGGCTTTTAGAGATCAAATTGAGAATGTACTGTACAATAACACCGGGTAAACCATTGACTCAAGTGGTTACAAGGTAAACTTTGGTAGGTTATTGTGTTTTCCTCAAAGCTGCTCTACCATAAGATGCTGGCATTTAGAAAGTAGAGCTTATGTTGGAGATGAAGTCTCCTGGGGGCATGTCTCTAATATGGGAAGCAGAAGGAATGTAAACAAGTCAGCCCTCTGTGTTTTTTGGATGTTGTTTTCTCAGGCCGTGTCCGCACAAACACAGATATTTCCACTCCATTTCCTCTCCCAGTCGCACCTAAGCCATTTGAAAAAATATCTCTATCAAAATGAAACAGCATAACGGTGTGAAAATGCAGATGTAAGCATGCCAGCCCAATCACTGATGCATCATTTTTGATGCAAAACATCTGAAGAAGAATATAGAATATACATACTAACCTATAGATCAGAGCTATTTACCAGGAAGCCTGCCAGCCTGCAGTCTGATAGTAAAAGGTAATAATAAACAATTGGCTAAAAACTTTAAAAAAATAAAAGATTGTACTGTGTGTGTGTACGTTTTTGTGTGCATGTGTATAAAAGAGACGCACACTTGTTGCAAGTGTATTTTACTAAAGAGAACTGTTTACATTTGGTGGCTTTAGTTGCTTACATCTCTTATTAGCAATATACCTAACTTTATATTTGAAATAATCCCACTTAGCTTTGTAACTGCTTATAGCTTCATCATGTACAAATACTTTCAATGTAGAACCTGGTCAAACGTTCTGCACTTGCAAATTAAGCATACATTCCTTTTTTTCAGGAGAATGTATGGTATGCTGGTTATTTGCCACAACTCCAGTAGGATTGAATTCTTTGGCACTTTTTGAGTTCTTGTTATTTCATATTAATGATAGCATTGTTAATTGATATTGTTCTTTGTTATGGATTCGAATAGTAGTTTATTGTTTGTTTAGTCTTTGAATGTTAGGGGTATGCATGATGTGACAATAGGGAAAGCCATTTTTTTGTGATGCTGATCTGATTTTTCTTTACGAAACCTACTCAAGTGATTTGGATATTGAGTTTTGGAAAACACAATGGGGTAACAAAAATTTGTTTTAGTCATGGCACCAACCACTCTGCTGGGGTCTTAGTTCTACTTCACAAATTTAGAGGAGAGGTGCTTGATGTGGTGGATTCTAATAATGGGATGGATCTTTCCCTTGAATGTCAAGCTCTATTTTAATAGTATCTTGGTTTCATGTTTTATTGATCTTATTTGTACCCCTTTATATTCATTTTGTACACTGGGTGTTTCTAAATGGTGTTTTAAAAGGAATACAATATTAATTACTAAATACAATTTGTCATATTTCAGGTGATGAAAAAGTAGAGTGAAAATTGGGGTATTAAACCTAAAACTATGGCAGCTTGCCTTCCTTTACCATGAATCTGTGAAAGTGAAAAATAAACAAAAAAAAATCACATCATGACAGTTTAAATGTATTAATGTACTACTGGTTAAAAGTCTGAATATTGTGGCCAGTCTCAGGGAATATGCAGAGAAAATTACTACTGTTCCATCTTCAGAAATGACTAATGGTTTCTTAATTAGAAGCTATAAGACACAATGGGTGTACTCAGTATAAATCAATTCAGTGATGTCTCCTAATTACAGGTTCTACAACAAAAGAATATACAGTAGAAGCTTCTACACTGCTTAAGTTTTATTATGCTCTTATGTTATTTACTTGTTCATCCGTTCACTGTGCTGCACTATAACTGCTGTACCAGTATGCCACCTCAATTGTAGTTCATTCATTTTTAAAAACGGTTGCAGTAGATTAAGTAAAAAAAAAATAGATTGGATGGTGTGCCAGTTTACGACAGGACTTTACACACATATATTTTACAATTAAAGAGGACCAAGCACACCGTATGGTGCAAACTTTTTTTGTAATGTTTTTTCAATAAACACATAGCTGTATACATTTAGAAGTGGTTTGAATATAAGGATGAAGTTTTTGGCAGCCTCCCTGTTGTTCACTGCATGTCAAAAGTCAACTTTGTTTATGTTTTTTCTAATTTGAGTATTGGACTGGTCAAAGTGTGAAAACCACCACTGCATTTAGCCACACTTTTAAAGAAATAGTAAAGCTAAAGGCCTTATTGAAAATCTGTTATTATTAATAAGCAAGATGAGTTTTGCATTTAAAAATGACATTCTGAATTCACCAGCATTTAAAAATATAGGATTTGTATAATTACACCATTAAATAAATAAAAAACTGGGCACTCGGTGGCGCAGTAGTAAAATATGCTAATAAAATGCATTTACATTTTTGGCATTTCACAGACGCTTTTATCCAATGTGACTTATACTGTGACAGTATATTGTCTAAGCAATTGAGGGTTAAGGGCCTTGCTCAAGGGTCCAACAGAAGCAACCTGGTAGTAATGGGGCTTGAACCAGCGACCTTTAGATTACTAGCTCAATACCTTAATTTTTTCTTTACGAAACCTACTCAAGTGATTTGGATATTGAGTTTTGGAAAACACAATGGGGTAACAAAAATTTTTTTTGTCATGGCACCAACCACTCTGCTGGGTTCTTAGTTCTACTTCACAAATTTAGAGGAGAGGTGCTTGATGTGGTGGATTCTAATAATGGGATGGATCTTTCCCTTGAATGTCAAGCTCTATTTTAATAGTATCTTGGTTTCATGTTTTATTGATCTTATTTGTACCCTTTTATATTCATTTTGTACACTGGGTGTTTCTAAATGGTGTTTTAAAAGGAATGCAACTGAGCAACCGGCCAATTGACATGCTACCCTAGTTGTAGCCTAGTAGTAGTGCTGGGATCTGGGGTTTAAATCTCAGTGGTGCTATCGTCCAATCATGCATCTAGACAGACATGACTGGCGCTTGTCAGTGTGCTCATTGCAGTTCCAAGCCTGAATAAATAGGAGGGTTGTATCAGGAGGGGGATCCGATGTAAAAACGGTGCCAAATCAGGTATATGAACCAGAATGATCCATTGTGGCGACCCTATAATATGGGAGCAGCTGAAAAAACAATTAAAAAAGATTACCCTAAACTCAAAATCTTTGAAACTTAAAGCCCTTTGTTGAGAAATTTGTACCCCTAAACTCAACATTTCCCTTGAACTCAACATTTTCACCTTTAAAAAAAAATGACATACATCCTTATGGGAAAAACGTCTTTAAAACTCAACGCCACTACCAGAACCAATTGACGTTGAATTTAGGAATACCCATCTGGACTTAGTATGAAGCCGCTGTTAAAATGATTGAATAGATGAATTTATTGGTTAGGTCTTAATTTTTACACAAAAAGTTTAAAAAGACCATAAATATAGTGTCTGTACATATATTTTTTAAAAATCAGATACTAATCATTGTCCTATTTACCATATTAGAGGATGCTGTTTACAGGACAGGTACGAACATCTGAAAATAATTAGATTATTGATGTGCTTTGGAATGCATTTAGTTTAGCAGTGGAATCAACTTTCCAGATGGTGCTTAAGTACAGTTATATTATAAAATGGCTTTGATGGATTACTAAAAACATTCTGCAGGAAAAGAAATCACACTGCAGGGACTGTTTCTGGGAATCAGCACTTTTGTGTCAAAGGGTTAATGAGGAAAGTAATGAGAGAGGGGGTGGAACAATTGTGAGCTTGATAAATGATAAGCCGTATTAAGTGATAGAAATGCTGTCCAGTGTTGCATCTCTCCCTATCAAAGGCTCTGATTTAGGCTTCATTTTTCTGCACTGATTTTCGATTGCTGCATCAACTCACACACAGAGTGACACAAGCAGATCGATGAAGGCTTTGAGGCAGTGCATGAGTATATCAAAATGTATGTGTGTATGTGTGTGTGTAGGAATGCACCAACCATGCAGTGAAAAATAGCTAATTATTTTGGCACTGTGTTCTTTATTTTTTTCTGTACAGGTAGTGCTTCAGTGAGCACCTTCAGGTTTCGTCAACTTGGAGCTTAGCGTGTGGACGGACAAATGAGAGAGTTTTTGCGAGTAAAAATGGCATTTTCGTCATTCCCTCTGTCGATGCTGATTGCCCTGTTGCTCTTTGTGGTGTCAACTCAGAGCAATTCAGTGTATGGTAAGAATATTAAACCACTTCTTTATTGCTCTCTCTCTTTCTCTCTCTCTCTCTCTCTCTCTCTCTCTCTCTGTTTTTACTGTGTTGCTGATTACAAGGGCCATTAATGGAGCTGTGAGACGTGGGAGGACTTCCCTTTTTCAGCTTACACTGTTGGGAATTCCTGCTCTGCTTATTCTGAATTCTGTGTGTGACACAACTGTAACACCGGTCATGTTGGTTTTACACTGTATAACAGAGTAGAGAACAGTCCAATTATTTACCAGAAGCCAGAACCTTTTTGTGGTTATTGAAGATTATTATTATGAGTATGACTATTGTATTTACTGTTAATTGAACAATAATAATAGTAACACTATCAATACTAATAATCAATTTTATTATTATTATCATTATTAAAGTCAGTAACACATAACTTTACATTATTTAATATTCTAAATTTCATTCAACAATTATTTTCAGGTCAAACAGCTCATGTGTATTGCCGAGCTTTTCTCTGTTGAGTAGACATGTTGTTATGGGGCATGTAGCATTTCCACTCTATGTCAAGCAGTATTGGTGGCAGTTTTCATTGATTTTTTGCTGCAGACCATTTGGTTTCTGTAGTTGCTGTAGTTGCTGAAGGAGTGAAAAGAATGTGCATGCATGCTGTTTCCCTTTGAAGAAAATATCAATAATTATTAAAACAATCTGTAAGCTTTGTAGATGACATTTAAATCCATAGTCATTTATATAAATTAAAATCTTTTGGTGTGATTCATTTGTTTCATATTTAAAAATATTCCACTAGAGAATTTTTAATTGAGAGTTGCTTCCTAAAACCTTATTTCAAAAACGTTTGGAACCAGTGATGTTTCTACACTAAGAGTGAGGTCAGGATAAACCCTGTTGCTATGCATAATACATTTACTAAACAAATGTCTGCTGTAATAGAAACTAAGTACATTTATCAATGGATTTTATAGATGTTTTACAGTAAGGTAAAAGATAATCAAAATAAAAAAAAACATGGATAATTAACCCCACTGAAGTAAATTTAATTGCTTACTAGCTTTCATTTACGGCATTTAGCAACATGCAATTGTGACCTGGAGACCTTAGCATTGGTGGGCTAGCGTGATAAGTCCAGTGCTATAACCACTATGCTACCAATGCCCTTTTTCTTATATGATTTTTAACTTACATTTATTTTAGATTTTAGCAGTTAGCTTTTAGATTCAGATTCAGCCTGTGACTTTGTAGTCGAACAAACACAGAAATAGAACCTAGACTATACTGCTGATTGATCTTCAAGTACAAAATGAATACATAAATAGGTCATTAATATTACATTCTATGACAAATTCGTAATGCTTCTATAGTCGACAGTAAAAGAACATTTGAAAAAAGAACTTCCAAGAACCATTCACTAGGCTAAAAAGCTTTTCGTACTACATTGTTTAAAAAGAAACAATCTAGCAGTCTTAGGTAGTTGTCTTGTGTGGTGTGTTTTCTGGCTTCAATGACTTCTAGAGCTCAGTATATCATCACATTCTTACTTCTGCAGATCAATACTGATCTCATTTCTATAACTCTTCTTCAGCTGCTAAAGAAATGTCTCTTGTTCTACTCAATAAAGTTCTCCAGTTTTATAGTTGCCATGGGTAGAATTTTGAGAAGTGCACTACATTCATGATAAGTATTGTAATGTGTACTTTATTTGCATTTTGATATAGTTCTAGGTTGATTTTATTTGCGTAGTGATATACTGTAGAAATGAAGTATACAAGCATAATAACTATGTTGAATGATAACCAGGGTACAATTTTACCTTTTCTAAAGCATGTCACTGGGTACTCATAACTTTTTTTTAAAGGGTTACGGCTTGTGATTTTTATCCAAACGTATGTTACAAAATGCAAGGCATGGCACCTGGCTGTGGTTAAACTGTAATTTTTATTAAATACAACACAAAAATTGATTTCCATGTCGATTCTGCTGACATCTGCACTTGTCTGAATTTACAAATGTTTTTGTTTTGATGAAATTCTTGCTCTTATTTTGCTATTTTCTTAGACCCCTTCACTAGTGAGACAGCTTAGCTTCTGATATCCAGTTGACTGACATGCAATATCTCATACATAGCTTTTGGGACCCAAACAGGTGTCTAATTTCTCCAATAGTCCCAGAAACGAATTTCCTCAGGGCCTTGATTGTCTGTGGCTTTGTGGGTTCTGTTCACACCCCATCTGTTAACACCAGGTGATCAGAAAAACACAGATTTCATTTTAAGTTACTTACTTGCTGGACATACCACAACACTATGACTCAACAACCCTAAAAAAGCACTTGTAGTCTTCCTCGTACCACATTTCACTTTTCATGCTGGTACCCATGTCAGTACTTATTCCATTAATTGTTCCAAATCTAAAACCATTTTCAGTTTGAAAATGCTGCTGGTCTGAAACCAACATGACAAGAACTGTGGGCCATTTTCATTATTTTCCACTGACAACAACAAAAGAAAAAGCTCAAGTTATTTTTATGAACACTACAAAATCCAACTTAAAAGAGTTGCAGTTACAGTGGTCCTCAGACAAAAAGTAATAATTTGAAGACGACTGCAATGAACTAAACAGAAGTTATACTGCCTGTGCTAATGCTAACAAAAATAATATTAATAAACTGGAAAAAAGATTTTTGCTTTGCAAAATACTGTAGCTATAGAGCTCTGTCAAGAGCATTGCAATTAAAATGTAAAATGATGTCAAACGTTATTTTAAAAGTGATGTAAAATTCAGGAATGAGCCACACTGGTCCCCAGTTGCTGACTACCACTGTCCTACTGCAAATAAATAGTTGTGACATTTTGTGGGAGAATTGCGCGGATTTAAAGGCTATTGTTTACATTAATATTGTAATTAATATTATATTAATACAACAGACGTTTTTACTTGTCCTTTGCATACTCATCTACAGTGATCTCTTGCTGCTCTGTGCAGACAGTTTAGAATTTTATACTTGATAAAAAGTGGTTAACATTGGGAAAAAGCTAACTCACACATAAGATTATTTAACAGTTTGGATCATAAAGTGATGGATCACATGCTAGTTTCAAAATAAGACAAACAAGCACTAGAAGAATTGGATATAAATTGTCCTTAAATCTTTTTTACAGCATCTTTTTCTAACCACACTGCAGTGTCACAAGTCTACTACATAAAGCTGTGTGTACATCCTCGTATACACAAAGAGTTACACAATGTTGTTGGCTGAGCTGGACCTCCTCCTAATAAAACACCTAATGCTGTGCCCTCATATAGAACAACACAAAGCAGAAAATCATTGCATAGACCTAGTCTTTGAATCGAGATTCCAAAAGTCAATATTAAAACAGAAGAGCTTGTCTTTCCTTTAAATTACTCATGGCACATACAGGGGTTAGACAAAATAACTGAAACACCTGGTTTTAGACCACAATAATTTATTAGTATGGTGTAGGGCCTCCTTTTGCGGCCAATACAGCGTCAATTCGTCTTGGAAATGACATATACAAGTCCTGCACAGTGGTCAGAGGGATTTTAAGCCATTCTTCTTGCAGGATAGTGGCCAGGTCACTACGTGATGCTGGTGGAGGAAAACGTTTCCTGACTCGCTTCTCCAAAACACCCCAAAGTGGCTCAATAATATTTAGATCTGGTGACTGTGCAGGCCATGGGAGATGTTCAACTTCACTTTCATGTTCATCAAACCAATCTTTCACCAGTCTTGCTGTCTGTATTGGTGCATTGTCATCCTGATACACGGCACCGCCATTGGATGCACATGGTCCTCCAGAATGGTTCGGTAGTCCTTGGCAGTGACACGCCCATCTAGCACAAGTATTGGGCCAAGGGAATGCCATGATATGGCAGCCCAAACCATCACTGATCCACCCCCATGCTTCACTCTGGGCATGCAACAGTCTGGGTGGTACGCTTCTTTGGGGCTTCTCCACACCGTAACTCTCCCGGATGTGGGGAAAACAGTAAAGGTGGACTCATCAGAGAACAATACATGTTTCACATTGTCCACAGCCCAAGATTTGCACTCCTTGCACCATTGAAACCGACGTTTGGCATTGGCACGAGTGACCAAAGGTTTGGCTATAGCAGCCCGGCCGTGTATATTGACCCTGTGGAGCTCCCGACGGACAGTTCTGGTGGAAACAGGAGAGTTGAGGTGCACATTTAATTCTGCCGTGATTTGGGCAGCCGTGGTTTTATGTTTTTTGGATACAATCCGGGTTAGCACCCGAACATCCCTTTCAGACAGCTTCCTCTTGCGTCCACAGTTAATCCTGTTGGATGTGGTTTGTCCTTCTTGGTGGTATGCTGACATTACCCTGGATACCGTGGCTCTTGATACATCACAAAGACTTGCTGTCTTGGTCACAGATGCGCCAGCAAGACGTGCACCAACAATTTGTCCTCTTTTGAACTCTGGTATGTCACCTATAATGTTGTGTGCATTGCAATATTTTGAGCAAAACTGTGCTCTTACCCTGCTAATTAAACCTTCACACTCTGCTCTTACTGGTGCAATGTGCAATTAATGAAGATTGGCCACCAGACTGGTCCAATTTAGCCATGAAACCTCCCACACTAAAATGACAGGTGTTTCAGTTATTTTGTCCAACCCCTGTATGTGCCCATTCACAAACACCCCTTCAGTTATAATTATACCCTTATAGCCCAAAAGTATGTGGACACCTGACAAGGTACGTGGGAAAATGTTTTAAGTAGGGAGGTCTTAAGTAGGGGGGCTGTCAGCTAAATGAGCAAAATTAGCTTAGCAGTTAAGGTCATAGTCTAATTAGAAGGTTGCTGATCCAAGACCCAATCAACAGGGACAGCTTAAAAACACAACATTTCTCTTCTGCTCTGGGTGAAGCAACATACAGCTAGCTTTTATGCTAATATATTATTATGGGAATGTTATGCAGTTATGCAAAATTTCATTATTCTGTTTTTTTTCCCTCACTTTCTCTACATGTTCAAGTTTTATGGGGCAGCCCCGTGCCATGCATCTGACCGCGAGCTTGTTGGCCATTTAATTCTAAAAGCATGGGCATTCATATAGTATCTTGAAAGACATATTGCACCTACACAGACATAGTGCATCTATGTAAGTTTGTGTCATTTCAGTCAAAAGAGCATTTGTAGGCACAGGCACAGAGTCTCACAGAGTTTGAACGATAAGTCCTAGTCTGCAATCAACATTCCATTTTATCCCAGTGAGGAAGGTCAAGCCTCTGTGCAGGCTACTGGAGTTCTTCCAATAAAGTCTGAAACAATGTGTTCATGAGCTGAAACACATTAATTCAAAATTAGAAGGGATGTAGTTTTTATAGTTTTAGCTTTGATTTACAATTACAACCTGGTTTTGGGATTTATGAATGCATAGGTGGCATGACTGAACTGGTACCCATAGGTACCCATAGAGCAACACGTCTCTTGGGGTCCTGGGTTAGATTGATGTCCCGTGCATAATGTTTCCCATTATTAAGTAATTTGTACACATTAATAATAATAATAATAATAATAATAATAATACCAAAAACAACAAAAGACAATGGATTCTTTATTTATTAGTTGCTGAATCACAGCCTCCTGGCACAAAACGAACTGTAGGGTGCCAAAGACTTGGGAAGTAAACATATGGTTCTGTCTGGATCTGCACTGGCCTGTTGTTTCTGCAGTCAAACTTGATCTGTGTTGTTGGTATTGCCCTGAATTTATAGCTTCATATATTTATAGTGTCAAATTTCCTGGATTTCTCTGACCTTCCTTATATGTTCAGTTTCTCTAGAGAAGTGCTGCTCTTGCTGAGCTCAGATAAGCCCGTCTGTCTGAAATATTTAAAGGCACCTTATATTTGACCTGTGAGGAGGAACAGCATTAGGAAGCCCTTTACTGTCCATCACTCCGGTGTTAAATTTTAAATCTGTATTTTGTAGTTTATTTTGGAAATATGTTGTGGGTGCAAATTGCTCAGGGTCTCTCTGGGCATTCTTGTTTTCTCCTACCTCTTACAAACATGACAGTAGGTGGACTGGATGCTTTAAATTGTGAGTGCAGTGGTGAGTGTGTGATGTGCTGTGATGGATTGATGCTCTGTTCAGGCCGTGCTTCCAATTTGTGCCTAGTGTTTCCAGGTTTTGCTTAAGAACTACATGATAAGGACAAAGTGATTACTGAAGATAAATGAATCAAACAAAACCCTGGTGCACAGAGAGACGAGAATGTTGCAATTTTCGTGTGGAATAAAAGAATCTATTTATAATCACAAACATCTTAAGAAACAGTTTATTGAAAGTATGATTATCAACTTGCTCCTGGAAAGTGTTGTTAATTGCATCTTAAACAGCCTCTCCTCAAATCATAGGCTTTTTTGTTTGTTGTCAAGATGGAAACAGTGGTGGAGTTTACTAATTTGGTATACTGTTAAAAAGAGTAGTTCTTTCATTCATTTTTAACAGTTTATTTTTATTTTTAAAAGTATATTTTACCTACACCTCTTTACATGCATTTACTGGTTAATCACTTTTGATCGAAAAGACTCTTGATGTTGAATTGATGTTCCAGTTCATTACAAAGCAGTTTAATGAGGTAAGGGCTCTGTACAGGCCACTGGACTTTCTTTAAACTAAGCTTTTTTGTGCACATGTGCACAGCAATTCTGGAACAGGAAATGGCCTTTCCTAAACTGCTCCTGCAAAGTTCAGTGCAATAAAAAGTTACCACCCCTTTCTGATTGCCTTTGTTACCAGCAATGCTGTATAACCCAAACATGCCCCAGCTTTTTCTTATAGACAGATGACCTTACATTTTCCTTAAGAATTTTTATTGAGTGGAATTCTTTTTTCCCTTAAAAACATGATGTCATTCAGGTCTCAATGCAGCAAAACACCCTACACCATCACACTAACACCTTAATGTTTAACTGTTGCTATTGTTGCTATTACTGTATATAGCGACATATTCAGAACCTTGTTGTTCAAAAAGCTGCAATATTAATCCATATCTATAGAACATACAGGTAACATACGCTTTTTACACTGATATATTTAAGCAGTTCTAGAATTTTCTTAGATTGCTGCCTATCATTGCTGTATCACTGTTTAAGATAACTGCTTGACACTAATGGTTGAATTCTAAAAGAGTGAGATTTATATTCTGGTTAGCTGAAATCACACATGGCTGTGTTCAGTTAGCTAAACCAAATAACTTTGTTTCCTAAATAAAAAACATTTATTAAATAATTTAATTTCTATTTGTGTGATAAATTTTGTTTATTAATCTACAGTAAATTATTGTCAACTACACAATAACAGGCTATTACATTTAAGCAGCAATTTATGAAAAGCATACCAGACCTGGCAAAGTAAACAGACATTTTCAAAAGCTTTTACTTTTTTAGTGTGTTTAAGATGGAGTGTTTAATTACCTTAATGTGTTTCAACAAATGTTGATTATGTTCATCTCAGCAAAATAATCAGATATTATTGCAGAAATTCCTCTTTTCATACTTTTTCAAGGCCCTGTATATAGTTTTTTTTAATTATTATTTTGTGTGAACCCTCAAAGCAGAAATTCAGTATTATTATATTAAAGAAATGTATGCATAAATGTCAGTACATTTATGCATACATTTCATTACTATAATAATAAGCTAAAAATTAATAGCCAAAACTATTAACTTCTGATAAACTGGCTACACTTAAAGGGTTACCCCAAACTACAACAAGGTAAAATAGTATTAAATGCTATTTTTTTTTTTTTTTTTTTTTACTAAAAGTGCATTTTAGAATTCGGAACACATGCATTCCTCCAACTGAACTTGCCTTTCTAATATTTGTAAATTGCCAAGTGTATCTGAAACACCAGCTCTTGGATTACAAATAACCAATGCATACAAATGAGAATCTTCAGCTTTACGTTCTTTATTTTCCCTTAAATGTATAATAGCTGTTCTCAGTTTCAAATTAAGCCTAAATGAGAAAGCACCCATTTTTAAAGAGTAAAACTAATCAGCTTTACATTATTGCATTAAATATGTATTAAAGTGTTTACGAGCAATGCCTCCTCATTAAAGTTTAGTTGAACACAGCTTTCAAATAGCAGTTCTACTGTCGTCTATGCTGAAAGAAATGCACACAGCAGACATTTTGCTCAGCAGTCTTTGCCTGAGGCCTCACAGACAGCTCCTTGTTTAATTGCATTTATTTTATTTTATTTATTTTTTTATATTAAGCAATTGGCACTTAGGGATGGATGTTTTATTTTTTTTTGTAATTGTTTATGTGCTATTGCAGTTGAAATTTTATTTAAACTGTTCTATTTTTTAAATTATTTGTCAATTTAATTATTTATAAAATTAGCAATTTAAACAGCGATAAAACTATATACAGTACATTTTCAACTAAACCAAAATTGTAACATTATACCCCTATTTTAGTTGTTTTACAAATGCATATTTATTAATGTTTTAAAAATATGAGAAAAATCTTGATGACTAAGACCCCTGTGCCCGACTTGCTGTGTGTTTTATTCACTTCTGTGTGGTTATAGCCTTTATAGTTCATAATTTTTAATTTAGAACAAGGGTGTGGTTCTAAGGATGGTAATACTAACCTTAGTTTGTTTGATGGTCTTGGGGTTTGGTTTCATGTGTTTAGTTTCAAAAATCAAAATTTAGGACAATACTAGAAGCAACACTGGGAGAAATATTCTGAAGTTTTAAACTTCTGGTGCAGCAGGTAACTTCAGGTCATGGCATGGGAAAAGAATCCGGTGACTTCATGAAGAAAACCCCTCTTGGCACAGGAAGTGTCCACTTAAATATGCCAGAAGTCATTGAATAGTGTTCTGGATTTAGATCTATGGGGTAACAAATAAAAACAGGATCTCTTTGACCATATACTGTAGATGAGCAGTTTGCTTGGCACGAAAGGTGAAGGTTATGTTTAAAATTGTACTAACCCCATGGACAGTCATGGAGGTGAAATATCTTGGAGTGGCCTTCTCTGTCTTCAGATTTAAACTGCATAGAACATCTTTGGTGGTATTTAAAGAAAGCAGTTAAGGCACAAATGCCATTAAACCTCAATGAGCTGGAAGCTTTTGCATGAGAAGAATCAACGTAGATTCCACAAGAGAGCTGTCAGAAGCTTGTTACCACTTACTAAAATCGTTTAATAAAGGTTATCAAGGTAAAAGGATTTTCCACCAAGTATTGAGTCTGTGGGGTTGAATAATAGTACACATGGACATTTAAATATAAAATATGATTTTCATTTTAACTCAGAATAATGTGAACTGATGTCATCAAGATTGCTTGCATCGATAAATATTCTGTCTCTGTTTACTGAGACTTTTTGTTGTTTGTTTTCATTTAACTGTAAATACATAATACTTTTAAGGTGACGGGGTGGAATAAGTTCAATTCCAGCTGTATGTGGTGAAACACAAACAACTTGCACATTAAAATTCATTGAATTGTTTAATGACAAGTTTATACTTTTCTTTTTTCTCTATTGATTGGTAGTATTATGTACATCCCTGTAAACGGTGAGTAAGAAAATAAGCTTTTGCTCTTTCTGATGTTGAACATTTATGTGTGAGATAATTTATCGATGGTAATAGTGGTAGCACTGATATGTATTCATTAACCATTGCATGGGATGACAAAATACAGCATTGAACAGCAAATTAAAAAATGCAACCATGAATACATTACAAATATTTCACTATGAAGAACTCAAATGTGTTTTATTGTGGGCATTCCTGTTAATATCTGCTGCTGACTTGCTGAGGTGAATCAAACTTAATGCTTAAGCCCTGTGACTGGTAATCAGAGGATTTACAATGAGGTATGCACTAGAAAGGGGGCTGGGGAGCCATTGAGCTGGTATGTGCTAACACCCCTGTACTTCAGGCTAGTCGCTTGCCTAATTTTTCCATATTTTGTCAGTAGTGTGATGTTCATGTTCAGTCATGTGAGGATTGTGTGAATGTGAGTATATGTAGTTGTTATCTGAAAATGACTGGTCTGAGTGTTTTTCACAGAATGGTTTGAGTGTTTTTACTGCACACTTGACTATGTGAGGCATTGGGAAGGCATTGGGAAGGCATATCTCTCCCTCCAGGATAATATATGATTTTAATACATGGTCAACAATAAAATGTAAAGCTGATGAATTTAAAGGTGTCAGCTATTCAGTACTGAACAAACCACATTCCCAAAAAAGTTGGTGTGAATTGTTCATGTCCTTAAACTTATATTTTACTGACAAATATACAAAGAAACGACTTTAGATGTCTTGCTGTTTTTGGAGCATCTTTGAAATGGCCAAAACAATCTATTAATTTCTGGGTTTAAAGAATAAACAATTGGGGGCATTTATTTTTGTCAAAATGAATAAGATTTATTAATGCCATTTGTTGTATTTTTAAAATGTTTTGATTATCGGCATAACATTATAACCACCTTCCTAATAATGTGTTGGTCCCTCTTTTGCTGCCCAAACAGCCCTGACCCGTCGAGGCATGGACTCCACTAGACCCCTGAATGTGTGCTGTGGTATCTGGCACCAAGATATTAGCAGCAGATCCTTTAACTCCTGTAAGTTGGGAGGTGGGACCTCCATGGATCGGACTTGTTTGTCCAGCACATTCCACAGATACTCTATTAGATTGAGATCTGGGAAATGTGGAGACCAAGTCAACACCTCAAACTCATTGTTGTGCTCCTCAAACCATTCCTGAAACATTTTTGCTTTGTGGCAGGGTGCATTATCCTGCTGAAAGAGGCCACAGCCATCAGGGAAAACTGTTTCCATGAAAGGGTGTACATGGTCTGCAACAATGCTTAGGTAGGTGGTACGTGTCAAAGTAACATCCACATGGATGGCAGGACCCAAGGTTTCCCAGCAGAACGTTGCCCAAAGCATTGAACACTGCCTTCGCAGGCTTGCCTTTCTCCCATAGTGCATCCTGGTGCCATGTGTTCCCCACCTTCTTCCATTGCTCCGTGGTCCAGTTCCGATGCTCACGTGCCCATTGTTGGCGCTTTTGGTGATTTACAGGGGTCAGCATGAGCACCCTGACTGATTTGCGGCTATGCAGCCCCATACGCAACAAGCTGCGATGCACTGTGTATTCTGACACCTTTCTATCAGAACTTCAGCAATTTGAGCTACAGTAGCTCGTCTGTTGGATCGGGGCACATGGGCCAGCCTTCGCTCCCCACATGCATCAGTGAGTCTTGGCTGCCCATGACCCATATCGCCGGTTTACCACTGTTCCTTCCTTGGACCACTTTTGATAGATACTGACCACTGCAGACCGGGAACACCCACAAGAGCTGCAGTTTTGTAGATGCTCTGATCCAGTCGTCTAGCCATCACAATTTGGCCCTTGTCAAACTCGCTCAATTCCTAATGCTTGCCCATTTTTCCTGCTTTTAACAACTTTGAGGATAAAATGTTTACTTGCTACCTAATATATCCCACCCACTAACAGTTGCCGTGATGAAGAGATAATCAGTGTTATTCACTTCACCTGTCAGTGGTCATAATTTTATGCCTGGTTGTTTTTTTAATTAAATTCGAAACAGGTCTAGGCTACAGTCATTAAGTCAGCAGATTTAAGTCGACTGGGCCATGAAAGCATTTATTAGCTATATGTTTGGTGTTCCTGTATTGTTTAAATATCCACATTTCGACAACTTTCCTCTTGCAGATTAATAAACCAGTTGTACTGACGGTGAAATTTAAGGTCTTTGCCTTTGCTCTGTAGATTTTTTTTCTTTTAAGTGTTCTTTGAGCGATTATTCTTGAGAAATTATCTAAAACGCAGTATTTAACTGCATAAAACATACTATATGATTTATATAACATGCATTTAAAGGCGTACACTATTTAACCTGTTATGTTTTGGCATGTTTTGATGTGATGTTATGGTTTTGGAACTTGTTGAGTGGCAAAATATTTTACTATATATTTTGTCAGCGGCACTTTTCTATAAACCCATTTGTATTTCTAATCTTGTAGATTGCTAATCTGCTTTTAAGATGAATGTGATTTTAAATATTTATAGGGCATTGTTTGGATGTATGCTTAAGCGTCTGAGCATTTATTCGTGGCTTGCCGTTAGGAGAAAATGACTCCAAAAGCATTTTGCCGAAATGCATGTCTGGAATCAATGACAACATTTCACTATTGGGATTAGTCGAGTTATGGTCCATAAATGCAAAATCTATCCTTTAAGATTGCTTTTCTGGGCTTGTGGTTCCATTTTCTTGTGTATAGGACTCACGATGCATGTGATGTGAAACAACTCTAGCCATTATTTTTTCCCCATTTCGTTCTCATAGTCGTAGAAGTAATTGAAGCCACAGATAGATGTCACTTTTACATCCCTCTGCCAAGGCTGAGGGAGCATGGTAAATGTCGGAAGAAAGTGGTCTCACTGACGGTGGTGCATTTTGAGCTGAACAGCCATCATTCTGTATGCATTTTTCCTTTAAATGCACAAGTAATCACAGGTTAACCTGGATCTGAGCTGCAATTTCCACTGTGATACTACACAGATGATCTGAAATGGTGGTTTAGCCAATGATTTTGGAACATCCATCATCTTTCTTTAAAAGTCATTGGCACATTGTTTCAATTTGCACCACCTTGATAAAAGAGTTTACTTGTCTAGCATCTTTTTTATGCTCTTTGAAAAATACATGTAAAGCGATCGTTAAAAAAGTAATCAAGCTGGTATAGCCGGATCAATAAAAAGGATTGCTCAGTAGAACAATGCTTATGTTCCTTCCAAGGACATTTGAATAAACTGGAGCTCTGTAGCCTTCTGCAAAACCTGCTCTCTGTTTTGAATGGAAATATTTGAGTTTAACCATGTTCATATTCTTTAACTGTGTCAGCTTTTTCGACTCCTGTTTGAATTATTCATTTTTTGCACTCTTTGGTGCTTGTGCTGCATAATGACCTGAGTGTGTATATATGTGTGTGTGTGTACTGTTAAATATGTAATAACCTGCAGCAATAGATAGACCTGGTCAGTTTACCATGAATCAGAAATTGCCCAAGTGAATCAACAAAAGATTAATACTAAGGACTTGGATGTTTACTTTTAGGTTAATCTAAGACACATTCTGGCCGAAAACTGGTGTGTATACAAGCAATGGACAAACCCAAAGATGAAGATTACACATCATGTTCTTGGTAGTCTTGTAGGGCCAGACTTTATCTTTAATTAAATTAAAAATCTAAAGAAATTTGTTAGGAATTATGACTTAAAGGTGGGTTAGAATAATGTACTACCTAAACTGTATCAAACCTTACAGAAATAAATAGTATGTTTAGTTGGTGCACTACCAATAGTATAGTTTCACAAAATGGGTCACATAGGATACAGGTTAAAATCCAACCATGGGATCAGTGTACAGAAGAAAGCTGCAGCCAATTCTGCATGTATTTTTCTCTCTTCTGCTAAATCCTGTTGTAAATCATGTGCTGCAACCATTTTACAGGGTGCAGATTTTGGGTCATGCTTACAAAGATTGTTTCTAATGGATTTGGAATGGAATGGTCAACAAACTAATGGTTAAGTGTTTATCCAACCCTTGGTTATGTGTATCTCGGTTGCTAAACATGCATTTACTCCTTAGTTCAAGGTTTAATAATGGCTATGTGGTTGATTATTCCCATCAAATAACAACAATTTACCAACTTAGCTTAATTAGATGAAAACAGCTGGCCGGCGAATAAGGTACTGCATAATTAGTTATAGCCTTTAATAAATAAATTGTAAATTTTAAACGCATTTGCTCTTTGTACATCTACTCTAAATGTTGAAACTGCAGGGATTCCCAGCCTTGTGTTATGTATTCTTTGCTGCATGTTGCTCAGCATGCCCTTTTGCACTGATTTTGATACAATGATAAATGTATCCTTTGAATCCAGGATTCTATTAATTTAAAGCCTTAAATGTCAGTTAAAATAAATCTAATTCTTTAGCTTGTATTTACTCTGCACATTTTCTTATCAGTATAAGGAATAAGTTGCCTGGGGTCTGAAATCTATTGAGCTTGTTCTGGCATGGTTTTCATGCAGCACTTTGTTAGCAGTTGTGGTTCTTGGGACTGCATTGATAGAAAAAAAAGCTTTGGATGCTGTGCCATTAAATAGCAACTGTTCAAGGTGAAGTGGGCATGCATCAAGTTGAAGTGGCTAGGGAAAGGAAGTACTATTTATTCTGGCTTTTGGCAGTGGGATTGTCACCTAAATCTGTAGTCAGTTTCCACTTCTAGACCAAAGACAAAAAGGGCTTGGAAAACAGCTCTGTTTATTCATCCATTCATTCATTCTGTTACAAACCTGTAGCCTAGCCTACACTATTGTAAAAACAAACGCAATTTTGGGACACTGTGTAAAATGCAATGACAAGAGTAATCTGTGATTTGTTAATTGTCTTAAATCTTTATTTAAAATGACAAAAGTAAAAAAAAAACGGATTGACCATGGTATTTTGTTAATAGAAACACATTTAGAATGTGATGCCTGCAACACACTCTTAAAAGTTGGGACAGAGGCGAAAAATATAAATGTTTACAAGTTTTAAGTTACAGCATTCCACAATAGGAATTGGCCAGCGAATTGTTAACAGATGAGGGAATTATGATTGGGTCTAAATATTTACACAGATCAGCCGTAACATTAAAATCACGTCCTTGTTTCTACACACGCTCTCCATTTTATCAGCTCCACTTACCATATAGAAGCACTTTTGTAGTTCTACAATTACTGACTGTAGTCCATCTGTTTCTCTGCATGCTTTGTTAGCCCCCTTTCATGCTGTTCTTCAATGGTCAGGACTCTCCCAGGACCAATACAGAGTAGGTATTATTTGGGTGGTGGATCATTCTCAGCACTGCAGTGACACTGACATATTGGTGGTGTGTTGTGTTGTGCTGGTATGAGTGGATAAGACACAGCAGCGCTGCTGGACTGAGAATAGTCCACCAACCAAAAACATCCAGCCAACGGCACCATGTGGGCAGCGTCCTGTGACCACTGATAAAGGTCTAGAAGATGACCAACTCAAACAGCAGCAAAAGATGATCCACTCATACCAGCACAACACACACTAACACACCACCACCATGTCATTGTCACTGCAGTGCTGAGAATTATCCACCACCCAAATAATACCTGCTCTGTGGGGGTCCTGTAGGGGTCCTGACCATTAAAGAACAGGATGAAAGCAGGCTAAAAAAGTATGCAAAGAAACAGATGGACTACAGTCAGGACTACAGGCTTCTATATGGTAAGTGGAGCTGATAAAATTGACAGTGAGTGTAGAAACAAGGAGATGGTTTTAATGTTATGGCTGATCAGTGTATCTGGGTCTAAGTGTCAGTCTTTGGATAAGCCTTAGTAATGATGGACTGTAGCTTACTACTTTGTGCCTCACTTTAGAAGAGAATTGCCAATCAGTTAAAAAAATTCTCAATGCAAGATTACAAACCATTTAGTCTTTTACCATCTACTGTTCATAATACTGTAAAAAGAATCTGTAGAGATCTCAGTTAATGTGGGGCAAGGTCGTAAACCAATGTTGAATGTGTACGACCTTTGAGCTTTGACACAGCATTGCATAAGAAACCATTACACATGTAATAAATATTAGCCACATGGGCTCTGAAGTACTTTGGAAAACCATTGTCACCTAACACAGTTTTCTGCTTCATTAAGAAATGCATTCTAGTTTATCTACTGTAAATATTATGAAAATATTTTCTAGTCTGTGTAGGAGAAAACTGGAAACAAGAGTATATGCATGACATTCAAGCCCTCAGATCCTTCAGATGGCATTGCATGAGAAGCCATCATGCTACTGTGACAAATATAGCCACATGGGCACTTTAGAAAAATGTTTTTGCTTAACATAGGCTGCCACTGCATCAAAATTGCTAACTAAACCTGTATTACACAAGGAGGGAGCCATACATACATTTTTTTTCTGAAACTTAGTCACTTATTTTCTCCCAATTTTTCTTCCAATTTAGTCATATGTAATCACTCTATTGCATTACGCCTCCTCTCTTCTGATGTTGAACTCCACCCTAATTGAGGAGAGTCGTGACTATTACACACCCTCTCCGACACATGTACAGTAGCCGACTGCATATTTTCACCAGCACTAGGCGAGTTCATATGCGAATTAGCTTTGTGTACGGAGAGACACACCCTGATCCACATTATCTCGCGACTTTGTGCAGGCGCCAATCAATCAGCCAGCAGTGGTCATAATTGCATCAGTTATGAGGTCCCCTTCGGCACCCTATCCTTGAACAATAGCCAATCGTTGTTTATGTAGCCTGCCGAATGGCAGAGCTGAGTTTTAAACCGATGAGCTCAAAATGTCAGCTCTGGTGTGCCCTTTCAGCATGTTTTATGAAAAAAAAACAGATGTTGAGTTCTTTATATGAATGAAGAAATGGACCATCCAGATTGTTATCAGCAAAGGGTGCAAAAGTCAACATCTGTCACTGTATGAGGGTTCATCAGTGCCCACTGAATAGGTGACTTGCATATGTGTGAAGGCATCATTAATGCAGAGATGTATATTGGGATTTTAGAAAGACATATGCAGCCATCAAGGCTAAATCTTTTTCCCCTCAAGGCCATGATTATTTCTGCAAAATAATACCAGAACACGTTCTGCATGTGCTCTAATAGTGTGATTCATAGAATGTGTGTGCTTGCCAGTACCTCATACCTTTAAGGCCCCATGTTTAATCTTCGTCTCTAGCTATGTTTGTCCAATTTTAGAATTATATATGGGTACTACTTCTTATTCCCACCTTCCAAAACCTGCTGGTGGGTAAAACTGATAAATTAATGAATGTGGTTTTCTGTGATGGACTGGTATTTAATGAAGAGTGATAAAGAAATACAAATATAACACAATGTCATAATCATTAATGCTGTCATGTTAAAAGTCATATTTTGTTTAACATTTTAATACATTATAGTGACAATATTGATATCATAACAATGTTAATAATGCTTCTTAAATGATCTTTTCCTGAGGCAAAAATGAAAAAAAAGACAAGGTCATGTCCCTGCTACTTACCACCACAGATACAATTATAATGAAGATGAATGAGGGAAAATGAGAGGAAACAGAGATGCAAAAACGATTAACTAATGAATGTTTTTTTTTTGTCTCAGCCCCGTAAAGCGCATAAACGAATTGTAAAATTTTAGATATAATAAGGAAAACATTTCAACACAAATAAAACAAGCAATTATAGAATGAAATGTTAAAGTAAACCACCATTAGTGCAAGAAAAAAAGCAGCAGGCCGGGTTCCACCAAGAAACACAGGTTGCAAGCCATGAATACCCTGAACAGTTCATTGCAGGGCTTCGGCCAGCCCCCGCCCAAATGCTTGGCTGACTGATAGCACCACTGAAATCTAAATTTGGTGCTTTTGTGATTTTAGTTTTTTAAAATAAATGTATTTCAGTGAGGATAAGTATGTCAATACATATGCTTAGTTGTCCTTTAAAAATACTTTTGTTATGCAGCAGAGTAATATATACATTTAAATAAAAAAATCAAGCAGTTGATTGTTAGCTCATATGGGTGTTGGATAATGATTTAAATTTAATTTTACATGATGTGTTGTGTGTAATGTGTTTTGTTTATTTCAAAATGTACAGGACAAATATACAATGGCAGAAAAAAATCAGAATTTACACAGCACTGTAAATAATAAATCTGGCTAATTGAAACAGATTTGACTTCATATTTTTTTCATACATCTGCAGGAGCTCAGGAGTGTGCTTGAGGCTATCTGTGCCTTTAGCTAACTCATCCTGACCTCCACGAGCAGCTGCAAATGTTGTGCACATTTCCTTTGGAGCTGTGAATAGGTTGTAGTGCATGAACACCAGAAAAGGAACACCAGAGCTGACTTGTTTTTTAGGAAGGCAGATTATCACTACTTTATAATTAGAAGATATAACAACCTTAAAATTGAGTTTAAAATGGCTAGAGGGACAGATTGTGTAACAGATCTAAAAAGAAATAGTCTGTGGGTTATTGGTGTGTTGCCAGGTGCTAGGATGAACCTCTTATCTTTTTCTTTTTGTAATTGTTTATTTCTGTACAGGGAGACACTTGAAGGAAATCAATGACCTCCCATCAGTTAGTACATTGATATTGATTTAAACTTCTTCATTTCTGGATAAGCAACACATCCAGCCATATTTTTGCTGCTTTATTTTTGGATAAGCAACACATTCAGAAATCTTTTTTCTGCCCTATTTTTGGATAAGCAATACATCCAGCCATCTTTTTTCTGCTTTGTTTTGCAACCTTTAAATGTTTCCTGTTCTGGTATAACTATTGCTCCATAAGTAAAAAAGGTAAAGAGTAAATAGTTAGCTAAAACATAGAAATGAACAATTGTTAAAAAGGTTTGGCACACAGTTAATTATTAAGCTTTGAAATACCTTAAATTTACTTACAGTTTCATATTTTAGTAGTAAAAATAACTAAAAATGAACACCATTTTTATGGTGCAATTAAAAGCTTTGCCTGTCCTCTTCATCAGAAAATAAGATATTATAGATATTTGATGTGGATGTATGCATGCATATCTGCTATATAATTAAAAAAAGACTAAACAAACTGGTTCTGCCTCCACGTTTTATGAACAGTATATCTGACTTAATAATTTGAGTTTAATAAATAACAAGCATTCCAAGATGGGCTGCATCTTAAACAGCAAACTATTGCAGTACATAGTATAGTAATGATGCATTGGTGTTGTACATGCTTGACACCCATATCCAGCAGTGTTTTATGGTAACAAATTTAACTTCACAATCGTTAATTGGCAATTTATTTTGCTAATGAAATTAACCCAGGTTTTGAAAAAGAATCAACATTGCCCAAGAATAATTTTAAACACAAATTATACGTTTAAATACAAATTACTTCTTTTTCAGTCCTTTCTATAAAGCAACATATGGTAGGTTTCTAAATGCATGCTCATCGCTGCCACATACATGTTATTTTAAGGGTTTCCTGACCAACATCAGTTTTCAGCAATACAAACTCACAAGTTGGGCACAGATTCTTATATAAATACTTTAAAGTGTTGTGAGAAGCCTTATAAGAAAAGTGGCTATTGTTATAGCTGTAAAGATCACATAGGGGTTTAATATCATTTGTTTTTAAAATTGAAAGTCCAACAAGCTTATGGTCAGGTGTCCAAGTACTTTTGGCAATGTAGTGTATTTTGTTTACTAGGACACTTTATAAGTCAAAATTGCTTACATTGTTTGCTGATGCTGATTAGAGTTTTTACACATATTACTTTAAGCTACATTTTAGGTTACACTTTAGGCTCATCTGAACTCAACACTTAACTTTAATACTTGGAGAATTAAAATTAATATTCCATGTGTGGTTTTGCAAAATCTTTCAGTACAGGCTTCTTTCTTGCGACTGTTATGGCCAAAACTTTTATGAACACCAATGCGAATTAATAATTTCAGGCATATCAGCCACACTTATTGCTAATGGGTGTAAAAATGTATATGCTTTATCGCATAAACATTTTTATTTATAGCGTTTTATCGTCATCATGGTCACGGCGAGTCCGATTTCACCGGGAAACACTCGGGAGGAATACCCTGGACAGGGCAGCAATCCATTGCACGGCTTTGCTTCCACCCCAGATGTAGCCACAGCCACATCATGCCTGGATGTACTAGACTGCTGCTAGACTACACCTGAGCACTTGTATGAAATCAATAATATACATTATATAATATGCCTCCAGTTCTTTCCCCTCCAGCATGACTGCCCTTATGCACAAATGAGGGCCATAAAGTCAAATGGTTTGACAAATTTGTTGCGGAGGCCTGCATAGAGCCCTGAGCTCAACCTCATTATACACCTTTGTGAGGAATTAAAATGTTGATAACCAGCCAAGCTTTCTTGTTCAACATTCAAGCAGAAACCATTCAAAATCTTGTCTAAAACCTTACTAAAAAAGTGAAACCGAGTGAAGCTTATAATCAGATCTCCACATAATTATCGCCAATAAATATGAATTGAACATCACCATCAGTAGCAGACACTGAAATCTACATATCAGTTACAGTGACAGTTGGTATCACATGTACCATTCTAGTTACAGCAGTATGGCTGTAACTTCATATTTTCAATGCTTTTTGAAGATAAATAGAAATTAGCTCCAAGGTATGTTGAATGCCTTTGAGAATGTGTATCTTCAGCTTTTTGCTTCTTAAATATAGATCCATTTAATAACTTTAATTTGCCCTTCGGACAGTCTCTTCCATACTGATAAATCTGCCATAAATCTACCATAAAGATAAACTGTTTATTCCTGTATAATAATAAATATACTGCCTAAACAAAACATACTTTATTAAAAACAGTTTAGGTAACAAAAAATCTTTTCCCTCCAGGACACGGTGTATTTTGCTTTTAAAGCATATTTGATGTCAAAAACATAAGGAGTTTTTTTGTGTCCTGGAATACATACACAGGCACAAAAATGCTATGCAGCCCTTCTTCCACCCTCTCAATGTAAATACGCCTCAAGTCTCCCTCCTCTGAGATGCATTGTGGTATAGCATTGGTTATGCTTGCCCTAGCAAACACTCTTACAACCACCACTGTGACCAATCGTTCTGCTTAACAACAATATTAACCCACCCAGTAGCGCTACTGGAACCAATCAAGGGGCTGCAGAACCGAGTTCTCCCACCAATCTTTGCTACCAGAACCAATCGAACTGGCTGGCGAGCCGTGTCCACTGATTCATGTGCTACAGGCACACTGACACAGGTGCTCTACTTAACATGTGGTGTGTGCATATGGAGTTTGTGTATAGACAGGCTGCTTCACAACAAAAAGGTCATTTTAAAGGCAGCCATGAAGAATTAAAGCTTATTACCAGGCTCCATCTGGAGTAGGCTATCCTCCTCTCTACTGCACAGTTTGTCATGTTTCCTGCTCTAATGCCCCCTTTTCAAGCTCTAAATAAGATAAAAATAAGACAATAAAATAAAATGCACAGACTCAAAACTTTAACTCAGAAACAGGTACAGTATATTCTAGGACTACCATATTTTATAAGTTACATTATAATTACAGTATTTAACATTTGTACAAAGGGTTAAGTAACAAATATTGTCCTGCTGTCAAAGGCTACTGAACTGTATAATTAAACTGATGATACATTGGCACAACCTAGTAAGGCTTTTGTAATAAGCAATGCATTTTATAGTGTGTGTCATGTAAACTGTAACATAAGCTGTGCTAATGATTATTCCTCTCTTGACATTTATAGTGTATAATAAATTAATAGACTGCAATAATCTATAATTAAACCTACAATAACCTTTAACAAACAAATGAACTATATTCAGGTCACTACATTTCACAAGCTCAACAAAACAGCAACATAACTTGTCTTAATTAGTTTGCCAATAAGTTGGCCCAGGGGTAAATCTCATTGATGAACCCTGATCAAGAGTGTGGCGAAAATGGGTCATCACTAAACTTTATAGAGCGTTTATTACCTGACACAATACAAATATATCTTACTCCAGTTCCAACGCTAATTAGTAATTAGGTTTTGGAGGACCATGTGGAGTAAGATGTTTCGTCTTTAGGACACCTGATTCAGCCAAAAAGAGCTCAACAGCTAATAAGCTTATGATGATAAGCTGTGAGCTGAAAACATGTAAATGATGAAGATGATTCATGCAGTTGTTTTTTATTCCTGTGCCTGAATGATTGAAACACTTTTTTTTTAATTACCCTACTCCCCATCCTCTCTACTCTCTCTTTTTCCCTTTTTCTCTTTTTGTTTGCACATTTGTAGAGTTCCCAAGCCTCCCAACACACATTTCAATGTACAATTGCTGCAAACATTTGTACAAATGACAAACTTAAATTTTTAGCATCATTCATTATCTTTTAATATGTTATATATTTTTTTTTTAATAGAAACACAGTTTGAATTGGATGCCTGCTTATAGAATATTTACGTTACAGCATTTCACAATGAGCAGGTGAATTGGTAACAGGTAATAGGTGAGAGAACCTGATGAGATTGGGTATAAAATGAGGATCCATTTTTAGATCCATTTTCACAGATTTTTCATTTAATTGCATTTTACAAAATGCTGCAACTTTTCTGGAAATGGGGTTTGTAATGTAATTTACCTTGGTAGCATGGCCTTTTAATTCATTGTTAGTGATTATGATTAAATACTGTATGACAGAGGTGGTGACAATGCTTAATTGAAAATGATATAGCTTTTGCAATTTTTTAAAACAACTGGAATAAAAAACAGTAATAACAGTTTTAGTTATTTCTCTCTACCTAAATATTACATTGTGGTTTACAAAGTTTGTTTTAAACAAACATTGGAATGGAGATTTCTATGGAAGCAATTGATATTTTCTTCATACAAACCAAGAGGATTTAATATAATTAAAAGCCTGGTGCTGGACCCTATACAACGATACAGTTGATGGAGTGTGCCAAGAGGTTAATGAATTATATTTTTAATGCTGCGGTAATAAAACATGCACCAAGTATATGCTGATAAGATACTATATATTTTAGGCATTTGTTTTTGCCTGTTAGTTGGCAAAATGGGATTGGTCAGGTTGGCAATGGGAGATTGCTGCAATAAGCAAATTAGCTGTGACTTTGAAATACATTTAGCCTGCTTTGTAAATACACTTTAGCTTAGTCAAATTCATTAAGCACTACGCATACACAACATTTCATACATTGTTGGCAGTCTTCCTTGCTTGTCAACTTAGTCTGAATTTGTTATTGTTAAGCTTCGCAATAGGGATGTTGAAATTATTTACTCAGTGTCAACAGTACCAACACCAAGGTCTAAAAAATAATAAGTCTTCTAAATAAATATGGATAGGAATAAATGATGTCTTTCTGAAGTATTAGTAGTGCCACTTAAAATCAGTACCGCAATTCCAACTAACAGACAGTAAATAGGAGGCTTGTAAAAGCTTAGGTTTAAAAAAAATAAAATAAACGTATGCAAATACACTGCACAGACATTATGTGATGCACAATTTAAAGTCCAGCAGAAAAACACAAAGCATAAAACTACAGATATTGGTATTGACTACCACAGTATTTATACCATGAGCACTTAACCCTGTATATGTTTGCAAAAGGTTTTTGTATCAAAAGTCATGGTACTGTATGTAATGGAAAGGCCCCTAAACCATTTCCAGCCTGACCACACTTATTTCTAAAGCTTAAACAAGCTTATATACAGGGGTTGGACAATGAAACTGAAACACCTGTCATTTTAGTGTGGGAGGTTTCATGGCTAAATTGGACCAGTCTGGTGGCCAATCTTCATTAATTGCACATTGCACCAGTAAGAGCAGAGTGTGAAGGTTCAATTAGCAGGGTAAGAGCACAGTTTTGCTCAAAATATTGCAATGCACACAACATTATGGGTGACATACCAGAGTTCAAAAGAGGACAAATTGTTGGTGCACGTCTTGCTGGCGCATCTGTGACCAAGACAGCAAGTCTTTGTGATGTATCAAGAGCCACGGTATCCAGGGTAATGTCAGCATACCACCAAGAAGGACAAACCACATCCAACAGGATTACTGTGGACGCAAGAGGAAGCTGTCTGAAAGGGATGTTCGGGTGCTAACCCGGATTGTATCCAAAAAACATAAAACCACGGCTGCCCAAATCACGGCAGAATTAAATGTGCACCTCAACTCTCCTGTTTCCACCAGAACTGTCTGTCGGGAGCTCCACAGGGTCAATATACACGGCCGGGCTGCTATAGCCAAACCTTTGGTCACTCGTGCCAATGCCAAACGTCGGTTTCAATGGTGCAAGGAGCGCAAATCTTGGGCTGTGGACAATGTGAAACATGTATTGTTCTCTGATGAGTCCACCTTTACTGTTTTCCCCACATCCGGGAGAGTTACGGTGTGGAGAAGCCCCAAAGAAGCGTACCACCCAGACTGTTGCATGCCCAGAGTGAAGCATGGGGGTGGATCAGTGTTGGTTTGGGCTGCCATATCATGGCATTCCCTTGGCCCAATACTTGTGCTAGATGGGCGCGTCACTGCCAAGGACTACCGAACCATTCTGGAGGACCATGTGCATCCAATGGTTCAAACATTGTATCCTGAAGGCGGTGCCGTGTATCAGGATGACAATGCACCAATACACACAGCAAGAGTGGTGAAAGATTGGTTTGATGAACATGAAAGTGAAGTTGAACATCTCCCATGGCCTGCACAGTCACCAGATCTAAATATTATTGAGCCACTTTGGGGTGTTTTGGAGAAGCGAGTCAGGAAACGTTTTCCTCCACCAGCATCACGTAGTGACCTGGCCACTATCCTGCAAGAAGAATGGCTTAAAATCCCTCTGACCACTGTGCAGGACTTGTATATGTCATTTCCAAGACGAATTGACGCTGTATTGGCCGCAAAAGGAGGCCCTACACCATACTAATAAGTTATTGTGGTCTAAAACCAGGTGTTTCAGTTTCATTGTCCAAATATTTGCAATGGTTTTAAAAAAAAAGCTTTATTAAGCTCCATGGCTGATTGCCGTCCTGTCCAGGGTGTGTTGCTGCGTTGCACCTGGTGGTTCCATGGTGGACCTATCACAATCCTGGCCAGGATGGAGTAGTGGCATGAAAATGAAATAAAACAATGGAGTACTATTAAGCTGCTTAGTGCCTCTAGCTTGTATGATTTCAAAATTAACATTAGTTTTTAGCTTGACCCTGCTTTTAACTGTAACATTCCAAGACCAGTCACTGAAAGGACACCTCTATCTTTTTCTAGAGTTGTATTTTACATCACCACTATGTACTACACATAATATATGGCCTTAAATATGTGAACACCTGACCACGAGGTACTGATATTGGTTAAAAAGCCCTGGCGGCTCACAGTTGATGTTTCAGTTTTTCCCAAGATATTCAATACAGTTGAAGTCACAACTCTGCTAAATTTCCTCCCAACCAAACCAGGTCTTTATGGCCCTCTTGTTGTGCACAGAAGCACAGTTATGCTAAAACATTTTTTTTGTGTATTAACTTGAAATTAAACTATTGTTTTATTATTTAGCTATTTAAATGATTGTGGTGGTTACAACAGAAAATGAATGGACATATACATAAAGAGAAATGTCAAACAAGATTTCCATCTAATCTTTCTGTTTATCTTGAGAGGTCATCAGATCCAGAAGATAAAACCTATCCATTAAAACTTGACAAACAGCCAAGAAAATCAATATCACCTAATGGTTGTAGTGCACAAGTAATGGGAAAGAAAGAGCCATGGCTGGCTGTAAGGTGGAAAAATATACTGCACTGAAAAGCACATTGACGTTGCCTCTCAATTTAGAAATCACAATAAAGCACGTGGCCACTAAATTTAGCTTTCAGGAGAACCACATTTAGTAATAAGTTCCTTAGTCATACAGCTTCTGTAAACTAAACTATTCTATAGGGCATACTATTTATTACAGTAGTGTGCAATTTGGGATGCAGCCTCTGGTGATTGGTCTTTCACATCACTGTGGAGTAATCTTGGCCCGCTCTTCTTTTTTAAATCAGTCAATTGCAATGTTTTCATGCATGAACTGTACCTTTAAGGTCCAGCAACAGCATCTACATTGAGTTTAAGTGAGAACTTACTAGGCTATTTAATTTCTCTGTTGGATTTTCTGACTCTTGGCATGATGTTCTTGGAAAGCTGTAAGATGTAATGGGAACCATGGGTTTGTAATGTGCTGCTAATTTAGAATTTTAACCAAGTTTTACATGGCTGGAATGTTTTTTATATAGTGATTAGCTTAACATGTGCTAAAAGTCTGTGTATTTGAGTCTAATTAAAGCCAATTATCAATATGGTTGGGTTCTTCGCTTGATTAAGTAACTAAGGGACAGTTAATTATTCCCACTGGGCCATATGGCGTTTTTTGATAAGTAAAATTATTATTAATTTTTGGATTTTGTGTAAATTCAGGTTTTGCAATAAATTCACTATGAAAATCTTAAAGAGTGGCATGCAAAAATAGAATGGCAGGAAGAGGGCATATACTTTTTCACAGCACTGCAGGTAAACCCAAAGTTCAGCTTTATGTAATCATTAAGATTGTGTGTGTGTGTGTGTGTGTGTGTGTGTGTGTGTGTGTGTGTGTGTGTGTGTGTGTGTGTGTAATGGTTTTAAGAAATCCTTTGGGAATGCTATGTAATGACAGACCCTGAACAGAATAGTTGCATGGCATAAATAATGCAAAGTAATGGATCACAGAAAAGCTGATTAGACAGACCTGATGAGTGGAGTGCCTAACACCTCAACACTTGTGCATTTACTCTGTTTAAATGTATGTTGTCTTTGTAAGTGTTTATGTCTCATTTGACTGAAAAAGTAGTAGCATAAAGAGTTTTAAATGCAGGAACCAAACCATTAGGACCACTAATTGCTTTGTTTACAATACCATTGTTTGTAAATAAGGTAATGCAAACTGAAATATTAAGGAGTCTGTTTACTGGTTCCATCCAGAGCCGTAGAGAGAGAGAGAGTTGCGACACTCCTTGATCCCGCCGCCACGCGGTCACGTGGTTCATGTACCCCTCCAATAGTTCCAAACAAAGCCCGTGCCGTCATGTTCTCATATGGGACAGGCAGCAGTGAATGTAATATTGAACGGTTAATAATAAAAAAAAGTATTTTCAACTGCCTTTACATTTACTGCATCTGCTTTTATGTAAATTTGGTATATGAAGCAGAAGATTGATGTTTATAATGACTTGTTAATAGGTCGTTCTTGTTAACACACAGTACATTATATTAGCATACATTACATAATGCGATATCATTAAGTAGTAGAGACAATATACAGTACAGAGATTAAAGAGTTTTTTTGTTTTGTTTTTGCATAAACTAATCTCCCTTCACTTTCCTGAGGATTCATAATAATAATAATCATTTTGGCTAAACACTAAGCCATGTGGCTGGATTCATAAGGTTTACCTGCACTGAATGAACAGATTCATAAACACACTACCGTACCTTTAACATTATAGTGCAGGTACATGAAATAGCATGAATTCATCTCATATTTCATGAGTGATTAATAATTGATTCCTACATGTAATACATTAATGAATTCATTATGAATATGCACAAGTTCATTTTGTCTAATGTAAGTGGTGGACAAGGTACACAAACCATGTAGTTGGGTTGAAGTAGAGATATCCAAGGTAAAAAATTACTCCAGTAAAAGTAGTAGTAAAAGTAAAAATACTCTTTACCTCCACTTGAGTAAAAGTATTTACCTTCAAATGTACTTAAATATGAAAGTAAAAGTAGCATGATTTATTATCGCTCTAATGTTTTATTATCATTTCTGTAACAAGACTCTTGATTAATCAACTTATTTTAGGTGAAAAGACTCTAGTGTCATTAATTTAGCTTAACTGACTAAGCTAAATTCGGTTATATCTATTAATTTAGATAAACATGTAACATTTAGTGCTGAGCAAATGCTAAACAATAACAGGATTAAGTATATTAATGACATCAAATTCATTATGTGTTTAAAACAAAGCAACATACAGCAACATACAACATACTTGCCCACGACCCGGAAGCTGCGCAGAAAAATGCCCCCTTTACAACGGTTCCCTATGGGAGTGTCGCCACTCTGTTTTCTCTACCGCTCTATTTCCATCTAAAACATGAACATTTGAATATGAACCTAAAATTTTGGAATAAGACACCACTGTAGGAAAATTATTCACATTATTCTAGAAGTGTATATCAATTTTGAGGTGTTTGAAACAGATGTAAATGGTTATGATGATTCTGACTCAAGGACATAAATGACTAATATAAATCTAATATAAATATATATATATAACCATATATATATAAATATATAGATCAGCCATAACATTAAAAACACCTCCTTGTTTATACACTCAATGTCCATTTTATCAACTCCACTTACCATATAGGAGTACTTTGTAGTTCTACAATTACTGACTGTAGTCCATCTGTTTCTCTACATACTTTTTTAGCCTGTTTCACCCTGTTCTTCAGGTTAGGACCCCCACAGGACCACTACAGAGCAGGTATTTTTCTGGTGGTGGATGATTCTCAGCACTGCAGTGACAATGACATGGTGATGGTGTGTTAGTGTGTGTTGTGCTGGTATGAGTGGATCAGACACAGCAGTGCTGATGGAGTTTTTAAATACCGTGTCCACTCACTGTCCTTTCTATTAGACACTCCTACCTAGTTGGTCCACCTTGTAGATGTAAAGTCAGAGATGATTGCACATTTATTGCTGCTGTATGAGTTGGTCATCTTCGAGACCTTTATCAGTGGTCACAGGACGCTGCCCATGGGGCGCTGTTGGCTGAATATTTTTGGTTGGTGGACTATTCTCAGTCCAGCAGTGACAGTGAGGTGTTTATATACATTATAAACATCAACTCCATCAGCATTGCTGTGTCTGATTCACTCATACCTGCACAACTCACGCTAACACACCACCACTATGTCAGTGTCACTACAGTGCTGAGAATCATCCACCACCCAAATAATACCTGCTCTGTAATGCTCCTGAGTCCTGACCATTAAAGAACAGCATGAAAGGGGGCTAACAAAGCATGCAGAGAAACAGATGGAATATAGTCAGCAATTCTAGAACTTCAAAGTGCTTCTATATGATAAGTGGAGCTGATAAAATGGACAGAGTGTAGAAACAAGGAGGTGGTTTTAATGTTATGGCTGATCAGTGTATGTAAAATAAGAATTCCCCAGAAACATTCAGAATTGGGCACTCTTGCTTTTTCAATCAATACTGGCCAGATTGCCGGTTCATGTTGCTAAAAAGCATCTCCATACCTAAATGCTACCAGCACAGAACTCCTAGCTGACAGGCCTTGTTAGATTGTAGATGTGCTGTTTAAAATTCAAGCCAGAAAGGTCCACTTGGGTCTTATCAGACCACACATGAAAATAAGACTTTTTCTTGCAAGTCTCTCAGTGGATATATCTGATCTGAGTACATCAAGGTTAGTCACAGCCTCTGATTTCTGCAACTCAGTCAGAGGGACAGTTGGTGTCACAGTAGTTATACTAATAAGTGTTCTCTTAGTTTGCTAAATAAGAATAGAAGAATGGATTTACTAAACAGTCCGACTGTAGATTTGTATTTTCTTCACTTCTTGATGATGAACTGAGCTGAGTCTTGAGGTGGGTGTGGTGCCTTTAAGACCTCACCCCAGATTTATGTTTAACTAGTTTTTGTCCTTTCCTTTTAATTTGGTATGTATATTGTTTCATTTTTTCATGCATTTTAAAAGGTGGCTGAACTGTAAATATGAAATATTTATGAAAACTTTTCTTATGCCATTCTAAAATGTAGAATTATAACTGATCACAGAACCACAGCATGTATATACACTATATTTCCAAAAGTATTCACTCACCCATCCAGATAATTGAATTCAGGTGTACCAATCACTTCCATGGCCACAGGTGTATAAAACCAAGCACCTAGGCATGCAGTCTGCTTCTACAAACATTAGTGAAAGAATGGGTTGCTCTCAGTGAATTCCAGCGTGGTACTGTGATAGGATGCCACCTGTGCAACGAGTCCAGTTGTGAAATTTCCTCGCTATTACTATTCCACAGTCAACTTTCAGTGGTATTATAACAAAGTGGAAGCGATTGGGAACGACAGCAACTGGTAGGCCATGACAGAGCGGGGTCAGCAGTGCGAAGAGGTCGCCAACTTTCTGCAGTCAATCGCTACAGACTTCCAAACTTCATGTGGCCTTCAGATTAGCTCAGAAACAGTGCGTAGAGAGCCTTACATCACCAAGCGCAATGCAAAGCGTCGGATGCAGTGGTGTAAAGCACGCCACCACTGGACTCTAGAGCAGTGAAGACAGGTTCTCTGGAGTGATGAATCACGCTTCATCGTCTGGCAATCCGATGGACGAGTCTGGGTTTGGCGGTTGCCAGGAGAACGGTACTTGTCTGACTGCATTGTGCCAAGTGTAAAGTTTGGTGGAGGGGGGATTATGGTGTGGGGTTGTTTTTCAGGAGTTGGGCTCGGCCCCTTACTTTCAGTGAAAGGAACTCTTAATGCTTCAGCATACCAAGAGATTTTGGTCAATTTCATGCTCCCAACTTTGTGGGAACAGTTTGGGGATGGCCCCTTCCTGTTCCAGTGCACACCAGTGCACAAAGCAAGGTCCATAAAGACATGGATGAGCGAGTTTGGTGTGGAAGAACTTGACTGGCCTGCACAGAGTCCTGACTTCAACCTGATAGAACACCTTTGGGATGAATTAGAGCGGAGACTGCGAGCCAGGCCTTCTCGTCCAACATCAGTGTCTGACCTCACAAATGCGCTTTTGGAAGAATGGTCAAAAATTCTCATAAACACACTCCTAAACCTTGTGACTCAAGTTCATATGTGTGTGAAGGCAGACGAGCGAATACTTTTGGCAATATAGTATATATATATATATATATATATATATATATATATATATATATATATATATATATATATATATATATATGTATATGTATATACTGATAAGCCATAACATTTAAACCACCTCCTTGTTGCTACACTCACTGTCCATTTTATCAGCTCCACTTACCATATAGAAGCACTTTGTAGTTCTACAATTACTGACTGCAGTCCATCTATTTCTCTGCATGCTTTGTTAGCCCCCTTTCATGCTGTTCTTTAATGGTCAGGACACTCCCAGGACCACCACAGAGTAGGTATTATTTGGGTGGTAGATCATTCTCAGCACTGCAGTTACACTGACATGGTAGTGGTGTGTTAATGTGTGTTGTGCTGGTATGAGTGGATTAGACACAGCAGCGCTGCTGGAGTTTTTAAATACTGTGTCCACTCACTGTCCACTCTACTAGACACTCCTACCTAGTTGGTTCACCTTGTAGATGTAAAGTCAGAGACGATCGCTCATCTATTGCTGCTGTTTGAGTTGGTCATCTTCTAGACCTTCATCAGTGGTCACAGGACGCTGCCCATGGGGCGCTGTTGGCTGAATAAATTTTTGGTTGGTGGACTATTCTCAGTCCAGCAATGACAGTGAGATGTTTAAAAACTCCAGCAGCGCTGCTGTGTCCTATCCAGTCATGCCAGCACAACACACACTAACACACCACCACCATGTCAGTGTCACTGCAGTGCTGAGAATAATCCACCACCCAAATAATACCCACTCTGTAGTGGTCCTAGGAGAGTCCTGACCATTGATGAACAGCATGAAAGAGGGCTAACAAAGCATGCAGAGAAACAGATGGACTGCAGTCAGTAATTGTAGAACTTTAAAGTGCTTCTATATGGTAAGTGGAGCTGATAAAATGGACAGTGAGTGTAAAAACAAGGAGGTGGTTCTAATGTTATGGCTGATCAGTGTACATTTGGAGTACATACCTCTGTATTAACCCCCTTGGGTTACAGATTTTTTTTGCAAGATCATGGCAAGAGGAAACACATGCTTCTGTGAATAACCGATGAGAAAAAAAGGAAATTGCAGTCACATTGCATCACTGCTAGATACAACGGATTCCAATGCTCTATGGCTGCTGGGTGCGCTATCCATCTTTACCATGGTATAGTTTTATACAAATTGTTTTTTTGCTTTGTGACTGGAGTCCATTTTGTCAATTTAAATTTAGTTTCACCATGAATTACAGCATGTTGTCAGCTGCATTTATTTTAAAAGTTATCACGCCGGTCTACAAGTATGAAAGTGACAAGTAACAAGGCACAACACAGACCTGCCCTTCTGTCACCGCTATCTGATGTCAAATTGCATATGGCATAGGTTAATTTAATCTGATGAAGCTGTAGCCTATTACATTCATTTCAAATATACAAATATACAACCTTTAATCAGAAAAAAGTTGGGACAGTATGAAAAATGCAAATAAAAAATAAATGCAGTTTTTGACTTTCATTGCAGACAATATGAAACCAGGATATTTCATGTTTTCTCTGGTCAACTTCATTTTATTTGTTAATAGAAAAGCTTTTACTACTTTGTAATGTCTTTGTAAGTTATTCCTTTTTACTACACTTTGCACAACTCTCATTTTGGCACAGAAAATATCGAGCAATGAGGTGTTTTAGATGTTATTTTGTCCCATTCTTCCTGCAAACATGTCAAAAGGTGTGCAACAGTACGGGGTTGTCATCACTATTTTGTAATATGTGCAGCATGTGGTTTTGCATTGTCTTGTTGAAAAATGCTTGGACATCCCTGAAAAAGATGTCATCTTGGAGGCAGCATATGTTGCTCTCAATGTACTTTTCAGCATTAATGCTGTTATAATAGAAACGTAAATTACTTTCACCCATTGGCATTACCTGATTGAAATCACAGTATTATTTATTGTTTCATCATTATTTAAACACTGTTTTCCATACCACATTTTTGGGTTATAGATCCAGACGTCCAGCAGATCTTTGGATAAAATACAACTTAATAAATTATTTAGCAAATAAAATCATTTTAAATCACTAATGTTGCATGCATTCAAAATACAAGCAAGTTCGTCAGTGAAAACATTGGAAATCTTTTCTTTGTACCTTTGTTAGTTTAAAAAAAGTTCAATAAAATTAACAAATCACATATTCTTGATTGTACTGCATTTTACAAAATGTTGAAACTTTTCTGGAAATGAGGCTTGTATGTATCAAGCACATTCAATAATTTGGCCTATTTAGAGGGTGTCAGGATCCAGCTTTGAGCAAGGCCTTGTCCTGATTTGATTTTGGTCTGTTAAAAGATGAATTGTTCAGGGTGTGTTTCTGCACTGCAGTGTTTTTGGGTGTCACCGGACCCGTACCGAAACCTTCTTTTATTATATAATGTGAGAACCATAACAACTTCACATATTTTAACTCATTATAACAAAAATGCTAATAATTCTGGAGCTGACTGCGCATAATTAAGGGGTTGCCTAAAATAGATTTGTTTTATGTAATATCCTATGTGCGTCATGGTACTGGAAAAATGAGCCGATGCTGAGAAATATCAGTCAGCCCGGTCCGCAATTCATAACACATGAAGTTTGTCTTATGAAGTCTGTGAAGTTTTTATCTCTCTGTCAGACGGTTTTAGCCATCTGTTCTTTTGGCCTTGTTTACTTTGAAGGAGCCTGAATTGAAAAGTCTATGTGATTGACGTACTTGGGAAAGAAAGAGAAAAGGACAGAGACAGAGAGGCATAGACAGACAGGAAGAGGCAGAGAGAAATTCACCCTTATCTTGGCGTCTCTGACTCCCTGGAACCCTCAAGTGAGATGGACAATGTCAGAGAAAGGACATAGCAGCTTGCCAACTGTCTCAAAAGTCCCACATAGATTTTCAGCTCCCTGATGCAATAGTTTGTATAAAGTGTTTCCCCACAAATCATGCATTACATAAAACTGTTTCTTCCTATTCCATAATTGTGGACTGGCCAGCTGTTAATAAACTGCTTGCAGGCTTGTTACAAAGTGCATTATGTAATTGGTTATTGCACCTAGGGATGCAGATTTGGCCAATTTCTTTTAAACGATAACCGACTGTCAATAGCCAGTAACCATATAGCATCTCATCAAAATATCAAATGCATCTCAGAGTGTAATGGGTCGATTACCTCCGCCCACTCCATCACACGGCAGGAAGCGTAAATCGGCGTGCCATAGTCCCAAACAGACTATAAATTCCAGGAGCTGATGCACTAATGCACTGCACCTGATTTATTGAAAAAAATCGGAAAGCCCAGAGCTTAGTACAGTGCTGAGTCATTATCCATACTCAATCAGTAAGGTAGTTGGCCGGTGTTCACTATTCATTTAAAGCAATTTCTCTGTTCTAAGCCATCCTAGATATTGCTAGGCATAGCCATCCTTTCTTCAAAGTTATTTTCTATGCCTGAGTGAATCTTTGAGCTGAATCAGTTTAAGAACCAACTCACAGTCTTATTATTTCTTGCTTGGCATTATTTCTTTTAGTTGACCCTAAGCATTAGGACTTAACGTGTGTCATTTGGCCAGAAAGACCGAGTAGCTGGTTAGCTGGTTGTGGTCTCGGTTCCACCTAGCACTCTTTCCCTCTGAATCATTTGTGTGTAGAGATCTGTAGCTCCACTCTTAATTCAAATCAGGCATCAGCTGCTGGACGCGACCTTTTTAAAGGACAGCATTAATCGGACAAAGACTTATTTGTAGGCCTTCAGTTACTCATTACCTTCTCTATTTGCATCATTGATTTTTTTCTCAAAAAATTCATTAAAATGTATTTTGGTTTATTACTATAACATTATTTTCTATTCTCACATGACCTTTTGTCTGTGTTTCTCTGATCACTGTCATAACCTTTTCCTTTTTGTGAGTTGATAAGTCAGGGATTTAAGGGGGATCTTGTGTTGTATTTATTCTACAGAGTATTAATGTGTTAAAATTCATGCAGTTTTTTCCTGGTAACAAATAACTGACCATTTTAACTGACCATTCAACAAGGCATAAGTCATTGATACTGACTCTAATTAAGATTTTTAAATATCACTAACACTCCTTATTTTACACTTTTCCATGTAAACTCTCAGAAATACACACCAATTAGGCATAACATTATGACCACCTCCTTGTTTCTACACTCACTGTCCATTTTATCAGCTCCACTTATCATATAGCACTTTGTAGTTCTACAATTACTGACTGTAGTCTATCTGTTTCTCTGCATGCTTTGTTAGCCAGCTTTCATGCTGTTCTTCAATGGTCAGGACTCTTCCAGGACCACTACAGATCAGGTATTATTTAAATGGTGGATCATTCTCAGCACTGCAGTGACACTGACATGGTGGTGGTGTGTTAGTGTGTGTTGTGCTGGTATAATAGCCCACTAACCAAAAATTTCCAGCCAACAGTGCCCCGTGAGCAGCGTCCTGTGTTATAGTTAGTTATAGTTCAGAAGGACTTTAGCTTTTATCCATTGGATCCATTGCTTCCTAGTGGAATTAATGCCATGGATGTATCAGAAATTCATTGCTGACTTCGACACACATCATAATCCGTTTCTTTGTGTCCAAAAAGACCTAAAAACTCACCGGAATACATTGAAAGCCAAATGCAATTTAAATGACATTTTAGCGAATTCTCTGAAGAAAAACAAGATTGTGTTCAAGCTCTGAGACATGCCTGACATCAAGTAAAATGCCCTATGACTAATGTAATCTGTTTTCTTTAACAATTCTAAACAGCATTTGACTCTTATTAGCCTTTTATTTTGACTTTCATGAAGCTTCCTATGTTATTAATTATGGTTATTAAATCCTGGGTCTTCCTGTTTACTTCTGTTAATATTTCAGAAAGGCTTGAAGATGTTACCTTATTATCACCTATTTGTATCGGCATTGTATTAAAACAGATGAATATGATTGGATTTTTGGAAAGGGATATTATTTTTTAAAAAGGTATGGCCACAATCGATTCCCCACGTCCCATACTTCACCACCTGTAACTCTATACCGGATGGCTCGTAATCATAAGATTCTTTTGATCGAATGCAGGGTGTCTGTGGGTTTGTGGGATTGCTGTGTCAGGAACAAGATGTGTTCTGTGGGTTTGGTGTCTGGATTCAGTTCAGACAGGGGCAAAATGCCAAATCACTGGAGCATATTGCTTTTTATACATTGCTTTGTAAGTATGGCACACATTCAGGGTTGTAATATCACCCTGAGTCTGTTTTTTTCTTGCAAAGCTCTTTGGGAAATGTGGTTTCTTAAGGGCAACATTTGTTTACCTTTGAGGAATGTACAGCTGAGAAGCAAGCTGCTTTCTCTATCAGCATCCAGTAATGATGGGAGATTAAGCAACTAGAGGTTGGTTCAGACCGTTAATGTGTGTAAAGGCATCAGGTTTGTGCAACACTGAGTTAATTTAACTCAGAGGACAGATTTTGAACTGGCACCTATTATATCTGGCACCTATTCTAACGTGCTTCTCTCTTTTTGTCACGCACCCCTTAAAGCTGTTTACTCTGCATTTTCTCTCTCTGCTTACTGCCAGCTTTTGGAATTTGTTCTTACTGGAACAGAAGCCTTAGAGTTACAATGTTGGCAAAAGTAGGCAAAACATCAGAAAAAAAGAGAAGGGGATGCATTGCACCAGGGGGTTTAAATTACACTATAATGATGGACTGACCCCATTTAGACTACACATTTCAATAAATCAAAGTAAAACATTTGAGTAATGTGTTTTACAGCTTCTGCTGGCATCCAAAAAAACACTGTATGTACTTCCAACTTCCATTTTCATTGGAATCATGATCAATAATTTGGTAACCCTATTAGTAACTGCTTTATTCTGAATAGGATCACACAGGGTCTGGGGCCACTTGGAAACAAGGCAGGAATACAGACGGGACAGGTATATTTATTAACAATTGATAGACAGTTTACCTTCTTTATATTTGTGTGAAGTACTGAAAAAATCTGGCGAGATCAAGTAAAACCCACTGCAGGGGACACTACCTGTGGCACCACTGTCTAATATTGCATCCATGAAAATAGTAAATTAGAGCACATTTACTAATTACAGTGGCTAAGAGTACATACATTCATCACAGTGGTGCAGCAGGTATTGTGGGTGCTGCACAGCTGCAAGGTCTTGTGGACCTAAATTTGATCCTTACCTTTAGTCACAGTCTGTAATTAGTTCTTCCAAAGTGGACTGGCTACTCTAAATTGTACCTAGGTGTGAATGAGTGAATAGGTGAGTAAGTAATTACCTGCAGTAGATTGGTGATGTGTTCTGGGTAGCTCCGAACCCAGCACAAGCCTTATTAGGATTATATTTAAATACAACTCCAAATCAGGAAAAAGTTGGGACAGCATGGAAAATGCAAATAATAATATTTTTTTATTATTTAATTTTTTTCATTGCAGACATGATGAACCTGAGATATTTAATGTTTTGTCTGCTCAACTTCATTTCATTTATTAATAAACATCCATTCCTGCATTTCAAGCCTGCAACACATTCCAAAAAAAGTTGGGACAGTAAAGCATTTACCACTTTGTAATGTTGCCATTTCTTTTCACACTTTAAAGACATTTTGGCACAGAGGATTTTATTTTGTCCTATTCTTTTTTCTTAAGATGTGCAACAGTACAGGGTCGTCGTTGTCACATTTTTTCATTTCAAAATTCTTCACACATTCTCTGTTGGGGACAGATCAGGACTGCAGGCAGGCCAGTCCAGTACTTGTATCTTCTTCTTCCGCAGCCAAGCATTCAGCTGAAGCACTGAAATTCCTCCCGATTCCTTGAATTGTTTAATGATATTATGCACTGTAGAGGGAGACATATGCAAATCCCTTCCAATCTTTCTTTGAGGTACATTGTTTTTAAACATTTCAATAATTTTCTCACACATTTGTTGACAAACTGGAGATCTTCTGGTCGTCTTTGCTCATCAAAGACTCAACTTTTCCTGGATGCTGCTTTTGTACCAAACCATGATTACAATTACCTGTTGACATCACCTGTGTGGAATCACATCATTATTTTTCACCTCATTACTAGCCCTAAATTGCCCCCATTCCAACTTTTTTTGGAATGTGTTGCAGGCCTTAAATGCAGGAATGGAGGTTTATTAACAAATGTAATGAAGCTGAGCAAAACATAAAATATCTTGGGTTCAAACTGTCTGCAATAAAATAAAAGTCAAAGTAAATGTAAGGAACACTGCATTTTTTTTTTATTTGCATTTTCCATACTGTCCCAACTTCTTCTGATTTGGGTTGTAGTTGCTGAAGAACAAATAAGTTAATTATAGTAATAAATACAGTGTAACCACATTGAAACATATTCAAAGTTGGTATGTTGAGTTAGCACATAACATTGAAAACATAAATACAAAGATTTCCTAGTTAGTTATTTACATCTGGGCCTATGTGTCAATTTGTGGCCGAGTAGGTAAGTTTTGAGAAGTTCAGTAAGATGACAAAAATTACCTATGGGCAGGTACCTGAGTTCAGGTTGTTCTTTAACTTTTTAATTATATCCTTTTTTTCCAATTTGGACCATGTTTTAAAACAAGCACTAGACCTTAAAACAGAAAAGGTCAATGGAAATTAACAAAATAATAAACCATGTTGCATTTAATTGCTAAAATATCCTGAATCCTTAGTAGGCAGGTTATATTATGACAGTGACTGTACCAAAAAGCATGAAGCTAATAAATGGACACTTTATGTAATTATTTATCTGATAATATCCTCTTCATATCAGAAGCTTTAAGCTATTTTCTTTTAATTAACTAAATGTAAATCGGTCACCATAATATATATGATTTAACAGCATCCCCATAATATGATACTGCCACCACCATATTTCACATATTTAAAAATGGCATTATGGAAACCAGACTGCAAGATACATTTTGTAAAATCTTTAAGTAATGTTATCTTTTATAGAACTCTTTCATTAGGGCTTGTTTTATGTATCAACTTGGTTGTGGCTATGTGCTATGTAAGACAAAGCATATCTTACAAAATGTTTTATAGATGAGTTTAAGGGGGAAAACGTATTTCAGATGTAAATCTAATACGCTAAACTAAAATAGAAATAAAATCTAAAAAATAGCTAGGGGGCTTTATATTTCTACAAGCCATCGTATAATGCATCTGAGATATATCATGACAATCCATGAGCACTTTAGGATCATTAAGCTTCTATGTAAGGCTGTATAGTGTGAATCCTCCACTGATTTGTATGTAGAATGCAATACTGAAGAAAGAAATTGGGCATAAAGCAAATTAATTTAGCAACATAATAAAACCCTATATAATCCATTTTATAATTACATTTTCACAAATAAAAAATTCTATAGTGTAACATATACCATTACAGTGATATGAAATTACATATACTGAGTGATAGAGGGTTTTACCACCCACCCCTACCCATCAGTGTTCATTCAATGCTTTTAGTAATTAAAAAAAACACTGCTGCTTTCACTGACAGTAAAAACATCAGACCTTCTTAAAAGGAGGTCACTGACCGCTCATGAAAAAATAAATAAATAAACCCACAGCCATTAACATTCAGGTAATAAATTCTTCCAGCAAAAATATTATACATTATTTTATTTCCTCACTGCCAGACACTGGGCTCAGCGCTAACAATCACATTTCTGAATAAATTAACCTTTTTGGATTGGAATTTCTGTTGATTGCATATACTCATAAGGTGTATGAACACTATATGGCCAAACTTAAGTTGACACTGCCCCTGTTAAATGTTGAGTTGTTGTGTTTCAGCCATTGGCAACAGGTGTACATGATTTGCTTACAACTTTGTGATTACAGTTTTGGAAAGACCCTTTTCCTGTTTCAGCATGACTGTGCTCAAATAGAAGTTAATAAAGATATGGTTTAGTGGTCTGCATTAGAGCCCTTGACCCCAACCTCATGAATAAATTAGAAGGCCATTAGGCAGGCCAAGCGAGCCTTGTCTAACCTCTTGTGTGTTGGGTGCAATATTAGAAAAACAATGACTTCTTTATCTGTTATTGGTTAATCAGTTTGCCGGTTTATATTCAGTTGATATAAACCGACACCCCAGTTTTAAATGTCAGAACTTTTGACTTCCACTGAATATAGAATATTACATTCATGCTTTCAAAGCGTCTCACATCGACACTTCAAGCTAAGGTTCATTGTTTTTCTTTTTCCCAAAGGGTCCCCTCTCTATTTGGCAAAAGTAAATGAGTTCAGTCTGATGCTTACTATGCTGGAGACGAACACAGAAAAGAAAAAAAAGAAAACAACCCCAATCAAAAGTGCAACCTCAATCACGCAGAGTTGTAGTGGTGCAACATGACCTTTTACCAGAAAGAAAGCACTTAATCTTCTCAATTTACTTGCTATAAGATGTAAATCAGAACAGAAAGAAACTCCAGTACTCAACAGATCAAAACTGCTTTCTATTATCTCATACCAAGCTGCACTGTATGGCCAAAAGTAGGAGGACACCTGACCCTAAGCTTTTTGTACAACTAATTTCAGAACCATGCATTTTAATATGTAGTTGTTGTTTCCCAAGACATTTAAAATATAACAGTCTCTGTACTTCTGGAAAGCCTTTTACAAGATTTTAAAGTGTGTTTATGTAAACTCAGACCATTCACTCAAAAGAACATTTGTGCCATCATGGTATTAATGTTGGACAAAGAAGGACTGGTCCATATTAGACATTCTAATTTATCCCATAGGTGTTCAACTGGGTTAAGGTAAGGCCACACTGAAGTTAGTCCACACCTAATCCACAAATAATTTTATTATATAAACTGTTTTGTGTGTCATGTTGAAAAAATGGTGACAATAATTTATTTTATGCAATTGATTTCAGACAAATATTGGCAACGGGTGTGCCTGAAACACCTGATCTCAATAACTAGGTAGAGCGATTACATACTCTTGGCCATACAGTGTGGACTAATTGACTATGAAGAGATGAGGACTTGGTGTACTATAGGTTAGCTTGTGCACAAACATATAGAACACAGAAAACTGAAACAGTTCTAGCTGATTTACTAAATACATAGTGTAGTTCATGATTTCCCATCGGTTTTGTGGTTGGTTTGCTTCTGTAAATGTGCAATATGATGTGTTTTTGCCCATGAGTGCAAATTAGAGCGCATTGTCAATGCAAACTGCTTCATTTAGCTTTTACATTATTTATGAAGTCTCTAAGTTGCTTTAGGAACTCAGACTGCATGTTTAAATTCACCTTTAGAGCCTTGCTTATTTTTAATGTTTTCATCATATTAATGCATAAACTTTCTGCATTTCCGCACTTTAATATATTAATTTCTGAACGTTTGCTGTAAGCTACTTACATGTCATATTTAAGTAATTCAAAAATATTTGTTATTAGCATTTTCATGAATACCAAATATTTTTCTACATCTAGACATTTTTGTCAGTTTAATTAAAGGTTAAGCTTAAGGAATAGTGAGGGTAAACTAATCTGGGACATCAAATATTTTTTGTGATTAAATAAATATTCACAAACATAAAAAGTTTATTGTGGCTTTTCTGAAAATGTGTTGGGCCAAATATACACCGATCAGCCATAACATTAAAACCACCTCCTTGTTTTTACACTCACTGTCAACTTTATCAGCTCCACTTACCATATAGAAGCACTTTTTAGTTCTACAATTACTGACTGTAGTCCATCTGTTTCTCTGCATGCTTTGTTAGCCCCCTTTCATGCTGTTCTTCAATGGTCAGGACTCCCAGGACCACTACAATGTAGGTATTATTTGGGTGGTGGATCATTCTCAGCATTGCAGTGACACTAACATGGTGGTGGTGTGTTAGTGTGTGTTGTGCTGGTATGAGTGGATAAGACACAGCAATTCTGATGGAGTTTTTAAATACCCCACTGTCACTGCTGGACTGAGATTAGTCCATCAACCAAAACAATATCCAGCCAACAGCGCCCGTGGGCAGTGTCCTGTGACCACTGATGAAGGTCTAGAAGATGACCAACTCAAACAGCAGCAATAGATGAGCAATTGTCTCTGACTTTACATCCACAAGGTGGACCAACTAGGTAGGAGTGTCTAATAGAAAGGACAGTGAGTGGACACGGTATTTAAAAACTCCAGCAGCGCTGCTGTGTCTGATCCACTCATACCAGCACAACACACACTAACACACCACAACCATGTCATTGTCACTGCAGTGCTTAGAATGATCCACCATCCAAATAATATCTGCTCTGTGGTGGACCTGTGGGGGTCCTGACCATTGAAGAACAGCATGAAAGGGGGCTAACAAAGTATGCAGAGAAACAAATGGACTATAGTCAGTAATTGTAGAACTACAAAGTGCACCTATATGGTAAGTGTAGCTGATAAAATGGACAGTTAGTGTACAAACAAGGAGGTGGTTTTAATGTTATGGCTGATCAGTGTATATGATCAGCTGATCAGTCACTTTGTCCTGAGTCTGATTGTCTGAATTGTCAGATGCAATTCAAGAACTACCCATAACAGCTCTGTCATAAATTAGAAAATTGCTTGAATACGGTGACACTGTCTACAGTGGGCCATGGGCTAATATGCTGCCAAACAAAAAATAAGCCCCAGACCCATAATGTGACCCAACACTTGATTCATTTTTTTGCATATTAAATAAATAATGTAAAAGCAGTAATAGGGTTTTTTCTAACACAGAAGCATCCAAGCCCTTGGTAATTTTAAGAATGACTTTGTATATTTTGTATTGGATAACATCTGCATGTATGGGTGAATTTCCTGTTAGCATATGGTTACTGTGTTGTCTTGTTTTGATGGACATCTATGTACCCCCTCATTTTTTTTTTTATAAACAATAAATTCTGCTGTTGGTTGGTTTTATTTTCATAAATTAAAGCTTGACTTAGTTTGGTGCTGATCACGTGGACTTCAAACCTACTTACACGTGCAGTGCAGATTCAAACCATCAGTTAATTAGCATGCCCTGAGTGTGCTGAATAAGCTTGGTGAGAACAGGAAAACATAGCTGTTCCGGATTTGCACTCTGTTTCACACCTAACTGGTTTTGCCCAAACACCCTTAGCCTATCTTCGCACTGAGACAGGAGAACTAAATGTAATGCAATCCGGTGACTAATTAATGCTAAGAGAAAAGAGAGTATGTGTTCAGAGTACGGCCGCAGGGCATTGGGTTAAGAGTCCGACAGAGAGCTCTGTGCTATACTTGTGTGTTTTATGATCACGGACGCTATTAACCTTTAGCTCTGCATGGCACGTTCTGGGTCTCACTCCAGTTTGGAAGTTGTTCGGATTTGATTACTGCAAAGCGGAGTAGCCTGGAGTGTTCAGAAGCTGCCAAGCTGAGTCTCTGTGTACGGTAGGCAAAGTACAACCCCAAATCATAAAAAGTTGGGACAGTATGGAAAATGCAAATAAAATAAAAATGCAGTGTTCCTTACATTTACTTGACTTTTATTTGTGTCAGTGCCCTTGGCAAAGGTAATTTACACTTCTGTGATGGCAGCATTAATGCAGAAAAGTACATTGAGATCTTAGATCTTATGCTGCCTTCAAGACATCATCTTTTCGAGGGACGTCCATGCATTTTTCAACAAGACAATGTAAAACAACATGCTGCACACATTACAAAGGCATGATTGTGAAAGAAGAAGGTACGGGTACTGGACTGGCCTGCCTGCAGTCTTGACCTGTCCCCAATAGAGAATGTGAGAATTAGAGAATTTTGAAATGAAAATGTGACGACGACCCCGTACTGTTGCACATCTTAAGACGTGTTTGCAGGAAGAATGGGACAAAATAAAAGCTGGAACACTAAATCACTTGGTCTCCTCTGTGCCTTTTAAGTGTGGTGAAAAGGAATGGCAACATTACAAAGTGGTAAATGCTTTACTGTCCCAACAATTTTTTGGAATGTGTTGCAGGCCTGAAATGAGGAATGGAGGTATATTAACAAATGAAATGAAGTTGAGCAGATAAAACATGAAATATCTCAGGTTCATTCTGTCTGCAATGAAATAAAAGTCAAAATAAATGTAAGGAACTCTGTGGTTTTTTTTAATTTATTATTATTTGTGTTTTCCGTGCTGTCCCAACTTTTTTCAGATTTTGGGTTGGGATTTAACTGAGCCATAGAAACCTAGACCATTATATAAAGTACAGTAAACTCAGTTTTGCTTTTCCAAAATACAATAATTGTAGACACCCCTCCTGATTAATTATGTAGACACCCCTCCTGATTATTAGGTTCGGCTATTTTATCCACACCCATTGCCAACGTGTATAGAATCAATTGCACAAGAGTAATAAAGTCATGGTTAGGCGAGCTGGGTGGAAAGGAACTTCACTGACCTGGACAGAACCCTGACCTAAACCCTATTGAATACCTTTGGGTTTAACTGGAACAGTGTTTGACCGTACATATGGTCTTTTAATTAAATGGGCACATTTCTATTAACACACCAAAATCTTGGGGAAAGTCTTTCCAGAAAAGCGGAAAAGATTGTAGCTACACAGCGGGAAGGCAACTCCATATTAAAGCCCATGGTGTTGGAATGAGAGTACAACTCATTAACTTGAATTTAATTTTGTATACGCTTAATTTTGTGTCATGGCCTCCTAATTACTTTTTATTGACATTTCACTGAAACCTTGGAGTCGCGAAACAACACAAACTGAAACCTTGTGCTAATCAGAAAACTGTAAACAGTCAGCCATGAATTAGAAGATGCTGACACATAGTGAAACCATCCACTGTCAGAAAAGGTTTACACTGGCATGAGCTGAAAGCCTGCCATGCAAGGTCCTGCTTTTTCTTTGTTCATGACAGCAACAAACTTCATTTTAAATTCAAGGTGCTAATTTTAAAGCAGTGGGCTTCTTTATGTTTTAGTTTAATTTAAAAAATCCCAAATTCCAAGACTGCTATGAAACACATTACCCACAAATGTTTTAAAAATTACATCACTCAGAGAAAAGCAGATAAGTTTTGAGAAATTTCAAGCAGTTTCTGAGATGCTAGATACAACCCCAAATCAGAAAAAGTTGGGACAGTATGGAAAATGCAAATAAAATACAAATGCAGTGTTCCTTACATTTAATTTGCCTTTAATTTAATTGCAGACAGTTTGAACCCAAGATATTTCATGTTTTCTCTGCTCAACTTCATTTTATTTGTTAATATACCTCCATTCCTGCAATTCCGGCCTGCAACACATTCCAAAAATAGTTGGGACTCCGGTTAGTAGGATCTCCGGTTTGTCAACAAATGCATGAGAAAATTATTGAAATGTTTAAAAACAATGAACCTCAAAGAAAGATTGGAAGGGATTTACATATTTCTCCCTCTACAGTGCATAATATCATTAAACGATTCAAGAAATCGGGAGGAATTTCAGTGTGTAAAGGCCAAGGGCACAAGTTTAAGCTGAACGCCCGTGACCTTCAATCCCTAAGACGGCACTGCATTAACAACCACCACTCAACACAAGCTGATATAACCACATGGGCAAGGGATTACTTTGACAAACCTTTGTCAAGCACTACAATATGGAGTTACATGCACAAATACCACTTAATACTTTACTGTGCAAAAAAGAATGTTATGTGTTATGTTAACCATGTCCAGAAGCGGCGTCGACTTCTATGGGCTCGGAGGCATCTAGGATGGACCATCACACATGGACTCCGTGTGCTCCGGACCAAAGACAAAAAGGACCATCCAGACTGTTATCAGCAACAAGTCCAAAAAGCCAGGGTCTGTCATGGTATGGGTCTGTGTCAGTGCCCTTGGCAAAGGTCATTTACACTTCTGTGAAAGTAAATTGAGATCTTAGAGCAACATATGCTGCCTTCAAGACGTCATTTTTTTCAGGGACATCCATGCATTTTTCAACAAGACAATGCAAAACCACATGCTGCACAAAGGCATGGCTGCGGAAGGAGAGGGTACGGGTACTGGACTGGCCTGCCTGCAGTCCTGACCTGTCCCAAATAGAGAATGTGCAGAGAATTTTGAAACCAAAAATGTGACAACAATGATCTCGTACTGTTGCACATCTTAAGACGTGTTTGCAGGAAGAATGAGACAAAATAAAAGCTGAAACACTAAATCACTTAGTATCCCCAGTGCCAAAACGTCTTTTAAGTGTGGTGAAAAGGAATGGAAACATTACAAAGTGGTTAATGCTTTACTGTCCCAACTTTTTTGGAATGTGTTGCAGGCCTGAAATGCAGGAATGGATGTTTATTAATAAATGAATTTAGTTAACCAGACAAAACATGAAATATCTCAGGTTCATCCTGTCTACAATGAAATAAAAGTCAAAGTAAATGTAAGAAACTCTGTGTTTTTTTTATTATTTGCATTTTCCATGCTGTCCAACTTTTTCTGATTTGAGGTTGTAAATACCAGCCCTGATTCATATGTTTAAAGGTCCTTACAGTACAAATGCACTCAGTTTGAAAATCAGAACTAGAGGGACCTTGTGTTCTTGTTTTTGTTGTGTCACAGTGTTGGTATAAAAGTGTGTATATGTGAGTCTGCGTGACAAAAAAGGTGCACCCGGCCTCAGATGTTTGGATTTGGTCCATCGTCCACCCTGTGTGTGAAGACAGCTCTTTGTGGAGAGATTCCTTGCTTTGGCTGAAGTTGAAAGGCAGTCATTGTTTTATTCAGCACTCACTTTCTGAAAGCTCTGCTGTGTGGTCTGCTTCAGCTGATGCAGGGTCGATCACACTGCGGGGATATTTGCCGTCTGCTGTGGTGAGGTTAGTGTTTTTTTAACACAGTGAGGACGATGATGAGAGTCGTAGTGTGAAGCAATACGCAGCTCATTGTCTTTTTGTCATGCAGTGACAGCTTTGATTTGCTAAGTGTCAGCGTAAGAGTGGGTATGCCTAATGGGAAGACGAGCAGGACTCCTGAAAACCAGTGTGTATGTCTGATTTGGTTCAGTAGAGCCTCTGCACTGTGAAGGGAGGAAAAGGGGCTGAAATAAGCGTTTCTAATCTGGGAAAGTAAATGAATGTGACACAAAGAGAGAACACAGATAAGGAACACACACACTCACTCAGTAACGCTTATAAACAGAATTAAATGCTTAGAAAGACATGACCACCTAGGGAAAGCCATATCTAGTAAATTAGAGCAGAGGAGTAACTACTATCTAATACCAACCCCAGTCTTTAGTATTAGGACTATCAGAATTATATACAGTTTGAGATTAGTGTGAGTTCTGCACAGCACCAGGGCTACAATCCTTTTCTTATGTACACATAGGGTTTCTCCAGAAACTCTCTCCTAAATCCATACAGAAGGTAGAGTAACTACTTCAAATTCCTCTCAGGTTAGGTTTGAGGTTTGAGTGATCTGTAAAGAATTGGTTTCCTGTCCAGGGTTGATTCCTGCTTTGATTCTAATGTTTCCGAATGGTAATGGTCTGGAGGATGCGCTAAAAATATGCAGTTGGATGTTAATAAAACTCAGGGTCAAGTGTCCACATAGCTTTGGCAATATGTGTGGTGGAATTTTATGTATATAATATTTTGTGCATGTATATACATGTATATATATATATATATATATATATATATATATATATATATATATATATATATATATATACAGTATATTTGTTTCATTTAATGTTTAAGTTGTAACTTGTGTTAAAACCTTTATTGTTGTATTTTTGTGATGTGATGTGCACAAATGGTTTACAACTGGACTCACCCTACCCTAGGGGTCTGGAATTTACAACTGGGCTCACTCTAAGGGTCACACATTTGTTTCACCCTGGGGGTCCCGTGAATCACATGAACACTGCATGGTCAACGCATGGACATTTGGGGTTAGCCAATGAGCCTGCACCATGAACTGTATGCATTTCACATGGAAATGTGTTTTTGGGAGTATAAAAGAGACAAGTTTTAACATTTCAGGGAAGGTTTGGTCAGATACGGTCTGAAGCCTTCCTGCTGGCGTTACGTTCTTAAGAATAAAGGGTGTTCTTAATTCCTAAGGCAAACTGGTCTGGTCTGGTTAATATCACAGAAAACATTTTTCCACAACATATGATGTATAAAAATTCTAGAATAATTACTAGCCAAAGTTAAAAAATGTCAAGGATTTACTCACGAAACAGAAAGTAGAGAGTCAGGTGTTTTATTTCAATATATCTTAAATGCAATGTAGTGATTAGATCACAGGCTGACTAACTTAATAAAGTTTTGCTTAAATAAACATTGTTATGCGTTTTTGCTCTCATGCAATAGACAAAAATACAACAAGGCCATCATTCCTGACAATAAAAAATAAATGACTTTTTAAGATTTATACCTCAGCAGAGTATGTTCTCATGTCAAGATTCTAAATGTTGGAAATGAATTGAACATCAGTGCCTGTAAATTGTTTTACTAAAATAATGCTTGGCAAGAGTGTCATAAAAAAGATTGAGCCACACTCTGTTTAGCTTCAGAGGACATTTTGGATCATTTTCAACAGGGAAAATATGCTGGATTTGCTGCTTTAATTACTGATTACTTTTATAGAGTAACAGCCAGAACAATTTCATCTTCTTGACATTAATTGCTAGCAACACATCCCTATTTTTCTGAATCAAGCTGGCAGCATCCATTAACTATTCACAGAAGTAGGTGGGATGAGCATTCTGTACTTTTGTACTTTTGTTTGTGTCCTGTGGAACTGACCTCTCAAATTATGTCCCAAACAGTTTTTTTTCCCTTGATGGCTAGTAAATTATGTAATACAGAGAAATACACATAAAGCTACCATTTGAACTCAGTAAGCTCAAAAAGCAGCATCCATTAACTATTCACTTGCATTCACAGAAGTAGGTGGAATGAGCATTCAGTACTTTTGTAAGTGTCCTATGAAGCTGACTGCTCAAATCATGTCCCAAACAGCTTTTTTCCTTGGTGGCTTTTGAATAATGAAATACAGAGAAATACACATAAACTCATCATTTATACTCAGTAAACTCAAACAGCCTGTTTAAAATAATAATTGAATGCCTGATACCGGAGCTTGATGGACTTTCAATTTGAAAACCATTGGCATGAATATGGAGTTGACACCTGCTTTGTATAACATCCTCCACTCTTATAGAAAGACCTTTTAAAAGGTTTTGGATTGTGTCGTTGGAAATGGATGCCTATTTAGTCAAAAGAGCATTTTTAAGGTCAGGCATTGATAAAGGATGATGCAATAACTTACATATTGTCTTAACTATACATTAGTGAAGTTCACCAAGCAAGCAAAATATAAGAGGTGAGGTTGATGTACAAACGAATGAACTGAAGAATACAGCAGGTGAGGTGTAAGAAGAATAAAAAGAGGATGAAAAGCAAAAGAGGATGAAAGAGAGGCAAAAATGATAAAATCAGCAGACCACAGCTCTCTCATACACAAATGCAAGCAAACATTTGCAACATTATGTCCTCCGGCTATATATGACTGATGCACTAAACACTTGAAAGACATTGTATTATACTAGTTTATGTCTTTACACATTATGGGAGAATGTCATTTTTTAAAACACACCCAGGTACACACACACACTTGCCTGAGCAAGGTACATTTTTATGATATGCTTGTTAGAATTAATTAGCTGTGCACCGAAAGGAATACACATGTAAGCTTCTTATTGGTGCCGGAGAAATACTGAAGGCACAAGCTCAGCCATGCATTTTACTGACTCTAAGCACGTTCTAAAGTGTGCTTTTCCAAAAGCAAATCAATATCAGTCTGTCATTGCATGAAAAATTTGTGAACCCTTTGATATTGCTCAGATTTGCCTTCATCCAAGTCATTGTAATACAGACAAACACATTCTGGCTAAATAGATTTAAAGTATTTATTTATCACAGTGAATAATCATTCACAGTTCAGGGACAGTTGTATTTAAAAAATAGTAGAATTTCATTTAACAATAATATTTTTGTGGCAGTGGCTGCAGATTAGATTGCACAATGGTGAAGAGGAGCTTCATGTCATTCTGTGTTTTCTTGCATAACCAGCCCTTTTCAAACCATAACAATGCATATTAACTAAGTTAGGCTTGTGAATACAGATATTTTCCTAAAATATATCCTATTTTCTTTCTTCTTTATGTTTATTTTAAAAATCTGTTCTATTTTTAGATGATTGTCATCATGTTGCAGCATACAAACTACCTTAATCCCCTTAAAGACTGGTATAGGTGCCAGTTATTATTTATTAGATTAATTGCTTCTGTTTAAATGAAATATTTTTGTTACCAGCAAAATCTCAATATTACAGTTTTATCTTTCTATCTGTTTTGGTTATACAATGCAATACCTCTTTAATGGTTTGGTTGATTTAAATCTTTTTGTTATTATGTTTTTGATTTTTTTTATATTAAAAAATTCATTATAGCAACAATAAAAAACAGAGGATAGTTAAGACAGTATTTTTCACCTATTACCATAAATAATGGAATTATTTAAAAAGGTAAAAATTATAATTTTCTTCATTCAGTAACACAATACATCGATCAGGCATAACATTATGATCACTAATATTTTGTTGGTCCCCCTTTTGCTGCCCCATACGCAACAAACTACGATGCACTGTTTATTCTGACAGCTTTCTACCAAAACCAGCATTAACCTTTTCAGCAATTTGAGCTACAGTAGCTCGTCTGTTGGATTGGACCACACGGACCAGCCTTCGCTCTCCACGTGCATCATTGAGCTTTGGCTGCCCAGGTTTACCACTGTTCCTCCCTTGGACCACTTTTGATAGATACTGACCACTGCAGACCGACTGGGAACACCCCACAAGAGCTGCAGTTTTGGAGATGCTCTGACCCAGTCGTCTAGCCATTACAATTTGGCCCTTGTCAAACTCGCTCAAATCCTAGCTTGTCAATTTTTCCTGCTTCTAACACATCAACTTTGAGGATAAAATGTTCACTTGCTGCCTAACGTATCCCACCCACTAACAGGTGCCGTGATAAAGAGATAATCAGTGTTATTCACTTTACCTGTATGTTGGATATTGAGTATACACTGTATTATTTATCCCACCTTCCTGTGCTCTAGAGAGGTGTTTGGTGACTCCTTTTCACTTCACCCTCCACCTCTCTAAGGATTTTACATTGTTTGACCTATAAAAAAGCAGTTGGACTTGTGTTTACTTCTTGATAAAGTTGAGCTCCCAGATGAGTTGTCACTGAGATCTTGTAGAGACCTTTTCAGGTCTGCCACTGCTGAATAGATTCAACACAGTTTCAGAATTTCTACATCTAGTGTTTAGTGTGGTTTGGTTGACGTTGTAGAGCCATAGACATACAGTGGGTTTGTTACCCTTTACAGATTCTCTCTGGGGGGCATAGCTTAGTGTAGAAACTGGATTTGGTTCATTTAAGTCATTATGGACTAGTAAGAGTTACCATGTTAAGATAAAAATAACATTTATTTTCAAAATATTTACATACACCAACCAGGCATAACATAATGACCACTGACAGGTGAAGTAAATAACACAGATTATCTCTTCATCACGGCACCTGTTAGTGGGTGGGATATATTAGGCAGCAAGTGAACATTTTATCCTCACAGTTGATGTGTTAGAAGCAGGAAAAATGAGCGAGTTTGATAAGGGCCAAATTGTAAAGGCTAGACGACTGGGTCAAAGCATCTCCAAAACTGCAGCTCTTGTGGGGTGTTCCCAGTCTGCAGTGGTCAGTATCTATCAAAAGTGGTCCAAGGAAGGAACAGTGGTAAACCTGCAAGAGGATCATGGGTGGCCAATGCTCACTGATGCACGTGGGAAGCGAAAGCTACTGTAGCTCAAATTGCTGAAGAAGTTAATGCTGGTTTTGATAGAAAGGTGTCAGAATACACAGTGCATCACAGTTTGTTGCGTATGGGGCAGCAAAAGGGGGAGTAACACAATATTAGGAAGGTGGTCATAATGTTATGCCTAATCGGTGTATGTAGCCCTAATCAAAATTAAAATGAACAATATTTCAAGAGGCTTTATTGTCATTTTAGCTGTTTACAAGTACATATTAAATTGACACAACATTCCTTCAGGGCTATGGTGCAACATAGAACACAATTGCAAGCAATTCAATATGCACAGTGCAGATAAAAATGGGGAAAAATACAATGGGCAAGTTTAGTGTTGGCCTGTACATGGTACTGAGTAGCAAAATCATATTATGACTATAATTTTGAAAGTGAAAGGTAGAGAAACAGTTTACACAGATTGTGGCAACTTTGTTCAATTCTTGGCTTCAGTTCGTGTCTTTCTGGTGTTTGCTATAAACGTTTTATGTACACCTGGGTTTTCTTATGGTAGTCTGGTTTCCCTCCAACTAAAAATGTCGGTAGGTGAATTGGCTACTTAAAATTCACTCTAAGTATGAGCGAATGGAAATAAATGACTCTGAAATGAATTGGTGCTTTATCCCATCTTGCATCCAAATCACCTGCATCATGATTACAAACTACCCACACAATTTCTTGCATACGCAAATCAATCTCTGTAAATGAGGGCTTGTGTCAGTGATCGGTAAACGAACGTTACTAAACGCACACCAGGAGCACACAAAATCACACGTGTGCATTTACACAGAAGCTGAGTGCTTTCTGATGAGTGATTTCCCTGGAGGAGATCAATACCAATCTATAGGGGTGAACAGCACTGATGATACAGTTTGTGTGTGTGTGTGTTCTGCACTGCATATAATGCCAATCATAAATATGCTATACGAAAGGGCCTAAGAGGTGAGACACTTATCTCGGATACATATTGATAAAGCCACTCATGTGAACACATAAAATAATGCTGACTGCTTTAACCCCTTTACAGTGATATTGATCTAATCTGGAAAAACTGCCAAGTTGTTTATGAGGAATTATGCTGTGGAAGCAAGTTGTCTATTTATTCTCTAAGAGTCAGTACTGTGCAAGTCTAGCATTCATTTAGAAATGATTGGACTAGGTCAAAACTCATTTCCAGATAACAAGAGAAAATCTCTGAATGCATTCGTTTTTGTCTGTGACCCATCTGGACTTCATTTTAATGAAGTAACCGTGGAACTGATTACAAAATTTCATTACCCTAATTGAGACGATTTTTGTTTACTGAATTAACATGTTTGTTAAATGTTAAGCCACTGTAGTAGAACCATAGCTGAGGTATCATCATACCATTTTGCTTTTAATCAAAAGAGAAAAGATTGTCTTTGACATCCGTTGTATACATTTTAGGATTTATCCTTTCATACATTAAATATGTGCAAAAATATGCAAACACCCTTCCTAATTATTCAAGTGTCCCAGTGTACAGTCATTGCTACCAGCTGTATAAAAACAAAATTATAAAATAAATTATATGTATGTATTTCTTCCTTAATATATCTGCCCATTTTTACCCATTTAGTAATGTTTTTTGGCTTTGCTCTTCACAAGCACAGAGATTTCTCTAGATTTAAATAATTTAATGAACTGTAGATGGTAAATCCTACATTGGAAACATTTGCATACACAGATGTTCAGAAAATACACAGATTTTCAGAAAGTAATATTTAAGTATGCAATGCATGTGTTCTAATTACCTGTTTACATTGTAAAGTTCCAAAACAGGTAAAAACAATTGGGTTTTTTTTCATTCTTAACAAAAATCTAAATCTTACATTGCCCCAGTCTCATCTACACCGATCAGCCATAACATTAAAACCACCTCTTTGTTTCTACACACATTGTCCATTTTATCGGCTTCACTTCACTTTGTTGGCCCCCTTTCATGATGTTCTTTAATGGTCAGGACTCTCCCAGGACCACTACAGTGTTGTTATTATTTGAGTGGTGGATCATTCTGAGCACTGCAGTGACACTGACATGGTGGTGGTGTGTTAGTGTGCTGGTATGAGTGGGTAAGACACAGTAGCGCTGAGTTTTTAAACACCTCACTGTCACTGCTGGACTGAGAATAGTCCACCAACCAAAAATATCCAGCCAACAGCACCCTGTGGGCAGCGTCCTGTGACCACTGATGAAAGTCTAGAAGATGACCAACTCAAACAGCAGCAATAGATATGCTACAAGGTGGATCAACTAGGTAGGCGTGTCTAACAGAGTTGACAGTGAGTGGACACGGTATTTTAAAAACTCCAGCAGCGCTGCTGTGTCTGATCCACTCATACCAGCACAACACACACTAACACACCAGCACCATGTCACTGTAACTGCAGTGCTAAGAGTGATCCACCACCTAAATAATACCTGCTCTGTGGTGGTCCTGTGGGGATCCTGACCATTGAAGAACAGGGTGAAAGCAGGCTAAAAAAGGTATGTTGAGAAACAGATGAACTACAGTCCATAATTGTAGAACTACAAAGTGCTTCTATATGGTAAGTGGAGCTGATAAAATGGACAGTGAGAGTAGAAACAAGGAGGTGGTTTTAATGTTATGGCTGATCAGTGTATTTTGGAATGTGTTGCAGGCATCAAGTGAGGATTTAGCACATTTTTACCAAAATCAATGAAGTTAATAAGGTAAAACATTTGTGGTCCATTAAATGCATGTAAAGAACTGTTTACGAATCATTGCTTCCTGTTTTTATTTGCATTTCAAATACTGCCATTTTTTGATACTGGGTTTAAATTCGAGGTAAAGTACATTGCTTCTTAGGTTCTAGATCTTTGCAACTGCTGCTACAGTAATGTAAACTACCTAGTCCAGCTGTGATGTGAGTTATAATAAAAATTGAAACTCAATGTCAATTGGTTCTGGGACTGGCGTTGAGTTGAAAAGGCCAGTATATATTTTTGGCCAATGTAAAATAATGGGGTTGTTTTTGACACTTATACACTGAAAGTAACACAAATATAACATAAAAACACTGAAATAAAAAGCTAATTCTTACAATTTCTTAGAAGCTCGAAATGTAACACAAGTTTAAAGGTGAAACAGTGAGAAAAATCCAGCTAAACACAGATACATGTGGACACTTTCATAATGAATCTGAAGGTTATTTCACACAAATGCAGTTTCGTCTCATATTCACACTTTGATGACGTATTACTGCACTGCTCAAGCCGAGCACTGAACACAGCGACTGTTCATTGTTAATTAGAAATTAAATAAATACATTTAAAAAAAATAAAAAACTGAGCATGTTGAGTTTAAGGGAAACGTTGAGTTTAAGGTACACATTTTTCAATAAAGGGCGATCAAAGATTTAAAAGATTTTGAGCTTAGGGGACGTTGAGTTACAAGGTACCACTGTATAATATTTTTAAATGCAATAAAAATACATAAAATATATTATATCTTTAAATAATAATTATTTTCTTTAAGTAGCATGACCATTACTGTACATATTACAGTAAAGTCAATGCTTTTTGTGTTCTAATTATTTTTACTATTTGTCAGTAACAACAAATTTTATTAAAAACATTTAAGATCATATTGGGACCTTATTGCAATATTAGATGAAAACTGTAATATGAAAAAGAGTTTGACAATTCAGCATGTGCGAACCAGCTGAACCGGAAAAAGCAACTGTATAGAGTCATTAATATGTGCGCCAATCCTAGCATGTTTTTTCTAAAGCTGTTTTCAACACGGCACATCTTGAGAAATTACCTAAAGCTACGTCTACACTGATTTATTTCAGTATTACAGATGTGCACACAGTTGAACTACCAGCCTACAGCAACCATACTGCTGTATGTTTAACACATCCAAACCAATAACAATATTAATAATGGCAATAACAGCAGTATCATTTATGCCTAAATGAATTTATTCCTATTATATGGTATATCACTTTTATCACTCAGTCAGTAGGTTTGCTCAAACATAAACAAGTTCTGTACGTGCACACAAACACGTACGACAATAAAGACACTGAAAACAACATCAATACAATTTGTTGTTACAGTAGATAAAATAAGCTGCAGAAAAAATGCAGTCCTAGCTAATTAAAAGTTAATGTCTTTTTCCAACACGCATAACATAGACATCCATTATCCTCTGGGGGTACGCTTTGCTGTTAAACCCCCTGTAATATTTTTCAAATTTGGGTAATCATCCAGATCACATTCTATCATGGTTGCTAATATGCTTTGCTGCTTGGCAGGACTGTCTGGTGTTACTTGGCTAATGGCTGGATCAGAGTGCAATAGGCTTTGAGACTCAGTGGACAAAATTGTCTTGCAAGTTCCTGACAAGTGGTTGTAAACAAGCTCGACTGCAGTTATAGATTACAAGCAGCAATAAAGACTGATTAACTACAACCCCAAATTAGAAAAAGTTGGGACAGCATGGAAAATGCAGATAATAAAAGATTTTTTTTTTTCACTTTTATTTCATTGCAGACAGGATGAACCTGAGATATTTCATGTTTTGTCTGGTCAACTTCATTTAATTTATTAATAAACATCTATTCCTGCAGAATGGATTCCGGCAGGCCAATCCAGTACTCGTACCTTCTTCTGCAGCCATGCCTTTGTAATGTGTGCAGCATGTGGTTTTGCTTTGTCTGATTAAAAAATGCATGGACGTCCCTGGAAAAGAAGATTTCAATGTACTTTTCTGCATTAATGCTGACATTACAGAAGTGTAAATTACCTTTGCCAGGGGCACTGACACAGCCCCATACCATGACAGACCCTGGCTTTTGGACTTACTGCTGATAACAGTCTGAATGGTCTTTTTCGTCTTTGGTCTGGAGCACACGGCGTCCATTTTTTCCAAGATGCTGATTCATTTGACCACAATACACGTTTCCACTGTGGGATGGTCCATCCTAGATGCCTTCGAGCCCAGAGAAGTCAACGTCGCTTCTGGACATGGTTAACATAAGGCTTCTTTTTTGCACAGTAATGTTTTAAATGGCATTTGTGCATGTAACTCTGTTTTGTAGCACTTGACAAAGGTTTGCCAAAGTAATCCCTTGCCCATGTTGTTATATCAGCTATTGTTGAGTGGCGGTTCTTGATGCAGTGCCGTCTGAGGGATCGAAGATCACTGGCGTTCAGCTTAAGCTTGTGCCCTTTTATGCACTGAAATTCCTCGTTTAATGATATTATGGATGCTGCTTTTGGTTTAAACCATGATTACAATCACCTGTTTGGAATCACATCATTATTTAGTTTTTTACCCCATTACTAGCCCTAAAATGCCATTTTTTGGAATGTGTTGCAGGCCTGAAATGCAGGAATGGAGGTATATTAAAAAATGAAATGAAGGTGAGCAGACAAAACATGAAATATATTGGGTTCAAACTGTCTGCAATCAAATAAAAGTCAAAGTAAATGTATGGAACACTGCGTTTTTATTTTATTTGCATTTTCCATACTGTCCCAAATTTTTCTGATTTGAGGTTGTAGATATACAATGCGGACTAATTGTATTGAGGACATAAGGTGCATTTCTTCATATTTTTTAAACTAAATATAATTTCGGTTACTTTCATCAGTAGACATGGCTGTTGAAGGCTCACCAATAATTTTCTTGCTGCAAGCCAGATAGGGTAGTCATTTTTCATAAAGACTGTTTAGTTTACCTCTAAAGCTCCAAGGCCTTCATAACATGTTCTCCGCTCAACACTCTGAGGGTAAATTGTCACATACCTATCACCTATTATTTGGGTTTGAAGTTTTAATGAAATAGAATCGCCTAATCTGGTATCTGCCGTGTGCCATCTGCTCAATTCATTGACAAAACTCGCTCAGGGCTTCAGATAAATTCTTCACACTTCATTCTGCAATCATTATCAGGTTTTCATGTGACCAGTGGCAGAAACAGATTCAATAATGCAACTTTATGTCAGTAGAAGCCCACAGGGAAACGATGGTTGTGACAAAGTAACAACCCCCTGGACAGTCAACCACTTTCACAAGGTATTTAGTATTTTTATTATATAAATACTTTTGTTGTTTTCTGCCAAACCCTTGTTGTGTGTTATTTTGGGTATTTAAGGTAAAAGGATATATTAATTGGAGGCCTATGCTCTGCATATTTTTTAAAAACATGACAGATAGGGAAAAAAAGATTTGTGTTGCTCGGAAGATGCAATGGAACTATTTTTTTTATCATTATTATTTCATTCAGATCCACACATGTGCATCTGTCTTCCTTATATTACAGCCTCTAATTAGCATCAGAGCTGCTCATCGATGTATATTAATTTTAATTTCAATCGTCAAATTAAACTCATCTGATGATCTTTACATTTTTTTTCAAGCGCATCAAATTTACACTCTGTACAAATTACCCTGAATTAAATCACTCTGTAAATGCAATCCTTTATCTGAATCAAACATCAGGAGGCAGGTTTTGGTTCCAATTCAGAGGTTCAACTATTATTTCAAATGAACTGAATAAATTGAAATAAATTAAACGCACTGATCTCTCAGTACACTGAGATGAGCTCATTTTAATTTTCTCACAGCTAATCTCTTCCTGACTGTCTTTTGGCTTGGCCCACTGAACCATTTTTCTTGAGCTTAACCTTAAACTTAACCTTGAACTGAGCTGAAGGGTAATCCTAGGAAAATACGAGCGATATAAAAATAGTTGCGGATGGAAGTCAGCATCCTTATTCTAACCGGCGTCACTTTGAGAGATGCCAGTAAAGAGGAGCTTGCAATCATTCAAAACAACCCCATTTTATTTCATGTGACCGAATACAGAGCTTGTGACACCCTATAAAACATGGATCCCTGATAAACGCAGAACTGTCATACAATATGTGGTACAATTCATCATACCAAGTCACTTTAAAACATATTCTCAGTTCTATACACTAAAAAAATCTAAAAATATCCTGATAGAAATAGTAGTCCATAGTATAGCTCATTAGGTAGAACTCTGTGTGATCAGTTAAAAGGTTGTTGTTTTGAATCCTGGCTCTGCCAACCAGTCACTATTGCACTCCGAAGCCAGCTTGTTGCAAAAGAAATGTAATTGTACTCTGTATGTTTCATACACCTATGAGGCATAACATTATTTTCCTAATATTATGTTGGTCCCCCTTTTGCTGCCAAAACAGCCCTGACCCGTAGAGGCATAGACTCCACTAGACCCCTGAATGTGTGCTGTTGTATCTGGCACCAAAATGTTAGCAGCAGATCCTTTAACTCCTGTAAGTTGCAAGGTGGGGCTTCCATGGATTGGACTTGTTTGTCCAGCACATCCCACAGATGCTTTATTGGATTAAGATCTGGGGAATTTGGAGGCCAAGTCAACACCTCAAACTCATTGTTGTGCTCCTCAAACCATTTCTGAACCATTTTTGCTTTGTGGCAGGGTGCATTATCCTGCTGAAAGAGGCCACAGCCATCAGGGAAAACTGTTTCTATGAAAGGATGTACATGGTCTGCAACAATGGCAGGACCCCAGCAGAACATTACCCAAAGCATCACACTGCCTCAATCGGCTTGCCTTCTTCCCACAGTATATCCTGGTGCCATGTGTTCCCCAGGTAAGCGACGCACACGCACCCGGCCATCCACGTGATGTAAAAGAAAACGCGATTCATCAGACCAGGCCACCTTCTTCCATTGCTCCGTGCTCCAGTTCCGATGCTCACGTGCCCATTGTTGGTGCTTTCGTCGGTGGACAGGGGTCAGCATGGGCACCCTGACTGGTCTGCAGCTATGCAGCCCCATACGCAACAAGCTGCGATGCACTGTGTATTCTGACACCTTTCTATCAGAACAAGCATTAACTTCTTCAGCAATTTGAGCTACAGTAGCTCGTCTGTTGGATCGGAGCACACGGGCCAGCCTGCACTCCCCATGTGCATCAATGAGCCTTGGCCGCCCATGACGCCAGTTTACCACTGTTCCTTCCTTGGACCACTTTTGATAGATACTGATCACTGCAGATCGGAAACACCCACAAGAGCTGCAGTTTTGTAGATGCCGTCTAGCCATCACAACACATCAACTTCGAGGATAAAATGTTCACTTGCTGCCTAATATATCCCACCCACTAACAGGTGCCGTGATGAAGAGATAATCAGTGTTATTCACTTCACCTCTCAGTGGTCATAATGTTACGCCTGGTATGTGTATGTATGTATGACAAATAAAGACATTCTGTTAGAAACACCTCTACACCTCTTTTAACAATTAAGCGCTGTTTGAATAACAGTTTAATTATTTGTTTCCACCATGTGCATCCGGAAATATTTGACCATATTGTAACAGCAACTTTCTGCAGGGCAATGGTAGCTCAGCTACTGGACCTGTTATCAGCAGGTCACTGGTTTCAGGTTGACAGTGTTGTGCCTTTGAGCAGCTTGTGTTAGGTCACAATTAGTAGCATTAAATATAATTTAAATGTCATATTGTACAACTGGTTCCCTGAACATTAAAATCAGTTTATTGAAGTTTGTGCTTCAATAGCCTTCTCAGTCAATAGATCTGACTCCAGCTGAATGTGTAGCAGAAAATGTGCAGTGATTTTATGATGAAATCTTGGATCATGGACAAAAAATAAATAAAGGTAATCTTTTAAACACTTTGGTGGCATAGTGATTAAGGTACTGAACTAGAAATGAAGGGTTGATGCCGCTCAGCTGGTGCAGCAGTAAAACACGCTAGCACACCAGAGCTGGGATTTCGAATACATTGTATCGAATCTCAGCTCTGCCATCGGGGTGGGCTGGGTGGCCACATGAACAACGATTGGCTGTTGTTCACAAGGTGGGTAAGCCGGACCAGGGTTCCTTATAACTGGTGCAATTATGACCTCTGCTGGCTGATTGAGGGCGCCTGCGCAGAGTTGGGGAATAATGCTGATCAGGGTGTGGCACTCCATGCACAAGGCTGGTCTGCAAATGAATGCACCTAGTGCAGGTGAAAAGAGGCAGTCGGTACTGATCACGTGTCAGGGGGCGTGTGTCAGTTGCGAAGCGCCTCAGTCGTCAGTGGAGGGTTGTTTTGGTAGAGGGGAAGCGTAACGCGATCAGGGTAATTGGATGTGACTAGATTAGGGGAGAAAATTGGGGGAAACATTTGGAGAAAAAGAGGAGAAAAAAAAAGAAATAAAGGGTTGACGATTAAAGCCTCACCATGACCAAGTTGCCATTGTCGAGCCCATGAGCAAGGCCCTAAACCCCCAATTGCTTGCACTGTAGTTGTCTACAACTGTAATTAACTTTGGATAAAGACATCTAAATACCACATAAGATATTCAAATGTAAACAACTCGTGATATTAATGCCACAAAGAACTGAGGCTGTTCAGAAAGCAAAGTTGGTCCAACACAGTATTTGTATTGTGTCCCTGATAAAATGGACAGAAAGTATTTGAGATAAAAAAAGGAAGAAATTACAATAAAATGCAAAAACAGACAACAATCTCTTTTAATATACACTCCCCCTCCAATTTACTCCTAATCTAGTCATCTTGCTGCCGACACCACTCCAGGCTGAGGAGGGCTGAAACGATCACACACCTCCTGGCATGTGATTATTCGCCAGCCACTTCTTTTTACCTGCCAGTGTTGGAGTCTCACAGAGAGTTGTATCAAGTACAGAGAAACACACTATGCCATCCGGGCGGCACGGTGGCTAAGTGGGTAGCACTGTCGCCTCACAGCAAGAAGGTCCTGGGTTCGATCCCCAGGTGGGGCGGTCTGGGTCCTTTCTGTGTGGAGTTTGCATGTTCTCCCTGTGCCTGCGTGGGTTTACTCTGGGTTCTCCGGTTTCCTCCCACAGTCCAAAAACATGCAAGTGAGGTGAATTGGAGATACTAAATTGTCCATGACTGGGTTCGATATAACCTTGTGAACTGAGGAACCTTGTGTGAAGATAAACTACCATTTCCTGTCATGTATGTAACCAAAAGTGTAAAAACATGACGTTAAAATCCTAATAAACAAACAAACTATGCCATCCAGATAATCCATTACTAGTGCAGGCATCTTGGTCAGACAGCAGAAGCCACAATTTTCGAGTGCCAATTAATTTGACCTAGCCCTCACCTCAGACACATCCAATCAATCATGTCTGTGTTGGTGCCCATCCAGGTGTATAGCAGCATCTGAGATTCAAACTTATGGGCCTGAGATCTCAGCAGTGGTGTGCTAGCTTATTAGACTACTAATATACAATATTAAAATATATTTTAATGCACTATTATGTATGAAAAGATAAAATATAGTTTAATTTTATAGTGTTTTAAACAGAAAAGATTAGCCTGATAGAAATTCCAATAGGCACTTGGGTGGCCCAGAGGTCTACTACACTAGGGCATCTACACAGACATGATTAGCTTCATCTTAGGGGGATGGCCCTAGCTATGTCCAGGGTATTCCTGCCTTGCGCCTAGTGTTTCCCAGTGGAACTATACATGCCCTGATCCTGACCAGAATAAAGCGGCTGATTAAAAGGAAATAAAATGAAAATTAATGAGATTCTAACATCAGCAAACCTTGGTATTTTTTGTGTGCCCCCAAGTGCCCTCACATTTGCAGTAGACTATTTAGACAATATTTAAATGAATTGTACCATTTATTCAGGCATAAAGGAACAGTAACACTTTATCTAAAAGCAGCAATGGCACATACACTCCTTCACGCCTGCATGCTCACACGTGCTAACATACCCGTGCAAATTTGATGCCTTTGAGTAAAATACTGTTATTGATTAGATGTTAAAACAGGTGGGGGTGAATAAGGGAGGGGGAGGTGAAAGAAAGAGAGATGCAGCTCACTAGCTTCCGCAGTCAGAAGCAGCCTTCTCGAAAGCAGCAGATGAATCATCTTGTGTTTGAAGGTTCTCAATCAATATTTTATGTGTGAATTTTAGTAATCATATTGACATGGGAGACTTTATTTGATCTAAAACAAATTAATCTCCAAAACAGCTTAAAATTGAGTTGCTGACCTGTGTTGCAATATGTGTTTGAGTCTTCACGTTTGAGTTTACGGTGGTATTTATTTGGGTAATGTTTGTAAAAAATGGTTAGTGGTTGTCTACTTTGTAACTTTGAAAGGCTGGCTGCTCGGTTGCTCAGGTGGCGCAGAGATAAAAACACACGCTGGAACACCAGAGCTGGGATCTTGAATCCCAGTATCGAGTCTCAGCCCTGGCTGCCGGCTGGGCTGAGCGGCTACATGAACAACGATTGGCCTGTTGTTCAGATAGGGACGGATAGGGACTCTCTCATAAGTAATGCATTTACAACCTCTGCTGGCTGATTGATGGCGCCTGCACAGAGATGAGAAAAGAGTGCTGTCAGGGTGTGTCTCTCCGTACACAGTGCTGATCCACATTGCTCTTGTCAAAGTGTAGGTGACAAAATGCATATGGCTGCTGCCCACGTGTCGAAAGGGGCGTGGGTTAGCTTGGTTTTCCTCAATCAGAGCAGGGATCGGCATTGGTGGAGAGGAAGCATGATGCAATCGGGCAATTGGATACACTAAAAGGGAGAAAAAAGGGAGAAAAATGAATAAAATAAAATAAAAAAATAAAAACAACAACAACAAACAAACAAACAAACAAACAAAAATAAATAAATAAATAAATAAATATATATTTATATATATACAGTGTATCACAAAAGTGAGTACACCCCTCACATTTCTGCAGATATTTAAGTATATCTTTTCATGGGACAACACTGACAAAATGACACTTTGACACAATGAAAAGTAGTCTGTGTGCAGCTTATATAACAGTGTAAATGTATTCTTCCCTCAAAATAACTCAATATACAGCCATTAATGTCTAAACCACCGGCAACAAAAGTGAGTACACCCCTAAGAGACTACACCCCTAAATGTCCAAATTGAGCACTGCTTGTCATTTTCCCTCCAAAATGTCATGTGATTTGTTAGTGTTACTAGGTCTCAGGTGTGCATAGGGAGCAGGTGTGTTCAATTTAGTAGTACAGCTCTCACACTCTCTCATACTGGTCACTGAAAGTTCCAACATGGCACCTCATGGCAAAGAACTCTCTGAGGATCTAAAAAGACGAATTGTTGCGCTACATGAAGATGGCCAAGGCTACAAGAAGATTGCCAACACCCTGAAACTGAGCTGCAGCACAGTGGCCAAGATCATCCAGCGTTTTAAAAGAGCAGGGTCCACTCAGAACAGACCTCGCGTTGGTCGTCCAAAGAAGCTGAGTGCACGTGCTCAGCGTCACATCCAACTGCTGTCTTTGAAAGATAGGTGCAGGAGTGCTGTCAGCATTGCTGCAGAGATTGAAAAGGTGGGGGGTCAGCCTGTCAGTGCTCAGACCATACGCCGCACACTACATCAAATTGGTCTGCATGGCTGTCACCCCAGAAGGAAGCCTCTTCTGAAGTCTCTACAAAAGAAAGCCCGCAAACAGTTTGCTGAAGACATGTCAACAAAGGACATGGATTACTGGAACCATGTCCTATGGTCTGATGAGACCAAGATTAATTTGTTTGGTTCAGATGGTCTCAAGCATGTGTGGCGGCAATCAGGTGAGGAGTACAAAGATAAGTGTGTCATGCCTACAATCAAGCATGGTGGTGGGAATGCCATGGTCTGGGGCTGCATGAGTGCAGCATGTGTTGGGGAGTTACATTTCATTGAGGGACACATGAACTCCAATATGTACTGTGAAATACTGAAGCAGAGCATGATCCCCTCCCTCCGGAAACTGGGTCGCAGGGCAGTGTTCCAGCATGATAATCACCCCAAACACACCTCTAAGACGACCACTGCTTTATTGAAGAGGCTGAGGGTAAAGGTGATGGACTGGCCAAGCATGTCTCCAGACCTAAACCCAATAGAACATCTTTGGGCCATCCTCAAGCGGAAGGTGGAGGAGCACAAAGTCTCGAATATCCGCCAGCTCCGTGATGTCGTCATGGAGGAGTGGAAAAGCATTCCAGTGGCAACCTGTGAAGCTCTGGTAAACTCCATGCCCAGGAGAGTTAAGGCAGTTCTGGGAAATAATGGTGGCCACACAAAATATTGACACTTCAGGAACTTTCACTAAGGGGTGTACTCACTTTTGTTGCTGGTGGTTTAGACATTAATGGCTGTATATTGAGTTATTTTGAGGGAAGAATAAATTTACACTGTTATATAAGCTGCACACAGACTACTTTTCATTGTGTCAAAGTGTCATTTTGTCAGTGTTGTCCCATGAAAAGATAAACTTAAATATCTGCAGAAATGTGAGGGGTGTACTCACTTTTGTGATACACTGTATATATATATATACAGTATATATATATATATATACTGTATATACAGTATATATACAGTGTATCACAAAAGTGAGTACACCCCTCACATTTCTGCAAATATTTTATTATATCTTTTCATGGGACAACACTATAGAAATAAAACTTGGATATAAGTTAGAGTAGTCAGTGTACAACTTGTATAGCAGTGTAGATTTACTGTCTTCTGAAAATAACTCAACACACAGCCATTAATGTCTAAATGGCTGGCAACATTAGTGAGTACACCCCACAGTGAACATGTCCAAATTGTGCCCAAAGTGTCAATATTTTGTGTGACCACCATTATTATCCAGCACTGCCTTAACCCTCCTGGGCATGGAATTCACCAGAGCTGCACAGGTTGCTACTGGAATCCTCTTCCACTCCTCCATGATGACATCACGGAGCTGGTGGATGTTAGACACCTTGAACTCCTCCACCTTCCACTTGAGGATGCGCCACAGGTGCTCAATTGGGTTTAGTCCATCACCTTTACCTTCAGCTTCCTCAGCAAGGCAGTTGTCATCTTGGAGGTTGTGTTTGGGGTCGTTATCCTGTTGGAAAACTGCCATGAGGCCCAGTTTTCGAAGGGAGGGGATCATGCTCTGTTTCAGAATGTCACAGTACATGTTGGAATTCATGTTTCCCTCAATGAACTGCAGCTCCCCAGTGCCAGCAACACTCATGCAGCCCAAGACCATGATGCTACCACCACCATGCTTGACTGTAGGCAAGATACAGTTGTCTTGGTACTTCTCACCAGGGCGCCGCCACACATGCTGGACACCATCTGAGCCAAACAAGTTTATCTTGGTCTCGTCAGACCACAGGGCATTCCAGTAATCCATGTTCTTGGACTGCTTGTCTTCAGCAAACTGTTTGCGGGCTTTCTTGTGCGTCAGCTTCCTTCTGGGATGACGACCGTGCAGACCGAGTTGATGCAGTGTGCGGCGTATGGTCTGAGCACTGACAGGCTGACCTCCCACGTCTTCAACCTCTGCAGCAATGCTGGCAGCACTCATGTGTCTATTTTTTAAAGCCAACCTCTGGATATGACGCCGAACACGTGGACTCAACTTCTTTGGTCGACCCTGGCGAAGCCTGTTCCGAGTGGAACCTGTCCTGGAAAACCGCTGTATGACCTTGGCCACCATGCTGTAGCTCAGTTTCAGGGTGTTAGCAATCTTCTTATAGCCCAGGCCATCTTTGTGGACAGCAACAATTCTATTTCTCACATCCTCAGAGAGTTCTTTGCCATGAGGTGCCATGTTGAATATCCAGTGGCCAGTATGAGAGAATTGTACCCAAAACACCAAATTTAACAGCCCTGCTCCCCATTTACACCTGGGACCTTGACACATGACACCAGGGAGGGACAACGACACATTTGGGCACAATTTGGACATGTTCACTGTGGGGTGTACTCACTTATGTTGCCAGCTATTTAGACATTAATGGCTGTGTGTTGAGTTATTTTCAGAAGACAGTAAATCTACACTGCTATACAAGCTGTACACTGACTACTCTAAGTTATATCCAAGTTTCATGTCTATAGTGTTGTCCCATGAAAAGATATAATGAAATATTTGCAGAAATGTGAGGGGTGTACTCACTTTTGTGATACACTGTATATATATATATATATATAAATGGCCACTAGTCTGTTTGGTGGGAAAAGAGTGGACTAAAAATGGAATGGGGTCTTTAACGCTGTGTAAGGACCCTGGTTAGTAGCCCGAGGTATAGGCAAATAAAAAGGGATTGGTGGACTGCGCTCGCATCGGAAAGAGCTTGTGTCAGGCAAATATACCCTCCTCGGTTGCTATCGGGGCCCCCAGCAGTGGAAGACTAATTGGCTATGCTAAATTGGGAGAAAAGAGGAGAAAATGCATAAATAAAATACATATTAAATATTAAGCTGGTTTATAGCTTTTGTCTTGGGGGAATCACGAAAAAACCCATTAAATGAAAATTGAAAGAAAAATGTGCAAAAACAATAAAGAAATTGAGGAAAAACAAGTATTTAACCCTTTTAATATTTTTTTATATTTACCACTTTATATTTACACGTAAGTGTTATAAGCATAAAGAAAACAAATTGACAGTATAAATTTAATTAGACAGTATAAATTTAATTAGACTGTAATTGCAAAATAAATTACTTGTTTGTAAGTACAAAGTTAAAAGACAATTTGTGTAAAAAAGGCTGAATATTTGTTTTTTGTTCTTTTTTTTTCATTGTAAAGTAAAACAATTCTAGAATCTGTGTAAACAGTACTTGTGGGTAGGGTCAATGGACTATATAAGGTATAAAGAGTTCTAGAAACTGTTTGATGAATGCCTATGGGCAGATTCAAGACCTATAGAGAGACGTATTATAACGTGTAAAAACACACTGTACAAATCAGAACAGTACTTGGTGAAACCAGCACACTACCCAAGACAAGGTTTCTCATTTCATGCCCTGGAGTCTTGCTGGACTTGCTGGAAAAAAAAGTTTAAATCTTTGAAAAGCTGTGAGCCTGCAGTACCAGAGATAAATCTAAATAACTACCCTCACATTTTGGTATGGCTCCCATGTCAGTTCAAAAATTCTCAGTGTTCTCATGTTTAGCATGCTGGTTTGTATGCACATACTTTACACTTGAATGCAAAGTTTAAAGCCCGACCAAGTTTAATATTCGCAAACTACAATGGAAATCTATTGTAACTGTATTGATGCCAGCTGGTAGAATAAATCATAAATGATTTCCCATTGACTACATACTGAATAGTGTGTAGAAGCTAGAATACCTTTCCCTTAATAGTGCACAAAAAAGAGGGTGTAAAAGCATTAGGGATATTGACCACTTGTCTGATTAAAATACTGTAAACAGATTATGGTACATCATGGCTTAGATGGCTGTATATGCCCAGCATCCTATTTTGGTATAAACAAAACATGCACAAAAAATGTAGTTATTAAATATAGCAATGTTAGTGTGGACTAGGCCTCAGTGTAGAATGCCCTACAGGTTAGTAGTACAGTATTTTTAGGAAAAATGTGACCAGGATAAAAAACAGGATACTGAATTATTGTAGTATGCTATCCTCTCAAATTAATAAATGTGAAGGTAAATGAGAAAATTCATTTTTAACCGAAGCTAACCAAAAAAATGCAGACTCCTAATTTGAATGCCTGTTACAGCCATGCCCAAACATACATTGTAAATTGCTGACCACCACATGGAATAAATAGTTGTTTAGATTAGCAAAGTGTGCATGCCACCTCTGGCAGTCCCGGGAGAGTTTTTATTTCTGAACATATAATTGTATAGCTAGCTCCCGGAAAGTAAGGAGAGAAAAAAAATCAGACTTAAATGACTACCACCTGCCAATCATTTTAATAATTTAGCATTGATTTCAGTTAGCGCAGGTTCATTGGTGTGCATTGTCCATACTATTTCATGCTGTAGAACAATAATGATAATAATAAAAATAAAATATAGCAGGAATATAACAGTTCTACTTTAAGTGAAATTGACTTTCCAGGCCCTGCGCTAGAGGCTCTGTACTCTGTACTCTGTACATTTAAATGTTTTTTTTTTTTTCCAACACACATGATTGGATTTAATAGCTAATTATCTATCCTTCCTGAATTGCATTAGAGCATTAGAGCAGGGAAAACACAAAAAAATGGATCTCCTGCACTGGGACTGGCAGTCACTGAACTAACTCAATATAAATATTGCAAAAAGACAATTACCTAACGTTAGAGTAAAGGGAGGGGAATCAGTCCTGGAGAGATTTGTGTTCCCTCTTCTTCCTGCATATTTAGCCCATAAAGGGTTCTGTAATTAGCTAATGGGTTGAATCAGGTGTGCTAAATTAGGTAGAAGGCAATTCGACCCTTTATAAGTGGTGTCTAAAACCCCTCCTGACGTAACACAAAGTGTGTTTTGAAACTCCTCTCAAGAGTCACGTTTTGAGAATATTATCTCAATGTCAGTGCCAGGGGTCGAATTTGAACACGCTCTTCATCCATTACCATGTTAGACTGTGGCTCAAAATGCTTTTCAGCAGGGAGAAGTGGATCGTAAAACCCTCCCAAAATGAGTCGAGCAAAAGATATGAGAGATGGTTTGTTAAATTCCTCTTTCATTTTGATAATTCGCAGTACTTTAAATTGCAACAAAATGACTGCAAAAAGCTCAATATTTTGTCTTAATATTTTTAGTAACCTAATTTCAATGAAAATTTGCATATACTTAATGAATTCACGTACAGTTAAAGTCATAGGTTTGCATACATTAAATGTATCCTACACAGAATTCATGTCAACAATAGTTTTTTAAGTTATTTAAGATGTGTGTTTTGTACAAGCTATTTTTCCAACAAATGTTTACAAACAGATCAGTTGGGTTAGAAGTTTACATACACCAAGTTGACTCTCAATATCTATTTTGTTTATGCATTTTCTTCCAATTTAGCGTAGTCAATTTGTCTTTTGCTGCTGGGGGATCCCTGATTGCAGTCAAGGGACTCCGACCCGTGCGCAGCCCTTAGCGGAACCCTTTTCACCTATGCATTCTGCACAGACGTCTCTCTATCTGCTTATCAGGGTCCTTACACAGCATTTGAAGACCCCACCCACATGGTCCGGTCATCCCGCCCTAACAGAAACGTGTCTGCTGCAGGCATTGCCAGTTATGCCCGCTAGATGGTGCCAAGCTGACCGGTGGCAACGCCGCGTTTGGAACCGAGGAGTTCAGAATATCGGCGCTGGTGTGCTAGCGGAATATCCCGCTGTGCCACCTGGGCACCAACTTTCAATATCTTTGACAATTCCAAAAACTAAAATCATGGTTTTGGAAGCATTTGATAGGCTAATTGACATCTTTTAAGTTTATTGAAAGTGGCAGTATTTTAAGGCTTACTTGCCTCTTTGCTTGATTCAAAATTCAAAAGAAATCAGGCAAGACACCAGAGAAAGTATTTGTGGACCTTCACAAGTCTGGTGCATTCTTGGTAACATTTTCCAAAGACCTGCAGGTAACGATAATATGCACGTTTAAACACTATGGGAGACATCATCCACACATTCAGGAAGAAGACGTGATCTTTCTCCTAGAGATGATCATACTTTGGTGAGAAAAATATGAATCAATGAAGAACAACAGAAAACAACCTTGTGAAGATCCTGGAGGAAACAGGAACAGAAGTATATATAAAATATATATAAAACAAGTTCAATATTGACATGGTCGACATCAACATAAGCAGATTTAAACACGTATTACAGCAGTTGTGAGCTAGTGTAATAGACCACTGCTCCACCGAGCACCCTGTGTAATAATATAACTCTGGTACAGAATTCACACTCATGTGTATCTCTGACAAATGCAAGCTTACACAGCATGTTAGCAGGTACCCAATCAGCCAGTGGGCGACAAAGTAGCACAGCTTGTAAAGTTGGTGTCATATGACTGCATGGGTCCCAGGGCCTGAATTATATCTTACCTCTCAGTTTTGCATCTTCTCCCTGTGTTTGCATGGCTTTCCTCTGGGTACCGTACCTTTCAAAAACAGGCAAATGTGGATGGGCTACTTTAAATTGATCCCAGGTGTATGTATTTGAGCAAATGTAATCCAAAGGATTACTAGTTTGGGGTGGTGCTGGGGCAACCATGATCCTGACCACAAGTAAGCATGTAGTAAAAATAATAGTGTCAGTCAGTGTCTTGTTATAGGATGGAACTTTCAAATGCACATTTTCAAGAATATTTACAGATCCTGTTTTATTCCTAGCTATTTTTAAATCATGTAAAATGGTTTAATGTTTGACAGCCATAATTTCGGATCCACTTTTCAAGACTATAGGTAAAAACCCTTCACATTTTTTGTACAGAACATATCAGTAAAGCAGCTTTTTACTTGGTTGAGTAGAGTGTTTGAAGCCCGGGCCACGGGAGTTAGGACCTTTATGAGTAAAAGGATTTAATTATTTATGTACATAATGTTAATTATTTAGCCATACTAGACTAACCCTCCTCCACCTGCTTTTATTGCATTCTGGGTTCAAATTAAGGGGTAATAACATAACTAAACTATAATCCAGTATTGTCAAAGCAGCTCAAACAGACATTTCAGAACACTGTTATGACTTTTATATTCTTATTTGGTATACATCTGGCAACTTAGTATTTTTTTTTTTTTCACGCAAAGTATTATAGTTTTTTTATGACTGATTATGGTGACGTTTCTCTGCCCATATAAACAGGGCTAGTTTGACTGCCCCATTAGACTGATGAATGTGTTCACAGAAAATAAACTGTTGCAGAAATTATAAATATATAATAAATATCATTATGCCATAGCATACAAATATTTTATATTATTTAAATTTTTTTTTAATACATTTTCATTAGATTGTTAAGCACACCACATGCATGGAATAAGAGACAGATTAATTACTGTACAATTTGTGTTTACTTCCCAATGCTGCCGTTGCATCACCTCTCTCTAAACACTATGCCACTGACTACACACTGACCCAGCAGAGCTCTTAAGTAAAATAAATAGGTTTCGGCATGGCAATCTTACTAGTAGACTTGTGCCCTAAAGCTCAGTTGTATGCAAATGACTGTACTTACTGCATTGCAGACAAGGGCTTCACGAAGGGAATTAAACAACGAAATAAAACACATCATCAAAACACTTACCAGCAGCAAGAAGATTGAGGTGCTGCAGCAAAATGTCAACATATGCCATTAGTGTTAAAGAAACATTGCATCACAATTAAGAATTGCCATGTCTCCAAATGTACAGTTTGATGCCGCCTTTGTGCCAACGATCTCTCCTGAAGGCACGCCAGAAGAAAAGCTTTCTTTTATTTAACCACATTTGTAATGCCTGATTTCTGTAAGACAAAAATAGAGCTTTTTGATGTATTATGTTTTAGGGCTGTTTGTACTCCAAAAGCCCTGGAAACCTTACATAAATTGCATAATTGCCTCCATGAGGTAGCAAGGGATTTTCAATTAAAATCTGGCTGCCTCTGCCAAAAAGCTTAAAGTGGACCGTGTTCGAATCTTACAGGGGGACAAAGATATAAAACTCCATTTTAAATTCACACAAAATGGTAACATGACCAAAGAATCAGGCTTTTGAAATGGTAATTCAAGTCACCTGACCTAAACCGCATTGAAATTCTGTAAGGTGAGCTGAAGAAGAGAGTTCACTAGTGAGGGAATAGGAGCTGGGAGGCTTTTTTCTGTTTTGTGCACTTGGTGCTTTTATACTGGCATGGGGAGCTTGCCCTAAATGCAGTAATTTTCACATGTTGGATTATTATTATTATTATTATTATTATTAATAAAAATAATAATACTAATAATAACAATAATCATTTTACTTTTATGTTTTACCAACCCTTTTATCCTGTTTTGGATCAGGTTGCATTTGGTTTCACTGGAAACACTGGCCACAATGCAGTAACACCCTGGAAAGAAAGCCAATCCATCAAGGGGCTTTGACCACCACCTACCCCTTCCTCCATCTTGTCTGTATGTAGATGCCTGATAACATCTCTGGAGATTCAAACCCCAGATTCCAGTGTTAATGAGCTAACACAACTTACCACTGCACCACAGAGCTCATTATTGTAATTATTTTTTAATTTTTTTTTATCATCTTGAAAGTAATGTATTTTAATAGAAGATTATATTAATTTAAATTTTCAGAAAAACGGGCGGCACGGTGGCTCGGTGGGTAGCACTGTTGCCTTACAGCAAGAAGGTCCTGGGTTCGATCCCCAGGCAGGGCAGAGTTTGTATGTTCTCCCCGTGTCTGAGTGGGTTTCCTCCAGGAGCTCCGGTTTCCTCCCACATTCCTAAAACATGCAGTCAGGTTAACTGGAGACACACTGAATTGCCCTATAGGTGAATGGATGTGTGTGTATGTGTGTCTGCCCTGCGCTGGACTGGCGCCCCCGTCCAGGGTGTTACTGTGTGCCTTGCGCCCATTGAAAAGCTGGGATAGGCTCCAGCAACCCCCAAGGGGACCCTAATTGGATAAGTGGTTAAGAAAGTGAGTGAGTGAGCTAATTAACCACAAAGATAATCTTTGCCAAGGGTGCCAATAGTTGTGGTTATGCACAATCAGCACTGATTTCTCCTCTGTCTGGTCACTTAGTTTCATATCTTGTGTTACTTGTTGAAAAGGGGATGTTCATTTGGCAAAGGAAAAAAAATAAAAACTCTGGGCAGGGTGCTTATCCATTGAAGGGCAACACACATATTATTCTCATTTACTTTACTGCAATTAAGAGTAGGCAAATCAACTTGCATGTTTTGGTAGGTATGAGGTGGGATGAAACCAGGAATATTTCATAAAGCATAACAACCTTCATCATTTCAGTTCAGTTTAATTCATCTTTATTGTCTTAAGCTAGTAGAGTTGTACTAGCATTTCAGTATAATGAAATTTTGTCAAGCTACTTCTCCAGTGCTATGATAAAGAATAAAGAATATAAAGAAGAAAACTGTAAGATAAAATACACACATACACACATGAGATAGGTACATGCATATATAGTGCAAGGCAGCTAATAAATGGCCTTGTATGTAAACCGTAAATGCGGATAAGAAGGTAGATGGTAGAGTACAGAGTATGCACAATGCCCAGTTGTACAATAATGTCAATATGTGTATTATTGTATATAGTGTGGTAATACAGTGGTACCTAACTCAACGTCCCCTAAACTCAAAATCTTTGAAACTCAACGCCCTTCATCGAGAAATGTGTACCCTTAAACTCAACATTTTCCTTAAACTCAACGTGTTCAGTTTTTTTTTAAATTTAATTTCAAATTAACAATGAACAGTCGTTTTGTTCAGCGCTTGGCTTGAGCGGTGTGGTAATACATCAGCAAAGTGTGCATATGAGATATAACTGTGTTTGTGTGGAGATTCACTCTGAAAGCATCCACATATATCTGTGTTTAGCTGGATTGTCCTCATTGTTTCACTTTTAAACTTCTGTTACAGCTCAGGGTCCTAAGAAATTGTAAGAATCACCTTTTTATTTCAAATTTTTTTTGTATTATATTTGTGTTATTTTCAGTGTATAAGTGTTAAAAACCATTATTTTACATTAGCCAAAAATATATTTACATTTTCAGCAGACGCTTTTCTCCAAAGTGACTTACACAATGAGCTGAACACGATGAGCAATTGAGGGTTAAGGGCCTTGCTCAAGGACCCAACAGTGGCAACTTGGTGGTGGCGGGGCTTGAACCGGCAACCTTCTGTTTACTAGTCCAGTACCTTAACCACTGAGCTATCACATCTATGCAGTTCCACAGGACCATGGAATGCATTAACAGGTTTTCCATACATCCTTATGAAAAAAAATACCTTGAAACTCAACACCTTTTAAACTCAACGCCAGTTCCAGAACCAATTGACGTTGAGTTTCAAGGTACCACTGTACTTTATATAGTGTTGTGCAAATCTGACAACTTTTTTGTTCACCTAAAAATATAATAGTTTTTATATAGTTTTTATCATGAGTTGTTTTATCAAGTTCAAACACAGGAATGGCTCACCGTTCTCCCGAGAAAGCTAAAAATAAATTATGTCTGGTATATAAAAATACCTTTTAAATACATCTGGTAAAAAACTCTAATCACTAATAATACATTTTTTGAAGTTAAAATGTTATTGTTGTTCAAAAACATACCAATCTCGACGGCGGGATTTTCCGCTACAACTCCTCAGTTCAAAACTCGGCGTTGCCACCGATCGGCTGGGCACCATCTGGCGGGCACAATTGGCAGTGCCTGCAGCAGATACAAATTGGCCACCATATCTGCAGGGTGGGGGCTGGACTATGTGTGGGGTGGGATCTTCATACGCTGTGTAAGAAGAGAAGAAGAGATGCCTGTGCAGAATGCAGGAGTGAGAAGAGGAGGGCTGTGCACGTGTCAGAAGAGGCGTGTACAGCAATGTACCAATATCAGTTGGGTCAAAATTGTACATACAATAAGTTATATTCATTAACCTGGAGTTCTGGAATACTTTTGGAGGATTAGGATAGGGCAGTGTCAGACCAAAGTGAGTTACTCATTATCCGGTAGGTGTGGCAGGTGTTATCAGTTTAACTATACTTGGGTAAAAACTGTTCTTCAGTCTAGTATGCTCCGGGTACCTTTTTCCAACTGGCAGTGATTGGAACAGGGAGTGGCTGGGGTGTGTGAACAGATGTTGACCCTTCTCAGACATACAGTATCTTGCTGTAGATGGATGGAAGGGCAGCTGTGATAATGCACTGGGCAGTTTTTATCACCCTCTGCAGGGTGTGAATGAATGCCTCAATCTTCACCTGAGTCTTACATTCTATATCAATATATACACTATAAAGTCAAAAGAATATGGTCACCTGACCACAAGCTTGTTGGACACACTTTTCCAAAACCAGGGACATTTTTATGAACCCCAACCCCACCCTTTGCTTTGGCATTAACAGCCCCTAATTTTCTGGGAAGGCTGTCCAGTGGACTGCGAAGTGTGTCTTTGAGAATTTGTGCCCATTCTGTCAAAAGAGCATTAGCCTGGCCTGCAATAGACATTCCAATTCATCCCAAAAGTGTTAAATAGGGTTAAGAGTTCTGTGTAGGCCACTGTAGGTTCTCCACAGCCAATACATCAAATACTGAATTATAGACGTTCCTTCATGTACTGGAGGAACAGGAAAGGACATTCCCGAAAGTGTTGTCACAATGTTTGGTAATAATGGGTGTGGCTTTAATGCCTGAATTTAAAAATAAGAAAAAAATACCCTCATACGTCCATCCATATAGTGTATAGTCTTTAGATGTCTCATTTCTGTCCACCCACTATGTTCCCCTGTTTATCTGTCTCGCTTTTTTGCATAGGCTTAACCTGTCACTGCTTTCAACCTAATAGTGATAGATGTGATTTAATCATGCCACTTCTGAGTCTATAAAAAATCATGTCTCTCATGTATTTTCAAAGATGAGTTTGAGTTGAACTGTCTCTAAGGTACACAATCTTTAATTAAAGCTTCGTTATTGCTCACTTTTCCCCTCATTTACCCTCTCTCTTAATCTCATTCATTTTCTCTCCCACCCTGTCTTAAACATACTCTCTCACTCTCACCCTTGTTCATCTCCTTTGCTGCTGTAGGGCTTGCAGCTCATTTAAATGTTCCTCTTCGACCGGTGCCTGGTCGAGTGCGATTGCTCTGGTTTGCTGTCGCAACATTATTTGGTGCTGAATGATTCACAGTTATCGCGTTTGATTGCCCAGACCCCCATTAGGCTCCCGGGCTTCTGCTGCCATGCACAGATCAATTTTTTTCTGGCATGGCTCACAGTATTGGATACAAAGTTTCTGGAAAAAAGGCTTTTGCTTTCTCGGGGTGGCATTCTTTTTTCAAGCAGATCAGTTTGCACAGAGAGGCTCTGTGTTCGCTCACAAGTTGCGGGTCTGATGCACATCAGCCCTGTTATTTGTGATGCGGTTTAAACTGCGTCTTAGGGGAGCACCCCACAGATACCAATTACATCCACTCAAGAAAGGCAAGCAAGAGAAAGAGAGAGAGAGAGAGAAAGGAAGAGAGAGAAAGGATGACGGATCCAGAAAAGAAACACAAAAGGAAAGGTGGAGAGTAGAGTGAGTGGGAGGCTGAGCGGGAAACGTATGGCAGCAAATAGAAATTGGAGACAGAAATTGGTGGAGATTCCGTCTGTGAGTGTAATAGTCTCCCGTCATCGGAAGCTGAGGAGCGCTGGGCTTGCATGGAGAGGATGTGTGTGTGTGTGTGTGTGTGTGTGTGTGTGTACAAAACAATACATCACACTAAATCTCGGACAGAGATGTGAAAATATGGAGGAAACGAAAACAGGAGAGGGGAGGAAAGAGTAAGTATGAGATGAAAGAGAAAAAAGAGAAAGAATGAGATGAGAAACAGAGAAGGAGACAGACTGAGAAAAAAATGATAAGCTGCCGAGGACATGAGCACACTCCAAGACTTCTCTTTTACAGATCTTTGATCATACTTTAATCTGCAGTGTGAGTGTGGGTGGTGATGGGAGTGTGAACTTGAGAAACTTCCACATTTCATACTGGTTTTATTGTTTGTCTGAGAAGAGTGTTTCCCCTTTTTCACAGACACGGTGCCTGTCCCACCTTTAGGGATAGTTAGTGCCTATCAAGAAACGCTTTCAAAATGTATATAATGTATGGGAGGTTAAAACATGTCAACATTTTCTTTAATGCAGGTTCATTCTAGGGGTGCTATCACGACCCCAAATCAAAAAAAGTTGAGACAGTATGGAAAATGCAAGCCATACTACAATGCAAAAAATATTTCATGTTTTGCCTGGTCAACTACATTTAATTTGATTGGTATGATATACATCCTGGGGCAGCACCGTTGCTAAGTGGGTAGCACTGTCACCTCACAGCAAGAAGGTCCTGGGTTCGATCCCCAGGTGGGGCGGTCCGGGTCCTTTCTGTGCGGCGTTTGCATGTTCTCCCCGTGTCTGCGTGGGTTTCTTCCGGGAGCTCAGGTTTCCTCCCACAGTCCAAAAACATGCAGTCAGGTTAATTGGAGACACTGAATTGCCCTATAGGTGAATGGGTGTGTGTATGTGTGTCTGCCCTGCGATGGACTGGTGCCCTGTCCATGTGTGCTTTGCTCCCATTGAAAAGCTGGGATAGGCTCCAGCACCCACCCTTCACGACCCTAATTGGATAAGCGGTTAAGAAAGTGAGTTTTAATATGCATCCATTGCTGTATTTCAGGCCTGAACACATTCCACAAAACATGGGACACTAAAGCATTTACCACTGTGTAATGTTGCCATGTCTTCTCACAACACTTTAAAGACATTGTGGTTACCATGTGATAAAATGTTTAGGTGTTGTATTTGTCCCATTCCTCCTGCATACCGGTCTTAAGATGTGCTACATTGTCTTGTTAAAAATGCATAGATGCCCCTGGAAAAGATGTCATATAAGCAGCATATGTTGCTCCAAAATCCTAAGGTTCTTTTCTGCATTAATGTTGCTATAACAGAAGTGTAAATGACCTTTGCCAAGGGCACTAACACAACCCCATACCATGACTTTTGGACTTTAAAACAGTCTGGATGGTCCTTTTAGTCTTGGTCCAGGGCACACAATAATCAGAAACCTTTATCATTTGCAAAACAAATAAATAATTGGTTGATTGGCCTAAATTATTTTTAAGTCTTTTGTTTTTCATTTTGTTTTACCAACAATTAGTTCTGGTTGTGGTGGTTACTGTTTCCCAGAGTCACTAGGCGGTGCAGCAAAATTTAAACCCAGTGAATTCAAACCCTGCATCCTAGTGGTAGTGTGCTAGTGTTAAATACCACTGTGCCATTTGAATGCCAGCCTTTGGGATGATACTTAATAATGCGAGTTTGGCGGAATTTCTTAAAAAGAATGTAAAGTCATATGTCCATGAGGTGAAGTTAAGGTACAGTGTATCACAAAAGTGAGTACACCCCTCACATTTCTGCAAATATTTAAGTATATCTTTTCATGGGACAACACTGACAAAATGACACTTTGACACAATGAAAAGTAGTCTGTGTGCAGCTTATATAACAATGTAAATTTATTCTTCCCTCAAAATAACTCAATATACAGCCATTAATGTCTAAACCACCGGCAACAAAAGTGAGTACACCCCTAAGAGACTACACCCCTAAATGTCCAAATTGAGCACTGCTTGTCATTTTCCCCCTAAAATGTCATGTGACTCGTTAGTGTTACTAGGTCTCAGGTGTGCATAGGGAGCAGGTGTGTTCAATTTAGTAGTACAGCTCTCACACTCTCTCATACTGGCCACTGAAAGTTCCAACATGGCACCTCATGGCAAAGAACTCTCTGAGGATCTTAAAAGATGAATTGTTGCGCTACATGAAGATGGCCAAGGCTACAAGAAGATTGCCAACACCCTGAAACTGAGCTGCAGCACAGTGGCCAAGATCATCCAGCATTTTAAAAGAGCAGGGTCCACTCAGAACAGACCTCGCGTTGGTCGTCCAAAGAAGCTGAGTGCACGTGCTCAGCGTCACATCCAACTGCTGTCTTTGAAAGATAGACGCAGGAGTGCTGTCAGCATTGCTGCAGAGATTGAAAAGGTGGGGGGTCAGCCTGTCAGTGCTCAGACCATACGCCGCACACTACATCAAATTGGTCTGCATGGCTGTCACCCCAGAAGGAAGCCTCTTCTGAAGTCTCTACACAAGAAAGCCCGCAAACAGTTTGCTGAAGACATGTCAACAAAGGACATGGATTACTGGAACCATGTCCTATGGTCTGATGAGACCAAGATTAATTTGTTTGGTTCAGATGGTCTCAAGCATGTGTGGCGGCAATCAGGTGAGGAGTACAAAGATAAGTGTGTCATGCCCACAGTCAAGCATGGTGGTGGGAATGCCATGGTCTGGGGCTGCATGAGTGCAGCAGGTGTTGGGGAGTTACATTTCATTGAGGGACACATGAACTCCAATATGTACTGTGAAATACTGAAGCAGAGCATGATCCCCTCCCTCCGGAAACTGGGTCGCAGGGCAGTGTTCCAGCATGATAATGACCCCAAACACACCTCTAAGATGACCACTGCTTTATTGAAGAGGCTGAGGGTAAAGGTGATGGACTGGCCAAGCATGTCTCCAGACCTAAACCCAATAGAACATCTTTGGGGCATCCTCAAGCGGAAGGTGGAGGAGCGCAAAGTCTCGAATATCCGCCTGCTCCGTGATGTCGTCATGGAGGAGTGGAAAAGCATTCCAGTGGCAACCTGTGAAGCTCTGGTAAACTCCATGCCCAGGAGAGTTAAGGCAGTTCTGGGAAATAATGGTGGCCACACAAAATATTGACACTTCAGGAACTTTCACTAAGGGGTGTACTCACTTTTGTTGCCGGTGGTTTAGACATTAATGGCTGTATATTGAGTTATTTTGAGGGAAGAATAAATTTACACTGTTATATAAGCTGCACACAGACTACTTTTCATTGTGTCAAAGTGTCATTTTGTCAGTGTTGTCCCATGAAAAGATATACTTAAATATCTGCAGAAATGTGAGGGGTGTACTCACTTTTGTGATACACTGTATGATTAGGTTATGCAGCAGCAAATAATTCAAAAGACAAAAGCAATTTCACATCTGCATTGCAAAAGCATTAAATTAATGTTTAGGAGTGGCCTTATGACTTGACTCCTGACCATGGCAAGACCTGACCTGTTCTGTTATTGACAGAAAACCAAGTAGTGTGTCCAGTTTAAGGTGTTGCTGCAAAAAATACAGAAAGACTAAATAAACAATCAGCGTGACAAATATGCTTTAGGAGACAAAGTAATAGGGGGCACTTACTTTCACACAGTATTCTATGCACATTGGGGTAGTAAGATGGCTTTGGGACAAATCTCTGGATGTCCTTGTGGCCCAGTCAGAATCCCAAACTTAAACCCTTCAAGCATCTGAGGAGAGACCTGAAGTTCAGGGATGATTGCCATCCAGTCTGACAAAGCCTAAGAGGATCTGCCATGATGAATGGGATAAACTGTTTTGCAAAGCTGGTAGAGACATCCAAGAAGACTTGCAGCTGTAGGAGCTTCTATTATTGAATAAAGGCTTTGAGTACTTTAGTGAAAAGGAGATTTTAGTTTTTGTTTTTAACATGTCATAAAGGTAGTAAATTGATGGGTAAAAGGGCAATTATATTGATTCAAATTCAAAGCCATAACACAATAAAGTGTGCAGTATACAATAAAGTCAATGCCTCTGAATACTTTCTGAATCCACTGAATGTATTTTATGTGTCTTATTTTAAACCAGTTCTTAGTTTGTGCTAATAAATACATACTGTTTTTATTTCTACATAAACAAAGACAAAGAAAAAACATTTAAATGTATGCATTTAATGTATATTAAATATATTTTGCTCACTGTATAGGTAACAAATTACATAGAAAGGCTTTAATGGAATGTTTCAAACAATTCATTTTACTCATGTGCCATCTCTATGTTTGCTGCATTTTTTCAAATGATTTATAGTTGAGTGGCAAATGAGTGAATCGTGTCATTGATTAAATAAAGAATTAGGTCTCAAAGATGAATAGCCAACAGCACTCCCTGTAATTATCTTAGTAGCATAATAGATCTTGATCTAGACACTGTTGAATAACTGTGACTGGTGTACCATCCAGCTAACCCTTCTTTGCTCAATAGCTGGTTAATTCATGAGCTTATTCAATTCATGCATTTTGGTTTTTGCAATAAACTATGTTAATATCAGAAACTTGACATTTCCTTTGAATTGTGACATGGGCATGGTTATGCTGTAAATAAAGGGGTTTGCACTAGGGGTGAGCGATATAATATCACTCACGATAATACCGGTATAGTTGTAAATTCGATATGACTTATCGCGAACATAGGTTACCATTTGAGAATGTTTAAAACACAAAAGCGCTAAGCGGAACGCTTTCCTTCGCGTATGAGCATGGGAACTGAATCAATGAGTCAGAAACGACTCTTTTCAGACGAATTATTCATTGGAATCAATTTAGAAAACTGTGCTCTTATCTATGATAAATATTCATTAGTTTTGCTCACTCTGTGGGCAAAACAACTCCGATTCAAGAGATTCAGATGTATAAACCAGAGCTTCGAATTCAGATTTTGGGCGGAATTTCAAGCCCTTCATTGGTTGCTGTATAATTGACAGATAAGTGAACGAATGACCAGTTTCAGCTTTAAACCGCGACAGCCGAGAGAATAAATTAAGTTAAACGAAATAAGCCGGTTTTCATTAGTTATGTGGATAAACACGGTTAAATATGGATATTTATATTCTGGAAATATTCTGGAAATATACAAGACGGCCTCCAAGGTAAGCTGCGGTTATGATTTTATACTGCTGTGTGGTTGATCTGGGTCGCGGTGCTGCTGTTTGTTGTACGCTTTAATTTTGCAATGATAGCAAAGCATCATCAAATATTAAACATTTTTGGGATTTTGTCGATGCTCATTTATTTGAAGTAAAACAAACAACATAAATGTGATTGTGAGATTCTGCTGGTTTGTTTAATATAAATGTTGTCAATATGAATACAAATAATACAAAATAACTGTAATTAGTCAGAATTTATCAGAACTACAATGTTTTGTGTTTTTAAGAGAACTTATAAACAATATAAGGTAAAATACGGGCGGTGGCCTGCCATTGTACTTTAAGTTTACATTATATCGTATCGTATATCGCCACCTCTCAAAAGCATATCGAGATATGAGTTTTTTTAGCCATTATCGCCCAGCCCTACTGGAAGTGATGCTTAATTTATTGTACATTTAGTAACATTTGTACCTTAGATTTCCTGACTGTCTGCAAAACAAAAGTGTTTTTAAAATAAACTTTAAAAAAAAGTGTTCCTATATATCGCTAGTGAATATCGTTATCGCAAAATATCGTGATATTATAGGCCATATCGCCCACCCCTAGTTTGCACCCATAATTAGTAAAAAGCTCAAAAGACATTTACAGTATTTGATTCTGTCTCCTGATCAGCTGTAAGTAATTTTATGACACATATAATAGTTGGGTTTGGTTTATTTCATTAAATTTCATGTCTGCTGCATTTCTATTTCTGATCTACTATGATTCAGGATTAACCTTATAAAGGTCCACACAGCCAGGCTGATCGGTTAATGGATGGCGGCATGAATTTGCTGTTTAAAGTTAAATATACTTGGACAGTTTAAAAAGTCTTGCTGGCACATTTTATTAACACCAAACAAATTGTTGAGCGCTGTGAATTATATTAAAATAAATGGAATTTTGCTTGGAGGATTTTGCTGACAGAAACATGTTGTGACTGTTATCATACATTTCTTATACTGAGCCTTATGCTTTTTTTGTAATTTTGTAGTCTAAAAACATAGTTCATATCAGCTTCCAATGAGCTGTAAGAACAAATGAAAATTAAAAAAATATGGATCTGTGTACATCCAGAGTCTGCAGCATCCCTGCAGATTACAAATCAGTGAAATCTGATCAAAGGTTTAGCTGCTTTTATACTTGATTACTTATTGTTATATTAACAACCTGACATCGACATTGGGTGGCAGAGCATTAAACTATGCTAGCCCAATACTGTTACGATACGGGTTTCTAATCTTAGTGGTGCTATCGGTGCTATCAGGCATCTACACAGACAAGATTAGACATGTTTGTGGGATGGTGGGAGGGGTGGGTAATAAAGTTGCACTTGTCAGTGTGCCCTCAGTGCCAGTCCTAAACTCAGATAAAAATAAGGAGGGTTACGTCAGGAAAGACATCTGTCTGTATAAACACTGTGCCAAGTCAGGTATGTAGACCAGAGTGACCCGCTGTGACAACCCAAATACAGTTTAATAACTTGAAATTATGTAAAGCAATAACCTGAGGTGGACATTTATGACTATTTGCTGTTAGCTGTTATGCAGTTTTTGACTAGAAGTTGTATCAGCAGTATTTGTATATGAGCTGCCAAATTAATCAATGTCTGTGTTTTATTGCTTAATAAGGTTTTTATCAAATAAGACAAACAAAGAAGCTCAGATAGCTCCTAAAATGAAATCAATTCATCATTACATGTTTGATTCCACAACAAACCTTTTAAACCATGTCTTTATGGAACTTGCTTTGTGCACAGTGCTACAATTATACTGGAAACTAAAGGGCCTTTCCCAAAATTAAAAGCATATAATTTATTTTCTGGGTGTTGCTAAAACTGCTAAACTCAGTAATTAAGATGGTTGTTCCCATGATTTAGGACATGTGGTGTATGTACTTCACATAGTCTGGAATAACAGTAAATAGTTTAAATACAATTTAACAAATACTCTTCATGCTCTTCAGACTGTGGCGACTTGTCTGGGGTGTTTAGAACCTTGTACCTTTAGTACCTTGTACTTGCCTGACCAGGTAAAATGCCTAACCAAGGCAAAACAATACTGTGGCCAAAAAGCCACAAACTAAAATAAAAATACAAATTAATAAGTGGTCAAAACAACAGAAATCAAGAAAAAAAAGAAGCCACATAAAGAAGCTGAAAGTGGAAAGGCAATAGAACATATAGCCAAACACAGCTCACCCAGAAACGAAAAAGGTGAAACCATAGAAAACAGGGACATCAGCAATATACCCCCAGCAAAACATATGACCACAGTAAAGTAGGAAAAATAAGTAAAAGGAAAGAGGTGAAAACTGAGTTACAACAACACTAGCTACTTAATCCACCTATGGGTAACAACATTTTCAGGAAAAGAAAACATTTTCAGGAACACCGGGCTTGCAATTAAAAAGGAATGAAGCAGCCACTACATCAGTGATGTAGCCCTCATCCAGTGTGAATTTGTCTGTGGGGATTTTGTCAAAAGGGTGCAGTTACACCACCTCGGTAGCTTGCCTGTCCAGGGTGGTTACTCTGTGATGCTCAAAGTGTGCAAAAACACCAGCTAAGTTCCTAGGTTCCTAGAAGATAAAGGCCTTGCAGAGTGTACAGGTGTCACTGAGGCACACACACCATACAAATGCAAATCCAATTAGCCAGCCAGCAAGAGCCCTAAAAGAACTGGTATTTAAAAGGCTCTCCCAGGTACAGTGCATTACTGCTGATGAGATGCAAACACTATCTGATTACAGTGACAGCCATCTGCACCTCCATGACCCCCATCGGCTATTAGTGACAGGGCAGATGGCCATTAATAGGGGACACACAGGTGGGTCTGTGATCCAAGCCCAGCATTACAGATACTGGTCCTAAACTAGGCTACTTGCACAACTGAGACTCAAACTTGGGTCTCTGTGTTGGTGGGCTAGCACATTAGATTGCTGTATCACTTAAGAGAAACGTTACGTTTTTTACATTTGAAAAAAGTACACATTAAATATTTTATTAGGCTCCAGCGCTCTGTCTGTCAAAAAGTCTATGTTTACTAGGTCTGGAGTCCTAGAGTACAGACTTTTTAAATGTTGTCTCTTATTTGGACTTAATAATTTCATTATGACATCCTGCTTTCCGCTCTCTGTTTCTCTGAGAAATGGCTTTTGTCTTGTTTAGAACAAGCTGCTCTTTTGCCATTTACTTTTTTATTTGATGCATTTGTTAACTGTTCGTACACATAAATTGTCTCCTGCACAACTAATAAAAAAACAACATTTGATCAAGCCTAATGAAAAAGTAAGAACTGACGAAGACAGAGCATGGAGCATTTAATTATTTGCTTTCTTGCATGAAATGGTCAAAATGAAGCCCAGGAGTGGCTGTTTACTGTCTGATTATTATAAATGTGTTTGCTAATCCAGTCACTTCGGCAGTTAGACCTTTTTTTAAAACTTGACTTATAATTCTGTGGGTGTGTGATGCTCCGGCACTACTTTATCTATATTTCAACTACAGGCTGAAATATAGCCAAGTACATTATGGATTATGGGCCTAAAGTGCACAATATATCATTAATATTGTATTGTATAATGAGTTTGGGCTGCTTAAATATTTTATTTGACTGCTAAAACAGTGAGGAAAAATATTTATTTCACCACTTTTCTTATTGTTATTTAATATACTCTCAGTGTATGAATCTACTTTATCCACATAATGTCTTTTGACTTGGTACTTAATATTTCTTTACATCTGAACAGACAACGAAGACTAGTATACATCGATCAGCCATAACAGTAAAACCACCTCCTTGTTTCTATACACATTGTCCATTTTATTGGCTTGACTTATCATATAGAAGCACTTTGTAGTTCTACAATTACTGACTGTAGTCCATCTGTTTTTCTGCATGCTTTGTTAGCCCCCTTTATGCTGAGGGCAGTGATAGCTCAGTGGTTAAGGTACTGGACTAGTAAACAGAAGGTTGCCGGTTCAAGCCCCGCCACCACCAAGTTGCCACTTTTGGGTCCCTGAGCAAGGCCCTTAACCCTCAATTGCTCATCGTGTTCAGATCATTGTGTAAGTCGCTTTGGATAAAAGCGTCTGCTAAATGCTGAAAATGTAAATGTAAATGTTCTTCAATGGTCAGGACTCTCCCAGGACAACCACAGAGTAGGTATTTGGGTGGTGAATCATTCTCAGCACTGCAGTGACACTGACATGGTGGTGGTGTGTTAGTGTGTGTTGTGCTGGTGTGAGTGGATAAGATGGATAGGATGAGGTTTTTAAACACATCACTGTCCCTGTTGGACTGAGAATAGTCCACCAACCAAAAATATATCCAGCCAACAGCGCCCCGTGGGCAGCATCCTGTGACTACTGATGAAGGTCTAGAAGATGACCAACTCAAACAGCAGCAACAGATGAGCGATCGTCTCTGACTTTACATCTACAAAGTAGACCAACTAGGTAGGAGTGTCTAATAGAGTGGACAGTGAGTGGACACGGTATTTTAAAACTTCATCAGCGCTGCTGTGTCTGATCCACTCATACCAGCACAACACACACTAACACACCACCACCATGTCAGTGTCACTGCAGTGCTGAGAATGATCCACTACCTAAATAATACCTGCTCTGTGGTGGTCCTGACCATTGAATAACTGTGAAAGCAGGCTAAAAAGTATGTAGAGAAACAGATGGACTACAGTCAGTAATTGTAGAACTACAAAGTGCTTCTATATGGTAAGTGGAGCTGATAAAATGGACAGTGAGTGCAGAAACAATGAGTTGGTTTTAATGTTATGGCTGATCAGTGTACATGTAAGAGTTAGATAAAAATAAATCAGGTAGAGTCAGCATTAATGCTGCAAATAAAACAATGTCATTGGCTGGAGCGATTTCCAGCAGTGAGTGGCCATCGGTGTATAGGAGAAGAAGCTTCCTGAATTTTTTAGCACTAAAATTATTACACTTGAATAGCTTCAGAGCCTTAAACATCACTGTCAGTGCATTTAGTTTACTTTGCAAGTGCAAAGCTCAAAGGAACCACTAATCGTCTGTGGAGAGGTGCGCCACGTACAATTGTACAATCTGCTCTCAGACTAATGATAAAGAAGGTAGAAGAAAAGCCAGCAGTCACTAATAAAGAGTTGCTGAAACCCCTAAAAACTGAAACCTTTCCAAAAAAAATAAAAAATAAAAGATGAACTGCAGCGCAATTCTGTTTAGTCCTACACGCCACTTAAAACTCCCCTTTTAAAAACTAAAACAAAAAATTTCAAGCATTAAACCAGGTCATTGTGCTTGCAGAACGAAGGATTGCAGTTATGATGTTAGGATTTTTTAGCTGTTCCCTTATTTACGAGTTGCCTTAGCTACTGTACTCGTTTTATCTGGGCAAGGAACCGGCACCGAGAGTGCACTGACAAGTGCACCTCCTAGTGTCTAGGCTGTTTTAGCTACCCCGTGCCCATTTGGAAATTAGCCAATTGTGTCCGTTCAGATGCCTGACTGGCCTATAGCACTGCTGAGATTTGAACCTAGGATCCCCACATTTCAGAGTGGGCTAGCGTACTTTACTGCTGCTTTCACCCAGGTATGATGTCAGGAACATCATACCCACTGTTTCTATTAACACGGTTTCTTTGTCTTCTTATTATTATCATTTTTATCATTATCATTTTAAATACAGCAAATTAATATGTGCCAAAAATGAATTAAACAAATAAATTACAAAAAAATAATGTCCTGTATTTGTTTATTACAAAAATAAAAGTGTTGCATTAATGCTTAATACTTAAGCACTGCCAATATTGTTGTAGATAATAAAAATATTAAGCATTTAGCAAAATTTGCCAAATTTAGCAATGATTCATGCACATGATCAAATGTGCATAATCAAACAATTTCACAAACAATTTGACAGGAACCAGTTAAATTCTGGACTAGATAAAAATTTGGACTAAAGGGTAGCAATTTCACTTTGGAGCTAGCTCTGTCTGTCATCATATTGCCTGTATTGTCCATATTTTAATATTGTTAATAAAGTGTTTTAGTCTGGGCAGTGAATGCATGCATTTTTGCAGATGGGACTTTGAAGGAAAAATTTAAATGCAAGGTTGTGTTAGTTTAGATTTAAGTTTTAAAACAGTTTTCTGATTCATTTTACATCTAGGATCAATGTATGTATACTAGGGGTTGTTATTCCATATATTGACATATACACTGATCAGCCATAACATTAAAACCACCTCCTTGTTTCTACACTCACTGTCTATCTTATCAGCTCCACTTACCGGCTTGATATTTTTGGTTGGTGGACTATTCTCAGTCCAGCAGTGACAGTGAGGTGTTTAAAAACTCCAGCAGTGCTTCTCTGTCTTATCCACTCATACCAGCACAACCCACACTAACACACCACCACCATGTCAGTGTCACTGCTGTGCTGAGAATGATCCATCACCCAAATAATACCTACTCTGTGGTGGTCCTGTGGGGGTCCTGACCATTGAAGAACAGGGTGAAAGCAGGCTAAAAAATTATGTAGAGAAACAGATGGACTACAGTCAGTAATTGCAGAACAACAAAGTGCTTCTATATGGTAAGTGGAGCTGATAAAATGGACAGTAAGTGTAGAAACAAGGAGGTGGTTTTAATGTTATGGCTGATCAGTGTATATTCGTAAAGGATTTCTCTATGCCAAGATCTCACTGGCTTACTTAATGACACCATCTGAAAATGTGCAAAACCTTCATGCTATTCTGGATAGCTAGTTATCCTTTTCAACTCATGTTGCTAACATGACCCAGTCATGCTGGTTCTTTTTCTATAACATCAGAACCATCCAGCTATTCTACTCTGTGGAAGCTATTCTACTCTGTGGAGTCTCACCAGTGTTTGAGTTGTTTTCATTTTGAGACTGGAGTACTGAAACATCCTCCTGGCAGGTCTATCACGTTGACCATCAGACCTCTGTAACTGATTCAGAAGACAGCCACACACCTGTAATATTTAACTCAATGCAAAGCGGCTCAAAAGCGAGTTTCTGGTGTGACCATTATTTTATTATTTCTATATTTAATTTAATCATTTCCATTTTTCGGTCAGTCTTTGTGTGGGGCAGTAGCATTGCAACATGTAAGCAGCTAGTAAGGAGTTAAAATGATTCTGTCAATGTCAAAATACACAACACATTTCTTTCTTCAAAATTTTGGGACGCATCAGGTCTGGATCCACATGAAACACTGGGAATAAGGCAGAAATACCCTGGATAGGGTGCCAATCAATCGCAGGGCCTGGCATGCTGCACCACCTGAGCACCCATGTTTTTATGTACATTCTCTTTTGCCACCAACCACTCATAAATACCAAGCTAAGCAAAGTCAGTCCTGCAAAGATTCTCTGATTCCAACTGATTCCACTGACAACTCAAGCTGACAACCACTCACACTGGAATTAATTCTGCACAAGGACATCGGAAGGTCGTTCATTAAGTATGTAATAGCACTCAAAATTGGCACTTGTTTAACATTAATGTTTAAATAAGCTCAACATGACAGATGGATTATCCTAGTGATGCCATCAAAGACTCTCTAAAATGCCTCTAGCTTCTGAATAGAACATAATTCTCCACTGTGTGGGTTCTCTCTATATAACCAGATTTCCTATGTGGCTGTTCTAAATTGCCTCTAGTTGTAAATAACTAAATGTGTGTTGCCCTGCAACAATTTGGCACCTTATTAAGGTGGTATAATTGCCTTGTTTCATTTTTCCCAAGTGGCACAAGGCCAACTGCGACCCTGACCAAGGTAAAAAAAAAAGTTAGTAAAAATATATCAATTTGCATTTCTATTAATCCTATAAAATGTAAAAGTATTTGATGGTGATTCAATAACAAAAAATCTTTTAATTATATTTTATTATGATTGATCACTGCTATCACCCAAGTGCTTCAGTACTCATGCCCATCTGTAATTTAAATATAGATTGTGTGTGTATGTGTGTGTGTGCCTGTGTTTCTTCAGTAAATGGAAAAGCAAAACAGCAGATGCTCCTGTGAACTGTAAATCTGCTGAAGCCTGTCGGTCAGATAAGACCATGTGGCCTGACCTTAATTACCTATAAGTCAGTTCATTACTGTTAACGAGGGATTGCTAAAGTGAGCGTGTGCATTTGTGTGTGTGTGTATTTGGAGTAGGATTTGCCCTCATTAACCTGCTGTGTTTTGGGCCTTGACAAGCAGTGTGCGTTCTGAGTGTGTGTGTGTGTGTGTGTGTGAGTCATCACACTGTTTTCCCATATGATTTGAACTGACAGCGAGAGAGCATGCTGCGTTTGTTAGTACTCATCAGTTAGATTGAGAGTCGACACAAACACATACTCACACATCGCTGTTATACAGTAGCTTTCATTTAATTTTTAAAAATTTATTTCATTTTAATTTTTACCAACACTTTATCTTGGACAGGGACGTGGTGGGTCAGTTTTTCCAGATACACTGGGTGCCAGGCAAGATCCCAAATAAATAATCTTACTTTAGTCAGTGTTTTGTAAATGATAATAGACACTGCTTGTGTAATATGTTTAATTTGACTGTATGTAAGTGGAAAATGTCCTGTTAATTGTTGTAATAGAGAAATATGGAGACATCAAGGCATCAAGAAATTTATAAAGATGATTATTAAACATTGGAAATTAGTCAGGACAGTGCTGCTATTGGTAAATTTAATAAATATACACCAATCAGCCATAACATTAAAACCACCTCCTTGTTTCTACACACATTGTCCATTTTATCAGCTCCACTTACCGTATAGGAGCACTTTGTAGTTATACAATTACTGACTGTAATCCATCTGTTTCTCTGCATGCTTTGTTAGCCCCCTTTCATGCTGTTCTTCAATAGTCAGGACTCTCCCAGGACCACTACAGAGTAGGTATTATTTGGATGGTGGGTCATTATCAGCACTGCAGTATTTAAACACAGTATTTAAAAACTTCAGCAGTGCTGCTGTGTCTGATCCACTCATACCAGCACAACATACACTAACACACCACCACCATGTCAAGTCAAGTCAAGTCAACTTTATTTATATAGCGCTTTTTACAATAGACATTGTCTCAAAGCAACTTTACAAAATCCAGGACCAACAGATACAAAAACCCCTGTTGAGCAAGCCGAGGGCGACTGTGGCAAGGAAAAACTCCCTGAAAATTACAGGAAGAAACCTTGAGAGGAACCAGACTCAGCAGGGCCCATCCTTCATGGGTGGCCTGGAGGATACTTTAAATAAATACACGATTTACACAAATCATACAAACACAGAATTAAATGATCAAAAAGTCATAACTGGTAATAAATAGATAAATAAACAATTAAATAATAATAGAGTTGTTATCCGCTCTAGTCTTCAATAAAGTCTGTAGTGATTTCTTGTCGTTGCAATTACTCCAGACCCGTCACATCTGACAGGAGAAGCATCGTTGTCCCGGCAGTCTCGACTTCAATCCTTAACCTCGGCGGGTAAACAGGTTTCCATCAGAATGCCCTCGGGGTAAAACAACAGAGAATGTAGTTAATAATGTACAATGCTGGTTGACAAACAGTTTTACAGAGAGTTTTAGACTCCGGCAGCCCTAATTATTACAGCATAACTAAAAGGGAGAGCGAGCAGGTAACTAGGTCATGAAGGCTTTCACAGGACATCAGCGCCCATCTCCCCACCGTCACCAAACCTGAGTGATCGGACAAGAGAGGCAGAACGACAGCAACCCAACATCCCTGATCACCACAAGTTTCTATGACCAAGAACCCCCAAGTGAACCCCCAATATGTCAGTGTCACAGCAGTGCTGAGAATGATCCACCACCTAAATAATACCTGCTCTGTGGGGGTCCTGACCATTGAAGAATGAGGTGAAAGCAGGCTAAAATAGTATGTAGAGAAATAGCTAGACTACAGTCAGTAATTGCAGAACTACAAACTGTTTCTATATGGTAAGTTGAGCTGATAAAATGGACAGTGAGTGTAGAATAAGGAGGTGGTTTTAATGTTATGGCTGATCAGTGTATTTCTGCCTGACTTTGCAGGTCAGATAAACAAATATGTATGCTGCAGATGCAGTCGAAGCAATGACCTGAATTCTTAGCCTATTAGAAATGCCAAAATTGATAAACACAACGGGAAACGTGCAAAACCGACAATATTATGCAAATGTTAAAGTTGTTATATTCAGCAGACATTGTTAATAACAGGCTTACACTATTTTTGTCCAGAGTTAAACCTTCAAACTATGTTCTAAAAGTGGTGGAGTTATTCTTTGGTAGGGCTACATAAATACATGTACTGCACATTGTGTAAAATCATAAATATTAAACACGGATGGTTTTCCTGCCAGCCACAACATTCTACACTAAACTAGAATAAAAAAACGTAATAAATTAATGCTAATTGTATCCCAGTTAGTTTTGGTCTGTTCCAGGTCTCAGGTCTGGCTAATGGAAGTTGCTAGCTGGCAACATTCGCATTCTAGCTAAAAGAAAGTGAGAGAGGGTTTAGCGCTTTCATTTAGTAATTGTCTCAGTCATTTTGACATGGAGTAGGGTTTGTATTTCTAAAACACTTTTGTAATGCTAAAATGATGTAGATTAGTAAAAATACAGGATAGTGGCAATTTAGAAAACACTATTTGCATCTACTATTTAGTATGTGATTGACACAAAGCATGTTAAAGTTGCAGGTCAGCCATGCTAGTGAAGTTAGCATTTTTGTAAATTTTTTTTAAGTGAATGTAGTTCATTTATTTGGCTATTTTATGTTTTAAGCTTTAAAAGCAGAGCCTTAGTAAGTGTAATAAATATTTTGTGTTGATGTTTGAAGTGTATGTAATAGCAATTTTCATGATTAATTATGCATCACAGGACAGCCGTGATCTCTAACAAGCACTATAAATTGAGCTCAGGCTACCACCAGACTTTTTTTTTTACTCTCCCCTGTGAGTGTAATCTACAACACATTCAAAACAACCTCCATAATTTACGCACAATTAGTTCACGTTTTTATGGTAAATATTCCACTGTTAACTCTATGATTATATTAATGGACTTTGTTTACTGGGTGATTTCTTGGTTGCATCCCAAATCGCATCCAATGTGCTACATGTTGACTAACTACACTGTTTGCAGTGTATCATTAAACCTGTTAATTAGTAAAGTACTGTATGTTTTGGCACATGGCCAGTTGAACTGCCATCACTACTTTGAGCTCTGCCCTCAGGGGGTATAGATTGGTTTATGAAAGTCGAATGGCGGTCAATCCTGCCTTAAGAAAACATAATTTCCATCTACTTAAATCTTAAAAATCACTTACAAGTTTCTCTAGACATTAGGACTGCAGCTTACACAGGACTAATGAAGGTAATCTAAACTATGACTGTCACCATGATTATTAGTTGACCATTTCTTTTGTATAACAACCAAGTATTCGATATCATCTGGTCTTAAAATCAACTTGTAAAGACAGTTGTTAACATTTTTTGTTGTATTAGATACTATAAATGTTACATTTACATGCAAAACAAATATAGATTTTAATGGAAACATTATCCTACCCAGCTGCCGTATTTTAAATATGTATAATGTGAAGAAAAGTGCAGTATACGTAGCAGTAAAATATTAATTTAGCCATTTAACATTAAAATGTGCTCTTGTAAAACGCTATAAAGGGCAACTTTTTTTTTTTTTTTCATCTAAATCACATCTAAATGATCACATTTACAAGGATAATTGCACAGACTGTGGCTGCACATTTTTAACAAAATGTGCATTAATAGTATTTATGATTGTGGTTTACTGAAAACAAACTACAGCATATACAGTACTGTATAGCCCAACAAAATATTCCAGTTTCTCTTCAGAAGATTTTAAGGTTTTTCAAACATGCAATAGTCTTGAGCTTTGGTAACACATTGTCGTAACTAATTTATTGGAGTAAGTAGTACTCAAAGCTAGCACCCTAGTCTAATAACCACGTAGTTCTAGAATTAATATTTGTGCATAAAAACTTGTTAACTTCAGGCAGCTGAAAGGTCTGCCTCATTGTTTTGGCACCGAGGATACCAAACGGTTTAGTGTTTCAGCTTTTATTTTGTTCCTTTCTTCCTGTAAACAACGTCTTAAGATGTACAACAGTACGGTGTCGTCGTCACATTTTTCGTTTCAAAATTCTCCACACATTTTCTATTGGGGACAGGTCAGGACTGCAGGCAGGCCAGTCCAATACCCATACCTCTTCTTCCGCAGCCATACTTTTGTAATGTGTGCAGCATGTGGTTTTGCATTGTCTTGTAGAAAAATGCATGGACGTCCCTGGAAAAGATCTCAATTTACTTTTCTGCATTAATGCTGCCATCACAGAAGTGTGATGCCCATACCATGACAGACTCTGGCTTTTGGACTTGTTGTCGATAACAGTCTGGATGGTCCTTTTCGTCTTTGGTCTGGCGCGCACAGCGTTCAAAACAAACCAGGAGTGCTGATTCATCTGACCACAATACACGTTTCCACTGTGAGATGGTCCATCCTATATGCCTCCCAGCCCAGAGAAGTCGACGCCACTTCTGGACATAGTTAACATAAGGCTTCTTTTTTGCACAGTAAAGTTATAAGTGGTATTTGTGCAGGTAACTCTGTATTGTAGTGCTTGACAAAGGTTTGCCAAAGTAATCCCTTGCCCATGTGGTTATATCAGCTATTGTTGAGTGGCGGTTCTTGATGCAGTGCCGTCTAAGGAATCAAAGATCACGGGCGTTCAACTTAAGCTTGCGCTCTTGGCTTTTACGCACTGAAATTCCTTCTGATTACTTGAATTGTTTAATGATATTATCCCTGTAGAGGGAGAAATATGCAAATCCCTTTCAATCTTTCTTTGAGGTACATTGTTTTTAAACATTTCAATAATTTTTTTTTATCCTCTGGTCATATTTGCTTATCAAAGACTCAGCCTTTCCTGGATGCTGCTTTTGTACCAAACCATGATTACAATCACCTGTTCACGTCACCTGTTTGGAATCACATCATTATTTAGTTTTATCACCTCACTACTAGCCCTAAATTGCCCCTGTCCCGACTTTTTTGGAATGTGTTATATATGTATATATATATATAATATACAGTATATTAACAAATGAAAGGAAGTTGAGCAGACAAAACATGAAATAATGTCCCAACTTTTCTGACTTGGGGTTGTAATTTTACTTTGTAGTATTACTTACTTTTACATTTTTTAAGTACAACCTAAAATTCGCATTATGCCAGCTATTTGGCTTATTGCTCTCTAAATGACAGTATGGGCACTAACAGGGAAGTTTCATTTGGTCACAAATTAATCCTAGCCTGGGCTTCGGCCCTACAAAAACATATATTGACACACTGTAGCAGCACTGTAATCATTTCTTGCTGCTGCTCCATCCTTGTTTACATACACATAAAAAATCAAAGTGGAAAAACAAAATCCAATTGTGATTGCATTTGCATTGTTTTTTCCAGTAAGATGGATAGAGCGAGTGAGTGTGCGTGTGTGCGTGACAGTTAGGGTTGCTTCGTCTTGAGGGTCAGGCTTCGGGTCACCGTGGTTGCTCATGGTAACCTCACTTTGTCTGGTTGCTAAGCAACTCTCTTCCTTTGTTGCGAAATGATTTAATTTATGTTTTATCTGGCCTCCCTTCTTCCCAGATTTCCTCACCTCTCTATGTCGCTTTCTCTGTCTCTCTCTGTCTTGCTCTCCCTCAGGCCCCTGGAGATCAGGCTCTCTTCTCTCATTAATCTGTCACAAAACTCTCCCAGGCTCCCGGCACTGAGACTGAGTGTGTGTGTGTGTTTGCATCAGACACATTAAAGGAAAAGACAATGAAGGTGCTGAACCAACATGAACCATCACAACAGTCTTTGGAACTGTAACTAAAGGGCTAAAACATTCCATATATGGTGACTGAACGGCAAAACCATATTATTTGCAGGATTATTAAACTTATTATCATTCAGTGACCGCTGTGCTCTGTAGATCAAGCCATTGTTATCCAGCAAGAGACCACTTCAATTAGAATAGTAATGTTTCTACATTATTTTTCTTTGATTTGCATTAACTTCCTTTTAGAGGACACATGAATCCAAATCATGTTCCAACCAGCACTGGACTTCTTTACTGTTTACTTCCTTTACTACTTTCATTGTGTATTATTGTGGAAAACATAAAACACTATTAAAAAAAACTCAAATCAGATAACCCGTATTTAAGACTGGAGCTTTAGCCATTCATGTCCCAACAATGAATCATCTTCACCATATTACCTACAGCTGTTAGTAAGTGATGTCCTGTAGTTAATTGGTGTACTGTACCTGGAGGATTCCTTCCTGTACCTAGTGTGACCCTGACCAGGATGAAGTTTTATTGAAAATAAATCAAATATTTACGGTGGCCCGCTGAGTCAAAACACAATAACATTTACAAAACAAACAAAAGCTGACAACACAACAACATTAAGGAAAAACGCAAATACAAAAAGGACAACACAACAACATTAAGGAAAAACGCGAATACAAAAAGGACATCACAACAACATTAAGGAAACACGAATACAAAAAGGACAACACAACAACATTAAGGAAACACGAATACAAAAAGGACAACACAACAACATTAAGGAAAAACGCAAATACAAAAAGGACAACACAACAACATTAAGGAAAAACGCGAATACAAAAAGGACATCACAACAACATTAAGGAAACGCGAATACAAAAAGGACAACACAACAACATTAAGGAAACACGAATACAAAAAGGACAACACAACAACATTAAGGAAACACGAATACAAAAAGGACAACACAACAACATTAAGGAAACACAAATACATTTCCACAACGGAAATGCTCCCGGCCACTAGAGGGCGTCTCTATCATTTTTTATCTGTATGAACACTGCAGCAAAAGAAGCAAGAAGCAGAGCAGCGTAGTGCAGAGCATCCGGCTTCGGTTTTACTTTAACATTCAGTGATATAATTCTAAATAAAATCGAGCTTTTGATACATTTATGTCAAACCATTTTTATACAAACACATCAATGTTTCTCACCTACTACAAACTATTCTATATTAATTTTAAATAAAGATCAATAAATCTGATCATTTTATATTGGAGATGAATTAATCTATGCAGGTCTCGTAATTTCATTTATTAGTATAAACATCAATGTTTCCCCTTTACTACAAACTTTTTTAGTTACCTTTTTAGTTGTTTTATTTAAATTTAAGATAAAAAAAAATTATGATCATTGTACTGTACATCTGTATATGTATATATGACAAATAACGGATATTACCTTATTTCATATAGGATTATTGTAAATTATAGAATTATTTGATATGATTAGATTTATTAATGCAAACTACTTTATATTTACACATACAGTACATATCCCTCACCTACAAACTTCTTTATATTATTAAATCAACTATTTTAATTTCTAGTTAGGATCAATAATTGTATAATAATTATATTTTACAGTTGTGTCCATTTATGTGTCTATATAAATATAGTTTTACATTAATCTAAGTGCTTTTTCAAGCACTTATTTAAACCAGAATGCCGAATGTGAAACGAATGTTGAATATTAAACTAATGGGCATGAGTATGTACACTTAAAATGGTTATTGATAACTAACTAATACATTGTGAATATACTGTTAAATGGTTTATGACATTAAAACATGTTAAACTGTAAAAGCGTGGCACAATATGACAGTCTGGTTAAAGCTCAAGTTAGTTGATTTTGCAAATATATTAGAAATTTGGCAAGCTAATAGCTGCCTGATGTTTAAAAAACAAAAAAAGGTGCTATACAGTCAAACCACCGACACTAAAAAGCTCGATTTTATTTAGAATTATATCACTGAATGTTAAAGTAAAACCGAAGCCAGATGCTCTGCACTACGCTGCTCTGCTTCTTGCTTCTTTTGCTGCAGTGTTCATACAGATAAAAAATTATAGAGACGCCCTCTAGTGGCCGGGAGCATTTCCGTTGTGGAAATGTATTTGTGTTTCCTTAATGTTGTTGTGTTGTCCTTTTTGTATTCGTGTTTCCTTAATGTTGTTGTGTTGTCTTTTTTGTATTCGTGTTTCCTTAATGTTGTTGTGTTGTCCTTTTTGTATTCGCGTTTTTCCTTAATGTTGTTGTGTTGTCCTTTTTGTATTCGCGTTCTCCCTTAATGTTGTTGTGTTTTCCTTTTTGTATTCGCGTTTTTCCTTAATGTTGTTGTGTTGTCCTTTTTGTATTCGTGTTTTTCCTTAATGTTGTTGTGTTGTCCTTTTTGTATTCGTGTTTTTCCTTAATGTTGTTGTGTTGTCCTTTTTGTATTCGCGTTTTTCCTTAATGTTGTTGTGTTTTCAGCTTTTGTTTGTTGTGTAAATGTTATTGTGTTTTGACTCAGCGGGCCACCGTACACATATTGGATTTAGGGCTGGGCGATATTGCAAAAAAAATTAAATCTCGATTATTTTCAAATTTATTAATGATTTTCGATTTCAATTGCGATTTTGTTTTTGTTCTTGTATAATGCTATTAAAAAAAGACAAATTTCTTTTTTTGCATTTTAATTTAAAAATAGTAACAGCACCACCTATAATTATAAAATTGTGCAAATCATGGTTACTTTTAAATATCCTTCCAAGGGACTCAAACTGTGCAAGCACAACAACATTTGTAACAAAAATTATAACAATAATTAAAACAAAATAGAAATCTTAATTAGCTATATCCTTATGTAAGAATAGCTCACAAATAACTCTCACTTTTTATAATGTGCAAGCATAACCTTTTTACATTAACATTACCCTGGGTGTGTTCAAAAACCTAGTGAGCTACCTTGCTCTCTTACTGCCTACACAGGCAGCTGCCTAAGTAGAGAGGATTCTAATAAGTAATCGATTTATAAGTCAGATTATTCGAACGCACTACTTAGACAAAGATTACATTGGGAATTGCTTACTAAGCTAACACAAATAAAAACACTTTTACATGTTTAAACAAATTTAAATTTATCGGGAGCATGCATAGGATGACATAAAATGCTCTATGTAGAGAGCTCACTAGGTTTTCGAACACACCCCGTGTGTGTTTTTCTTCTTTTGCACGCGACTGAGGTTAGCACACAGACCTGTGAGAGGTGGCCTGTGAGAATAGCTTTTGTTGGTATTTTTATCTCGATTGTCACATTTCTAACATCGTGTGAAAACGTTAATTCGAATTAACCGAATTAATTGTAAAAATCATCCAGCACTAACTGGATTATTAATGTAATATTTTACAGCAAAAAAATTAGTATTAGTAAATTAGTAAGTATGTAGACACTCCTTCTAATTAGTGAGTTTGGATGTTGCAGCCACACCCTTTGCTAATGGTGTAAAAAATAAATAATAGAAAAGAAATCATATGCTCCAACTTCGTGGCAACTGTTTAGGAATGGCAGTTTCTTTTTCTAGCATAACATTTACATTTTCAGTAGGGATGTCCCGATCTGATCTCAAAGATCGGAATCGGGGCCGATCAAGGCATTTTTTAACTGATCGGTATCGGCTTTACTAAAGCCGATCCTAATTCCGATCCTTTGTTTTACGTCAGCATGTCTGCTGTATGGAAATACTTTAAAGTGGAAAGTGAAACAAGTCCAACAGCGAAGTGTAATGTCTGCAATGCGAGCGTTTCATGAGGCGGTAGGAGCAGAGCTGCGTTCATTACTGTAGAATTTTACTATTTATATGGTGTGCGAGTCAAGGATCACTCCGGTTTACAAAACAACATAGTGATGCACTTGCTTAATAAAAAAATAAATACACGGTATATTCACAAATTGTCGGGAGCATAACACTTTATTAACTTCTTCTGTTACGGTACCGAATAGCGGACAGCTAGAGTCATCGCGTTAGCCAAGTCACGCTATTCCATGCACTATGGAAGCCCCAAAGGGTCAAAACACACTCACTTCGCGTAGAAACGTCCATCAAAACATTGTCACAATACAACCACAGAAAAGTTTGTTACAGTTACAACACGCAAACCAGATATCATTTAACCAAACGATCTACAATTACTACCAATTTGATACGGCACCTAAAAAATAAACACTCAGCCGAATACAGCGAGTTTATTATTATATGATTTGAAGAGGAACCGGCTGTCCGCTAACACGGCAAAGATGCTGATTTTCCTCAAAAAGAACCTTCACTTCATTTTGAGTGTTCTAGTTTTACTACTACAATGCTGCACTAAGTTTGTTTACTTTTATTTTGTAAAAATAAAAGAACATTAAGCAATAGCTTGGATGCAGGCAATTTTTTTCCTACAGCGCTGCAGAGCTATTCAGTTGTTAAACATATACTGTACATTGGATTAATTTGAATAACTGTAATGTACTTGAAGTGTGCACTGTGTGAACAGTATTATTTAGTTCTTATCTAAACAATATCTAGAAAATACAAGTATCGGTTTGAGACTCGGTATCGGATCGGGATCAAAATTAATGATCGGGATCGGGAACAAAAAAACGTGATCGGGACATCCCTAATTTTCAGCATTTGGCAGACGCTTTTACCCAAAGCGACTTACCATACTGTTACAGTATTTTGTCCAAGCAATTGAGGGTTAAAGACCTTGCTTAAGAGCCCAACAGTGACAACCTGGCAGTGATGGGGCTTGAACCAGTGACCTTTTGATTACTAGTCCAGTACACTAACCACTAGGCTACAACTGCCCTATGACTGTGCAAGGTTAATAAAGGCAGGATTGTTAGCCAGGGCTTCATCAACATACAAGTTCCTACAGAGACACTCGAAAATCTTCTTGACTGCTTTCCCATGAGAGTGTACTTTAGCCACAAACAGGTCTGAGGGGGGCTAACTCCACATGAATGGACATAGTTTTGGAATAGGATGTCAGACAAACTCATGAACAGGTGTCCATATACTTATGGTCATATAGTTAATGTACAGTGTAGGGTGGCTGGACGTGAATGCTTTTAAAACTCAGAAGTGATTGGTGGAAAGAGCGTTTTTTGATAAAATCTATAGTAAGGAGAAAGAGGAGACTTGTGTTATTGTGAAGATGTATAAACTCGTAAAACGATGACACAATACGCAAGAGTAGAATGCTTCAATCTGTATTTGTGGTCTTGTCATGGTGGCTGAGTGGTGTGAGTTTGGCAGGAGAGAGGATGAGAGAGTGGTTTTGTGATTGATAAAGCGATCTTATATCTTCCTCTGTAATGGACCTTTTATTTCTTTAAGAGCGTTACTGGCAGCTGTTCTCCCATCTGACATCTCTTTTGCTCTTTTTGTCTCTCTTTCCTCCATCTTCTGTTGGCATCGTGTTTGTGATTAAAGGAAAATAAGAATGGCTCTCTTCTCTTTACGAAAATATACTGCAATGTGCAGTCTCCGATGAAAAAAAAAACTCCACCTCTCGAATTTCATGGTTGGAGTAACGATACTAACGAAGCTTGACAGCTGGAAGAAAAAACAGCAGGAAAGATAAAGAAAATACGAGTTGAATAGAGAAAGGGGTCATGACCCAATGCAGACGGTTAAAAAAAGCAACCCAAAGAAGGGGACTAACAATAAAAATAAGAAACTCGAAAAAAAATCTAACTTTTGTTGCTGCAGCGAGTGGCAGCCTTCTCAGCCCACTCAGTAGCTCCATGTTGCGGTACCTTTATACTGCATTTTTCTTTTTTCTTGTCTGTTCTGCATGTTTTAGTATGTATTTGGTGTATTTTTAAGACCTTAATTTTCTTCGGACTTAATACATTTTCGATCTATATATCCTTAATTTTCTTCAGAATAAATAAAGTATCTATCTATTGTTAATTTTCTTCGGGATTAATGAAGTATCTATCTATCATTAATTTTCTTCGGGATTAATAAAGTATCTATCTATTTATTGTACATTTTCTTCTGGATTAATAAAGTATCTATCTATTCACTGTACATTTTCTTCTGGATTAATGAAGTATCTATCTATCCTTAATTTTCTTCTGACTTAATAAAGTATCTATCTATCTGTCTGTCTGTCTGTCTGTCTGTCTATCCTTAATTTTCTTCTGACTTAATAAAGTATCTATCTATCTATCTATCTATCTGTCTGTCTGTCTGTCTATCTATCTATTTAGTTAATTTTCTTCGGACTTAATAAAGTATCTCTATCTATCTATCTGTCTGTCTGTCTGTCTGTTTGTATGTCTGTCTGTCTGTCTGTCTGTCTGTCTGTCTGTCTATCTATCTATCTATCTATCTATCTATCTATCTATCTATCTATCTATCTATCTATCATTAATTTTCTTTGGACTTAATAAAGTATCTATCTGTCCATCCGTCTGTCTATCTGTCTGTCTACAGTATCTATCTATTTATTGATCTAGCTATCTGTCTGTTTGTATACCTACCTACACACCTACCTACCCACCCACGTCCATCTATCCATCCATCTAAATAAAGTAATAAGAGGAGTAAGTAACATGATTTCCTCTAATATAGTTTCTATGAGAGTACATCGGCACACACACATTTTACAGTATTTCTGACCTTATCGTTCTCGACAAAACATAATACCAACATTGCATTGCAAAAAATATTTATTAACCTCCAACTCACTACAGACAATCCATGCTGGTCGCGTGGCCAAATCCACCATTTATTTTTCCTACTTGCTTATACGCTGCACATCAGCGCACAAAAACTTTGATCACTTGTTTATTGTTGACGTGTGTTTTTGGACGTAGTATCATTAAACCCCTTGCTTATAAAAGTTTAAAATGTTATTCCTAATTAAAGATAAACATTTTTATCTAATCTTGCAAAACAGAACAGGCGTATGGAACCTTTGAGTGGCGAGACAACAATCTTTTTGCCTTGTTCCACTCTTTCTATTATTGTTTTTTTATCATCCATTGTTATCGCTCGCCATTTCTTAAAATTACAAGCGTGATCATCACTGTAATAATAACACAAAGCCTAAACATGACCGAGACCTAATAAGCAATAACAAAGCTCTGCTCACTGCCACCACACACCAGAGATGCGAACTAAATTTTACCACAATTTAAAATTTTGCTCTTATTTAAATATTTTGAATTTGTCGCTCAGGTGGCACAGCGGTAAAACCCGCTAGCACACCAGAGCTGACATTTCGAACTCGTCGCTTCGAAACTCAGCTCTGCCATCCGACTGGGCTAGGCAGCTATATGAACAACGTTTGGCTGTTGTTCATACAGGGGAGGGAAATGCAGAGTAGGGACCTCATAATTGATGCAATCTGCTGGCTGATTGATAGCGTCTGTGGCTCTCCGTGCACAAAGCTGATCTTCATGAACTCGCCTTGTGCAGGTGAAAAGATGCAGTCAGCTACTGCACACGTGTCGGAGGGGGCATGTGTCAGTTCGCTCTCCTCAATCGGGATGGGGTTCAGCGCCAGTGGAGAGAAAGCATAGCGCATTTGGGTAAAAAATGGACGTGTTAAACATTGGGAGAAAATGCAAACAAATGTAATTTATTGCACATGTACATTCACATCTTTGAAGGTTTGCTAGTTTAAGGTTTACATCTAGAGGACTTACTGTACAGCAGTTTAAATGTTGGTAAAATATGGCACAATTCCTGTTGTACAAAATGTTTTAATATTAATAAAGCTCAAAAAGCTCATGGATCACCCAGATACTTGTTTTCGCAGATGTCAGATTAGCTTGCTATGAACAGATGGTTTGACTATGTTCACAGACAACCCTGGATATTTACACTGTATTTGTACCGTGTGTCATTGTGAAATTTTGTAGCATAGAGGTCTGTACCACACAACACAGACAACACTAATAAAGATGTCTTGGCCCATTTTCCTAAACCTCATCCTGAGAGCCAAATCTTTTCAAACCCTCCCATCCACCCACACACGACAAGCACCACCACCAAACCGGCTATAAATGGTGCCGTAATTTTACCTTTCATTGCTGCTGCATTTCATTCCATCTCTTCAGAATCATTAGGCTAATGGCAAGTATTACACTGCAGTTTTGGGCTTGATGGAGGTCTTTTTTCGAGTGATTTAGGAATGCGGGGGTGGATCTGGAGAGAAGAGGGATGCCAGAATGTAGGAAAGGCAGAATAAAAAAAGAATAGGAAAGCAAGTAAAGTTTGTGTGTGTGTGTGTGTGTTTGTGAGGGGGATACAGAAAGTAAAAAAAATTAGGGTCAGGTATCGGGCAGGTGCTAGATGGGGATGAAAAGATGTGAGGAGAACGTGTAATGGTGAAACTCTGACCTTTGCTAGCAGTTCAACCCCATGCAGTTTGGTAACTGGTGTGATAAAAAGGAGGATTTAAACTGTTAACCCAGGCTAAAAGGTTCTTTCAGTCTCTCGTTTTACCTCATTTTCTCTCCTAGTTTACTTGAATACCATTTTCCACTTGTTAGGCATTTTTTTCTGTGGAAGAGAGGGTGTGTAAAACCTGGTCTTTCAAACAAAGCTATTAGCTAAGGGTAAGGGCTAGGGTTGCCAACTTTCAGAACTGGAAATAAGGAACACCCTGGGCTGGCGGGTTGGCGGAAGGCATAGGGTGGGGGGGTGAGATGCCAGGTGTTTACCTGAGTTGGGGGGGGGGGCCCTGCACCGGCCCTGCTTGTGTTACTTTAGTTGAGTCACTTGTACTGACATTCTGATTGCGACTGATTTATTGCATTAAAATGCATCCAAATATTACGTCTTCCATGCACTCGTCTTCTGTAAATAAATCCTTCTCTCTTAATTCTCTTCATACCTCACACTTCTCTTATCAGTGACAAGTTGACACTTTTTTTTAAAGTGAAATCTTGACCATGTGGGAGGGGGAATGAATCACCTACCAATCAGATGGGTATATTAATGGGTCAAGGGTTTAAAATTACCATGGTGGCTATGATACTCCTTAAGTGGTACAGTACTAAAGTAGCCTGTAAGCATTTGCATTTTAATAATAATATAACTATATTTTGTTCTTTTGCTTACAAGAAAATATGCTGCATTACTAATCTCTTCCACTACTACTGATAATACAGTGTGTTTAACCGCTTGTTTATTGTAATATTTAACTTATTACTTAGATTCACGGACTGGAGTGAAGTCGGTTCAGCCAAATCATCTGAGTCAGAGGTGTTTCCAGTGAGTCGGCTCACTCGCCTTGTATACTTAGCAGCAGCCAGTCAGAGGACTCGTAGGATCCGGGTACAGTACAAAGATTGATTCTTTGTACTGATTCAGTACAAAGATTCGAATCATTAACCCGGGTGATTCAGGAACCGCCCAGCTCTAGTATTGAACAGTCTAATTATCTGCAGCGTTTCTTTCCCATTGATAAAAATACGGAATAAAGCGCGTCCCGTATCTGTTCAATACGGAACGCGACGTTTAGTTTCCAAATACGGAACGATTCCGTATTTTACGGGACGGTTGGCAACCCTAGTAAGGGCTAGCACATGCTTAAGACATGTCAAACCAACAACATCATTTTGCAGCTCTCACCACTGGCAGGTAAACTTAGAATGAACACCAGCTGTCCAATAATGTATAAATATGCTAACAAAGAGAAGCACTTTTATACCTACAGCACACAATGCAGGGTTGCCAGGTGTATGTCTTTTCTGTGGAATTAGATAGATACTTTATTTATCCCAAGGGAGAATATTAAAATTAAATTATTATTATGCAAATAATTAGGAGGTTATATGTTTTGTGTTAGTCTACTCCTACATAACCTCTTTGGAGTACCAGTATTGGTCTAGGTGGACACAAATGTAGAAGCAAACACAGGTCAATGGCTCAAGTCAAAGTCAAGAGAGGCTTTATTGTCATTTCAGCTACTGTATATACAAGTACATATTGAAACTAAACAACATTCCTCCAGGACCAGGGTGCAACACAGAACAAAAAGTGCAAAACAATACAGTACACAGTACAGATAGACAACAGTACAATAAATTTAAAAAAGGCCTAAAATAAATACAAAAGACATTTCTTATCTAAAAAGTAATTAAGGAAGACAAGACTAGAGACAAGTGTCTAGTCTCCTGCAGGCAAGTGATAGAAATGGCTGCGTATTTTTTTCCCAGAAGTCACTACTTATTAATTATACGTTTACTATTCACCATTAATGCCTGAAAATCTATCAGCTACTTTGTACAGTTCTTATTTCAACCTTTGTCTAAATTGTTTTTTTGTTTTTAATTGCTTTATATGACTGTCCTTACATTTTTGTTCATTTGCATCATTAATATCATCATAAATATTGATAGATTTTGGTAACTGGCGAAGATGTGACTGTTGCAGTCCAGCTGACTAGCAGTTTATAAACCAGTGAAGCAACTGCTTATATTAACTTTACATTCACCAGTCTTGAACGAGCACTTGATCCATTCATTCATTCATTTATCCATCCATCCATCCATTTATATATCCATCCATCCATTTATCCATCCGACCATTTATATATCCATCCACCCATCCATCCATTTATATATCCATTTATTCATCCATCCATTTATATATCCATCCATCCATTTATTCATCCATCCATTTACTGTATATATACATCCATCCATCCATTTATATATAAAGATCCATCCATCCACCCATTTATACAGATAGGCTTTTTATAGGCTTTTTTTTTAGTATTTGCAGTTACAGAATAATTATTTTAATAATATAAACTAACATATTTAAAAATATGTTGCTTTGGCAAGAAGTTTACAAGTCTCTAGAAGTCCACTGAACATATAAAACATTTTCTGGACAGAAACTTGTTTAGTTTTTTTGCTTAGAGGTAGAGGAGATGAGTTGATTGGATTGAAATCTCATACCTGCATAGGTCAAAGATGATAATTAATGTCATTTTCATTATTTCCAAATTATCCAGTGACCCCTTATGCTCTGTAAATTGGGGAACTATTATTCTGGAACAGACAATCCATAAGAATAGAAAATTTTGTCATATTGATCAGTATCACCTTTGCCAAGAAACACACAAAACATTATCCAGTCTTGGTAACTAAGGCTCCTGATATTCATTCTTCAATAATATAGCCTTTTTAAAGTCCCATCTTTCTTTTCTCCTACATCTCCACTGTTTATGTTTCATCAGTCATGGTTTCTGGTTTTGTTTTTCTGTTTCTGGTTTTCCTTTGATTTGTCACCTGTCTATATTATCTTCACCCCTGTTGTTTGCAGTGTTGATGTGCATACAAAAGTAGACTGTGGTTGCTCAGTTCTGAGTGGAAAAATGTGATGTGAAGAGTGTGATGCAAAACTGAATTATCTTATCTTAAAATTACCCACCAAGGGTTGTCATATAAACAGTAATGGATTGACCAGTGGGAGTAGCAGGACAGTTCTTGACGGGCCATAATATATGTGGGCTGAGGAGGAGGAGTCTCTCTCTCTCTCTCTCTTTCTCTCTCTCTCTCACACACACACACAGACACACACACTGTTCATGTTTAACCCAGTAAACAGCATTTAACAGAATTTCATGACTCAATTTATTGATTTGATTCTGGTAAAGTAACTCAAATTCTGTGATTCATGATTCACTTACATCGCCAATCAGAACTGTTAAGCAGCATGACTCAACATAGTGATTCAGTTCTTTCCAACTATAAATTCATATGAATCAAACTTTCTGAGATTATATTAATTTGCTGACACATTCCGTATTACTTTGACCTTTAATAACACTACTTTGTGTTGTTTGTGTTATTTTATTTATTTATTTTTTCTATTTTATTTATGCATTTCTTCCAATTTAGCGTAGTCAATTTGTCTTCCCCTGCTGGGGGATCCCTGATTGCAGTTGAGGTGGGTATATTGCTGCTCACACCTCCTCCGACCCACATGCAGCCCTTAGCGGAACCTTTTTTCACCCATGCGTTCTGCACAGGCGCCTCTCTATTTGCTAATCAGGGTCCTTGCACAGTGTTTGAAGACCCCACCGACATAGTCCGATCACCCCGCCCTAGCAGAAACGTGTCTGCTGCAGGCACTGCCAACTATGCCCGCTAGATGGGGCCCAGCCGACCGGTGGCAACGCCGAGTTTCGAACTGAGGAGTTCAGAATCTCGGCGCTGGTGTGCTAGCGGAAAATCCTGCTGCGCCACCTGGGCACCTATTTTGTGTTTTTAAAGGTTAAAAAGTCAGTAATGCTTAATGGTTATAAGAAAATGCTAATACAATAACAAAAAGACAATCCATGCAGTAAAATAATGATTGAACTGTTTTAAATACAAAAAATACACCAATAAAAAACTTCAAGACTTAAGTAATAAAAGTTGTTTAAATATGCCTCTAGTTTAGTAATCAGTTACTTTTTGTTGTATGTGTTTAGCTTATTAAAGTTTAATGAATTAGAGGAATTAGAGTGAAATTTTAGTGGACTGTGAGCCATCAGTTTAATGTGATTTCCAGAAATTACCATCCACTTAGTTCTGCCTAATCAATGTAAAAAAATTATATGAATGCGTCCAAATTCTAATTTGTGATATTTTATTAACCATATTGCATACTTCAACACAAAAAATAATGTAAATAGTTTAAATGTAATATTGTTAAATTAAATATAATGTTCAGTTATTTCAAGCTATTTTTTTAAATAAATAAACAAGCTATTAAAATATAGCTAAAAATACAATAAATTCAGTAATAATAATTGTTTGACTATGCTTCTAGTTTTACATTGTCACAATTGTACAAAACCATCTCTCAGTTTGTTCTGCCTTATTAATGTGTACAGAATAAATTCCGTTTCCAATCAGTGGCATTTAATTTATCGTATGACACCCTTCAACACAGAAACATTTTATAAAAATAAAGCAAATTTTTAGGTGAGATTGTTTTATTAACCCAGAATCTGAATATGTTTTGTATGTAGTCCACATACACAAAATGGCCAAATGTATGTGGAGACCATGACCATCACAATTACCTTGTTGACCTATTTGCAGCTATAACAGCCTTTACTCTTGTAAGAAGGTTTTTTGCAACGTTAGAGTGTGTCTGTAAAGATTTAATGAGCATGTGTAAGGCCAGATACTGATACTGGACGCAAAGGCCTGGCTTGCTTTTTTAATTTATTTCAGAGGTGAGGTTAAGGTCAGGGCTCCGTGCAGACCGCTAGTTTCTCAACATTAAAATCATTGTCTTTGACCTCACTTTGTGCACAAAAACATTGTCATACTGGAACAGAAACGTAGCATATATACACCGACCAGGCATAACATTATGACCACTGACAGGTGAAGTGAATAACACTGATTATCTCTTCATTACGGCACCTGTTAGTGGGTGGTATATATTAGGCAGCAAGTGAACATTTTAGAAGCAGGAAAAATGGGCAAGCATAAGAATTTGAGCACGTTTGACAAGGGCCAAATTGTGATGGCTAGACGACTGGGTCAGAGCATCTCCAAAACTGCAGCTCTTGTGGGGTGTTCCCGGTCTGCAGTGGTCAGCAACAGTAAGTGGTCCAAGGAAGTAAAGTGGTAAACCGGGGACAGGGTCATGGGTGGCCAAGGCTCACTGATGCACATGGGGAGCAAAGGCTGGCCCGTGTGGTCCAATCCAACAGACGAGCTACTGTAGCTCAAATGGCTGAAGAAGTTAATGCTGGGTCTGATAGAAAGATGTCAGAATACACAGTGCATCACAGCAGACCAGTCAGGGTGTCCATGCTGGCTAATGGCTGTGGCCTCTTTCAGCAGGATAATGCACCCTGCCACAAAGCAAAAATGGTTTAGGAATGCTTTGAGGAGCACAACAAAGAGTTTGAGGCGTTGACTTGGCCTTCAAATTCCCCAGATCTCAATCCAAACGAGCATTTGTTGGATGTGCTGGACAAACAAGTCAGATCCATGAATGCCCCGCCTCGCAACTTAAAGGAGTTAAAGGATCTGCTGCTAACATCTTGGTGCCAGATACCACAGCACACCTTCAGGAGTCTAGTGGAGTCCATGCCTCGACAGGTCAGGGTTGTTTTGGCAGCAAAAGGGGGACCAACACAATATTAGGAAGGTTGTCATAATGTTATGCCTGATCGGTGTATATATCTTTTAGCGAATGTGGCTAAAGTCAGTAATTAGGAAGGGTGTTTACATACTTTTATCTAAATTGTAAACATTCACTGACAACCTCCATGCCATTTTGTATCTGGATTTGATCATGCACTGGTTGGGTCATTTTAACACAAGCAGCCCTAACTCTATTAATAACCATGAAAAAAGCTCATGCTCCTAAGAATGGGGACACATTGGTGGTAATGGGCCAGTACAATGATGTATTATTCAACTATATTTTTCCACTACTGCTATTACTTTTTATAATATGTGTAAATGGATAGCTAGGCCCGATTGCAAAATCTTGATTCATCTGCCATGTCAGTTATGTTTGGTACAGGGGACAATGAGGAACAGATAATTGATCTGTTGGTTTCTCCCAAACTAATGATCACATGTGCCTTGTTAGGCATTAATTCACTGTAGGTGGCAGGTTTCCTATTTAGTCAGGTTTTCTCCTCACTGTTGGTTGGCTCCTGTTTTGGCAAACCTGTTGTTCTCTAACATCGTGACACAAAAGCTGGTTTTGTGTCTGGTTTTGTGTCGACTGTACATAGATGCCAGAACTCTTTATCTATTTATGGGATCCTGGCTGAGGTCGTGGCACTGTTGGAACTCGTGATGAAACTGCCCTGGGAGGGCGACATACCCCGGAGGTAGCGTAACAGTCTTTTTAATGAGTGGATCCCACATATGGACCCATCCTGCGCCAGTTGATGTGGTTTTGTGCCAACTCAGTTATTGTTCTACTGTTCTTGGTTAAGCATCCTGCAACTGGGTTTATTTTTATTCCTGCAGTCACAGGGCTACACTGCATGTTTTAGTAGCGATGCATTACCCACCCTTCAACTGTTCACAAATGCAAAATTATTTAAATTCTTTGTTCTTGTTTAGGTCACCTAAAAGAATCTTAACACAGATTAAATAAATACATGTTCTCTTATATGATTAACTTATTATTTGCCTCCTTCTATGGGTCTACATGTTAATTTAAAAAATATTAAATATTAAATATAATTAAATATTAAACACATATTTCATGTGGTGCATGTTGAATATTAAGGAAGAACAATTTTGTACTTACTGGTTTATGTAATTCTGTGTTCCTAAAAGCTTAATTTTTAAGTGCCAAAATCAGAGATACGAACAGGCTACAAAGGTGAGGCCTATGAGATTGCAGTTTAGTAGTAGGCATCAGCTAAGAAATTACTGTTGACAATTAGCACTTATGTGAGATCAACATGGGGTCAAGTAACAGAGTTTCAACAAGGTTTAATTATGTTTTAAATTAAGGGCCTCAAAAGTCATGAAAGCATTCACCGATCAGCCATAATATTAAAACCACCTTCTTGTTTCTACACTCACTGTCCATTTTATCAGATCCACTTACCATATAGAAGCACTTTATAGTTCTACAATTACTGACTGTAGTCCATCTGTTTCTTTGCATGCTTTGTTAGCCCCCTTTCATGCTGTTCTTCAAAGGTCAGGACTCTCCCAGGACCACTACAGAGTAGGTATTATTTGGGAGGAGGGTCATTCTCATCGCAGTGCAGTGCAGTGACACTGACATGGTGGTGGTGTGTTAGTGTGTGTTATGATGGTATGAGTGGATAAGACACAGCAGCGCTGATGGAGTTTTTAGACAGCTCACTGTCCCTGCTGGACTGAGAATAGTCCACCGACCAAAAATATATACAGCCAACAGCGCCCCGTGGGCAGCGTCCTGTGACCAATGATGAAGGTCTACAAGATGACCAACTCAAACAGCAGCAATAGATGAGCGATCGCCTCTGACTTTACATCTACAAGGTGGACCAACCAGGTAGGAGTGTCTAATAGAGTGGACAGTGAGTGGACACGGTATTTAAAAACTCCAGCAGCGCTGCTGTGTCTGATTCACTCATACCAGCACAACACACACTAACACACCACCACCATGTCATTGTCACTGCAGAGAATGATCCACCACCTAAATAATACCTCCTGTGGTGGTCCTGACCATTGAAGAACAGGGTGAAAGCAGGCTGAAAAGTGCTTCTATATGGTAAGTGGAGCTGATAAAATGGACAGTGAGTGTAGAAACAAGGAGGTGGTTTTAATGTTATGGCTGATCAGTGTATATTAAACATGAACAAACGGCATCAGCGAAGATGAAGAGTGTTTCAGAGTCGTAGGTTTGATTGGGATAGACAGACATGGTCATTGTTGCTATAGTTCAGCCTTAAAAATCAACCAATCAAAGGCTAATGCACAGGCACACATAACTTGGTGTAAGGAAGACAAAATCTAGACCTTTGTGCAATGGGTGCAAAGTATTATGGCCTAATAAACGAACTTCTACTGTATTTTCTACATTTGAATGGATTTATGTTTGAAGAAAGTCAAAAATGTACTCAAGCCACAGTTAGCCAGTATACGTGTAATCCATAAAAGATGCACCCTATGTTTTAAACCCTTTTTAACAATTACGTTTTACATTTCAGGACATAATGCTACATTATACCATACATAATACTGAGCATTGTTCAAGTGCTTGAATGATCAAAGCAAATCCTGTTTCCCCTAAAAGAACTTCTCCTCTTTGAATAATTCTATCATTCCACCACACACTGTGAAGAAATACAGATATAGTGGAAAAAAATGTGCTGTCATTTTTCTTGTATATGCCAGTACATTTAAAGCAGCAATGACAACATTCTCCTTTATCACAGATATTATACCAGAAACAAAGATCTGAAAAATGATGAAACCTTTCATATGTTCGACTCATAGCACCTGTCTCCAGGAGCACATGGTTTAAGTGGTTTTGTTTATGGTTTCAAGTTGACGCCTCTTTATGATGATTGGACAATTAAGCTAATTATCCACAGCTGAACCTCGTGGAAGGATGAATGCTTAATGTATATAAAGACTGCTGTGGATCATTCAGTGAAGACTGTGTTAAAGATAAGATAAGATAAGATAATCCTTTATTAGTCCCACAATGGGGAAATTCACATTGTTGCAGCAGCAAAGGGATAGTACAGCACTAAACTCTAAAAATATTTACAAATATTTACAAATAACTGCACGTGAGAATATTGCACATTGTAATAGTTACACATGGGGAAAAAATTGCACATTTTAATGAATAATAATTTAAAGTGTGTGTGTGATCTATCTGTTATCTGTTGTAGGTTAGTTTGGAGGTGGCTTGCTTGGTGCATCATATGCAGTGATACCTCGAAACTTGACGTCAATTGGTTCTGGGACTGGTGTCGAGTTTAAAATGAGTTGAGTTTCAAGGTATTTTGTCTCATAAGGATGTATGGGAAACCTGTTAATACGTTCCATGGTCCCGTGAACTGCATATATTTTAGGCTAATGTAAAATAATGGGGATGATTTTGACACTTATCCACTGAAAATGAGACAAATATAATATAAAAAACACTGAAATACAATTAAAAATGGTTAAAAATCAATATCATAATACAATAAAACCTGCACTTTACATTTACTTCTTTATTGTTTCCTTATTCTTCTTAATCGTGGAGATGCTTGATCTTGGAATACTGTATTCCGTCTAGTAAAGGCGCTTTTGTGCTGACTGTGCCGTTATTCCCTAAGGAGTGTGCTGGTTCACAAAGCTTAATGTGACTTATTATACTAAAACAACAAGCAAGAAATTTCACTAGTGGAGAGAACTTATGAGCAGTAATAATTAGGAGAGATTTCGTTTTGCTATTTCGTTCTTACAATAAGTCACATCAAGCCTTTTTTTTTTACAATAAGCGTTTTAGACTCTGAAAAGTTGATCCTCACCATTTCTCAACCCCCCGAGCTGTAACACAAGTTTTAAAGTGAAACAGGAGAAGAATCCAGCTAAACACAGATACATGTGGACGCTTTCAGACTGGATTTGACACACAAATGCAGATTAGTCTCATGTGAGCACTTTGATGATGTTTTACTGCAACGCTCAAGCCAAGCGCTAAACAAAGGAGCTTTGTTCATTGTTAGTTTAAAATTAAATAAATACAAATTTTTTTAAAGCTAAACGTCACATTTTTTTTTCTCTTTTCTCTGAATTTTCCCCAAATTTTCTCCCCTAATCTAGTCTATCCAATTACCCTGATTGCGTTACGCTTCACCTCCACCAATGCAACCCTCCACCGCTGACTGAGGAGCTTCGCAACTGACCAACCCCTCCGACACGTGATCAGTACCGACTTCTTCTTTTCACTTGCACGAGGCGAGTTTATATGCGGACCAGCCTTGTGCACGAAGAGCCACACCCTGATCAGCATTATTCCCCAACTCTGCGCAGGCTTCATCAATTAGCCAGCAGAGGTTGTAATTGCACCAGTTATAAGGAACCCTGATCCGGCTTACCCAGTCGTTGTTCATGTGGCCGCCCAGCCCAGCCGGATGGCAGAGCTGAGATTCGAAACGATGTATTCGAAATCCCAGCTCTGGTCTAAACGTCAAGTTTAAGGAAAACATTGAGTTTAAGGGCACAAATTTCTCCATGAAGTGCATCGAGATTCAAATAATTTAAGATTAGGGGACGACAAGTTACAGGGTACCACTGTATTGTATTCTACGTAGTTATTGTATCTTGCTTAGGAGTCTGAAGAATTATGTCTTGTATTCTAGTTCATGTATCTTGCGTAGGAGTCGTGCTTAGAAAATCATGTTTCACTTTGTTATAGCCTAGTTCATGTTGCATTAGCAATGTGTTAGCTTGCAAGATGTATTTTAGCTAAAAGTTTAGTATATTTTAGGGTCATGTTTCATGTGTTTGGATTAGCATTTAACATAGTTAGCATAGATCATGTGTTTGTGTGTCTCATGTCTCGTCTTGTGAAAGCTAGTCTTGTTTATTGTAGTTATGAATAAACAGTATGTAACTCTGTGTGTGTGTCCACCTTTGCCTCTTGACATGAGCCTTCTGTTACAATACAATGCCTAAAAAGTAGACTTTTGCATCTTTAACACCTCTGGTGTTTCTGTGTTCTGTCATAGCAATTTACCAGCTTTCAGTTAAAAGAAATGATTTTCGGTCGGTTTGTCACATCACATCGCTGCCAGTGTGAAGGCAGGGTAACAGTGTAGAGGATGAAAGGGAGAAAAAGTAGTTGCGGATGAACACAAAGAGGTTAAACAAGACTAGAGGGAGAATATAGGAAGCCAAAGACAGATGGGTAGAGGAGGATAGGAGGAAGAATGAGCAGAAGAACGAAGGATGGAGCAGATGGAGAGAGATGAAATGAGAGGAAGTGGGAAATGGAGGAATTGAAAGGTTGTTTTTCATTGTCTGCTTTTGAGACACTATTTATTACATTTCACTTGAGGTTATCATCCAACCGCCACCACACACACAAGCCATTTTATCTACACTTCTGTTTCATTTTTTTATCCATTCTGTCTCGTCTTCTGACTCAGAAATATTTTATTGCTGTTGATACAAACTGCAATCTCCCTTTTTTACAGGGGTAGCACTAGGAATTTTAAGTCCCCTGATAATGTGATGCATTGGGAGTTTTGTCTCACAACCTATCAAACGTCATGACTTTTAAAAATCTATTTTTTTTTTTAACTTTATAATTCCAGGTCAAATACAAACCCCATTTCTGAAAATGTTTGGACGTTTTGTAAAATGCAATACAGTAAGGAATCTGTGATTTTTTTTTTTTTTATTCTCTTAAATCTTAATTTGACTAACAAAATGTTTGTACTGGTCATTGTATTCTGTACACAAACACATTTAAAATTTGGGACAGAATTTATAGAATAAAATATACAGCGTTTCACAATAAGCAGCTGAATTGGTAACAGGAAATCAAAATTGGGTATAAAATGAGGATCCACTAAAGCCTCAATCTGTACAAGCAATGATGGTTGGTGACTCATCACTTTGTACCAAATTAGGCAGAGAATTGACAATTAGTTCAAAAAAAGCATTTCTCACTTTCACCATCTACTGTTCATAATATTGTGAAAGGATTTAGGGGATATTGAGAGATCTCAGTCAGTGTAGGGTAACAATGGTAACTACTGCTGAATGTGCATGACTTTTAGGCTCTGCATGGAAAACTGTCATGCTACTGTGCTATATAAATAAAGCACACTATAATGTATTAAATACATGCAGAAGGATGAAGAGGAGACTCAGTGGAAGGAATCCACAGACTGTTAAGCATCTGAAGTCTCATATAAGGCAGAAATGGGCAAAATTCCACTTGCAAAATTGCAAAAATTAGCGTCCTCAGTTCCTAAACCATTAAAATGTTTAGTAGGAAAAATAGGAAATGTTGAAATGGCTGTATTTGGCTAGTTCATTCTTTACTTACTTCCTTCCAGTCTGTGTTCATTGCTGTTTCTAAGAAGCACCACCATGGCATGATGCTGCCACCATTATATTTCATTGTAGGGATGGTATTAGCCAGGTGATGTGCATTGACTAGACATGATGCCAAAGAGTTAATTTCCATCTAATCGGACAAGAGAGTATTTTTTCTCATATTGTCAGAGTTCTTTGTGTGTTGCCTAGCAAACTATAAGCAGGCTGTTGAATGTCTTTCAGTTAACACTGGCTGCAGAGTGCTGCAGAGATGATTGTATGTCCAACTGGTTCTCTGCACATGACCTTGGAACTGTTTTATAGTGTTGGGTTCTTGATAAGAGTTCTTTTGCCTAGATGCCCAATGCCAGGCTTCTCCAATTTTAAAATTATTGAGCCCATTGTGGTCATAGGAATACACAAAGCCAAATAATATTTTATATCCCTGATCTGTTCTATGTCTTGCCATAATTTGATTGCAGAGACAGTTCCTTAGACTTTATGGCTTGGTTTTTGTCCTGACCGTGCAGTGTAAACTGTGTGCCTCTCTAAACCGTGTTTAATCAATTCAGACTACAATAGGTGGACTAATACAACCAATCAGGTTGTAGACACATATAAAGGATAGTTAAACACAATGCACATGACCACAATTTAGCCACAGCAAACACTGTCTAAAAACTTGAGAATTAGAGACTCTTGTAAATAAGAGATTCATGTGTTAGATTAGTAATTATGTAAAAAAAAAACGTCTCCATATTGTCATTATGGGTTAAGTGTAAAATACACTGATCAGCCATAACATTAAAACCACCTACTTGTTTCTACACACATTGTCCATTTTATTGGTTTCACTTACCATATAGTCCATCTGTTTCTCTGCGTGCTTTTTTAGCCCCCTTTCATGCTGTTCTTCAATGGTCAGGACCCCCACAGGACCACCACAGAGTAGGTATTATTTTGGTGGTGGATCATTCTCAGTACTGCAGTGACAATGATGTGGTGGTGGTGTGTTAGAGTGTGTTGTGCTGGTATGAGTGAATCAGACACAGCAGCGCTGATGGAATTTTTAAACACATCACTGTCACTGCTGGACTGAGAATAGTCCACCAACCAAAAATATCAAGCAGTGACAGTGATGTGTGTAAACACTCCATCAGCGCTGCTCTGTCTTATCCACTCATACCAAGTCAAGTCAAGTCAACTTTATTTATATAGCGCTTTTTACAATAGACATTGTCTCAAAGCAACTTTACAAAATCCAGGACCAACAGATACAAAAACCCCTGTTGAGCAAGCCGAGGGTGACTGTGGCAAGGAAAAACTCCCTGAAAATTACAGGAAGAAACCTTGAAAAAAACCAGACTCAACAGGGCCCATACTTCTTGGGTGACCTGGAGGATACTTTAAATAAGTAGGATTTACACAAATCATATTATCAAATCATACAAACACAGAAATAAATGAACTAAAAGTTATAACTGGCAATAAATAAATAAATAATAATAATAGAGTTGTTATTCGGTCTAGTCTTCAATAAAGTCTGTAGTGAGTTCTTGTCATTCTTGGTGCAATTACGCCAGACCGGTCACATCCGGCAGGAGCAGCATCGTTGTCACGGCAGTCTCGACTTCAATCCTTAACCTTGGCGGGTAAACAGGTTTACATCAGAATGCCCTCTGGGTAAAACAACAGAGAATGTAGTTAATAATGTACAATGCTAGTTGAGTAAAACAGTTTTACAGAGAGTTTTAGACTCCAGCAGCCCTAATTATTACAGCATAACTAAAAGGGAGAGCGAGCAGGTAACAAGGTCATGAAGGCTTTCATAGGACATCAGCGCCCATCTCCCCACCGTCATCAAACCTGAGTGATCGGACAAGAGAGGCAGAACGACAGCAACCCAACATCCCTGATCACCACAAGTTTCTATGACCAAGAACCCCCAAGCTCTGCTCCTTTGTCTATACTAATCAAAAGCCTGAGAAAATAAATATGTTTTCAGTCTAGACTTAAACATTGAGACTGTGTCCGAATCCCGAACAGAGGCAGGAAGATTATTCCAAAGATGTGGAGCTTTGTAAGAAAATGCTCTTCCACCAGCCGTGATCTTTTTAATTCTAGGAACTATAAGTAACCCTGCATCTTGTGAGCGAAGTGGACGCGCTGGGTTGTAGTGATTAATAAGTTCACTAAGATACTGTGGAGCCAGACCATGTAGCGCTTTATAAGTTAGTAAAAGTATTTTGTAATCAATGCAGAATTTAACTGGCAGCCAGTGTAGAGATGATAGAACAGGAGTAATATGATCAAATTTTCTAGTTCTAGTTAGCACTCGAGCTGCTGCATTTTGAACTAACTGGAGTTTGTGTATGGATCTACCAGAGCATCCAGTTAAAAGAGCATTACAATAATCTAACCGAGAAGTTATAAACGCATGGATCAGTTTTCCGCATCATTAACAGATAGTATATTTCTTATTTTAGAAATATTACGCAAATGATAGAAAGCAACTCTAGTAATATTATTGACGTGTGTATCAAAGGAAAGATCTGAATCTAGTGTGACACCCAAGTTTTTTACATCTGAGCTGGGAGTAACAGAGAAAGTGTTTAGGTTTAGCACCAGGTTAGACAACTTGTCTCTTGCAGCTTTAGAGCCAACAAGTAAAACCTCAGTTTTATCTGAATTAAGTAAAAGAAAATTACACGTTAAACTTTATGTCGTTTACACAATCTTCTATTTTACTGATTGTGTCAGTATCATTTGCTTTGGCTGATATATACAGCTGTGTGTCATCTGCATAGCAGTGAAAATTTATGCCATGTTTATGAATAATTTCTCCTAGTGGAAGCATATAGAGTGTAAATAATAGCGGTCCCAGTACCGACCCCTGTGGAACACCACACTTTACTTTTGTAGTTTCTGAGCATTTATTATTTACATAAACAAATTGAGAGCGTTCAGTCAAATATGATTTGAACCAAGAGAGTGCGAGTCCTTTAACACCTACTGTATTTTCTAGCCTCTCCAGTAAAATGTTATGATCAACCGTATCAAACGCTGCACTAAGATCTAATAGAACAAGAAAAGAGACACATCCATTATCAGAAGACATTAACAACTCAATAACTACTGTAATTAATGCGGTTTCGGTACTATGGTTGGGTCTAAATCCAGATTGAAATTTTTCATGAATACAATTTTCATTCAAATAAGAGCATAACTGTTTGGAAACTACTTTTTCTAATATCTTAGAGACAAAAGGGAGGTTTGAAATTGGCCTATAATGAGATAAAACATGTGGATCAAGATTAGGTTTTTTAATCAGGGGTTTAATAACAGCACTTTTAAACAATGTAGGTACGTACCCAAGGCTAAGGGATGCATTGATCAATGTAAGCAGGGGCTCTACAATAGCTGGGAGTAAATCTTTAAGTAAACGAGTTTGAACAGGATCGAGTATACACGATGATGACTTTGATGATTAATCAATGCAGTTAGTTCATTTTGGGAGTTTGGATTAAAGGAATTTAGTTGGATTACCTTGTTACTATTATCATCACTATTATCACCAATGCTGCTCAGAGTGAGTTCATACTTAACATTGGCAAGTGACACACTGACTCTGAAGTCGTATTTTTTCTATCTTATCATTAAAGAATTTTACAAAATCATCGCTGGTACAGTCGGGTGGTATATTAGATTCAGTTTCGATGAAGTTTTTAGTTAATTTGGACACTGTCTCGAAAAGAAATCTAGGATTGTTCCTATTTTTCTCTATTAGGGACGAATAATATAAAGATTTAGCATTTATAAGGGCATGTTTATACTCAGTTAGAGCATCTTTCCGAACTATCTTATACACTTCCAGTGAAGTGTGCCGCCACTTACTTTCTAATTTTCGTGCTGCTTGTTTTAGTGCGCATGTGTGGTCATTGTACCAAGGAGCAAGTTTTTTCTCCCTAATCAGTTTAGTTTTGAGTGGGGCTACGTTATCTAACGTTGCCTGATCTAGTTCTTTAGGTTCTGATGCTGATATATTTGGTAATTCTGGTAGGCAGTTTATGAATGCTGCTGCAGTTGCAGATGTAATAGTGCGCTTACATTTAAAACAATGTGGTTGCTGTATATTATTGGATAGGGACACTTCATATATTAGTAGGGAGTGATCAGAAATTAAGTCATTCTGTGGTACAATTACCAGGTTGTCTAGGTTCATACCATAAGTAAGTATTAAATCTAAGTATGTTTACAGTGGTGAGTGGGTCCCGCTGCAATGCCTAAAGATTCTAAAATAGAGTCAAACGCAATTTTGAGTGGATTACACTTATCCTCATAATGAATATTAAAGTCACCAACAATTAAAGCTTAAAGAGTAAGGACCAGGGGGTCAATAAACAGTAACCAGCTTAAACATACTAGTTTTATCAGATGAACATTTATTGGCTATGTCAGAGATAAGAACTTCAAATGAGTTTGTTATGGGAGATGATTTTACAGTAAGACCTACTGTATGTCTTTGTCATAAGTTGTGGCTATTCCTCCACCACGACCGCTAAGACGTGGAGTTGCTTCATTTAAACCTAGATACTCATCAGGTCTAGCCCAGGTCTCAGTTAAACAAAGTGCACTAAGACAATTGTCTGTGATCATTTCATTTACAATTACTGTTTTGCATGCAAGTGACCTGATATTTAGAAGTCCTAACTTTAGTTTAGCCTTACTAGTGTTTTCATGATGCTTATATACCAGCACAACACACACTGACACACCACCACCATGTCATTGTTACTGCAGAGCTGAGAATGATCCACCACCCAAATAATACCTACTCTGTAGTGGTCTTGGGAGAGTCCTGACCATTGAAGAACAGCATGAAAGGGGGCTAACAAAGCATGCAGAGTAACAGATGGACTGCAGTCAGTAATTGCAGAACTACAAAGTGCTTCTATATGGCAAGTGAAGCCGATAAAATGGACAATGAGTGTAGAAACAAGGAGGTGGTTTAAATGTTATGGCTGATCTGTGTATTTCATCTCTCTAAGAGAGTTTTTGCTTCTTTATGTTCTGCTTCTAGAATCATCACAGCACTTCAGGTTTTAGGGGTGCTGCAAATACACACTATGTTTAGTCTATTTCAGTGTTTTGTTTTCCATATTGTCAATAACGATGTTAAGTGTTGTTGGTACAATGATAGCCTAGTGGGTAGAGCTTTGGGCTACCACTCGGAAGATTGTCGTTTCAAATCCAGGCTCTTCTGCAATTGGTAGATTATTACAACCAATCAAGTTCTAGACACAAATAAGGGATAGTTAAACAGAATGCACCTGACCACAATTTCTGAAAACTTGAGAATAAGAGATTTTTAATTATATAAAGTACATGTCTTCACATTGTCATTATGGATGATTGTGTGGATTGATGTCTAAATATATACCACTTAATAGCAATATAATTACACTCATGTGCAGAGAGACTTTTACATCTAATACTGCATTTAAAACTATCTTTACTAGTGCACTAGCATTGGTGTTATTTATATTCCAATATACTTCATTGCTCCAAGAGAGTTTTTGCTGTTTTGCTGTCTATTTATGCTGTTTATGTTCTGCCTCTGGAATCATCACAGCACTTCAGGTTCTGGGAGTGCTGCAAATTGTCAATAACAATATTAAATATTGTTGGGACAGTGGTAGCCTAGTGGGTAGAGTGTTGGGCTACCAATTGGAACATTGTTGGTTCAAATCCTGGCTCTTTTGGGCCCTAAGCAAGGCCATTAACCCTTTCTGCCCTTGGGGTGCCATACAATAGCTGACCTTGTGCTCTGACCCCAGCTTCCAGACAAGCTGGGATATATGGAAAATGCATTTCATTGTACTTTACACTTGTATACACCGACTAGGCGTAACATTATGACCACTGACAGGTGAAGTGAATAACACTGATTATCTCTTCATCACAGCACCTGTTAGTGGGTGGGATATATTAGGCAGCAAGTGAACATTTTATTCTCAAAGTCGATGTGTTAGAAGCAGGAACAATTTTTGACAAGGGCCAAATTGTGATGGCTAGACGACTGGGTCAAAGCATCTCCAAAACTGCAGCTCTTGTGGGGTGTTCCCATCTGCAGTGGTCAGTATCAATCAAAAGTGGTCCAAGGAAGGAACAGTGGTAAAAACAGGCGACAGGGTCATGGGCAGCCAAGTGTCATTGATGCACGTGGGGAGCAAAGGCTGGCCAGTGTGTCCGATCCAACAGACGAGCTGCTGTAGCACAAATTGCTAAAGAAGTTAATGCTGGTTCTGATAGAAAGGTGTTGGAATACACAGTGCATCACAGTTTGTTGCATATGGGGCAGCAAAGAGGGGAACTAACACAATATTAGGAAAGTGGTCATAATGTTATGACTGATCGGTGTATATATTTATAACAAAGGCATTCTATTTTCTGTTTTATTTTAACCACTATTAAGTAGCTGCAGGCTGCCTGTTAATAGCCCTCACATGGAGAATCATTTGCACAGTGTGCATGCTCATCTTCTTTAGTTGTTATACAATGTAGAGCAAAATATATTTTTAATAGTAGTTTTTTCAAGCTGTAAGCTTGCAGATAGAGGAACAATGTAGCACTTCATAATAGACTGAGTGTCCACAGTGATTTACCGGATTTAAAGACAGTAAATACGATAATTGTTGCCATGGAAAGTAAGCAACACATCTCAAATCAAAGCACTCAGCATTGAGTTGAGCTCATGAGTGACTTTAAATTTAGTGAATAATACATGATGAGGGTTTTTAAAATGCCACATTTTTATCTGACTTTAATACAATACAACAACAATGATAATAATAGTATAATTGGCCCAGCTTTGTATGAATAGACAGAGAGGTTTAAATGACCTGTCTTTTCTTTGTAAGGTTTTACCATTAATTCAAATTAGAAAATGTGTTATCGTTAATTTAGGTTCTACATTTACATCTTTTAATAAAATGTGCATGAAGAGGGGCCGCTCAGGTAGCGCAGCAGTAAAAACACACGCTGGAACCAGAGCTGGGATCTCGAATACATCGTATCGAATCTCCGCTCTGCCTTGCCGGCTAAGGCTGAGCAGCCACATGAACAACGATTGGCCTGTTGTTTAGATATGGGCAGGACTAAGCCGGATGTGGTCTCCCTCATGACTGGTGCAATTACGACCTCTGCTGGCTGATTGATGGCGCCTGCACAGAGATGAGAAAAGAGTGCTCTCAGGGTGTGTCTCTCCGTACACGACGCTGAGCTGCACTGCACTCGTCAAAAGTGTAGGTGATAAGATGCAATCTGGCAATTGGACGCGCTAAAAAGGGAGAAAAAGGGGAGAAAAAGCATAAAGAAAATATATATAAAAAAATTTGCATGAAGATAGGTATGTAAAGTATTTAATTTCTTTAAAAAAAAACCTTCTGGATTTGTTATGGTTTTTTTTTTCACTTTTGCCTAATTTATTTCAGCCTAAATGTCACAGTGTGTGTGTGTTTAATTACAAGTGGGTGACGTGATCACCCAGTGGACACTTTAGGACACCAAGGAACAGCATTCTAATACTAGGAGAAACACGCTGTTTGTTTACAGCTTAAGGTCTTTGTGGCATGGATTCTACAAAGTGTTGTAAACATTTTGAAAGAATTTAGTTCACATAATTGCATCATATAATTGCTGGAGCGCTCATTCATGCTTTCATGCAGATTCATGCTTCAAATCTTCTATTTTACTACACTGTGAAGATTTTTTGTATTCGATTTAGATTTGGTTACTAGAACAACCATTAAACTTCATTGAACTGTGATGTTTATGGAACCAGTTTTTAATTACTAGTGTTTGGTGTTGTTGCATTATCATGCTGGAAGTGCCCACCCTCCTCCACCACCAATTCTGTTGTTTAATCCACAAAGTTGAATTAGTTCATCTATTCACAATGACCATTAATTTCAATGGCTATGTGTGATATTCATATATGATTGGGGTATTGCTGCAGTCAAGGCACTGTAAGATAGTGAAAGATGCTGCTCAGGGGGCGCAGCGGTAAAACACACTAGCACACCAGAGCTGACATTTCAAACTTGTCAGTTCGAAACTCAGCTGAGTTGGGCGGGTACATGAACAACATTTGGCTTGTTGTTCATACATGCTTGGAAGCCGGATAGGAACCTCATAACTGATGCACTTTTGACCTCTGCTAGCTGATTAATGGCACCTGCATAGAGTCAAGGAGAAATGCGTTGATCAGGGTGTGGCTCTCCGTACTCAAAGCTGATCTGCATATGAACTCGCCTCGTGCAGGTAAAAAAATTAAGAAGGCTATTGCACACGTGTCGGGGGGGGGGGGCGTGTGACAGTCTCGCTCTCCTCAATCAGGAGTGGAGATCAGCATCAGTAGAGAGGAAGCGTAATGCAATCGGGTAATTGGATACGACTAGATTGGGAAGAAAATTGGGAAAAATGCACAAAAAAAAACAGATGGTGAAAGATGTACTTTTAGCCCCCCATTCAAACCGGAGTTCTTCCTTAACAAGGATTTGCACATCAATAAATGAGTGGCCGCTGGCTTGCAGGTGAGTCGATCTTCTATGTTGTGCCATCCGTTTAGCCAGTGGCTGTTTAGTTTCCCTGATGTACAGTTTCCAGCAATCCTTCCGGCACGTAACATCATGCTGGTTTGAATGTATGTGTGAAGAGGGAACAAACATCCCTGAACCAAGGGGGAGGGGCTGAGAGTAAATTTTTCACCATGTTACAATGCTGTGATTGCAGCTATACCCCAATCATATGTGAATAGCACACATGGCCATTGTAATTAATGGTCATTGTGTCATTGTGATTTACATATGGACCTGATTACCTGTTCCATTGTTATGCAGTGAGCCGGTTTCGGTCAATGTGCAAATCGACTGCATATAAGGTTGGGGTATTCAGCACCAGCTCAGACTGAAGAAGTCACATGGATGAGTGACAAAACGTATCTCCACACCAGATACCAGATTAACTCATTCAGCTACAGTACAGTATTTGTGTACCTGGATTATTGAGCATGCATCAAGAGATTTGTTGTTTAATACAGTGACTGGCTGATTAAATAATGCTAAGAATGAGCAGATATCACTTTTCTGTTAAGCTGTTAGCAAATAAATATAGACATGGTTGCACTTGGTAGTCCTGTCCAGGCCGGGTGGGTTCAGGAAAAATGCTTGGGTCGGAGGGGCTTGTAATTAAATAGGGAGATGTAGTGAATCTTACCTAGACTGCTAAATGTGCAAGGGCCAGCCCTGCTTCTAATCTTCGACCCCCTTGCTTTCCCCTGCTCCTCTATTAGAGTATCTATATTTGCATTTCTTTTTCTCCTGTACTTTCCTGTATTCCTTTTTCTCTCACTTTCTGTGTTGTCGGTTGGGTGTAAATTGTGTTACTTTAAATACATGTGTTTTCCTCACCCTCGAAGCTGTGCATGTGTGCGATCGTGTGAAATGCAGTGCACGACTTCGTCTTTCTGAAGTACCGCTGCGGCGCTCATTTCTTTCCCTTCACAAACCCAGTGCTTTTAATTCAACCCCCTTCACACACGCGCACACACTTCTCCTTTTGCACTGTGACATGCTGCCAAGCCGCTGTCTCGACACAACCACTAAAATGGATTTTTGGTTCTTTGGAGTGTGGGGAGTAAAGGCACCCTGCAGCTATTGCTTGTGCATCTGACCCACTAAGTGCTTAATAACTGCTAACATAGGGATAAGTGGTTCCCAATAAGTAAGCTAGTGCTGCGTGGACTTAGCTAGAGGCCACTTTTAGCCTGGTAATCCACTGGGCTGGCCTGGGTAAGCTGGGCTAATGGTAATGCTAACATTAGATCACATTAGGGTTATAAAGTCTTGGTGTGTGTGTGTGTGTGTGTTTGGTGAATTATTGCAGATTTTCTATCTTAACCCTCACATCCAGTCAAAAAAGAAAAAAGAAAAAAAATTAAGACTGAATGCTCAGACACACTTGTTTTCACACACCCCGGGCCAGATGTGTATTAGATGGAGAGGATGTTAGAGACAGTGGAAGGGCCATGACGAACAGTCTACTACACCCCTGCTGCATTCTAGTCTATTTATAAAGGTGATGCTGTTTGAACACTAGCCCGCAGCGTAGACAGTAAGAACTGAAGCAGACTTTGTCATGTCACTAGTAGTATTTCAGAGTCCCTATATCAACATTTAGAATGGTTTCCAACAGTGGTTGGATTCTATGTCTTATACTTACCCAGGTCAGAAGTACTGACAATTTCATCCTGGCTAGAATTATTACAAACCTGCTTATTAAAATCTAAAAATCTCTCCATATCTGTATCTCTAAACTTAGAGACGTTGGTGTACACTCTCAGAAATGAGACCTCCATTGGCCAGATTAGTTTGGATGGTGGACCATTCTGTACACTGCAATGACATGGGGTCTGTTCGAGCATCTAGTGAGCTCTCTACATCAACAGTATTTATGTCATTTTACACGCGCTTCTGAGAGGAAGGGTGTTCGAGTTCTTAGATGCTTTAAAATGCTGTCTAGTAAGATACCTTAAATTTGAATGGTATTTCGACTGAATAACGTGGGAGCATCCAGTGCTTCCTTAGCCAGTCAGTGACAGTCTTACTGTTTTCAGTACCCAGGGGAAATGTTAATTGACATGCTAGTGCATTGTGCCACCTCAACACATTGGTTTGAATGGCATGAGGCTAACTGTGTTAGTAAGTGAAAATTGGTGTAATCGTTGTCTAAGTAGCGCCTCCAAATAACCTGACTTATAAGTTGATGACTTAGTAGAATCTTCTCTACAGATCTGTTCGAAAACCTAGTGAGCTGCCTTACTGTCTACTACCTTACATAGGCAGCTGCCTAAGTATAGAGGACTGTAATAAGTCATCAACTTATAAGTCAGGTTATTTGTAGGCGCTACCTAGACAGCAGTGGCGGCTGCTGGTCTTTTAAAGAGGGGAAGCTCATTGTCGGCTTACATCATAAAATTTGTCAATTTATTTATATATAAATGTATAAATTCTCCCCTTTGTCAGTTTTCAAGAAAATGGCATGAAATGGGTTGCAGTTTGTCTTCCGACTTCACTCGCAAAATCCGCGGTGGTACTGAAGCTCCCAGCGACAGCTGTCAATCAAAACGGGATTCAGCCTTTCGACTGATCCTCCAATCATCTTGCAGAAGCTCAGCGTCCAGACCCGCCCACAGCCCCATTGACCCCCAGAGACGCTCAGCGTCCGGGGGCGGGACAAAATCATGGCATTTATCCAATGATTGGCGAGTTTTGAAGTCATGTAGCCCCATAGAAGCAAAGAGACGCTCAGCGTCTGCGGGTAAATGCATTGACGCTCCGGGAATGTATGAGTTAAGTTAACAAAATCGAGTCGATTTGTGATAAGTAGCTGATTCTGAACGAACTCGTCTTCAAGATGAACGTGTTCTAATGCATTTGTAGTCAATGAAATGTTAACACAACTGTACATATTTGACCATTTAATTTTTGACATTTTAGGGGAAGCTGAGCCCTTGCAGTCTTAGAGAAATCGCCACTGCTAGACAGCGATTACAGCATTACAACACAATTAGCCTCATGCCATTCAAACCAATGGGATGAGGTAGCACAACGCGCTAGCATGTCAGCTAACATTTCCTCCGGGTACTGAAAACGGTTAGACTGTCACTGACAAGCCCGAATGTGCAAACAAATGACACTTGTACACGTTTATACAAATTAAAAATCAATGATAATTTATTTACATGTGAAAATAACTTGTTCTTCCAAATTCATCCACCATATTTGTAATTTTTTTTGTGAGAAAAGTTGTGCCACACTGAATGCAGGGGTTGCCTTCACCGCTAAGGGAGCATCGGATGCTCCCTCACTATTCAGTCAAAATACTTTTCAAATTTAAGGTACCTTACTAGACAGCATTTTAAGGCATCTTAGAATTTGAACAGACTTTGATGTAAAATGCTGTCTATGTAGAGAGCTCACTAGGTTTTCAAACACACCCTACCTAGGCAGCTGCCTATGTAGGCAGTAGACAGCAAGGCACTCACTAGGTTCTCAAACTGACCCCTGGTGTGTCCTGGTATACATGTATCATTGCTAATGCTCATTGTAGGTTTACAGTTACATTACAGGTTACATTACAGACTAAAGATATTTCTCTTGTAAGGTGTGTGATTCTTCATCTAGTCTTTTTTTATCAATGGACACTTTCTGATCACAGCACTCTGTTGCCTTAATATTTTTGGTTGAAGCACAATTGTTCCCCCAGCATTGGTTATTACCATGTTAATGTCATTGCACTGCTAACCATGGTCCACCATGCAAAGTGATCCTCTGAGGGTTTCTTTTGATTAATAAATGGGATACAGTGTAGTGACAGTGTACCGAGCAACAAGCTATCAGCTCCACTTACCATATAGAAGCACTTTGTAGTTCTACAATTATTGACAGTAGTCCATCTGTTTCGCTACATACCTTTTTAACCTGCTTTCACCCTGTTCTTTAATGGTCAGGACCACTACAGAGCAGGTATTATTTAGGTGGTAGATGATTCTCAGCACTGCAGTGACACTGACATGGTGGTGGTGTGTTAGTTTGTGTTGTGCTGGTATGAGTGGATTAGACACAGCAGCGCTGATGGAGTTTTTTTAATACTGTGTCCACTCATTGTCCACTCTATTAGACACTCCTACCTAGTTGGTCCACTTTGTAGATGTAAAGTCAGAGACAATTGCTCATCTATTGCTGCTGTTTGAGTTGGTCATCTTCTAGACCTTCATCAATGGTCACAGGACGCTGCCCACGGGGCGCTGTTGGCTGGATATTTTTTTGGTTGGTGGTTCTCAGTCCAGCAGGGACAGTGAGGTGTTTAAAAACTCCATCAGCATTGCTGTATCTGATCCATTCATACCAGCACAACACACACTAATACACCACCACAATGTCAGTGTCACTGCAGTGCTCAGAATGATCTACCACCCAAATAATACCTACTCTGTGGTGGTCCTGGAAGAGTCCTGACCATTGAAGGACGGCATTAAAGGGGGCTAACAAAGCATGCAGAAAAACAGACGGACTACAATCAGTAATTGTAGAACTACAAAGTGCTCCTTTATGGTAAGTGGAGCTGATAAAATGTACAGTGAATGTAGAAACAAGGAGTTGGTCTTAATGTTATGGCTGATTATTGTATGTGCTTAGCTGTATGTAATAAAGTGCTGGTAAGAGTATAAATTATATACAGTTAAGGTCAAAATACTCCAAATGCTTGTAAGAGATGTGTATGTTATGACACGCTTATGATTTTAGCTTTCTGAAACTTGCTGAATAATAAGAACACATTTTTTGTTAATTAAATAAGGGAAAATATTATTTCGCAAAATTATTGTGGGTTTGTCAAAGTATTGTGAAGAAATCTGGCATTTCTAGGACAAAATCTGCTACATACAACACAGCTAATATTTTGGTTAATTAGAAATGGCTTTAAAGTAAATTTTGCTGTATCTCATGGGTTAAGGGAATTGTCAGTGCATGGCAAAGATCAGTTCACAAGCAGATATGGTAATTGTAGCCAAATCCATAATTACAGAACAAGGAAACAGGCACAAGTCAAAGTCCCAACAGAAGCATAGAATATTAAACACTGGAACAAAGCAGGGAAGCAAAAAACATGAAACAAGATACCAGAAATGGGACTTAAAAGAACACTTGGTAATACAGGAGAAGATGCCATAAAACCTCATAAACAAGGCAACGAACACAAGGGGTATAAATATGCAGAATAACGACAGATAAAAAAGGTAGAGACAGATGTGTACAATGAACAGAAAAGCAATAACACACAAGGAGTGGAGTTACAAATACACACACGATGAAATCTACATTTGAACACACAAGACAAACAGGAGTGAACACAATAATCACATGCAGCAGTACCATGGTAATGACAGTGTTGACAGAGAGACCAGGGAGAATTTTAAACATTCCCTCTAGGATTTATGAACCTTTTTCGGAAATGTACACACAGCTTCCCAGTCTTTCCTGTTTTAATGCTTGTGGCACAATCGACCGGGTGAAGTCAAATTAGCCCTAACAGCTGTAGTCGTTTTCATACCCAGGATTTATTTCTGGCCTGTTTGGGGGAGGTTGTTATTGTAGCAGGATTGTGTTCACACAGACGCAGAAGCCTAATGTGCAGGGATTTTGTATATAATAGAAACTTAAATGTGGCGCATCTTTACCTAATGCGGGTACTGGATCTTTTTTTTGGCCAGTGGTCATTACAACAATCCTTCAACAGCCCCATTCCCTGCACTTTTAGACCCATTTTTGTTTGTTTGTTTCAGTACATAACTGTAAAATACACTTACTCACTTTCACAGCTTTTCAATGGGCGCAAGGCACACAGTAACACCCTGGACAGGGCGCCAGTCCATTGCAGGGCAGACACACACACACAAACACACAGCCATTCACCTATAGGGCAATTCAGTGTCTCCAATTAACCTGACTGCATGTTTTTGGACTGTGGGAGGAAACCCACACAGACACGGGGAGAACATGCAAACTGCACAAAAAGGACCCGGACCGCCCGGCTTGGGGATCGAACCCAGGACCTTCTTGCTGTGAGGCGATAGTGATACCCACCGTGCCGCCCTTTTTTTACTATTTTATTTATGCATTTTCTCTCATTTTAGAGTAGTCAATTTGTCTTCCACTGCTGGGGGATCCCTCATTGCAGTTGAGGTTTATTATTATTCAAACGATTACACATGGACATCAGTGAAATCCCCAAATCAGTGGTTGGTATTAAGGTGGAAAGTATACTAAAGCATACAGTCAAAGAACAATGGGACATGCATGAGCATGCATGTCCCATTGTTCTTTGACTGTATGCTTTAGTATACTTTCCACCTTAATACCAACCACTGATTTCTGATATTTTCTTACATCCTAGAATTTACGGTTAGCATTTTTAATATTATTTGTTTAGCTATTATTTGGTACATCAGTAAATCACTAAAATTCCTACCTGCTGTACAATATAATGACATGATGAAAGTGTGACAGACTCTCACAATGACTGACATGAATATGAATATTCATCTCTATTTCCCATGGAATGACAGGAGTTATTTCAAACCACTTGAAATGAAGCCTCAAATGTACACTTGACCTTCCACCACATTTCCAGACATTTTATTTTGTTTTTGTATTTCAAATGGCACATTGGGAACACGTACTATACAGCCTAACCTACATGCATAAACAGGGTTGGGGACTGAAGGAAAGGAAAGAAATGAAAAGTGCGACAGTGCAACAGAAAAAAATGACTTGTGGGTGAACTAATATCAAGAGCAATAAAATATATGTCAGAATTTGATGACAGGACATGGAAATAAAACCAGAAAGAAAAATGACCATATTGTACATCAAGAGAATGCCTAAAAATGCAATGAAATATAAAAGAAATAGGAAAACTGGAACTGTGAAGTTATAGACGCAACAAAGTAAACAGTAATCAGGCTGCAGATGCTTTTGCCAAAAGGTCAATAACCCGCTGATCACAGTCCAACGCTTCCATCAAAGCAGTACGTTCCTTCTCATCAACTGAAGACAGTGTCAACATCAGGAAATTAAAACAAAAGGTTAACTGTCACACACTGATCTAGGTTTGCCTGCAGGGTTTTCTTGTGCAGGATTTTGGACGTACTTCTGTATGTTTTAAATAAATATCAGGATATTTTACTGAATTTACACAGTATTGCCAATCATTACCAAAATACAGTCCCAAAATCCAGCAGATATACTTAAATCATTTAAATTAAATAATAAGTTTATTAACTTAGGGCGACACGGTGGCTTGCCTAACAGCAAGAAGGTCCTGGGATCGATCCCCAGGTGGGGTGGTCCGGCTCCTTTCTGTGCAGAGTTTGCATGTTCTCCCTGTGTCTGCATGGGTTTCCTCCGGGAGCTTCCTCCCACAGTCCAAAAACATGCAGTCAGGTTAATTGGAGACACTGAATTGCCCTATAGGTGAATGGGTGTGTGTAGGTCTGTGTGTATGTGTGTCTGCCCTGCGATGGACTGGTGCCCCGTCCAGGGTGTTACTGTGTGCCTTGTGGCTATTGTAAAGCTGGGTAGGCTCCAGCACCCCTGCGACCCTGGACAAGCGGTTAAGAAAGTGAGTGAGTGAGTGAGTTTAACTTTTTTTTAATTTTACCTATTTTGTTTTTATTAGTGTTGAAAATATGACTGATGAGGTATTGGAAATTCCTTTGCCGTTTTGTAAAAAAAAAAATACATGTCAAACACAAATTGCAAAGAAATGTCTTAAAATCCTGCTGTATAACTGGATAATAAGAGAACACACTGGATTCAGAAAACATTTAGACCCTCTGACACACTTTGTTTGCACACTTTACTGTGATGTACATTTGATTTTGAATGGATATAATTGTCATATCTACCTTTAAATCTACACTTAATCACCACTAATGATAAAGTAAAAACATTATTTTACATGTTTGCTACAACTCACCACCCAGTCTGACAGAGTTTCTGCTAGCAAGGATCCACTTTTAAGAATGGGTTAAACTGCCTAAATCCAGATGTGCAAAACCTGGAGACATGAATCCAACAAGACTTGCAGTTGTAATTATTGTCTAAGGAACTTTTACAAGAGATTTCAGTTTTTTAATTGGTTTGGAAAACTAAAAACATATTTTAGAATTAGAATGCCTTTATTTGTCATATATACACCGATCAGGCATAACATTTTGACCACCTTCCTAATATTGTGTTAGTCCCCCTTTTGCTGCCAAAACAGCCCTGACTTGTCAAGGCATGGACTCCACTAGACCCCTAGTGTGCTCTGGTATATTGCTGTTGATGTTAGCAGCAGATCCTTTACCTCCTGTAAGCTGCGAGGTGGGGCCTCCATGGATCGGACTTGTTTGTCCAGCACATCCCACAGATTCTTGATTGGATTGAGATCTTAGGTAGGTGGTATGTGTCAAAGTAACATCCACATGGATGGCAGGACCCAAGGTTTCCCAGCAGAACATTGCCCAAAGCATCACTTGCCTCCGCCAGCTTGCCTTCTTCCCATAGTGCATCCTGGTGCCATGTGTTCCTGCTTAAGTCCTTACGCTTGCTCATTTTTTCTGCTTCTAACACATCAACTTTGAGGATAAAATGTTCATTTGCTGCCTAATATATCCCACCCACTAACAAGTGCCGTGATTAAGAGATAATCAGTGTTATTCCCTTCACCTGTCAGTGGTCCTAAAGTTATGCCTGAGTTCAAAGCAGAGCCTAGGTTTAAACCAACAATCTGCCGACTAATAGCCCAAAGCTCAACCCACTAGGCTACTACATTTACTTCATAATCATGGTTGATTGTTGTGATTCATGAGTAAAAATAGCAGTTAAATCTATTCAAAGTGCAAAAGGTTAAGAAGCATGAATAGTGAATTCACTGCACATTACTTCAGAACACCTCAGAAAACTGGATGAGGGTACTTAGTTTCAATACATGTGGCAATGTTCAAGTGTTTTTAATAGGTACGATTAGCAGTTCAATCTGTTTTATTGGTGAGATTGTACTTGGCCTTTATCCTGAAGGACACAAAGTAAAAGGTGAAGGACTAAGTTTTATTGCTATGTGTCTTCTTTAAGCCAAAAGAGAAAAACTGTGTAAAACTATGTGATTAATGATTTAAAGATCTGTCTCTGTGCCAGCCATTAGAAGAAAATTATACATGGTTTACAGGTAAACTAGAATTATTTCACAACATTTGGAAACCCACTGGAATACTTCATTGAAATTAATGATCTGTCTTGCTTGCTGTATACAATTTACTAACTGTGAAAGCAGTCTCTGAAAACATGTAGTGAAACTGTTACTTCTACTGTAAATTAATAGTCTGGACCTTCAAGCTGCTTCTCCTTCCGTACTCCGAGATGTATCCAGATGTACCCTTTTATGTTTTCTTCTTTTTACTATCATTTTATTGTCATTTTTTGAGCTGTATATGTGGGTGTTTAAGTCATATAAAAATGCAAAAAATGGTCAGAAAAATTGCTAGATATCCATCCTTATTTCTTATTCACAGAAATATAAGTAATAAGTCCACCTTTGGCATGTTTTTGAGTCACAGACATGCGGCACCCACTCTACCAGCTGCACCACAACACCACCCTTTTTATGAAACACTTTTAGCTAAACAGTTTATAATTTCTTACCCATATGTTCAGTTAAAATATCATTCGGCTTAGCACATGCATATAGCTCATGTTTTTTGCTTACACCAAACACCAAGGTTTGATGTAAAAGCGAATGTAGTTTTGATAAGTGTCCAATTATTAATGCTTCATTCATTCAGTCAAAAAAAGTCATCAAGAAATGGTTTTCCTTTTTAAATAATAATAAAAGTGTTAACTATATTATTATATTTAAATAAAAATCGTTTTTGGTAGAATTTACTTTGACTTTTATTTGATTGCAGACAGGATGAACCTGATATATTCCATGTTTTATCTGCTCAACTTCATTTAATTTATTAATAAACCTTCATTCCTGCATTTCAGGCCTGCAACACATTCCAGAAGTTGGGACGGGGGCAATTTAGGGCTAGTAATGAGGTGAAAAAACTAAATAATGATGCGATTTTAAACATGTGATTCCAAACAGGTGATTGTAATCATGGTTTGGTACAAAAGCAGTATCCAGGAAAGGCTGAGTCTTTGATAAGCAAAGATGATCAGAGGATCTCCAGTTTGTCGACAAATGCGTAAGAAAATTATTGAAATGTTTAAAAACAATGAACCTCAAAGAAAGATTGGAAGGGATTTGCATGTTTCTCCCTCTACAGTGCATAATATCATTAAATGTTTCAAGGAATCGGAATTTCAGTGCGTAAAGGCCAAGGGCGCAAGCTTAAGCAGAACACCTGTGATCTTCCATCCCTCCGACGGCACTGCATCAAGAACCGCCACTCAAGAATAGCTGATACAACCACATGGGTGAGGGAATACTTTGGCAAACCTTTGTCACTTGGTCTCCTCGGTGCCAAAACGTCTTTTAAGTGTGGTAAAAAAGGAATAGCAACCTTACAAAGTGGTAAATGCTTTACCGTCCCAACTTTTTTTGGAATGTGTTGCAGACCTGAAATGCAGGAATGGATGATTATCCATTATTAATAAATGAAATGAAGTTGAGCAGATAAAACATCCAAATATATCAGGTTCATCCTGTCTGCAATGAAATAAAAGTCAAAGTAAATGTAAGAAACTTGTGTTTTATTATTTGCTTTTTCCGTGCCGTCACAACTTTTTCTGATTTGGGGTTGTACTTAAAATTTCCATGTTTTTTGGTGCAACAGCTTGGGGAAGGGGGTGCAGTGTTCTAGCACCCTTGGCATTAAATTATTCCGGTTGACATGAAGGAGCTGTCATGGCATCTGTCATGCAGTAAATGCTAACTGCATCATATTAGGCAAGATTTGCATGTAAATTGTCCAGACATCACATGATAGTAAGCAGTTGCAGTAAAAAAAAAACTATAACAGTAGTTATGGTGGATCTTGACCGCAAATGACAACTGGCATGGCTGACTTGAAGGGTTCAAGTAGAGTGTTACTGACATTTTTGTTTTATTGATGAAGAAAAGTAAGATGTGCTGGTTTAAAAATGTTTGAACATACACTGATCAGCCATAACATTAAAACCACCTCCTTGTTTCTACACTCGCTGTCCATTTTATCAGCTCCACTTACCATATAGAAGCACTTTGTAGTTCTACAATTACTGACTGTAGTCCATCTGTTTCTCTGCATTCTTTTTTTAGACTGTGTTTACCCTGTTCTTTAATGGTCAGGACCCCCAGAGGACCACCACAGAGCAGGTATTATTTAGGTGGTGAATGATTCTCAGCACTGAAGTGACACTGACATGATGTGTTGTGTTAGTGTGTGTTGTGCTGGTATGAGTGGATCAGACACAGCAGTGCTGCTGGAGTTTTTAAATAGTGTCCACTCACTGTCCACTCTGTTAGAAACTCCTACCTAGTTGGTCCACCTTGTAGATGTAAAGTCAGAGACGATCACTCATTTATTGCTGGTGTTTGAGTTGGTCATCTTCTAGACCTTCATCAGTGGTCACAGGACGCTGCCCATGGGGCGCTGTTGGCTGGATATATTTTTGGTTGGTGGACTATTCTCAGTCCAGCAGGGACAGTGAGGTGTTTAAAAACGTATCCACTCATACCAGCACAATACACACTAACACACCACCACCATGTCAGTGTCACTGCAGTGCTGAGAATGATCCACCACCTAAATTATACCTGCTCTGCAGAGGCGATTTAACCTGCCTTTGGGCCCAGGGGCTACGGCTGGTTGTGGGCCCCCACGTATAGTTTTCATAAAATCAGTACACAATTAATGATCTGTCTTGCTTGCTGTATACAATTTACTAACTGTGAAAGCAGTCTCTGAAAACATGTAGTGAAACTGTTACTTCTACTGTAAATTAATAGTCTGGACCTTCAAGCTGCTTCTCCTTCCGTACTCCGAGATGTATCCAGATGTACCCTTTTATGTTTTCTTCTTTTTACTATCATTTTATTGTCATTTTTTGAGCTGTATATGTGGGTGTTTAAGTCATATAAAAATGCAAAAAATGGTCAGAAAAATTGCTAGATATCCATCCTTATTTCTTATTCACAGAAATATAAGTAATAAGTCCACCTTTGGCATGTTTTTGAGTCACAGACATGCGGCACCCACTCTACCAGCTGCACCACAACACCACCCTTTTTATGAAACACTTTTAGCTAAACAGTTTATAATTTCTTACCCATATGTTCAGTTAAAATATCATTCGGCTTAGCACATGCATATAGCTCATGTTTTTTGCTTACACCAAACACCAAGGTTTGATGTAAAAGCGAATGTAGTTTTGATAAGTGTCCAATTATTAATGCTTCATTCATTCAGTCAAAAAAAGTCATCAAGAAATGGTTTTCCTTTTTAAATAATAATAAAAGTGTTAACTATATTATTATATTTAAATAAAAATCGTTTTTGGTAGAATTTACTTTGACTTTTATTTGATTGCAGACAGGATGAACCTGATATATTCCATGTTTTATCTGCTCAACTTCATTTAATTTATTAATAAACCTTCATTCCTGCATTTCAGGCCTGCAACACATTCCAGAAGTTGGGACGGGGGCAATTTAGGGCTAGTAATGAGGTGAAAAAACTAAATAATGATGCGATTTTAAACATGTGATTCCAAACAGGTGATTGTAATCATGGTTTGGTACAAAAGCAGTATCCAGGAAAGGCTGAGTCTTTGATAAGCAAAGATGATCAGAGGATCTCCAGTTTGTCGACAAATGCGTAAGAAAATTATTGAAATGTTTAAAAACAATGAACCTCAAAGAAAGATTGGAAGGGATTTGCATGTTTCTCCCTCTACAGTGCATAATATCATTAAATGTTTCAAGGAATCGGAATTTCAGTGCGTAAAGGCCAAGGGCGCAAGCTTAAGCAGAACACCTGTGATCTTCCATCCCTCCGACGGCACTGCATCAAGAACCGCCACTCAAGAATAGCTGATACAACCACATGGGTGAGGGAATACTTTGGCAAACCTTTGTCACTTGGTCTCCTCGGTGCCAAAACGTCTTTTAAGTGTGGTAAAAAAGGAATAGCAACCTTACAAAGTGGTAAATGCTTTACCGTCCCAACTTTTTTTGGAATGTGTTGCAGACCTGAAATGCAGGAATGGATGATTATCCATTATTAATAAATGAAATGAAGTTGAGCAGATAAAACATCCAAATATATCAGGTTCATCCTGTCTGCAATGAAATAAAAGTCAAAGTAAATGTAAGAAACTTGTGTTTTATTATTTGCTTTTTCCGTGCCGTCACAACTTTTTCTGATTTGGGGTTGTACTTAAAATTTCCATGTTTTTTGGTGCAACAGCTTGGGGAAGGGGGTGCAGTGTTCTAGCACCCTTGGCATTAAATTATTCCGGTTGACATGAAGGAGCTGTCATGGCATCTGTCATGCAGTAAATGCTAACTGCATCATATTAGGCAAGATTTGCATGTAAATTGTCCAGACATCACATGATAGTAAGCAGTTGCAGTAAAAAAAAAACTATAACAGTAGTTATGGTGGATCTTGACCGCAAATGACAACTGGCATGGCTGACTTGAAGGGTTCAAGTAGAGTGTTACTGACATTTTTGTTTTATTGATGAAGAAAAGTAAGATGTGCTGGTTTAAAAATGTTTGAACATACACTGATCAGCCATAACATTAAAACCACCTCCTTGTTTCTACACTCGCTGTCCATTTTATCAGCTCCACTTACCATATAGAAGCACTTTGTAGTTCTACAATTACTGACTGTAGTCCATCTGTTTCTCTGCATTCTTTTTTTAGACTGTGTTTACCCTGTTCTTTAATGGTCAGGACCCCCAGAGGACCACCACAGAGCAGGTATTATTTAGGTGGTGAATGATTCTCAGCACTGAAGTGACACTGACATGATGTGTTGTGTTAGTGTGTGTTGTGCTGGTATGAGTGGATCAGACACAGCAGTGCTGCTGGAGTTTTTAAATAGTGTCCACTCACTGTCCACTCTGTTAGAAACTCCTACCTAGTTGGTCCACCTTGTAGATGTAAAGTCAGAGACGATCACTCATTTATTGCTGGTGTTTGAGTTGGTCATCTTCTAGACCTTCATCAGTGGTCACAGGACGCTGCCCATGGGGCGCTGTTGGCTGGATATATTTTTGGTTGGTGGACTATTCTCAGTCCAGCAGGGACAGTGAGGTGTTTAAAAACGTATCCACTCATACCAGCACAATACACACTAACACACCACCACCATGTCAGTGTCACTGCAGTGCTGAGAATGATCCACCACCTAAATTATACCTGCTCTGCAGAGGCGATTTAACCTGCCTTTGGGCCCAGGGGCTACGGCTGGTTGTGGGCCCCCACGTATAGTTTTCATAAAATCAGTACACAACGCAAGACAACAGAGTTCAGTGGCGTAACTAGGAGCTCGTGGGCCCAAGTAAAAAAAAAACACAAAAAAACCCCCCAAATTTATATATACGTATATACGTATATACAGGGTGGGCCATTTATATGGATACACCTAAATAAAATGGGAATGGTTGGTGATATTAGCTTCCTGTTTGTGGCACATTAGTATATGGGAGGGGGAAAACTTTTCAAGATGGGTGGTGACCATGGCGGCCATTTTGAAGTCGGCTATTTTGGATCCAACTTTAGTTTTTTTTGGTTTTAACGTAACTTTATTCTTTCATGAGTTATTTACAAGCTTCTCTTTGTTTACAGCCATTGACATGTCGCAGAGGTTAACACGTGAGGAGCGGATAGAAATTGTGTTGTTGTCTGGTGAACGCAGTACCCGGGTCATTGCAGCAGATTTCAATGCAAGACACCCTACGAGACCACCCATCTCCCATGCTACAGTTAGCAAACTGCTTGCCAAGTTTCGTGAAACTGGTTCAGTGTTGGATTTGCCAAAATGTGGACGCATGAAAACTGTCACTAATGAAGAAACATCAGTGGCTGTCCTAGCTTCATTCAGCAAGAGCCCACAGCGTAGCACTCGCCGCATGTCACTGGAGAGTGGCATCAGTCGAACATCCCTTCGGCGGATATTAGCTACTCACAAATGGCACCTTTACAAACTCCAGCTGCTGCAGCATCTCAACGAGGATGACCCAGATCGGTGCACTGAATTTGCAGAATGGGCAAAACAAAAATTGGAACAGGACCCTCAGTTTACACAGAACATTTTGTTCAGTGATGAGGCAAACTTTTATGTGAATGGTGAAGTTAACAAACAAAACCACCGCTATTGGTCTGACACTAACCCACATTGGATAGATCCCTCCAAGACTGTTGGAACACAAAATTGATGGTATGGTGTGGTATATGGGGTACAAAGATAGTGGGGCCATTCTTCATCAATGGAAACCTCAAGGCCACTGGATATTTGAAATTGCTACATGATGATGTGTTTCCCTCTTTATGCACTGAAGCTGGCACGTTCCCTGAGTTTTTCCAGCAAGATGGTGCACCACCACATTATGGGTGTCAGGTCCGAGCATTCCTAGATGAACAGTTTCCTGGAAAGTGGATTGGTCGTCGTGGGCCAGTTGAATGGCCCCCAAGGTCTCCCGATCTGACCCCCTTAGACTTTTATCTTTGGGGTCATCTGAAGGCAATTGTCTATGCTGTGAAGATACGAGATGTGCAGCACCTGAAACTACGGATACTGGAAGCCTGTGCTAGCATTTCTTCTGCAGTGTTGCTATCAGTGTGTGAAGAGTGGGAGAAGAGGGTTGCATTGACAATCCAACACAATGGGCAGCACTTTGAACACATTTTATAAGTGGTCAGAAACTTGTAAATAACTCATGAAAGAATAAAGTTACGTTTCCTTGTGAAATTCTCAATAAGTTTGATGTGTCACATGACCCTCTTCCCATTGAAAAAACTAAAGTTGGATCCAAAATGGCCGACTTCAAAATGGCCACCATGGTCACCACCCATCTTGAAAAGTTTTCCCCCTCCCATATACTAATGTTCCACAAACAGGAAGTTAATATCACCAACCATTCCCATTTTATTTAGGTGTATCCATATAAATGGCCCACCCTGTAGATCTAGTAACGTTAAGCAGGTTACACAGATTCCCAAAATCCTTTGCTGTGCACTCACTGTGTATTGTGATTACATGTATTCTGATATTTCATTGTCTTTTAGTTATTTCTATATTTTACTTAACGAAAATATTGTTGTGTTTTTACTTTCGCTATAGCGGCACTTTACCGCTAGCATTAGCCACTTGCTACTGTAGAGGCTAGGCTCACCTAGCCGCTGTCCGGTAGGGATGCTACGGGTCTTTTGCTGCGTGCGGTGGTGGAGTTGTGGAAATAAAGACACACGACAGGGTAGAATCACTTTAACTGTTTAGTCAGGACTTCAATGAGCGTTACAGCATTTTAGACTGCCTAGTTCCAGAACCCGAACTTCAATGCTGGGACCATACGGCGAGTCTCATACACAAAAACTGCAGAAGGTCCGAACTCACATGTAAACCGGGTGCTGTATTCTGATTGGCTGAGCTGAATGTCACTCACATACTAGCTCTAACGTTCACGTTGCTTAACTGAAACCACCAATCAGAATTACAGCAGCTCGTTAGAGTTCATCTGGCCAATCAACAGTCAGAAATATGAATAACATGTAAATGATTTACAAAATCATTGGTTTGTAAGCTTCCCCATTCTTATTAACCAAAATAACTAACAAAATAAATAAAAAATAAAACAGCCAATCCGGGGCCCTCAATTTTTCGGGGCCCCTGGGCTGAAGCCCAGGTAAGCCTGTGCATTAAATCGCCCCTGCTGCTCTGTAGTGGTCCTGTGTTGGTCCTGATCCTTAAAGAACAGGGTGAAAGCAGGCTAAAAAAGTATGCAGAGAAACAGATGGACTACGGTCAGTAATTGTAGAACTACAAAGTGCTTATATATGGTCAGTGGAGCTGATAAAATGGACAGTGAGTGTAGAAACAAGGAGGTGGTTTTAATGTTATGGCTGATCAGTGAATGTTATGGCTGATCAGTGTATATTAAGGAGTGTATGAGTTTTTTAGTCTAGCACCTAAATGGTAGCCTACATAATTATTCATAAACTATCATTAACACAGGATTATTCCATGTGTAAAGTGTAGAATCTGCTATCCAGAATCCAAGTGTGAGATTTTTAGTGAGCACTGACAGACCGAATAGCTTCACTTCAGTCCCAGTGTAACTAAAGTCATGTAACAAGATGCAGTGGGTGACAATTTAATATGATGATCAGCAGTTTAATACCATCTCCCTTTTGCCAGTAATAGAACCACAATCTAATATAACAGAAAAAAAGCTTTGTAAATGATGTTATTAATGTACCCAACTCCTACTCCTTACATTAAAACACTGAACGGTCTCCCTCCTCCATATCTACAAGCTTCTGAAACTGTATCTCACAGCTCACACACAGAGGCATTGCAGCCATATTACAGCAGCTTCCTTTGCCAAGCTTTCTTATACACATGACTAACCTTTTAAATCTGGCCTTTACTTAAATTTTGTGTTTGAACTCATTTTCATCCCTTTTTTGAATTTGTCCTGTCCCTGTATAAAAGACTCCTGTCACAGAATCAGTTTCTTCCGTTCAAATCTCTCGACCACCATGGGCAAGAAGCTTGGTGAGAAAGGGACCACTGTTGGTGCGATAATTCGAAAATGGAAGAAATACAAGATCACAGTCAATCACCCTCACTGGAGCTCCATGCAAGATCTCACCTGGTGGGGTAAGAATGATTCTGAGAAAGGTAAGGTCAGTCCAGAATTACACGGGAGGAGCTTGTCAATGATCTCAAGGGAGCTGGGAGCACAGTCACCAAGAAAACCATTAATAACACACTTCGCCGTAATGGATTGAGATCCTGCAGTGCACGCAAAGTCCCTTTGCTCAAGAAGGCTCATGTACAGACCCGTCTGAAGTTTGCCAATGAACACCTGAATGATTCAGAGAAAGCTTGGGAGAATGTGATATGGTCAGATGAGACCAAAATTTATCTCTTTGGCATCAACTCCACTCGACGTGTTTGGAGGCAAAGAAATGCCCGGTGGGGATGGTGTTCTTGGGGTCATATCCAGCATTTCTCTGCTCCCAGCTCCCTTGAGATCATTGACAAGCTCCTCCCGTGTAATTCTGGGCTGACCTCACCTTTCTCAGAATCATTCTTACCCCACCAGGTGAGATCTTGCATGGAGCTCCAGAGTGAGGGCGATTGACTATGATCTTGTATTTCTTCCATTTTCGAATTATCGCACCAACAGTGGTCTCTTTCTCACCAAGCTTCTTGCTGATGGTGTTGTAGCCCATTCCAGCCTTGTGCAGGTCTACAATCTTGTCCCTGACGTCCTTTGATAGCTCTTTGGTCTTGCCCATGGTGGTTGAGAGATTTGAACGGAAGAAACTGATTCTGTGACAGGAGTCTTTTATACAGGGACAGGACTAATTTGTGTGCCTCATGGGCACATAACTGGTCTGTGGGGGTCAGAATAATTGCTGGTTGGTAGGGGATCAAATACTTATTTCCCTTAATTAAATACAAATTAATTTATAACTTTTATTTAATGTTTTTTTTTTCTGGATTTTTTGTTGATATTCTGTCTCTCTCTGTTAAAATAAACCTTCCATAAAAATTATAGACTGTTCAAGTCTTTGTAAGGGGGTAAACTTACAAAATTAGCAGGGGATCAAATACCTATTTCCCCCACTGTATATATATATATAATATATAAAAAATAACTATTATTATTATAAATATTCTGCTGTCTAATAACGCTCCGGTCGTCTTAACTCGCTGTAAATGTTACAGCCAGCTTCCGGCGTAGTGATGAAGCGTCGCTCCCTACTCCCTACACAGTTTGAAGTTCACTTAATTTGAACATTTTCGTTACCTTTGGATTGTAGTCTCACTTAAAATGGTAGAGTACCCTACGTAGTGCACTTCACAGGAACAACTAGGGTGAATGGAACGCTCCTACAGAATTGGCGCTAAGGGTTGAAAGACCACTTTCTGAACCAATGAGACCTTCTGATTTAAATTTTAAGTAAGAAATGCTGTTATTTGAATTTATTCAGTTTGCGTCACACAGATGATGTGTCAATAAAACGCTTGATTGCGTTTCTAGCGAGTTAGTGTTTCATTTCACAACCGGGAAAAGTTTGGAGGTTTTTAATTATAAGCACACATTTACAAAATAACGGATTATATTCCTAATAGGACAACAAACGGTTATAAATTTAATAGCATCTGAAAAATATAAGCTAAGGTAAGCAGATGTGTGTTTTTTTGTTTTGTTTTTTTGCTGTGTTCTGGATTTTGGCCGTGACTTGACTCGGACTCTAGTCTAAAGACTTGTGACTTGACTCGGACTCTAGTCTAAAGACTCGTGACTTGACTCGGACTCGTATCTTGTGACTTGTGAACATCTCTGGAGTATAGTATAGTATTAAATATTAAAGGTGATCAATGGGGTTGAGACTTCTTTCACATTAAACTTATCTATCCATGTCTTTATGGACTGTTTTTGAGCACAAGGGCTCAGCTATGCTGGAACAGGACAGTGTTGTAGCTTAAGTGTACCCTAACTATATAATTTATTTGATCCTATTGATTTTTCTATTCTTGTTAGCAAAATGTGTGACTAATACATTTAATAATTTGAATATACAGTATGTTCACATGCATTTGGCCCTATAGTCTATATTAAATTTAGGGTTTGAATCTCAGCAGTGCTTTTGGCCATCCGGACATCTACACAGAAGTGATTGGCTATGTTTGAGGCGGGCAATGGCTGAAGCTCAGTGTTTCCAAATGAAAGCGGACCTGCTGCGACCCTGACAAGGATAAAACGGATGATAAAAATAAAATCAAATGAACTACATGATAAAGTGAACTGTATAGAACAGTGTAATCTGTATATAACATATGAAAATCTAAAGAATCACAAACCACAAAACATGAGTCATAGTACAATAAAATAAAATTCAGTTATTAATAATAAACAATAAAACAAATCACTTCCAATGCAAAGAACACATTTATATCCAAAGAGTATAAATAGGATGGTGGGTGCAGGACACACACACACACAGACACACAGATAGAGAATTTTAAAATAGGTTTAAATAAATCAATAACTCACCCTGTGGATGAAGTTTTCAGTAAAGTTTAGTTCTCAAAAGTCAAATTTTAACATTTAAACTTCCTTCTATTTGTTTTTACTAAATATATCTGGATTATAAGGTGTGATTTATATTTAAACATTCTATGTTTTATGCTATATTTTTTGTATTGTATGAGTGTAGCAGTGTTGGTGGGATTTGAACTATATGGATAAAATTATCAGGAAAGTTTGATGTTTAATGTTTGAATTTATTATTTTCAGCCACAACAGTTGCGAACATGTGATAAATTAATTGCATAATGGAAAATACATGCTTCCAACTTTGCAGCAACAGTTTAGGAATGGCCCTTTCCTGTTTCAGCATAATTGTGCCCCTGTACACAAAAGCGAAGTCTATAAAGACGTGAAGAAAAGCTTAATTTAAAGAAACTCCAGTGCCTTGCACAGAGCTCTGACCTCAGCCCCTTTTAACAGCTTTGTAATGAACTGAAACATCAATTGAGGCTTTTTGACCAACATCACTGCGCAGCCTTACAAATGTTCTTTTGACTGAATGGGCATTAATTCCCACAGACATACTTCAAAGTCTTGTGAGGAGCCTTCTCAGAAAAGTGACTGGTGTTCTCAAGATCACATAGAGGTCACTGTTTTTAATAACATTTGTTTTTAAAATAACAACAAGCTTATGGTCAGGTGTCCAAATACTTTTGGCTGTATAGTGTAGTTAGTTAATATTCTTAAAACTGGATAATAAGGTACACAATTTGTTTGAGCAACATTCCATTCTGATAGTAAGAGATGTTTCTAAGTACTGGACTTAAATTTTCTATATATTATGGTATGAATGGACAGACTTGGCCCTCTAACACTGGTCTGCAGGTGACATGGCTGAAGTTAGTGATTAGCATTATAACTAGCTGAGTCTGGTTACTTTGTTACTGTACTTTAGTATTAGTTTTGTCCTTTAAGTCACCAACAACCCCCCCTTCCCCCCGACTTCAAAATTTGCTTCAGACTAATCGACTTCTGAATCACTTATAGCTATACTGTGAATAGAGCTTCTCCTACTATACATCTCTCTTAAAGACACACACACACACGTCTTCTAACAGCAGTTAATGTTTTTGTCACAGAATTTCACTGTTAGGCCTATTTTTCAGACTGAACTGGATAACATTAAACATGCGGGTGTACATAGTAAGCGAGACTAATCAAATATGTCTCCTGTGGGTGAAAAATGAATTGCTTTAGTTTTAGAAGACAAAAAAATCTTGTAATGTCGCAACCCTTGGACAGACGCCTCACAGGTTGAAAACCCCTGCTTTACATGATTAGTTCATTTCATTTTCATCAAATGCATTATCCTGGTCATGGTTATGACAGGTCCCCCCCCCCCCCCCCCCCCTTCCCCAATCAGGTCTGTGTAGATGCCCAGCTGGCAGAAAGCTCAGCTCAGATTGGAACCTGGATCTCAGTTGTGGTGGGTTAGCATTGTTTCTACTTAGTAAATTTTTTAAACAAATCTTTCATTTGTTTTAGTAGCCAACCGCTTCTTTTCAGTGCATTATAAAGCCACAAATTTGTTTCAGTTTGAATGTGTATAGGAATAAAAGAGTGTGAAATCAATTCTCTAATTCCAGTCATTGTGAACATAGTCGACTTCAAAGCTTTTAAGTTGACTCCACCTACACAAATTAAGTAAGCGTATGTTTGTGTGTGATTGGGAGAACCGAACTGTGGCTCCATACTAAAAATTTTAGGACTGAAGTTCAATTTCGGACCAAATGTTTGCATACAGAATGTCTTATAGATGTTATAATTATATTAAGTTCACAAAATCATTATTTCACATCAATATACAGTGGGGCCAAAAAGTATTTAGTCAGCCACTGATTGTGCAAGTTCTCCTACTTAGAAAGATGAGAGTGGTCTGTAATTTTCATCATAGGTACACTTCAACTATGAGAGACAAAATGAGAAAAAAAAATCCAGGAAATCACATTGTAGGATTTTTAAAGAATTTATTTGTAAATTATGGTGGAAAATAAGTATTTGGTCAATAACAAAAGTTCAACTCAATACTTTGTAACATAACCTTTGTTGGCAATGACAGAGGCTTCACCAGGTTTGCACACACTGTAGCTGGTATTTTGGCCCATTCCTCCATGCAGATCTCCTCTAGAGCAGTAATGTTTTGGGGCTGTCGCTGGGCAACACAGACTTTCAACTCCCTCCACAAATTTTCTATGGGGTTGAGGTCTGGAGACTGGCTAGGCCACTCCAGGACCTTGAAATGCTTTTTACGGAGCCACTCCTTTGTTGCCCGAGCGGTGTGTTTGGGATTATTGTCATGCTGGAAGACCCAGCCACGTTCCATCTTCAATGCTCTCACTGATGGAAGGAGGTTTTGGCTTAAAATCTCACGATACATGGCCCCGTTCATTCTTCCCTTAACATGGATCAGTCGTCCTGTCCCCTTTGCAGAAAAACAGCTCCAAAGCATGATGTTTCCACCCCCATGCTTCACAGTAGGTATGGTGTTCTTGGGATGTTCTTCTTCCTCCAAACACGACGAGTTGAGTTTTTACCAAAAAGTTCCATTTTGGTTTCATCTGACCACATGATATTCTCCCAATCCTCTTCTGGATCATCCATATGCTCTCTGGCAAACTTCAGACGGGCCTGGACATGTACTGGCTTAAGCAGGGGGACACGCCTGGCACTGCAGGATTTGAGTCCCTCTCGGCGTAGTGTGTTACTGATGGTAGCCTTTGTTACTTTGGTCCCAGCTCTCTGCAGGTCATTCATCAGGTCCCTCTGTGTAGTTCTGGGATTTTTGCTCACCGTTCTCATGATCATTTTGACCCCACAGGATGAGATCTTGTGTGGGGCCCCAGATCGAGGGAGATTATCAATGGTCTTGTATGTCTTTTATTTTCTTACAATTGCTCCCACAGTTGATTTATTCACACCAACCTGCTTGCCTATTGTAGATTCACTCTTCCCAGCCTGGTGCAGGTCTACAATTTTCTTCCTGGTGTCCTTCGACAGCTCTTTGGTCTTGGCCATGGTTGAGTTTTGAGTCTGACTGTTTGAGGCTGTGGACAGGTGTCTTTTATACAGATAACGAGGTCAAACAGGTGCCATTAATACAGGTAACGAGTGGAGGACAGAAGAGCTTCTTAAAGAAGAAGTTGAAGGTCTGTGAGAGCCAGAAATCTTGCTTGTTTGTGGGTGACCAAATACTTATTTACAAATAAATTCTTTAAAAATCCTACAATGTGATTTCCTGGATTTTTTTTTTCTCATAGTTGAAGTGTACCTATGATGAAAATTACAGACCTCTCTCATCTTTCTAAGTAGGAGAACTTGCACAATCAGTGGCTGACTAAATACTTTTTGGCCCCACTGTATGTCAATAGCACTCATGTGATAACACTAAATAAAACAACACAAGTGCTGTAATCATTACAAAGACAAGGCTGCAAATTAATAGCATTAAAATATACTGAGCACTTAACACACCATCCTGTACCTTATTTATTAAACATCAGCCTTTATTAAACTCCCACTGACCAGATGTGTTTGGGTGGCAGAGCATTCTCAACAATTCAATGACAATAAGATGGTAATAACATAGTACATTTACATTTTTGGCATTTAGCAGACGCCTTTTATCCAAAGCGACTTACATTACAGTTACAGTACAGTCTGAGCAATTGAGGGTTAAGGGCCTTGCTCAAGGGCCCAACAGTGGCAACCTGGCAGTGGTGAGGCTTGAACCAGTGACCTTCTAATTACTAGTCCAGTACCTTAACCACTAGGCTACGACTTGCCCTAAATAGTAGTGTGTCTTGTACTGGTATGAGTGTATAAGGTGCAGCTATGTTGTTGGGATTTAACCTCAGTGTCAATGTTGGATAAAGTGTAAACTCAACAAGTGTTCTCTGATAAAGAACTAGTGTATTGTGCATAAAAAAGAACAGCTTTAGTCTCTAGCTGTACACCTATAAGTACTAACATAGTGTGTGTTTTTATTAAAGAGGCCTTTAGGTTTAAACGGGATTTACAGTCCCAACAATAGTGCTGCACTTGATACATTAATACCAAAATTGCTGTGCTGAAAATGAAGTACCACCCATTTTAGGATACTGTTACAAAGAAATTATTTTTTGAATATCCTGGTGATAAAGACCAAAAAGCTATAGGTTTATTTGATGTATACACCAACTAGGCATAGCATTATGACCACTGACAGGTGAAGTAAATAAATCTCTTCATCACGGCACATGTTAGTGGGTGGGATATATTAGGCAGCAAGTGAACATTTTATCCTCAAAGTTAATGTGTTAGAAGCAGGAAAAATGGGCAAGCGTAAGGATTTAAGCAAGTTTGACAAGGGCCAAATAGTGATGGCTAGACTACTGAGTCAGAGCATCTCCAAAACTGCAGCTCTTGTGGGGTGTTCCCAGTCTGCAGTGGTCAGTATCTATCAAAAGTGGTCCAAGGAAGAAACAGTGGTAAACCAGCGACAGGGTCATGGGCGGCCAAGGCTCAGTGATGCACGTGGGGAGCAAAGTCTTGCCCGTGTGGTCCAGTCCAACAGACGAGCTACTGTAGCTCAAATTGCTGAAGAAGTTAATTCTGGTTCTGCTAGAAAGGTGTCACAAAGTGCATCACAGTTTGTTGCGTATGGGGCAGCATAGCCGCAGACCAGTCAGGGTGCCCATGCTGACCCCTGTCCACCGCCAAAAGCGCCAACAATGAGCACATGAGCATCGGAACTGGACCACGAAGCAATAGAAGAAGGTGGCCTGGTCTGATGAATCATGTTTTCTTTTACATCACGTGGATGGGCGGGTGCATGTGCGTCGCTTACCTGGGGAACACATGGCACCAGGATGCACTATGGGAAAAGCCAAGCCAGTGGAGGTAGTGTGATGCTTTGGGCAATGTTCTGCTGGGAAACTTTGGGTCCTGCCATCCATGTGGATGTTACTTTGACACATACCACCTACCTAAGCATTGTTACAGACCATGTACACCCTTTCATGGAAAAGGTATTCACTGATGGCTGTGGCCTCTTTCAGCAGGATAATGCACCCTGCCACAAAACAAAAATGGTTCAGGGATGGTTTGAGGGGCACAACAAGTTTGAGGTGTTGACTTTGCCTCCAAATTCCCCAGATCTCAATCCAATCGAGCATCTGTGGGATGTGCTGGACAAACAAGTCCGATCCATGGAGGCCCCACCTCACAACTTACAGGGGTTAAAGGAGCTGCTGCCAGATACCACAGCACACCTTCAGAGGTCTAGTGGAGTCCATGCCTCGACAGGTCAGGGCTGTTTTGGCAGCAAAACCAACACAATATTAGGAAGGTGGTCATAATGTTATGTCAATTAAAATGATAATTAAAACATTACTTAGCTTATTTATATATATTTCAAATGTATAATAAAACCTCAGCAATGTTTTAATCGTCATTCTAATGGTTAAAGTAACAGAATGGTTAAAGGAACTGAATGTACAGACATGAACAGAAAAATGTTACAATAGCAAAGAACTGTGTGTCTATGAGTCAGATCTAAAATGATCTTAAATTACCTTTGATAACTGTTTTGTGATTTGTTCCATTTGTGAGCATTTTGGCAATGTTTGGAAGGTTTCAGAATAGAAAGAAAGGCCACTGATTGCAGCCTGAATACTGCTTGTTAGTTAAACGCAGGCTTTGCCCTGGGCCAGAGAACTGCAAAGCTTACTTTTAATCTAAATATATACAGGCTATGTGTGCTGTCACTTTACACCCAGTCAGTCTTTCACAATCCTAAGTTTTAACAAATTTTGTTTTGGTATTTAGGTTATTTATACTAGCTATTTTTGATCACTGTATGAGCAGATTGTGCCCATGAACTGACCTACAGCACAGGACAGAAGAATATACACCAACTCTGTATTCATTCCTGCAAGAGTATTTATTCGTCATATTTATTTGTTTGTAGTAACCTTCTGATTATGATAAAGGTTACAGTTGGTACAAGACCTGCCCAAAAACAGTGTGCACAAGGCAGGAACACACCTTCTGGACAAAGTGCTAAACCATTCCCATCAATAGCAGTCAGCAGACATTTTCATAATTGCTTAGGGGTCTGAGCTATTAATAGGAGTGCTGAAAAGCAACTGTTGGTCCTTTGAGCAAAGATTTTAACCCTCTCAGCTTCAAAGGCACCACTTAATGCCTAACCCTGCACTATGTTCTCAGCTTGACGTTGCTAAAGCTGAAATATGAGGCTGGCTTGGTCATTGGAGTTAAGCTGGAATCTTTGGGAACCGCTGTAGAACGTAGGTCTTTTTTACCCTCTGCCATCAGACTCTACGAGTCTCTTCACAGTCGAGGCAGCCAGATCTAATAATATTGTCTAATGTTGTTGGACTGATTAGGGCTGTTTTTTCCTTGAACGTAAACCACTTATTCACTGAAGTCACCTTATTTTCTAGACCCCAAATTTGCTGTCACATGTTGTTCTTGTTGTTGTCATTATTATTATTGTTATATTATTATTATTGTTATTAATAATTTAGTGATAGTAATGGTAATAAGGTTGATAATAATAGTGATAATGTTAGTGGTAATTATAATGGTGATAATAAATGTTTATATTGATACTTTACATTATACTGTTTTTTACTCCATATTTTTATATAGTGGTGCCCATGTATATACCTCCCTTACTGTTTTTTCTATGTTGTATGGTTGTGCAATTTGTGTAGAGTTCTGAGTTTTGCTGCTGTAACGAAACAATTTCTATCCATCCATCCATCCATCCATAAATGTGAAGGAAATTGTTTAATTGCACTCTACATGTTTATATGGCAATAAGGGCATTATTTTATTAAGGATATTTAATTAAGGGCAAAAATAGACTTTTAAATAGTGACTTTGCAAATCCCATTATCTTCTTTCACTCGTCTGCAAACATATTTCTTAACCTTTTTGTTGTATGACCTTTATATGTCACAGGGTGTATTGAAATGTACTCTGTTTAAGCTGTACTTTATTTATTTGTATAATTCACTTTCTAATAATGATTAATATTCTAATAAAATATTAAAGTCAAAAAGTGGCAATGGGGCGCCCAGCACAATAGCGCCAAGATTCTGAACTCCTTGGTTCGAAACTCGGTGTTGCCACCGGTCAGGTGGGCGCCATCTAGCGGGCATATTTGGCAGTGCCTGCAGCAGACACGTTTCTGCTATGGCGGGATGGGTGTGGGTCAGGTCTTTAAAACACTGTGTAAGGACCCTGATTAGCAGATAGAGAGGTGCCTGTGCAGAATGCATGGATGAAAAAGGGTTCCGCCAAGGGCTGCACTCGGGTCGGAGGAGGTGTGAGCAGCAATATACCCACCTCGACTGCAATCAGAGATATCCCAGCAGCGGAAGACAAATTGACTACACTAAATTGGGAGAAAATGGGAGAAAATGCATAAATAAAATAGAAAAAAAAGTGGCATGGCATTATGTGTAAGTAACTTTCAGTGGCAGTCATTTGGTGCTTTAGTCTGTTGCTAGATCTCAAATATAATTCTGTTTACCTTTAGTGCACTAGTATACAGTTTATTTCTGTTCTTGTTAAGTGAATGGGAAACTTGGTTTTATAGTTTCACATGGGGCGATTTTGACAGAAGTAGCAGCATGTTAGTAACAACAGGGCATTACTGTAATTATAAACATTAAAAACATATATAAATATATAAGAGTTATATAATAAAATGACCTTATGGTCTTTTGGGGATGTACACACTCAGTGAAACTAATCATCACACAGTGGCAATACTACAGACTCTAAAATAGAGTATTTGGGACATGCACAAATACTAAATCTTTTAGATTATTACATTTTTATTTTATGGTCATTTGATAGCCCTGTTATGACAACTAATGGGTTGAATTAGCATTAAGTTAATTACACCATATGGCCAAAAGTATTTGGACACCTGACCATGAACTCTATGTGATCTTTTTTGCTATAATAACAGCCAGTTCATTCCAGAGTGGTTCAGAGGTGCTATGGTCAGTGTTCTATGCAGACCACTGGAGTTGCTTTAAACCAAACTTTTCTTCATGTCTTTATAGTTCTTGCTTTGTTCACAGGGGTATAGTCATACTGAAATATTATGGTCTTCCCTAAGCTGTTGCTGCAAAGTTGGAAGCATATCAATACCTTTATATAATTGATTTATTACACCTGATAGCAATTGTGTTGTTGAAAACGCATGAATTCAAAACTTAAAATGGGTGTCCTAATACTTATCCATATAGTGCCCCAGATCAAACAGTCAAGAAATAGAAAAAATTGAGATACACAGGGGAAAAGATTGGAAATACCATTATACCATAATGGATAATTATGGTATTATTATTTTTATTATTATGATTATGATATTATTATACCACTCTTCACTCCAGTGTAAATGTAGGCTAAAAGAATTGAATTCCCTAAAAGTTTGTTTATACATACTGTAGATACACTATATTGCTAAAAGTATTTGCTCGTCTGCCTTCACACGCATATAAACTTGAGTGACATCCCATTCTTAATCTATAGGGTTTAATATGATGTCGGCCCACCCTTTGCAGCTATAACAGCTTCAACTCTTCTGGGAAGGCTTTCCACAAGGTTTAGGAGTGTGTTTATGGGAATTTTTGACCATTTTTCCAGAAGCGCATTTGTGAGGTCAGACACTGATGTTGGACGAGAAGGCCTGGCTCACAGTCTTCGCTCTAATTTATCCCAAAGGTGTTCAAAAGGGTTGAGGTCAGGACTGTGCAGGCCAGTCAAGTTCTTCCACACCAAACTCACTCATCCATGTCTTTATGGACCTTGCTTTGTACACTGGTGCGCAGTCATGTTGGAACAGGAAGGGGCCATCCACTGGGAGCATAAAATTGTCCAAAATCTCTTGGTATGCTGAAGCATTAGGAGTTCCTTTCTCTCAAAGGGGCCGAGCCCAACTCCTGCTAAACAACCCCACACCATAATCCCCCCTCCACCAAACTTTACACTTGGCACAATGCAGTCAGACAAGTATCGTTCTCCTGGGTCCAGTGGCGGCGTGCTTTAGTCCACTGCTTCCGATGCTTTGCATTGCGCTCAGTGATGTAAGGCTTGGATGCAGCTGTTCGGCCATGGAAACCCATTCCATGAAGCTTTCTACGCACTGTGTTTGTGTGTCTGAGGTTTAGTAGTCTTGCTGGGTCAGATGTACTAATCACTTACTAATCTAACCAGATTAAAAGTCTGGACAAAACTTGTAAGTAATTTTGGTTTAAATATGCATTTGAATAAATGGATACTAAGGTGGGATCAAACTCACTAATTTTGTGAGCCATCCCATGCCTCCTGAAAATGGAGCTCCAAGAAGAGGCAACTATTACAACAGACTGTGTTCCAAACTAAACCCTAGCAATACAAATAGTACCAGAAGTATAGTTATACACTCTATTGCACATAACATGCAGTTTGGCCCACAGTTAGGAAATCACTTGTGTGCTTGTGTACTTGAGCAGTGGTAGCTGGACTAGTAATCAGAAGGTTGCTGTTTCAATCCCTGTTATAACCATGTTGACAATTTTGGTTCCCTGTGCAAGGCCGTTAACCCTTAATTGATTGAAGGGGGATAAAGCTGTTATATAAAGCTGCTCTATATATTTGTCCAACGTATAGCCCTGTATCCATCAATGCAAACCCCTAATGTATTCTAAACACTGTGACTTAGAAGGAAACTGCACACATGCTGAACAGCTGTCATTGCTATCCATTACCTGATCATTTACAGTGTCACAAACATTATTCAGCCCCCTTAATTATTTTGATAGCACACTGTCTCAGAATGTGCATTTTAAATACTGTAAGGCTTTCCGTTAATCTATTGAAACCTAAGAAAATGTATGTTTTATGTGTTTTTATTTCTAATAAACGATCTTTTTGTGAAGTTCAGCAGTAAGTTAGACACACATAAAGTCAGGGATCACAGAGGAGCACAAATATTTAAAGCTCATTTCAGTCCATCATAAAAAAATTATGTGAACATGTAAAAGTATCACTATGCTACCTAGCTCAGAGTTAAAGATCGTAGCATAGCTACTGAAGCACCAATTCTTGATTAAAGTAGCCTTTCATAGTAAAGCCTGGTTTATGCTTGGTCAACAAGGTTCATTCATGATTTACGTATATACAACCCCAAATCAAACAAAGTTTGGACAGTATGGGAAATGCAAATAAAACAAAAATGCAGTGTTCCTTACATTTACTTTTATTTGATTGCAGACAGTTTATTTCAAATATTTCATGTTTTGTCTGCTCAACTTAATTTCATTTGTTAATATACCTCCATTCCTGCATTTCAGGCCTGCAACACATTCCAAAAAAAGTTGGGACGGGGGCAATTTAGGGCTAGTAATGAGGTGAAAAATTAAATAATGATGTAAGCCTTTGATGAGCAAAGATGACCAGAGGATCTCCAGTTTGTCAACAAATGCATGAGAAAATGATTGAAATCTTTAAAAACAATGTACCTCAAAAAAGATTGGAAGGGATTTGCATATTTCTCCCTCTACAGTGCATAATATCATTAAACAATTCAAGGAATCGGAATTTCAGTGCGTAAAGGCCAAGGGCGCAATCCCTCAGATGGCACTGCATCAAGAACTGCCACTAGCTGATATAACCACATGGGCAAGGATAACCACAAGCTCTACAGTACGGAGTTACATGCACAAATGCCACTTAAAACTTTACTGTGCAAAAAAGAAGCCTTATGTTAACCATGTCCAGAAGCGGCGTCGACTTCTCGGGGCTCGGAGGCATCTAGGATGGACCATCACACAGTGGAAACATCTATTGTGGTCAGATGAATCAGCATTCCAGGTCTTTTTTGAAAAAAAAAAAATGGACACTGTGTGCTCCGGACCAAAGACGAAAAGGACCATCCAGACTGTTATCAGCAACAAGTCCAAAAGCCAGGGTCTGTCATGGTATGGGGCTGAGTCAGTGCCTTTGACAAAGGTAATTTACACTTCTGTGATGGCAGCATTAATGCAGAAAAGTACATTAAGATCTTAGAGCAACATATGCTGCCTTCAAGTCGTCATCTTTTCCAGGGACGTACTGTTGCACATCTTAAGACGTGTTTGCAGGAAGAATGGGACAAAATAAAAGCTGAAACATTAAATTGCTTGGTGTCCTCGGTGCCAAAACATCTTTTAAGTGTGGTGAAAAGGAATGGCAACATTACAAAGTGGTAAATGCTTTACTGTCCCAACTTTTTTTGAAATGTGTTGCAGGCCTGAAATGCAGGAATGGATGTTTATTAATAAATGAAATGAAGTTGACCAGACAAAACATTAAATAACTCAGGTTCATCCTGTCTGCAATGAAATAAAAGTCAAAGTAAATGTAATAAACTCTGATTTTTTTTATTTGTATTTTTCATGCTGTCCCAACTTTTTCTGATTTGGGGTTGTAATTAGTAGGAGTTTTTTTGTCCATCAAACGATGGACAGATACTTAACAAGCAATAAACAGAAAGTGGAATATGCACATTTTTTGCTAAGGCAAATCGTTGGCACCTTGAAGTAGTCAGGGATGATTAAGTTTTCCATGGGGAAATAGAAACACTCTTTTCGTCTGCAAGCTTCTTCTGCATGGGTTGATCAGGATTTCATGCTCCCTGTGGGCTACAGAAGTGGTGCTGTTAAAGTTTTTTAATTATACAGAATAGGCTATATTCATAGGGCATTTCTTCTCCCTTAAGGTTAATTCAGCATAATTTTAAATAGTCCTTTTAACTGGTACTGAACGCTGGGCACAGACACAATCAATTCTCTCTGTTTGAGCACTAGCATTGCAAGGCCATTGCTCATTTTCCTAATGAGATATACACTGATCAGCCACAATATTAAAACCACTTCCTTGTTTTTACGCTCACTGTCCATTTTATAAGCTCCACTTACCATATAGAAGCACTGTGTAGTTCTACAATTACTGACTGTAGTCCATCTGTTTCTCTACATACTTTTTTTCAGCCTGCTTTTACCCTGTTCTTCAATGGTCAGGACTCCCACAAGTCCACCACTGAGCAGGTATTATTTAGGTGGTGGATGATTCTCAGCACTGCAGTGACAATGGCATGGTGGTGGTGTGTTAGTGTGTGTTGTGTTGGTATAAGTGGATGAGACATGGCAGCGCTGCTGGAGTTTTTAAATATTGTGTCCACTCACTGTCTACTCTATGAGACACTCCTACCTAGTTGGTCCACCTTGTAGATGTAAAGTTAAAGACGAACGCTTATCTATTGTTGCTGTTTGAGTTGGTCATCTTCTAGACCTTCATCAGTGGTCACAGGACCCTGCCCATGGGGTGCTGTTGGCTGGATATTTTTGGTTGGTGGACTATTGTCAGTCCAGCAGTGACAGTGAGGTGTTTAAAAACTTCATCAGCATTGCTGTGTCTTATCCACTCATACCAGCACAACACACACTAACACACCACCACCATGTCAGTGTTACTGCACTGCTGAGAATGATCCACCACCCAAATAATACCTACTCTGTAGTGGTCCTGGGAGAGTCCTGACCATTAAAGAACAGCGTGAAAATGGGCTAACAAAGCATGCAGAGAAACAGATGGACTACAGTCAGTGATTAGGGTCTATATGGTAAGTGTAGCTGATAAAATGGACAGTGAGTGTAGAAACCAGGAGGTGGTTTTAATGTTATGGCTGATCAGTGTATGGTCAAGTTAAAAGATCTGACTTCCAACAATGTTGAAATCAGGACTGGACATATATACACTTTTTTTTAACCTAGCTGAACACTGAAAGAGTTCAATTTCCAATGCATGCAAATGTCACAAATTTTACTAAACATGACAAATAATAAAATCCAGTTATTTCAGTTCTTCTAAAAGAAGCACTTTTGTTTTGATGCACTGCTGTACTTCTTAGCATCCCTCTCATGGGTAATAGCACAGTGTCTTGACTTCAAAGCAACATTATTAACTTTTACATCCTGTACAATATTTTTTCTAATGCTACAGTGCGATCTGAATTTATATTTAACAAATAGTTGTATTCATTTTTTCTGTGTTGTGAGAATATTGATTTAGAGAAATTGACCCTGGGTGTTGAGAAAAAGCCCACCCCCACCCTAACACACACACACACACACACACACACACACACACACACACACACAGCTGTAACAGCTTAAATGCATATGGGAAGGATGTGGGCTATCACATGCTTCCTTAAAAAAAGCAACTAGCCAATTTTAATGAGCTGTGAGAATAGTAAGCTTCCTGTCAATGTGCATTGCCTGGCACTACCTGATTGACAGGGGAGAAAAGAAATGCCATCCTTGAACCAAAGAGCAGTGCCTATTAGCTCTCAGCAACTGACCACAGAATGGCTTGTGGCATTATAGCAGACTCAAAACAGTTAGACTGGCGTAAATGTCGATAGAGCGAATAGTTGTTGTGTTGCTTCACTTCACGCCGCATATTTGTATTTAAATATTATTGACTTATTTTGGAATGAACACAAAGCAATGAAACTTTACCTGCATTCAGCAACACAAACAGCTGCCCCAACTTTAAAACTGACTAATAATAATGCTGATGACTAGAATTACAATGACAGTAATGGTATGTTGTTTTCTAATGTTTTAGAAGATGATGACCCCTTACAGCCTGTGACCTCAGATGAGACAGTGGCAGTGGGCGGGACGGTGAACCTGACATGCCGCGTGGCTGAGAGTGATAACTCCTCCCTCCAGTGGTCCAACACTGCACAACAGACTCTTTACTTCGGAGAAAAGAGAGGTGAGAGAAACAAATAGGTGGAGAGGGGTAGATGGACAGATAAATGGAAGGATGGATGGCGAGATTCAAGGACAAATGGATGAATGTGTGGGTTAAACCTCAGAGAGGCAGAGAAGGACAGAGATCAAGCTAACAAAAGAAGAATGAAAAATAATAAACATACAAAGGGGAAGGATGAAAAGTAATAGGAAAATACACTATATTTCCAAAAGTACAGTATTCGCTCATCTGCCTTTACACGCATATGAACTTGAGTGACATCCCATTCTTAATCCATAGGGTTTAATATGATGTCGGCCCACCCTTTGCAGCTATAACAGCTTCAACTCGTTTGGGAAGGCATTCCACAAGGTTTAGGAGTGTGTTTATGGGAATTTTTGACCATTCTTCCAGAAGCGCATTTGTGAGATCAGACACTGATGTTGGACAAGAAGGCCTGACTCGCAGTCTCCGCTCTAATTCATCCCAAAGGTGTTCTATCGGGTTGAGGTCAGTCAAGTTCTTCCACACCACTCATCCATGTCTTTATGGACCTTGCTTTGTGCACTGGTGCGCAGTCATGTTGGAACAGGAAGGGGCCATCTTCAAACTGTTCCCACAAAGTTGGGAGCATGAAATTGTCCAAAATCTCATGGTATGCTGAAGCATTAAGAGTTCCTTTCACTGGAACTAAGGGGCCGAGCCCGACTCCTGAAAAACAACCCCACACCATAATCCCCCCTCCACCAAACTTTACACTCGGCACAATGCAGTCAGACAAGTACCGTTCTCCTGGCAACCGCCAAACCCAGACTCATCCATCGGATTGCCAGATGGAGAAGCGTGATTCGTCACTCCAGAGAACACGTCTCCACTGTTGTAGAGTCCAGTGGTGGTGTGCTTTACACCACTGCATCCGACGCTTTGCATTGCGCTTGGTGATGTAAGGCTTGGATGCAGCTGCTCGGCCATGCAAACCCATTCCATGAAGCTCTCTACGCACTGTTGTTGAGCTAATCTGAAGGTCTGTAGCTATTGACTCTGCAGAAAGTTGGCAACTTCTGCGCACTATGCGCCTCAGCATTCGCTGACCCCGCTCTGTCATTTTACGTGGCCTACCACTTCGTGGCTGAGTTGCTATCGTTCCCAATCGCTTCATGACTGGACTTGTTGCACAGGTGGCATCCTATCACAATACCAGGCTGGAATTCACTGAGCTCCTGAGAGCGACCCATTCTTTCACAAATGTTTGTAGAAGCAATCTGCATGCCTAGGTGCTTGGTTTTATACACCTGTGGCCACGGAAGTGATTGGAACACCTGAATTCAATTATTTGAATGAATGAGTGAATACTTTTGGCAATATAGTGTATATGGAGAACTTGGTGGAAAGAGAAAAGAGACCAATTACAGATGAGCAGCAAAAATATACATAAATATAAATGTTTTTCCAAGCATGATTTAAAACAATGAGCAACTGAGAGAAACCTTATTTGGCTATATTTGAAATGTGCCATCTGAATCAGTGACAGGAAATAGTTTAGGAGCACAATATCTGCTCAGAATTGGCTAGATTTATTCCCATTGTTTGCTGATTGCTCTTGACATATTTAATAACTCTGGTAGATGACATGCACTGTCTTTCTTAAATCAGGTCTGGAGAAAGAGAGGGTCATGATAACTTCTTGTTTCCTAAATCAACAAACATAGGCAATAAATCTGGCCAATTCTAAACTGATTGTGCTCTGAAAAATTGTTCATGAACCTAAACTATCTTTTGTTATTATTTCAGATTGCACGGTTGAAACATAGTAAAGTAAGGTTTCTTTCAGTTGATTATTATGTTAAATCATGCATAAAAATGGAAAACACTTACATACTAAGTTGTAAGATCTGATGCAATGTCACCTTGCCAGCGTACTCATTTTGCCGATAGTCAAGACTTTATACATCAAAAATCCAAATAAAATCAAATGAGTTTTTAAAACAATTCAGTGATGGACACTTGGGTGGTAAAATCTTGAGAATTCTAATTTAAACCTTAATCAGTTGGTGCCAGCTTAACAGGCACAACTGGCCATGCCTGTGGGAGGGAGTTTAACAGGGCTGCTTATTGCTGCTGTAACTGCCACCTCTGTTGGATGGTCAAAGGCACCTCATTAGAGAGGAATGACTCATGGAGCAGCATAGCATGTCTAGCTCTCCAGGAGACTCTCTGGCAGGTGAATGGAAGCTGGCGACTGCAAGTGTTGGATAGTCTAAAGCAGGGGTTTTTAACCTCAGTACCTGTCCAGGGAGGTGTAGCATTACAAGATTGTTTTACTTCTAAAACTAAAGCAATTCATTTTCTTTTTAAACTGGCTATTACCAGAGAGTGATAGCCAAGTCGGACTCTTTCGCCCGTGGAACTAAAAGTTAGCTCCCCTTAGTTTTCTGTCAGTCAAAGCAGAGTATCCTGAACTAGCAAACTTAGCAATTGATGTACTTTGCCTCTACTCGGCTGTGTGAAGTAACATAAGAGTTTTCTGCTCTCATCTACTGTACATCAAAAGCAATTACTGCTTCTGATTTACGACTAGCTGTAACTGAAATCGAACCACGAATCTCTATAATGTGTTCGCAGAATAGTCTCAGCCGTCACATTAAATAAAATAGGGCTGTATTATCTTTTTGAAGTAAATATTTCAGTTAGCTAAATTGCATCGTATGTATGATGTGCACAATGTTAATTATATTATTTAATATTTATTTTATTTTATAATTATATTATTTTTCCTCAGTCAGGGCAAGGGTGTCCCAACTGTAGGGAAATGACTAGTTTGGGGAAAAAGTAAAATGCAGAAATCAAATGAACAAAACAAAACCCGTTCTTATATACAGGGGTTGGACAAAATAACTGAAACACCTGGTTTTAGACCACAATAATTTATTAGTATGGTGTAGGGCCTCCTTTTGCTGCCAATACAGCGTCAATTGGTCTTGGAAATAACATATACAAGTCCTGCACAGTGGTCAGAGGGATTTTAAGCCATTCTTCTTGCAGGATAGTGGCCAGGTCACTACGTGATGCTGGTGGAGGAAAACATTTCCTGACTCGCTTCTCCAAAACACCCCAAAGTGGCTCAATAATATTTAGATCTGGTGACTGTGCAGGCCATGGGAGATGTTCAACTTCACTTTCATGTTCATCAAACCAATCTTTCACCACTCTTGCTGTGTGTATTGGTGCATTGTCATCCTGATACACGGCACCGCCATTGGATGCACATGGTCCTCCAGAATGGTTCGGTAGACCTTGGCAGTGACGCGCCCATCTAGCACAAGTATTGGGCCAAAGGAATGCCATGATATGGCAGCCCAAACCATCACTGATCCACCCCCATGCTTCACTCTGGGCATGCAACAGTCTGGGTGGTACGCTTCTTTGGGGCTTCTCCACACCGTAACTCTCCCGGATGTGGGGAAAACAGTAAAGGTGGACTCATCAGAGAACAATACATGTTTCACATTGTCCACAGCCCAAGATTTGCGCTCCTTGCACCATTGAAACCGACGTTTGGCATTGGCACGAGTGACCAAAGGTTTGGCTATAGCAGCCCGGCCGTGTATATTGACCCTGTGGAGCTACCGACGGACAGTTCTGGTGGAAACAGGAGAGTCGAGGTGCACATTTAATTCTGCCGTGATTTGGGCAGCCGTGGTTTTATGTTTTTTGGATACAATCCGGGTTAGCACCCGAACATCCCTTTCAGACAGCTTCCTCTTGCGTCCACAGTTAATCCTGTTGGATGTGGTTTGTCCTTCTTGGTGGTATGCTGACATTACCCTGGATACCGTGGCTCTTGATACATCACAAAGACTTGCTGTCTTGGTCACAGATGCGCCAGCAAGACGTGCACCAACAATTTGTCCTCTTTTGAACTCTGGTATGTCACCCATAATGTTGTGTGCATTGCAATATTTTGAGCAAAACTGTGCTCTTACCCTGCTAATTGAACCTTCACACTCTGCTCTTACTGGTGCAATGTGCAATTAATGAAGATTGGCCACCAGACTGGTCCAATTTAGCCATGAAACCTCCCACACTAAAATGACAGGTGTTTCAGTTATTTTGTCCAACCCCTGTATGTATCAGTGGCGATTTCTCTAAGACTGCAAAATGTCAAAAATTAAATGGTCAAATATGTACAGTTGTGTCAACATTTCTAAATGCGTTAGAACATATTCATCTCGAAGACGAGTTCGTTCAGAATCAGCTACTTGTCACAAATCGACTGACTCGATTTTGTTAACTTCTCATACATTCCCGTAGCTTCAATGCATTTGCCCGTAGAAGCTGAGCGTCTATTCACTTCAACGGGACTGCATGGATAAATGCCACGATTTTGTCCCGCCCCCGGACGCTGAGCTTCTGCAAGATGATTGGAGGATCAGTCGAAAGGCTGAATCCTGTTTTGATTGACAGCTATTTTGAGATCTACACCGTCACTTAATCACTGGGAGCTTCAGTCCCATCGCGGATTTTGCGAGTGAAGTCGAAAGACAAACTGCAACCCATTTCTTGGTATTTGCTTGGTGAAATTACTTGACCACTTCCATTGTTCATTGTGTAAATAAAACACACTCATAGTATTTGTTTCGGTTTAACATAATTTCAACATTTCCTTGTTCGAGTTTAATATCGTTTCGTTAGTTCGTTCAATCAATTATTCATACTGTTGGCTAGGTCGGAGTGAACTAGCCAGCTAGCAAGGTGCACACGATGGCAGACAATGCTAATATTGTCGACCTGATTTTGGCAAAGCCATTTGATAGTCTTCCTTACGAGGAGAAAGTTAGAATTAAACAGCAGGGCAGATCAACACCTAAGATTGATTTGGTGCAAAAAGTAGGGAAAGGTAACAGGTCTTTTCAGCTCTCCTGATATGACAAAGTTAGCTGGCTGACTGGAAGTGCTGTGACAAAGAAAATGTACTGTTGGCCATGCCTCTTGATGAAATCATCTCAGGGATCATGTCTTGTCTGGTCAAAATTGGGTTTTGGGGATCTGTCTAACTTTGACCGGCATATAAAAGGCATGAAAAGAGCAATGAACATGTGAGTGCATGTGCAAGGTTAAGTTGCCTGGGCAGGGTCAGGGTTGAACATGCAGTTAATGAAGGTGCTCGCATTCAAGTGGCAAAACATAATGAAACAGTCAAATAAAACAGGGCCTTCCTAAACCGCCTTATTGATGTGACTTCCTTGCTTGGCTGGCAGGAGCTATCATTTAGGGGGCATGATGAGAGTAGTGAATCATCCAACAAGGGGAATTACAGGGAGTTCACAGAAACATTATCTAAATATGACTCTGTCCTGGCCACACAATTCCAGTCATCAGCTGTGTTTTCTGGTATGTCTCATTCTATCCAAAATGACTTGATCTCTGCAGCCACTGTTTCTGATGAGATCAGAGATGAAATTCAGGCTGCTCCCGTTTTTGGATGGCAGGTGGATGAAACAACTGATATTGCTTGCTGTGCCCAACTTTCTGTCATTGTTCGCTATGTTGATAGTGCAGGTAAAATTCAGGAGCGCTTTATTGGTTTTTTTGATGTTTCAGAAGGGCGAGATGCTCAGTCTGTTTTTGAAGTATTAAATGAAAACATGCAGGGCTACAATTTTAGGGATAAACTTGTGGCACAGACTTAAAACTGGAGGATTTTGAATTTGTGTTCATGTTGTACACATATGAACAAATCTTCTCAGAGACTGATGTGGTCTTTGATATTGTCCAGCAGAGGGCCATGGATGTTCTCTACTGCAAGAAAAGAATTGAGTCTCTTCTTGCTTTTGTCAAAGAGAAGAGTTCAGAGGGGGCTTTCCAAGCTGTTTATGCCAAAGCAGCAGGTCTCACATCAGACCCACGAGATGAGCCCATGAGAAAGTGCCGTCTCTCCCAATTCCAGGATCCCCAGGAGCGCTACAGAAATCTGTACTTGGCCTTCCTTGATAATCTCATGGAGCAGATTCCTCTGCGTTTTTCAAATTTGGAAAGTTTGCACTTCCTAGAATTAGTCAATCCAGGGAAGTTTGATGACATGAGAGAAGTGTTTTCAGAGGAGGCATTCCAGAGTGTCCTGAAAAGTTATGGCCAATACTTTGATTCAGGGAGACTGAGGTCTGAACTTCAAGTCCTATATTCAAATCAGGACTTACAGGGTAAGAGGGGAAAGCTGTGTGATTTCTTGGTTTTTCTAAAAGACATGGAGTTGGAAAGTGCAATGCCTCAGCTGTACAAGCTGTTATCGTTAGTGGCAACAATTGGAACTACATCTGCGGGTGTAGAAGGGAGCTTCTCCTGTTTGAAAAGGCTTAAGTCTTACACCCGCAACACAATGGGCCAAGATGATTCTAAGCAGCCTAGCTCTGCTGGCCATTGAGAGGACACTGGTCAAGTCCCTGGAAAAGATGCCTACTTGGTACGATAGGATCACAGGCCATTTTCTTGAAAAGGAACGGAGGGCAGAATTTAGGTATAAATAAATTGACAAATTTTATGATGTAACCCGACAATGAGCTTCCCCCCCTCTTTGAAAGACCAGCAGCCGCCACTGATTGAAGACCCTGCCCACATATTCTGGTCATCTCTCCCTGCAGGCACTGCCAATTCTAACCGAGGGGTTCAGAATCTCGGCGCTGGTGCGCTAGCGGAAATTCGCTGCGCCACCTGGGCGCCCACAAAACATTTACATTGCATTTACAGCATTTAGCAGACGCTTTTATCCAAAGCGACTTACAGTACTGTGACAGTATATATTGTACAAGCAATTGAAGGTTATGGGCCTTGCTCAAGGGCCCAACAGTGGCAACCTGGCACCCAATGGTGGGGCTTGAACCAGTGACCTTTTGATTACTAGTCCAGTACATTAACCACTAGGCTACAACTTCCTAAACCTAACCAACTGCCTTAACAAAACCCTTTCTTAAAACACACTAGAGCAGTTTAGTTAATTTACATTTACATTTTCTGCATTTAGCAGACGCTCTTATCCAGAGCGACTTACAGAAGGGCTTAATCATAAAGATACTGTAAGGTTTCCTGCGGCGTTGGGGTTAACCTACCTTGGTCCCCGGCGTTGCAGGAATTACAGATCCTCTGGAACAAAGGCCTTAAATTAGAGGTCTCCTAATTAAGGCTGACGACCTGCAGCTGCACCTGCTTATTTAAGCAGGCACCATGCAGCCACAGGTTGTCATGCATTTAGCCCTGTTTCGTTTGGTTTGGTTGCTTTTTGTTTTTACAGTCCCAGCCACAGCAAGGTGTGGTTGGTGACTTAGCCATCAGGCTCTTCGAACTTTGCGACGGCGAGTTCGGCGTGTTCCTTGCACAATACGGGTTGGTTTCATTCCAGCTTCGGCTTGGTGACAAACCACCCGATTCCCGAACTTCGCGACGGTGAGTTCGGTGTATCCCCGAACATCGCGACGGCGAGTTCGGCGTGTTCCTTGCACTATACGGGTTGGCTGTTTTCCCCCGCCGCTTATGCGGTCTTTGGGAATTCAGCCCACGAGCCTGTTATGCAAGCGCTCCGGGTGTGTTCCTTGCACTATACGGGTTGGCTGTTCTCCCCCGCCGCTTATGCGGTCTTTGGGAGTTCAGCCCATGAACCCGTTATGCAAGCGCTCCGGGTTGGCTGTTTTTTCCCCGCCGCTTAAGCGGTCTTTGGGAATACAGCCATCGCTCCGAACGACGCAACGGTGAGTTCGGTGTGTTTCTCGCGCTAAACGGATTGGTTGCATTCCAGCTGCGGCTGACGTTCAAGCCATCCGTTTCCCCGAACATTGCGACGGCGAGTTTGGTGTGTTTCTTGTTTCCTAGAGGTGAGTTTCTGCCTGGTGACAGCATGGTGCGACTAGTGACAGAGCCACCGGTTTCCTCGGACTGCGCGGACGCGGGTCCGGATCATTCTCTTGTTTCCTATAGGTGAGCTTCTGCCTGGTGACAGCATGGTGCGACTAGTGACAGAGCCACCGGTTTCCTCGGACTGCGCGGACGCGGGTCCGGATCATTCTCTTGTTTCCTATAGGTGAGCTTCTGCCTGGTGACAGCATGGTGCGACTAGTGACAGAGCCACCGGTTTCCTCGGACTGCGCGGACGCGGGTCCGGATCATTCTCTTGTTTCCTATAGGTGAGCTTCTGCCTGGTGTCAGCATGGTGCGACTAGTGACAGAGCCACCTGTCCCCGGACATTGCGACGGCGAGTTCGGGTTATTCTCTAATTTCCTCTATGGAGAAGCTCCTGTCCTGCAATGCCGGTCGCGACGGCCTCGCAAGTTGCGATGGGGATTCGCGACTCGGTTTCATTTTCCTTTGTTAAAACGTTATATCCATGATTATTATTTGTTTACTTTTATTAATAAACTTTTTGTTATTTAACTCTGCATCTTGGGTCCTCCTTTTTCCCCCCACGTAACAGATACATAGAAAATGTTAAACCACGGTCACAATGCCCATGTGAAACCACACATTTTAACTTAGTCCACATATTGGAATAGCTACTATGACACTGTCAGTCTGACTGATTTGCAGAAGGAAGAGGTTGTGACTACAAAGATGTTTATGGATGGACCAGATTTGTGGTGTTTTACCATAAAGGTCTTTACAGCTTTAAGGATGAAGACAGTACAGAAAAGAAAATCTCTGCAAAATGTTACTTGGAAACCTTTCACTAAAGGATTGGCATTGCAGAGCCTCAGAGGTTCTGTACACTGCAGCTCCTCAATTTACCCTGCAGGATCATACAAATTTTGTAATGAGCTATGGGCCAAAATTGCTTTATCGCATTGTGCGAAATTAATTATGACCCGCCTAAGGACAAAAACAATTTCAGTTGTATGCCAGTACTGCACAAGAGCAATGAATACTTATAACATGTTTTGGGTAGATAAAGTTTTATTTCTTTTTGATATTTAATGGGGAAATAATTGTCAGATTGTCAGATGGGCTAACTGCTGCATCCTAGTTGCATCTTGGTTGGTCAGGAGCAGCCCCCGTTCTGGACTGCTTTTTTTTTATGGGGGGGGGGGGGGGGGGGTTAAGTAAGACATGGGTGGGCTTGTCGTGAGGAGCCCTGGCAGGAACACTGGCAAGTTCGGTTGATTTTTTTTTTTAAATCAGAAAACGATGCATTATAGGTTTTCCTACAATGTATGTTTATTAAAGGCAAAATTCACACAAAAAAAATACAAAAAAAGTAAAGTCAGTCAGATTAGCTGCTACTAACTAGCAGCTAACTGCTAATAAAATTAAAAAAATATTAAAAGTAAGTAATATTAAGCAACTAAATCAGCATGTTAAGCCAACGTTACCTTGTGGAAGTGAGTTTAAACTCGAAGAAGTGTTTTGAATTGCCCTGATATGTAATCGCCTGTCCTGTTTACACTGACAGAACCTGACTGCGCTACTGAGCTGTTCGAAGCAGTCTGCCTGTTTTATATGACTCAAAGAGCCAATCAGAAATAAGCAAAGAAATAACTTCACACTGAACATCAAAACGCATTTTTGTGATTGGTTCAGAGATCATTTAAAAAAAAAAAAAGCCTTTGCTTGCGTTGCGCTTGGGGGGGCAGTGAGAAAATCTGGCCCTAAAGACACACTGGGCACAAGAAAGAAACACCACCTAGACAGGGTGCACACTGGAGGGTGAAACAATTACAGTAGACCCTTGACTTACGAATTTAATTGGTTCCAAAGGGCTGTTCTTAAGTCAAAATGTTCGTTAGTTAAACCTATTTTTAATCGTAAATAGAATTAATCCGTGCCAGACCTCCCAAACCACCCCCTTACCTAACCTTTCTTATGTCTTAAAAGGTCTATACAACTATATTTTCCCTTAAACCTTAAATTATAGAATATACATTACTGTAATAAACAATAATAAACAACACACAGTAGTACTGTACTGTACATAAAAAAAACACGTTACATTTCAGTACAGTACGTGTGTTGTACTTAACACCATAATACATTTCCTTCTTTTTATATAAAATGTATCTACCAGAAACAATAATATTTCTCTATTATTTCCTTCTTTATTTCAATAATGTTGTATTTTGTAGGTGTAATTGCACGAAAGAAAGACAACTTCCTTCTTCTCTCTCACTCACTGTCCCCGCTGTCTGATACACAGTGACAGCTACTGGCAGGTGTAATTATACAACACAACAAATAGTCATTTTCTCACCACTGCACTTTCTCTGCAGTTCTTTGGGGACATTTTAATATTGAATTTTACAAAATATAAAGAAAACACTGAAAAAACACAGTCCGCTGTCCGAATGTTCGCTTACTGTATATATATAGAGAGAGAGACGGTTGGAATCAACTTGTTCATGACGTCATGTGTTTCGCAAATTTCTGTTCGTAATCCGAAATTTGTTCGTACGTTAAGTTGAAAAAGATCATTCGTAACCTGAAATGTTCGTATGGTAAACCGTTCGTAACTCAAGGGTTCACTCTCTCACACTTTAAGGCAACTTTAGGTGTAGTGCAAAAAAAACACTTGAAACTATACGAGAAGAATGGGTAGGACGCCTTAGTCAGTCACTGAAAGTTTAAAGAGCCAGGTCTGAAGCTCAGAGGTCTTGACTTACTAGCATGCTAGTATCACTGGTAGCTGAAGGCCTTAACACTGAAGCCAGTGGTAGATGTTCAGAGGCCAGAAATTGAATTCAGATCTGAATTTGTCAATACAAAGTGGTACAGTGTTCTCCCTGTGTCCACACTGGTTTCTTTCATGTATTCATTTAGGAACTGAACCATGCAGAAGGTGATCTGGCTACTTGTGAAGTGCATTAAATTGGCATCCTGCCCAGGGAACTTAGATGTAGTGCAAAGAAAAAACTTGAAAAGATACATGAAGAATGGGTAAAACTTTTTAGTCATTCACTGAAAGTGTGGATTGATCACAGGACCTCAGGACCTTAAAATATATAAACAAAAAAAGAAAGTTGTGACTATTGTCTAAATTGTACCAATTTAGATTCACTGTGAACTCTGCTGATTGCACAACACCCTTGCTAGCCCCCTAGCACACACCTCTTCTAACACTTATAAAGCTGCTGATCGCATCTTAACACCAGCCAGCTACCACGCTACTTCCTTTGTATTAAACTGCAGCTTATTCTAGCACCTTAACCCGGCAGTAGACGTTGCTGTTACAGCTGCATAAAGGAAATACCCCATTCAGACAATTGTGACTGTTAGGTACATGGCCAGGCCAGTGGGCATTAGCGAGAATTGAGAGACACCCACGTCTTAATGAACCTCACCTTGTGCACAGGTGTACAGTCATGCTGGAACAAGAAAAGTGCTATTTCATATTATTTATTTTATACAACCGTTAGCAATAGCTGTGGCTGAAATGCCTGAATATAATCATGTCTAATTCTGAATATAATCTGTGTCAGTCCATATGCGCGCTCTGTCCACAATAAGACATTTATTTTAAATGACTTTTTCACTTCTCACGGTTTGGACCTGTTGTTTTTAACTGAGACATGGGCTACAGGTGGTGAGTCGGCTAGCGACTCCGCCCCCTTCTTGGAACTTTGCCCAATAGACTGCGGTTTCTTCAGTTTACCTCGGAATATGGGTAGAGGCGGAGGAGTTGCGGTGGTTTTTAAACAGCGTCTGAGATGCCAAATGCTGAATATTGGGACTTTTAAAAGTTCTGAAGCACTGGTTTTTAAATCTCACTCTGTTCTTCCATTACTCTGTGCAGTAGTATACAGACCTCCAAAACCACACAGCGACTTTATCACAGAGTTTGCTGAATTCCTTGCTATGATTGTACCTATGTCTGACAGCATTCTGCTTCTTGGTGATTTTAATATTCATGTCTGCTGCCCTGATAAATTTCAGGTGAATGATTTTAATCAGCTACTGGACTCTTTTAGTTTTATTCAACATATTCATAAGCCCACCCATATGCAAGGTCACACACTTGATTTGGTGTTTTCATCTGGTTTTGATATTGACAAACTAGATATCAAGGAGGCTAGTTTCGCTAATCATATGCCAGTAGTCTTTAGCTCAACTTTAACTGTGCATTTCCCTGCTCCTGTTTTAGGGCACTGGTCAAGGATTATCACTTCGTCTACATCTAACGATTTTTCCAGAGCCTTTTCTGACATGTTAAAATTACAACAGACCTAAATCATCACCCAAAGTTGGAAATGTTCCTTCTCCTAGAGTATGTGAAGAATTTTTAAACTTTTTTGTGGAAAAAACTGAAACAATTATGTCTGGCATTACTTACTTGGGTAAAGATTCTCCACTTCCACCGCCGTGCCCAGGTGTGTTTAAAAAGTTTAAGGCTGTTTTAATCTCTGAATTAACAGATTTGGTGCTGAAAACAAAGCCAACAACCTCACCACTTGATGTGATGCCCCCACAGATAGTTAGGGAGACATTTGATATATTAGGACCTTTTGTCCTGGATATCATTAATACTTCCCTTGCCACTGGTACTGTTCCAGCATGCTTTAAACATGCTGTAGTTACACCTCTGCTCAAAAAGCATAATCTTGATGCTACAGTGGTTAGTAACTATAGGCCGATTTCTAAATTACCATTGTTGGCTAAATTGCTGGAAAAGGTTGTATATTCTCAGCTTTTACCATTTTTGAGTAGAGATGGTATTTTTGAGATTTTTCAATCTGACTTTAAGTCTATGCACAGCACTGAATCTGCTCTTCTGAAGGTGACAAATGACTTGCTACTTACTGTTGATGAGGGAAATTGTGCCATCCTCATTTTATTGGACCTTAGTTCTGCTTTTAATACTGTTGACCATGACATACTTGTTGGTCACCTGGAAAAGTGGGTGGGGTAACAGGGAGAGGCCCTGAATTGGTTCATATCTTATTTTAAGAATAGAACTTTTTCAGTGAATATTAGCAGCTATTTCTCTTCTTCTGCTGATGTCTCTTGTGGTGTTCCACAAGGGTCCATACTAGGGCCCCTCCTTTTTTCTCTCTATATGCTGCCATTAGGTCAAATAATTAGGAAGCACAATGTCAGCTTTCACCTGTATGCTGATGACATACAGCTTTATCTTCCCATTAGACTGAATGACAATGGCTCGTTAATGTCTCCTGAGGACATAAGGAGGTGGATGGCTGACAATTTCCTTCAGCTGAACGAAAGCAAGTCAGAGGTTATCATTTTTGGGGGTCCTCATCACATCAATAGCGTCTTCAATAACCTTGGTCACTTGTCTACATGTGTCAAAACATCTGTGAGAAATCTTGGTGTTATCTTTGACTCTGACCTCAGATTTGATAAACAAATCAACTCTGTGGTAAGGAATGGCTTCTTCCAGCTCAGAAATATTGCGAAGATTAAGTATTTTCTCTGCTATTCTGACCTGGAAAAAAGTTATTCATGCATTCATTTCTGCAAGAATTGACTACTGTAATTCTCTGTATATTGGGATTAATCAGTCTCTGTTGCGGCGCTTACAGGTAGTCCAGAATGCAGCAGCAAGGTTCCTGACTAATACCAAGTAAAAAAAGAAACCATATTACACCCGTCCTTGCCTCACTACATTGGCTGCCTGTTCAGCACAGGATTCAGTTTAAAGTGCTTTTATTTGTTTTTAAAGCGCTTAATGGTCAAGCCCAGGCTTATCTCAGTGGTATGCTTTCTCCCGCAACCACACAGCGATCTTTAAGATCAGCCACTCAGAATTTGTTGACTGTTCCTAGGGCTCGTTTGAAGCTAAAAGGTGATCGTGCATTTGCAGTTTATGCTCCGAGGCTATGAAACACTCTTAATCCTAATATACGACAAGCACCTTCGGCCGCATTTGAACAGTGAGGATTCTTGGTAATTATAATTGTTTAGTCTATTTTTATCTGTTTTTATTTTCTCTCTTACTCTGTACTTTTATTTGGTTTTTTACTTTTTTAACATAATGTTGTCTTATGTATGCTTGTTCGATGTACAGCACTTTGGTCAACGTAAGTTGTTTTAAGAATGCTTTATAAATAAAACTTACTTACTTACTTACTTACTTACTTACTTACTTACTTACTTACTTACTTACTTACTTACTTACTTACTTACTTACTTACTTACTTACTTACTTACTTACTTACTTACTTACTTACTTACTTACTTACTTACTTACTTACTTACTTACTTACTTACTTACTTACTTACTTACTTACTTACTTACTTACTTACTTACTTACTTACTTACTTACTTACTTACTTACTTACTTACTTACTTACTTACTTACTTACTTACAGTGTATCACAAAAGTTATCACAAAAGTGAGTACACCCCTCACATTTCTGCAGATATTTAAGTATATCTTTTCATGGGACAACACTGACAAAATGACACTTTGACACAATGAAAAGTAGTCTGTGTGCAGCTTATATAACAGTGTAAATTTATTCTTCCCTCAAAATAACTCAATATACAGCCATTAATGTCTAAACCACCTGCAACAAAAGTGAGTACACCCCTAAGAGACTACACCCCTAAATGTCCAAATTGAGCACTGCTTGTCATTTTCCCTCCAAAATGTCATGTGATTTGTTAGTGTTACTAGGTCTCAGGTGTGCATAGGGAGCAGGTGTGTTCAATTTAGTAGTACAGCTCTTACACTCTCTCATACTGGTCACTGAAAGTTCCAACATGGCACCTCATGGCAAAGAACTCTCTGAGGATCTTAAAAGACGAATTGTTGCGCTACATGAAGATGGCCAAGGCTACAAGAAGATTGCCAACACCCTGAAACTGAGCTGCAGCACAGTGGCCAAGATCATCCAGCGTTTTAAAAGAGCAGGGTCCACTCAGAACAGACCTCGCGTTGGTCGTCCAAAGAAGCTGAGTGCACGTGCTCAGCGTCACATCCAACTGCTGTCTTTGAAAGATAGGCGCAGGAGTGCTGTCAGCATTGCTGCAGAGATTGAAAAGGTGGGGGGTCAGCCTGTCAGTGCTCAGACCATACGCCGCACACTACATCAAATTGGTCTGCATGGCTGTCACCCCAGAAGGAAGCCTCTTCTGAAGTCTCTACACAAGAAAGCCCGCAAACAGTTTGCTGAAGACATGTCAACAAAGGACATGGATTACTGGAACCATGTCCTATGGTCTGATGAGACCAAGATTAATTTGTTTGGTTCAGATGGTCTCAAGCATGTGTGACGGCAATCAGGTGAGGAGTACAAAGATAAGTGTGTCATGCCTACAGTCAAGCATGGTAGTGGGAATGCCATGGTCTGGGGCTGCATGAGTGCAGCAGGTGTTGGGGAGTTACATTTCATTGAGGGACACATGAACTCCAATATGTACTGTGAAATACTGAAGCAGAGCATGATCCCCTCCCTCCGGAAACTGGGTCGCAGGGCAGTGTTCCAGCATGATAATGACCCCAAACACACCTCTAAGACGACCACTGCTTTATTGAAGAGGCTGAGGGTAAAGGTGATGGACTGGCCAAGCATGTCTCCAGACCTAAACCCAATAGAACATCTTTGGGGCATCCTCAAGCGGAAGGTGGAGGAGCGCAAAGTCTCGAATATCCGCCAGCTCCGTGATGTCGTCATGGAGGAGTGGAAAAGCATTCCAGTGGCAACCTGTGAAGCTCTGGTAAACTCCATGCCCAGGAGAGTTAAGGCAGTTCTGGGAAATAATGGTGGCCACACAAAATATTGACACTTCAGGAACTTTCACTAAGGGGTGTACTCACTTTTGTTGCCGGTGGTTTAGACATTAATGGCTGTATATTGAGTTATTTTGAGGGAAGAATAAATTTACACTGTTATATAAGCTGCACACAGACTACTTTTCATTGTGTCAAAGTGTCATTTTGTCAGTGTTGTCCCATGAAAAGATATACTTAAATATCTGCAGAAATGTGAGGGGTGTACTCACTTTTGTGATACACTGTACTTACTTACTTACTTACTTACTTACTTACTTACTTACTTACTTACTTACTTACTTACTTACTTACTTACTTACTTACTTACTTACTTACTTACTTACTTACTTACTTACTTACTTACTTTACTTACTTACTTACTTACTTACTTACTTTACTTACTTACTTACTTACTTACTTACTTACTATTAGTAGGGATGTCCTTATACTTTTGACCATGAAGTATATTGCATTTACATTTAAATCAAGTCATTTAGTATGTAGTCTTATTCGCTGTGACTTTAAATATGCATGCTAAATGTCAAAATTAAACCTTTACTAGTCTTTTAGTGTCACGATTTCAGCCTCTATTTATAGAATAGAATAGAATAGAATAGAATAGAATGCCTTTATTGTCATTGCACAGTGCACAACAAAATTTTTGAGCATCTCCTTGACGGTACATGTATGTACACACAGACATATATATACACATGTATTTACAAAATAAACATATATATATATATATATATATTTGCACTTTTCCACCAAAAGAACCCTGGTTCTTGAACCAGTTCTGTTCAGGTTTCTTCAAACCTTGGTGTTTTGTAGAGAACCGACCCGCATTTCCACCAGTTTTTGGGAACCAAGTCTGCGTTCTCAACGGTGGGCGTTACATAAAGAAAGTAAAGAGTAGTAACATGATGGTGGAGCATGTAGATTACCTGCGAGCATTTGTGCTGTTGTTACTGATGTTTGTTTTTAGCATTGCTCAACTATTGGTGATAACCGCAAAACCGTTTCAAAATCAAGTTCGCGAACCGGAACGGAGCCAGATCCGCGTCAGTGGAAAAGGGAACTCCTGGAACTCTGGTGCACCTGCCTCACCCACCACTCCAGGAGCACATGTTAGAGAAAAGTTTGTTTTCTGTCTCAAGTCGACGCCCCTCATTATGATTGGTCTCCTGTTTATTATACACAGCTGAACCTTGTTTAGGGAAAATGCTCAGGGCATTTAAGGAGGCAGATGGCTCAGTCTTTGGGAACCATTTTGGCTTTTACTGTCATGCTTTTGATTTTGACTTTGATTTGTTTGACTTTTGCTTTTGGCAATCTTGTTAATGTTGGTTTGGTTTTCATGATCATGATCATGATCATGTTCATGTTTGCTCTTGTCCATGCTAAGAAATCTTGTTTGGAAGTCTTGTCTAGCTTTAGCCTTGTTCATGTTTTGTGTTCTCCTGTTAGCTTAGCTTAGGATCTAGTATAGGTTAGTCAGGTTTTATGTATGTTTAGATTAACCTTAGCAGTTAGTGTAGTGTTTAGCTTAGCTTGGAGTTTAGGATCAAGTTGCATGTGTTTAGAATTAGCATTTAGCGTAGGTCTTGTGTTAGCATGTCTTATCTTGTGTACCCTTGTCTTTTGTTATTATTAAATTCTTTGTTAAAACATCTCTGCGTGTGTCCGCCCCCTATTGTCATGTTACATTTAAAGCCAAGTGCATAAATGATGCATTCAAAACCATTTTAGAAAATATAATACAATGAAACAGTACAAAAATGGACCATATTGCAGTTATCATTTAAAGAGCCAGGTCTGAAGCACAGAGATCCTGACTTACTGGCATTCTAGTATCACTAGTAGCTGAAGCCAGTAGTAGATGTTCAGAGGCCAGAAATTGAATTCAGATCTAAATTTGTCAATATAGGGTGGTACAGTGTTTTTCCTGTGTCCACACTGGTTTCTTTCATGTACTCATTTAACAACTGAACCATGCAGAGAGTGAACTGGCTACTTGTGACCTGCATTAAATTGGCATCCTGCCCAGGGAGCATTCTTGCCTTCTTTCCAGTGACGGGGTAAATCTTTGGAGAAACATAATGGGTCTGTCTGAAAACCTAGTGAGCTCTTAACGTAGACAGCACTTTACGTCATTCTATGCGCTCTCCAGAGTTGAAGGCTGTCTGAATTCTTAGACGCCTTAAAATGCTGCCTACTAAGGTGCCTTATTTTGAAGCAATAAATTGACTGAGGGAGCATCCGATGCTTCCTTATGCCTAGTTCACACAACGCAATTTTTGCCCTGATTTTTGTTTGGTGACTGGTCGGCGCTAGATTTGCCGGCTCGGGAGCAACTCAGCGTTCGCTCAGCGATCGAAACTCGGCTCTCAATCGCTATGTGTGAACTACCCAACAACTCGATCTGAGCGGTTTCGAAGCGAGATTTCTAGCATGTCAGACATCTGAGTCTGAGTTGCTCGACTGGCAATGAGTGCTATGTCGAACAGCCAATGAGAACACAAGGTACGGGGTAAGGGGAAGCACAGGGGAGGAGCTGTAAAAAGGTGAGTCAGGGGCATAATATAGTTTATATCAGAAAACATTGGTACACACACAAGTTTTACAGTATTTCTGACCTGATCGTTCTCTACAAAACATACCACCAACATTGTATTGCAAAAATATTTATTAACCTCCAATTCACTTCAGAACAATCCATGCTGGCCACGTAGTCAAATCTACTCGGATTCATTTTTTTTCCCCTTGATTTTACGCTGCACATCAGCGCACAAACTTTGATCGCTCGCTACTTGTTAACGTGCATTTTTGGACGTGGTATCGTTAAACCTTTCGTGACTTCTCGCGTTTGTTTTCATGACAAAACGTAGTTTGGGAGACCAGAGAAGCTCCCCTGCGATTCCAGTTGGTGATGGATGGTGTAGTGTGAAACCCCCTATCACCGATCAGTCGTGTAGTGTGAAATACACACCGACTTGAAAGATTCCCCATTACAAGAGATCCAGTTGTGTAGTACAGCCACCTGACGACTTGGAAAGTCATGTAGTGTGAACTTGGCATTAGCAGTGAAGGCAATCCCAGCATTCAGTGCAGCACAACTTTTCTCACAAAAAAAATCCAGATATGGTGGATGAATATGGAGCAACAAATGGAGTACTTTTTTAAATGTGAATAAATTCTCTTTGTTAGTGACAGTTTAACTGTTTCCAGTACACAGAGGGAGATATTTGCTTGCATGCTAGCGAGTTGTGCTGCCTCAGCCCATTGGTTTAAATAGCCTGAGGTTAACTGTGTTAGCTTAGTAACTAAAACTGTGGTGAAGTTATCACTGTAATCGCTGTAAAGTAGTGTGTCCAAATAATCAGCCTTATAAGTCGATGTTTTCTTAGAATCTTCTCTACTTAGGCTGCTGCCTAGGTGGGCAGTAGGCAACAAGGCAGCTCACTAGGTTTTCAGACAGACCCAATAAGTGTGGACGCCTCCAGACAGGTGTACTGCATAAAATATAGCAATTAACACTCACTAATATACACCGATCAACCATAACATTAAAACCACCTCCTTGTTTCTACACTCACTGTCCATTTTATCAGCTCCACTTACCACATAGAAGCACTTTATAGTTCTACAACTGCTAACTGTAGTCCATCTGTTTCTCTGCATGCTTTATGAGCCCCCTTCTATGCTGTTCTTCAATGGTCAGGGGACAATGGTCAGTTTTTAAACACCTCACTGTCACTGCTGGACTGAGAATAGTCCACCAACCAAAAATATATCCAGACAACAGCGCCCCGTGGGCAGCGTCCTGTGTCCACTGATGAAGATCTCAAAGATGACCAACTCAAACAGCAGCAATAGATGAGCGATCGTCTCTGACATTACATCTGCAAGGTGGACCAACTAGGTAGGAGTGCCTAATAGAGTGGACAGTGAGTGGACACGGTATGTAAAAACTCCAGCAGCGCTGCCGTGTCTTATCCACTCATACCAGCACAACATACACTAACACACCACCACCATGGCATTATAACTGCAGTGCTGAGAATGATCCACCACCTAAATAATACCTGCTCTGTGGTGGTCCTGTGGGGGTCCTGACCAATAAAGAACAGGGTGAAAGCAGGCTAAAATTTATGTAGAGAAACAGATGGACTACAGTCAGTAATTGTAGAACTACATTGTGCTTTTATATGGTAAGTGGAGCTGATAAAATAGACAGTGAGTATAGAAACAAGGAGGTGGTTTTAATGTTATGGCTGATCAGTGTATATGGCATGTATGTAAATGATAAGCTGGCCCAGTTTTGAATTTGCATAGGATGAAACCTACATGATCAGCCCCCACAATGAAGGGTCAGGTGGTTCTGTTATCCTGGACTGGAACTTGGGTTATCCATGGGTTGTGTCCACTTTTCCCCATAGAGGGAAAGGTCACTGCAGATTAATGCTTAGTTATTCAGACTGATAGTCTCATGAACATTTCCATCCAGATAAGAGTAGTCTCATCCAGAATGACACTTGTCCCACTCAACAGGGCACGAGGGGTCACTTAATTATTTGATGAGTAAACCAGTTGAAACCGAGGCATTAAACAGTGCTCTCCATTACCCAACATCAAAACAACAATTGATGAAGAATTCTTTGGAAGAACGATATATATATCCAGTACTATTCCAGAACATATGGTGACCCTCCACCCATCAATCTACAATAAATAAGTATAAATAAATTCTCCCCCCTTCCTAAATTAAAGCAGCCAGAATTCAGTTTGGGGTATTGATATGACTCTGGTGCACCATAGGGGAAGGAATTACAAGGAGGGAGACAATGAAGGAGCACTAAGGAGGTAAATGAAACGATGGAGGTCAGTATCTGATGAAGACAAATTAACTGACCTTCATAACACACACACACACACACACCGATGACCAAATTATAGTACAGGGTGAGTCAAAAGTCACAGGACACTCTTTTATTTCAGAAACGAAAGGGAAAATTACATATCTGAATACCCCAGCAAGTAATGGGTGAGGGGCCCTATCTTTTAGGCTATGTCCGGAACATGGCCGCCATCTTGAAAGCCGCCATATTGGATCAAGGGCAAGTTTTTCCAATGGGAAGGTGGTCATGTAGCATATCAAAGAAGACCAGAATTTTTTCAGAATTCGATTGCCGCAATCAGACAAGTTATCAACACAGAAAGTTGCAACAACAACCGGGAATGTTCCCTGCTATTTGACATGTTCAATGTGTTGTCCCCTGTTATCCCTGAACACAGAGCTGAAGGTGCTGGATCCAATCGTCATGAACCCGCATGAGAATCTCTGGAGAAATGCTGTCACAAGCCTCCACGATGCGGTGCTGAAGGTGGTGTTTGTTGCGGATTTTCTCAGCATACACAATTTGTTTGAGATGACCTCAGAGATAAAAGTCGAGTGGTGTGAGGTCAGGTGATCTGGGCGGCCATTCCACAGGACAACGACGGCCAATCCAATGACCATGGAATTGAATATCCAGCCACTGACGAACACCTGCTCCATAGTGTGGAGCCCCATCCTGTTGGAAATAACAGGGGAAACTGCCATCTAATGGTCAGAATGGATGGGAACACTGTTTCCTGTAGCATTGTCAGGTAGCACTGAGCATTTAGGGTCGATGAAAATGGGTCCGATTACACGGGTGCCCCATATTCCACATCACACCATAACCTTCACATCACCTACAACTTTGGTGTCTGCCGTCCAGTAAGGGTTTTTGTCATTCCAGTACCTCACATTCTGGCGGTTGACCTCACCACTGACATAAAAATTGGCCTCGTCAAATTATAGTATTATTGTGTATATAGTATATATTTTATAGTATATATTTTTTAAAATATGTTGAAAATGAACCTAAATTGGTAATTCTACATATTTAAGCATGGGTTTCATTTAAAGTAATAATGTAGCTTTTTATTTATTTTTATTTATTTACTTATTTATTTATTGATTGATTTGTTCTATGCATGCCTAAATCTATGTTCACCAGAGTAGCAGTGTTTTGACTAAAGTCGCCCAAATTGTTGATCGTTGGCTTTTAGTGAACATTCTGGACCTCAAGTTAACTGCCTGTTGCTTGGTTTGATATGTAGCAAAAAACTGATATGACAGGGAATGTCATTTTTTATTAATTTATTCTAGTTATTTTATTATTTTTTAATGCCTTAAACCATAGCCTAGTGGTTAAGGTACTGGACTAGTAATCAGAAGGTCACTGGTTTAAGCCCCACCACTGCCAGGTTGATGCTGTTGGGCTATTGAGCAAGACCCTCAATTGCTCAGACTGTATAATGTAACTGTAAAGTACATAAATGCCGAAAATGTAAATGTAAACTATGTTTACAGCAGCAGCAGTGTTTTGCCCCAATTTGCCCAGATGCCACGATTCCAGCCTCTATGTGCTCCTGGAACACAGGGGGCGGCACGGTGGCTAAGTGGGTAGCACTGTCGCCTCACAGCAAGTAGGTCCTGGGTTCGTTCCCCAGGTGGGGTGGTCTGGGTCCTTTCTGTGTGGAGTTTGCATGTTCTCCCTGTGTCTGCGTGGGTTTCCTCTGGGTGCTCCGGTTTTCTCCCACAGTCCAAATACATGCAAGTGAGGTAAATTAGAGATACTAAATTGTCCATGACTGTGTTCGATATAACCTTGTGTGAACTGATGAACCTTGTGTAATGGGTAACTACCGTTCCTTTCATGAATGTAACCAAAGTGTAAAACATGACGTTAAAATCCTAATAAACAAACACACCTGGAACCCAGGTAAACCTGCCACACTCCAGCGCTCCATGAGCACATGTTAGAGGAAAGCCTATCAGTGTCAAGCTAACGCCCCTCATCTTGATTTGTCCCCAGCTGATTGTGCCCAGCCGCACCTCGTCTGAGATGGTGAGCTTTGGGCATTTAAGGAGACAGTTTCCAATCAGTCTTTGGAGACTATTTTGGTTTGGTTTGTCAGGTTTTCTTGCTTGCTAATGGTTTGTTAAGTTTTGTCAGTTTTGTCAGATGCTCTTGTTTATGTTTAGAAGTGTTGTAGTCTTGTTTATGTTTTGTGTTAGTTCTTAGTTTAGGGTTTAGGTTTGGTTAATTTCTAGTGATGGCATATGTGGGGCTTTTGAGAGATCGAAGCAAATAAAACATGATTTGGAAAAAGATTTGAGCTTAGCGCCGACCCTGCTTACTTCACTTTCGCCCTAAGCCAGATTCAAACCTAGGGCGGAAAAATATGCGCGATGCGCTCTGCCTACTGCGCTACTTAAACAACCGGGTAGCAAACAGGTTGTTATGCTGATATGCCTGCGCACACACTGTGTTACTAAGACTAAAAGTGAAAACTACTTAAAATGATAACCAAACGCTTTCTAATTCCCACGGTAGCAGCAGTTTCCCTCTGTTTCATACATATCGCCCTGTCTCGGACTAATCTGCAGCATTTCTCTCCCATTGATAAAAATACGGAACAAAGCGCGTCCCGTATCAGTTCAATACGGAACACGACGTTTAGTTTCCAAATACGGAACGATTCCGTATTTTACGGCTGGCGGTTGGCAACCCTACTATTAGTTTTATGTGTTTAGCATTAGCGTTAGCTTAGCATTTAGCTTAGTTTCTGCGTGTGTGTCTTGTCTTGTATGAACCTGTCTTGTGTAACCTTGTCTTGTCTTTTGTTATTATTAAATCATTGTAAACATCTCTGCGTGTGTGTCTGGCCCCTCTCGTCCAGTCTAGCCCAAATATGTTACACCAAATCATTGTTGGCTGTTTGCTAGAGAACATTCTGAACCTCAAGCTGCTAGTATTATGTACATTTTTATTTTGAACCTCACCATAATAAAGCTTCACACACTGATGGCATTGCCAGACTGAACCCCGCAACCCAATTCACAAAATATTGTTCATTTAAGTGATTATCTCCCTTTACATGTGCAATTATTCTCTGTGTGAAGAAATGTGTGATATGTTTATTTATTCACATTCTGTCATTGTCATCAATTGTAATTAGTGGTTAAGAAATACAGCTAGAATTTATAAGCTTAGAAAATATTTAATAGTATTCAGTGTTACTTAGCAACAGCACGTGCTGACATTTACAAATCCTTATTACATAGTACAGGTAATGTCACCACTGGAATTGAATAGACACACTATTGAGTACAGCAGTATGCAGGTTATGACATGTCATGCTAAATTACAGAAGCACAGTTTGTTCCTGGCTGTTCATTTGCTCAAAAATCTTTTCCAAGCATAGTTTAAATTAATGTCCTACAATAATACAAAGTAAATTGTTTCTCTTTTGGGAACCAATATCTGATTTAAAATGGGGATTGGGATTTACACTGGTGGAAATGGAACGAGTACCACCAGGCTCAACTGTGCATAAAGTTGATCTCTCCTCAATGTTGTTGCAGCTCTGACTCTGCCCACTTGCTGTCACCAGTGTTCTGGCACCCTACATCGCCAGCTCATATTGAAAATAAACGACTTCTGGCAGCTTTGCCGCTTTGCATCAGTGCTGGTGTGAACTCAGGGTGCTAAAAGTCTAAAACAGTTCGAGGAACATCTGTACACCTTCGCTATCATTATAAATATTAATACTTCATACATAAATATGCAAGCCACCCTGTGGGTTTTCCTGACAGTCATTCACCAGTCACAGATTTGGATGCATCCCAACCTATATACAGTGTATCACAAAAGTGAGTACACCCCTCACATTTCTGCAGATATTTAAGTATATCTTTTCATGGGACAACACTGACAAAATGACACTTTGACACAATGAAAAGTAGTCTGTGTGCAGCTTATATAACAGTGTAAATTTATTCTTCCCTCAAAATAACTCAATATACAGCCATTAATGTCTAAACCACCGGCAACAAAAGTGAGTACACCCCTAAGAGACTACACCCCTAAATGTCCAAATTGAGCACTGCTTGTCATTTTCCCTCCAAAATGTCATGTGATTTGTTAGTGTTACTAGGTCTCAGGTGTGCATAGGGAGCAGGTGTGTTCAATTTAGTAGTACAGCTCTCACACTCTCTCATACTGGTCACTGAAAGTTCCAACATGGCACCTCATGGCAAAGAACTCTCTGAGGATCTTAAAAGACGAATTGTTGCGCTACATGAAGATGGCCAAGGCTACAAGAAGATTGCCAACACCCTGAAACTGAGCTGCAGCACAGTGGCCAAGATCATCCAGCGTTTTTAAAGAGCAGGTTCCACTCAGAAAAGACCTCGCGTTGGTCGTCCAAAGAAGCTGAGTGCATGTGCTCAGCGTCACATCCAACTGCTGTCTTTGAAAGATAGGCGCAGGAGTGCTGTCAGCATTGCTGCAGAGATTGAAAAGGTGGGGGGTCAGCCTGTCAGTGCTCAGACCATACGCCGCACACTACATCAAATTGGTCTGCATGGCTGTCACCCCAGAAGGAAGCCTCTTCTGAAGTCTCTACACAAGAAAGCCCGCAAACAGTTTGCTGAAGACATGTCAACAAAGGACATGGATTACTGGAACCATGTCCTATGGTCTGATGAGACCAAGATTAATTTGTTTGGTTCAGATGGTCTCAAGCATGTGTGGCGGCAATCAGGTGAGGAGTACAAAGATAAGTGTGTCATGCCTACAGTCAAGCATGGTGGTGGGAATGCCATGGTCTGGGGCTGCATGAGTGCAGCAGGTGTTGGGGAGTTACATTTCATTGAGGGACACATGAACTCCAATATGTACTGTGAAATACTGAAGCAGAACATGATCCCCTCCCTGGGTGAACTGGGTCGCAGGGCAGTGTTCCAGCATGATAATGACCCCAAACACACCTCTAAGACGACCACTGCTTTATTGAAGAGGCTGAGGGTAAAGGTGATGGACTGGCCAAGCATGTCTCCAGACCTAAACCCAATAGAACATCTTTGGGGCATCCTCAAGCGGAAGGTGGAGGAGCGCAAAGTCTCGAATATCCGCCAGCTCCGTGATGTCGTCATGGAAGAGTGGAAAAGCATTCCAGTGGCAACCTGTGAAGCTCTGGTAAACTCCATGCCCAGGAGAGTTAAGGCAGTTCTGGGAAATAATGGTGGCCACACAAAATATTGACACTTCAGGAACTTTCACTAAGGGGTGTACTCACTTTTGTTGCCGGTGGTTTAGACATTAATGGCTGTATATTGAGTTATTTTGAGGGAAGAATAAATTTACACTGTTATATAAGCTGCACACAGACTACTTTTCATTGTGTCAAAGTGTCATTTTGTCAGTGTTGTCCCATGAAAAGATATACTTAAATATCTGCAGAAATGTGAGGGGTGTACTCACTTTTGTGATACACTGTAAGTACCTACTAAATAGTATTTTTAATTAGTGCACTACCTATAGTGTTGTTATTATTTTTGACACGCCATATAAAATGCTGTCAAAAGTGCAATTCCAGTATCTGACTCTCTATTTCCAGAAATATATCTTGAATATTTTACAACCTTAAATCAGAAAAAGTTCCTTACATTTACTTTGACTTTTATTTAATTGCAAACAGTTTGAACTCAAGATATTTCATGTTTTGGCTGCTCAACTTCATTTCATTTGTTAATATACCTCGATTCCTGCATTTCAGGCCTGCAACACATTCCAAAAAAAGTTGGGACAGGGGCATTTTATAGCTAGTAATGAGCTGAAAAAACTAAATAATGATGTGATGCCAAACAGGTGATGTCAACAGGCGATTGTAATCATGGTTTGATACAAAAGCAGCATCCAGGAAAGGCTTTGATGAGCAAAGATGATCAGAGGATCTCCAGTTTGTTAACAAATGCATGATTGAAATGTTTAAAACCAATGTACCTCAAAGAAAGATTGGAAGGGATTTGCATATTTCTCCCTCTACAGTGCATAATATCATTAAATGATTCAAGGAATCGAGAGGAACTTCAGTATGTAAAGTCCAAGGACACAAGCTTAAGCTGAATACCTGTGATCTTTGATCCCTCAGACGGCATTGCATCAAGAACCGCCACTCAACAATAGCTGATATAACCACATGGGTGAGGGATTACTTCAGCAAACCTTTGTCAAGCACTACAATACGGAGTAACATGCACAAATGCCACTTAAAACTTTACTGTGCAAAAAAGAAACCTTATGTTAACCATGTCCAGAAGCAGCGTTGACTTCTTTGGGCTCGGAGGAATCACCATTGTTTTACCCCGAGGGCATTCTGATGGAAACCTGTTTACCCGCGGTTAAGGATTGAAGTCGAGACTACAGTGCCAACGATGCTGCTCCTGCCGGATGTGACGGGTATGGAGTAATTGCACCAAGAATGACAACAACTCAATTATTATTTATTTATTTATTTATTGCCAGTTATAACTTTTAGTTCATTTAATTCTGTGTTTGTATTATTTGTGTAAATCCTATTTATTTAAAGTATCCTCTAGACCACCCAAGAAGGATGGGCCCTGCTGAGTCTGGTTCCTCTCAAGGTTTCTTCCTGTAATTTTCAGGGAGTTTTTCCTTGCCACTGTCGCCCTCGGCTTGCTCAACAGGGGTTTTTGTATCTGTTGGTCCTGGATTTTGTAAAGTTGGGATGGGTCTGTCAAGTTCTTACACACCAGACTCACCCAACCATGCTTTAATGGACCTTGCTTTGTGTATTAAGGGACAGTCATAGTGATCCATGCCATGAAGCTCCCGGTGCACAGTTTTTGTGCTGATGTTAATGCCAGAGGAAGTTTGGAACCCTAAGTTGTTGAATCAGCAGAATGTTGCCGACTTTTATGTTCTTCTCAGCACTCTGCGGCCCTGCTCTGTAACTTTACGTGGTCTGTTAGTTTGTGGTTGAGTTGCTGTGGCTCTTAAATGCTTCGACTTTTCAATAATACCACTAATGGTTGATTGTGGGATGTCTAGGACTTGTTGCAATGGTGGCATCCTATTACAGAACCACTCGAACCTAGTGAGCTCTGGCCATGAGATGGCCACACATAGTCAAATCGTTACACACCCCTCCGACCAGCGGTAAGGCCTCACACAGCTTTACTGCACATGGACAGTCACACTTATATCCCCACTGCTCAAGCTGACGCCTAGATAGTGATTTTTAGACAATTGTGTCTCAGCCCTTGGGTGGCACAGCGAGCTCCTGAGCTTGATTGCCAGCTCTGCTATCAGCCGAGCGGGTGCTTACCAGAGATGGGGACTTGTTTCAAATTACTCAGATGTTGTTTTTTATCTGAAGTTACATATTATTTGTTTATTTCTACGCTATATTTCCAGTATATGTTTTGTGTATATTATATTGACTCGTGACTTGACTCGGACTCGGACTCTAGCCTAAAGACTTGTGACCTGACTTGGACTCTAGCCTAAAGACTTGTGACTTGACTTGGACTCTAGCCTAAAGACTCGTGACTTGACTCGGACTCTAGCCTAAAGACTTGTGACTTGACTCGGACTCGTATCTTGTGACTTGTGAACATCTCTGGTGCTTACACAGACACACGATTGGCTGTGTGTCTGTAAGGGATGGGACAATGACTGAAAAGGGTTTCCTCATAACTGCTGCAATTGTGGTCTCTGCTGGTCGATTGATGACGCCTGCATAATGAGACGGTGGGCGTTGGGGATCAGTGCATGATTCTCATATTGGATCCTCATATGAACTCCTCTCATGCAGGTGAAAAGATGGATCGATGCTGCACAAGTGTCAGATAATAATATGGCAGCAGTAGAGACAAATTACGATTGGGTAATTGAATATGAATTGAACAAGATTGGGAGAAAAATAAGGAATAAATGCATAAATAAAAGACAAAAAAAGAAAATGTGTCTGTTGGATGCCTGGCCGGGTCGGCAGTTCTGCAGAGATTTAAACTCGTATTTCAGAGGTGGTGTGCTAGTGTGTTAGACCGCTGTGCCACCTGTGCGACTTAATAAATTTTTCTGTACTTTAAAGAAACAGTATTTTTCCTTTCTCTTTCTCTCTCTCTCACACACACACACTTGACAATTCACATAAATTTACACACACTTCCCCATGGCTCAAAAGCAGCGAATGTGTGAGACTCCTAATTACAGTCTCAATATATTTACCTCATGGAGTCTTTGCTTCCCAATGACGTAGCTCCATGAACAGATGATCACCCACGCACATTTCTGTCTGCACCATAGAGTAATTACTTTTTTTCTGTATTTGTCTCCATTTAAATCTCCTTGGGCTGCATTCAGGGTGCAGTTGTGCACAAATTTTATCACTGGAATTTATTACTGGATTTGCACCCATTGTCAGTGAGACTGCACACATTTTTCAGTATTTAAATGCCTCGTGTGCAGCTACAGGGTCTTCCCAACACACCGCTGTGTCTCTATTATTTATAAAGCACAGTTTGAACAGTTTATATGCTTTTTAATGATGTGATATAAAATCCAGCAACGAGCAGTATTAGGGCTGATAATGTGAGGTAATCACAATATTTCTACACACAACAGAACACAAAATGATACCTAAAGGCTGCATTAAATACTAAATACCTGCTACACATGGTCACAGCTGGTAGTGCAGGTGCTGAGGACTTCAAACTGTCTCTGCCTAAAAGGGATTTGACATGTTCTTCTTGTTTCTACCTGGGTTTTCTGGGTTTGTTGAGGTACAGTAGTCAGTAGGGCAGGACGGTATATTGCTAATATTGATATATTCAATATTACTTTTTACACAATACTGAAAATAACCATATTTGTTATATCGAGCATGCCTAGGATACACAGGTTACATTTGAGAAAGTTTGAAACAAAGCACAAAAGCGCTGTGCTGCACGCTCTCTTTTGTGCATGTGCGATAAAAAAAAGTCAGAGAAATGACTCTTCAAACGAATTATTTATTGGAATCAAATCAGGAAGCTGTGCTCTTTATCTGTGGTAAAGATTCATTTGTTTTGCTCACTCTTTCATTTTGGTGTCGTGCGTAAACAACTCCATGGATCAGTGCGCATTTGATTCAGAGATTCAGTCGTGGTTCAGGCCATCTTTGTGGAGAGCAACAATTCTATTTCTCACATCCTCAGAGAGTTCTTTGCCATGAGGTGCCATGTTGAATATCCAGTGGCCAGTATGAGAGAATTGTACCCAAAACACCAAATTTAACAGCCCTGCTCCCCATTTACACCTGGGACCTTGACACATGACACCAGGGAGGGACAACGACACATTTGGGCACAATTTGGACATGTTCACTGTGGGGTGTACTCACTTATGTTGCCAGCTATTTAGACATTAATGGCTGTGTGTTGAGTTATTTTCAGAAGACAGTAAATCTACACTGCTATACAAGTTGTACACTGACTACTCTAAGTTATATCCAAGTTTCATGTCTAAAGTGTTGTCCCATGAAAAGATATAATGAAATATTTGCAGAAATGTGAGGGGTGTACTCACTTTTGTGATACACTGTATGTTATAAGCCTCACCAACTAAACAAATGAACGTGGTTATACAGTTACTATCACCCCTCTACCCTATTCTTCAAACAACAAGGAAACCACAGGACCCCCACAGACTAGATGTTATTTGGATGATGGACCATGCTCAGCAGTGCAACCCACGCCCCTAGCCTCATTCTATAATGTGTGGCTGGCTCCAGAATATCTCTGTGGCTGCTCACTCACCCTGGGTGGTTCCACGGCTATTGTCATGGCCGGAAAATGCCACAACACCAAACAAAAGGTATGCTGGCATCTCACGCTAGCAGAAAACCAGACTGGACCAAGCTTCATTACAGTTTCAGAGAGAGAAAGCAGGCGACCAATAGAGGAGCAGGCAAATCTGTGATGAATAGAAACACTTTGACCGTGTGCGCTGGTCCATGCCCCATCTTTCCAGATTTGGAAAGGCAGATGATACAATGCGGTAACTGAGCCACGCCGCTGTTGGACTTGTTACATAATGAGTGCTAGCAGATTATGAGTTCCTAAAAAATGGCTAGTACAGTGGTACCTTGTAACTCGACGTCCTCTAGACTCGACATTTTTGAAACTTGATGCCCTTTGTTGAGAGATTTGTACCTCAAAGTGTGTGGGCCTGTCGCTTTCACATTAATGCTGTCCGTTTTACTTCAAATAAATGAGCATTAAAAAATCCCGAAAAAGTTCAATATTTGATAATGCTTTGCTATCACTGCACAATGAAACCGCACGGTAAACAGCAGCACCGTGACCCAGATTAACCACACAGCAGGATAAATGTATTACCGCTGCTTACCTGAGCTTCTCTTCTTCAAATTAAAACCAAATCTATATCCGTGTGTTGTTCCATTAGGGATATAATCTTGTATGTTTCCAGAATATATAAATTCATAGCCAACTGTGTTTGTCCACCCAACTAATGAAAACCGTCTTGGTTGGATAATTTATTCTCTTGGCTTTCGCGGTAGAAAGCTGAAACTGGTAATTCGTTAAATAATCTGTCACTTATACATTTACAAACAATAAAGAGAGAGTATTTCATTGCCAGCTCATCTAAATGACACACATTGGAGAAATCCAAAAAATTTGCATATATCGCTTTGAATTAGATGAACAACTAAAATTCCGCCCAATATCTGAATTCGGAAGCTCTGAATGGTTTATAGAGTTGTTTTTCAAGGCCTGAACCACAACTGAATCTCTGGAATATTCGTGCACTGATCCATGGATTTTTTGAATTGGAAAGCTTTGGGGACCTTTGGAGACCAACATGGACTCTTTTTTACGGTGGCCGAGAAGTGCAAAACAAATTAACATTTCAGAAAACAAAATAAAAAAAAATAAAAAAAAATTTACAATGAAAGCAAAAACAAATGTACAAGTGTTTGGGTACCCAGTGTTTGTAAATTTGTTTTGGCATATGTAAAAGTGTTTCAGCACTTGTAAATTTGTTGTCGGCATATGTAATTTTGTTTTCTAAAATGTAAATTTGTTTTGCACTTCTTGGCCGCACATTTATGACGGAAAAGGTAGGGACAATAAACCGGAAGTGCGTCTTGCTTACCTGCTGTCAATGAAACTGTTTATCAGCGGTGAAGTGAACGGAGTTTGTGATGGTGACGATAAACAAGGTTTTGTCTAGTTTGTGGAAATCATTTTATCCAGTTGACCCGCTATTGTTTTCTTGTGGAAAGTTATTAGATTGTTTGTGCGGACGTTTAGACGTGGCGTGTGCATCTCTATCTACTGTCCGCTATTCTAAACATCTAAGGAATTCCCACAAGGAAAACAAAAGCGAAATAATGAAAGTAATTAACACAAAATGGACAAAACATTGTTTATTAGGGACGGAACATTTGATACCGAGGCTTGTTGAAGTTTGTTTCACTTTTGTAACACTGGACTCAGTGTATCGGAGCTTATATTAAAGCAGCATGTGCGGCGACTGATGAAGCTTTGGCGCTGTGTTTTATCTCACTCACTATATAAGAGACAATCAAACCAGGGTTACCCACCGTCCTGTAAAATACAGAATCCTTCTTTATGTGCAGACTAAACGTGGTGTTCAGTATTGAACTGACACGTGCTTTGTTCCGTATTTTTATCAATGGGAGACAGTGTGATGTGTATAAAACAAAAGGGAACTGCTGTTACTGTGGGAATTATATTAAGTAGTGTTCACTTTTATTCTTAGTAACGGTGTGTGAGCGCTGGTTATAGCAGCATAACCTGTTTAATACACCGCTGTATGAGCAGCACAGTGGGCAGAGTGCGTTGTTTTGCCTAAAATATGGTTCTGACTTATTATTATAAAGAATGAAAATAATAAATGTTAAACACCATAAATAACACCTTTGTTCTCATGACTGTGTAAGGTGCCCCCCCAGGTATTTTCAGCACAAGAATAAAAGTGAACACTACTTAATATACAGTAGTTAATTAAACAGCAGTTTCCTTTTGTTTTATACACATCACACTGTCTCCCACTGATAAAAATACGGAACAAAGCGCGTATCAGTTCAATACTGAACACCACGTTTAGTCTCCAAATAAAGAAGGATTCTGTATTTTACAGGACGGTGGGAAACCCTGGTTTGATTGTCTTTTATATAGTGAGTGAGATAAAACACAGCACTTTTGTTTTCCTTGTGGGAATTCCTTAGATGTTTAGAATAGCGGACAGTAGATAGAGATGCACAAACGTCCGCATAAACAATCTAATAACTTTCCACAAGAAAAACAATAGCGGGTCAACTGGATAAAATGATTTCCACAAACTAGACAAAACCTTGTTTATCGTCACCATCACAAACTCCGTTCACTTCACCGCTGATAAACAGTTTCATTGACAGCAGGTAAGCAAGACGCACTTCCGGTTTATTGTCCCTACCTTTTCCGTCATAAATGTGCGGCCGAGAAGTGCAAAACAAATTTACATTTTAGAAAACAAAATTACATATGCCGACAACAAATTTACAAGTGCTGAAACACTTTTACATATGCCAAAACAAATTTACAAACACTGGGTACCCAAGCACTTGTAAATTTGTTTTTGCTTTCATTGTAAATTTGTTTTTGTTTTTTTGTAATTTTGTTTTCTGAAATGTTAATTTGTTTTGCACTTCTCGGCCACCGTACTTTTTACTCCAACTTCAATAACTCACATTGAGTTTCAAGGTACCACTGTAATAAAAAATCCCAACGACACTGCTGCACTTGATACAATCAAACCAGGACAACTCATGTTAGTGTCAATGCAGTACAGAGTACAATGCAGTACAATGCAGTCCACCAACCAACATCATCTGCTCAGTAAGCAACAGAAGAGCAACAGATGGGCTGCAGTCAGTAATTGTATACTCATAAAGTTCATCTGTATGATAGGTAGCTTGAATATTTAATGAATGTACACATGACATTTTAAAGCATTTTATTTAATTGAACTTGATTATCAAATCAGTTCTCATTACTTCTCCCTCCCATCCTTCCTTCTTTCCTTCCTTCCTTCTTTCCTCCTTTTCTTTCTTGCTTCCTCCCTTTCTTCCTACCTTCCTTCCTTCTTTTCTCTCCTTCCTACCTTATCTTCTACATCCCGTCATCCCATTCCTTCCTTCCTTGTCTCCTGCCTCCCTCCCTTCCTCCCATCCTACCTTCCTCCCTCCCTCCCTTCCTTCCTTCCTTCCTCCCGTCCCCCATCCATCCTTCTTTCCTTCCTTCCCTCCTTCCTCCCTTTCTTTCTTCTGTCCTTGCTTCCATCCTCCCTATCTTCCTCCCCTCCTTTTCTTCCTCCCTTTTTTTCCTTTCTTCCTTCCGTTCTCCCTTTCTTCCTTTTTTCTCTCCCTCCTACCTTCCTTTCTACATCCCTTTCTCCTGTCTTTTTGTCCTCCCTTTTTTCTCCCCTTTTTTCCTTTCTACCGTCCTCTCTTCCTTCTTTCTTTTCTTTCTCCTTCTTTCTTTTCCTTCCTCCCTCCCTCCCTCCCTCCCTCCCTTGTTTTCTCTTCTTCCTACCTCCCTTTCTACGTCGCTTCCCCTGTTCTCCCTTTCCTCCTTCTTCCCTTCCTTCCTTCTTTCCTTCCTCCTGTCCTCCCATCGCTTCTCTTTTGTTCTTCTCTTCCTTTTCTTACTTTCTTCATTCCTCTTTTCTTCCTTCCTTCCTTCCATCCTCCATCCTTCCTTTCTTTTGTCCTCCCTTCCTTCCTACCTCCCTTTCTACATCCATTCCTCCCATCTTCCTGTCCTCCCTTTCTTCTTTCCTTCCTTCTTACTGTCCTCCCTCGCTTTACTTTCCTTTCTTCCGTCCTCCCTCCCTTCCTTCTTTTCTCTCCTTCCTACCTCTCTTTCTACATACATTTCTCCCGTCCTCCCTTTCTTTCTTTCTTTCCTTCCTTCCTTTCTTCCTCCTTCCTTTCTACCTCCATCCTTCCTTTCTTCCGTTCTTCCTCCCTTCTTTCCTCCCTTCTCTCCTTCCTCCTTTTCTTACTTTCTTCCTTCCTCCCATCCTCCCTTCCTTCCTTCCTTCCGTCCTCCCCCCCCCCCCCCCCCCCCGCTTCTTTTCTCTCCCTCTTACCTCCCTTTCTACACCCCATTCCCCCTTACTTCCACCCTTTCTTCCTTTATGGTTTTTTATTCTTTTTAATTTTATTTTTATTTTACCCTTCCATATATTTTTGATTTAGCTCTGTGCATTTTGTATGTTTGACATACGTAGTTGCCCATGTTTATCTTTTATCATGCCTTATTCCCCAGGCGGTGCCCAAAGATTGAGTATTTGTCTGGTTTCTCTTACTTACTTTATTCTTTTTCTATCATACTTTTTCCTTTCCTTCCTTCCGCCCTCCCTCTCTCCTTTCCTCCAGTCCTCCCCTCTTTCCTTCCTTTTTTCCTTCCTTCATATCTTCCTTCTTCTTCATATCCTCCCTTTCTTCCTCCCTTTCTTTCTCTCCTTCCTTCATTCCTTCTTTTCTCTCCTTCCTACCTCCCCTTCTACATCCTATCCTCCCTTCCTTCATCCCTCCCTTTCTTCCTACATTCCTTCTTTCCTGCATTTTGTATGTTTGACATAGTTGCCCATGTGTATCTTTTGAGATTGAGTAACCGTCTGGTTTCTCTTACTTACTTTATTCATTTTTTATCCTACTTTTTTCTTCTATTATATTTTGTCCTTTTACTTTTTTCCTTTCAGACTTTCCTGTTTTCTTTATTCATTTCTCTTTATCTGTCCTTTTCTCTGTCTTCCTTCTTTCACCTTCTTTGTTTTTCCTTTTTTCCCTCCATCACCCCTAGCTTGTTACTAATTTAGTAATTGAACTCTTTTTTTTCCCCCCAGCTCTCAGAGATTATCGCATCCAGTTGCTGAAGTCCACACCCACAGAACTGTCGATCACCATTTCTGAAGTGCAGCTGTCAGACGATGGAGAGTACTTCTGCTCCCTCTTCACCTACCCTGTACGGATTGCACGAGCAACTGTCACCGTGCTTGGTAGGTGTTTGTGTGTGTGGTGTTTATATTGTACAGATCAGTCACAGATGCTATATCAGTCACTGTTGAGCCAGTAAACATTATAATTGATTCCTGATGACATTCTAAGTGTGACTGTCAATTTTCTCTCTCTCTCTTTCTCTCTCTCCCTCTCTTGCTTGCTCTCACAGTCTCAATCTTAATCTCTTATTTATGAATACGAATACCTTTATTGTCATTGTACAAGTACAACAAGATTTTTCTAGAAAAACATTATTACCTGACCATTAACAAGCCTATAGCAGCTCATAGTTGTGTGTCAACAAGGCTGTACATGAACTTAAGAACTATAAACTGAGCTACACTATTTGTCTAAAAGTATGTGGACACCTGACTGTGAACTGACTGGTAAACATCTCATTTAAGACCCTAGTCATTAATATAATGACTCCGAAAAACTAAGCTAACTACAGTCTCTACTCATTTGGAGAGACTGTTCAGACAGTATAGTGTGCTGTGTGCTGGTTCACTTTCACCATTTTATCCCAAAGGTTTTCGATACGGTTGAGGTCAGGGTTAGTTTTTATGCTGCTAATGTTCCTCCATACAATCAGTGTTTTTATAGACGCTTTACATTTTCAAAGCATTTTACTTGTTTTAACATGTTTGTCCAACACAAATATTAATTAAATTCTCATTCATTTCTTTACCTCCATCTCTTAATACTAGGGCTGTCACATGATTAAATTGTTTAATCGAGATTAATTGCGATTAAAGAACCAAATTAATCACGATTAATCGACTGCAAAAATAACTAAGCAAAATTTGAAGTTATGCACATTTTTATTGCAAGAAAATGTTTACCAATAAAAAACTTTAATAAAATTATGATAAAATTATTAAATCTAAATTATCTTTAGAAAGCCAGCCAATGCCTATATAGAGTTGTTAACGGCTACCCATCTTTTAGCCAGTTATTTAAAATGACAAGTCTGTTCACATTATCTGGCAAAAGTGAGGATCTTTTCCTGTTCATAACCCTGCCACTGGAAACAGGCGCTCAGGTAGTACAATCAACCATTTCTGGATGCAACACGTATAATGTCATGTCGACCCACATCGTTAACTATGTTAAAGCGTCTACAGTCCATTGCGATCCATTTAACACCAGTGTTTGTAATGTTCCCACAACGTGTACAGTTTATGGGCCTTCCATCCAAATTTATCTGAAATAAAGTAAGACTGAGTCTGAGCTCATTTTGCCTGTAGCGTGTATTCGTGCACACAGACGCCCGACGAGACAAAGGCGTGCTTCGACCAAAGATGATATTGAAGCGTCAATTAACAACTGTAATTTTAGGCCGCTCAGGTGGCGCAGCAGTAAACTACGCTAGCACACCAGAGTTGGGGATTCGAATACATCGTATCGAACCTCAGCTCTGCCTTTCTACTGGGCTGGGAGGCTGCATGAACAACTATTGGCTGTTGTTCATAGGGTTAGAGGGTAAAAATTCGGATCATAGGTTCTCATAACTGGTGCAACTGCGGCCCCTTCTGGCTGACTGATGGCGCCTGCACAGGGCTGAGGAGTAATGCTGATGGGGGTGTGGCCCTCCGTACACAGTGCCCGTCTGTACTAATTGTATGTGCCGGAGGGGGCAGTATGTCAGTTGAGAGGCGTCCTCAGTCAGCGGTGAAGGAGTAATTTGTAACTCACGACCATAAACTGGAAAAAGACCCGTGTTATCGCTATACAGTATAAACACAATGTTGCTGTGTTAAAGCAGTGCAAATTACCACAGTGACGTATGTTTAAAGTGGCACTAACATAGCCCAATAAAAATCGTTTGATTAAACATTTTATTCTCTATTAATTTTTTTAACCGCGATTACAATTTTAACATGTTAATCGTGTTAATTAACGCAGTTAATAATAGCCCTACTTAATACCATTCTTGCTTTCTTTATTTCTTTCCTTTCTTTGTTTCCTTCCTTCTTTTTTCTGTCCTTCTCCATTTTTCTTCCTTCCTTCCTTATCAAACTCGACAGACAATGTTGTTATAGACCCTGCTTTGTCCTCGCTTTGTTTCACCATGACAGGGGCACGGGAACTTGAAGCATCTAGTTTATTTTATATATTACATTTTGAACTGTTAGCTCCTAAAATATCCAAAGCAAGTTACCAGCAGCTTACACACCTGAACTCTACTTTATGATGTACAACCCCATATCAGAAAAAGTTTGGACAGCATGGAAAATGCAAATAATAAAAAACACAGAGTTTCTTACATTTACTTTGACTTTTATTTCATTGCAGACAGGATGAACCTGAGATATTTCATATTTTGTCTTCTCAACTTAATTTCATTTATTAATAAACATCCATTACTGCATTTCAGGCCTGCAACACATTCCAAAAAAGTTGGGACAGTAAAGCATTTACCACTTTGAAATGTTGCCATTCCTTTTCACCACACTTAAAAGACGTTTTGGCACAAAGGACACCAAGTGATTTAGTGTTTCAGGTTTTTATTTTGTCCCGTTCTTCCTGCAAAAACGTCTTAAGATGTGCAACAGTACGTGGTCGTCGTTGTCGCATTTTTCCTTTCAAAATTCTCTATTGAGGACAGGTCAGGACTGCAGGCAGGCCAGTCCAGTACCTGTACCCTCTTCTACCGCAGCCATGCCTTTGTAATGTTAAAAAATGCATGGACGTCCCTGGAAAAGATGACGTCTTGAAGGCAGCACAAGTTGCTCTAGGATCTCAATGTACTTTTCTGCATTAATGCTGCCATCACAGAAGTGTAAATTACCAAGGGCACTGACACTGCCCCATACCATGACAGACCCTGTTTTTGGACTTGTTGCTGATAACAATCTGGATGGTCCTTTTCGTCTTTGGTCCGGAGCACACGGCATCCATTTTGGAAAAAAAAAAGACCTGGAATTCTGATTCATCTGACCACAATATACGTTTCCACTGTGGGATGGTCCATCCTAGATGTCTCCGAGCCCAGAGAAGTCGACTCGCTTCTGGACATGGTTAACATAAGGCTTCTTTTTTGCACAGTAAAGTTTTAAGTGGCATTTGTGCATGTAACTCTGTATTGTAGTGCTTGACAAAGAGTTGCCAAAGTAATCCCTCACCCATGTGGTTACATCAGTTATCGGTTCTTGATGCAGTGCCATCTGAGCAATCAAAGATTACGGGCATTCAGCTTAAGCTTGCATCCTTGGCCTTTACACACTGAAATCCCTTCTGATTACTTGAATCGTTTAATGATATCATGCACTGTAGAGGGAGAAATATGCAAATCCCTTTCAATCTTTCTTTGAGGTTCATTGTTTTTAAACATTTCAATAATTTTCTCATGCATTTGTTGTCAAACTGGAGATCCTCTGGCCATCTTTGCTAATCACCTCATTACTAGCCCTAAATTGCCCCCGTCCCAACTTTTTATGGAATGTGTTGCAGGCCTGAAATGCAGGAATGGAGGTATATTAAGAAATGAAATAAAGTTGAGCAGACAAAACATGAAATATCTCAGGTTCAAACTGTCTGCAATTAAATAAAAGTCAAAGTAAATGTAAGGAACACAGCATAAGGCTGGCTGGAAAGTTGCAGCTTTAATGTTGCAACAGTGCAATGTATTGGATAAGGTGTTATAGTCTGTGACCCATTTTATTAGGTATTCATTAAATATTTTTATATGCTACATAAATTACTAACTGTAGCCGATTTGTTTCTTTGTACCCCATAGGACCCCCTCTGATCAAATGTTATTTGCCCTGCATTGACACTAGCATGGTTCTTCTTACTGGCCTTTTTATTAAGAACACACACCCTGTTTGCACTCATTGTAGGTATACAGTTGGAGACTAGAAGTATTTTTTCAGACACAGTATGTGTTTATCTTCCTTTATTCTTTTGGGCACTTTCTGTTGGCTTTATATTTTTAGTTGGAGGATTATTCTCCTCCCAGCATTGACACTCAGCTGTTTGAACAACACTGCTGCACCTGCTACACTTATAGAACTGAATAAACTGGTAAGAAAAGCCAGCTCTGTTTTGTGTCTGAAGCTGGACAGTCTGGAGGTAGTGGGTGAGAGGACAAAATCAGAGCAATCCTGAACAATCCATCTTACCCTCTCAATGAAGAACTGTAGCTGCTGGGCAATTCATTTAGTCATAGCCTTATTCCACCCAAGAGCAAGATGGAGTGCTTCTGATGTTCCTTTGTGCCCACTGCCATCAGACTGCATAACAAGAGCAGAATACACAGACAATGACCAGCCCTCCCCCCACCACAATAACTCAAAGACCCTTCCTCCCTATTTTAACCTTCACTTGACTTTGTTGAACATTACTCACAACACGCTTACGTATATACATACTTATACTGAATATTGTCATGTACACTACATTCATGTTACTGATCCTATATAGGTCAAATTTGTCCCACTGCTGTAAAATAATAATTGTCCTTATATAGTCTATATTTTATTTTATTTCTACCCTATATTTTATATAGGTAAAATTTGTCCCACTACTGTAGAATAGTAATTGTCCTTATATAGTCTATATTTTATTTTATTTATACCCTATATTTTATTTCTATCCTATATTTTATATACTTAAAATTTGTCCCACGTTTGTAGAATAGTAATTGTCTTTATATTGTCTATATTTTATCTTATTTCTACCCTATATTTTATGTAGTCTATTTTTTATTTTATTTCTACCCTATATTTTATTTCTATCCTATATTTTATTTCTATCCTATATTTTATATAATTTTACACACTGCTGTAGAATAGTACTTGTCCTTATATAGTCTATATTTTATTTTATTTATACCCTATATTTTATATAGTTAAAATTTGTCCCACTACTTTAGAATGGTACGTGTTCTTATATAGTCTATATTTTATTTCTACCCTTTATTTTATATAGTTAAAACGTGCCCCACTGTAGAATGGTAATTGTCTTTATATAGTCTATATTTTATTTTATTTCTACCCTAGTTAAAATTTGTCCCACTACTGTAGAATAGTACTTGTCCTTATATAGTCTATATTTTATTTTATTTCTGTCCTATAATTTATATAGTTAAAATCTGTCCTACTGATGTAAAATAGTACTTGTCCTTATATCGTCTATATATTTTTTTTTTTTTTTTTTCTATCCTATATTTTATATAGTTAAAATTTGTCCCACTACTGTATAATAGTACTTGTCGTTATGTAGTCTATATTTTATTTTATTTTATTTTTATCCTATATTTTATATAGTTAAAATTTGTCCCACTACTGTAGACATTGTCTTTATATAGTCTATGTTTTATTTTATTTCGACCCTATGTTTTATTTTATTTCTACCTTATTTTCATATAGTTAACATTTGACCCATTACTATAGAATCATAATTGTCCCTATAAAGTCTATATTTTATTTTATTTCTACCCTACCCTACTTTATTTCTACCATCTGTCTGTATCTGTATTCAATCTGTGCTGGAGCTGCTGTAACAATTGAATTTCCCCTATAGGAATCAATAAAGGAATCTTATCTTATCTTATGTCACTACCATGTTAGTGTCACAGCAGTGCTGGGAATGATCCACCACCCAACCCTCATCTGTTTAGTGGGGGTCCTGTGGGGTCCCATTCGTTTGATAAATAGGGTACAAGCGGGCAAGAGAAGGGGGGTTGACAAAGTAGCAACAAAACAGCCAGTCAGTAAATGAATACGCAAAAGATTTCTTTGTACGGAAATTGTGGCTTATAAAAGAATGAGTGAATGTACTTACCAGATATGTAAGTGTACCTAATAAAATAAGAAAACTGTTTATGACCAAACAATAAACTTAAATTACTAACAAAGAATTTAATTTGCCTCACTAGCTAAAGAAAATGAAAATTTAGCTTAAATTTCTCTATGACCAATTGAATAGAAGACAAACAGGTAATTAAAAAAAAAACACTCCAGCACACAAACAGCAAGAAATTGGTCATGACTCTATTTACAAAGCTCTAAATATAAAAAGTACAAAAAGAAATGTTATATTTTAGTGTCATTTTGTTACAGACGAGTGTGTGCTTGAATGTACAAAGTTACCGTTGTGAGTTGTTTACAAAAATCAATAAAAAAGTATATCAATGAATCATTGTAAAATCTGGCAACAAGCATAAGGCTAATACAACAAGTACAAATTCACCCAAAGGCTTGGTGAGTGTGTGTGCAATGGGGAGTTTGCTATGTCTAAACTAATTTGGGGAAATATGATTCGTTGTTTGTTTGGTACTGTCTGATCATTAACGTGATCATAATCATTTTTTTTCTCACTCAGGTGTTCCTGGGAAGCCAGTCATAACAGGTTTTGAGGATGCCGTGCAGGAAGGTGGGAAAGTTACCCTCACCTGCACCAGCACAGGCAGCAAGCCACCTGCTCAGCTGTACTGGTACAGAGGGCATGAAAGGCTGGAGGGTAAACGCATGCATGCACATTTGCATAAAACACAAACAGGCAGTTTACAGTACATAATTTTGTTTAGTTTTTTTCCTACATCTATGTCCAAGTGTTCAGGGCATGAGATTACCAGCTGCCCACCTGCCAAATGTCGATGGGATTTGGCAAGAACTTGTAATTTACTGCCACTTTGGCATGTAAACCTTTAAGTGAAACGTTATATATATACACTGAGACATTTAATCATCTAAACCTTTATAACACATATACACTATGGATATGCCAAAAGTATTTGATTATTTATTGATATTAGAGATTATAACCATGCCCACAAATTGTGAAAGTCGCTTTGATCATTGGGTCACAGAAAAAGAACCGTTGCAGAAATAATTAAAATCCCAACACTGCCATTACATACACTATACAGCTAAAAGTATGTGGCCATCTGATTGTAAGCTTGCTAAACATTCTATTCTAAAATCACAGACAGTATTATAGAATTGACCCACATTCCCCGTTGCGCCTTTAACAGCCTCCATTTTTTTAAGAGGGCTTTCACAAGATTTTAGAGTGTGTGGGAATTTGTACCCATTTTACCTATGTAGCATTTATAGGACTGGCTTATAATCAGCAATCTAATTCATTCCAGCTGTGTTTAATAAAGTTGAGACACAGCTTTTGATGTTTAGTGTGGCTGCAACGCTTATAGTCAGTTAGAAAGGGTGTGCACAAGTGGCGGCTGCTGGTCTTTCAAAGAGGGGAAGCTCATTGTCGGCTTACATTATAAAATTTGTTTATACATAAATTCTGCCCTCCGTTCCTTTTCAAGAAAATGGCCTGAAATGGGTTGCAGTTTGTCTTTTGACTTCACTCGCAAAATCCGCGATGAGACTGAAGCTCCCAGTGATAGCTGTCAATCAAAACGGGATTCAGCCTTTCGACTGATCCTCCAATCATCTTGCAGAAGCTCAGCGTCCAGACCCGCCCACAGCTCCATTCACCCCCAGAGACGCTCAGCGTCCGGGGGCGGGACAAAATCGTGGCATTTATCCAATGACCGGCGAGTTTCAAAGCAATGAAAAAAAACCTCCATGCAGTCCCATAGAAGTGAAGAGACGCTCAGCTTCTGCGGGCAAATGCATTGACGCTAAGGGAATGTATGAGAAGTTCGAGTCAGTCGATTTGTGATAAGTAGCTGATTCTGAACGAACTCGTCTTCGAGATGAACGTGTTCTAACGCATTTGTAGTCAATGAAATGTTAACACAACTGTACATATTTGACCATTTAATTTTTGACATTTTAGGGGAAGCTGAGCTTCCCTTGCAGTCTTAGAGAAATCGCCACTGGTGTGCACATGCTTTTTATGTGCATTTTATTGTTAGCTCTTTAAACCACTTTATCTACTAGATATGTACATTGTTCTCAAGTTGAAGAAACTTTAGTCAGCCAAATGTTAAACAACAGTTTAAACAACGTTCTCTAATAGTTTCGTGTTTTTGGAGCACTATATTGACACCTACAGGTTGGGTGAAGTACTGCCTGCCTATGGTGTGGTGTTGCAGGAAGGAGACTCGGGAAGCATTGTAGTGGGTTTGCATCATGTGGGATGTGCATGGCAGAGCTGTAAAACATTCAGGGCTTTACAGACCTGGCTTCTTCCACACAGTGCTGAAGTAAACGTAAATGTACCATTAAACATTAAATGAGTAAGTCAACTAATTTTAATAATCAAATCAGATGACCCAAAGATGCACCTTTTTTTATAGCGCTGGGGTGAGCTAATGGCCAAACAATAAATGTAAACTTCTTTTCCAAAAACAACCTTAAACATGGACTCATCTGAACACAGCATGTTTTCACTGTATTTTGGTCAATCTGAGATTAGCTTTGGTCTGAAGAAATGCATTCCTGCATAAAATTGATCCACCCAGAAAGAAGGACCAATTTATTTTGTCCCACTTAGGAGATACAATTACAATTCCTATTTTTTTTCTATTTCCATGACATGAACAAAAAAGAAAAGGGATGTACACTGATCAGCCATAACATTAAAACCACCTCCTTGTTTGTACACTCACTGTCCATTTTATCAGCTCCACTTACCATATAGAAGCACTTTGTAGTTCTACAATTACTGTTTCTCTACATATCTTTTTAACCTGCTTTCACCCTGCTTTTAACCTGCTTTAACCTGCTTTCACCCTGTTCTTCACCCCCCCAACATGAGTGAATCAAACACAGCAGTGCTGCTGGAGTTTTTAAATACCATGTCCACTCACTGTCCACTCTATTAGACACTCCTACCTGGTTGGTCCACCTTGTAGATGTAAAGTCAGAGACGATCGCTCATCTATTGCTGGTGTTTAAGTTGGTCATCTTTGAGATCTTCATCAGTGGTCACAGGACGCTGCCCACAGGGCACTGTTGGCTGAATGTTTTTGGTTGGTGGACTATTCTCAGTCCAGCAGTGACAGTGAGGTGTTTAAAAACTGACACACTACCACCATGTCAGTGTCACCACCCAAATAATACCTGCTCTGTGGTGGTCCTGGGAGAGTCCTGACCATTGAAGAACAGCATGAAAGGGGGCTAACAAAGCATGCAGAGAAACAGATGGACTACAGTCAGTAATTGTAGAACTACAAAGTGCTCCTATATGGTAAGTGGAGCTAATAAAATTGACAGTGAGTGTAGAAACAAGGAGGTGGTTTTAATGTTATGGCTGATCGGTGTAAACACTAAAACGCCAAAAGAAAACTGTTTTTTGGTTTTAGTAGTTGTGTATTAGTGTTTGTAAGGATTATTAGCCAAACTTAGCATTGGGGTGAACTATTGGCCAAACAATAAACTTCTAAGCAAGTATTGAACTTGCCTTTCTAGCTAAACAAAATGAAAATGATTTAGCTTCCCTTTTTTCATGACCAATTAAAAAGAAGAGAAACAGGTAACTAAAAAACACTTCAGCCAACAAATACCAAGAAATTAGTCATGACGCTATTTACAAAGCTCTAAAAATAAAAAGAACAAAAATAAATAATACATTTCAGGATCACTGTGTTACAGACAAGTGTGATTTATGCGTGGGAAGTCGTCAGTGTTGAGCTGTTTAATCAATAAAATAATATACCAATGAATTGTTTTAAAACTTGGCAACAAGCTTGGAACAAATATAACAAGTACAAATTCAAATCAATATCAAACCACCAGTCCCAGCATTAAATTTCCATGGTGTCTAGGAGATCCCAGTGGATATTAACAGAAAGAGAGAGAAGATCACATAGCAAAACAAAATATGTCCTGGAATGTTATTTAGAGCCTGAAATGCTATTTCACTCTTTATTTTATGGATGTGCAAACAATGTACATTTTTTATTTTAAAAACGTACAACAAATCTCATTTCCAGAGAAGTTGGGTCATTTAATTTAACTTGTTATAGTAAACAAATATATATCGATTAGCCATAACATTAAAACCACCTCCTTGTTTCTACACTCACTGTCCATTTTATCGGCTTCACTTACCATATAGAAGCACTTTGTAGTTCTACAATAACTAACTGTAGTCAATCTGTTACTCTGCATGCTTTGTTAGCCCCATTTCATGCTGTTCTTCAATGGTCAGGACCACTACAGAGCAGGTATTATTTATGTGGTGGATGATTCTCAGCAGCAGTGACAATGACATGGTGGTGGTGTGTTAGTGTGTGTTGTGCTGGTATGAGTGGATTAGACACAGCAGCACTGCTGGTGTTTTAAAATACTATGCCCACTCACTGTTCTCTCTATTAGACACTCCTACCTAGTTGGTCCACCTTGTAGATGTAAAGTCAGAGATGATCGCTCATCTATAGCTGCTGTTGGACTTGGTCATCTTCTAGACCTTCATCAGTGGTCACAGAACGCTGCCCACGGGGTGCTGTTGGCTGGATATGTTATTGGTTGGTGGGCTATTCTCAGCAGTAAGGTGTTTATCCACTCATACCAGCACAACACACTAACACACCACCACCATGTTAGTGTCACTGCAGTGCTGAGAATGATCCACCACCTAAATAATACCTACTCTGTGGTGGCCCTGTGGGCATCCTGACCATTAAGGAACAGGGTGAAAGCAGACTAAAAAGTATGTAGAGAAACAGATGGACTACTGTCAGTAATTGCAGAACTGCAAAGTCGGTGTATGATTTGATGCCTGCAAAACACTCTTGTCTTCATGATGCTCCATACATTTTCAATAGAAGACAGATCTGGACTGCAGGCAGGCCAGACAAGCACACACATTCTATGTCTACAAAGCCACACTGTTGTAATGTGTGCAGAATTAGGCCTGACATTGTTTTACTAAAATACTCATAAAAGTTCCAGGAAAAGACATCACTTTGTTGGCAGAATGTGTTTCTTAAAATTCCCAGTATGTGCTTCTGCTTTAATGGTACCTTCATACTTATTCAAGTCACCATTGCCATGGGAACTGATGAATCCCCATACCTTGTACTCTACTGCTGACCATGGTGTCTCATATTTTCACCACAAAGCATATAGAGGGTGTGTTCGAAAACCTAGGGAGCTGCCTTGCTGTCTTACTGTCTACATAGGCAGCTGCCTCAGTAGAGAGGATTCTAATAAGTCAATGACTTATAAGTCAGGTTATTCGAACACGCTACTTAGACAGGGCTTCCATCGGGTTTCGCGTTTAGCATCTTGCCATTAAAACCAATGGATTGAGGTAGCACAGCACGCTAACGTCAATATAACATCTCCCTTCATGTACCGATAACGGTTACATTTCCTGACAAGCTCGAACTTGCAAATAAAAGCACCGTCAGCCATGTTTATTTTTCTGTGAGAGAAGAGCACCCGACCCGCAATGAATTCTGGGATTGCCTTGATCACTAAGGCAGCGTCGGATGCTCACTCGTTCTTGAGCCAAAATAACATTGAAATATTAAGATGCCTCAGTAGTGAGGATTTTAAGGCATCTAGGATTTTGAACAGCCTCCTTCATAGGATGACATAAAATGCTGCCTATGTAGACAGCACACTAGCTTTTCGAACACACCCAGAATATAATAGAACAGAATGGCTTTATTTGTCATATATATATATATATATATATATATATATATATATATATATATACAGTGTATCACAAAAGTGAGTACACCCCTCACATTTCTGCAAATATTTCATTATATCTTTTCATGGGACAACACTATAGACATGAAACTTGGATATAACTTAGAGTAGTCAGTGTACAACTTGTATAGCAGTGTAGATTTACTGTCTTCTGAAAATAACTCAACACACAGCCATTAATGTCTAAATAGCTGGCAACATAAGTGAGTACACCCCACAGTGAACATGTCCAAATTGTGCCCAAATGTGTCGTTGTCCCTCCCTGGTGTCATGTGTCAAGGTCCCAGGTGTAAATGGGGAGCAGGGCTGTTAAATTTGGTGTTTTGGGTACAATTCTCTCATACTGGCCACTGGATATTCAACATGGCACCTCATGGCAAAGAACTCTCTGAGGATGTGAGAAATAGAATTGTTGCTCTCCACAAAGATGGCCTGGGCTATAAGAAGATTGCTAACACCCTGAAACTGAGCTACAGCATGGTGGCCAAGGTCATACAGGAACAGGCTTCGCCAGGGTCGACCAAAGAAGTTGAGTCCACGTGTTCGGCGTCATATCCAGAGGTTGGCTTTAAAAAATAGACACATGAGTGCTGATAGCATTGCTGCAGAGGTTGAAGACGTGGGAGGTCAGCCTGTCAGTGCTCAGACCATACGCCGCACACTGCATCAACTCGGTCTGCATGGTCGTCATCCCAGAAGGAAGCTGACGCACAAGAAAGCCCGCAAACAGTTTGCTGAAGACAAGCAGTCCAAGAACATGGATTACTGGAATGCCCTGTGGTCTGACGAGACCAAGATAAACTTGTTTGGCTCAGATGGTGTCCAGCATGTGTGGCGGCGCCCTGGTGAGAAGTACCAAGACAACTGTATCTTGCCTACAGTCAAGCTGCATGAGTGTCCTTCTTTACATATTCCAGCTTGTTTGGAAGTTGGGGTCAGAGCGCAGTGTCAGGCATTGCATGGCGCCCTTGGGGCTGAGAGGGTTAAGCGCCCAACAGTGGCTATACCTCAATTGTCCAAAGCTCAAATACCCACTAGGCTACCACTGCAGCAAACACACACAAAAATGAATAATAAATAAATACAATAATAATAACAACGGAATGGCTAAATTATTTTACTTTATTTTGTTAAAATTTTCCCTAGATTTTCAAAATAATCTTGAGTTATTAATAAAACAAGATATGATATGATGATCTATTATGTAACGATTGGGCTAGGACGAGACAAAAGGGGCGGACACACATGCAGGGATGTTTAACAATCTATTTAATAATAACAAAACACAAGACAGGTTGAAACAAGACAAGACACATTAAAACATGACCTAAGCTAAATGCTAATCTAAATGCTAATCTAAACACACATGAAAAAAGCTACACATGAAACATGAACCTTAACCCTATGCTAAGCTAACACTAAAAAAGACTTCTAAACATGCTTGGTAGAAGACCTTAACAGCAGTTTTGCATACACACACACAAACTTACTGCCCAAGCCCAAGATTGTCTGATGTACATGACAGGATTGTCCCTTCCACCCAGAGAGCAGGACCAATCAGCTTCCAGCCATTATGGAAATTGTGAAGGCTTTTTGTCCTGTTTAGGAAATACATTTTTATTTACATGACATGAACAAAGTGGAAAAATGGATGTTTAAATAGTGCCTAAACAAAAGCCTCGACATCAGGGGTGTCAAACTCATTTTCACCAAGGGCCACATCTGCATTATGGTGGCTCTCATAGGGCTGATTGTAATGTATCCTGTTGTGATTGCAGTCTGCCTTTTAAGTCTTGGACAATTTGTTGTTTTTCTTGGAGGCTAAATTCTGTGTTTGGTGTCAAAATGCCAAATTTATACTGTATATTTATAATGTATGTGTACATTTATATTGTACTCCTTTACCACAGACACGGCCTCATAACACAAGAGACGTACCGGTTGTTCTTCATGAAGCACAAACTTGTGTTCACTTTCCCATCTTTTATAAATTACCTTCCTTCTCCTTCAGTTTTCTTTTCTTCTATTTGTAAATATTTCTCAACGTCACTTGTTGGAAAACCGCCTCAGTTAAACGCTGATGTGGAAACACTGCCATCTAGTGGCGGGATGCGGTCACTTTGCGGGTCACAAAATTGGCATGCATTGTGGGAGATGCAGTTTATGTACGATTTTACAGTGTATTTTAAGACAATCATACGACTGAAATGGAGGGGAAGGGGGGGGGCCTTGACACGTGCTCCAGATAATCAAGCATATATTCTGCAACAATCACAATAAAGACAGTGAAATTTCGGTGAAGTCATTACATACTTTTGAGCTGTGATAAAAATTTTTACTGGCTAGTATAAATAAAGAAAACTATTCTTAATGATTGATTAGCTAGCTTAAGTGGCTAGAGAACAATATAAGTCAATTGTGTGTGTGTGTATGTATTGATGTTGCATGTTTGTGTGTCATTTTGTGTGGGTATCAAGGTCGTCCCAATGTGGTGGAGTCAAACCCTAATGAGCCCACGTACACAGTGACAGGTGTGATCACACTGCCAGTGACCAGGGATGATAACAACGTAATGATTGGCTGTGCTGTGAACCACCCGTCCATCACGAATGGAGAGAAGAGGACAGAAAAGCCCCTCAGCGTACTATGTAAGATAAAAAAAACACATACACACACAAACACACACACACACACACACACACTAGAATCACTAGTCCTGTAGGGCAACAGCACTGCATAATTGAATGCAACACCGAAGAGTAAAACCACTATCTACTTCAACCCTGCATATGTGCAGTTTCTAAAGACATCAAAAAATGAAAAGCCTGGTTAATTACTTATAATTAAGGCCCTACGTAATTCACAGCCATGAAAATCGCGTCATGGACCGTGAAATGAGCCATTGCCCATGTAATATGCAATTTGCTGTAAAAGTCAGTTTAACATTTTTCATTCACATAGCTTATAAAATATGAGGCGCAATATGCAATATAAGGCAGTCCTAGCAATTATATGGTAATTAGGTTAGCGTAACAGACTTTTCTGTGGTGTAGTGTGCTCACAATGTTTGATGTATGTGTTTATGTATTGACTGCATTTTGTCCCTTTGGGGATTCCATAATCAAAGGAAAAGTGTGCTTCTCTACACAGGTGATCATCTCTGTCCTGCAGTAGTTTGTGTACATTTTTTATTTATTTTTTTATAAACTCAGCAAACTCTAAAGACTCTCGGTTCCATTAGCAATCGGTTAGATAAAATGTTCAAGATGTCGAAGTCTAAAGCAGCAAAAACACGACTCAGGTAACTGAGTTTGTAAAACTCCCAACAGATTATGTGCATATTACATCACGTGGATGGCTGGGTGCGTGTGCGTCGCTTACCTGGGGAACACATGGCACCAGGATGCACTATGGGAAGAAGGCAAGCCGGGGGAGGCAGTGTGCTCTCAGTGCTGGCACCAAGCCCAGATAAAAATTTAAACAAAAGAAAAACTTGTATACATTACAGTTGAACATAAAACTACATATTGCTTCTAAAATTCAACTTTGAAAAAAATCTATACATAACATCTATTATTTATAGATGACATATATTCAGAATATATACACTATATTGCCAAAAGTATTTACTCACCCATCCAAATCATTAAATTCAGGTGTTCCAATCACTTCCATGGCCACAGGTTTATAAAACCAAGCGCCTAGGCATGCAGACTGCTTCTACAAACATTTGTGAAAGAATGGGTCACTCTCAGGAGCTGAGTGAATTATACCGTGATAGGATGCCACCTGTGCAACAAGTCCAGTTGTGAATTTTCCTCGCTACTAAATATTCCACAGTCAACTGTCAGTGCTATTATAACAAAGTGGAAGGGATTGGGAATGACAGCAACTCAGCCACCAAGTGGTAGACCACGTAAAATGACAGAGCGGGGTCAGCGGATGCTGAGGCACATAGTGCGCAGAGGTCACCAACTTTCTGCAGAGTCAATCGCTACAGACCTCCAAACTTCATGTGGCCTTCAGATTAGCTCAAGAACAGTGCGTAAAGAGCTTCATGGAATGGGTTTCCATGGCCGAGCAGCTGCATCCAAGCCTTACACCACCAAGCACAATGCAAAGCGTTGGATGCAGTGGTGTAAAGCACGCCGCCACTGGACTCTAGAGCAGTCCAGACGTGTTCTCTGGAGTGACACTTCTCCGTCTGGCAATCTGTTGGACGAGTCTGGGTTTGGCGGTTGCCGGGAGAACGGTACTTGTCTGACTGCATTGTGCCAAGTGTAAAGTTTGGTGGAGGGGGGATTATGGTGTGGGGTTGCTTTTCAGGAGTTGGGCTCGGCCCCTTAGTTCCAGTGAAAGGAACTCTTAATGCTTCAGCATACCAAGAGATTTTGGACAATTTCATGCTCCCAACTTTGTGGGAACAATTTGGGGATATCTTTGGGATTAATTAGAGCTGAGACTGCGAGCCAGGCCTTCTCGTCAAACATCAGTGTCTGATATCGCAAATGCGCTTCTGGAAGAATGGTCAAAAATTCCCATAAACACACTCCCAAACCTTGTGGGAAGCCTTCCCAGAAGAGTTAAAGCTGTTATAGCTGCAAAGGGTGGGCCGACATCATATTAAACCCTATGGATTAAGAATGGGATGTCACTCAAGTTTATATGCGTGTGAAGGCAGACGAGCGAATACTTTTGGCAACATAGTGTATTTTGAATTCTGTTGCCTTAGATTGCTGGATGCTACTAATACTTTGTGGGTTTTACACTTGCAGAAGCAGTATTATCAAGGTTGCCAGATATGTTACATAGGCTCCTTAAAAAATTAGGCCAGTAAGATGATGCCAGTGATAAGAAAACTTGTTTCTATAAATGATTCTAGAATATTCTTGTATTATTACAAATAGTTTTATTATAAAAGAGAATTATTGGTCCAATCCATAAACAAAAATCGGTTAATCCAGGAACATTCAAAGCTAATATTAAATAGAATTAAAAAAGGGATGAATAAAGGGAGAGCACGGCACATAGCAGCTTCTTTATGTTTTAATATATCATTCATTTAATCAATGCAACATGGCTAATATCTATTATTTTTAACAATTTGGCTGTGAATTTGCTCCCCGTTTTGAGAGGAACTGAATGAGCTACATAACCAGCCACAGTTACTTGATAAAAGCTTAGTACCTTAAGCAGGATGTACACTGATCAGCCTTAACATTAAAACCACCTCCTTGTTTCCGCACTCACTGTCCATTTTATCAGCTCCACTTACCATATAGAAGCACTTTGAAGCTCTAGAACTACTGACTGTAGTCCATCTGTCTCTCTACATACTTTTTTAGCCTGTTTTCACCCTGTTCTTCAATGTTTAGGACCCCCACAGGACCACCACAGAGCAGGTATTATTTAGGTGGTGGATGATTGTCAGCACTGCAGTGACAATGACATGGTGGTGATGTGTTAGTGTGTGTTGTGCTGGTATGAGTGGATCAAACACAGCAGTGCTGCTGGAGTTTTTAAATACCGTGTCCACTCACTGTCCACTCTATTAGACACTCCTACCTAGTTGGTCCACCTTGTAGATGTAAAGTCAGAGACGATCGCTCATTTACTGCTGCTGTTTAAGTTGGTCATCTTCTAGACCTTCATCAGTGGTCACAGGACGCTGCCCACGGGGCGCTGTTGTCTGGATATATTTTTGGTTGGTGGACTATTTTCAGTCCAGCAGTGACAGTGAGGTGTTTAAAAACTTTATCAGCGCTGCTGTGTCTTATCCACTCATACCAGCACAACTACACAACTACAAAGTGCTTCAATATGGTAAGTCAAGCCGATAACATGGACAGTGTGTGTAGAAACAAGGAGGTGGTTTTAATGTTATGGCTGATCGGTGTACATGTGTAACATGTTTATGCAGAGATTTGAAAATGGGTACTTACAAGGGCTCTAGCATTACTGACAAATTACAGACACAAAGTCTGTAATAAAGATTAAATCAAACTGTGTCAAATTTACTTGACACTTTCCATCTCAGAATAAATGTACGGCTAATGAAGTGTCATAAATATGCTTGTACTCCAGAAACTAGCTTTTGCTTAAGGAGATGTTTATTAACTACTCTACCAGAACAAAATCATCACCCCATGCTGCATTGCTCAGAAGGCAACTTGTTTTTGCTTTGCGTTATAAATGGCGTCATGACACACTTTGGTGTACAACGCTGCGTCAAATCAGCCTAGCGTAGCTGAAAGTGTTTGCGGATTTGCATTAAGTATGTTTCCAGCCTTAGGCTCATGTGGCAGATTTATACCTAACATGAAAGGTTTTTTTAAACAGCATGCAGCCAAGTTGTGAGTCGAAACAGACCGAAAAGCTTATTACATCTAGCTCTGATTTATTTCCTAGGAAATGTAATGAATTCCTTCTGAAACTCTGCATGCAATAATATTACTTGTATTTTTTGTGTTATTATTAGTAGTACATGGTGAGTCAAAAGTCACAGGACACTCTTTTATTTCAGAAACGAAAGGGAAAATGACATATCTGAATACCCCAGCAAGTAATGGGTGTGGGGGCCTATCTTTTAGGCTATGTCCGGAACATGGGCGCCATCTTGAAAGTCGGCTCTGTGTTCAGCACCAGGGACAACACATTGAACACGTCAAATAGCTGTGCATCACAGGGAACGGTTCCCGTTGTTGTTGCTGCAACTTTCTGTGTTGATAACTTTTGAACCACAAGAGATGTTGCAAATTGCGGCAATCGATTTCTGAGAACATTCTGGTTTTCTCTGATATGCTACATGACCATCTTCCCACTGGAAAAACTTGCCCTTGGTCCATTATGGCGGCTTTTAAGATGGCGGCCATGTTCTGGACATAGCCTAAAAGATAGGCCCCCTCACCCATTACTTACTGGGGTATTTAGATATGTCATTTTCCCTTTTGTTTCTGAAATAAAAGAGTGTCCTGCGACTTTTGACTCACCCTGTAGTATTACTAAGCATGTCTTGAGAATTCTGTGTGTATGTGTGTTTTTCTTAAGTTTCCCCAAGTGTGACGATTAGGCCAGGAAGCGACCTGCCCAGAGAGGGAGAAAAGTTTCATCTGCACTGTTTGGGCAACGGAAACCCTGAGTAAGACCATAAGTGCACCCACCTACACACTCACACACACACACACAAATATACAGCCACACACAGACATTTGTTTATTATAGATGAAGCTAAGATGGTCCATTTATTGATCTCTCTTCTCTCCTTCACTTGGTCAAATTACCTCCTGCAGTACTTTTCCCTGGCTGTCTCATCTTATTCGTCTTTCTCGCTTTGCACTCTTGTAATTTATTTGCTGCCGAATGTGAATTCATCGCTGAGTCTTTGTTTCTGCTCTGCACAGAGAAAATGACAGATAAACAAGTAGAGACAGACAATCACTGAGCTTTTAAAATGCACAGTCATTATTTAATATTGGGTTATTACTATTGCAAATGAGGTGGATACACTTGATACAGTAAAGAAACATGGTAACAATACACCGATCAGCCATAACATTAAAACCACCTCCTCACTGTCCATTTTATCATCTCCACTTACCATATAGTCCATTTGTTAGCCCCCTTTCATGCTGTTCTTCAATGGTGAGGACTCTCCCAGGAACACTACAGAGCATGTATTATTTGGTGGTGGGTCATTCTCAGCACTGCAGTGACACTGACATGGTGGTGGTGTGTTAGTGTGTGTTGTGCTGAGTGGATAAGACACAGTCCAGTCACTGCTGGACTGAGAACAGTCCACTAAAAATATCCAGCCAACAGCGCCCCGTGGGCAGCATCCTGAGACCACTGATGAAGGTCTAGAAGATGAACATCTCAAACAGCAGCAATAGATGATCGATCGTCTCTGACTTTACATTTACAAGGTGGACCAACTAGGTAGGAGTGTCTTATAGAGTGGACAGTGAGTGGACACGGTATTTAAAAACTCAGTGCTGAGAATGATCCACCACCTAAATAGTATCTGCCCTGTGGTTGTCCTGACCATTGAATAACAGGGTGAAAGCAGGCTAAAAAAGTATCTAGATAAACTGATGGACTACAGTCAGCAATTGTAGAACTACAAAGTGCAAGTGGAGCTGATAAAATGGACAGTCAGTGTAGAAACAAGGAGATGGTTTTAATGTTATGGCTGATCAGTGTATATAATTAAAGCAGGTGTATTGAACGCCTTAAAATGCATAGGAAAAGCACAGAGCTGACCAGGTTTGTCACAAAAATACTTTCATCCACCGCTCACAAATGAAATGGCACTTTATGATACTATGGTTTATTTATTTATCCTGAAGAGGTTACCAATCGATCACAGGGCATCACACTTTCACATCCTCACTTGAGTTTGCCACTAGGTGTAAGTAATTTAGGAATGTTTAAGTATGAGAGCCCCTGCAAGTGATAGGTACCCACAGACCCACTGCAAACCAAACTACGATGAAGCGTTTTAAAAAAATAGATAAATGTATTTCTTGCAAAAGCAGAACAATGTGCTGCGACAATCTTTCTAATTAAAAACAGTGTGAATGACACAAACAGGCCTAAACAGGGGCTTGGCTGTGTACCAAAAATAAAGCAAAAAGCCCACAGACTAGATCAAGTTCACACACTGCTTTATTGTGACATGAATTTTTGTCTGGTTCTATACAATTGTGACCCTAATTGGATTAGCGGTTAAGAAAGTGAGTGTTTTAGTCACAGTCAACAGTTGCTAACAGGTGTAATAAATCAGTTATATAAAGGGAATTCTAAGCTTTCAGTTTTGCAGCAACAGTTTAGGGAAGGCACTTTCTTGTTCTGGCATACATGAAGAACAGCCCTAAATGAACAGGTTTGGAATGAACCAGAACATCAACTGAGGATTTCTTGACCAACATTAACAAAGTTGCTCTTTTTACTGAATGGGCAAATATTCCCACAGACATACTTTAAAAGGCTTGTGAACATCCTTCTCAGGTAATCACATAAAGGTTATTCTATTTTAATACCCTTTTTAATGATATGTCCAACAAGCTCATGAGAGACAAAATGAGAAAAAAAAATCCAGGAAATCACATTGTAGGATTTTTAAAGAATTTATTTGTAAATTATGGAGAAAAATAGGTATTTGGTCAATAACAAAAGTTCAACTCAATACTTTGTAACATAACTTTTGTTGGCAATGACAGAGGTCAAACGTTTCCTGTAAGTTTCACCAGGTTTGCACACACTGGTATTTTGGCCCATTCCTCCATGCAGATCTCCTCTAGAGCAGTGATGTTTTGGGGCTGTCGCTGGGCAACACAGACTTTCAACTCCCTCCACAAATTTTCTATGGGGTTGAGGTCTGGAGACTGGCTAGGCCACTCCAGGACCTTGAAATGCTTTTTACGGAGCCACTCCTTCATTGCCCGAGCGGTGTGTTTGGAATCATTGTAATGCTGGAAGACCCAGCCACGTTCCATCTTCAATGCTCTCACTGATGGAAGGAGGTTTTGGCTTAAAATCTCACGATACATGGCTCCATTCATTCTTCCCTTAACACGGATCAGTCGTCCTGTCCCCTTTGCAGAAAAACAGCCCCAAAGCATGATGTTTCCACCCCCATGCTTCACAGTGGGTATGGTGTTCTTGGGATGCAACTCAGCCTCCAAACACGATGAGTTGAGTTTTTACCAAAAAGTTGCATTTTGGTTTCATCTGACCACATGATATTCTTCCAATCCTCTTCTGGATCATCTGATGGTATTTACTGGTATCTTCTGGAATTACTGATGGTAGCCTTTGTTAATTTGGTCCCAACTCTCTCCAGGTCATTCATCAGGTCCCTCCGTGTAGTTCTGGGATTTTTGCTCACCGTTCTCATGATCATTTTGACCCCACGGGATGAGATCTTGACCCCAAGGGAGATTATCAATGGTCTTGTATGTCTTCCATTTTCTTACAATTGCTCCCACAGTTGATTTATTCACACCAACCTGTTTGCCTATTGTAGATTCACTCTTCCCAGCCTGGTGCAGGTCTACAATTTTCTTCCTGGTGTCCTTCGACAGCTCTTTGGTCTTGGCCATGGTTGAGTTTTGAGTCTGACTGTTTGAGGCTGTGGACAGGTGTCTTTTATACAGATAACGAGGTCAAACAGGTGCCATTAATACAGGTAACGAGTGGAGGACAGAAGAGCTTCTTAATGAAGAAGTTACAGGTCTGTGAGAGCCAGAAATCTTGCTTGTTTGTGGGTGACCAAATACTTATTTTCCACCATAATTTACAAAATAAATTCTTTAAAAATCCTACAATGTGATTTCCTGGATTTTTTTCTCATTTTTTCTCTCATAGTTGAAGTGTACCTATGATGAAAATTACAGACCTCTCTCATCTTTCTAAGTAGGAGAACTTGCACAATCAGTGGCTGACTAAATACTTTTTGGCCCCACTGTACTTTTTTCCATATAGTGCAGAGATGTTCACAAGTCACAAAGTACAAGTCTGAGTCAAGTCACAAGTCTTTAGGCTAGAGTTCAAGTTAAGTCACAAGTCTTTAGGCTAGAGTTCAAGTCAAGTCACAAGTCTTTAGACTAGAGTCCAAGTCAAGTCACAAGTCTTTAGACTAGAGTCCTAGTCAAGTCACTAGTCAATATAATAATCACAAAACATATATTGGAAATGTAGCATAGAAATAAAAACAAATAGTATGTAAGTTCAGATAAAAAACAACAACAGATTAGCAACTGTATTTTGCCGTTTTACTTAGTGCCTTTACTTTACTAGTCATTGTGCAAATGAATGTAATTTCCGTAACAAGAAGGTACCAGTTTAAGCTTAAACTGATACGTTTTGTTTTCATTGCAAAACAAAAGTGCACGATAAATCACGGCACAGCGGCCAAAATCCAAAACACAGCAAAAAAAATTATAACCACTGCTTACCTTAGCTTATGTTCTTCCAGATGCTATTAAATTTATCAGTGTGTTGTCCCATTAGGAATATAATCCGTTACTTTGTAAATGTGCTTATAATTAAAAACCTCCAAACTTTTCCTGGTTGTGAAGTAAAACACTAACTCGTTAGAACGCCAATCAAGCGTTTTATTGACATAATCTGTGTGACGCAAACTAAATAAATGCAAATAACAGCATTTCTTACTAAAAATTAAAATCAGAAGGTCTGATTGGTTCAGAAATGGTTGGTCTTTCAACCATTAGCGCCAATTTTGTAGGAGCGTTCCATTCACCCTAGTTGTTCTTGTGAAGTGCACTACGTAGGGTATTCCACCATTTTAAGGGAGATTCCAATCCAAAGGTAACGAAAATGTATATGTATATATAATTGTTACACGTAACTAATGTTAACACATGCTGACTCTAGGGACTCTTGTTGTTTACAAGTCATTTTTTGCGAGTCACGAGTCGAGTCCGAGTCATTTGAAATGAGTCCGAGTCGAGTCTGAAGTCGCTGTCTGTGCGACTTACGTGCGACTCAGACTCGAGTCCCCATCTCTGATATGGTGTACATGTGGGTGATGGACATAATTTGAAAAACATGCAATAAAATATAAGTTAACCTTCAGCTCCATAAAATATGTCAGTTTTTCTGAGAATTCTCCTTTATCGAAGGTCCTGAATAGTGCTAAAACATTCTTTAAAAATAAAAGCTACCAGTTCTCTCAGGAAGAAAAAAGTCAGAGAACTACCTGACAGTCTGCAGTTCATAACTTCCTATAAAGCTTTAATGATTTATAAATCTGATAATTACATAGGTCATGGGAGTTCAACTTCATCTAGGTGCTCATTAAAACACTAATTAATCGTTTTAGCAGTATGTATGAAGGCATTATCATTCTGCAGAATACATTATCAGAAAACATTTAAAGCACCTCACGATTGACCTGGTCCTGTAAAATTACCTTGTATACAATCATGCAAAACTAAAAGACTAATTTGCACCAGATTTTCACCAAAAAGCTACTTAAACTGATCAGCCATTAAAACCACCTCCTTGTTTCTACACTCACTGTCCATTTTATCAGCTCCACTGACCATATAGAAGCACTTTGTAGTTCTACAAATACTTGTAGTCCATCTGTTTCTCTGCATGCTTTGTTAGCTCCCTTCCATGCTGTTCATCAATGTTCAGGACCCCAAAGGAACACCACAGAGCAGGTATTATTTAGGTGGTGGATCATTCTCAGCACTGCAGTTACACTGACATGGTGGTGGTGTATTAGTGTGTTGTTTTGGTGTGAGTGGATCAGACACAGCAGTGCTGCTGGAGTTTTTAAATACCGTGTCCACTCACTGTCCACTCTGTTAGACACGCCTACCTAGTTGGTCCACCTTGTAGATGTAAAGTCAGAGACGATCACTCATCTATTGCTGCTGTTTGAGTTGGTCATCTTCAAGACCTTCCACAGTGTTCACAGGACACTGTCCACAGGGCGCTGTTGGCTGGATATGTTTTTGGTTGGTGGACTAATCTCGGTCCAGCAGTGACATTGAGGTGTTTAAAAACTCCATCAGCATTGCTGTGTTTTATTCACTCATACCGGCACAACACACACTAACACACCACCACCATGTCAGTGTCACTGCTGTGCTGAGAATGACCCACCACCAAAATAATACCTACTCTGTAGTGATACTGGGAGAGTCCTGACCATTGAAGAACAGCATAAAAGGGGGCGAACAAAGCATGCAGAAAAACAGATGACTACAGTCAGTAATTGTAGAACTACAAAGTGCTTCTATATGGTAAGTGAAGCTGATAAAATAGACAGTAAGTGTAGAAACAAGGAGGTTATTTTAATGTTATAGCTGATCAGTGTACAGTATATACGTAGAAAAAAACACTTGGGACATTTCAGACATTTGACAGTTTTGACAATTATTCTTTCAGACATTATTGGGTAAGTTGTCCATCTGACAAAGCGGTGATTTTTTTTCCTTCTTTTGACTAAATAGGTACAAATTTCTACATAGACACCCAAAAATCGTGTCATAAGACTTCCCACAAGACTGGAGGTTGTTATAATATATTATTCATGGTTTACAAATGGCATGCCCAATAAGCTCATGGTCAGGTATCCAAATAGATACAGTGTCAATTAAGGTGGTGGTATTTAGATGTAATGTACACCTTTTAAACCATGAAATGAGGTTTCTTTTTGTTCATGACGTATCTAATTTAGTGGTCATTTAGGATTTACTATGCACTAAGCCAGTGTTCATATAAACCAATATATTTTTATTTTGTTTTTTTAACCTGCTGTCAGAGTAATCTGATCAGGGCTCTATTCTGAGACAATGGAACATGGTTAAACATCTGTTCAATTATGCACATTTACAATTCATGCATTCCATGTCTGCATTAAATATGCATAAATATGTTTAGTCTGAACATCATTATTACCTTTGTATTGGCAAGTAAGTCTGCTACAAGATGTATTTACCCTCTCGTGATATAGTACAACACACTGGCAGAAAGGCAAATATAGAGTAGCAAATAGTGAGAACTTGCATTAAAATTCTAAATGCCATTTAAATGTCAAGATAGAGTTCTTGTGGATCCGAGATCACTATTTGTCCTTTCTTTTTATAATGGTATAACTGGGTAGGAAACCTCCATTAAAGGTTACGGTTTAGATTTTGGTAGGAAAACCATTCTTTAAAAAAGGGACTGGCATATTTACAAAAAATAAATATGGTTCAAATGTGCAATTATTTAGGTATAAAGAATAGAATAATGTGGTTAATAATAATAATAATTACAATTATTATTATTATATTAGTAGTAGTAGTAGAAGCAGTAGTAGTAATTTACAGAGCACTTTGCATACATACACCGATCAGCCATAACATTAAAACCAGCTCCTTGTTTCTACACTCACTGTCCATTTTATCAGCTTCACTTACCATATAGGAGCACTTTCTAGATCTACAATTACTGACTGTAGTCCACCTGTTTCTCTGCATGCTTTGTTAGCCCCCTTTCATGCTTTTCTTCAATGGTCAGGACTCTCCCAGGACCACTACAGAGTAGGTATTATTTTGGGTGGTGGGTCATTCTCAGTACTGCAGTGACACTGACATGGTGGTGGTGTGTTAGTGTGTGTTGTGCTGGTATGAGTGAATAAGACACAGCAGCACTGATGGAGTTTTTAAACAACTCACTGTTCCTGCTGGACTGAGAATGGTCCACTGACCAAAAATATCCAGCCAACAGCTCCCCGTAGGCAGCATCCTGTGACCGCTGATGAAGGTCTAGAAGATGACCAACTCAAACAGCAGCAATTGATCAGCAATCATCTCTGACTTTACATCTACAAGGTGGACCAACTAGCTAGGAGTCTAATAGAGTGAAAGTAAGTGAGTGGACACAGTATTGAGCCACTCATACCAGCACAACACACACTAACACACCACCACCATGTCATTGTCACTGCAGTGCTGAGAATGATCCTCCACCCAAATAATACCTGCTCTGTGGTGGTCCTGACCATTGAAAAGCAGGCTAAAAAGTATGTTGAAAAATCGATGGACTACAGTCAGTAATTGTAGAACTACAAAGTGCTTCTATATTGTAAGTGGAGCTAATAAAATGGACACTAAGTGTAGAAACAAGGAGGTGGTTTTAATGTTATGGCTGATTAGTATATAGCAACATAAAGTGCTTTACAATTACATACAAAACTTTGACAGAAACACAAATTTAATAAAGCTGATGAATATATTTTTAAATGTTTTTTAATGTGTGCACCAAACTTGCCTAATTGTAAAAGTTAATTACTTCTACAGTTTAGAAGTCGTAAAGTATGTATAGTTTTCCTGGGAAGCCCATTAAAATATGCATTATAGTAATTAATTCTGTTTGTGACAAATGCATTGACAAACTGTTCTGCATCACTGTAGATAGTAAATTATAATTGTGTGTCATCAGCATAGCTGTGATGAATTAATCACATTTCCTTAACATGTACAGTGCAAAAAATACAATAGAGACACAAAATGCAGTACATCATCAGTCATAGCTTAGCGGTTAGGGTATTGGACCAGTAATTGGAAGGTCTCTAACGATTCCAGCCTTACCACTGCCAGATTGCCACTGTGGGGCCTTAAGCACGGCCATCAACCCTTAATTGCTTGGATTGTCTTTGGTCACAGTTGCTTTGGATAACAGTGTTTACTAAATGCCAAAAATGTTAATGTTTCTGAATCCATCCTTGAGTCCATAATTCAGTATCTGTTAATTGACCATATCAAATATGGTCATGTTTGATATGGATCCATTTGTGTCCGGAATGAATCAAAATCTTCTAGTTTTTAAAATAAAGGCTTCACCAGGCAGTTTTAAAGCATCTAGCAAAACGCCAGTTGATAAATGGAATAATGTTGGTAATAATAACAATAATAATAATAACAAAATTAAGTTAAAAAAGTATGAAGATCACATGTAGAAAAATTTTGTTTGCTTAAAACCCCTTCAAGTTTCTGATAAACAAAATACATGTATATGGCTAACGGGGGACAGAAGGGACAGAATAAATACACTGATCAGCCATAACATTAAAACCACCTCCTTGTTTCTACACTCACTGTCCATGTTATCAGCTCCACTTACCATATAGAAGCACTTTGTAGTTCTACAATTACTGACTGCAGTCCATCTGTTCCTCTGCATGCTTTGTTAGACCCCATTCATGCTGTTCTTCAATTGTCAGGACCCCCACAGGACCACCACAGAGCAGCCCTGCTGGAGATTTTAAATACTGGGTCCACTCACTGTCCACTCCTACCTAGTTGGTCCACCTTGTAGATGTAAAGTCGGAGACGGTCGCACATCTTTTGCTGCTGTTTCAGTTGGTCATCTTGTAGACCTTCATCAGTGGTCACAGGACGCTGCCCATGGGGCGCTGTTGTCTGGATATTTTTGGTTGGTGGGCTGTTCTCAGTCCAGCAGTGACAGTGAGGTGTTTACAAACTCCATCAGTATTGCTGTGTCTGATCCACTCATACCAGCACAACACACACTAACACACCACCACCATGTCAGTGTCACTGCAGTGCTGAGAATGATCCACCACCTAAATAATCCATGCTCTGTGTTGGTCCTGTAGGGATCCTGACCACTGAAGTGTAGTGTGAAAGCAGGCTATTTAAAAAAATAGATGGACTACAGTCAGTAATTGTAGACCTACAAAGTGCTTTTATATGGTAAGTGGATAAAATGGACAGTGAGTGTAGAAACAAGGAGGTGGTTTTAATGTTATGGTTGATCTGTGTATATGATTGCAATATTTCTGATTAGATAAAACGTGTTTTTTTAATCATTTATACGCAAGAATTGTTCAAGGTTTGGCACTTTGTAAGGTACGTCAGAGAAAAAAAAAAGACTGGAGGTTGTTATAGTTGGGGTGGGGGGGTTGTTTCCATAATAGTGTTGGAAATGTGGATTCCCAGTTCAAGAAGAAAATGTTGTTAATGCATAATTGTATGGAATGTTTGGGATTTTACCATCTACAGTCCATAACATTATTAAAAGTAGCATTAATCAAGCCTTTCTGCTCCTGGACTTTGTTTATGTGCCACGCCCCTCACTCCAGGAGCACATGTTTTTTTGTTTTCAGTCTGAAGCCACTACCCCTCAGTATGATTGGTCTCCTGCAAAGTACACACAGCTGAACCTTGTTTGGGGAGAATGCTCTGAGGATATAAGCAAGGAGCTGGGGATCAGTATTTGGAGATTATTTTGCTTTTGACTCTGTCATGGCGGTTTGGTTTGTTGTTTCTAGGGCTGGCACCGATCTGATTCTTCGGCCCAAATCACTGGATCGGATATTGGAAGAAAAAAAACTATCCATCCAGTACTGTTGCTTAATGTAAATAACACAATGTAAATAAGGCCATTGTTTGTGTGTAAAGCAAATAACACACAAATATACGTTCCAACAGTGCAGTTTATTGCCAGCTCACTCAGCAACTGCCATAACAAGGTGCATCTTGATGACATCATTAACATGTGCCACTGATCTACAACTCACCTGCAACAGCCATTCAGAAATTAAAACACACTGATCTACTTAAACTTTTAGCATTTAAAAAAAATCATCTACTACTGCCTCATCTAAAAACACTGTTTAAACACAATAAAAACTGCTTTATAAATCGCTCATCTGAGATAAAGAAAACCTATCCTGTCCCGGCTTGGAGATCTCTCACATCCTCAACGATTAATCCATTAGTGTTACGAAATAAAACAAACTACACCTGTTTAGCCACAGATGTCCTCTTTAAAATCCAGCAGGGTTTAATAATCTAAAAACATGACAGAACTTTAAACAGAAAATCTCAACTCTGCGTCAATTCTAATTGGTCCATTGCGTTTGATTGACATCCACATCTTCCAACTGTAGACACTTTGGACGACACGCCGTACAGTGAGATGTGTCACGTGAACAACAGCTTGAACGTAAGTGAAACCAAAAATGCTGCTAAATGTTCTGTGTGTAAAAGTTAAGATAAAAACAGCAGTTTTGTATAACTGTGATGTTGTAGGTTCTGTATTTATTCCAATATTTGTTTCACAGTCTGAGCATTGTTATTTAGATAGCTAGTTTAACCATGGTGCATTGAGACATGTATTATTACTGCTTGGTTGTTTGAGAGGTGAAATGATGGTATCGGATTGGTATCGGTATCGGCAGATGCTCAATTTGCAGTATCGGTATCGGACATTTAAAAGTGGTATCGAGCCAGCCCTAGTTTCACGTCGGATAGTTCCATGTTATTTTGATTTCATTTGATTCGATTTGGTTTTGTCAGGATTTAGCTCGTCTTGTTCATGCTTTTTGTCTTAGCCCAGTTCTGGTTCATGTTTTACCTTAGCGGTTATAATAAAACATAAAACGATCATATGTGCAGTCATATTGTTATGCCTGATCGGTGTAAATACCATAGTGATACTACCTGCCATCTATCTCATTGTTTGCCTGTTAATATGCTTTTTAAGTCAATATTTTTAATGACTCTTCATGGCAAGTACATGTTTTACAGCTTAGCGGTTAGCATAGCATTTTGTTTAGATTTAGCTTTGTTCATGCATGTTTAGATTAGTGTTAGTGTTAGCATTTATTTACGTGGGCAGCATGTCATATGCATCTTATCACCTACACCTTGACAAGTGCAGTGCAGCTTAGCTGCGCGTACGGAGGGACACACCCTAAGAGCACTCATCTCTGAGAATGACTTTTCTCATCTCTGAGCAGGCGCCATCAATCAGCCAGCAGAGGTCGTAATTGCATTAGTCATGAGAGAGAGAGAGAGAGAGACCCCATCCGGCTTAGTCCCGCCCATATGAACAACAGGCCAATCGTTGTTCATGTGGCCGCTCAGCCTCAGCCGGCAAGGCAGAGCTGAGATTCGATACGATGTATTCGAGATCCCAGCCTTGGTTCCAGCGTGTGTTTTTGACAAGGGCCAAATTGTGATGGCTAGACGACTGGGTCAGAGCATCTCCAAAACTGCAGCTCTTGTGGGGTGTTCCCGGTCTGCAGTGGTCAGTATCTATCTAAAGTGGTCGAAGGAAGGAACAGTGGTAAACCGGTGACAGGGTCATGGCTCATTGATGCACGTGGGGAGCGAAGGCTGGCCCGTGTGGTCCGATCCAACAGACGAGTTACTGTAGCTCAAATTGCTGAAGAAGTTAATGCTGGTTCTGATAGAAAGGTGTCAGAATACACAGTGCATCGCAATTGCATGGCTGTTTTGTCAGTAAAATGGGGCCCAACACAATAATAGGGAGGTGGTCATCACAATGTTATACCTGAACGGTGTAAATACCATGATGATACCACCTGCCACCTCATTGTTTGCATGTTAACGTGCTTTTTAAGTCCGTATTTTTAATGACTTTTTAGGGCAAGTACATGTTTTACAGCTTTTTATTACAGTGGTAACCTAGTGGGTAGAACATTGGGCTATCAACTGAAAGGTTGAGAGTTTGAATCCCAGATCTGCCATGCAGCCACTGTTGGGCCCTTGAGCAAGTCCCTTAAGTCTTTCTGCTCCAGGGGCGCCGTACAATGGCTGACCCTACGCTCTAACCCCAGCTTCCTAAACAAGCTGTGATATGCGAAGAAAGAATTTTGTTGTACTGTACACCTGTATACACCGATCAGCCATAAAATTCAAACCACCTCCTTGTTTCTTTGTAGTTCTACAATTACTGACTGTAGTCCATGTATTTCTCTACATACTTTTCTGGCCTGCTTTCACACTGTTCTTCAGTGGTCAGGACCCCCACAGGGCCACCATAAAACAGGTATTATTAAGGTGGTGGATCATTCTCAGCACTGACAAGGTGGTGGTGTGTTAGTGTGTGTTGTGCTGGTATGAGTGAATCAGACACAGCAGCGCTGCTGGAGTTTTTAAATACCGTGTCCACTCACTGTCCACTCTGACACTCCTACATAGTTGGTCCACCTTGTAGATGGTCGCTCATTTATTGCTGCTGTATGAGTTGGTCATCTTCTAGACCTTTATCAGTGGTCACAGGACGCTGCCCACGGGGCACTGTTGGCTGGATATTTTTGGTTGGTGGACTATTCTCAGTCCAGCATTGACAGTGAGGTGTTTACAAACTCCAGCAGCGCACCTGTATCTGATCCACTCATACCAGCACAACACACACTAACACATCACCACCATGTCAGTGTCACTGCAGTGCTGAGAATGACCCACCACACAAATAATACCTACTCTGTAGTGGTCTTGGGAGAGTCCTGACCATTGAAGAACAGCATAAAACAAAGCTAACAAAGCATGCAGAGAAACAGATGGACTACAGTCAGTAATTGTAGATCCACAAAGTGCTTCTATTTGGTAAGTGGAGCTGATAAAATGGAAAGTGAGTGTAGAAACAAGGAGGTGGTTTTAATGTTATGGCTGATCAGTGTATGTCTAAATGACAAATAAAGGCATTTTATTCTTATTACCTGAGCTTTTGTTTTAGACTTATGCCAGAGGTTTGGTACATTTGGGCTTGTGTGAAAACAGATTTTAAGCAGTGTAACAATAAACAAATTAGTTTAGTTAATAATAACAGACCTCCCATGAATGAAGTGTGGCCGCATATTACAAATGTCGATCAAATTATTGTATTAATTTAGCTTTGTTAGTTGTGCTCGCTGAATTCAGCACTTGAGGATTCTAGTCATTAAAACCCAAGGCAGGTGTCACTCCTTATAGGTGAATGAAACTCAAGTAATCAAGCAAATGAGCACAATTCAGAGAAGAAAAAAAGCTCTAAGTACTCTGCCATCAAATTCTCAGCCAAGTAAAGCAGCTGCAAAAAAGTTCTATTTTGATATTTTTTTCTTTCAGGCATAAATCTCTTTAATTGCCAGCAGAAAATTACAGCTCACCAAATTACATGCTTACAATTTTAGATATTGTCTGATTAACTGACGTCAGATATGCACAGTGCAAAGCACAGTGGGATGTCTTCTCCCAGCTGCTCCTAGAGTTTTTTAGGCCAACAACAAAATTGTGGCTCAATGGGTGGCACTGTCACCTTCTAGCAAGAAGGTCCTGGGTTTGATTCTCAGGTGAAGTGGTCTGGGTCCCTTCTGTGTGGAGTTTGCATGCTTTTTCTGTGTCTTTTTGGGTTTCCTCTGAGGGCTCTTGTGTCCTCCCACAGTCAAAAAACATGTATGGTGTATTATTTAAGCATTGGTAGTCATTCTCTTGTTTCTTTTAAAATTAAAAAGAATACAACAGACCTGATATACAAATACATAAAAGCAGCCACATATCTGAAATATACACTGATCAGCCATAACATTAAAACTACCCCCCTTTTCTACACTGTCCATTTTATCAGCTCCACTTACCATACAGAAGCACTTTGTAGTTCTACAATTACTGACTGTGGTATGTTTCTCTACATACTTTTTTAACCTGCTTTTACTCTGTTATTCAATGGTCAGGACCCCCACAGGACCACCACAGAGCAGGTATTATTTTGGTGGTGAATCATTCTCAGCACTGCAGTGACACTGACATGGTGTTAGTGTGTGTTGTGCTGGTATGAGTGGATCAGACACAGCAGCGCTGCTGGAGTTTTTATATATCATGTCCACTCACTGTCCAATGTATTAGACACTCCTACCTAGTTGGTCCACCTTGTTAATGTAAAGTCAGAGACGATCGTACATCTATTGCTGCTGTTTGAGTTGGTCATCTTCTAGACCTTCATCAGTGGTCACAGGAAGCTGCCCACGGGGCGCTGTTGGCTGGATATTTTTGGTTGGTGGACTATTCTCAGTCCAGCAGTGACATTGAGGTGTTTACAAACTCCAGCAGCATTGATGTGTCTTATCCACTCATACCAGCACAACACACACTAACACACCACCACCATGTCATTGTCACTGCAGTGCTAAGAATGATCCACCACCCAAATAATAATAATACTCTGTAGTGGTCCTGGGAGTCCTGACCATTGAAGTACAGCATAAAGAAGGCCAACACAGCATGCAGAGAAACAAACGTACTACAGTCGGTAATGTAGATCCACAAAGTGCTTCTATATGGAAATGGAGCTGATAAAATAGACAGTGAGTGTAGAAACATGGAGGTGGTTTTAATGTTATGGCTGATCGGTGTATGCTATTTTGTTATTGAATCACAAATGACATACTTTTAAAATAAAAATAAAAAAGAACATATTAAATTAAATATATAACAGCAGGGCCATGTATCCTTTGTCAAAATCATGTTAAAAAAATAGTTTCAAAATTCATTTATTCATTTCACTGTATTATTGATTTATTCTGGTCAGGCTCACTAGGATTCCACCATCACCTGAAAACACCAAGTTCAAGGCATGGACCCTAGACATGAGGCCAATCCTCAACCTGTTTGTAATTCACAGCAACCAATCTATGTATCTTTTAGAGTCTATGTGTAAACTCAAGTCCCGAAGACCCTGGTGCTGTGTGGCATCCACATTACTATGGTACTATGCTGCTCTACCATGCCACCCACATAATCCCACACACAATAAAGCATGTTGTAATTTATTATACTCTCATTCTCATATGACAGTTGCAGGCATTGTGCAAACTGCATGTCAGAGTAACACCTGTCCTGTCCTAATAATAGGTTAATAATACATTTGGCACTTTTCTAAATGACTTTCAGACATAGTGTATCACTTCTGGTGTCAATCCATTTATTTGCATTGAATCCCACCGTCTAACTTGCACCACTGAGATAAAAAAAAAAGTAGCCCTTCTGTTGGTTCTTACCAAACACCATAGCTTTCATGTCTTCTAACATCAACGGATCTTTGCAGCCCAACAAACCATTGGCCGTTGGTGGCTCGTCCCTTCTCAGACCACTGTTGGTGGGTAGTCAATATGGCTGACTTCACACCTTGGTGTTATGGAGACACTTAGACCCAGTTGCCATAATGAACTGGCCTTTTCAATGTCACTCGGGTCTTTAAGCCTGATTATATCTGCTACAAGTAACTGCCATCAGTCCAACAATTAATATTGCCCTTACTGTTACATTTACCAGTGTTATGATATAAGCATTGCACAATTTTGGGGTGTGAACCTAATGTTTTGGCTGATCGGTGAGATTATTTTTGTGTACATTTGCAGCATCTAGCAGATTCTTTTTTTTATCTAAAGTGAATGAATACACTTCGAGCAATTGACGGTTAAAGGACTTGCTCAGGGGCCCAACAGTGACAACTTGGTAGTGGTGGGGCTTGAACCAGCAGCCCTCTGATTAGTAGTCCAGTACCTTAATCGCTGAGCTATCACTGGCCTATAATGTAATATTATCTTTTGTGATTTGATGCTATGAATCATTTATTATAACAAATATTCAATAACGGTTGATCATAACTTTTATATCACTGTATATACAGTGTATCACAAAAGTGAGTACACCCCTCACATTTCTGCAAATATTTCATTATATCTTTTCATGGGACAACACTATAGACATGAAACTTGGATATAACTTAGAGTAGTCAGTGTACAGCTTGTATAGCAGTGTAGATTTACTGTTTTCTAAAAATAACTCAACACACAGCCATTAATGTCTAAATAGCTGGCAACATAAGTGAGTACACCCCACAGTGAACATGTCCAAATTGTGCCCAAATGTGTCGTTGTCCCTCCCTGGTGTCATGTGTCAAGGTCCCAGGTGTAAATGGGGAGCAGGGCTGTTAAATTTGGTGTTTTGGGTACAATTCTCTCATACTGGCCACTGGATATTCAACATGGCACCTCATGGCAAAGAACTCTCTGAGGATGTGAGAAATAGAATTGTTGCTCTCCACAAAGATGGCCTGGGCTATAAGAAGATTGCTAACACCCTGAAACTGAGCTACAGCATGGTGGCCAAGGTCATACAGCGGTTTTCCAGGACAGGTTCCACTCGGAACAGGCTTCGCCAGGGTCGACCAAAGAAGTTGAGTCCATGTGTTCGGCGTCATATCCAGAGGTTGGCTTTAAAAAATAGACACATGAGTGCTGCCAGCATTGCTGCAGAGGTTGAAGACGTGGGAGGTCAGCCTGTCAGTGCTCAGACCATACGCCGCACACTGCATCAACTCGGTCTGCATGGTCGTCATCCCAGAAGGAAGCTGACGCACAAGAAAGCCTGCAAACAGTTTGCTGAAGACAAGCAGTCCAAGAACATGGATCACTGGAATGCCCTGTGGTCTGACGAGACCAAGATAAACTTGTTTGGCTCAGATGGTGTCCAGCATGTGTGGCGGCGCCCTGGTGAGAAGTACCAAGACAACTGTATCTTGCCTACAGTCAAGCATGGTGGTGGTAGCATCATGGTCTTGGGCTGCATGAGTGTTGCCGGCACTGGGGAGCTGCAGTTCATTGAGGGAAACATGAATTCCAACATGTACTGTGACATTCTGAAACAGAGCATGATCCCCTCCCTTCGAAAACTGGGCCTCATGGCAGTTTTCCAACAGGATAACGACCCCAAACACAACCTCCAAGATGACAACTGCCTTGCTGAGGAAGCTGAAGGTAAAGGTGATGGACTAAACCCAATTGAGCACCTGTGGCGCATCCTCAAGTGGAAGGTGGAGGAATTCAAGGTGTCTAACATCCACCAGCTCCGTGATGTCATCATGGAGGAGTGGAAGAGGATTCCAGTAGCAACCTGTGCAGCTCTGGTGAATTCCATGCCCAGGAGGGTTAAGGCAGTGCTGGATAATAATGGTGGTCACACAAAATATTGACACTTTGGGCACAATTTGGACATGTTCACTGTGGGGTGTACTCACATATATATATATATATATATATATATATATAGGGGTTGGACAATGAAACTGAAACACCTGGTTTTAGACCACAATAATTTATTAGTATGGTGTAGGGCCTCCTTTTGCGGCCAATACAGCGTCAATTCGTCTTGGAAATGACATATACAAGTCCTGCACAGTGGTCAGAGGGATTTTAAGCCATTCTTCTTGCAGGATAGTGGCCAGGTCACTACGTGATGCTGGTGGAGGAAAACGTTTCCTGACTCTTCTCCAAAACACCCCAAAGTGGCTCAATAATATTTAGATCTGGTGACTGTGCAGGCCATGGGAGATGTTCAACTTCACTTTCATGTTCATCAAACCAATCTTTCACCACTCTTGCTGTGTGTATTGGTGCATTGTCATCCTGATACACGGCACCGCCTTCAGGATACAATGTTTGAACCATTGGATGCACATGGTCCTCCAGAATGGTTCGGTAGTCCTTGGCAGTGACGCGCCCATCTAGCACAAGTATTGGGCCAAGGGAATGCCATGATATGGCAGCCCAAACCATCACTGATCCACCCCCATGCTTCACTCTGGGCATGCAACAGTCTGGGTGGTACGCTTCTTTGGGGCTTCTCCACACCGTAACTCTCCCGGATGTGGGGAAAACAGTAAAAGTGGACTCATCAGAGAACAATACATGTTTCACATTGTCCACAGCCCAAGATTTGCGCTCCTTGCACCATTGAAACCGACGTTTGGCATTGGCACGAGTGACCAAAGGTTTGGCTATAGCAGCCCGGCCATGTATATTGACCCTGTGGAGCTCCCGACGGACAGTTCTGGTGGAAACAGGAGAGTTGAGGTGCACATTTAATTCTGCCGTGATTTGGGCAGCCGTGGTTTTATGTTTTTTGGATACAATCCGGGTTAGCACCCGAACATCCCTTTCAGACAGCTTCCTCTTGCGTCCACAGTTAATCCTGTTGGATGTGGTTTGTCCTTCTTGGTGGTATGCTGACATTACCCTGGATACCGTGGCTCTTGATACATCACAAAGACTTGCTGTCTTGGTCACAGATGCGCCAGCAAGACATGCACCAACAATTTGTCCTCTTTTGAACTCTGGTATGTCACCCATAATGTTGTGTGCATTGCAATATTTTGAGCAAAACTGTGCTCTTACCCTGCTAATTGAACCTTCACACACTGCTCTTACTGGTGCAATGTGCAATTAATGAAGATTGGCCACCAGACTGGTCCAATTTAGCCATGAAACCTCCCACACTAAAATGACAGGTGTTTCAGTTTCATTGTCCAACCCCTGTATATATATACGTATATATATATATACAGTGTATCACAAAAGTGAGTACACCCCTCACATTTCTGCAAATATTTCATTATATCTTTTCATGGGACAACACTATAGACATGAAACTTGGATATAACTTAGAGTAGTCAGTGTACAGCTTGTATAGCAGTGTAGATTTACTGTCTTCTGAAAATAACTCAACACACAGCCATTAATGTCTAAATGGCTGGCAACATAAGTGAGTACACCCCACAGTGAACATGTCCAAATTGTGCCCAAATGTGTCGTTGTCCCTCATGTGTCAAGGTCCCAGGTGTAAATGGGGAGCAGGGCTGTTAAATTTGGTGTTTTGGGTACAATTCTCTCATACTGGCCACTGGATATTCAACATGGCACCTCATGGCAAAGAACTCTCTGAGGATGTGAGAAATAGAATTGTTGCTCTCCACAAAGATGGCCTGGGCTATAAGAAGATTGCTAACACCCTGAAACTGAGCTACAGCATGGTGGCCAAAGTCATACAGCGGTTTTCCAGGACAGGTTCCACTCGGAACAGGCTTCGCCAGGGTCGACCAAAGAAGTTGAGTCCACGTGTTCGGCGTCATATCCAGAGGTTGGCTTTAAAAAATAGACACATGAGTGCTGCCAGCATTGCTGCAGAGGTTGAAGACGTGGGAGGTCAGCCTGTCAGTGCTCAGACCATACGCCGCACACTGCATCAACTCGGTCTGCATGGTCGTCATCCCAGAATGAAGCTGACGCACAAGAAAGCCCGCAAACAGTTTGCTGAAGACAAGCAGTCCAAGAACATGGATTACTGGAATGCCCTGTGGTCTGACGAGACCAAGATAAACTTGTTTGGCTCAGATGGTGTCCAGCATGTGTGGCGGCGCCCTGGTGAGAAGTACCAAGACAACTGTATCTTGCCTACAGTCAAGCATGGTGGTGGTAGCATCATGGTCTTGGGCTGCATGAGTGTTGCTGGCACTGGGGAGCTGCAGTTCATTGAGGGAAACATGAATTCCAACATGTACTGTGACATTCTGAAACAGAGCATGATCCCCTCCCTTCGAAAACTGAGCCTCATGGCAGTTTTCCAACAGGATAACGACCCCAAACACAACCTCCAAGATGACAACTGCCTTGCTGAGGAAGCTGAAGGTAAAGGTGATGGACTAAACCCAATTGAGCACCTGTGACGCATCCTCAAGTGGAAGGTGGAGGAGTTCAAGGTGTCTAACATCCACCAGCTCCATGATGTCATCATGGAGGAGTGGAAGAGGATTCCAGTAGCAACCAGTGCAGCTCTGGTGAATTCCATGCCCAGGAGGGTTAAGACAGTGCTGGATGATAATGGTGGTCACACAAAATATTGACACTTTGGGCACAATTTGGACATGTTCACTGTGGGGTGTACTCACTTATGTTGCCAGCCATTTAGACATTAATGGCTGTGTGTTGAGTTATTTTCAGAAGACAGTAAATCTACACTGCTATACAAGTTGTACACTGACTACTCTAACTTATATCCAAGTTTTATTTCTATAGTGTTGTCCCATGAAAAGATATAATGAAATATTTGCAGAAATGTGAGGGGTGTACTCACTTTTGTGATACACTGTATATATATATATATATATATATATACACACACACAGTGTAAAAGCAAATCTTATATTACATCTCAGTCTCATTCAATTTGCTTTAAATGAAATCACTGTTTTAAGACAAGGTGTCTATATATTGCTGTTCAAATTTGTTTGGCTTCAAAAATTCTTTGCACAACTGACACAAGAGAGCCGACGCTCTGTTGACAATCATTGTAAGTAAGCGCTGTAATGTATTTTCGTCCCGCGCCCACCTGAAATCGACTGTAACACAATCTTTGTGTGCACAGAAGATTTGATATAAGCAAACAGCCAATGCACTTAGCTTTTTTATGGTTATGTTTTTACGGTTATGGTTAATGTTGGAAATGAATCAGGGCACATGAAAGTTCTGGTCCATCTGACAGAAGCATTCAAATATTTCATTATTATTTCATTTTTGTTTTATCACCAATCTATCCTGGTCAGGGTCCTGATGGGTCCAGTTTCCAAAGAATCAAAAGCAGTATGCAAAGCAGTATTACACCCCAGACAGGGTGCCAATCCAACACAGTGCCCTCCTACAAATTGATATTTGTATCATTATTATTTGTTGCATATGACTTTTAAACCATAAATTATTTTATTACAAATATAATAGTATAAAGATTAGTTATAAAGAACACAGTAAGAAATGATTTTGTCTTGCCAGTTTTCTTTTTGACGACTTTACATAAACGTTTAGTGGTTAAGCCCGATCTTGGTAGCCTAATGTCCAAGAAAAAAGGCCGCTTGGGTGGCGCAGCGGTAAAACACGCTAGCACATATCTGGCTGGGCTGGGCGGCCACATAAACGATGTCTGTTCACATAGTTGGTAAGCTGAACCAGGGTTGAATTGGTGCGATTACGACCTCTGCGGGCTAATTGATGGCGCCTGCGCAGAGTTGGGGAATAATGCTGATCAGGGTGTGGCTCAAGTGCACAAGGCTGGTCGGCATATGAACTCGCCTCGTGCAGGCGAAAAGAGGCCGTCGGTACTGATCGCGTGTCGGAGGGGGCGTGCGTCAGTTGCAAAGCTCCTCAGTCAGCAGTGGAGGTGACTCATAACGCAATCAGGGTAATTGGATACGACTAGATTAGGGGAGAATATTGGGGGGGAAATTCGGAGAAAAAGAGGGAAAAAAACGAAACTATCTTAGTGAAGTAGGAGAAATTCAGTAAACAACAATTTAATGCAAAGACTATAAATGATTGTTGCTACTGTATCTGCATTTTGCAAGCTATGTTCTAGTGAGGGTTGCCAAATTTTTCAAATATTTTTTAAAGGATGCTTGAATAAACCCTTTTTTGTATCCTGAACCATACCATAGCATAGGCCTGACTTGGCAACTTTAGTTCTAGACTGCATGCTTAAGCACTCTGTGATAATGTCCTGTGAGTTTGCATGGTTGAATAACTTTCTGGCTAAGGTAATACTTCTTGGTGTTTCCATTTTACAACAATAGCACATGCAGATGATCGGGGTTTATCTAGCGAGGAAGAAATTTTACAGGTTACGTAAATTTTACAAAGGAAATATTTACAGAGGGAAGCCCCATTTTAAAGTTAAAAAGAAAATGTACATCCTCAGTGTCTGTATTGATTTTAACCAAAACCACTTGAACACACATCAGCTTGTACTAACAACTTCAAACTCATACGCTGGAAGCTTCCGAGGAGCACTTAGACCCACAGCTGTGGTTTAAACGTCTTGGAAGAGTGTAATTGTATATCTCCATCTGCTGGTGCAGTATTGAATGACAGGTTAGTGTTAATGTGCAGTCCATTAGTGCAGCAATATGTTATTCTATACACTATTCTATATACACCGATCATTAGTCATGAGGATATTATATCCTCTTCAGTCACCTTACACACCCAACACTTACACCGTCCGAGTTATTAATACACTCGCTAGGGATGCCAACTCTTGCTTCCTTCTACTGTCTTGTCTTTCCCTACTTCTTCATAATTGACTTGTCCACTTTCACATACTGCTTTATGTATGATAAGATCCTCCTCAGTCATTAGGGTCTTCTTTTCACCAGTCAGTGGCAGATTACTGCATACAGTCATAACATGCATAGAGGAAGTATTCTTTCACAACTCGTGTCAGCACCCTGACCAGACAGCAGAAGTCAATGTTACAGCAGCAATAATGAGACATGCAATTCGATCTACAATCTTTCAGATGTCACCAATCTGTAGAGGACCTGTCCAGGCCGGTGGTGAGCTAGTGTAATAAACTGCTGCACCACCAGTGGACCCACCCCTTATTCCTGATAAATAATAAGCCTAAAACCTTAAGGAATTGAAAAGATATTGACAGCGGTACCTTGAAACTCAACGTCAGTTGGTTCTGGGAGTTTTAAGGTATTTTTCCCCATAAGGATGTATGGAAAACCTGCTAATGCATTCCATGATCCAGTGGATTTGCATATATTTTAGGCAAATGTGAAATAATTGGGTTGTTTTTGACACGTATACACAAACTTACACAAGTATAATATAAAAAGAAAAACACTAAAATAAAATTAAAAAACAGTTAAAAATCAATAAAAAATACAATAAAACCTGCATTATTTATTCTTCCACTATGCTTCTTAATAAGTGGAGAGAACTTATAGGCAGTAATAATGGTTTATGAGAGTTTTAGTGTTCCTATGTTGTTCTTTTAATACATTAAGCTTTTTTTAACGATAAGCATTTTAGACTCTCTCGGAAAAGCTGATTCTCACTTTGATGACGTTTACCACATCGCTCAAGTCAAACGCTGAACAAAGCAGCAGTCTCATACACATTGAGTTTAAGGGCAGAAATTTCTTGATGAAGAGTGTTGAGTTCCAAAGATTTTGAGTTAAGGGGACATTGAGTTACAAGGTACCACTGTATTTATAAACATTTTATTTATTTATTGTTTTTTTAAATAGTTTTCATTTTTAATTTGCTTTTATTGTGTGTCTGGTATACTCATTCTGAGTAAACAAACCAGTATAAATGATCAAGTTTAATTACTTCAAAAAATACAACCTCAAATCAGAAAAAGTTGGGACAGTATGGCAAATGCAAATTTTAAAAAACACAATACGGTATTAAAAATATAACATTTTGAAGATTGGAAGGGATTTGCGTAATACTCCTCCCTCTACAGTGCATAATATCATTAAACGATTCAAGGAATCTGAAGGAATTTTAGTGTGTAAAGTGCATGCACGCAAGCCTAAGCTGAACACCTGTGATCTCTGATACCTTAGATGGAAGTGCATCAAGAAGCGTCATCCATCAGTAGCTGATATAACCAAACTGATGGGCCTGTCATGGTACGGGATGGCATAACTTCTGTTATGGCAGAATTCATGCAAAAAAAGTACATTTTGCCAAACCATTTTCAAAGTGTTGCTTGAGAAAATGACAAAGTGGTAAATGCTTTACCATCAGTATTTTTGTTACCTTGTTAGTAGTCTTAAAGTGCCCCCTTCCCAACTTTTTTTTGGAATGCGTTGCAGGTCATATATTAACAATGAAATGAAGTTGACAAAACCATTTTATGGGTTTGCAATAAAATAAAAGTAAACATTTCTTTGCACTTCCATACTGTCCCAACTTTTTTGATTTGGGTTTGTACATAAAAGTATTTAGTTGCCAGCCTTTACACAGACATACAGATATGTTTGCAATCTCACAACCTTTTATCTTTATACCAAATTCCACATTTTTGACTGGCTGGGAGGTGTGAAATTGTTTCTCATAACAGGTCAGCACAAAGATAGATCCTGCCAAAAGTTTAATCACAGTTCTGAATTAATAAAACTGTCCGAGTGTAATCATTCCGACTAGGTAATCACTACAACACATTTAATCGTACTAAAGTTTGTATAATGTGAAGGCTATTCCAAAAGTTTCAGCTCAGTGTTATTTTACATAATAGAGTAGTTGACTTTTGGCCTCTTTTTAATGACTCTTCCATGTAGTAAATGTTTGTGTCAGCCGCACTGAACAGTAAAACCGCTCGACCACTTCTGTGCTAGCTAAATGTGATTTGCAGCTATATAAGTAAGGCCATACCTAATTCACAGCCGTAAAAATTGCGTCACGAACCGTGAAGTGAGCCGTATCCCGTGTAATATGCTATTTACTGTGAAATTCAAAATTGAAGGTTTGTGTTTAGTGGTTTAACATTTTTAATTTGCGTAGAATTTAAGTCCCTCACGTTTACTGGTTAATCTGCACTATGAAGCAGTTGTAGCAATCCTACGGAAATTCAGTTAGCAATCAGTTTATCAAAATGTCTAAGATGTTGAAGTCTTAAGCAGCTAAAAACACTACCCGGGTAACTAAATTTGAAAAACTCCCAACCAATTCTGTAAACGCAGAGGGGTGTGTGTGTGTGTGTGTGTGTGTGGGGGGGGGGGGGGGGGGGGGGGGGGGGGGGGGACAGCTGTTTACCGTGCGCTGTCATTTTGCTATGATAGCAAAGCATTATCAAATATTAACCATGAACGGGATTTTTTCGATGCTCATTTATTTGAAGTAAAACAAACAACATAAATGTGATTGTGAGATTCTGCTGGTTTGTTTAATATAAATGTTGTCAATATGAATACAAATACAGCCTGTAATAATACAAAATATAAACACTGTAATTAGTCAGCTAACTTATAAACAATATAAGGTAAAATACGGGCAGTGGCCTGCCATTGTACTTTAAGTTTACATTATATCGTATCGTATATCGCCACTTCTCAAAAGCATATCAAGATATGAATTTTTTAGCCATTATCGCCCAGCCCTACTGAAAGTGATGCTTAATTTAATGTACATTTAGTAACATTTGTACCTTAGATTTCCTGAGTGTCTGCAAAACAAAAGTGTTTTTAAAATAAACTTTTTAAAAAAATGTTCTTATATATTGCTAGTGAATATCGTTTTTGCAAAAATATCCCAAAATATCGTGATATTATTTAAAGGCCATATCGCCCACCCCTACTCCAGAAAACAATTGTCATTTAACACAGTCCACCACTGCATCAAGAAATGTAACCTGAAACTCTGTTACACAAAGAGAAAGCCGTACATCAATTTTATACAGAAACACTGCAGAGTTCTGTGTACCTGAGCTTATCTCGATGGACCCAATAACAGTGGCAATGTGTGCTGTTATCAGATGAGTCAACTTTTCAGCTTATTTTTAGAAACAAGATTAAAAGGACTGTTATCAGAGAAAGGTGCCAACGTCTGTCATGGTATGGGGGTGCATCAGTGCCAACGGCATGGGTGACTTCCGTAAGTGTGAAGGTACTGTTGACGCTGAGGTGTATATTGGGTGCCATCACACTGACGTCTTTTCCCATTTAGTCAATAGTTATTTTAACAAGACAATCGCAGGCCTTATTTTGCACATGCTTCATAGATTCAGAGTGCATGTGCTTGCCTGCCTGCAGTACCAATCTGTCTCATATTGAGAAAATGTGGATCATTATTAGGATGAGAATCAGGCAATGGTGACCTTGTACCGTTGAGCATCTGTAGTTTCATATCAAGCAAGAATATAAAAAAGATTCACTTAAAAATGTTTAATGTTGATTAATGGTTAATTTTGTCAATTCCCAAACCATTGGAAAGTCTCATTTATAGGAAAGGTGATGGATCACAGTGCTGTTGCCTTTGTCAAGACTTTTTGGAGTGTATTGCAGGCATCAAATTCTACATTTGTTTATATTAACAAAATGTAATAAAGTTCAGCAAAAACATTTTTCATTCTACTTTTGTCAGTGAAATAAGAATTTAAGAGAATTAACAAATCACAGATTCTTCTTTTTATTGAATTTTACTAAATGTCCCAACTTTGGGGATCTGGGGTTAGTACAAAAGTAGGGTTATGAGAGCTAACTGTAACATAGGATGAAAAAGGAGGTGCTGGAGCCTATCCCAGCTTTTCAATGGGCGCAAAGCACACAGTAACACCATGGATGGGGCGCCAGTCCATCGCAGGCAGACACATACACACACACACACACACACACACACACACACACACACACACATACACACACCCATTCACACACCCATTCACCTAATGACAGTAATCCATCACAGACAAGGGGTGAAGTCACAAGAAGAAAGGTGGGACCATAGGTATGAAATAAACAGGAATAAACCTAAGGCCATACAGCAGTGCAAAAATAATGACCATGCTGGCAGGGAAACTTGCCAGTTGTTACAGAATCCCCTCCTTAATACATTCAATACATGCCTTCCAACATGTATGACAAGATTAACAGGGGCCCTGGGCCCTTGGACAGAATGTTTTTTGTTATCAAGTGAAACTACAGGCTGCTTTTGCCCTGGAAACAGTCACAAAGATTTTGCATGACAGAACTGGAGGGCCAGCTTAAAGAATGTGTGGCCAGCTGGGACCGGGGACAGGATTGGGTTACTGCCTGGCTGAGTAAAGCTCACATAGACACCAGAGGCAAGGCGGTGATGCCTACGCGGCCTCAGAAGGAGCAGAGGCGATGACCACTTGGCAGCCAGGGGTAGGCATAGTGATGGCAATAAGCGAAATGACATTCTTGGCAGAGACTATGAGTGAGACGGGTACAGAAAGTGAAGTTTAAGGAACTAAAAGCTTGGCAGTCTTTTCAGGTGCCAGCACTACGCTCACTCACTTTCTTAACCGCTTATGCAATCAGGGTCGCGGGGGGGTGCTGGAGCCTATCCCAGCTTTTTAATGGGCGCAAGGTGCACAGTAACACCCTGGACGGGGCGCCAGTCCATCACAGGGCAGACACATACACACACACACACACACCCATTCACCTATAGGGCAATTCAGTGTCTCCAATTAACCTGACTGCATGTTTTAGGACTGTGGGAGGAAACTGGAGCTCCCGAAGGAAACCCACGCAGACAAGGGGAGAACATGCAAACTCCACACAGAAAGAACCCAGACCACCCCACCTGGGGATCGAACCCAGAGCCTTCTTGCTGTGAGGCAACAGTGCTACCCACCGAGCCACCGTGCCAGGACTTTTCAATTCAAATCTTTTTAAACAGCCATCAGGACCATACTGAGTCACTGGCTGGTCAGGACTTAAAACCCTTGTGCCTTTTTAAAAGATTTCTTGGGGTTAATTCCATTTTGGGATTTGTATTTTTCTGTAGGCAGCTTCAAAATCTATTACTGAACTTAATCTTGAAGGCAATGAAGCAAGATCCAAATGCATATAATTAAGGAAGAGTATTTCTATTTGGGCAAATCCCAAAATCACAGTTAGGGTTCATATTAATAAAAAAATCAAGCAAGAGTCAGAAAACAGAGAGTGACTATGCAAGCATATGTAAAAATAAGGTTTGTAATTAAAATACTGTACTTTGTAAAGGCTGATAACAAAATACTGAGAACACACAGAACACATGAGCTGCTGATACTCAGACAAATCAGGAAATTATTTGGGTCAGGTGCAGACAATAGGGAGTGAGGAAAACATCACAGACAAGGGGTTGCATGTATGAATTGTCAACAGGAATAAACCCAAACACAAATGTGAAATTTGCATAATAATGACAACGCTGACAGGCAGGATGTTTCACTGGTGCTTAATTGCAAATGTCTCTAATAATCATGATTTGTTTAATCCAATTGTGATTGTGATTATTTAATAATTGTGACAGGTTTTTCCAGAATTGCTCTATGGGGAATTGGCTTAAACCCAAACTATACCAAAGTTACATTTAAAAAAAAGAACATTTTCACAACTTAAAGGGATATTGTTATATTTACTTACATTTATTTATATACATCTATATTTACATTTAGTTATATACATACTGATTTACACTGATCAGCCATAACATTAAAACCACCTCCTTGTTTCTACACTTACTGTTCATTTTATCGGCTCCACTTACCATATAGCACTTAGTTCTACAATTACTGACTGTAGTCCATCTATTTCTCGACATACCTTTTCATCCTTTTTTTTACCCTGTTCCTAAATGGTCAGGACCCCCACAGGACCACTACAGAGCAGGTATTATTTAGGTGGTGGATCATTCTCAGCACTGCAGTAACAATGACATGGTGCTGGTGTGTTAGTGTGTGTTGTGCTGGTATGAGTGGATCAGACAGAGCTTTTAAATATCGTGTCCACTCACTGTCCACTCTATAGACACTCCTACCTAGTTGGTCCACCTTGTATATGTAAAGTTTCTGCTGTTTGAGTTGGTCATCTTCTAGACCTTCATCAGTGGTCACAGGACACTGCCCACGGGGCGCTGTTGACTGGATATATTTTTGGTTGGTGGACTATTCTCAGTCCAGCAGGGACATTAAGATGTTTAAAAACTCCATCAGCGCTGCTGTGTCTTTTCCACTCATACCAGCACAACACACACTAACACATTACCACCATGTCAGTGTCACTGCAGTGCTGGGAATGATCCACCACCCAAATAATACCTACTCTGTGGTGGTTCTGTGGGGGTCCTCACCATTGAAGAACAGCATAAAAGGGGGCTAACAAAGCATGCAGAGAAAGATATGGACAACAAAGTGCTTCTATATGGTAAGTGGAGCTGATAAAATGGACAGTGTGTGTAGAAACAAGTAGGTGGTTTTAATATTATGGCTGATCTGTGTATATTACACCAGTCTTAAATACCTTCATTCATAAAACTATTGTAATACATGGAAATAAAGTTTAATTAAATCATTTTTGCATTACAAAGTCTATAAATCAGGTAGTGCAAACATCCTGCCACAAAAAAAGAATACAATAAAAAAAATAAAATTGAATAGTTTTGCATCATGACCAAATCATTTTAAATCATGACAGGGCTGCTTAAAAAATTGTTTGACTTTCATCCAGACATACCTGTATTTTGCCAGACATACTGACTTTAATTAAACTGTAAAATCATATATATTTACATTTAATTATTATTATTTTTGCATCTTACGGCAGTGATTCACTTTATTCTTTTCACTGTTGTAATGTTTGTTTTTTTGCCAAATATCTGCTTTTAATTATGTTATGATTTCTGGATTGAAGTCAAGTGTTTGACATGTCGGGCAGCAGGTTATTTCTACTACAGTGGTAACTCAACGTCCCCTAAACTCAAACGCCCTTTGCCCTTAAACTCAACGTTTTCCTTAAACTCAACGTGTGTGACTGCCGCTTTGTTCAGCGTTCGAATTGAGCGGTGCGGTAAAATGTCATGCGAACATGAGACGAATCTGCATTTGTGTGGAATAACCATCAAATTTATTTTGAAAGTTCCACATGTATCTGTGTTCAGCTGGATTTTCCTCCTGTTTCACTTTTAAACTTGTGTTACAGTCGGGGTTCTGAGAAATTGTAAAAATTAGCTTTTCCGAGAGAGTCTAAAATGCTTATCATTAAAAAAAAGAAATAATGTAACTTAATGTATTAAAAGAACAACATAGAAACACTAAACTTCTCTTAATTATTACTGCTTATTTGTTCTCTCCACTAATTAAGAAGATAATAAAGAAGTAAAGGTAAAGAGCAGGTTTTATTGTATTTGTATTGATTTTTAACTGTTTTTAAATTGTATTTCAGTGTTTTTTATATTATATTTGTTGTGTATAAGTGTCAAAAACAACCCCATTATTTTACATTATCCTAAAATATATACAGTTCCACTGGACCATGGAACGCATTAACAGGTTTCCCTATACATCCTTATGGGAAAAAAATACCGCCTTTTAAACACAACGCCAGTCTTAGAACAAATTGACGTTGAGTTTCAAGGTACCATTTTATCTAAAATTTCTAAAAATAAATGAAAAATCTGTAAGTCATCAGTGCTGTGATGTGAAGTTCTTTGTATAGTGTGCACAAAGGCACAAACAAAAGATAATGTTATTTGTTATATATAGTGTATGTAGTGTAGTTTAAGAGCCACTCAGGTGGTGCAGCGGTAAAACACGCTAGCACACCAGAGCTGGGTTTTAGAATACATCGTATCGAATCTCAGCTCTGCCATCCAGCTGGGCTGGGCAGCTGCATGAACAATGATTGACTGTTGTTCATAGGGTAGGACAAGCTGGATAGGGACTCCTCATAACTGAGTGAATTACGACCTCTCCTAGGGGATTGATTGGCGCCTGCACAGAGTCGAGGAATAATGCTGATTAGGGTGTGGCTCTCCATACACAAAGCTGATTGTCATATGAACTCGCCTCTTGAGGGTGAAAAGATGCAGTCGGCTACTGTGCACGTGTCAGAGATGGCGTGAGACAGTCTTACTTTCTTCAATCAGGGCGAGGGGTCAGCTCCAGAAGAGAGGAAGCATAATGCAATTGGGTATAAATCGGACGCGCTAAAAATCGGAAGGAAAAAGGGAGAAAATGCATAAAAAACGAAGAAAACAGACCGAAGTTAAATTATCTGGCTATCTTATTGCCCTGAATGGTGGACTTTTTTGCATTCTGAGCCAATAACTAATTACATCAGTTAATCAAGTAACAATACGTTTGTTTAGGGCAATCAAAACAGTGCTTTGGACAACTGGGTAGATGTAACAATATAGAATTGACTTACTGCTTTAATTGATTGAGTAAACATTCACCAGGGTTATAAGGACACATGGCATCAGACTTGTGATTGGACTATTTTCTTCTGAGCTATGTATAGAAAGAAAGGGGGGATTGGGTATGAAGATGTGCTCAGAGATTTTTTTCCTGACTTATTTCCAGTAAAAGTGTAGTTGTTTATATCTCTCCAGAGACATCAGGATTCTCCAGAGTAAAGTCTTCTATGTGTTTTTTATGGATGTAAGAACTAGACAATAAAAAGCCAGACAGCAAGAATATTGATGCCTTTGAACTTCAGTGCTGGTAAAGACTTTTAAGAGTACATTGGATAGCAAAGAAGACAAACAAATAGTTTCTTGCACGAATCAAACCTAACCTCTCACTCGAAGTCCAGATAACCAAACTGAAGCTCTCTTACTTTGGACACATTAAGAGGCAATTGTGTTTAGAAGAGTAAAAGGTAAAAAAGGAAGAGAAAGGCCAACAACAAGATAGATGGCTACAAATAAACAAACAATATACAATCCAATAAGAAGCCTGAAGAGTTAAACAGAACACAGGATGTTCTGAAGAAACACTATATATATATGGCCTAAGGGTGTTGGCATGAATTTGACAGCGCTTGATAAGTAGTAGGTGTTTATGCTAATATTGATGTATTAGATGTAATTTATTGTAGACGTTTGTTGTTACTTGCTGCAGTAATTGTAAAACTTGTGAAGCTTGATTCTTCAGCCAGGCATCCAGGGTCTTTTCTGTGTAAAGTTTGCATGTTCTCCCTGTGTCCATGTGAGTTTCCGCTGGGTGCTCCAAACGTGCAGTCAGGCCAGTTGAAGCTACTAAAATTGTCCTTACTTTGGACACATTATGAGTAAATGATGCTTGGAAGAGTTGAAGGTAACAAAGGAAGAGAAAGGCCAGCAACAAGATAGATTGATACAGTTAAACAATATACAATCCATTAGGAAGCCTAAAGAGTTAAACAGAAGACAAGATGTTCTGGAAAAACACTATCTATATGGCCCCAGGAAGTTGGCATCAATTTGACAGCGCTTATTGAAAAGTAGGTGTTTATGCTAATTATGATGTATTAGATGTAATTTATTGTAGATGCTTGTTGTTACTTGCTGCTTTAATTGTGAAACTTGTGAAACATGAATCTCCAGCCTGGCGCCCAGGGTATATTGCCTAAAGGTGTTGGCATCAGTTTGACAGCGCTTAATAAAGAGTAGGTGTTTATGCTAATATTAATGTATTAGATATCCTTTATTTTCTTCGTCAATGTTCCTGTATAAACATGGTGGCGCAGTAGGTAGTGCTATTGCCTAACAGCAAGAAGGGCCTGGGCTTGATTCCCAAGCCTGGCGACCAGGGTCTTTTCTGTGTGGAGTTTGCATGTTCTCCCCATGTCAATGTGAGTTTTCTCTGGGTGCTCCAAAGATGTGCAGTCAGGCCAGTTGAAGCTACTAAAATTGTCTTTACTTTGGACACATTATGAGAAAATGATTCTTGGAAGAGTTGAAGGTTAAAAAGGAAGAGAATGGCCAACAACAAGATAGATGGATGCAACTAAACAAACAATATACAATCCTTTAAGAAGCCTGAAGAGTTAAACAGAAGACAAGATGTTCTGGAGAAACACTATATATATGGCCACAGGGAGTTGGCATGTATTTGACGGTGCTTAAAAATAGGTGTTTATGCTAATATTGATGTATTAGATGTCATTTATTGTAGATGTTTGTTGTTACTTGCTGCAGTAATTGTAAAATGCTAAAAAAAAATGTGAGAACATTCAAATACTTATTATTTTTATATTAATCATAGACAATAGTTTGAACTATCTCAGTCGTCCCTCCTGGTGGTAGAAACACTCCACAACACTGCACTTATCTATCGATCTGTGGAGTGTGTTGTGTTGTGTAAAAGCTTTTTTTTCCAGTCTCAGCAACCTCAGTGACAGCTCTTAGCTGTCAGCCTATCACAGGTCTTTCATGCATGTATTAGCATTAATTACACAGCATGCACTGCCTTCTGTTTAAGCACCAGCATTCGTTTAATTAGCTCAGCAGTGTTGGCTACATTTATTATGTAGTCAAAATGATTTTTCTTCCTTTATTTCTGGAGATAAATTTAGCTCAGGGCATTCCTCAGAAACGCTTACTTCTACAGTAATGAATGGATTTTAAATCATTTTAATCTTAAAATGGATTTAACGCATAGATTTTCTAGGTATTCTGTCAAAACACTAACCTGGTTGTGAGTCAGTGAACAGATATGTGACCCTTTGTTGCAGTGAGTCAATGCTCTGTCTGGTGTATTTCTGAACCAGCTTAATGTATTCATGCGGCAACAGATTCACCGTGAAGCAGTTAGCAAGTAAACACCGTTTTAACAGTTTTATACAACAGTCACACATGCATGATAGTATCAACAGATGAACCCTAATATTAGAATCAGTTCTTGTTTTGGTATAATTTCAGTGTACTGTATATCAAAATGGATTTAAGACATGGTTATACCATAAACTTGCCATACATAATAGTTTGTAAAATAAACATGATTAACTTGGATTGACCAGGATTGGTTCTTTTTTGGTTGTGTACAATGCAATGCAATGTGAAAAAAATCCAACATGTACACAAAGTTTTCTACATTGACACTTTGTTGGAAGAAAAAACAGATATATTAAACATTTATGCCATGGGATGCAACCTTCCAACCGACAACAATCCATGTCAACACATAATTATTGAATCATTTTTAATTGGGTTCAGGAAAAAAAAATGATGGCACACTAAAGTTTCCACTTCATCCACTTCATCAACCCAGCCAAGCAGTTCTGCTCTTGGTTGACGCCACATATTTGTCAAATTTTAACATGCTTCAATTTCACAACACGTTTTGCTTGCAGTTTTTTATTATTAATTTATTTTTCACACCAGACGTCTGTGATGCAAAATTGCTGATAAAAGCAAATGATGTTACCTGTAATGAAATTTGCCTTGCAAAATTTCACTGATAAAACTAGTGTGACTGCAAATGATAATGTTATTATATTTTAATTAATTTAATGAGCCACCTGGATTTAAACCTAATCATTAGCTTATTCAGCGCATAAACAGTGGATTTAGAACCCTTGACCCTATGCACACTTTTATGTGAATTTGATGTTGAATGGATAGAATTTCCATTTTGTTTTTATTATTTAAAAATCAAAAACTGAAACCTGTTATTCACAAATGGATTTTGGCATTTTATCCTATTTTTCATAGCAGATCCTATTAAGCATTGTCATTTTGGATTTGGAGTTTGAGAACTGCCATTATCAGGTCTCTCTGCAGATTCAGAGATTTATCCAAAAGCCAGTCCAGTGTTGATTTTGCTGCATGCTTTAGGTCATTAAAGGTGAATAGGCATGGTGGGGTAGTGCTGTCGCCTCACAGCAAGAAGGACCTGGGTTTGATTCCCCTGCCAAGTGGCCAGGGTCTGTTCTGTGTTTGTGTGAGTTTTCTCCCAAGTCCAAAGACATGCAGTCAGGCCAGTTGGAGCTACTAAAATTGCCCTATGTTCGAATGTGTGTGTGTGTGTGTTTGTGTGTGTCTATGACGGACTGGCAACCTGTCCTGGGTGTTTCCTACCTTTTGCCCAGTGAATCAGACTCACCGTGACCCTGACCAGGATAAAACAGACAGTAAATGAATGATGGCTTTTTATTTTTTAACACTCTCCCTGTCCCTGCTGAAAAACAGCCCCATAGTGTCATAGCAACACCATGTTTAGGAATTTTATGATCCAGACATCATGCAATGCTTGTTTCTGACAGGCATTAATACAGTTCTGCCCCAAGACTCATTTCACCAGACCAGAGAATAATTTTTTCTCAAAAATATTAGAACCTCCAAGCTCATATAAGTGTGCTGCAAAGATGATTGTCTGTCTACAAAACAGGTTCACTCCTCTTGTACAGTAAGCATCTAAACATAATCAAATCCACAATACAATAAAGTGTGCAAAATGTCAAGGTGTTTAAATATGTTCTGAATCCATTATACTTTATACCTTAATAAGATCTCAGTTTATTGTAGTATATGTAGATTCTCAGTACTGCAGTGACACTGACATGGTGCTGGTGTGTTAGTGTGTGTTGTGCTGGTATGAGTGGATCAGACACAGCCGCACTAATGGAGTTTTTAAATACCGTGTCCACTCACTGTCCACTCTATTAGACACTCCTACCTAGTTGGTCCACCTTGTGGACTGACTGTAAAGTCAGAGACGATTGCTCATCTATTGCTGCTGCTGTTTGAGTTGGTCATCTTCTAGACCATCAGTGGTCACAGGACGCTGCCCACGGGGTGCTGTTGGCTGGATATATTTTTGGTTGGTGGACTATTCTCAGTTCAGCAGTGACAGTGAGGTTTAAAAACTCCATCTGCATTTTTGTGTCTTATCCACTCATACCAGCACAACACACTAACACACCAACACTATGTCAGTGTCACTGCAGTGGTCTGAATGATCCACAACCCAAACAATACCTACTCTGTAGTGGTCCTGGGAGAGTCCTGATCATTGAAGAACAGCATGAAATGGAGGCTAACAAAGTATGTAGAGAAACAGATGGACTACAGTCAGTAATTGTAGAACTACAAAGTGCTCCTATATGGTAAGTGGAGCTGATAAAATGGACTGTGTAGAAACAAGGAGGTGGTTTTAATGTATGACTGTTATTGCAGCCTCAGTATTTGTCTTTTAATAATAGGCTTTTTTTAATTATTAGATTAATGAGGTCTATTAAAATGGGTGAACTAGAGTGTAACAGACTTCCACTGTGTCTATATTTATTTGTGATCCCATCATACTAAGAATCCAACCAGGATAAAACAGTTAGTGAGGATGAATAGTACGGTGTAGTTGTTGGATTGTTCTGTATTTGTTGATGTGCTAAAAAAAATAAGGTACGTTTTTACTTACTTGGTGTTATACTGCCCCACAATGGCAAACCGCAGTAACTACGCTAAGCGTGCAAACCCTGAAACTGCAGAAATTGCCTTCCAGTTGTATAGACACAGCACATTTTATTTAAAACAGAGCAAGTTTAATTATTTTCACACTGTCAGATTAGAAATGTACAAGCATTTACTTTTGTACTGCAGCATAGTTACATAACAAAGAGTGTCAACAGATGTCATGCAAGCTAAAATATGCAGTGATAGTTATTCATTCATTCTTTTATTCATTTTTCTCCATTTCTTACATCATGATCACAGATGTGGTAATTTCAGAGCCTAGCCAGAAAGACTGGAATACAAAGGATGTATTGGATATATGCCAATACATCAAATTGCAGTCCACAGTCGCCTATTTACTTTACTGAGTGCATAAAGCCTCATGCTTTGCCATTACACAGGAGTCTAAATATACTGTATGTGAATACCGGACTATGAGTTTGACATCTCACAGTCATGCTAGAACAGAAAAGGGCCCTCCTTAAACTGTTGCTACGAAGTTAAATAAATGAATTTCTTCCTCTCATTATGTGCCCAAATTAAGAAAGATTCAGTTTGGTTATCTGGGGTTTGAGTGACAGGTTAGGATTGATTTAATCGATGATCCATTTGTTTGTCTTCTTTGCTGTCCAAGGTCCTCTCTCTCCAGCGCTAGGGTTCAATGACATTGACATTCTTCCTGTTGTCTTTTATTGTCCGGCTTTCACATCCAGAAAGAACCACAGGAAAAATCATAGTCTGGACAATTCTAACCTTTGTTTGGAGAAAGAAATCTAAAGACAGCTTAAGATCTTTTACAGTCCCATTTTTCTGTTGCCAAGTGACCGTCTGTATCGTATTATTGAATCCTTTGCTTCTAATAATTAATCCAAGTGTCTGTTCACCCCTTCGACATCTTCTCCATCAATGGTAAAGTTATTGACCTTCTCTGTTGTTATGCCTTTTGTCTTTTTTATATTGAGCTGATCACATCTTTTCATCTGTTGTTTAACTTCAGGGCCTTCAGGACTTCTTGATTTTCTGCCATAAGTATTTTGTCATCTAGATACTGAAGGTTATTAATGTTTCATTCACCAGTATAGAGTCCTTGATCATCCTTCTCCAGTCGTGCTTCTCTCATTTTATGTTCAGTGTTTAGGTTGGACCTGAATGGTGATAGAATGCAGCCTTGTCTAATTTGTATGCCAATGTGGAACCTGTTTGCCCATTTATTGTTATGACTGTGACTTGTTGATCAGAGAAGAGATTCCAGTTTAGATGTGATGCTCTTCTTTTCTCTTACACATACATACATACACACATTTAGATACATACATACAGTGTATCACAAAAGTGAGTACACCCCTCACATTTCTGCAAATATTTTATTATATCTTTTCATGGGACAACACTATAGAAATGAAACTTGGATATAACTTAGAGTAGTCAGTGTACAACTTGTATAGCAGTGTAGATTTACTGTCTTCTGAAAATAACTCAACACACAGCCATTAATGTCTAAATGGCTGGCAACATAAGTGAGTACACCCCACAGTGAACATGTCCAAATTGTGCCCAAAGTGTCAATATTTTGTGTGACCACCATTATTATCCAGCACTGCCATAACCCTCCTGGGCATGGAATTCACCAGAGCTGCACAGGTTGCTACTGGAATCCTCTTCCACTCCTCCATGATGACATCACGGAGCTGGTGGATGTTAGACACCTTGAACTCCTCCACCTTCCACTTGAGGATGCGCCACAGGTGCTCAATTGGGTTTAGTCCATCACCTTTACCTTCAGCTTCCTCAGCAAGGCAGTTGTCATCTTGGAGGTTGTGTTTGGGGTCGTTATCCTGTTGGAAAACTGCCATGAGGCCCAGTTTTCGAAGGGAGGGGATCATGCTCTGTTTCAGAATGTCACAGTACACGTTGGAATTCATGTTTCCCTCAATGAACCGCAGCTCCCCAGTGCCAGCAACACTCATGCAGCCCAAGACCATGATGCTACCACCACCATGCTTGACTGTAGGCAAGATACAGTTGTCTTGGTACTTCTCACCAGGGCGCCGCCACACATGCTGGACACCATCTGAGCCAAACAAGTTTATCTTGGTCTCGTCAGACCACAGGGCATTCCAGTAATCCATGTTCTTGGACTGCTTGTTTTCTGCAAACTGTTTGCTGGCTTTCTTGTGCGTCAGCTTCCTTCTGGGATGACGACCATGCAGACCGAGTTGATGCAGTGAGCGGCGTATGGTCTGGGCACTGACAGGCTGACCTCCCACGTCTTCAACCTCTGCAGCAATGCTGGCAGCACTCATGTGTCTATTTTTTAAAGCCAACCTCTGGATATGACGCCGAACACGTGGACTCAACTTCTTTGGTCGACCCTGGCGAAGCCTGTTCCGAGTGGAACCTGTCCTGGAAAACCGCTGTATGACCTTGGCCACCATGCTGTAGCTCAGTTTCAGGGTGTTAGCAATCTTCTTATAGCCCAGGCCATCTTTGTGGAGAGCAACAATTCTATTTCTCACATCCTCAGAGAGTTCTTTGCCATGAGGTGCCATGTTGAATATCCAGTGGCCAGTATGAGAGAATTGTACCCAAAACACCAAATTTAACAGCCCTGCTCCCCATTTACACCTGGGACCTTGACACATGACACCAGGGAGGGACAACGACACATTTGGGCACAATTTGGACATGTTCACTGTGGGGTGTACTCACTTATGTTGCCAGCTATTTAGACATTAATGGCTGTGTGTTGAGTTATTTTCAGAAGACAGTAAATCTACACTGCTATACAAGCTGTACACTGACTACTCTAAGTTATATCCAAGTTTTGTGTTGTCCCATGAAAAGATATAATGAAATATTTGCAGAAATGTGAGGGGTGTACTCACTTTTGTGATACACTGTATATACACACATAAATACATACTTACACATAAATTTTTACACACATAGATACATACATACATAAATACATACTTACACAAATAAATTTTTACACACATATAGATACATACATACATAAATACATACACTTACACATATACATTTTTACGCATGTCGATACATACATAAATACATACACTTACACATATACATTTTTACACACATATACGTAGATACATACATACATAAATACATACACTTACACATACATTTTTACACACATATAGATACATACATACATACATAAATACATACACTTATACATTTTTACACACAAATAGATACATACAGTGTATCACAAAAGTGAGTACACCCCTCACATTTCTGCAGATATTTAAGTATATCTTTTCATGGGACAACACTGACAAAATGACACTTTGACACAATGAAAAGTAGACTGTGTGCAGCTTATATAACAGTGTAAATTTATTCGTCCCTCAAAATAACTCAATATACAGCCATTAATGTCTAAACCACCGGCAACAAAAGTGAGTACACCCCTTAGTGAAAGTTCCTGAAGTGTCAATATTTTGTGTGGCCACCATTATTTCCCAGAACTGCCTTAACTCTCCTGGGCATGGAGTTTACCAGAGCTTCACAGGTTGCCACTGGAATGCTTTTCCACTCCTCCATGACGACATCACGGAGCTGGCGGATATTCGAGACTTTGCGCTCCTCCACCTTCCGCTTGAGGATGCCCCAAAGATGTTCTATTGGGTTTAGGTCTGGAGACATGCTTGGCCAGTCCATCACCTTTACCCTCAGCCTCTTCAATAAAGCAGTAGTCGTCTTAGAGGTGTGTTTGGGGTCATTATCATGCTGGAACACTGCCCTGCGACCCAGTTTCCGGAGGGAGGGGATCATGCTCTGCTTCAGTATTTCACAGTACATATTGGAGTTCATGTGTCCCTCAATGAAATGTAACTCCCCAACACCTGCTGCACTCATGCAGCCCCAGACCATGGCATTCCCACCACCATGCTTGACTGTAGGCATGACACACTTATCTTTGTACTCCTCACCTGATTGCCGCCACACATGCTTGAGACCATCTGAACCAAACAAATTAATCTTGGTCTCATCAGACCATAGGACATGGTTCCAGTAATCCATGTCCTTTGTTGACATGTCTTCAGCAAACTATTTGCGGGCTTTCTTGTGTAGAGACTTCAGAAGAGGCTTCCTTCTGGGGTGACAGCCATGCAGACCAATTTGATGTAGTGTGCGGCGTATGGTCTGAGCACTGACAGGCTGACCCCCCACCTTTTCAATCTCTGCAGCAATGCTGACAGCACTCCTGCGCCTATCTTTCAAAGACAGCAGTTGGATGTGACGCTGAGCACGTGCACTCAGCTTCTGTGGACGACCAACGCGAGGTCTGTTCTGAGTGGACCCTGCTCTTTTAAAACGCTGGATGATCTTGGCCACTGTGCTGCAGCTCAGTTTCAGGGTGTTGGCAATCTTCTTGTAGCCTTGGCCATCTTCATGTAGCGCAACAATTCGTCTTTTAAGATCCTCAGAGAGTTCTTTGCCATGAGGTGCCATGTTGGAACTTTCAGTGACCAGTATGAGAGAGTGTGAGAGCTGTACTACTAAATTGAACACACCTGCTCCCTATGCACACCTGAGACCTAGTAACACTAACAAATCACATGACATTTTGGATGGAAAATGACAAGCAGTGCTCAATTTGGACATTTAGGGGTGTAGTCTCTTAGGGGTGTACTCACTTTTGTTGCCAGTGGTTTAGACATTAATGGCTGTATATTGAGTTATTTTGAGGGAAGAATAAATTTACACTGTTATATAAGCTGCACACAGACTACTTTTCATTGTGTCAAAGTGTCATTTTGTCAGTGTTGTCCCATGAAAAGATATACTTAAATATCTGCAGAAATGTGAGGGGTGTACTCACTTTTGTGATACACTGTACATATGTACATACATAAATACATATACTTACACATACAATCATACATACACATATACACATGTACATACACACACACATACGCATCTACATATACTGGTGCTGGTCATAAAATTAGAATATCATGAAAAAGTTGATTTATTTCAGTAATTCCATTCAAAAAGTGAAACTTGTATATTATATTCATTCATTACACACAGACTGATATATGTCAAATGTTTATTTCTTTTAATGTTGATGATTATAACTGACAACTAATGAAAACCCCAAATTCAGTATCTCAGAAAATTAGAATATTACTTAAGACCAATACAAAAAAAGGATTTTTAGAAATGTTGGCCAACTGAAAAGTATGAACATGAAAAGTATGAGCATGTACAGCACTCAATACTTAGTTGGGGCTCCTTTTGCCTGGATTACTGCAGCAATGCGGCGTGGCATGGAGTCCATCAGTCTGTGGCACTGCTCAGGTGTTTTGAGAACCCAGGTTGCTCTGATAGTGGCCTTCAGCTCTTCTGAATTGTTGGGTCTGGCGTATCGCATCTTCCTCTTCACAATACCCCATAGATTTTCTATGGGGTTAAGGTCAGGCGAGTTTGCTGGCTAATTAAGAACAGGGATACCATGGTCCTTAAACCAGGTACTGGTAGCTTTGGCACTGTGTGCAGGTGCCAAGTCCTGTTGGAAAATGAAATCTGCATCTCCATAAAGTTGGTCAGCAGCAGGAAGCATGAAGTGCTCTAAAACTTCCTGGTAGACGGCTGCGTTGACCTTGGACCTCAGAAAACACAGTGGACCAACACCAGCAGATGACATGGCACTCCAAACCATCACTGACTGTGGAAACTTTACACTGGACCTCAAGCAACATGGATTCTGTGCCTCTCCTCTCTTCCTCCAGACTCTGGGACCTTGATTTCCAAAGGTAATGCAAAATTTACTTTCATCAGAGAACACAACTTTGGACCACTCAGCAGTCCTTTTTGTCTTTAGCCCAGGCGAGACGCTTCTGACGCTGTCTCTTGTTCAAGAGTGGCTTGACACAAGGAATGCGACAGCTGAAACCCATGTCTTGCATACGTCTGTGCGTGGTGGTTCTTGAAGCACTGACTCCAGCTGCAGTCCACTCTTTGTGAATCTCCCCCACATTTTTGAATGGGTTTTGTTTCACAATCCTCTCCAGGGTGCGGTTATCCCTATTGCTTGTACACTTTTTTCTACCACATCTTTTCCTTCCCTTCGCCTCTCTATAAATGTGCTTGGACACAGAGCTCTGTGAACAGCCAGCCTCTTTAGCAATGACCTTTTGTGTCTTGTTCTCCTTGTGCAAGGTGTCAATGGTCGTCTTTTGGACAACTGTCAAGTCAGCAGTCTTCCCCATGATTGTGTAGCCTACAGAACTAGACTGAGAGACCATTTAAAGGCCTTTGCAGGTGTTTTGAGTTAATTAGCTGATTAGAGTGTGGCACCAGGTGTCTTCATTATTGTACCTTGTCACAATATTCTAATTTTCTGAGATACTGAATTTGGGGTTTTCATTAGTTCAGTCAGTTATAATCATCAACATTAAAAGAAATAAACATTTGAAATATATCAGTCTGTGTGTAATGAATGAATATAATATACAAGTTTCACTTTTTGAATGGAATTACTGAAATAAATAAACTTTTTCATGATATTCTAATTTTATGACCAGCACCAGTATATACACACATACATACACACCTACATGCATTACAGACATACATACACACTTACATACAGTACATATACACATACATACATACACACACATACAGTATATACAGTGTATCACAAAAGTGAGTACACCCCTCACATTTCTGCAAATATTTTATTATATCTTTTCATGGGACGACACTATAGACATGAAACTTGGATATAACTTAGAGTAGTCAGTGTACAACTTGTATAGCAGTGTAGATTTACTGTCTTCTGAAAATAACTCAACACACAGCCATTAATGTCTAAATAGCTGGCAACATAAGTGAGTACACCCCACAGTGAACATGTCCAAATTGTGCCCAAAATGTCAATATTTTGTGTGACCACCATTATTATCACTGCCTTAACCCTCCTGGTCATGGAATTCACCAGAGCTGCACAGGTTGCTACTGGAATCCTCTTCCACTCCTCCATGATAACATCACGGAGCTGGTGGATGTTAGACACCTTGAACTCCTCCACCTTCCACTTGAGGATGCGCCACAGGTGCTCAATTGGGTTTAGTCCATTACCTTTACCTTCAGCTTCCTCAGCAAGGCAGTTGTCATCTTGGAGGTTGTGTTTGGGGTCGTTATCCTGTTGGAAAACTGCCATGAGGCCCAGTTTTCGAAGGGAGGGGATCATGCTCTGTTTCAGAATGTCACAGTACATGTTGGAATTAATGTTTCCCTCAATGAACTGCAGCTCCCCAGTGCCAGCAACACTCATGCAGCCCAAGACCATGATGCTACCACCACCATGCTTGACTGTAGGCAAGATACAGTTGTCTTGGTACTTCTCACCAGGGCGCCGCCACACATAATGGACACCATCTGAGCCAAACAAGTTTATCTTGGTCTCGTCAGACCACAGGGCATTCCAGTAATCCATGTTCTTGGACTGCTTGTCTTCAGCAAACTGTTTGCTGGCTTTCTTGTGCGTCAGCTTCCTTCTGGGATGACGACCATGCAGACCGAGTTGATGCAGTGTGCGGCGTATGGTCTGAGCCCTGACAGGCTGACCTCCCACGTCTTCAACCTCTGCAGCAATGCTGGCAGCACTCATGTGTCTATTTTTTAAAGCCAACCTCTGGATATGACGCCGAACACGTGGACTCAACCTCTTTGGTCGACCCTGGCGAAGCCTGTTCCGAGTGGAACCTGTCCTGGAAAACCGCTGTATGACCTTGGCCACCATGCTGTAGCTCAGTTTCAGGGTGTTAGCAATCTTCTTATAGCCCAGGCCATCTTTGTGGAGAGCAACAATTCTATTTCTCACATCCTCAGAGAGTTCTTTGCCATGAGGTGCCATGTTGAATATCCAGTGGCCAGTATGAGAGAATTGTACCCAAAACACCAAATTTAACAGCCCTGCTCCCCATTTACACCTGGGACCTTGACACATGACACCAGGGAGGGACAACGACACATTTGGGCACAATTTGGACATGTTCACTGTGGGGTGTACTCACTTATGTTGCCAGCTATTTAGACATTAATGGCTGTATGTTGAGTTATTTTCAGAAGACAGTAAATCTACACTGCTATACAAGCTGTACACTGACTACTCTAAGTTATATCCAAGTTTCATGTCTATAGTGTTGTCCCATGAAAAGATATAATGAAATATTTGAAGAAATGTTAGGGGTGTACTCACTTTTGTGATACACTGTACATAAATACACACATATTTTCATACATACACATACATTCAAACAATTTTTTATCTCAATTATATAATATACAATATCCTACTGCCAATTTAATTACACTTTTTTTGAAATGGCGAAACTTTTGTTCAGTTGTTAAAACCAACTACCTCTTTTGTTCTGAATATGGAATAATATTATTATAATTCTAAAACATTCTGAAATAGTATTTTTTTAGGGATGTAACGATGCACCACAAGACAGTTAAAAATCGGTGCACATGTGCCACAATTTGAATCGGTTATTCATTTAAGATGAATTGATATTCACTGTAAACAGCAGAGGGCACTGGCGCTATATTTGTTTTTTACACAAAAAGCGAAACCAGAATTGTTTTGCATAGTTTGCACCTTTTTCAGAAATAAAAGGGCATTCATTATTTAGATAAATAAAAGATAAGCACAAATACAGTATTTTATTTCATTTTATTTTATAGAGAAATCATAAAAAAAACTTCATAATTTCATAACTGTCATAATTTGTGTTCAATTTAATTTAGTTTAAAAAGTCGGGAAAAAATCATATTGTGAACCCAGTATCGGGAATCGTGGGTAGAGTTTATTGTTACATTCCTAGTATTTTTACATGATAACTAGTTAATTCAAACTTACTCCAGTACTACACGAAGCTATTTTGTCATGTCTTTTATTTTTTTATCAGTTGATTTCTGCACCCTCAACATTTCTGCAAAAATGTTGTGTTTATGTAGGTTAATATTTGCCTGTCTCTTTAGGGAAGTTATTGGGAGTGGGGGGTGTCACGGTCATACATTACTGACATATAAGTCAAGGTCACAAGAAAGCTAAAATTAGGTCGTTATCACTAGAAAACAATTTATTCATTTGTTAATTTAAGGCTGTTTAAAGCTTCGTGCTGTGACTCGTGAGGACAAAATGTCAAAACACTTTTTTAAAAGCAGTTATAAACTGTTCAGAACTTTCACAACATAACTTTCACAACTCTCCTGCTTCAAAAAAATAAAGTCAATTACTGTCCGACTGAAAAAAAATAATTGAAAGTTGATTTGCGTATAGCTGTAATATTTCTGCTTACTTCTGTTCTCTATCCCACATTTTTAGGCCTTTGTCATTTAGGTGGCAGAAGAAAGATGCAGAGCTCCCCCCGCAGGTAAGATCAGAGGGTGCGTACCTGCGCTTCGAGTCGCTCAACAAAACCGATGATGGGGTTTACCTGTGCCACGCAGACAATGGCATTGGAGAGAGAGAAGGATCATACACCCTGCGGGTTCAAGGTAACTCAGAACTTTGACAGACATCTTTGAACAATTCCATTTTCATTTATTGCTCTTTCTGTTTTCGACTTTACTTTTGTCCAATGTCTTAATTTACTTTTATCTTTCCTTTTTTTTTCTCTTTTCGTATGGCCTACGATTTACTCCACTTCTCCTTTTATTAGACCTGAAGGTTTTAGATCTCATGTTCACCGCTTCGTCTACCTCTGCCTCTGTGTTTACATCTGTCCAGCCCTCGCTTTCTCAATCTACATTTCCTTCTACTAGCACTGTAACTCCTTCAGATGAGTCGTCCACTTATTTATTTTCCAGTCTTCCTCAGTCCACCAGTTATTTTCCAGATTCTCAAACATCTCTTTCTTCTATGTCTCCTTCCAATTTTCCCTCAACCTCCATGTCAACATTTACCTCTGTCTCGTCTCTCTCTCCTTCCACCTCTTACTCATCTTCCGTCTCTGTTTCCACCTCTTCTTTTTCACCTAAACTCACCACCACTCTCTCCAACTCTCTCTTTCCTAACCTCTTGCCTCCCCTATCATCAGTTCGAACCTCTCCTCCATACACACCCACTCATCCCGTTCCTTCCATCGTTATGACTCCATCCACAGTTTCCTGGCTAAATGGAGTGTACCGTACAGGTAATTTTTGCAGCAACAAATGTGCACATACAGTATACTGATCTACATGAGTATGTTTAAACAGTTAATATTGAGCTATTTAGGTGCCCAGGTGCTGCAGCGAGATATTTTGCTCTTCGAGTTCAAATCTCGGCTCTGCTACTCTGTCAGCTGGGCCACTAGTCTCCTGGGTGGGAAAAAAATGACTTTTTGGGGGGTCTTCTGTTTTGTCTCTGATGCAGTTTAGGGACCCGGGTTAGTAGCCCGGGGCGCCTGTATATAAGTGGAGGAACGTGGAAATCAGTGCGTGACTCTCCATGGGCGAGGCTGGCCTCATGCTTGAATCCAGTGGACTGTGCTTATGTTGGAGGGAGCGTGTGGAGATGTAATTGGGGAAGATGCTGAAACATTTGAACCAATTGTCTACACTAAATTAAGAGAAGAAGGACGAAAATGCATAAATAAAACAGCTAATAATAATAATACTTTATGTGGAATAATATGGGATTTTTAACTATAAACTCCTTTTAAAGGGCATAGTTTATACCTTTTTTAAGTAAACAGCATGTATTCACATTTTTTGCTGCTACAGTATCATTATCTGGTTGAGCTGCCGACATGAGCAGTGGAGGAACACAACATAGTCTGGCTCCTCATATTCAGTACAGCTTAATGTGAGAATCCACTGCAGGCTAGAGTAAAGAAGCGACTGGCAACTTCACATTTGTTAGGTGCTAGCCTGTGGCTCTCCCTGGGTAGCTGCAATGTGGTACAAGCAAAAGAGAAATTTTAATGGGATACATAAAATTAATAATTTAGGGCGACATGGTGGCTCAGAAGATAGCACTGTTGCCTCACAGCAATAACATCCTTGGTTTGATTCCCAGGTAGAGCGGTTCAGGTCCTTTCTGTGTGAAGTTTGCATGGTTTCCCTGTGTCTGTGTGGGTTTCCTCTGGGAGCTTCGGTGTCCTCCCACAGTCCAAAGACATAGTCACATTGAGTAGTTTCTGAATTTTGCCCAGTTAATAACTCAAAGACATAGTCAGGTTGAGTAGTTCTTGCATTTCGCCCACTGTAAGCCTAAATAGGATAAGGCAGTTTGTTGTTAAGATGATAACTATACATTTTAAATAAACAGATTACATTATTTTTGCTGAATAAGGTGCTGGGGGGTTCCTTCTTTTATGGCAGCCTATTTGTCCAGGCTGATTTAAAGCTTGCTTATGTTTCATGTCACCCACCTGAAAGTGTTTCAGCATCTTTCAGACTAATTTCCTCTAAGCATTAAAGGTTGGGTTGTCTCTTTGACCTTGGCAACAGGCTACTGTACTTTTTCATGCGGTAGCTTGGTGGTTAAGGTGCTACACTTGTAATCAAAAGGTTGCCGGTTTAAGTCCCACCACTGCCAAGTTGCAACTGGTAGACCCCTACACAGGACCCTTAACCCTCAGTTTGTATTCAATCATAATTGTAAGTCACTTTGGGTAAAAGTGTCTGCTAAATGCTAAAAATGTAAATATGGGAACAGAGAACTCACCAGCTGTGGTCAATTATAATCAATAACCAGAGAGTAGGAGGTCCATTTTTATACTAACAGAAAATGATGTAAAATGGGTTTTTATTATTAAAATCCCAAGACTGCCATGATATACAGTACATGATTCCTATACAGTCAAACCGGAAAGTCTGCACATCCTTTTCACCTTCTCAATGACTAAGTGAAAGCAGGTTTTTAGACATTTGTGCTAATTCATTTATGTACATAATTTATTTATGTACATAAGTGTGCATACCCTTTTATATGACACCCAAAAGTGAGCTGAGGTGCATTTTGTTTTCTCTGATACTGCTTGAGATGTTTCTACAATTTAATTGGAGCCCACCTGTGGTAAATTCAATTGACTGGACATGATTGGGGATTGCCAACACCTGCCTATATAAGGTCCCACAGTTGACAGTGCATATCAGAGCAAACTCCAAGCCATGGGGTCAAAGAAATTATCTGCAGACCTCAGAAACAGGATTGTGTCAAGACAGATCTGGAGAAGGGTACAGAAAAATTGCTACAGCTTTACAGGTCCCAAAGAGCAGAAGATGAAGTTTGGAACCACCAAAAATCTTCCTAGACCTGGCCGCCTGGGCAAACTGAGCGATCAGGGAAGACTGGCCTTGGCCAGAGCTCCAGTGTATCCTTGTGGAGATGGGAGAACCTGTCAGACGACCATCCAGGCAGCACTCCACAAATCACGCCTTTATGGTAGACTGGCCAGATGTATGCCACTCCTTAGTAAAAGGCACATGACAGCCCGCTTGGAGTTTGCCAAAAGGCACCTAGAGGACTCTCAAACCATGAGAAACAAAATTCTCTGGTCTGATGAAACCAAAATTTAACTTTTTGGCCTGAATACCAAGCGTCACGTCTGGAGGAAACCAGGCACCGCTCATCACCTGGCTAATTCCATCCCTACAGTGAAGCATGGTGGTGGCAGCATCATGATGTGGGGAGCGACTAGTCCTGATAGAGGGAAAGATGCAGCTAAGTACACCGAGATCCTTAAAGACAACCTGCTCAAGAGCGCTCTTGCAAGGATATGCCAAGAGGAATGGGCAAAATGTCCAGAAACAAGTGTGCCAAGCTCGTAGCTTCTTTCCCTAGATGCCTTAAAGCTGTAATTGCTGCCAAAGGTACATCAACCAAGTATTCGGCTAAGGGTATGTAAAGATATGTAACCCCTAAATAAACCATTTTTGTTAGTAAAATAAAATTGCATATTTTCTAAACCCTGTTTTCACTTCGTAATTATTGGTGATTGTGTGTAGATGTTTGAGGCAAAGAAAGAACTCAATCTATTATAGAATGTAATAAAACGTGGAGAAGGTAAAAGGGGTGTGCAGACTTTCCGGCTTGACTGTAAGTGTATGTAAACTGTGTGTGTGTTTCATTGTATAACAACAAAACAGAGATTATTTTCATGCCCAGGTTGGAGGATTGCTTTGAATGTGACCACCTAGCGCTGCACCTGCTCCTCTATTCAGCAATATTACAGGATTTTCCACAGCTCAACTCGCTACAAAAGCCAGATTATACGGGTACACAATCGAGCATAACACCTAGTATCTACCGCTTAAGGAAAGCTTAACAAAGCTTTGTCACAGACAGAGCAAAGTTTGTTCTGATTATTTTATTATTTAGCTGCCAATCCTTCCATATTGCTTGTAATAGAGGATCAGCACAGATGCCTAGAATAAGACGTTTTTCAATACAAACACATTCAACTGCTTTTTTCTGTCTTCTGGTCTCTCACTCATGCGGCATCGATCTGTCAATCCATCCATCTATTCTTCCATCCATCTCAATGCGAAGCTGAAGGTATTGTCTTTAATCATCCTTCTATTTGTCTCACATCCATTTTTCATTGTTTTTATGTTCTCTCCTGCTATCATTTATATTGTGTAATAGCTTTGTTGTCTTTTAATTTTAACTTTTACTTTTTTGGGTGTGTTCTAATAAAAAAAGTAGGGCTGGCTCTACAGTATTGGAATACTTTATACTTTTTTATGTCAGATACCGATACTGCAAATTGAGCATCTGTCGATACCGATACCAGTCCGATACCATCATTTCTCCTCTCAAACAACTAAGCAGTAAAACACATGTATCAATGCACCATGGTTAAACTGGCTATCTAAATAAGTCAAGTCAAGTCAAGTCAACTTTATTTATATAGCGCTTTTTACAATATACATTGTCTCAAAGCAACTTTACAAAATCCAGGACCAACAGATACAAAAACCCCTGTTGAGCAAGCCGAGGGCGACTGTGGCAAGGAAAAACTCCCTGAAAATTACAGGAAGAAACCTTGAGAGGAACCAGACTCAACAGGGCCCATCCTTCTTGGGTGGTCTGGAGGATACTTTAAATAAATACACGATTTACACAAATCATACAAACACAGAATTGAATGATCTAAAAGTCATACAGTGGTAATAAATAGATAAATAAACAATTAAATAATAATAGAGTTGTTATCCGCTCTAGTCTTCAATAAAGTCTGTAGTGATTTCTTGTCGTTGCAATTACTCCAGACCCGTCACATCTGACAGGAGCAGCATCGTTGTCCCGGCAGTCTCGACTTTAATCCTTAACCTCGGCGGGTAAACAGGTTTCCATCAGAATGCCCTCGGGGTAAAACAACAGAGAATGTAGTTAATAATGTACAATGCTAGTTGACAAACAGTTTTACAGAGAGTTTTAGACTCCGGCAGCCCTAATTATTACAGCATAACTAAAAGGGAGAGCGAGCAGGTAACAAGGTCATGAAGGCTTTCACAGGACATCAGCGCCCACCTCTCCTACCCAAACCAGAGTGATTGGACAAGAGAGGCAGAACGACAGCGACCCAACATCCCTGATCACCACAAGTTTCTATGACCAAGAACCCCCAAGCTCTGCGCCTTTGTCTATACTAATCAAAAGCCTGAGAAAATAAATATGTTTTCAGTTTAGACTTAAACATTGAGACTGTGTCCGAATACCGAACAGAGGCAGGAAGATTATTCCAGAGTTGTGGAGCTTTGTAAGAAAATGCTCTTCCACCAGCTTTGGTCTTTTTAATTTTAGGAACTATAAGTAACCCTGCATCTTGTGAACGAAGTGGACGTGCTGGGTTGTAGTAATTAATAAGCTCACTCAGATACTGTGGAGCCAGACCATGTAGCGCTTTATAGGTTAGTAAAAGTATTTTGTAATCAATGCGAAATTTAACTGGCAGCCAGTGTAGAGATGATAGAACAGGAGTGATATGATCAAATTTTTTAGTTCTAGTTAGCACTCGAGCTGCTGCATTTTGAACTAACTGGAGTTTGTTTAAGGATCTACCAGAGCATCCAGTTAGAAGAGCATTACAATAATCTAACCGAGAAGTTATAAACGCATGGATCAGTTTTTCGGCGTCATTAACAGATAGTATATTTCTTATTTTAGAGATATTACGCAAATGATAGAAAGCAACTCTAGTAATATTATTAATGTGTGTATCAAAGGAGAGATCTGAATCTATTGTGACACCTAAGTTTTTTACATCTGGGCTGGGAGTAACAGAGAACGTGTTTAAGTTTAGCACCAGGTTAGACAACTTGTCTCTTGCAGCTTTAGAGCCAACAAGTAAAACCTCAGTTTTATCTGAATTAAGTAAAAGAAAATTACACGACATCCAGTTTTTTATGTCGTTTACACAATCTTCTATCTTACTGATTGTGTCAGTATCATTTGGTTTGGCTGATATATACAGCTGTGTGTCATCTGCATAGCAGTGAAAGTTTATGCCATGTTTATGAATAATTTCACCTAGTGGAAGCATATAGAGTGTAAATAATAGCGGTCCAAGTACCGACCCCTGTGGAACACCACACTTTACTTTTGTAGTTTCTGAGCATTTATTATTTACATAAACGAATTGAGAGCGGTCAGTCAAATATGATTGAAACCAAGAGAGTGCGAGTCCTTTAACACCTACTGTATTTTCTAGCCTCTCCAGTAAAATGTTATGATCGACCGTATCAAACGCTGCGCTAAGATCTAATAGAACAAGAAAAGAGACACATCCATTATCAGAAGACATTAACAACTCGTTAACTACTCTAATTAATGCGGTTTCGGTACTATGGTTGGGTCTAAATCCTGATTGAAATTTTTCATGAATACAATTTTCATTCAAATAAGAACATAGCTGTTTGGAAACGACTTTTTCTAATATCTTTGAGACAAAAGGAAGGTTTGAAATTGGCCTATAATTAGATAAAACATGTGGATCAAGATTAGGTTTTTTAATCAGGGGTTTAATAACAGCACTTTTAAACAATTTAGGTACATACCCAAGGCTAAGGGATGCATTGATTAATGTAAGCAGGGGCTCTACAATAGCTGGGAGTAAATCTTTAAGTAAACGAGTTGGAACAGGATCGAGTATACACGATGATGACTTCGATGATTTAATCAACACAGTTAGTTCATTTTGGGAGATTGGATTAAAGGAATTTAGTTGGATTAACTCGTTACTATTATCACCAATGCTGCTCGGAGTGAGTCCATACTTAACATTGGCAAGTGACACACTCTGACTCTGAAGTCGTATTTTTTCTATCTTGTCATTAAAGAATTTTAAAAAATCATCACTGGTACAGTCGGGCGGTATATTAGATTCAGTTTCATTGACGTTTTTAGTTAATTTGGACACTGTCTCAAAAAGGAATCTAGGATTGTTTTTATTTTTCTCTATTAGGGATGAATAATATAAAGATTTAGCTTTTATAAGTGCATGTTTATACTCAGTTAGAGCATCTTTCCAAGCAATCTTATACACCTCCAGTGTAGTGTGACGCCACTTACGTTCTAATTTCCGTGCTGCTTGTTTAAGTGCGCATGTGTGGTCATTGTACCAAGGAGCAAGTTTTTTCTCCCTAATCAGTTTAGTTTTGAGTGGGGCTACGTTATCTAAGGTTGTGCGCAGTACGGTCTCTAGGTTTTGAGTTGCCTGATCTAGTTCTTTAGGTTCTGATGCTGATATATTTGGTAATTCTGGTAGGCAGTTTATGAACGCTGCTGCAGTTGCAGATGTAATAGTGCGCTTACATTTAAAACGATTTGGTTGCTGTATATTATTGGACAGGGACACTTCATATATTAGTAGGGAGTGATCAGAGATTAAGTCATTCTGTGGTATAATTTCCAGGTTGTCTATGTTTATACCATAAGTAAGTATTAAATCTAAGGTATGTTTACAGCGGTGAGTGGGTCCTGTTACATTTTGGGTGATGCCTAAGGATTCTAAAATAGAATCAAACGCAATTTTGAGTGGATTACACTTATCCTCATAATGAATATTAAAGTCACCAACAATTAAAGCTTTCTTAGTTGATAAGACTAATTTAGAAAGAAAATCGGCAAATTCGTTAAGAAATTCTGAGTAAGGACCAGGGGGTCGATAAACAGTAACCAGTTTAAACATACTATTTTTATCAGATGAACATTTATTGGTTATGTCAGAGATAAGAACTTCAAACGAGTTTGTTATGGGAGATGATTTTACAGTAAGACCTATGTCTTTATCATAAATTGCGGCTATTCCTCCACCACGACCGCTAAGACGTGGCTTATGTTCATAACTGTAACCCGGAGGAGATGCTTCATTTAAACCTAGATACTCATCAGGTCTAGCCCAGGTCTCGGTTAAACACAGGGCACTAAGACAATTATCTGTAATTATTTCATTTACAATTACTGTTTTGCATGCAAGTGACCTGATGTTTAGAAGTCCTAACTTTAGTTTAACTTTACTAGGGTTTTCATGATGCTCATTTAGATTAATTTTAATTAAGTTATTATGACATACTTTTTGATTTTGTTTTGGCTTACACCTGCCACGGTAAACAGACACAGTCTCAATGGTTTGTGACCTAAGGATTCCGGGTGACGTCCGATGGCGACTCGCAGACAGTCGGTTAGGCCTGTTAGTCTGCTGCCTGGTCTTGGCTCTGGATAGTCATTTAACACTATCTGCCGCTACACTAACGCGGTGGTAAAGCCTGTCACCTATGCTGCAAGAAATGCGAGCAGCACCCTCCCACGTGGGGTGGACACCATCCCGCTTCAAAAGACCAGGCCTTCCCTCAAAGGTGGACCAGTTATCTACAAAATCGATGCAGTTTTCTGAGCACCATTTAGACATCCAGCGGTTCAGCGACAACAACCTGCTGTAGGTTTCGCCACTGGGTCGAATCGGTAAGGGGCCAGAGCACACTACTGCCTCAGACATCGACCTAGCTAACTCACACACCTCTTTAACATTACTCTTAGTAACCTCAGACTGCCGTAAACGAACATCATTAGTGCCGACGTGGATAACAATCTTCGAAAATCTACGATTAGCATTAGCCAGCACTTTCAGGTTTGCTCTGATGTCAGGCGCCCTGGCCCCCGGAATACAGGTGACTATGGTTGCTGGTGTCTCTATGGGGGTTGCAATACGCACGTGTCGGAGCTGAGAATCTCCTATAACCAGAGCACTTACATTAACAGGCTTCTCAGCGGGTGGCTCACTGAGTGGGGAAAACCTGTTGGACACGTGCAACTGAGATGGTCGGTGCTTTTCCCTACGACTATGTCGCCGAGACGTCACCCAGTCGCCCCGCTGTGAGGGCTCTAATGCCGGAGTCTGGGGTTCTGTACCTGAACTGCTGGCATTCGGGACTGCTACAGCTGAATCTAAGCCCTCACTAGTAGTAGTCTGTTCTAACGCCCGAATGCGCCCTTCTAACACTGAGATCTTCTCCGTTAGACTAACCACTAATCTACACTTATCACATGTAAAGTTATCACTAAACACGGAGAAGGAATAACTGAACATATTACACTCGGAACATGGATACAGCGCTCCTGCTGGGGCCATAACAACAAAGAAATATACTTAGCTTTACAAGATGAGTTGGAGATGATGTTTATGTTGGATTCACCGGCGCTTCTGCTGGTAGTCACAGAAGAACGGCTTTAATTCCGGATGAAACAGGCGATGATGAGCTGGAATACAAAAACCACCAACCAAACCAACACAAACGTGCTTCGTTCGGACAAAAGCGGCTGTAATTCTAAAGGAAAACGGTGTTTATGCGCTGGTGTACAAAACAAATAAACGCGCTTCCTACGAACAGAAACGGTTATAACTCCTCACAAAACAGAGGTGTTTTAAGAGCTGAAATACAGAACACAACCAAACACAAACGCGCTTCGTGCGGACCGAAAACGGTTTTAATTCTGGATAATTATGATGTTTATGCGCTGAAGTACAAAAACAAACAAAACCGGGCTTCGTTCGGATGCCGGTAGCAGAAGTTTCCTAGTTTCCAACACAGCACGAATTTACGTTAGTAAACACAAGCGCTTTTTTACGATAAACAAAATAAAACTAAATCAACAACACACGGAAGATTAACGTATAAATTATATGTTTAAAACATACGTATATAAAAAGTTATTTAGCTAAAGGCTACAAACAAACTACTAGGCTAGCGTCTCAGCGTGCGTACCACCGGAAGTGACGTGACGGAAATAACAATGCTCAGACTGTGAAACAAATATTCTAAAACAATAAATGCAGAACCTACAACATCACACGAATGCAAAACTGCTGTTTTTATTTTAACTTTTACACACAGAACATTTAGCAGCATTTTTGGCCATTTTTATTGAGTTTAAACAGTGTTTTTAGATGTGGCAGTAGTAGATGATTTTTTAAAATGCTAAAAGTTTAAGTAGATAATTTCTGAATGGCTGTTGCGGATGAGTTGTAGATCAGTGGCACATTTAAATTAGTGGCACATTTAATGATCAGTGGCACGTTAATGATGTCATCAAGATGCACCGAGTGAGCTGGCAATAAACGGCACTCTGTTGGAACGTATCTTCGTGTGTTATTTGCTTTAGACACAAACAATGGCTTTATTTATATTAAGTGTTATTTACATGAATTGTTATTTACATTAAGCAACAGTATCAGATCGGATACAATTTTCTCAGATTAAAAAATGTGGAAGATTTTAAGCTTTGACTGTATAAAAGGGCTGGACCTTGTCACGCAAGCTTAAAACTGTCATGGGCTACCCCTGCTGCTTGCATGACACCTTTGCTGGTCACAGTAGGAGGCGGGCAAATGCGTGGCATCTTTTTTTAATGCATTTTCTCCCCATTTTCCTCCCGATTTAGTGCAGTCAATTCCGCTGCTGAGGGATACCCGATTGCATACGAGGAGAGCATGTTGCTGCACAGGCCTCTTTTGACACATGCACAGCATTCTGCAAAGGCGTCTCTTCTGCCAGTCAGGGTCCTTATACACTGTATGAAGACGCACCCACACATAGTCTGGTCGTCCCGCCCTGCAGATATGGTAGCCAATTAGTATCTGCTGCAGGCACTGCCAATTATGCCCGCCAGATGGCGCCCATTTGACTGGTGGTGTGCTAGCAGAATATCCAGCTGCGCCACCTTGACACATGTGAAGCCACCAGCCACATATTTACCTAGCATTTTTTAAATGTTTTTAAAAGTAGTAAGTAAGTAAGTAACACATATAAGGACCATACTGTACCCTCTGCATTCCAGTGTTGCTTTCTTTTCCTCAGCCAGGTCAGTTGTGTCCATTAAGGACCTGATCAGGCTGGTAACCAGGTAAAAACAGGAGCAGGGACTTCTTTCTTGCATGACCACTTCTAAGCACATACTACTAAACAGTGGGTATTATTGCCATATTTTACCAGCTTCTAATTCATGACAGACTTTTGTTTTTGGTGGTTTTGATCCCATCTTTTAAGGTTGGAATATTGTGCAAAATTAACCCTTATTTAACTGCCAAATTATTGTAAACATTTTAGCTAATCAACTTAATTGTATTTTGTAAATATAAGCATACTTTGTATTTAATGCAACAACATATTTTTTCAAAAAGTGGAGAATAAAATAAGATGAAAATAAGAGCAAAAAGTTAATTTTTTCACTATCTACTGGACATAACATTGTAAAAAGATTCAGAAAAACTAAATAAATCATGGATTTAACAGGCCTGCCTGCAGTCCAGGTCTGTCTCCTATTGAAAATATATACCGACTAGGCATAACATCACTGACAGGTGAAGTGAATGAGCCAAGGCTCATTGATGCACGTGGGAAGAAAAGGCTGGCCCGCGTGGTCCGATCCAACAGACGAGCTACTCTAGCTCAAATTGCTGAAGAAGTTAATGCTGGTTCTGATAGAAAGGTCTCAGACTCCATGCCTTGACAGGTCAGGGCTGTTTTGGGCGCAAAAAGGGGACCAACACAATATTAGGAAGGTGGTCAAATTGTTATGCCTGATCGATGTATGGTGCATCATGAAGAGGTGACCACAGACTGTTGAGCAGCTGAAGTCTTGTATCAAACAGGAATGGAAACCTTTTCTCACTTTATCAGTTCCCAAACGAATAAGATGTGCAAGTAATAAGAAAAATAATGTAACAAATATTGCCTATATTGCTATACGCTAATTTTATTTTCTTTTTTAAAATTAACCAGATCCCATGGCGATGGCCTCTTCAGGAGGAGACCTTGCTGTCATTGGTGGAGTGGTGGCTGTCATTGTCTTCATCTTGCTTTGCCTCCTTATTGTTCTGGGCAGATACCTCATCAGTCACAAAGGTAAGTATACAGACACACACATACCACACATACACAACTCTATGTTTTAGTTTATTCTCTTAATTTAGGTCTATTTGTATATGTTGCACCAAAATGTGCATTGTTCACTGTTAATGATTTAAGCAATAGAACACGAGAGGGAGTGTGTTATCACACGACCTGAAGTGTTCTATTGCTTTTATACAACAGTTTTTACAAAATAAAGAAAGAAAATAAATCAAAGAAGCCCTGAATTTCATATTAAATATGCTTTAATATTGACAATACCTTCCGCCAAAAAGTAGTTCCACAACGAATATAAAGTTTAACACTACAAAGCAGACATCCCAAGTTGCAAAAACTCATTTCAGGGAGGTAAGAACAACAAGAAGAAAAAGGCAAGAATCTCCGAAGGAAAAAAAAGAAATAAAAAAGCTCTCACACACACACCAAAGGATATGGGTGATAACAGAACTCTTAGGAGCTGCTAACTGGGCTATTAAGCTAACTGTTCGCGTTACAAACACATTAAAGTTCCCTACATAGTGCACTAGATTGTGTATCAGATCGCGGATTTATGTTTCCTACACAGTACGCTAGATTGTATATCAGATAACGAATTTAAAACGAGATCGGGAAAAAAGTCTGTGTCGCCTGCGTGCGCGTTTGTGTGCATGAAACTTGTCGTTACTGGCAACGCATCAGCGGAGTATTACAGTTGTGGTGTGAAAAGGCCGTGCTGTTATCACGAATATCAGCACGGTTAGAACGCTTCTCAACCAATCAGACTGTAAGGTCGGAACTAACTGTAGTATAAAAAGTACTTATACCATGAGCACTAAAACACTCTTGTATCATGATAGATCCTGGCTTGTTGTTGTTGTTATTTGTCCAGAGGAGCAAGATGTCCATTAATTTCATTTTTTCAATAAACAATAAACAAGCCCAAACCCAAAGATTCATTAATGTTAATTAAACATAAATTAACTAATTAAATAAATTAAATTAATGTTAATTAAACATAAATGCTAATTCATGTTGGGTTCTGCTGTATTTGGACACATGACCATGAGTTTGTTGGACATCCAATTTCAAAAAAACAAGTGGTATTAAAATTGATTGACCTCTGTGTGGAATTTTAGTTATAACAACAGCTACTCTTCTAAGAAGGCTTCTCACAAGACTTATGCCTGTGGGAATTTTGTGACCATTAAGTCAATAGAGCATTTGTATAGTTGGCCACTGATGTTGGTCCAGTTCATTCCAAAGTTGTTTAGTGGGGCTGAGGTCAGGGCTCTGTACAGGCCACTGGAGTTTTTTTTTTTTCTAGAGTGAAGTTTTTCTTCACTACTTTATAGATTTTGCTATGTGCACAGGTGGGCAGTCATGCTTGAACAGGAACAGCCATTTTCAAAATTGTTGCTGCACAGTTGGAAGCATATAATTTCCTTTATGTCATTGATTTATTACACTGTATGCAATTGTTGTGGCTGAAACACCTAAATTCAATAATTAGAAGGGGTGTCCCAATATTGCTGTCCATATAGTGTATCTTAAATCATAAATAATCTAACCAAATATGTGTGAACACCGTCTAATAAGCTCAATGGACATTTTATTCTTAAAGACTGGGTATTAATATGTAATGTGTTGTGTTTGGTTGTTTCTTTGTAAGAATTTTTTATGGTTAAAGCTATTCCAAGCAATGTTTTGTTCCTTCTCGTATTACTGATACTAGTTCATGTGTGCCTGTTTATTTCTGCATTAGTATTAATTTTACAACCCCAAATCAGAGAAAGTTGGGACAGCATGGAAAATGCAAATGATAAAAAAACACACAGTTCTTACATTTACTTTGACTTTTATTTGATTGCAGACAGGATGGACCTGAAATATTTCATGTTTTGTCTGCTCAACTTCAATTCATTTATTAATTATTTATTTATTTTTTAATATTTGATTATTAATTCTTTCCTTCATTTCAGGCCTGCAACACATTCCAAAAAATGTTGGGACAGTAATGCATTTAACACTTTGTAATGTTGCCATTCCTTCTTCACCACACTTACAAGACAATTTAGTGTTGACCAAGTGATTTAGTGTTTCAGGTTTTATTTTGTCCCATTCTTCCTGCAAACACGTCTTAAGATGTGCAACAGTACGGGGTCGTCATTGTCACATTTTTCGTTTCAAAATTCTCCACACATTCTCTATTGGGGACAGGTCAGGACTGCAGGCAGGCCAGTCCAATACCCATACCCTCTTCTTCCGCAGCCATGCCTTTGTAATGTGTGCAGCATGTGGTTTTGCATTGTCTTGTTGAAAAATGCATGGACGTGCCTGGAAAAGATGACGTCTTGAAGGCAGAATATGTTGCTCTAAGATCTCAATGTACTTTTCTGCATTAATGCTACCATCACAGAAGTGTAAATGACCTTTGCCAAGGGCACTGACACAACCCCATACCATGACAGACCCTGGCTTTTGGACTTGTTGTTGATAACAGTCTGGATGGTCCTTTTCATCTTTGGTCTGGAGCACACAGCATCCATTTTTTCCAAAAAAGACCTGGAATGCTGATTCATCTGACCACAATACACGTTTCCACTGTGTGATGGTCCATCCTAGATGCCTCCAAGCCCAGAGAGGTCGACGCCGCTTCTGGACATGGATAACATAAGGCTTCTTTTTTGCACAGTAAAGTTTTAAGAGACATTTGTGCATGTACAGTGTATCACAAAAGTGAGTACACCCCTCACATTTCTGCAAATATTTCATTATATCTTTTCATGGGACAACACTATAGACATGAAATTTGGATATAACTTAGAGTAGTCAGTGTACAGCTTGTATAGCAGTGTAGATTTACTGTCTTCTGAAAATAACTCAACACACAGCCATTAATGTCTAAATAGCTGGCAACATAAGTGAGTACACCCCACAGTGAACATGTCCAAATTGTGCCCAAATGTGTCGTTGTCCCTCCCTGGTGTCATGTGTCAAGGTCCCAGGTGTAAATGGGGAGCAGGGCTGTTAAATTTGGTGTTTTGGGTACAATTCTCTCATACTGGCCACTGGATATTCAACATGGCACCTCATGGCAAAGAACTCTCTGAGGATGTGAGAAATAGAATTGTTGCTCTCCACAAAGATGGCCTGGGCTATAAGAAGATTGCTAACACCCTGAAACTGAGCTACAGCATGGTGGCCAAGGTCATACAGCGGTTTTCCAGGACAGGTTCCACTCGGAACAGGCTTCGCCAGGGTCGACCAAAGAAGTTGAGTCCACGTGTTCGGCGTCATATCCAGAGGTTGGCTTTAAAAAATAGACACATGAGTGCTGCCAGCATTGCTGCAGAGGTTGAAGACGTGGGAGGTCAGCCTGTCAGTGCTCAGACCATACGCCGCACACTGCATCAACTCGGTCTGCACGGTCATCATCCCAGAAGGAAGCTGACGCACAAGAAAGCCCGCAAACAGTTTGCTGAAGACAAGCAGTCCAAGAACATGGATTACTGGAATGCCCTGTGGTCTGACAAGACCAAGATAAACTTGTTTGGCTCAGATGGTGTCCAGCATGTGTGGCGGCGCCCTGGTGAGAAGTACCAAGACAACTGTATCTTGCCTACAGTCAAGCATGGTGGTGGTAGCATCATGGTCTTGGGCTGCATGAGTGTTGCTGGCACTGGGGAGCTGCGGTTCATTGAGGGAAACATGAATTCCAACATGTACTGTGACATTCTGAAACAGAGCATGATCCCCTCCCTTCGAAAACTGGGCCTCATGGCAGTTTTCCAACAGGATAACGACCCCAAACACAACCTCCAAGGTGACAACTGCCTTGCTGAGGAAGCTGAAGGTAAAGGTGATGGACTAAACCCAATTGAGCACCTGTGGCGCATCCTCAAGTGGAAGGTGGAGGAGTTCAAGGTGTCTAACATCCACCAGCTCCGTGATGTCATCATGGAGGAGTGGAAGAGGATTCCAGTAGCAACCTGTGCAGCTCTGGTGAATTCCATGCCCAGGAGGGTTAAGGCAGTGCTGGATAATAATGGTGGTCACACAAAATATTGACACTTTGGGCACAATTTGGACATGTTCACTGTGGGGTGTACTCACTTATGTTGCCAGCTATTTAGACATTAATGGCTGTGTGTTGAGTTATTTTTAGAAGACAGTAAATCTACACTGCTATACAAGTTGTACACTGACTACTCTAAGTTATATCCAAGTTTCATGTCTATAGTGTTGTCCCATGAAAAGATATAATAAAATATTTGCAGAAATGTGAGGGGTGTACTCACTTTTGTGATACACTGTAACTCCTTATTGTAGAGCATGACAAAGGTTTGCCAAAGTAATCCCTCACCCATGTGGTTATATCAGCTATTGTTGAGTGGCGGTTCTTGATGCAGTGCTGTCTGAGGGATCGAAGATCACAGGCGTTCAGCTTAAGTTTGCACCCTTGGCCTTTATGCATTGAAATTGATATTATGCACTGTAGAGGGAGAAATATGCAAATCCCTTTCCATCTTTCTTTAAGGTACATTGTTTTTAAACATTTCAATCATTTTCTCACGCATTTGTTAACAAACGAGATCCTCTGATCATCTTTGCTCATCATAAACTCTGCCTTGTCTGGATGCTGTTTTTTCACCTCATTACTAGCCCTAAACTGCCCACGTCCCAACTTTTTTTGGAGTGTGTTGCAGGCCTGAAATGCAGGAATGGAGGTATATTAATAAATAAAATGAATTTGAGCAGACAAAGTAAATGTAAGGAACATTGCATTTTTATTTTATTTGCATTTTCCAAAGATAAGGCAAATTAATGACTAACTTATAAGCTAATTAATGCTTTTTTCATACCAATTTTACTCATCTTTATAGACAAAACCAATAACTATAAAGCTGATTAGTCCAGACTAAACATAGACATGCCTCCTGACAATGTTATGTGACACACACACACACACAAACACACACTTATAAAACTTTCTTTTTTGTTTTAGGTACGTACCTGACCCACGAAGCAAAGGGTAACATCGATGCTCAAGATGCCGACACGGCCATCATCAACACAGAGGGCCTTGAGGACAAAAAGGAGTACTTCATCTAGATGTCCCTCCAACACATCATCCTTTCTTTCTTCCCTCGCTTCAGTTCCTTTCGGCCGAAGGAAATAAAAAACAAGTGGACGACTGAAGGAATGAAAAAACATGGAACTGATGAAAGCAGAAAATCTGATCAGTTTCAGTCTCTTTTGAAACCGGAAAGTTTTGCATTGACACCAGGGTTTTAAACATAATCACACACACACACACACATGCACACATTACATGCACACAGACAGCTTGCATACATCCTAACATATTCATGCCTGCCCTTATACATCACAGTTAAAAGGCAATATGATGGCTAAAACATTTAACCTAACACATGCAAAAAAAATCATATTCATATACAGGACATGGTGTGACGTACATCAAACACATGCGCCATTAAGACACAAACCTATATTCTTCAGATTCGTTCACCTTCCATTCATCTCACATGCACACATTAAAGGTATCGGAACGCCCAACATGGCAACCCCTTTCCTTTGCCTTATATAGCCTACAGCAACATATAAGACAGTCCTGAAACATACCAAACACATGGCAATACACACACAAATACACACACATACATGAACAGAGCCAGATATATACATAAACATATTCTACATACTCAATACAGTCATGCAAAACAGCTTGTGTGCTGTCACTCTATGGATCCCAAGTACAAATGTATAGAAATATAAATAGATGATTATATAGCATTGTTTTTACTTGGCTGAAAAGGTTTAGTGTGGTAAAAATATACTCTTGATCATGCTTTCTCTGTCATCTTCACTTCCCTGACTTCCACTTTCTCTTGCTGTCTGTGCATTTCTTCATCTCATTACAGTATTTACTCTAAAAGCCTGCCTGGTTTCCTCGCATACGTAAAAATGCATCGAGTTGAAAAAAAAAAGATATATGGGGTTTGAAAAAAATGCCATGAAAAACGTAAATACTGCAGATATTTGTTTACTTCCAGTTGAGTTTCTTGTGTAACTGTTGGTGCAGCAATTTTCTTTGTCAGCTGCCATCCCTTGGATTAGTATTGTCAGAACTATTATATACGGTCATTACTTGGTCATTTTACATTAACCTGGAACTTGCAAACCATGGCATCATAGCTTCCTGTTTTTGGATGACAGGTGACTGAGTAAAAGCAGGGTAAAACTGCATGTATGAAACAAAGAAAAACTTATCTGTCTACTGTGCTTTTCAAACTTTTGCTCTGTCACATTCCCTTCACCTCAGCCCTTCCATGACCTAACTTACTTTGTTCGACCAGTGTACAGATGTATTATTTTTATGTTACCCATGGCAGATCTGGTTATGCTAGATCTGAAAATTCCACAGTTGTTTAGCTTTGTTCTAGCCCAATGTGGCTAGAAGTGATCAGGTTTATTCTAGCTGATTTATTAACCAAATCAGTGTTTGCCAAAACGGCTGGTATTTGTGTAGTATTTGACAGGCAAACAGAATTGTCTATATATTTTACAGGAGAGGTGCCAGATGAACAAGTTCTGAACATCCACATCTTTACAGCAGTGCTGTGGGTCTACAGGACTGGCATCTGACACCCATTGTTAGATCAGTATTCCCAAAACTGGTCCTCGGGAACTCCGTAGTTTTGCTCTCTATTGATTTCAGACACTATTAAACACTAAACTTCTAGAGGAGGTTGCGGGCTGTGAAGAAATGGGTCCCAAAGGTCTATTAGGGGGCTTCCAATGCCCATTTGTTAAATACTGCTCTTGATCACCTGCTTCCTTCAAGTGTCCCAAGCACTCGAACCAAGCAAAAATACTAAAAATCTTGGAGTTCGTTGAGAGCTTAAACAAAAAATGAACCAAGGAAACTCAAGGTCATGTTTGGGAAGTACTGCTCTTTATCAGTGGTCTTATGTTTGTGCTTCGTTTCAGTGCCCAACACACCACAATACCTGACGTTTGTTAATAGCTTGAACCGTCTATGGGCCTAATACCTGGATTTAGTGGATATGAGGCCTTGCTTAGGAAAACACTGCTGTAGACCAGTGGTTCTCAACCTGCAGGTGGATAGAGATGTACTTTCAAATTTATTTGTTTTACTTATCTGTCTGTTTAGCTGGAGCCAACAAGTTTAGTTTACACCCTCCAACTCAACCTAAAATGATGTTGGCTGGCTCATGCTTCCTCTGGAACAAGGTGAAACAAGCAACCAGCTCTTTTAAACATATAAGCTATACACATGATTTGATGGGATATATACATACACTGACCAGGCATAACATTATGACCACTGACAGGTGAAGTAAATAACACTGATTATCTCTTCATCACGGCACCTGTTAGTGGGTGGGTTATATTTAGCAGTAAGTAAACATTTTATCCTCAAAGTTGATGTGTTAGAAGCAGGAAAAATGGGCAAGCGTAAGGATTTGAGCGAGTTTGACAAGGGCCAAATTGTGATGGCTAGACAACTGGATCAGAGCATCTACAAAACTGCAGCTCTTGTGGGGTGTTCCCAGTCTGTAGTGGTCAGTATCTATCAAAAGTGGTCCAAGGAAGGAACAGTGGTAAACCGGTGACAGAGCATCGGAACTGGACCACAGAGCAATGGAAGAAGGTGGCCTGGTCTGATGAATCACATTTTCTTTTACATTTTAGCTTACCTGGGGAACACATGGCACCAGGATGCACAATGGGAAGAAGGAAGGTGATGCTTTGGGCAATATTCTGCTGTGGAAACCTTGGGTCCTGCCATCCATGTGGATGTTACTTTGACACGTACCATGTACACCCATTCATGGACAAACAAGTCAGATCCATGGAGGCCCCACCTCACACCTTTCATGAGTTAAAAGATCTGCTGCTAACATCTTGGTGCCAGATACCACAGCACACCTTCGGGGGTCTAGTGGAGTCCATGCCTCGACGAATCAGGGCTGTTTGGCAGCAAAAGGGGGACCAACACAATTAGGAAGGTGGTCATAATGTTATGCCTGATCGGTGTATATAAAAGTAGAAAAAAACACGAGCTGCAGAACAGGTCTGGAACTGTGTTGGAGGGATACAACATTCCAATCTTCTTTAAGATACCTCAGTTTAAAAAAAAAGTTAGGACAGTATGTAAAATGCTGATTTAAAAGGCGTAAGCAGTGATTTAACCAGTGTTAAAATAAAAAACTTTTAAAACACTGTTTTAAAACACAGTATTTGGTGTTTGTAACTTTGTTTCTTGTAAATACACACTTATTCTAAATCTAATACAGGTATCACATTAAAAAAATGGAACAGGAGCATGTTTACTACTATGTTACATTAATTAATAACATTTATAATGATTTAGGAAATAAAGCATTCAAGTAACCTAGTTTCAAAAGCATTGTTTGCAATTATTCAAGTATAAGACAAGGCTGGACTGCAGGCAAGCCAGTCTAGCATCCAGACAAAATGTGCTAAATGTGGCTTGGCCTTGTTATTGTAAAATCATCATGAACATCTTTAAATTAGACATCATCCAAAAGACACATGTTGCACCGAAATCTGTATTTTTCACTGTTAATGATGACGTACCCATACCATGAGCTCTAAAACACCCTTATATCATAACAGACCCTGGCTTATAACACTAGAAAACAGCAAGATGTCCATCAATTCTATTTCTATAAATAGTAAACAAGCTCAAACCCAAAGATGTCTGCTAATTTCTGTTGGGATCTGCTGTGCATAGTGTCTGCATTTGTGTTTTCTTGCATTTGTAGATTTAGCAATGAGCAGTGTTTAACAACAACGGTTTGCTACCGTATTCCTAAACCCATAACAAAAGCAGGCCCAGCAGTGTTGTCTAAGGGATTAAAGTTATATATCATTTAATAGTGGTTTTAGGCATTGCCCTGTTAAACAGATTTCCTAAATCTTTTGATCATATTATGCACTGTAGAGGGTATTATACCTAAAATCTATGCAATTGCTTGTTAAGAAACATTGTTTTCAAACTGTTTGATTATTTACTGATAAATTTTGTGGCAAGCCTAGCACTATTCTTGCTTATAAAAAATTCTGAATGCTCCTTAATTAGCCAAGTATTGTTGCCTCACCTATTTTAGGTGTGTTATTATGTTTTACGATGTTCGTAGACTTAAATTGGCCTGATATATTTCTTATTTTTGTTTTTAATTGCATTCCACACTCCACATAACAGCATAGCTTAAATAATTTATACTGTACAGACAGATTGAATACATTATTAGAGTGACAAAAAACATACATGTAAAATGCCCCTTACAGAGTAATCATACATTACGTCTCGACCCTTTTGCTGAAATATTTTCATGGGTGACTAGTCTGACCATAACGCTTTTTACACGTCACTTTACTTTAGACCAGTGACTATGAATCTGGCAGCATTTAAATCTTTTTGTCCTGCTATTTCGATTTAAAACGGGCATTGTTATACATTCCACAGAACAGATGGTGTTTACTGCTTAATTGTACATCTGTTGGAGGCATCTGCACTTACATTTCTCCGTTCCTATAAACAGGCTATTGCTTTTATGTCTGACCCATCTGTAAGTATCCATGCACCATTATTATGGTCCAGATGCTGAAAATGTTGAGAACCTCTGCTCTAAGAGTCGTGTTTTTAGCTTAGACCTGCTGTTTGCAGTTACAACCACGAACCACCAGATGGTGCATTCTCTCTCAATCTCTCTCTCTCACACACATATACACACACACACGCACACACATACACATACACTATGTTACAGGTAGCAAAATTTGTGATGCACCTTACATTTCTGATGGATCACTGCAACAGTTCACTACTGGTACCCCCCCCCCCCCCCCCCTTTCTTTTTGTAGCTGTGCATACTTTTGTTGGTGTAAAATGTTTTGTTTATTTTTTTGTATGACTAGGTGTTAGACTTGAGAGTGTAGAAGAGTATAGCTTATGTGACTATTGTTTAAAAAATCAGACATTTTGTATAATTTCATGTAAATAGTGTTAACTTGAACAGTCTTTACGACAGTGGTAAAGTGTGCGCTCGCTCACAGTAACACACACACACAGACATTAAAGGAAGTGTGGGAGAGTGTGTGTTTTCCTATGTAAAATGTCCAGTACATAATCATCTCTAGCAGATGAAGAAAACACAATGTGTTGTTTTTTTTCTCCCACAAGCATTGTTAATTTGACCATCTATGTAAGTGCTGTTTTGGAATGACAAGTCTTCCTTTTGAATAAATATCCATCTGTCATGGAGTCTGTGTGCACTTCTTTGTTAGTACTGTAGACCATGATGTCATCTTTTTCCTTTCATTCTCTCCGTCTCTCCATCTGTTAAGTGGCTGAACGAATAAAATCCCAACAAAATAAAGAATACACATATTATCCTTCAATACGGACATTAAATAACTATTAAAAATCAATATAATAATTAATGTTATCATTATACTGTATATAAAATGTATATATAGATATTTATGTTATATATTATAATAATCATTATAATAATTACTATCATTCATTCATTTATTCATTGTCTGTTTTACCACCACTTTATCCTATTCATGGTCACAGTGGGCAAAAGGTAGCAAACACCTCGAACAAGTCAATAGTACATAACAAGGAAAATAATTATTATCCCCCTCTCAGCCATTCACAGGCTCTACAGGGTCAATTCATGACCGTTTTCCACTGGTTGGAACCCTACGTTATACAACCCCAAAACAGAAAAAGTTGGGACAGAATGGAAAATGCAATTCCAATAAAAATGCAGTGTTCCTTACATTTACTTTTATTTGATTGCTGACAGGATGAACCTGAGATAGTTTGTGTTTTGTCTGCTCAACTTCATTTCATTTGTTAAAAAACCTTCATTCCTGCATTTCAAGCCTGTAACATAAATAAATAAAAAACTAAATATTGATATAATTCCACACATGTGATGTCAACAGGTGATTGTAATCATGGTTTGGTACAAAAGCAGCATCGAGGAGAGGCTGAGTCTTTGATGAGCAAAGATGATCAGAGGATCTCCAGTTTGTCAACAAGTGTGCAACAAAATGATTGAAATGTTTAAAAACAATGTACCTCAAAGAAAGATTGAGAGGGATTTGCATATTTCTCCCTCTACAGTGCATAATATCATTAAACAATTCAAGGAATCGTGAGGAATTTCAGTGTGTAAAGGCCATGGGCGCAAGCTTAAGCTGAACAATAGCAGATATAACCACATGGGCAAGGGATTACTTTGTTATTGTAGTACTTTGTCAAGCACTACAATACGGAGTTACATGCACAAATGCCACTTATAAATGCCACAGATAAATTAGCGTTCCTTTTTTGGAAAAAATAGACATTGTGTGCTCCGGACCAAAGACAAAAGTCCAAAGGCCAGGGTCTGTTATAGTATGGAGCTGTGTCAGTGCCCTTGGCAAAGGTCATTTACACTTCTGTGATGGCAGCATTAATGCAGAAAAGTACATTGAGATCTTAGAGCAACATATATTTCCTTCAAGATGTCATCTTTTCCAGGGACGTCCAAGCATTTTTCAACAAGACAATGCAAAACCACATGCTGCACACATTACAAAGGCATGGCTGCAGAAGAAGAGGGTACGGAAACTGGACTGGCCTGCCTGCAGTCCTGACCTGTCCTCAATAGAGAATGTGTGGAGAATTTTGAAACAGAAAACGTGACAACGACGACCCCGTACTGTTGCACATCTTAAGACGTGTTTGCAGGTAGAATGGGACAAAATAAAACCTGAAACACTAAATCACTTGGTGCCAAAACATCTTTTAAGTGTGGTGAAAAGGAATGGCAACATTACAAAGTGGTAAATGCTTTACTGTCCCAACTTTTTTTGAATGAAGTTGTTGCTACTTGAATTGGTTACAGTTACCACTGTGTATTTGCTCTCAGTGTTTGGTGGAGAATGCCCTCACAGCCTCATCTTCATAGAACTCCTCCTACTCTTACGGTAAACTTTTATTTAGTGCCCTAAAGTTGATTCCAACTCCCCTTGACCATATGGATAGTGTTTCTCCAGAACATCCTGTCTTCTATTTGGGTCTTTATTTATCAGATAACAAAAGCCTATAACTGGAAGATTATGGCTGTAAATTATTTTCATTATAGATTTGGTTATTATTAATTTATTTAATTAGAACGACTGCATCCTTTCTAAGGTCATGATGAGTTTGGTGCCACCTACGAACTCTCAAAGCACAAACACACTCATCACAAATCTAACTCATACATACATTAATTACTGTTTTTATAAGCTAAAAGATAAACAATGAGGGTGTAGAACTATACTGTAGCCCATCCATTGAGGGTGTAGAACTATACTGTAGCCCATCCATTGCTCTGTACACTTTGTCACCTCCCTGTACCCCACTTATAAAGTTAGTGTTATTGCAGTGCTGAGAATAGTCCACCACCCACATAACATTTGGGGGTTCTGTAGCTGTTGCTCCTGACTGATTAATGGGTTACTGGTGGTAATAAAGTGTTCAAAGTGGTAATTGTTGGTAATTGCATACACACAAAATAAATCTGTATTGCAGGTGTAGTTTATAAAAAGAATCAATACATGTATGAAACAAGTAGGTGTACCTATGTTTATTTAAAATTTCTTTGTGCACATGCCATTATGAATATTATCTTATGGTTAGCTTCTGTTCAGCCTTTGTTTGGCCCTTAAGCAAGGCCCTTAACCCTCTCCGCTTTAGGGGCACTAGTATATATATATATATTGATCAGCCATAACATTAAAACCACCTCCTTGTTTCTACACACACTGTCCATTTTATCAGCTCTATAAATAGCTCTATGAATAGAAGCACTTTGTAGTTCTAAAATTACTGACTGTAGTCCACCTGTTTCTCTGCATGCTTTGTTTGCCCCCTTTCATGCTGTTCTTCAATGGTCAGGACTCTCCCAGGACCACTACAGAGTAGGTATTATTTGGGTGGTAGATGATTCTCAGCACTGCAGTGACAATGACATGGTGGTGGTGTGTTAGTGTGTTGCGCTGGTATGAGTGGATAAGACACAGTAATGCTGATGGAGTTTTTAAACACCTCACTGTCCCTGCTGGACTAAGAATAATCCATCAACCAAAAACATCCAGCCAACAGCACCCCATGGGCAGTGTCCTGATGAAGGTCTAGAAGATGACCAGATGAGCGATCGTCTCTGACTTTACATCTACAAGGTGGACCAACTAGGTAGAAGTGTCTAATAGAGTGGACAGTGAATGGACACGGTATTTAAAAACTCCAACAACACTGCTGTGTTTGACCCACTGATACCAGCACAACACACACTAACACACTACATTGTCACTGCAGTGCTTAGAATGATCCACCATCCATATTATACCTGCCCTGTGGTGGTCCTGTGGGGGTCCTGACCATTGAAGAACAGTGTGAAAGGGGGATAACAAAGCATGCAGAGAAACAGATGGACTACAATCAGTAATTGTAGAACTACAAAGTTCTACTAAACCCTATATGGTACGTGGAGCTGATTAAATGGACAATGTGTGTAGAAACAAGGAGGTTGTTTTAATGTTATGGCTGATCTGTATAGATTAGATAGATAGATAGATAGATAGATAGATAGATAGATAGATAGATAGATAGATAGATAGATAGATAGATAGATAGATAGATAGATAGATAGATAGATAGATAGATAGATAGATAGATAGATAGATAGATAGATAGATAGATTCAAAGCATAACAGCATAAAGTGTACATAATGTTTCAGGTTTGAGTCTGATGATTTGCAGAACAGTACAGATGTAGAGCTGCAGCTAGGCCACTGTTCATCCTCGATGAAGGGTTTGGGAGAGCAGGCTATAGGATGGGCAGCGTGTAATAGGCTACTTCATCTTTAAGAATCTTTTACCTATCTGTCCTATCGCTCATACTCTTACTGCTGTGACATTGACCATAACCAGAGGACGAGACGCTCTCTGAATTTAATTGAGATGCAGTACCACATCTTGCCGCTCGACTCTGCGAGGCGCTGTTTCCCTCCGAATTAGAGGTAGGTCGATTTTAAAGATGCAGTACCGAGACTAGCCACTAGCCACTACACTGCGCTATTTTTCGAGGACCTGGTTGCACACCGATTTGCAATTTACACAGCGTGAGAGAGGAGAGAGAGAGAGAGAGAGAGAGAGAGAGAGAAGAGAGGTTGGGATGCTGCGAGCGCTGCTCTTGTTAATGAGGAAGCAGACGGAGAGCGACAGACCAGATCCAGAGAGCGGTACACGCGCGCGCACACAGAAAATGGGAACGGGCGGCGCGCATAGCAGCAGCATCTTGACTGGGAGGGACATGTGCAGGGACACCGTCAGTACTGTCAGTAGTTTACACGATGACAGATCGTAGACGGACTTGATTTGATGGTTTCGTGCAGCAGAGGTGCGGAGGAAAAGGAACGGACGGATTTTCCCCCGGCGCGCCTGAGCCATGGCGTGGCGTTGCATCTTAACTTTGGCCATCGGTGTTCACGTGAGCAAAGGTAAAGTCGTGCATGCAGATGCGTGCCATGCACCTCATGCCATCGCATGCCATTTTCGAAATACGTGCTGGCATCGAGATACCTGGTGTAGCATGCGGCTCAAAGTTGGTCGCTGTCATCTGTTGTCATGTAGCACTGACATTTAGTCTTTCTCTCTCTCTGTGTGTTTAATCTGCTGGTAGTTTATGAGATTACTCTACGGACGCCTGTGTGGATGGTGTTAAGACAACTGTAGTCTGTCAGTCGCCGGTTTATGCATTGATTGATAGACTATTCATCATTATTAGCTCGGATAAAACGTGAGAATGTGTCAGATCACAGGCTAGAGCTGGGTTAGTAGGCAGTTTTTAATTTTTGCCATTGTACAGGCATGGCATACCTTAAAATACCCTAGCTATCTGCAAATGAAAGCCTAATGTCTTTCATTCATTTAATTTAATTTAATTTCATTCACTACCTGGAAACACTGGCACAAGGAACGAATACATCCAACACTGGGTGCCAATCCATCTCAGGCATCACACAGTCTATCACTAACACATCTTGGGTCAATCTGGTGCATCCAGTCCCATCTCTGCATGTTTTTGGAAGGTGGGATTGAACTGGAGTACCTGGAGATAACCTACACGGTCATAATAAGAACATGTAAATCTGCTTACAGTAAGGTATGGACTGAACCCAGGTCCCTAGGACCTGTTGCTGGGCGGTCTACCTGATGTGCACCCAGTTTACCACATGCCCTTCTACTAACTGCAAAAGGGCAGAATATTTCTACAATATGTTTACAAAGACGCAGCACAATGGGGCGCCTTATAGAGACGTTGCTGCAAAGCAATCTGGGTCTGTAGAAGCTGTGTTTAATCGCCTGGTGTCCTTACACCTCTAAAAGACATGCAGAAGGTGGATCTGATTTCGCACCTGAGGGTGTGTTCATGCCTTGTGACTAGTGTTTCTGAGTGGCACCGGACCTATCACAATAAAGTGGTGAGTAAAAATTATTAAAGCAATGTTTAGTTTAACATCATATCTTCAAAATTTTACATACCATGCAGCCACAGAGTAAACCATGTCTGTATCAGATTATTGTTAGCATCAGTAGCTTCTAAAAGTGTTGATTTTGGAATCAGATTGGAAGTAAACAGTTAGTAACATAAAGTAATTAGGGCATTTGAATTCATTCACATAATTAAAAAAAAATTCTTAGGTATGTGTGCCACTTGTTGGCGCAACAGTAAAATATTTGGGGTTTGATTATCAGAAGTGCTGTCCACCAGCCATCTACACAGACATAATTGGCTGTGTCTGAGGGTGAGGGGGATGACCGAACAGCTTAGTCATCGTGAGGTGCACTTGTCAGTGTGCTCTTAGCACCAGGGTTGCATCAGGGAGGGCTTCCAGCGTAAAAACTGTGGCCAGAATAATCTGCTGTGGTGACCCCTAAATAGGGAAGCAGCCGAAAGAGAGAAGGAAAGACATGTCTTAATTTTAATGCCATGCATTACATTACCAAGCTCGATAAACCTTTTATTAAGAAACTCCACAATTAATTACATACATTCATTCATTTATACCAGCTGGAAACTCTAGAAGCAAAGCAGGATTATGCCCTTAAGGTACCCGTCCACCTCAAGCCAACATAGACTCACTCACTCACTCACACCAAGGGTCAATTTAAAGCAGGCAATTCATCCAACTGTATGGTTTTGGAAGGTGGAAAGAAACCAGAGCACCATAAACAGTGACTGAAGACCAGCCTCAAAAAATGTAGCTTAAATGTAGCTGCATAAAGGATTTTGCACATACCGCTTTACTCAATGTTTAGATCCTAATGGTTATCGCCACATCGCTTTGGTTCTAATTTGCATAAAGTTAAACTTTGCTCGGTGGGTAGCACTGTTGCCTCACAGCAAGAAAGGACCTGGGTTCGATCCCCAAGCGGGGCGGTCCGGGTCCTTTCTGTGTGGGGTTTGCATGTTCTCCCCATGTCTGCGTGGGTTTTCTCCGGGAGCTTCAGTTTCCTCCTACAGTCAAAAAACATGCCCTATAGGTAAATGGGTGTGTGTGTGCCCTGCGATGGACTGGCGCCCTGTTACTGTGTTCCTTGCGCCCATTGAAAAGCTGGGATAGGCTCCATCACCCCCTTCCCCCGCGACCCTGATTGGATAAGTGGTTAAGAAAGTGAGTGAGTGAGTAAACTTTGTGTTGTGTATTTTGTGTTGCAGACTCCGCCCACTTTCTGTTACTAACGTTCACTCCGCCTTCTGTTGCCGGAAATTGCCAGCTCTAATTAAAAAATATTGTATGGCGCCCCTGGAGCAGACAGAGTTAAGGTCCATGCTCACGGACCCAACAGTGGCAGCATGGCAAAACCGGGATTCGAACTATTAACCTCTTAATTGATAGCCCAAAGCGCTACCCACTAGGCTACCACTGCCTTTATGAATAAAGCCGATTGTTTCCTTGCATTGCTTTGCTGCCGGTCTTGACGTACCTTAACACATTCATGGAAAAATGTGCTCAAATAACTTTTATTGGTGATATTGGAATGAACACCGAACATTCAATTCTCAGGTGTAATCCTTTAAATCAGAAGCACTGTTTGCATTGTCAGGCCGGGGTTTTCCAGTAACTGTACTGTTCCAATAACCTATCCATGGCTAAACGATGGGAGCTGACCCTGCTCCCTGCTCTGGTCTTGCTCTCTGTCTTATAGGGATGGCATTTTTGTCTTCTTTATTAATCCTGCGACGCTAGCTAACCTCATGTGTACAGATGAGAACAATTAGTGTGCATTGATCTGCCCAGTGACAACAAATTAGCCACAGCTAATACAGAGCTGGTGTCTGGCTATACATGTCTTAAAAGAAATGCACGCTAGCCTTTCTTTTCCGAATTAGTGGCTTTTGTGTGGTAGTCAGTGAGAAGAAACTGGATAAAATATATACAGTGGTACCTTGAAACTCTATGTCAGTTGGTTCTGGGAGTTTAAAAGGCATTGCAAGGTATTTTTTGAGAAACCTGTTAATGCGTTCCATGGTCACGTGAAACTGCATATATTTTAGGCTAATGTTAAATAATGGGGTTGTTTTTGACACTTATACACTTAAAATAACTCAAGGATAATGTAAAAAACACTGAATTGCAATTAAAAACAGTTAAAAATACAATAAAACCTGCACTTAACCTTTACTTCTTTATTGTTTCCTTATGCTACTTAATCTTGGAATACCGTATTCCGTCTAGTAAAGGCACATTCACATAAAATAGCTTTTGTGCTGGCTGTGCCGTTATTTCCTATGGAGTGTGGCGGTGCACAAAGCTTAACGTGACTTACTGTAATAAAAAACAAGTGAGGAATGTTATTAGTGGAGAGAACTTATGAGCAGTAATAATTAAGAGAGGTTTAGTGTTCCTGTGTTCTATAAATACATTGTCACAAGTGGAATTGTTACAGACCAATTTGAAAGGTCTAAAATAAGCAAATCAAATTATTATCAAAGCACTCCACTTTTTTCTTAAAGAGCATTAACTCTTTTATTAATGGAATACATTTCAGACATCTTTACTGTAGTAATCTGGGGTGATGGGATAGCAAACTTATTAAAAAGTCAGATCAATAACAATAAATAAACAATAAATAAATAAATCAATAAATAACACTAGTACTCATCTTGTGATTTTGAGACTATTTTACCCTAGGAATTTAGAATAATAGGATTGCAAACCAACGTAAAGTAAAATGCAAATCAAATTATTATCAAATCACCCCATCAGACTCTTAAAGAATACTCCTACTGACTTTATGAGTCTCAGACATTTATACTGTACATTTCACTTTACGTTGGTTTGCAATCCTATTATTCAAAATTCCTAAGGTAAAACACTCTCAAATCACAAGCTAAGTACTCGTGTTATTTATGATTGTGGGGTGGCATTTGATAAGATTTTGATTTGACTTTTTAATAAGTTTGCTATCCCATCACCCCAGCTGTAAAAAGATGCTTTATTCTCTTCAATGCTTCGCAACTGTATTACCGTAAAACGGGGTGTGGGCGCACAGTAAAACTTGTAGCGCAGACAATCCGTGCGTACGGTTTACTAAACCGAGGGTACGGATTACTAAACTGAGGGTACGGTTTACTAAACCGAGGGTACGGATTACTAAACCGAGGGTACGGATTACTAAACTGAGGGTACGGATTACTAAACCGTGCGTACGGTTTACTAAACTGAGGGTACGGATTACTAAACCGTGCGTACGGTTTACTAAACTGAGGGTACGGATTACTAAACCGTGCGTACGGTTTACTAAACCGAGGGTACGGATTACTAAACCGAGGGTACGGATTACTAAACTGAGGGTACGGATTACTAAACCGTGCGTACGGTTTACTAAACTGAGGGTACGGATTACTAAACCGAGGGTACGGATTACTAAACTGAGGGTACGGATTACTAAACCGAGGGTACGGATTACTAAACCGAGGGTACGGATTACTAAACTGAGGGTACGGATTACTAAACCGTGCGTACGGTTTACTAAACTGAGGGTACGGATTACTAAACTGAGGGTACGGATTACTAAACCGTGCGTACGGTTTACTAAACTGAGGGTACGGATTACTAAACTGAGGGTACGGATTTTGCTGTTCATATATTTTTTTTCCTTAGTGACCCCTAAGGGGCTCCGTAGTAACACAAGTTTAAAAGTAAAAAAAAAAAAAACCTGAACACGTCGAGTTTAAGGTAAACATCGAGTTTAAGGGTACAAATTTCTCGACCAAGGGCGTCGAGTTTCAAAGATTTAGGGGACGTCAACTTACAAGGTACCACTGTATTTTATATTAAAATTATTAATAATCATTCTATGACTACAGTTAAAACCAAGTACTAAAGTGTCAGTTGGGGTTATCAATAAATGATTTTTTCAGCAAATATGTTATCTTTATTGAATTTTCCATGAGTACATAGCCAAAAGTGTATGCAAATGTTCTTTTTCTCAATTTTAACTCCACCTTTACATTAATTTATTTTATTTTTATCAACCGCTTTAAATGAGAAACACTGAGCACAAGGCAGGAATTTCCTGGACAGGGCGCCAATTTATCGCAGGGTTTTAAACCCAGACCTGGATGAGATTCAAACCTCTCAGCAGTAGCGGGATAACGTGATAGGCTTCTGCTCCACCTTTTCACATTTAATCCTAAACAAAATAATTCATAATTCTTTTAAAAATACCTTTAATAGTTTAGTTTGATGTAAAAAAGGACACTTATTGCCGCTCATGTGGCTCAGCGGTAAAACACACTCTGGTATCGAGTCTCGGCTTTGCCTACCGGCTGGGATGAGCAGCCACATGAACAACGATTGGCCTGTTTTTCATATAGGGGTGGGTATTTAGCCGGATAGGGACTCTCTCATGACTGATGCAACTATGACCTCTCCTGGCTGATTGATGGCGCCTGCACAGAGACGAGGAAAGAGTGCGCTGATCAGGGTGTATCTCTCCATACACAGTGCTGATCCGCATATGCACTCGTCAAGTGTAGGTGAGAAGATGCATATGGCTGCTGCCCACGTGTCGGAGGGGGCGTGGGTTATCTTTGTTCTCCTCAATCAGAGCAGGGGTTGGCATTAGTGGAGAGGAACCATGACGCAATCGGGCAATTGTACACGCTAAAGTGTGGAGAAAAAGGGGAGAAAATGCATAAACCAAATAAAAAAAGGACACATATTGAACAATTAAAAGCAACCTGATCATGCGCTTTAGTGTGTCTGGATGGCGCAATCCGAGAAACCGCCTGTCTCGAACTGTCTTGCTTGTTCTTTTTGCTCGGTCACGTAAAATCCCAGGTGATTAATCAACACCTACAGTAATCAATTAACATTTATTGTCCATTTAAGTCCAGCTGGCTGATAAAGCGTAAATAATTCAGGATGTTCATTCATAGAAATTTCACAAGCCAACACACAGCAAGTCTGCAGCGCTTGAACGAAGGCCAGGAGCGTCATGATTTTCAAGCAGCTTGATGCTTTATTGCACAATCGGAAGTCATGATATCAGAGGACATTTAATGAAGATGCAGGAAACAAAGGACAAGTTCACATTTTCCACCTCGAGTGTGTTTATATGCAGTGAATAATCGAACACAAGTAGGACAAAAGCTTCTGGCAATAATCAGGTGATCAAGGTCTTCTGATAATTAAATTCCCTTACTTTTATGTGAGTTAGTGAGGAATCAGATTTGTAATACATTTAGTGTGATAATGTGCTGAAGCTTGTTATTTAAGCAATAGAATATTAAGGCTGTGACTCTGTCTCAGTAGATAATTACGGCCAGGATGATATTGGTGAGAACACACAACCTCGAGTGTTCTTCTGCTTCATTCAACAGAAAGTTGCACAGTAAAGATAATAAATAAAAATTACAATATTGTTTTGAATACTTGTATTAATTATAAGCGATCTACAACCCCAAATCAGAAAAAGTTGGGACAGTATGGAAAATGCAAATAAAATAAAAACACAGTGTTTCTTACATTTACTTTGACTTTTATTTGATTGCAGACAGTTTAAACCTGAGATATTTTATGTTGTATCTACTCAACGTCATTTAATTTATTAATAAACCTTCATTCTTGCATTTCAGGCCTGTAACACATTTCAAAAAAAGTTGGTACGGGAGCAATTTAGGGCTAGTAATGAGGTGAAAAAACTAAATAATGATGTGATTCCAAGCAGGTGATGTCAACAGGTGATTGTAATCATGGTTTGGTACAAAGCAGCATCCAGGAGAGGCTGAGTCTTTGATGATCAAAGATGATCAGAGGATCACCAGTTTGTCAACAAATGTGTGAGAAAATGCATTGCATCAAGAACCGTCACTCAACAACAGCTGATATAACCACATGGGTGAGGGATTACTTTAGCAAACCTTTGTCAAGCACTACAATACAGAGTTACATGCACAAATGCCACTTAAAACTTTACTGTGCAAAAAAGAAGCCTTATGTTAACCATGTCCAGAAGCGGCTTCGACTTTTTGGGGCTCAGAGGCATCTAGGATGGACCATCACACAGTGGAAACATAATTTGTGGTCAGATGAATCAGCATTCCAGGTCTTTTTCTGGAAAAAATGGACGCCGTGTGCTCCGGACCAAAGACGAAAAGGACCATCCAGACTGTTATCAGCAACAAGTCCAAAAGCCAGGGTCTGTCATGGTATGGGGCTGTGCCCTTGTCAAAGGTCATTTACACTTCTGTGATGGCAGCATTAATGCAGAAAAGTACATTGAGATCTTAGAGCAACATATGCTGCCTTCAAGACGTCATCTTTTCCAGGGACGTCCATGCATCTTTCAACAAGACAATGCAAAACCACATGCTACACACATTACAAAGGCATGGCTGCAGTCCTGATATGTCCCCAATATAGAATTTTGAAAGGAAAAATGTGACAACGGCGACCCCGTACTGTTGCACATCTTAAGACGTGTTTGCAGGAATAATGGGACAAAATAAAAGCTGCAACACTAAATCACTTGGTATTCTCGGTGCTAAAACGTCTTTTAAGTGTGGTGAAAAGGAATAGCAACATTACAAAGTTGTAAATGCTGTACCGTCCCAACTTTTTTTGGAATGTGTTGCAAACCTGAAATGCAGGAATGGATGTTTATTAATAAATGAAATGAAGTTGAGCAGATAAAACATGAAATATCTCGGGTTAATCCTGTCTGTAATGAAATAAAAGTCAAAATAAATGTAAGAAACTCTCCAACCAGTTCTCAGTTCTGTGCTATCTCTGTTCTATCCACTTCCTTTATTGTGGGCTGTGGATGTTTTTGTGTTTTTTATTTGTTACTCATTTTATTTGTTTCCATTATTTTGGCCACCTTATGTATTTGCCATTGTCTCCTTTTTATTATTCATTTTTAAATGAATGGTTAAACATTTTTTATTCTTGCATCTCTTATTCTTTCACCTTGTTATTCAGTAGAGAGGCGTGACCTATCTAACAAAGCTACTTACGTTCGTGATTGATACTGTTTAAGCAATTTAGCATTATTGTCTTTTCTTAAGGTCCCAACAGGGGTAAATTAAAAGTGATAGGGTTTAGATCTAGAACCTTTTTATAACTTGTCCAGTATGTTAACCACTAAGCTACCATTTTTATGTCTTTATTCTTAATTAATGAGCGTGTTATTTTTTTTTATAATAGATTATTTAAATTGATTTATTATTTAATTCATTATGTTATGTATTTATTTGTTTTTGGTTGGAAGCACAATCATCTCTCATGGTTATTTTCTCCAGTCTCCAGTCATTTTATTTTTGAATTATTAAAACAGCACAACTCTGTCCTACTACGAAAGGATTGACTGAGGGAAGTGTTGTAAATCTCATGCTAATTTATTTATGTTAAGTGTTGTGTTAGTCTAGTAAGAATACCGCATGTATGCTGACTCATTTAGGTCCTATATGAATCTTTGTTTAGAAGCGTTGCAGATTTTTTTTACTTGGCAAAAGCTAGCAATATTATGACTCACTGTATCACTCTGTATGTTTTGTGTGGCTGACTAATGTCTGGCCATTGTTCCTTAACCAACAAGTCAAATACTAGAAATGACTAGTAAGGTGTTTTTTATTAACATTTAACATCTGATTGTGGTATACCATTATGCTTATTTATATTATACTAATGTTGTAAAGCTACATATATTGTTTAATTATTTTATTTACACTGTGTTATAAAAAAAGTATACACTGATCAGCCATAACATTAAAACCACCTCCTTGTTTCTACACTCACTGTCCATTTTATCAGCTCCACTTACCATATAGGAGCACTTTGTAGTTCTACATAACTTTTTAGCCAGCTTTCACCCTGTTCTTCAATGGTCAGGACCCCCACTGGAACACCACGGAGCAGGTATTATTTAGGTGGTGGATGATTCTTAGCACTGCAGTGACACTGACATGGTGGTGGTGTGTTAGTGTGTGTTGTGCTGGTATGAGTGGATCAGACACAGCAGCACTGCTGGAGTTTTTAAATATCATGTCCACTCACAGTCCACTCTATAAGACACTCCTACCTGGTTGGTCCACCTTGTAGATGTAAAGTCAGAGACGATCGCTCCTCTATTGCTGTTGTTTGAGTTGGTCATCTTCTAGACCTTCATCAGTGGTCACAGGATGCTGCCCACTGGGCGCTGGTGGCTGGATATAACTAGTAACTTGTATATGTGTGAAGGTACCATAGATGCGGAGGCGTATATTAGGATTTTAGACAGGCATTTGCTACCATCTTTTCCCAGTATATGGTTATTTTAGCAAGACAGTGTCAGTCCTCTGTACAACAATGTGGTTTCATAGACATGAATGTGCTTTACTGGCCTGCCTGCATCCAGATCTGTCACCTACTGAAAATGTATGCATAATAAAGAGTTAAGAACTGCTTATATGACATAGTCTCCTCTCCCTATTTTTCCCACATGGCAGTCACCCACTCACATGCTTTACCAAACAGACGGGGGAAGATGAAAGCCACTTTAGCACTTTCAATGTGGAAGGGGGAAATGTTGTGGGCTAGGTTAAGGGGAAACATAATATAAATGTTTACATTTACTCATTGCGTGCGTTGCGGGTTAAGACGGTCAGAGCGTTATTAGAGAGCAGAATATTTATAATATAATTAGATATATATATGTAATTGTCACATGTAACTAATGTTAACACATGCTGACGCTAGGGACACGTTGTTTACGAGTCATTTTTTGTGAGTCATGAGTCGAGTCAGAGTCATTTGAAACGAGTCGAGTCTGAAGTTGCTGTGTGTGTGACTTACGTGTGACTCAGACCCAAGCAGAGTGGTAGGTGCAATGCAGTGCACAGAGGAGACATGAAACAGGTAAAGTCATGAAACAGGCTCCATGTGTTAGTACTCAGGTGATTCTGAGGGCTGTGGTCGTTCAGTCAGGAGCAGAACAGGAGACTGAGGCTGCTGGGAAATGCAGTTTATTACATTATGAGGCATCATGAATAGAAGAACCAGTCAACAGCAATTATAGACTATTGAGGAGCTGAAGTTTCAGATCAAGTTAGAAAGGACAAAAAATTCACTCGCAAAAATTAGGATAGTTCCCAAAGGCGTTCTAGCACAGTGGTAAACATGCAGCTGTCCCAAATTTTTGAGTGTGTCACAGACATCAAATACTGAAAAAATGTGAAATATAGGCATATATACTAGTGGGCTTAGACGGTTGACCCCAACTGGATGCTGTGTAAATCTCGACATTGTGAAATGGCATGTAAAGTAAAGAGATAAAGAAATACAATGGTACCTTGAAGCTCAGTGTCATTTGGTTCTGGAACTGGATTGAGTTTAAAAGGCATTGAGTTTCAAGGTATTTTTTTCCATGAGGATGTATGAAAAGCCTGTTAATGCGTTCCATGGTTCCATGGACTTGCATATATTTTCGGCTTATGTAAAATAATGGGGTTGTTTTTGACACTTGTACACTAAAAATAACACAAATAAAATATAAAAACACTGAAATAAAAAGCTGATTTTACAATTTCTCAGAACCCCGAACTGTAACACAAGTTTAAAAGTGAAACAGTGAGGACAATCCAGCTAAACACAAATACATGTGGACGCTTTCAGAGTGGATTTGACGGTTATTCCACGCAAATGCAGTTTCGTCTCATATTTACTTTTTGATGACGTTTTACCGCACCTCTTAAGCCGAGTGCAGAACAAAGCGACTGTTCATTGTTAATTTGAAATTAAATAAATATTTTTGAATAAACAAGTCGAACACGCTGAGTTTAAGGGTACAAATTTCTCGACAAAGGGTGTTGAGTTTCAAAGATTTTGAGGTTTGGAGACGTTGAGTTACAAGGTACCGCTGTATAGAAATATTGTGTTTTGTTAGATTAGAAGGCAATGGCTAGTTTGTCAAAGAAGAGCAGAACAAATGGCAGGGAGATAACGACATCTGAGTAAAGAAGATGTGCACTGATAGTTAAATAAAATAGTTGTTGGAAAGTGGGGGGCGGAATTGTCACAACAAACATTGAAATAGGAGGACAGGAAGAGGAGGTAGAACAAAATATTTTCTTTTCATTAGTGAGTAGCTGTGGATAATTTTTGCCTAACATGCACAACTGTGCACATTTGGTCCAAAAAGAATAGTGATTTGCATCTCAGGCCAGGCATCTACACATACATGTTTTGGCTGGAATGGTGGGTGGAAATCTGTGATGGATTGGTGCCAGTGAAACATGCATAACTGTGCACATTCGGTCCAAAGAAACTGTGAAATGAAATATTGGGAAACATAAATTACAAATAATAGATTTTTTGGATGTCTTTTATCTCTAGTTTGCCCTGCAGATTTTGTATACATTGGTCAAAAGCATATGGACACCTGACCATAATGTACTTAGATTGGATACGAAGGCCTGGATTACAATCCAAATTCCATTTCTTTGTAAAAAGTGTTTAATAGGGTTGAGGTCAGGTTTCTGTGTAGGTCATTCTAGTTCCTGCATGTTACACTTGTATTTATGGATCTTGCTTTGTGTTCATGGAGTCAGGAGTCAGGCTAAAACAGGAATGAGACACTTAATTAAATAAATAGCACAATAGTGCTTCTTAAGGTGGAACTACAAAGCCAGAGCCTGTTATTGTCTGAAAATTATATGGCTTGATTATATTTTTGTTAAAAAATGTCATTCAAGATGAATGACCGTAATGTTACGTGCACTGGCAGCATAATATTAATTACTAGGTTTGTATGACCTTCAAAGTAGAAGACAGCACATGGGCGTCACATGTTCTAATACGCTAGCCCACCACCACTGGGACTTGGCTCTAGAGTATGAGTCTTGGTGGTGTTAATAGGCTGATGTGGCACTCAGCAGGCAAAATTGGTCTTATTCAAAGTAGGGTGTGCTGTAACCTCTGCTGTGTGGTAGACGAATAAAAGGTTGTGTGGTCCTCTGTGTATATCCATTGCTGACCAATGTGTGTAAATTAAAGATTTGCTCCCACAGCTCCAACTTTTCTGGTCCACACACGTAATCACACATGAAGGAAAAGCTTCAGTGGGTTGAATGATAGGCTGTTTGGTTTCAGTGTTTAAATGGCTAATTAGCCATGCTAATGTTGCTGCACTGGCTGCACTAATACAGGTACAACACACACGTCATTTCAATGCTAAGTATGATCCCCCAAATAACATCTGGTCAGAGGGCCAGGACAGTGGTCCTAGTACAGTGACAAAATGTACAGATCAACACATAAGCTACAGCCAATAATTGTGTACCAACAAAGTTCATCTGTATGGTAGGTGTGGCTTACAAAATAATTAATAAATATTTGTACCATATACAGTCATGTGAAAAAGATAGGACACCCCATGAGATCCTTTGTCTTTTTGAACATATTTAAACATATGGACATTTGAGCTTTATTTGAACAGTACTAAGAGATGGAGCTTATATAACTAAACAAAAAAAATGAACAAAATTACTTTCAAACACAAGTTGTAAAATGTAATGATCAAAAATGGAAATTGATTATAAGGAAAAAGTTAGGACACCCCCACATTTATTACTACTTAAAATGTCTAAAATTAGAATCAGGTACACCACATCAGCTGCAATGATTAGAACATCGTTAGAATACATCGGAGTTTTATTTAAACCTCAGACATTAGTTTGATTTGCGCTTTATTGTTAAAGTGAGTGGTATCACCATGGTGAGATCTAAAGAGCTCTCTGAGGCCTTCAGAAAGAATGTTGTAGATGCATTTGAGTTTGGGAGGGGATTTAAAAAGATCTCAAAACAATTAGAAATCAGCCATTCCACTGTCCGGAAAATCATTTATAAGTGGAGAACATTTAAAACAACTGCCAACATGGTCAGGTCAGGCCAACCTAGCAAGTTCAGCCCAATAGCAGACTGCAAGATACGTAAAGAAGTCTCCAATAATCCTACACTTTCATCATGGGACCTACAGGTAGCTCTTGCCCCAGTTGATAGCAGTTGATAACATGCATCTCCATAACATGCATCTACCATCAGAAAGAGACTGCACAAGTTTGATTTTCATGGGAGGTGAGCAAGAAGGAAACCCTTGCTGTCAAAAAAAAAAACATCAGGGCAAGACTAAAGTTTGCCAGAGAACACCAAGACAAAGACCAGGACTTCTGGAACAATGTGCTTTAAACAGATGAATCCAAAGTTGAATTATTTGGGTATAGTAACAGAGAACGTGTTTTGCGCAAACCAAACACAGTATTTGAGCACAAGAACCTCATACCAACTGTGCAGCATGAAGGTGGAAATGTCATGGTTTGGGGCTGCTTTGCAGCAGCAGGGCCTGGCAAGCTCTCCATTATAGAATCCATGATTAATTCTTCACTGTATTAGAGGGTGCTTGAGGAAAAGGTAAGACCATCTGAAGCAGAGGTGGACCATGCAGCATGACAACGACCCAAAACATTTCAGTAAATCCACCAAGAAATGGCTCAAAAGAAAGAATGGAGAGTTCTGGCCAAGTCAAAGCCTGCATCTTAATCCTATTGAGATGGTGTGGGGTGATTTAAAACGGGCTGTGCATGCAAGAAATTCTGCATGGAGGAGTGGGAAAAACTTTCTTCCAGTCGATGTCAGAGACTGGTAGATGGTTATAGGAAACATCTAATTGAGGTTATTTCAGCCAAAGGGGGAAATACAAGCTATTAGGACAGGGTGACCAGGGTGTCCTAACTTTTTTCTCACAATAAATTTCCATTTTGGTTCATTACATTTTACAACTTGTGTTTAAAAGTAATTTTTTCACTTTTATTTGTTTAGTTATACACTGCCTGGCCAAAAAAAAGGTCACAACACTCACAGCTTCTGCAATATCACAACATTTATTTCTGTCCAGAGTTGCATTAATTTTTCCCCAAGATCTTGTATTGATGATGGGAGATTTGGACCACTGCGCAAAGTCTTCTCCAGCACATCCCAAATATTCTCAATGGGGTTCAGGTCTGGACTCTGTGGTAGCCAATCCATGTGTGAAAATGATGTCTCATGCTCCCTGAACCACTCTTTCACAATTTGAGCCCGATGAATCCTGGCATTGTCATCTTGGAATATGCCCGTGCCATCAGGGAAGAAAAAATCCATTGATGGAATAACCTGGTCGTTCAGTATATTCAGGTAGTCAGCTGACCTCATTCTTTGGGTACATAACATTGCTGAACCTAGACCTGACCAACTGCAGCAACCCCAGATCATAGCACTGCCCCCACAGGCTTGTACGGTAGGCACTAGGCATGATGGGTGCATCACTTCAGCCGCCTCTCTTCTTACCCTGATGCGCCCATCACTCTGGAACAGGGTAAATCTGGACTCATCAGACCACATGACCTTCTTCCATTGCTCCAGAGTCCAATCTTTATGCTCCCTAGCAAATTGAAGCCGCTTTTGCCGGTTAGCCTCACTGACAAGTGGTTTTCTTAAGGCTACACAGCTGTTTAGTCCCAATCCCTTGAGTTCCCTTCGCATTGTGCATGTGGAAATGCTCTTACTTTCACTATTAAACATATCCCTGAGTTCTACTGTAGTTTTCCTGCCATCAATTTCACCAAATGTTTAAGTGATCGCCGATCACGATCATTCAAGATTTTTTTCTGACCACATTCCTTCCTCGAAGATGATGTTTCCCCCCCACTGTCCTTCCACTTTTTAATAATGCGTTGGACAGTTCTTAACCCGATTTTAGTAGTTTCAGCAAGTCAAGTCAAGTCAACTTTATTTATATAGCGCTTTTTACAATAGACATTGTCTCAAAGCAACTTTACAAAATCCAGGACCAACAGATACAAAAAACCCCTGTTGAGCAAGCCGAGGGCGACTGTGGCAAGGAAAAACTCCCTGAAAATTACAGGAAGAAACCTTGAGAGGAACCAGACTCAGCAGGGCCCATCCTTCTTGGGTGGCCAGGAGGATACTTTAAATAAATACACGATTTACACAGAGCATACGAACACAGAATTAAATGATCTAAAAGTTATAACTGGTAATAAATAGATAAATAATAATAGAGTTGTTCTTCGGTGTAGTCTTCAATAATGTCTGTAGTGATTTCTTGTCATTCTTGGTGCAATTACTCCAGACCAGTCACATCCGGCAGGAGCAGCATAGTTGTCACGGCAGTCTCGACTTTAATCCTTAACCTCGGCGGGGGAACAGGTTTCCATCAGAATGCCTTTGGAGTAAAACAACAAAGAATGTAGTTAATAATGTACAATGCGAGTTGAGTAAAACAGTTTTACAGAGAGTTTTAGACAATCTCCTTAGATGTTGTCTCTGCTTGATGCATGCCAATAATTTGACCCTTCTGAAACAGATTAACATCTTTTCCACGACCATTTACATTTACATTTACATTTTCAGCATTTAGCAGACGCTTTTTATCCAAAGCGACTTACACAATGAGCAACTGAGGGTTAAGGGCCTTGCTCAGGGACCCAACAGTGGCAACTTGGTGGCGGGGCTTGAACCGGCAACCTTCTGTTTACTTACAGTTAGGGTTAAATAACTTGTTGCCAGCTGAAACATAATCACCCATGCAGTAATTATCCAATGGGAGGCTCTTACCTTTTTGCTTAGTTAAATCCAGGTGGTGACCTTTTTTTTGGCCAGGCAGTGTATAAACTCAATCTCTCAATACTGTTCAAATGAAGCTCAAATGTCCATATGTTTAAATATGTTCAAAAAGACACAGGTTCTCATGGGGTGTCCTAACTTTTTCACATGACTGTACAGTGGGGCTAAAAAGTATTTAGTCAGCCACTGATTGTGCGGGTTCTCCTACTTAGAAAGATGAGAGTGGTCTGTAATTTTCATCATAGGTACACTTCAACTATGAGAGACAAAATGAGAAAAAAAAATCCAGGAAATCACATTGTAGGATTTTTAAAGAATGTATTTGTAAATTATGGTGGAAAATAAGTATTTGGTCAATAACAAAAGTTCAACTCAATACTTTGTAACATAACCTTTGTTGGCAATGACAGAGGTCAAACGTTTCCTGTAAGTCTTCACCAGGTTTGCACACACTGTAGCTGGTATTTTGGCCCATTCCTCCATGCAGATCTCCTCTAGAGCAGTGATGTTTTGGGGCTGTCGCTGGGCAACACGGACTCCACAAATTTTCTATGGGGTGGAGGTCTGGAGACTAGCTAGGCCACTCCAGGACCTTGAAATGCTTTTTACGGAGCCACTCCTTCGTTGCCCGAGCGGTGTGTTTGAGATCATTGTCATGCTGGAAGACCCAGCCACGTTCCATCTTCAATGCTCTCACTGATGGAAGGAGGTTTTGGCTTAAAATCTCACGATACATGGCCCCGTTCATTCTTCCCTTAACACGGATCAGTCGTCCTGTCCCCTTTGCAGAAAAACAGCCCCAAAGCATGATGTTTCCACCCCCATGCTTCACAGTAGGTATGGTGTTCTTGGGTTTTTCTTCTTCCTCCAAACACGATGAGTTGAGTTTTTACCAAAAAGTTCCATTTTTGGTTTCATCTGACCACATGATATTCTCCCAATCCTCTTCTGGATCATCCATATGCTCTCTGGCAAACTTCAGACGGGCCTGGACATGTACTGGCTTAAGCAGGGGGACACGCCTGGCACTGCAGGATTTGAGTCCCTCTCGGCGTAGTGTGTATACTGATGGTAGCCTTTGTTACTTTGGTCCCAGCTCTCTGCAGGTCATTTATCAGGTCCCTCCGTGTAGTTCTGGGATTTTTGCTCACCGTTCTCATGATCATTTTGACCCCACGGGATGAGATCTTGACCCCAAGGGAGATTATCAATGGTCTTGTATGTCTTCCATTTTCTTACAATTGTTCCCACAGTTGATTTATTCACACCAACCTGCTTGCCTATTGTAGATTCACTCTTCCCAGCCTGGTGCAGGTCTACAATTTTCTTCCTGGTGTCCTTCGACAGCTCTTTTGTCTTGGCCATGGTTGAGTTTGGAGTCTGACTGTTTGAGGCTGTGGACAGGTGTCTTTTATACAGATAACGAGGTCAAACAGGTGCCATTAATACAGGTAACGAGTGGAGGACAGAAGAGCTTCTTAAAGAATAAGTTACAGGTCTGTGAGAGCCAGAAATCTTGCTTGTTTGTGGGTGACCAAATACTTATTTTCCACCATAATTTACAAATAAATTCTTTAAAAATCCTACAATGTGATTTCCTGGATTTTTTTTCCTCATTTTGTCTCTCATAGTTGAAGTGTACCTATGATGAAAATTACAGACCTCTCTCATCTTTCTAAGTAGGAGAACTTGCACAATCAGTGGCTGACTAAATATTTTTTGACCCCACTGTAGGTGTAGTGTGTGTTGGTAAATGAAACTGGGGTATAATTTGTTAAACGTCCATCTGCAAATTGATGCCATAGAACAGCAATCAACCGGAATCTCTGTTGTGTCCCTTTAAGATGCAACACAGTGGATCTAAAATGCAGGAAGTGCTAAATTTAGCAGTGTACCGTCTGTGCTTTATTTGACCCAAATAAACTTAAATAACAGTTATTCAATATATGAATGTTTCTTCAAAGGCACATTTATAGTGTTAATAAACAATAAAAGTCTACATATCTGCCGTGCTAGACATTACACCTTCTACTTACACTAAACTAATCAACTTAACTTGCTTGTTTAATTTAAGAAATAAAAAGCAACATTTGGCAACTATCAAAAGTTTAAAGTCATTTTAGATAGACAGGCTGTACTGCTTAAGTCATACCACTGTCATCAAAAGATAATTAAATGCACCTTATGTGAGGTTGCACTTTTACAACCACTTGTCAGGTTGGAAGCTAGTGAGCTGATTTTAATTAATTATGGACATAGACCACTGAAGTCGTGTCGTCATTTTGTAGGCCACGCCATGTTGTTATGCCCATATTTGGTAACACAGGTCTAGGAGAAATTTTGAATGGGAAATATGAATGGAGATTTCGCAAATTGCCTCTCTCGCATCCTGTAGTCATAAAAAATGTTCCAAAGCTGTTACGTTCTGTTTTATGGAGATTCTTCTGTCTATTATCACTGGATCCTCTGAATTATGAAGTCATTAAAGAGTCAAAATATGAATATTGCTACATGTAAGCTAATGGTACTGCACACTGAATTGACGTCACTAGACTGGAAACCAATGTTTTCTTTTTTTTTTTCTTTTATAAGCCTCTTAAATAACAGCACGAAGCAGCGCGATTCACCGGTGTAACAGTGGAGTGATATTCACAAGTTTTGGTTGATATTTTTAGTAGGTAGCTACATTAAAGTACTGTAGAAAGCAAGGATGGTCGGGTGTTACGCCTTTGGTTGTACTCACCAAAAGCGAGCCACTCGTTCCGTTGATTTGATTGGTGTAGTTCAGTGACGTCTAATTAATGTGCAGTAGCATTAGCTTTCGTGTAGCATTATTAGTATTACGACCCTTTAACAACCTCGTAATTCAGAGGATCCAGTGATGTACAGGAGAAAAATGTACACAGGACAAAACGTATAGGGTTCTGGACATGTTTATTTAGCACAGGATGCGTTAGAGTCGATTTTTTGAAAACCCCGTTCATTTTTCCCATAGGAAATCTGAGTTAGACCCGGGTCTCCAAATATGGGCATAACGAGGACTACAGAATGACGCACGACTTCTATTAAGCCCCATTCATCATGCAAGAAGGTTCTGGGTTTGAGTCCCAGGTGGAGTGGTCAGAGTCCTTGTTGTGTGGAGTTTGCACATTCTCCCTTTGCCTGTATGGGTTTCCTCCAGGTGCTTCGGTTTCCTCCCACAGTTGAAAGACATGCAGTCAGGTTAATTGGAGATACTAAAAAAGCCCCTTAGTTAAGAGTGTGTGTGAATGTGTGTATGTGGTTTTTTAAAATACATTTTCTCCCTTTTTCTCCTGATTTTTACTCTGATTGCTTTATACATCTGAATCTCTTCACCAAATGAACCGATTCATGGAGTTGTTTATTAGAGATGGGACGATCGATCGGCTACGAATCGGTATCGGCCGATTTTTAATCAAAATATGCGATCGGTGATATTTCCTAAAAGTAGCCGATCTGATCGTGTGATATATAAAGACCATGTTAACTTAACAGCTCAGTGGATTGATCCAGACTTTGAGCTACGAAGCACCAACCATCACATCACCATTCATCAACAATCGTACAGAAACCATCGTGAAAGCTCTTACGATGTAATTTTGCTGATTGTAATATTTACTTTAAAAAGATAATTCAACCCGGTCACATCTGAGTCGATTCTATCAGCACGTTATATAAACTCCTGGTTCACTTTGGTAAATCGTAAGTGGTTCTTACTTGAGATGTAGATGAGAACAGAAGACATTACAGAGCCAATCCGAGGCAAAAGTTTATTCATTACCAAATTCGTTAGTTCAGGATCATCTGCTGAACTTTTAGAAAACTTTTAGCTCCTTAGACGGAACGAGTCTGACTCGGTTACAGATCTGTGGTAATAGCAGTTTAATTAAGCTTTTTAATTAAGCTTTTTAATGTAAGAGAGTCACACAAAATGTTCTGTAGTAGCTGGTGTTTATTTAAAACCACGACATTTAATTAATAACAGTAAACACGGAGAGATAACTGAGAATCTTTACCTTTACTGTGAGGCTCTTTTTAAGTTTATTTACTGCTAATCACCCCCCCCCCCCATCGGAATCAGCTATCGGCCGATGTCCCTGAAAGGAGATCGGAAGATCGGAATCGGTGCCAAAAACCCAGATCGGTCCATCTCTATTGTTTATGCACAACATGGATTCGTTTCTGACTCGTTAACTCAGTGATTCAGTTCGCAAGCCCTACTCTAAAGCACACAAATGCGTAAATGCTCAGCGGGCCGGATCAAACAGCCTAACGGGCCGGTTTAATGTCGAGTTTTTTATTGTTTTTTTTGTTTTTTACTCAGTAAGGGATGTTATTTAAAATGTAGCGAATTACAATTCCTAATACAAAACATACTTAAGTAAAAGTAAAATTACAGGTTGTAAAATCTACTTTAAAAAGTACAAGAACACAAAAAACTACTCAATTACAGTAACGCGTTACTTTCCACCTCTGCATTTACTTTCTTGCTATCTGTCAAAAACGCACTGATGCTGTTGATTTTATTGAGAGCGAAGCATTGATGGTTCATATTGAAGCTCGCTCATCTGTTAAAACTCACCACATCCAGAGACAAAGATTCAGTCAATCAGGTCAGTGAAGGAACAAAAAATCCAGTTCTGGATTTTTTTTAAATCTTCTACACAACATTAGTTAGAGACTAATATAAATTAATTTTATGTAGTTATATATCTTTAATTGACTTAAACAGCATATATGGCTGTGTCCCAATCCACACCGATGAGGCATAACATTATGACCACTGACAGGTGAACTGAATAACACTGATTATTTCTTCATCACGGCACCTGTTAGTGGTCGCAGACCAGTCAGGGTGCCCATTCTGACCCCTGTCCACCACCAAAAGTGCCAACAATGGGCACATGAGCATCAGAACTGGACCATGGAGCAATGGAAGAAGGTGGCCTGGTCTGATAAATCATGTTTTCTTTTACATCATGTGGCTGGCCGGGTGCGTGTGTGTCGCTTACCTGGGGAACACATGGCACCAGGATGCACTATGGGAAGAAGGCAAGCCGGTGGAGGTAGTGTGATGCTTTGGGCAATGTTCTGCTGGGAAACCTTGGGTCCTGCCATCCATGTGGATGTTACTTTGACACGTACCACCTACCTAAGCATTGTTGCAGACCATGTACACCCTTTCATGGAAACGGTATTCCCTGATGGCTGTGGCCTCTTTCAGCAGGATAATGCGCCCTGCCACAAAGCAAAAATGGTTCAGGAATGGTTTGAGGAGCACAACAATGAGTTTGAGTTGACTTGGCCTCCAAATTCCCAGATCTCAATACAATCAATCATCTTACAGGAGTTAAAGGATCTGCTGCTAACATCTTGGTGCCAGATACCACAGCACACCTTCAGGGGTCTAGTGGAGTCCATGTCTTGGGTCAGCGCTGTTTTGGCAGCAAAAGGGGGACCAACACAATGTTAGGAAGGTGGTCATAATGTTTAGCCTAATAAGTGTATGTTAGACATGTAGTGCTATGATTTCTCACTAGCCAGCATATTGCATTTTTACAATTTTAAATCTGGTTCACCTACCTCCCTCTTCTATTAAACAACCTTATTGTAAATATTTTTATAGTCACGAGGCTGAATTGGATAATGTTAAAAAAACTAAGTCTGATACAATGACAGACAGTTAAGAAACTAATCTGTGTTTACACTTGGCAAGAGGCAGCTGGAGTTGGCTTGAAAGCTGATCATACAATGTAAAATCTCCTAACTTAAAAATAAAGACCTAAATAATTTTGATCCGATAATCAACAATATTATTTAGTAGAATATTATAAAATAATTCTCAATAGTTGCTGTGCTATTATGCATAGGCAGAAACGAAAGCTTTTGCATGTGTGACAGTCTGGGTCAGTATCTCTGCTCAGCTATATAAAAAATAAAAGAAAGAAAGACTGAACCAGTCAGACATAAAGAACACAAATTAGATTTTCCCACACAACACACAATCAGCCATTCTTGGTGTAGTATCTTCTGATTGTCTCTGTTTTACATATTTATTAGGCTAAATGATTTCAGATCATTAAACAAAACATAATACTATGTGGGCGGCATGGTGGCTTAGTGGGCAGCACTGTTGCGTCACAGTAAGAAGGTCCTGGGTTTGGGGCCCAGGTGAGTGATCTGGGTCCTTTCTGTGAGGAGTTTGCATGTTCTTCCCATGTCCTTGTGGGTTTCCTCCGGGTCTAAAGACATGCAGTCAGGTTAATTGGAGATACTAAAAAGGCCCCTTAGGTAAGAGAGAGTGTGTGAGTGAGTGTGTTTGCCCTGTGATGAACTGGCAACCTGTCCAGGGAGTTTCCTGTCCTTTCGCCCAGTGAGTCAGACCCACCGCGACCCCGAATAGGATGAAGCGATAATACAAACAGTGAATGAATGATATTACATGAAGGAAACTAATAATAATAAAATAAATCAAGTTCAGTGTAAAACACCATTTCAATGTAAAACACCCCCATAATTTCATTTTAAAATATAATCCATATAAGGGGCAGCACAGTGTCGAAGTGGGTAGCACTGTCGCCTCACAGCAAGAGGGTCCTGGGTTCGATCCCCAGGTGGGGCGGTCGGGGTCCTTTCTGTGTGGAGTTTGCATGTTCTCCCCATGTCCGCGTGGGTTTTCTCTGGGTGCTCCGGTTTCCTCCCACAGTCCAAAGACATGCAAGTGAGGTGACTTGGAGACACAAAATGGTCCATGACTGTGTTTGATATAACCTTGTGTACTGATGAACCTTGTGTAATGAGTAACTACCATTTTCTGTCATGAATGTAACCAAAGTGTAAAACATGACATTAAACTCCTAATAAATAAACATACAAACCTCACAGCAAGAAGGTCCTGGGTTTGATCCCCAGGTGGGGCGGTCCGGCTTTCTGTGCGGAGTTTGCATGTTCTCCCAGTGTCTGCGTGGGTTTCCTCCGGGTGCTCGGGTTTCCTCCCACAGTCCAAAGACATGCAGCCAGGCTAATTGGAGACACTGAATTGTCCTATAGGTACCTAGGATGTACAGTATAAACCAGTGCATTGTAGTGCCGGTCACAAGCCCGGATAAATAAGGAGGGTTGTATCAACCCTAACTAGTTGCAGCAACTTTACAGCAATAACTGCAACTAAATTCTTTATACTCCATTTTATTCAAAGCTTGGGATATTTTGTAATATGCAGTAAAAACAAGAAACTGTGATTGTTAATTCTTAAGAACCTTTATTTAACTGGCAAAATATGTTTATGTTTTGGCTGACCAACTGGATAGTATTTTGTAATTATATAGATTTTAAATGATACCTTCTACATACTCAAGAAAAGTTGGTGAATAAGAAGGTTTAGTCTTTGCAATCAAAAATGCTTCATGGCTTACATGGACACCATGGGTCTGTTCGAAAACCTAGTGAGCTGCTTTGCTGTCTTACTGCCTACATAGGCAGCTGCATCAGCTGCCTTCTAATAAGTCATCGACTTATAAGTCAAGTTATTTGAATGCACTACTACAGAGATTCCATCAGTGTTCCCTTACTAAGCTAACACAGTTAGCCTCAGGCCATTCAAACCAATGGGATGGGGTGGAACAACACGCTGACATGTCAACTAACGTCTTCCTCCGTATACTGAAAATGGTTGAATTTGCTGACAAGCCTGAATTTGCAAATTAATGACACTTGTAAAAGTTTATACAAATTAAAAATTAATGATAATTTATTTACGTTTGAAAATAACTCCGCTCATCCGTATTTTTTTGTGAGAAAAGTTGTGCCGCACTGAATGCTGGGATTGCCTTCACCGCTACGGCAGCATCTGACGCGCCCTCGTTATTTAGTCAAAATACCGTTCAATTTTAAGGTGCCTTACTAGGCAGCGTTTTAAGGTATCTAAGAATTCAAACAGCCTTCTTCTCAGAAGCGAGTGTAGGATGATGTAAAATGCTGTCTATGTAGAGAGCTCACTAGGTTTTCGAACACACTTTGTGAGAAAATTGTGAGAAAATCAGTTTTAAAAAATTATTTCTTAACGCAGATAATTTGAGTTCTTCAACATCTACCATACTTCATATTGTAAAAAGATTCAGTGAAATTTAAGCCTGTGTTGGACAAGGCTACAAACCACTGTTAAATGTGCCAGACATTTGAGCCTTCAGTTGATAATGCACAAGAAACTGTTTTGCTAAATGTAGCCAAATGGGTTTTGGAGTGCTTTGTAAATCTGTTGTCGCAACACAGTTTGCCATTAAAATGCAACTGGAATATTTTCCTTACAAATGCTATTTTAGGTAAAAAGGCACAAATTCCTACAGATTTACAATATAAAAAAATTTGTGGAATGCCCTCCCAGATGAGTTGTGTCTGTTATAGCAACCTGGGGGGGGGCAACTACATATCAATACCCCACTAATGCCAACCCCTGCTCTGATTTGAGGAGAACAAAGCTAACCCATGCCCCCTCCGACACGTGGGCATGCATTTTATCACCCACACTAGGCGAGTGCATATATGCGAATCAGCCCTGTGTATGGAGAGACACACCCTGATCCGCACTCTTTCCCAGCCTCTGTGCAGGCGCCAGCAGAGGTCGTAGTGCATCAGTTACAAGGAGTCCCTATCCGGCTTAATACCCCACCCCTATATGAACAACAGGCCAATTGTTGTTCATGTGGCCGCTCAGCCCAGCCGGATGGCAGAGCTGAGATTCAATACTATGTATTCAAGATCCCAGCTCTGGTGTGCTAGCGTGTGTTTTTACCACTGCGCCACCTGAGCGGCAAAAATACTATGTTTTTACTAAAAAAAACCACAGGGTCATGGTCCTGGGGACATGGGTTTAGAGATTTTGTTCTAGGTATTGTGTGTACAATCTCCCAATAACTTAGGATCGTTCATTGGCTCTCAATCGGCCCTAGGTGTGAGTATTTGAGCGAATATGATGTGTATGATGCCTTACAATGGTTTGGCACATCATTCAGGATGTATTCCTGCCTTGTGCTTTGTTTCTGGGTGGCACAAGACCAACCTAAACCCCGATCAGAATAAAGTAATTATTAAAGATGATTAAATGATAAATGAATGTCACAGTTATCGGTTTTGGCACATTGTGCAGGCTCCCTTTGCTAACAGAGTGTTCTCTTCTTATAATGCATGACATTACTTTAAAAGCAGTGCAAGGAATCGAAGAGCAATACAAAATCTCCCAAGATCCACTGAGCTTCTAGATCTGCTCTTGCAGACTCTCTTATTTCTACCACACAGGTTTTAAATTGGGGTTTAGTCTTGGCCGAAGGTTTTGGACAGTTTTCCGGTTGGAAGATTTACCCATGACTTGGAGTTAGCTTTAAAACCTTCTAGTACCTAATGTAGAGTCCATAATGTCAGGTGTCCTAAATAGCTTCCCAGTTTCTTTGGGAAAAGAAACATCACATAATCACATAATTTTGCTAGCCCACTGTTAATGAGATCAGCTGTGCTGTCAGCCGGCCGAGCATCTACACAGATGTGATTGGCTATGCCTGAGGGGCTCAGTGGGAGCGTAGCCGAAGCCCTGCGATGGATTGGCGTCCTGTCCAGAATATTCCTGCCTTGCGCCCAGTGTTCTATAGCAGCGTTTCCCAACCTTTTTTGCACCAAGGACCGCTTTCATATAAGATATAATTTCACAGAGATTTTAATAATATTGCTTACAAACATGAGCTTTTTTCGCTGCAATGAGAAGCTGCTCCCACCTAGGGGTGACAATAAGACAATAAGACCTGAAATAAAAGCAGTGAAAACTGCTTTTCTAGCCTCACTAATTATTCATTCTTTTTGTGCAGCCCGGTAATAAATAGCCCACGGACCGGTACCGGTCTGCAGCCCGGTGATTGGGGACCACTGCTCTATGGTAAAACCAGGACTGGCAAGACCCTGACAAGGATAAAGCAGTTGATGTAAATGAAACCAACCCTAGAACTTGGTTCACCAAGTCACAATAATGTCTAGCAAACCCAAGGCATCTTTGTTTGTGGTTAAATGAGGGACAATGATTTCGTTTTGGCAAACTTAGATTGTTAGATTGTTGGCGTGAGGATGGTGTTCATTTGTTGATTTGATGACCCTTGTGACAAATTCTGTCATCTTTTACAGATTTCCACCTGTTATGGTTGGTTTGCTTATGTGGATGAGGGCAAAAACACAACTGTACTGGGGTCATGGACATTTTTGGGCCTTTGCTCAAAACAACTTTACAGAATCCAGGACCAACAGACAAAAAAACCCTATTGAGCAAAGGAAAAACTCCCTTAAAATTACAGGAAGAAACCTTGAGAAGAACCAGACTCAGCAGGGCCCCATCCTCTTTGGGTGGCCTTGAGGATACTTTAAATAAATAGGATTTACACAAATCATACAAACACAAAATTAAATTGAACTGAAAGTTGTAACTAGCAAAAAATTATTGGAGTTCTTCATTATTCAGTCCAGTCTTTGATAAAGTCCATTGTAAGTTCTGCACATTTGGTGCAAACATGCCAGGTTCCCATCCCATCCCATCTAGTAGGAGCAGCATTGTTGGCACTGCAGTCTCGACCTGCAGTCTTTAACCTCGAGAGGGTAAACAGGTTTCCGCCAGAACCACCTGGAAGCTATACGTTTGAGTAGTTACAATGATGAAATCAAACAGAAGATGTAGTTACAATGTGAAATCGTTAAGAGTAAAATGTCAGTTTTACAGAGAGTAGCTTTAGACTCCAGCACCCCTAATTGTTACAGCATAACTAAGTTTGCTTGTTTAGTTTGACAAGACTAATGAAAAGCCTGAGTAAATAAATACGTTTTCAGTCTAGACTTGAAAATCGTGACTGTGTCCGAGTCCCGGACAGAGGCAGGAAGATTATTCCAAAGTTGTGGAGCTTCGTACCAGCTCTTCCACCAGCCGCAAGGTTAACCCACTTGTCTAATTGAATTTGTGTACTCTCTAATCTTTTCCTATATTGTTGAATGATTAGGCAAATTTGGCCTCTGTGTCACCTTATATTTAAGAAAAAGACAGAAAAATAAAAGCAGGAATTCGTGGATGACAACTTGGTTGGGTTTCTAATAATTTAGGTAGTCATAAACAAAGCCAAAAAAAAATTAAAGGAACATACTTTAGTTTCTATGGTTCCCAAAATTTTGTCACACATGGTTTCATTAAAAATGTGAATTATTTAAATATATTAACTTTAATTCAATGTTTAATTTCTCTTATATTTTTAGTTTGAGACTTTTTTTACTCATCTTTACCAGAGCTAGCAATAACTCTGGAGTCAACTTATATATAATGCTGCTGAACTCCTACTCAAACGTATAGCTTCCTTAACTGGACTTGCTGTGCTGTAATGAAATTGTTAGAGAGCTGAACAGTGTGGGAGGACAGAATTTGTCCCAGGCTGATATTGGAGAAAAGTATAGGAGGACAGATGGAGACAGGAAGTCAAAATGATGTTTTCTTTTCATTGGTGAGTTGTTGTTCTTTCATTACCGCTAGACGCTGTACATTGCACTTTCTGTTGATTGCATCAACTTACACGTTACACTGTTGACGTCTCAGTGAAGGCCCACATTTATAGCATGACCAAAAATTGTGGACACCTGACCATAAGCTTGTTAGAAAATATCATTATAGAACCATGGTTTTCTGAAACATGGAGCCCCATTTGATGCTGTACCAGGCTTCAGTCTTTAGTGTTTCCCCAACACTTTGGTCTAAATCTGTGAGAATTTGGGCCCATTTAGTGAATGGAGCATTTGTGATGTTCTAACTCATCCAGACTTATCCAGTAGATGTTAGGGCTTTGTGCAGACCCCCTGTGTATGGACCTGGCTTTGTTCACATTGACATAGTCATGCTAAAACAGAAAAGGGTCTTTCCCAAACTGTTGCCACAAAGGAGAAAGCATATAATTTTTATTTATTTATTTTTATATCCCCTCCTAGCAATGTGTCTTGCCTAAACAACTGAGTTTGATAATTAGAATGGGTGCCTGAATACAGTGTGACAAATACAGTACCTTGTAACTCAAACTTAACCTCGTCCCCTAAACTCAAAATCTTTGAAACTCGACGCCCTTTGTCGAGAAGTTTGTACCCTTAAACTCAAAGTTTCCCTCAAACTCGACATGTTCAGTTTGTTTAAAAAAAAATGTATTTATTTAATTTCATATTAACAATAGAGCGGTGCAGTAAAACGTCATCAAAGTGCGCAGATGAGACGAAACTGCATTTGTGTGGAATAATCGTCAAATTCAGTCTGAAAGCTCCACATGTATCTGTGTTTAGCTGGATTGTCTTCACTGTTTCACTTTCAAACTTGTGTTACAGCTCAAAGGTTCTGAGAAATTGTAAGAATCAGCTGTTTATTTCAGTGTTTTTGTATTATATTTGTGTTATTTTCAGTGTACAAGTGTCAAAAACAACCCCATTATTAAGTCCACGGGACCATGGAACGCATTAACAAGGGAAAAAATATCTTGAAACTCAATGTCCTTAAAACTCAAAGCCACTCCCAGAACCAACTGACGCTGAGGTTCAAGGTACCAGTGTATTAAGCATGAATGGACAAAAATTCCTCTCAAATCTTTGGTGTCCTCAGTTCCTATACCATTAAAAAGTCTCATTAATGGGCCGCTCAGGTGGCACAGTGGTAAAAACACATGCTGGAACCAGAGCTGGGATCTCGAATACATATGAGCGGCCACATGAACAACGATTGATCTGTTGTTCAGGTATGGGCGGGACTAAGCCGGATGGGGTCTCTCTCCCATGACTGGTGCAATTACGACCTCTGCTGGCTGATTGATGGCGCCTGCACAGAGATGAGAAAAGAGTGCTCTCAGGATGTGTCTTTCCGTACACAACGCTGAGCTGCACTGCACTTGTCAAAGTGCTGGTGATAGGATGCACACAGCATGCTGCCCATGTGTCGGAGGGGGCGTGGGTTAGCTTCGTTCTCCTCAATCAGAGCAGGGATCGGCATTGGTGGAGAGGAAGTATGGCGCAATCAGGCAATTGGACACGCTCAAAAAAGGGGGAGAAAATGCATTTAAAAAAAAAAGTCTCATTAATAAGAAAAGTGATGGAACACAGGGCTGAACATGCCTCTCTCCCAACTGGCATGTGTTTATACTTCCAAAATTCAGTTTTGATCAAGTTGATCAGTGAAAACATTGGAAATCTTTTCTTTCTACTTTTTTATTTAAAGATTGAAGAGAATTAACAAATCACAGATTCTTCTTTTTATTATATTTTACAAAAAGTCCCAACTTCGGGTTTGTATAAACAAAATTACACAAATGCATTTTATTGTTTCAGACGTATTTTATGGATCATATATTTAGGTGTGATATTGAAGTTGTAGAGTAAAGAGAGAAAATGGAGAAAAAATGTACTTAAATAAATCTGTTTCTATAGTAACACTAAGCAGCTGTGTTTTTTTATTTATTTATTTTCGAGAACGAGAGGGCGAGAGATGGGGAAAAGTAGGGGAGCGTGGCAGAGACGGTTGCCATAGCAACGCAGCAGAGGAGGACAGGTGGATTGGGTGGAATGGTACAGAAATGTAGGACTCATTTCATGTGGGGGTAGCATGAGTTAGGTAGAGCCAGGAAAGTGGGGTGCTGGAGTACCCTACATTTATTTCTTTAGTATGGCTAATGGTGACATCAGAACTAGCCATGCTACAAAGATACAACAAAGGTTCCCTCACCCTCTTACAAGGAAGGATTAGTTCCATCCCTATTTTTTCTTTAATTGTTTTTGATTGGTTGCTTTGTTGGCTGGTTAAATATGCACAATTTGGGAAAAGTTAATGGACGCTTCTCCAAATGATTGTGTTCAAGTATTTCGACCACACCCATTGCTAGCAGGTATACAGATCAGCCATAACATCCTCGTTTCTACACTCACTGTCCATTTTATCAGCTCCACTTACCATATAGAAGCACTTTGTAGTTCTGCAATTAATGACTGTAGTCCATCTGTTGCTCTGCATGCTTTTTAGCTCCCTTTTACCCTGTTCTTCAATGGTCAGGACCGCCACAGGACCACCACAGAGCAGGTATTATTTAGGTGGTGGATGATTCTCAGCACTGCAGTGACACTGACATGGTGGTGATGTGGTAGTGTGTGAGTTTTTACCATCACAACACACACTAACACACCACCACCATTTCAGTGTCACTGCAGTGCTGAGAATCATCCATACCAGCACAACACACATTAACACACCACCACCATGTCAGTGTCACTGCAGTGCTGAGAATGATCCACCACCCAAATAATACCTACTCTGTAGTGGTCCTGGGAGAGTCCTGACCATTGAAGAACAGCATGAAAGGGGGTTAACAAAGCAGGTAGAGAGGCAGATGGACTACAAAGTGCTTCTATATGGTAAGTGGAGCTGATAAAATGGACAGTGAGTGTAGAAACAAGGAGGTGGTATTAATGTTATGGCTGATCAGTGTGTAAAATTCATTATAAAAATCATACACTTGCTTTCAACTGGGAAATTACTCAGAAGTTTGGGATAGACACTCCTGTTCCATGACTGTAACCCCTGTGAACAAAAGCAAGGCCTATAAATACATGGGCAGTGTCTGAAATCGAGTGAAGCAGCACACATTTCAGCAAACACAATCCAAAGTCTTGGGAAAGCTTTTCTAGAAGAGTGAAGCTTGTTTTAGCTGTAAAGGAGAGTTGCGGATGAGGTTTCTCCATAATCAGTGTTGTATGACTCTCCAAATGTGGTACAACTCTGAGAATCTGCCGCTGGCTGGTGTAAAATAAGCAGCTAGCTAATGCACAAATCGAAGGGGGTGAGGGCTAGTCTACACCCCTGCTTGGCCAACACAGGTGGTGCAGTCTGCAGAGGAATTTTAATAGAAAACTGGAAATATTGGCAAATATTCATGGTGCTGAAAGTAAGCAAAGTGTAAGAGTTGAAGAAGCACTTACAATACCATCAGGATTTCTATGCTTTGTGAAATAATGCATTTTATTTATTTTATTAATATGTAATGCAAAAATATTGATCATGCTTTTCACTGACCTTCTTTAGTTTGTACACCGTTCAGCCATAACATTAAAAACACCTCCTTGTTTCTATACACATTGTGTATTTTATCAGCTCCACTTACCATATAGAAGCACTTTGTAGTTCTACAATTACTGACTGTAGTCCATCTGTTTCTCTGCATGCTTTGTTGAGCAGAGCTGGTATGAGTAGACAAGACACAGCAGCACTGCTGGAGTTTTTAAACACCTCACTGTCACTGCTAGACTGAGAATACTCCACCAACCGAAAAATTACCAGCCAACAGTGCCCCGTGTGCAGCGTCCTGTGACTACTGATGAAGGTTTAGAAGATGACCAACTCAAACAGCAGCAATAGATGAGCAATTGTCTCTTACTTTACATCTACAAGGTGGACCAACTAGGTAGGAGTGTCTAATAGAGTGGACAGTGAGTGGACACGGTATTTAAAAACTCCAGCAGTGCTGCTGTGTCAAGTCAAGTCAACTTTATTTATATAGCGCTTTTTACAATAGACATTGTCTCAAAGCAACTTTACAAAATCCAGGACCAACAGATACAAAAACCCCTGTTGAGCAAGCCGAGGGCGACTGTGGCAAGGAAAAACTCCCTGAAAATTACAGGAAGAAACCTTGAGAGGAACCAGACTCAGCAGGGCCCATCCTTCTTGGGTGGCCTGGAGGATACTTTAAATAAATACACGATTTACACAAATCATACAAACACAGAATTAAATGATCTAAAAGTCATAACTGGTAATAAATAGATAAATAAACAATTAAATAATAATAGAGTTGTTATCCGCTCTAGTCTTCAATAAAGTCCGTAGTGATTTCTTGTCGTTGCAATTACTCCAGACCCGTCACATCTGACAGGAGCAGCATCGTTGTCCCGGCAGTCTCGACTTTAATCCTTAACCTCGGCGGGTAAACAGGTTTCCATCAGAATGCCCTCGGGGTAAAACAACAGAGAATGTAGTTAATAATGTACAATGCTAGTTGACAAACAGTTTTACAGAGAGTTTTAGACTCCGGCAGCCCTAATTATTACAGCATAACTAAAAGGGAGAGCGAGCAGGTAACAAGGTCATGAAGGCTTTCACAGGACATCAGCGCCCAGCTCCCCACCGTCATCAAACCTGAGTGATCGGACAAGAGAGGCAGAACGACAGCAACCCAACATCCCTGATCACCACAAGTTTCTATGACCAAGAACCCCCAAGCTCTGCGCCTTTGTCTATACTAATCAAAAGCCTGAGAAAATAAATATGTTTTCAGTCTAGACTTAAACATTGAGACTGTGTCGAATCCCGAATAGAGGCAGGAAGATTATTCCAAAGTTGTGGAGCTTTGTAAGAAAACGCTCTTCCACCAGCCGTGATCTTTTTAATTCTAGGAACAATAAGTAACCCTGCATCTTGTGAACGAAGCTGGGCTGTAGTGATTAATAAGTTCACTCAGATACTGTGGAGCCAGACCATGTAGCGCTTTATAAGTTAGTAAAAGTATTTTGTAATCAATGCGAAATTTAACTGGCAGCCAGTGTAGAGATGATAGAACAGGAGTAATATGGTCAAATTTTTTAGTTCTAGTTAGCACTCGAGCTGCTGCATTTTGAGCTAATTGGAGTTTGTTTAAGGATCTACCAGAGCATCCAGTTAGAAGAGCATTACAATAATCTAACCGAGAAGTTATAAACGCATGGATCAGTTTTTCGGCGTCATTAACAGATAGTATATTTCTTATTTTAGAAATGTTACGCAAATTATAGAAAGCAACTCTAGTAATATTATTAACGTGTGTATCAAATGAGAGATCTGAATCTATTGTGACACCCATGTTTTTTTACATCTGGGCTGGGAGTAACAGAGAACGTGTTTAAGTTTAGCACCAGGTTAGACAACTTGTCTCTTGCAGCTTTAGAGCCAACAAGTAAAACCTCAGTTTTATCTGAATTAAGTAAAAGAAAATTACACGACATCCAGTTTTTTATGTCGTTTACACAATCTTCTATCTTACTGATTGTGTCAGTATCATTTGGTTTGGCTGATATATACAGCTGTGTGTCATCTGCATAGCAGTGAAAGTTTATGCCATGTTTATGAATAATTTCACCTAGTGGAAGCATATAGAGTGTAAATAATAGCGGTCCCAGTACCGACCCCTGTGGAACACCATACTTTACTTTTGTAGTTTCCGAGCATTTATTATTTACATAAACGAATTGAGAGCGTTCAGTCAGATATGATTTAAACCAAGAGAGTGCGAGTCCTTTAACACCTACTGTATTTTCTAGCCTCTCCAGTAAAATGTTATGATCGACCGTATCAAACGCTGCGCTAAGATCTAATAGAACAAGAAAAGAGACACATCCATTATCAGAAGACATTAACAACTCGTTAACTACTCCAATTAATGCGGTTTCTGTACTATGGTTGGGTCTAAATCCTGATTGAAATTTTTCATGAATACAATTTTCATTCAAATAAGAACAATTGTTTGGAAACGACTTTTTCTAATATCTTTGAGACAAAAGGAAGGTTTGAAATTGGCCTATAATTAGCTAGTACATGTGGATCAAGATTAGGTTTTTTAATCAGGGATTTAATAACAGCACTTTTAAACAATTTAGGTACATATCCAAGGCTAAGGGATGCATTGATTAATGTAAGCAGGGGCTCTACAATAGCTGGGAGTAAATCTTTAAGTAGACGAGTTGGAACAGGATCGAGTATACACGATATACTGTGTCTGATCCACTCACACACAACACACACTAACACACCACCACCATGTCAGCGTCACTGCAGTGCTGAGAATGATCCACCACCTAAATAATACCTGCTGTGTTGTGGTCCTGTGGTGGTCTTGATGATTAAAGAACAGGGTGAAAGCAGGCTAAAAAGGTATGCAGAGAAATAGATGGACTACAGTCAGTAATTGTAGAACTACAAAGTGCTTCTATATGGTAAGTGGAGTTGATAAAATGGACAGTGAGTGTAGAAACAAAGAGGTGGTTTTAATGTTATGGCTGATCAGTGTATATGCTAGTCAACAACTGTTGTATTAAATTTGATACACAGAGGTGGAAAAAGTAATTATTTATTTTAATATTTTTTTTTTGCTTCACCTGCCTCTAAAAACACACCACGCTAATGGTGACAATATAGATATAATGTACTGTAAAGGAAAACTAATTTAATTTAAAGACAACCAATAAATCTCTCTCACTTTCCCACTTCGTCCTCTGATGTCATCTTTCAATGGCACCTTTAACTGTCGTTTCTAAAAGCACTTTAGAAAGTACTGTCTATAAACGTGTCCATTGTAATATCTTAGCCTTAATTAGCACCACTTACCTGATGCATCGGGACGACAGAACTTTTTTCACTGTAGCCCCACTGTAAAACGTTATAAAATCAACTAATGTTTGAATTGGTTGTTTTAATTTAAACTAATATAAATCTGATAGTGGTGCTATCAGCTGCTCCATCGTCTATACAGACATGATTGGCTGTTTGTGTGTGTGTATGGGGGGGCTAAACAGCCAAGCCATTGTAAAGTGCTCCACCGCTTTTAATGACAGTCCCAAGCCCCGATAAAAATAAGGAGGGGTGCATCAGGAAGGGCATCTAGGGAAAAAAATGGTGCCAAATCAGGTATGTGGACCAGAATGATTCACCATGGCGATTCCTTAATATGGGTGCAACCAAAAAATGATACATTTTGCCTTTTTATTTATTTTCACTATTTTCCTAGTCATATCCAATTCCCAGTTGTAACATCTCTGTCGATGCACAGTTGCCAATTGAAAAAGCCTTGAGGAACCTGGTCTACCAGCCCTCCCTAAAGACATTGACAATCGTGTTTTGTGTCTGCGCCCAGCGTTAGACCTGGTGCAATAAATTGTTGCTCCACCCGAGTGCCCTTGAAGTTGCTAATTTTAAATGCCATTTTGACCTCCTGCCAATCCATTAAATCAACCACAACATCCAACATTTTGGCTGCATCTCAAACCAAGTGCAAGAATACTTAACAGTATGTCAGAGTAGTGCACTAACTATAGTGTCATTATTCTAACGCACTGTGTGATGTGCAGTATGAAACTGGACACACCTTTGGCAGTACTTTAATAATCTAATTGATTAATTACCTTATATGGCCAAAAGTATTAGCAACAGTTTTCCTATTTATTGTTCACGTATTATAGCTACACCCATTGTTAACAGGGGTTAAAAAGCCTTGAAACAAGATATGGGGCTTATTTGGAGCCAACTCTATATTAATTATAATATTTTTAAACTGGCATTAAGATACCAAAATGTCCATTTTCAAACCGTAACAATTTATTTTACATTAGTGAAATATTTAAAAATGTGCATGAAAAAGTGTAAGATTAGCTGCCATAAATTGGTCACTGCTCAAACGCAACAGCAGGAGTGTTGGAGCAGGGGTGACAGCCTTTTTTGTACAACCCCAAATCAGACAAAGTTGGGAATGTAAATAATAACAAACACAGAGTTTCTTACATTCACTTTGTCTTTTATTTCATTGCAGACAGGATGAACCTAAGATATTTCATGTTTTGTCTGGTCAACTTCATTTCATTTATTAATAAACATCCATTCCTGCATTTCAGGCCTGCAACACATTCCAAAAAAAGTTGGGACAGTAAAGCATTTACCACTTTGTAATGTTGCCATTCCTTTTCACCACACTTAAAAGACGTTTTGGCACCGAGGATACCAAGTGATTTAGTGTTTCAGCTTTTATTTTGTCTCATTCTTCCTGCAAACACGTCTTAAGATGTGCAACAGTACGGGATCGTCGTTGTCAAGTCAAGTCAAGTCAACTTTATTTATATAGCGCTTTTTACAATATACATTGTCTCAAAGCAACTTTACAAAATCCAGGACCAACAGATACAAAAACCCCTGTTGAGCAAGCCGAGGGCGACTGTGGCAAGGAAAAACTCCCTGAAAATTACAGGAAGAAACCTTGAGAGGAACCAGACTCAACAGGGCCCATCCTTCTTGGGTGGTCTGGAGGATACTTTAAATAAATACATGATTTACACAAATCATACAAACACAGAATTGAATGATCTAAAAGTCATACAGTGGTAATAAATAGATAAATAAACAATTAAATAATAATAGAGTTGTTATCCGCTCTAGTCTTCAATAAAGTCTGTAGTGATTTCTTGTCGTTGCAATTACTCCAGACCCGTCACATCTGACAGGAGCAGCATCGTTGTCCCGGCAGTCTCGACTTTAATCCTTAACCTCGGCGGGTAAACAGGTTTCCATCAGAATGCCCTCGGGGTAAAACAACAGAGAATGTAGTTAATAATGTACAATGCTAGTTGACAAACAGTTTTACAGAGAGTTTTAGACTCCGGCAGCCCTAATTATTACAGCATAACTAAAAGGGAGAGCGAGCAGGTAACAAGGTCATGAAGGCTTTCACAGGACATCAGCGCCCACCTCTCCTACCCAAACCAGAGTGATTGGACAAGAGAGGCAGAACGACAGCGACCCAACATCCCTGATCACCACAAGTTTCTATGACCAAGAACCCCCAAGCTCTGCTCCTTTGTCTATATTAATCAAAAGCCTGAGAAAATAAATATGTTTTCAGTTTAGACTTAAACATTGAGACTGTGTCCGAATCCCGAACAGAGGCAGGAAGATTATTCCAAAGTTGTGGAGCTTTGTAAGAAAATGCTCTTCCACCAGCTTTGGTCTTTTTAATTTTAGGAACTATAAGTAACCCTGCATCTTGTGAACGAAGTGGACGTGCTGGGTTGTAGTAATTAATAAGCTCACTCAGATACTGTGGAGCCAGACCATGTAGCGCTTTATAGGTTAGTAAAAGTATTTTGTAATCAATGCGAAATTTAACTGGCAGCCAGTGTAGAGATGATAGAACAGGAGTGATATGATCAAATTTTTTAGTTCTAGTTAGCACTCGAGCTGCTGCATTTTGAACTAACTGGAGTTTGTTTAAGGATCTACCAGAGCATCCAGTTAGAAGAGCATTACAATAATCTAACCGAGAAGTTATAAACGCATGGATCAGTTTTTCGGCGTCATTAACAGATAGTATATTTCTTATTTTAGAGATATTACGCAAATGATAGAAAGCAACTCTAGTAATATTATTAATGTGTGTATCAAAGGAGAGATCTGAATCTATTGTGACACCTAAGTTTTTTACATCTGGGCTGGGAGTAACAGAGAACGTGTTTAAGTTTAGCACCAGGTTAGACAACTTGTCTCTTGCAGCTTTAGAGCCAACAAGTAAAACCTCAGTTTTATCTGAATTAAGTAAAAGAAAATTACACGACATCCAGTTTTTTATGTCGTTTACACAATCTTCTATCTTACTGATTGTGTCAGTATCATTTGGTTTGGCTGATATATACAGCTGTGTGTCATCTGCATAGCAGTGAAAGTTTATGCCATGTTTATGAATAATTTCACCTAGTGGAAGCATATAGAGTGTAAATAATAGCGGTCCAAGTACCGACCCCTGTGGAACACCACACTTTACTTTTGTAGTTTCTGAGCATTTATTATTTACATAAACGAATTGAGAGCGGTCAGTCAAATATGATTGAAACCAAGAGAGTGCGAGTCCTTTAACACCTACTGTATTTTCTAGCCTCTCCAGTAAAATGTTATGATCGACCGTATCAAACGCTGCACTAAGATCTAATAGAACAAGAAAAGAGACACATCCATTATCAGAAGACATTAACAACTCGTTAACTACTCTAATTAATGCGGTTTCGGTACTATGGTTGGGTCTAAATCCTGATTGAAATTTTTCATGAATACAATTTTCATTCAAATAAGAACATAACTGTTTGGAAACGACTTTTTCTAATATCTTTGAGACAAAAGGAAGGTTTGAAATTGGCCTATAATTAGATAAAACATGTGGATCAAGATTAGGTTTTTTAATCAGGGGTTTAATAACAGCACTTTTAAACAATTTAGGTACATACCCAAGGCTAAGGGATGCATTGATTAATGTAAGCAGGGGCTCTACAATAGCTGGGAGTAAATCTTTAAGTAAACGAGTTGGAACAGGATCGAGTATACACGATGATGACTTCGATGATTTAATCAACACAGTTAGTTCATTTTGGGAGATTGGATTAAAGGAATTTAGTTGGATTAACTCGTTACTATTATCACCAATGCTGCTCGGAGTGAGTCCATACTTAACATTGGCAAGTGACACACTCTGACTCTGAAGTCGTATTTTTTCTATCTTGTCATTAAAGAATTTTAAAAAATCATCACTGGTACAGTCAGGCGGTATATTAGATTCAGTTTCATTAACGTTTTTAGTTAATTTGGACACTGTCTCAAAAAGGAATCTAGGATTGTTTTTATTTTTCTCTATTAGGGATGAATAATATACAGATTTAGCTTTTATAAGTGCATGTTTATACTTAGTTAGAGCATCTTTCCAAGCAATCTTATACACCTCCAGTGTAGTGTGACGCCACTTACGTTCTAATTTCCGTTCTGCTTGTTTAAGTGCGCATGTGTGGTCATTGTACCATGGAGCAAGTTTTTTCTCCCTAATCAGTTTAGTTTTGAGTGGGGCTACGTTATCTAAGGTTGTGCGCAGTACGGTTTCTAGGTTTTGAGTTGCCTGATCTAGTTCTTTAGGTTCTGATGCTGATATATTTGGTAATTCTGGTAGGCAGTTTATGAACGCTGCTGCAGTTGCAGATGTAATAGTGCGCTTACATTTAAAACGATTTGGTTGCTGTATATTATTGTACAGGGACACTTCATATATTAGTAGGGAGTGATCAGAGATTAAGTCATTCTGTGGTATAATTTCCAGGTTGTCTATGTTTATACCATAAGTAAGTATTAAATCTAAGGTATGTTTACAGCGGTGAGTGGGTCCTGTTACATTTTGGGTGATGCCTAAGGATTCTAAAATAGAATCAAACGCAATTTTGAGTGGATTACACTTATCCTCATAATGAATATTAAAGTCACCAACAATTAAAGCTTTCTTAGTTGATAAAACTAATTTAGAAAGAAAATCGGCAAATTCGTTAAGAAATTCTGAGTAAGGACCAGGGGGTCGATAAACAGTAACCAGTTTAAACATACTATTTTTATCAGATGAACATTTATTGGTTATGTCAGAGATAAGAACTTCAAACGAGTTTGTTATGGGAGTTGATTTTACAGTAAGACCTATGTCTTTATCATAAATTGCGGCTATTCCTCCACCACGACCACTAAGACGTGGCTTATGTTCATAACTGTAACCCGGAGGAGATGCTTCATTTAAACCTAGATACTCATCAGGTCTAGCCCAGGTCTCGGTTAAACACAGGGCACTAAGACAATTATCTGTAATTATTTAATTTACAATTACTGTTTTGCATGCAAGTGACCTGATGTTTAGAAGTCCTAACTTTAGTTTAACTTTACTAGGGTTTTCATGATGCTCATTTAGATTAATTTTAATTAAGTTATTATGACATACTTTTTGATTTTGTTTTGGCTTACACCTGCCACGGTAAACAGACACAGTCTCAATGGTTTGTGACCTAAGGATTCCGGGTGACGTCCGATGGCGACTCGCAGACAGTCGGTTAGGCCTGTTAGTCTGCTGCCTGGTCTTGGCTCTGGATAGTCATTTAACACTATCTGCCGCTACACTAACGCGGTGGTAAAGCCTGTCACCTATGCTGCAAGAAATGCGAGCAGCACCCTCCCACGTGGGGTGGACACCATCCCGCTTCAAAAGACCAGGCCTTCCCTCAAAGGTGGACCAGTTATCTACAAAATCGATGCAGTTTTCTGAGCACCATTTAGACATCCAGCGGTTCAGCGACAACAACCTGCTGTAGGTTTCGCCACTGGGTCGAATCGGTAAGGGGCCAGAGCACACTACTGCCTCAGACATCGACCTAGCTAACTCACACACCTCTTTAACATTACTCTTAGTAACCTCAGACTGCCGTAAACGAACATCATTAGTGCCGACGTGGATAACAATCTTCGAAAATCTACGATTAGCATTAGCCAGCACTTTCAGGTTTGCTCTGATGTCAGGCGCCCTGGCCCCCGGAATACAAGTGACTATGGTTGCTGGTGTCTCTATGGGGGTTGCAATACGCACGTGTCGGAGCTGAGAATCTCCTATAACCAGAGCACTTACATTAACAGGCTGCTCAGCGGGTGGCTCACTGAGTGGGGAAAACCTGTTGGACACGTGCAACTGAGATGGTCGGTGCTTTTCCCTACGACTATGTCGCCGAGACGTCACCCAGTCGCCCCGCTGTGAGGGCTCTAATGCCGGAGTCTGGGGTTCTGTACCTGAACTGCTGGCATTCGGGGCTGCTACAGCTGAATCTAAGTCCTCACTAGTAGTAGTCTGTTCTAACGCCCGAATGCGCCCTTCTAACACTGAGATCTTCTCCGTTAGACTAACCACTAATCTACACTTATCACATGTAAAGTTATCACTAAACACGGAGAAGGAATAACTGAACATATTACACTCAGAACATGGATACAAAGCTCCTGCTGGGGCCATAGTAACAAAGTAATATACTTAGCTTTACAAGATGAGTTGGAGATGATGTTTATGTTGGATTCACCGGCGCTTCTGCTGGTAGTCACAGAAGAATGGCTTTAATTCCGGATGAAACAGGCGATGATGAGCTGGAATACAAAAACCACCAAGCAAAGCAACACAAATGCGCTTCGTTCGGACAAAAGCGGCTGTAATTCTAAAGGAAAACGGTGTTATGCGCTGGTGTACAAAACAAATAAACGCGCTTCCTACGAACAGAAACGGTTATAACTCCCCACAAAACAGAGGTGTTTTAAGAGCTGAAATACAGAACACAACCAAACACAAACGTGCTTCGTGCGGACCGAAAACGGTTTTAATTCTGGATAATTATGATGTTTATGCGCTGAAGTACAAAAACAAACAAAACCGGCTTCGTTCGGATGCCGGTAGCAGAAGTTTCCTAGTTTCCAACACAGCACGAATTTACGTTAGTAAACACAAGCGCTTTTTTACGATAAACAAAATAAAACTAAATCAACAACACACGGAAGATTAACGTATAAATTATATGTTTAAAACATACGTATATAAAAAGTTATTTAGCTAAAGGCTACAAACAAACACATTTGTCACATTTTTCATTTCAAAATTCTCCACACATTCTCTATTGGGGACAGGTCAGGACTGCAGGCAGGCCAGTCCAGTACCCGTATCCTCTTCCTCCGCAGCCATGCCTTTGTAATGTGTGCAGCATGTGGTTTTGCATTGTCTTGTTGAAAAATGCTGGACGTCCCAGGAAAAGATGACGTCTTGAAGGCAGCACATGTTGCTCTAAGATCTCAATGTACTTTTCTGCATTAATGCTGCCATCACAGAAGTGTAAATGACCTTTGCTAAGGGCACTGACACAGCCCCATACCATGACAGATCCTGGCTTTTGGACTTGTTGCTGATAACAGTCTGGATGGTCCTTTTTGTCTTTGGTCCGGAGCACACGGTGTCCATTTTTTCCAAAAAAGACCTGGAATGCTGATTCATCTGACCACAATGCATGTTTCCACTGTGTGATGGTCCATCCTAAATGCCTCCGAGCCCCGAGAAGTCGAGGCCACTTCTGGACATGGTTAACATATGGCTTCTTTTTTGCACAGTAAAGTTTTAAGTGGCATTTGTGCATGTAACTCTGTATTGTAGTGCTTGACCAAGGTTTGCCAAAGTAATCCCTCACCCATGTGGTTATATCAGCTATTGTTGAGTGGCGGTTCTTGATGCAGTGCCGTCTGAGGGATCGAAGATCACAGGCATTCAGCTTAAGCCTTTGGCCTTGACGCACTGAAATTCCTCCTGATTCCTTGAATGGTTTAATGATATTATACACTGTAGAGGGAGAAATATGCAAATCTCTTACAATATTTCTTTAAGCTACATTTCTTTTTAAACATTTCAATAATTTTCTCACACATTTGTTGACAAACTGGAGATCCTCTGATCATTTTTGCTCATCAAAGACTCAGCCTTTCCTGGATGCTGCTTTTGTACCAAACCATGATTACAATCACCTGTTTTAAATCGCATCATTATTTAGTTTATTCACCTCATTACTAGCCCTAAATTGCCCCTGTCTTAACTTTTTTTGGAATGTGCTGCAGGCCTGAAATGCAGGAATTGAGGTATATTAATAAATAATATAAAGTTGAGCAGATAAAACATCTCAGGTTCATCCTGTGTGCCATCAAATACAAGTCAAAATAAATGTAAGGAACAATGCATTTTTATTTTATTTGCATTTTCCAACTTTTTCTGATTTGGGGTTGTATAATAAAATACATTATATACTTTCAACTTTGTGGCAACAGTGCAAAACGGCAGGTCTATAAACATATCATTGTCTACTCATACTCCTACCCTTAACCCCAGTAAAAATCTTTGGGATTAATTGGAACACTCTTGCGAGCCAGGTCTTATAAACGCTTTTAACTGAGCCTTGCTTGAAGATTAGTTAGTTTGTTTATTAGGAACATGTCTTACCACTCGGTTACAATATATATATATATATATACTATAATAGGACAGGTAGTTACAGGATGCCCATGATTCATCAGTTCAAGTTCAACATTACATTACAATGTTACAGGCAATTTAGTATCTCTAATTTACCTAACTTACATGTCTTTGTACTGTGGGAGGAAATCAAAGCTCCCTTAAAAACCCACACAGACACAAGGACTGGTGTTAAGTCACTCCACATGAGAATTGAAAACCAGGAGCTTCTTGCTGTGAGCCGACAGTGCTACCCACCGAGCCACCATGCTGCTCCCTTGCCAGAAGAGTGGAGGGTATTACTGCCAAAAAGGATAAGGGGCTAAATACAAGGGATCTTTAAAAGTTGTTAAGGGTGAGGGCAGGAGGAGTAGTAATCGGTCGTGTCTGAGAGACTGAGAGAGAGCTTATAGTCCGGATTTAGCGCCATGTAATTTCCACCTTTTTGGAAGCTTAAAGAAGCTTTAAGGGGAAGAAGATTTTCATGTGATGATATTGTGAAAGCAGCGGTGCGTTTAACCAAAAACATTTTTTGCTGATGGCATGCATCAGAAAAATGTATCAGAAGGTGTTTATGTAGAAAAGTGATGTAATTTGTTTTTAAAATTCTTAATAAGTGGAGTTTAAAAAAGTGCAGAAACTTTTTGAAGAATCCTTGTATTTACGCTAATAGTTTTAAAGTAGAAATGTCCAACAAGCTTATGCATAGGTGTCCACATTATTTTGGTTATGGCAGTGGTAGCTCAACAGTTAAGGTTCAAGCCCCATCATCACCAAGTTGTCACTGTTGGGCCCCTGAGCAAGACCCTTAACTCTCAATTGCTTAAATTGTCCTCAGTGCTAATTGTAAATTGCATTAGCATATACACCAATCAGCCATAACATTTAAACCACCTCCTTGTTTCTACACTCACTGTCCATTTTATCATCTTCCATTTCCATATATAAGCACTTTGTAGTTCTACAATTACTGACTGTAGTCCATCTGTTTCCCTGCATGCTTTGTTAGCCCCCTTTCATGCTGTTCTTCAATGATCAGGACCACCACAGAGCAGGTATTATTTGGGTGGTGGATCATTCTCAGCACTGCAGTGACACTGACATGGTGGTGGTGTGTTAGTGTGTGTTGTGCTTGTATGAGTGTATAAGACACAGCAGTGCTGGTGGAGTTTTTAAACACCTCACTGTCACTGCTGGACTCAGAATAGTCCACCAACCAAAAATATATCCAGCCAACAGCGCCCCGTGGGCAGCGTCCTGTGCCCACTGATGAAGGTCTAGAAGATGACCAACTCAAACTGCAGCAATAGATCGTCTCTGACTTTACATCTACAAGGTGGACTAACTAGGTAGGAGTGTCTAATAGAGTGGACAGTGAGTGGACACGGTATTTTAAAACTCCAGCAGCGCTGCTGTGTCTGATCCACTCATACCAGCACAACACACACTTACACACCACCACCATGTCATTGTCACTGCAATGCTGAGAACTATCCTCCACCTAAAAAATACCTGCTCTGTGGGGGTCCTGACCATTGAAGAACAAGGTGAAAGCAGGTTAAAAAGGTATGTAGAGAAACAGATTGACTACAGTTAGTTATTGTAGAACTACAAAGTGCTTCTATATGGTAAGTGGAGCTGATAAAATGGACAATGTGTGTAGAAACAAGGAGGTGGTTTTAATGGTATGGCTGATGAGTGTAAGTGTCTGCTGAATGCCACAAATGTAAATGTAATGGTTGTATAGTTGATGTCAGCCAAATATCTTATTAATGAATAATAAAACTGTCTGTGAAATGCCCGTACATCCAGTTTAAGATCCGATTTAGTCATGTGACTCTCTGCAGCTTATACTGTTTAATCAGCTTGCATACACACACACACACGTTAGATGTTCAATGGCAGCCACATTGGTTGAAAAACTATTTGGACTTTTGGATTTAAAGAGTAGGGGGCAAAGACAGATGTGATGGGATAAAAAATAAAGACAAAGGTGATGGGCAGTAGGATGGAGAGAGAGTGTGGGTGAGCGACGGCGAGAGAGAGATAGAGAGGTGGATGATAATGAGAGATGCCAGTTCCCTCTTCCTTAATGTGCCTTTTGTGTTTTAGCCCAACTGCTTGCCTCTCATGATCCCTCTTTTTAGTTACCATGGTGATGCCATGGTTCCTCTTTCTCTCTTTCCCGTTTACTCTTTTCTGTGTTGCCATGGCGATAGCTCTCCGCCATGCTACCTGCTCGCTGGTTCTTTGTGTTGGGATGAATGTATTTGTGTGCGTCCACACCTCCTTCTGATCGCATCCGTGTACGCCGTTCCGTCTAGCTGTCTCCCTGCGCATCCGTCCATCTCTTTGTCTGTCTGTTATACCGTCCTTCGTCTGCTTTGTCTCTAAATGACAGACGTGCCACATTCGAACGAGACGTTTGTAATCTGTAGTAGAATTTTATTTTATGAGCAATTGAAAAACATCTGATCAATATGGAAAAGAATCACATGGCAGAATTTACTTTTATTTTATTATATTTGATAAAAAGCCGCTGTAACCGTATGATTTATGAAACCAAAGATCCTCCACATTTTAACAATGATTTAATTTGCTTGCACTCTAATAATCCATCATAAGAGGATTTTATTAGTTATTTATTTCTAATGTACACAGAATACTCCAATATTAGATTCAGAGTAAAGGCCTTTATTTACCATGTATTACCCATTTTCAGGCACAATTAATTCACATACTAATCTGATTAGCTACAGTCTTAGTAAACTGAACTGTAATATTCACAGCATTTAAAGCACATACTGCAGCAACACTGACAATGATTTGGTACTGCAATTTCTCATTTTAGTATTTATGTGAAATATTTTTGTACTGATCATCAGAAATGACTGTAAAACACGCTAGCACACCAGAGCTGGGATTTTGAATACATCGTTTGAATCTCAGCTCTGCCATCTGGCTGGGCTGGGCGGCCACATGAACATGAACTGGTGCAATTATGACCTCTGCTGGCTGATTGATGGTGCCTGCACAGAGTTGGGGAATAATGCTGATCAGGGTGTGGCTCTTTGTGCACAAGGCTGATCCACATATGAACTCGTCTCATGCAGGTGAAAAGAGGCAGTCAGTACTGCACACTTGTTGTGACACATGAGTCAGTTGCGAAGCTCCTCTGTCAGCAGTGGAATGTTGTATTGTTAGAGGTGAAACTTAACACAATCAGGGTAATTGGATACAACTAGGTTATGGGAGAAAATTCGGGAAAAAATTCAGAGAAAAAGAGAAAAGAAAAAGAAATGACTGTGTAAGCAATTGAAGACTGTGTGTGATGTTACATTGATAAATATTCTTAATAATTGCCTTGAAAAATCATGGTATGGCTTATATGGTGGAAGTGTAGGTTGTGTAAAAAGACAGTAATTTACTTAAGTGAAATGAAATGACTTACAAGCATTTACAGATGGATTTCTTAAATCTGTTCTCTGAAAAAGTCTATTTGTAAAGTCAATGGTACTGTCATTTACAAACCACATTACAAATGCACCTTTCACTGATAACAGTCTGGATGGTCCTTTTAATTTTTGTTATTCATTTTCAGGCTCAATAAAGTCACATACTAATCAGATTAGCTACATTGTTAATACATTGAACTGTAATATTTAAGGCAATTTAAGAAAATCCTGGAGTAACATTTACATTTTCAGCATTTACAGACGCATTTATCCAAAGCGACTTACAGCACTGTGACAATATACAGTCTGAGCGATTGAGGGTTAAGGGTCTTGCCCAAGGGCCCAACAGCAGCAACCTGGCAGTGGTGAGGCTTGAACCAATGGCCTTCTGCTTACTAGTCCAGTACCTTAACCACTAGGCTACAACTGCCCTGTAACATTGGCAAAGATTTAGTACTGACTTTGTGGGGGGGTTAGATGTTGACCCTAGTTTGGTCCTTTTTTGCCTGTTGTTTTGGATGACTATAGTTTAAAATGAGAATAGGTGTTTAGGTCACTTTCATCTTTGTTACCCATTTGAGTTTCCCAATAGAGTTTCAGGTTGCATTTCTTGATGCAGCGTCTTACGCTCAATGTGACTCTTTTTATCAAAATGGCATAATGGTTTCCCATGGTCGAAGCCCTGCCATCTATTTGTGACCTGTCCACAGTGTTCCAGTCTTGTGCTCAGTGTTTCCTGATGGAACCGGCCCGGACTAGGATGAAAATGAAATAAAAATAATAAAAAATTTGGTTTGTAACAAATTTGAAGTGCATTAATAAGTAATATTTACCTTTTAGATAAACCATTTTGTGTGAGCTTTTGTTTGTTTTTTTAAAAAAAACCTCTGATCAGGGTGGCCAACTGGTAGTGTTGGTTCCTTACAGCTTCAGGACTCGCTATTTCTATTTCTCGCTATTTGTGTGGTGTTTTATAGGATTTGCACCTTTCACTGATAACAGTCTGGATGTTCCTTTTTATCTTTGGCACAGATGTACGGCTTTCTTTTTGTATAATAGAGTTTCAGGTTTGTTTGGTTTTTTTTAAATATTGTCTTTATGCATTTTCTCCCCTTTTCCTCCCTTTTTAGCGCGTCCAATTGCCCGATTGCTTCATGCTTCCTCTCCTCTTCCGATCCCTGCTCTGATTGAGGAGAACAAAGCTAACCCAGTCCCCCTTCGACACGTGGGCAGCAGCCGTATGCATCTTATCACCTACACTTTGACAAGTGCAGTGCAGCTCAGCGTTGTGTACGGAGAGACACACCCTGAGAGCACGCTCAGCCTTAGCCGGCAGGCAGAGCTGAGATTTGATACGATGTATTCGAGATCCCAACTCTGGTTCCAGTGTGTGTTTTTACCTTGACGCTGTCCCATCTATTTGTACCCTGTCCACAGTGTTCCTGCCTTGTGCCCGGCCCAAACCATGGTGTAAATGAAATAAAAATTATAAAAAAAAGTTATAATTTGGTTTGTACTGCTCTTCTGCAAAACATATTTTAATTAGTTCTTACTATTAACAGGATGAATAACACATTTTGCTGAGTTAATTAATAAGTAATATTTACCTTTTAGATAAACCATTTTGTCTGAGCTTTTGTTGTTACAAAAAAAAAGGTGGCACAGTGGTCCAGCTGGTAGTGTTGGTTGCACACAGCTTCAGGACTCGCTTTTTCTGTCATTGTGTGGTGTTTTATATTTTGCACAAAGATTTGCACCCTTTACTGATAGCAGTCTGGATGGTCCTTTTCATCTTTGGCACAGATGTACGACTTTCTCTTTGTATAACAGAGTTTCAGGTTGCATTTCTTGATGGAGCGGTATATTGTGTTATGTGACAATGCTTTTCTGAAGTACTATCGAGCCGATGTGGCTCTATTTATTAAAGTAGCATAATGTTTTCTCATAGTCGATGCCGTCCCATCTATTTGTACCCTGTCCACAGTGTAATAATAATTTGGTTTGTACTGCACTTTTGCAAAACATATTTTAATTAGTTCTTACTATTAACAGGATGAATAACACATTTTGTTGAGTGCATTAATATGTAATATTTACTTTTTAGATAAACCATTTTGCCTGAGCTGTTGTTTTTAAAAACAAAACCCTCTTACCAGGGCGGCACAGTGGTCCAGCTGGTCCTTTTACTGATAACAGTGTGGATGGTGCTTTTCATCTTTGGCACAGATGTACGGCTTTCTCTTTGTATAACAGAGTTTCAGGTTGCTTTTTCAATGCAGTGGTAAATTGTGTTATGTGGCAATGGTTTTCCAGAGTACTATCTACTATCTATTTATTACAGTAGCATGATGGTTTCTCATGACCGAAACCCTCCCATCTATTTGTACCCTTTCCACAGTGTTCCTGCCTTGTGCCCAGTGTTTCCCGATGGAACCAGCCCAGACCAGGATGTTCTTACTATTAAAATGATAAATAACAAATTTTGTTGAGGGCATTAACAAGTATTTTTACCTGTTTAAAAAAAAACCTCTAACCAGGGTGGCACAGCTTGTAGTGTTGGTTCCCCACAGCTTCAGGCTCCCTATTTCTGTCACTGTGAGGTGTTCTATATTTTACTTGTGTTTCCTCTTAGTACTCTGGTGTTCTCACATCTCTTAAAATTTGAAGTAAGTGGATTTGATAATGGAATTTGTCTGAGTGAAAATATGTGAGTAAATGAATTTATGTTGCCCTGTAATGGACTGGTGCAACGTCGAGGGTTTATTTCTGCCTTGCAGCCAGTGTGACCAATGGCAATTCAGTTTAACAGAACCATAGAAGAAACAAGACCTATACAACATTTTATCAGAGATGATATTATGGACTGTCTTTAGTGTCTCCATAGGTGATGTTTTACAAATATTTCTAAAATTGGAAAGGAAGAAGTGGAAGCTTTTTCTTTCAATGCTTCCCTCGTTCTTTTTTTTTTTCCACTCACCATCCATGGAGACGCCGATGCTAAGGGAGGGCATAAACGAGCGCACACATAAGCAAGATTTGGGGTAATTTTCTCAGACGGCAGCTGTTGCTATGGCGACAGAACTTTCGGATTCTAGAGGGGGAAAGATAGGGAGGTATAGAAAAGCGGGTGTAATGGGCGGTAAGAGAGCGAGAGATGAAGGGAGGGAGAAAGCCACGAGCGGTGAAGGAATACAGGAGGAAATGGGAGAAGGGCCCTTTTGTGTGTTCGAGTTCCACTCGCACAGCTGCTCTCTTTGTTTTCTATCATTCAGATCTGTCCATTCCGATTTAAAGCTGTACCAGGAGGAGGCAGTAAGGGGGAAATGTCACGATGACTAAGTTAGTCAGACATGAAGATGCTGTCCACATGAATAGGATCATATTTGATAACGGTTCTCCTCCTTAATTTTCAACAAAAATATGTCACACCAAAAGCGTTTATAAAAACTGCTTTGAAAAAAGCTGACGTGAGCGCATCGGCCAAAACGGTGGTGCTAATTATTGTGGTTATTAAATCTAATTCTCTGAGGAAGAACGTTATGAATATACACCAAAATATCTGAACCTCTAGTGACTGTAAACATGAAACAAATGCTTTTTTAGCATCCACAAAAATATAGCCCACATGTGTCAAACTCAAGACCCACGGGCCAAATCCGTCTCGCCACGTCATTTTACGTCATTTAGAGCTTAAAAGACGTATGATTGTTGTGATGGTTCGAGTAGTTACAGAGACGTACTTATAACTTTGACCTTTGCTAAGAAGCCATGTCACTTTTGCGTTTTAGCAGCAAAAGAATGCGGGGTAGCGTAGTCAGTAGCGTAAAAAATAATAAATAGATGTTAATTCTCTTGCAGTTCAATACAGAAGCATCGTCTGTAAGTCGTAGACGTTTATATTCTCAGTTGTTTGTAAATGTTTAGCGAGTATGTTACAGCGTTTCAGTTACGAATTTACCGTAATTCCATAATTAAATACGGTCGTTACCATTACTATAGCAATTTGGTTTTTTTTACACAAAATTCTAACTCGTTAGCACTATTTGGTTAAATTTTGGTTAAATTTCATGTCAACTACAGCTATGTGCATGTACTGTATTAAGTTTTTTATTGTTTGTATTTTGTAGTTTTTATTCATTCTGATGCACAGTGTACAGGGAAGCAAATAAAACCAACCTCACTGTATTTTGGAGGGAGTTGTCTGTCTGTGGGGGAAAAACTCTTAGCAAGGGCAGAACAATTGTCTTAAAATACACTGTAAAATCGTACATAAACTGCATCTCCCACAATGCATGCCGATTTTGTGACCTGCAAAGTGATCACATCCCGCCACCAGATGTTATTAAATAATTACAAATAATCCCAAAATGTACAAGAAGAGAAAATTTAAGCAGAAGGAGGAAATTTAATGAAAGATGGGAAAGTGAATACAAGTTTGTACTTCAAGAAGAAAAACCGGTACGTCTCTTGTGTTATGAGGCCGTGTCTGTGGTAAAGGAGTATAAATATACAGTATAAATTTGGCATTTTGACACCAAACATGGAATTTAGCCTCCAAGAAAACCAACAGATTGTCCAAGACTTAAAAGGCAGACTGCAATCACAGCAGGATACGTTACAATCGGCCCTTTGAGGGCCACCATAATGCTGATGTGACCCTCGGTGAAAATTAGTTTGACACCCCTGATATAGCCCACTTCAAAAACAACAATCAAGTTGCACTAGTCTATTAATCCTGAGATCTGAAGCTCTCGAGCCGGGCATCCAACAGTCACGATTGACCCGAGGACCTGAGACCTAGGGACGGAAGGTCGATGGGATTCCTCAATGCCAGTGTAAATGCGACATCTGCTGGTTGGTTATAATTAACTATATAAATTTATATAATTTATATAATTATTATATAATTTTATATAATTTAGATTTGCATGATAAAAACAGATCATAACTTACCACTGTTTATTTAAGTATTTTCAATGCTGCAAATATATGCAGAATTGGTGGAAATATTTGCAGGAGCCCTTCTGCAGGTGACTCAAACTCATCAGAAGTGTGGGAAAGAGTAAGATTTTGGGGTGTATAAATGTCAAGTGATGCCATTCATAGTACATAACTGGTTAAAACAATGCCCCACCTTTCATGTAAGGGCAAATCAAGGCTCAAGTTTATTTTTAAATATCCGAAAGTTACAAAGAAATGGTATGTTGCCATATGGCAACACCATGCAGCAGAGGGTTAATCACCCTTAACAATGCAGTGAATGTGCAAAAACCGAAATCTGTAATTCACAAAAGTATTCAGACCCTTTGCCATGGTACTTTTGTGTCCAGAACATAACTGATGGGATGAACGTGATTTCGCTTTTTGATTTGTAATTCATAAAAGAAACTCTAAAAACATGTCCACATTGTCATAATGGGTTTTATTTACCCAAGATAGTATGGGGCACTGACACAGCCCCATACCATGACAGACCCTGGCTTTTGGACTTGTTGCTGATAATAGTCTGGATGGTCCTTTTCGTCTTTGGTCCAGAGCACACAGCGTCCATTTTTTCCAAACAAGACATGGAATGCTGATTCATCTGACCACAATACATGTTTTCACGGTGTGATGGTCCATCCTAGATGCCTCTGAGCCCAGAGAAGTTGATGCCGCCTCTGGACATGGTTAACATAAGGCTTCTTTTTTGCACAGTAAAGTTTGTGACATTTGTGCATGTAACTCTGTATTGTAGGTTTGCCAAAGTAATCAGCTATTGTTGAGTGGTGGTTCTTGATGCAGTGCCGTGTCAGGGATCGACGATCACGGGCATTCAGCTTAAGCTTGAGCCCTTGACCTTTTACACACTAAAATTCCTCCCGATTCCTTGAATCATGTAATGATATTATGCACTGTAGAGGAAGAAATATGCAAATCCCTTCCAATCTTTCTTTGAGGTTCATTGTTTTTAAACATTTCAATAATATCACACATTTGTTGACAAACTGGAGATCCTCTGATCATCTTTGCTCAGCAAAGACTCAGCCTTTCCTGGATGCTGCTTTTGTACCAAACCATGATTACAATCACCTGTTGACATCACCTGTTTGGAATCACATCATTATTTAGTTTTTTCACCTCATTACTAACCCTAAACTGCCCTCGTACCAACTTTTTTTGGAATGTGTTGAAGGCCTGAAATTCAGGAATGGAAGTTTATTAACAAATGAAATAAAGTTGATTAGACAAAACATGAAATATCTCAGGTTCATCCTGTCTGCAATCAAATACAATTCAAAGTAAATGTAAGGAACACTGCATTCTTATGCATATATTTGGATTTTCCATACTGTCCCAACTTTTTCTGATTTGTACATTCTGAATCCACTGTATGTGAATCTTTGCCATTTATCACTAACATTAGGCTGTATGTGGTCATAATACCAGTTCATGCATTTCTTGATGGTCTGCAATTGTGTCCTGAATCAGCAAGATGTGTTTTTTTTTCTATTTTTGTGGCATTTGTAATGTCAAGAGGTCACCACACTACCCCAAGCCTAGCCTCCTAAGGTTTACATCTTAAGTGACATTTACAAACAACTGTAAATAATCAACCTGTATATAATAGTGTGTGTGTGTGTGTGTGTGTGCGTGTTTTTATTTATTTTAGGGGGTGGGTATAATAGCGAGTGTGAAAGTGAGTGAAGAGTGAGTATAAGGCATTATGTTGATTGTGTGAGTGTGTACAGCTGGAGATTCACCCCAGGCTAGAAGCTAATTAAAAATGTTCAACAGTAAAAATGAAGGAGACCAAAGTGGGCAGGAACCAGGGGGTCGGGGGAAGGGGGAGTTGCCTTATTTTAGAATGCATCATTTCTCCAAACACATTTATTTATTTATTGTCAATAACCGATTCATCCAGGTCAGGGTTACCGTGCGAATGATGCCTTTTGAAAACACTGGGCACAGGGATGGAGTACAACTAGGACAGGGCACCGGTTTATTGCAGAAAGTCATACAAACCCCATTCAGCCACTGAGTCTACTAGGAGCTACTTGGAATTTCTAATCCACCTACTGACGGATGACTGTATTGTACATTTAAAACATTTTTTTTATTTATTTATGCATGTCAATTTGTCTTTCATGGGGCGGCATGGTGGCTAAGTGGGTAGTAGTGTCACCTCAGCAAGAAGGTCCTGGGTTCGATCCCCAGATGGGGCGGTCCGGGTCCTTTCTGTGCGGAGTTTGCATGTATCTGCGTGGGTTTCCTCCGGGAGCTCCAGTTTCCTCCCACAGTCTAAAAACATGCAGCCAGGTTATTTGGAGACACTGAATTGCCCTATAGGTGAATGAGTGTGTATGTGTGTCTGCCCTGCGATGGACTGGTGCCCCATCCAGGGTGCTACTGTGTGCCTAGCGCCCATTGAAAAGCTGGGATAGGCTACAGCCAAGACCCTGATTGGATAAGTGGTTAAGAAAGCGAGTGAGTGAATTTGTCTTCCGCTGCTGTGGATCCCTGATTGCGTTCGAGGAGGGTATATTGCTGCTCACGTGCCCTCAGACGTGTGCCTAGTCCTAGCAGACCCCTTCTTTAAGTTCGTGCTTCTGCACAGATGCCTCGGCTTGCTAACCAGGGTCCTTGCACAGTGTTTGAAGACCCCACCCACTTCTGGTCCCACTTCTCCCCACCCAGCAGACACGGTGGCCAATTTGTTTCTGCTGCTGCAGGCACTGCCCAGCCGAGAGAGCAGAGCCGGGGTGTTCAGAATTTTAAATACAATTTTTTTCAAATTTAACACGTAGGGCTAATGTGCCACCTGAGCAGCTTTATTATTTATTTAACATTTTTATAACATTATGTGTAATACCTGAGCCTTTTATCTAGTTTAGAAATACAACCCCAAATCAGTACGGGGTCGTCGTTGTCACATTTTTTCTTTCCAATTCTCTATTGGGGACAGGTCAGGACTGCAGGCAGGCCAGTCCAGTACCCGTACCCTCTACTTCCGCAGCCATGCCTTTGTAATGTGTGCTGCATGTGGTTTTGCATTGTCTTGTTGAAAAATGCATGGACGTCCCAGGAAAAGATGACGTCTTGAAGGCAGCATATGTTGCTCTAAGGTCTCAATGTACTTTTCTGCATTAATGCTGCCATCACAGAAGTGTAAATGACCTTTGACAAGGGCACTGACACAGCCCCATACCATGACAGACCCTGGCTTTTGGACTTGTTGCTGATAACAGTCTGGATGGTCCTTTTTGTCTTTGGTCCGGAGCACACGGCATCCATTTTTCCAAAAAAGACCTGGAATGCTGTATCATCTGACCACAGTACACGTTTCCACTGTGTGATGGCCCATCCTAGATGCCTCCGAACCCCTAAAAGTTGACGTCGCTTCTGGACATGGTTAGCATAAGGCTTCTTTTTTGCACAGTAAGGTTTTAAGTAACATTTGTTCATGTAACTCTGTATTGTAGTGCTTGACAAAGGTTTGCCAAAGTAATCCCTCACCCATGTGGTTATATCAGCTATTGTTGAGTGGAGGTTCTTGATGCAGTGCCGTGTGAGGGATCAAAGATCACGGGCGTGTAGCTCAAGCTCGCGCCTTTGGCCTTTAAGCACTGAAATTCCTCCTGATTCCTTCAATGGTTAAATCATATTATGCACTGTAGAGGGAGAAACATGCAAATCTCTTCCAATCTTTTGTTGAGGTACATTGTTTTTAAACATTTCAATAATTTTCTCATGCATTTGTTGACAAACTGGAGATCATCTTTGCTCATCAAAGACTCAGCCTTTCCTGGATGCTGCTTTTCTACCAAACCATGATTACAATCACCTGTTACTTTTTTCTGATTTGGGGTTGTAATATCATATTATTGCAGTCTTGTAAAGTTGAAAGACAGCTCATTTAGTGGTTTAAATAAACCTCAATTAATGGTCATATGATGTAAAACAACCCTACTGTTTGTCACAGGTCAACATTAGAGAAAAGGAGTCTGAATTGATTTATTTATAGCATCAGCACAAAAGCTAAGAGGCTGGAAACTCACAAACATGCCATTTGTTTCAGACACAAACTCAGTTTATGTTATTAATTTATGGTTCTGGTTTCACCAGGAAACACTTAGCAAAGGCAGAAATACTTGGGCTATCCCCTCCCCCTTCAGAAAAAGCTGATCGACGCTCAGGTGGCGCAGCAGTAAAACACGCTAGCACACCAGAGCTGACATCTTGAACTCGTCGGTTCGAATCTCAGCTCTGCTACCGGCAGGCTGGGAGCCTACACAAACAATGATTGGCTTGTTGTTCAAGGGCAGGGTGCCAGAGGGGACCTCATAACTGATGAAATTACGACCTTTGCTGGCTGATTGATGCCGCCTGCACGGAGATGAGGGATAATGTGTGAACAGGGTGTGTCTCTCTATACACACAGCTGATCCACATACGAACTCTCCTTGTGCAGGTGAAAAGATGCAGTCGGCTACTGCACAAGTGCCGGAGGGGGCGTGTTAGTCATGGCTCTCCTCAGTCAGAGTGTTGATCATCATCAGTAGAGAGGAAGCGTAATACAATCGGGTAATTGGATACAAGTTGATTTATTTTGGCTTTTTATTTGGGCTTGTTGACTTGTGAAATGCCAAATTAACTTTTTATAATATTGTGTTATTTATGTTATTCTTGATTCAGTGACCTGTAATGCCCCAGTACTTTTTGCAAAGAAGGATCATGTTGTTCCCACCTCAATACTTTAGTTATGAGCTGAATTTGTGTGTTCTGGTTTGTTAAGTTTGTCTGGCTTGTGTGCAGATTTTGTATAAGCATCTCCATGCTACATTTTTAGAAGAGGAGTTTTGCATGAGGTGTTTTGGACATCTGTTTATTGCTCATTGTCCTTGGTGTAACTGTTGTTCCTGCTGTTTCCGGGTTGTCCTGCAACTCTTTATCAAGTGACTAACTGTGACTCTTTTACCTTTCTGATCATAAGTCTGGGAGCACATCTGGTCCAACGATTTAGGATTTTGTTTGCTGTTGCTCTGTAGCTTTTTCTCTGTACGTGTAGTTCAATAATCTTGCTTCTGAAAACTTAACTATTCACTTAACATTATATGCTACTTATTTGCGAAATTGGGCGGCACGGTGGCCTAGTGGGTAGCACTGTCGCCTCATAGCAAGAAGGTCCTGGGTTCGATCCCCAGGTGGGGCGGTCCGGGTCCTTTCTGTGTGGAGTTTGCATGTTCTCCCCATGTCTGCTGGGTTTTCTCCGGGAGCTCCGTTTTCCTCCCACAGTCCAAAGACGTGCAAGTTAGGGGAATTGGAGACACTAAATTGTCCATTACTGTGTTCGATATAAGAACTGATGAATCTTGTGTAATGAGTAACTACCGTTCCTGTCATGAATGTAACCAAAGTGTAAAACATGATGTTAAAATTCTAATAAACAAACAAATTTGTTTATCCTTCGTACCAATTATATCTTGTATAACAAAACCTAGGTCATTTGAACGCTGGCCCACCACTATTGAGATCTTGAGCTCTCGAGTTCGAATTTCAGCTCTGCTATCAGCCAGCTGGGTGCCTACACAGACATGATTTGCTATGTCTGAGGTAGGATGCGATTCCTTATTGCTGCTACAGTTGCAGCCTTTGCTTGCCAGTGGAAGGTGACTACACAGAGATGGAGAATAATGGAGAGCAGTGAATGACTCTTCGTACATGGTACTGCTGTCTGCGTGGCTACTGCATATATGTTGGAGGGTCATGTGTTAGGTACGACCTAGTTGGTCAGATGAGATATAACTGGGTGATTGGATATGATTAGATTGGGAGAATAAGGAAACATGCTCAGTTTATGTCATTAATACACAGAGTTGTAACGCACTCCACTTCAAGTTTTTCTCAGCCATTGACACTTGTGCCTTGACAAGACAGTACTCAACAGTATTCAACCAGGCTGGTGGAACAATTAAGGGTCCTAAACACGTAGGGCCAATGTGCCACCCGAGCAGCTTTATTATTTATTTATCAAAAAAGAGGTTTGCTACCCATATATGTTGGAGGGTCGTGTGTTAGGTACGGCGAATAAGGGAAAATGCAGAAATAAAAAAAATCATTAAAGCTTATATTTACATACAATGTTAAAACATATAATGTTTATAAATGTAGTTAAGTTAATATATGCACCAAAATACATTAAACAACAAAATCAAAAGTGGTAAATGGTGGTTTCTCCACACTATTAGGCATCCAGTTACATACAAATAAACTTTCTTTATTTGTTTGTTTGGACTCTGTTTTAAATTAAACAGAAATGGGATTTTTGTACTGTATATATTTTAGGCATTAAAAATTCTGTTCTTTCCATTCTAAGTGGACTGTCGGTTCTACAAACCGTTCCTCCAAAATAAATAAAATTAAGCCATGCAGGTGGCCGCTCAGGTGGTGCAGCGGTAAAATACACTAGCACACCAGAGTTTTCGAAACTCAGCTCTGCTGGGTGGCTGCACGAACAACGATTGGCTGTTGTTCATTGGGTTAGAGGCAAGCCGGATCATGGGTTCTCATAACTGGTGCAATTACGACCCCTGCTGGCTAATTGATGATGCCTGCACAGGGCTGAGGATTAATGCTGATCAGGGTGTGGCTCTCTGTGCACAGTGCTGATCAGTATATATGAACATGACTCGTGTAGGTGAAAAATGCAGTCTGTACTGAGCATGTGTCGGAGGGGGCGTGTGTTAGTTGAGAAGCATCCTCAGCGGTGGAGGGTTGAATCAGTGGAGAATGCAATCAGGGTAATTGGACATGACTAGATTAGGGGAGAAAATTGGGGGGGGGGGGGGTTGGAAAAATAGTCATGCAACGCTATACTATTTCATTTTCATATATGAGGTTTCTATTTGTTGTCATTTCTATTTTAATTTGTCAGTTATTACATCATTTGAATACAATAGCAGCCCTGTTTTTAACATTTAACCTAAGGGTAACTGCAAACACCTCGAGACACAGGCAAAATAAGGACAAAGAATAAAAAATGGAAAAAAGAAAGGCAAGGTGTCTCAAAAAATATGACCAGTCACTGAGAACAAAGGCTAAAACAGGAAGAAGAAATATTGCAAGTCAGTGAACCGTAAGTGAGAACGTGTGAATGGCAGAGTGAGAAAAGAGGGGTGGGGAGGGGGTGTAAGGAATAAAATGAAAAGAAAAAAAAGTAAAACCTTGTATGCCACCAAGCTTACAAACATGATTTTTAAATCGGTTTAAATTGGTTGGCAGACTTTGATTAGTGAAGGTTTTTGTGTAGATCATTAACAAAATCAATCATTAGCGCTCAGAAAGTCCAGTTTTCGATGTAAATACTAGGGCTGGCACCGATCAGATACTCAGTATCGGTCTGATAGTGGCCCAAATCACTTTATCGGATATCGGTAGGAAAAAAACGTGTAATCCGATCCGATACTCTTGCTTAATGTAAATAACACTTAATGTAAATAACACTTAATGTAAATAAGGCCATTGTTTGTGTGTAAAGCAAATAACACACAAAAATACGTTCCAACAGTGTTGTAAAATAATTAAATGTTCAAACATTCGAGTGGGGTTTTACAAGAACGCTACTTGAATGTCACAGTTCAAACACAGAACATAGCACAGCCGTTCATTTTCTAATCTCTTCCATACACACTCGCTCCCTATACCCTAGCATTGTACACTTAACATTCTTAAAGGACCAGACAATATATACAGCGGGGAAAATAAGTATTGAACTTATCAACATTTTTCTCAGTAAATATATTTCTGATGGGACTATTGACATGAAATTTTCACCAGATGTTGGTAACAACCCAAGTAATCCACACATATAAAGCAGTCAAAACAAATAAGTCCAAAAATTAAGTTATGTGTAATAAAGTGAAATGACACAGGGAAAAAGTATTGAACACATGAAGAAAAGGAGGTGCAAAAAGGCATGGAAAGCCAAAACACCAGCTGAAATCTGTCAGTATTTAGAAAGCAATCCTGCCCCTATCAGTGCAAATTAATATCAGCTGATTTAGTCGTAATTGATGGCCTACAAAAAGGTTTCTTATTACCAAGGTGTCACACAAGAAGCATCTCGTGATGGGTAAAAGCAAAGAGCTCTCTCAAGACCTTTGCAACCTTATTGTTGCAAAACATACTGATAGAAAACTATAAGTAATGCACTCGACTGCCATGGCCTTTATACACGCTCACCGTGCAAGACTCCATTTCTGAAGAAAAAGCATGTTAAAGCTCGTTTAAAGTTTGCTGCACAACATTTGGACAAGCCTATAAAATACTGGGAGAATATAGTCTGGTCAGATGAGACCAAAATTTTACTCTTTGGATGTCATAGCACACACCATGTTTGGAGGAGAAAAGGCACTGCACATCACCCCAAAAACACCATACCAACAGTGAAGTTTGGAGGTGGGAACATCATGGTGTGGGGCTGTTTCTCAGCATATGGTACTGGTAGACTTCATGTAATTGAAGAAAGGATGAATGGAGAAATGTACCGAGACATTCTTGATAAGAATCTGCTACCATTTACCAGGATGCTGAAGATGAAACGAGGGTGGACATTTCAGCAAGACAATGATCCCAAACACACAGCCAGGAAAACTCTCAAGTGGTTTCAAAGAAAGAAAATAAAGCTGCTAGAATGGCCCAGTCCATCACCTGACTTGAATCCAATTGAAAATCTATGGAAAGAACTGAAAATCAGAGTTCATAGAAGAGGCCCCCAGAACCGTCAACTGAAGACAGTTTGTGTGGAAGAATGGGCTAAAATCACACCTGAACAATGCATGCGACTAGTTTCTCCATACAGAAGGCGTCTTGAAGCTGTCATTACCAACAAAGGCTTTTCTACTAAATATTAAATAAATTTCAGTAAGCGTGTTCAATACTTTTTCCCTGTGTCATTTCACTTTATTACACATAACTTAATTTTTGGACTTATTTGTTTTGACTGCTTTATATGTGTGGATTACTTGGGTTGTTACCAACATCTGGTGAAAATTTCATGTCAATAGTCCCATCAGAAATATATTTACTGAGAAAAATGTTGATGTGTTCAATACTTATTTTCCCCGCTGTATGTAATTCACATTGCATGACAAGTGTCGTTTATTGCCACTCACACTTCATGACATCATTAACATGTGCCACTGATCTACATTTCATCTGCAACAGCCATTCAGAAATTAAAACACACTGATCTACTTAAACTTTTAGCATTTTAAAAAATCATCTACTACTGCCACATCTAAAAACACTGTTTAAACACAATAAAAATCGCTTTATAAGTGATAAATCGGACTTGGATAAATCTGTCTTGTCCCGGCTTGGAGATCTCTCACATCCTCAACGATTAATTCATTAGTGTTATGAAATAAAACAAAGTACACCGTACTTTAGCCACAGATGTCCTCTCCAAAATACAGCAGGGTTTTTTTTAATAAGCGCGCTTTGGTTTTTAATAAACTAAAAACGTGACAGAACTGACAGAACAGAAAAAAAACTAAACTCTGCGTCAATTCTAATTGGTCCATCACGTTTGATTGACATCCACATCTTCCAATTGTAGACACTTTTGTTAAACAAGCCAAAATGCTGCTAAATGTTCTGTGTATAAAAGTTAAAATAAAAACAGCAGTTTTGCATAAGTGTGATGTTGTAGATTATGTATTTATTCCTTTAGAATGTTTGTTTCACAGTCTGAGCATTGTTATTTAGATTTTGTTATTTAGAGCATTGTTATTTAGATATTAGCTAGTTTAACCATGGTGCATTGAGATGTATTATTACTGCTTAGTTGTTTAAGTGGAGAAATTACTGTATCGGATTGGTATTGGTATCGGCAGATACTCAATTTGCAGTATCGGTATCGAACATAAAAAAGTGATATTGAGCCAGCCCTAGTAAATACACTTCTCAAGTAATTAAAAACTTAAATAAGAATAAGCAGAGGGATTATAGTTTATTTTGCTCATATATATGTTTTTTAAAATGAGCCACATGCATTGCTTCTAGAAAAACAATCAAGTATTTTTAAAGAAACAACCAAAAGGACATTCCACAAAGCTGAGCTTAATAAAAGAGTAATAATGGAAAAGAGTGTACAGATGTTTAGAGACGTAGCAAACGTTGCAAAGTGTCCGTTGGTCTTTTTTTTAGAAAGGTTTTTAATTTTCTTTAAATAAATAAGTTTTAATCAAGGGTTAGACTTTTTTACATATGTACTGCAAGATTAAGCTAACCACATTTTTTACCCATCGTTACCAATGGAGCCAATCATTTTAGAGCTTACTATTCACCATTGAGCCAAAACATTAGGACCGACCCCCAGAAATGTGCATAGCACTGGCTGTTTTGTTACAACTGAGCATGTCACAGTCAGGGATATATTAAATGTTCAGCTGATGGTAGTTACTCATGGTACATGTATTGAATGCAGCAGATTTGATCAGCATAAAAACCTGAGTGACTTTGATAAGAATCAAATTGTTAGGGCCAGATGTTCACAGGCAGCCGTACTGAGTACCCACCAACAGAGGTCCTGTCAACTGTCTAAAGCACCTATAACTGGTACACAGGCATCAGAAATGGAAGACAATTAACTGTTAATCATGATTATCTATAAAGTGTATATACTTTAAATGCCTACTGTATGTGGTCACCACTTCTACATTATTGAATTTAGCTGTTTATGCCACACCCATTGCTACCAGGCGTATCATATAAAAGAAACGATTGTTTTTAAAATGAAGACTCCACACAGAAAGGACCCGGACCGCCCCACCTGGGGATCGAACCCAGGACCTTCTTGCTGTGAGGCGACAGTGCTACCCACTTACCCATATAAATATATCGTATAAAGGTAGGCTTTTTTAGTTCTGGGATGACTGTGTCTTTGTGCACAAAGCAAGTCCATAAAGACATTTGGTTTTGGTATGGAGGAACTCCAGCTGCCTACCTGACCGTAATGCCATTTGGCACATCTGAGATGAATTAGAACAGTGATTGTGAGCCAGGCCTTTGTGGTCAGCATAAGTCAAGTGGAGGCTGGTAAACTGCAAAGGAAGGGAGGTTAAAAAAGGTTACGGTTACCACATTTGTACATACATTGTTTGCTCTACCACTTGGGTGCCAGTACAGAAAAGAGCCTTCATGCTTGTCTTCCTTGAGTTCTGGGTGGAGGATCGAGACAAGTGGCTTGAAGGTTGCATGGTACAGAGTGGGGCAAAATGATTTCTCTAAGGTAGCTTGGGGCTAGTTCATTTTTGGCTTTGTAGGTGAGCATCAGTGTTTTAAACAGAATGCGTGCAGCTACAGGAAGCCAGTAAAGAGAACGCAGCAATGGGGTGATGTGGCAGTGTTTAGGTTGGTTGAAAACCAGGCGAGCAGCTGCATTTTAAATGAGTTCCAGGGGTTTAATAGTGGACATGGGAGCACCTGCCAAAAGGGAGTTGCAGTAGTCCGGCCGAGAGATTACAAGAGACTGCACAAGAAGCTGAGAATGAATCAGCTAGCGCAGTAGCACTGGTACAGTGTTCATTAAATTACTGTTACACTGTCTAAAGGAGACAAGATGAGGAATAAACAAAGAGGAAAAGACAGGAGCAAGGGAATCAGGGGAGAAAATGAGTAACGGAGTGAAAAAAGAGCCTGAAGATTTATCTGTTTGTTTCAGCCCCCTGTCCCACTTACACTCATCCTCCAGAGAGAATAGGTGGCTGTGGAACTTGGGATGAAAAGAACTGTAAGGTGGAAAAGCAAAAGAGGGACTGACTATTCATTTAGGGATGCTTTCCAAGCTTGCAACTTACACCAATCAGCCATAACATTAAAACCACCTCCTTGTTTCTACACTCACTGTCCATTTTATCAGCTTCACTTACCATATAGAAGCACTTTGTAGTTCTACAATTACTGAGTGTAGTCCATCTGTTTCTCTACATACTTTTTTAGCCTGCTTTTACCCTGTTCTTTAATGGTCAGGACTCCTACAGAGTAGGTATTATTTAGGTGGTGGATCATTCTCAGCACTACAATGACAATTACATGATGGTGGTGTGTTAGTGTGTGTTGTGCTGGTATGAGTGGATCAGACACAGCAATGCTGCTGGAGTTTTTAAACACCTCACTGTCACTGCTGGACTGAGAATAGTCCACCATCCAAAAATATCCAGCCAACGGCGCCCCATGGGTAGCGTCCTGTGACCACTGATGAAGGTCTAGAAGATGACCAACTCAAACAGCAGCAATAGATGAGCGATCGTCTCTGACTTTACATCTACAAGGTGGACCAACTAGGTAGGAGTGTCTAATAAAGTGGACATTGAGTGGACACGGTATTTAAAAACTCCAGCAGCGCTGCTCTGTCTGATCCACTCATACCAGCACAACACAGACTAACACACCACCACCATATCAGTGATGAGAATTTTCCACCACCTAAATAATACCTGCTCTGTGGGGGTCCTGACCATTGAAGAACAGAGTGAAAGCAGGCTAAAAAGGTATGTAGAGAAATAGATGGACTACAGTCAGTAATTGTAGAATTACAAAGTGCTTCTATATGATAAGTGGAGCTGATAAAATTGGCAATGTGTGTAGAAACAAGGAGGTGGTTTTAATGTTATGGCTGATCGGTGTATATACCCCTCAGATGCTATCAGTATCCCCAGCAGCGGGAGACTTATTGGCTATGCTAAAATGGGAAAAAAGGGAAAAAACGCATAAATAAAGTAGTATAAAAAGTGAAACCCTATAGAACACAAGGACAATACATGTAGATACATTAATAATGATTTAAAGATGTGTTTTCTCATATTTTGTTTGTATTTTGTGACAAATATGCAAAAATAACAGAAAACCAAATGGTTACTAGATGTTTATATGCATGTAATAATCATCTTTTTATTGTGGTGTGATCAAACGAATAAAAAATCAAAAATTCAATTCAGAAACCAGCCAAAAAAACAATCGATCTTAAAAAAGCCAATTCGATCTCCACATAACACTGAACTGCTGCCTTTTTGAGAGAAGCGTCGATTTTTTAATTCTGTTCTCTAATATCATTGATTTCGTGTTTAGATTATATTTTACTAAACAGGACTTTTACATTAAAATATTTTAAAGATCACACATTGTCAGACGCGGTGCTGGTCTTAATACTGCTGTGTTTTAGGAAATGACACCTCTCACATGCAGCCCACTGTCCATGCAGCGTGCTTAGATAAGGCTGCAGTCTGAATACCAATGAGTGCAATTTCAGTATTATCCACTCAGTATGTGCTCTCCAGTCAGAAAAAATACATCCCTCAGTAACTGCACTGGGAGAGAACCTGCATGTAAAAACAGCACACCAAAGGCTTCAAATAAAATCGGAACAAAAAGAGATGTACAGACATACACATCAGTAAAAAAAAGTAATTGCCCCCATCCAGATTCCTGTTATTATTGCATGTTTGTCACATAGTATATACAGTGCCTTGCAAAAGTATTCAGCCCCCTTAAACTTTTCAACCTTTTGCCACATTTCAGGCTTCAAAGATAACGATATGAAATTGTAATTTTTTGTGAAGAATCAACAACAAGTGGGACACAATCGTGAAGTGGAACGAAATTTATTGGATATTTTAAACTTTTTTTAGAAATAAAAAACTGAAAAGTGGGGCGTGCAATATTATTCAGCCCCCTTGCGTTAATACTTTGTAGCGCCACCTTTTGCTGCGATTACAGCTGCAAGTCGCTTGGGGTATGTCTCTATCAGTTTTGCACATCGAGAGACAGAAATTTTTGCCCATTCTTCCTTGCAAAACAGCTCGAGCTCAGTGAGGTTGGATGGAGAGCGTTTGTGAACAGCAGTTTTCAGCTCTTTCCACAGATTCTCGATGGGATTCAGGTCTGGACTTTGACTTGGCCATTCTAACACCTGGATACGTTTATTTGTGAACCATTCCATTGTAGATTTTGCTTTATGTTTTGGATCATTGTCTTGTTGGAAGATAAATCACCGTCCCAGTCTCAGGTCTTTTGCAGACTGCAACAGGTTTTCTTCCAGAATGGTCCTGTATTTGGCTCCATCCATCTTCCCATCAATTTTAACCATCTTCCCTGTCCCTGCTGAAGAAAAGCAGGCCCAAACCATGATGCTGCCACCACCATGTTTGACAGTGGGGATGGTGTGTTCAGGGTGATGAGCTGTGTTGCTTTTACGCCAAACATAACGTTTTGCATTGTGGCCAAAAAGTTCGATTTTGGTTTCATCTGACCAGAGCACCTTCTTCCACATGTTTGGTGTGTCTCCCAGGTGACTTTTTATAGATATCTTTGAGAAATGGCTTTCTTCTTGCCACTCTTCCATAAAGGCCAGATTTGTGCAGTGTACGACTGATTGTGTCCTATGGACAGAGTCTCCCACCTCAGCTGTAGATCTCTGCAGTTCATTCAGAGTGATCATGGGCCTCTTGGCTGCATCTCTGATCAGTCTTCTCCTTGTTTGAGCTGAAAGTTTAGAGGGACGGCCGGGTCTTGGTAGATTTGCAGTGGTCTGATACTCCTTCCATTTCAATATGATCGCTTGCACAGTGCTCCTTGAGATGTTTAAAGCTTGGGAAATCTTTTTGTATCCAAATCCGGCTTTAAACTTCTCCACAACAGTATCTCGGACCTGCCTGGTGTGTTCCTTGGTCTTCATGATGCTCTCTGCGCTTTAAACAGAACTCTGAGACTGTCACAGAGCAGGTGCATTTATACGGAAACTTGATTACACACAGGTGGATTCTATTTATCACCATCAGTCATTTAGGTCAACATTGGATCATTCAGAGATCCTCACTGAACTTCTGGAGTGAGTTTGCTGCACTGAAAGTAAAGGGGCTGAATAATATTGCACGCCCCACTTTTTAGTTTTTTATTTCTAAAAAAAGTTTAAAATATCCAATAAATTTCGTTCCACTTCACGATTGTGTCCCACTTGTTGTTGATTCTTCACAAAAAATTACAATTTCATATCGTTATGTTTGAAGCCTGAAATGTGGCAAAAGGTTGAAAAGTTCAAGGGGGCTGAATACTTTTGCAAGGCACTGTATACACTGCCTGGCCAAAAAAAAAGGTCACACACTCTAATATTTGGTTGGACCGCCTTTAGCTTTGATTACGGCATGCATCCACTGTGGCATCGTTTCCACAAGCTTCTGCAGTGTCACAACATTTATTTCTGTCCAGAGTTGCATTAATTTTTCCCCAAGATCTTGGATTGATGATGGGAGATTTGGACCACTGCGCAAAGTCTTCTCCAGCACATCCCAAAGATTCTCAATGGGGTTCAGGTCTGGACTCTGTGGAGGCCAATCCATGTGTGAAAATGATGTCTCATGCTCCCTGAACCACTCTTTCACAATTTGAGCCCGATGAATCCTGGCATTGTCATCTTGGAATATGCCCGTGCCATCAGGGAAGAAAAAATCCATTATTGGAATAACCTGGTGGTTCAGTATATTCAGGTAGTCAGCTGACCTCATTCTTTGGGCACATATCGTTGCTGAACCTAGACCTAACCAACTGCAGCAACCCCAGATCAAAGCACTGCCCCCACAGGCTTGTACGGTAGGCACTAGGCATGATGGGTGCATCACTTCAGCCGCCTCTCTTCTTACCCTGATTGTGCCCATCACTCTGGATCAGGGTAAATCTGGACTCATCAGACCACATGACCTTCTTTCATTGCTCCAGAGTCCAATCTTTATGCTCCCTAGCAAATTGAAGCCGTTTTTGCCGGTTAGCCTCACTGACAAGTGGTTTTCTTAAGGCTACACAGCTGTTTAGTCCCAATCCCTTGAGTTCCCTTCACATTGTGCGTGTGGAAATGCTCTTACTTTCACTATTAAACATATCCCTGAGTTCTACTGTAGTTTTTCTATGATCTGATTTCACCAAATGTTTAAGTGATCGCCAATCACAATCATTCAAGATTTTTTTTCCGACCACATTCCTTCATCAAAGATGATGTTTCCCCCCCACTGTCCTTCCACTTTTTAATAATGCGTTGGACAGTTCTTAACCCGATTTTAGTAGTTTCAGCAATCTCCTTAGATGTTTTCTCTGCTTGATGCATGCCAATAATTTGACCTTTCTGAAACAGATTAACATCTTTTCCACGACCACAGGATGTGTCTTTTGACATGGTTGTTTAACAAATGAGAAGCTACTCACTGCATCAGTTAGGGTTAAATAACTTGTTGCCAGCTGAAACATAATCACCCATGCAGTAATTATCCAATGCGGCTCTTACCTCTTCTTTGCTTAGTTAAATCCAGGTGGTGACCTTTTTTTTGGCCAGGCAGTATATAACTGTTCCAGTAACTTAAAAAGGGTATTAAAGGGACAGTGGTAGTCTAGTGTGTATAGAGCTTTGGACTATCAATCAAAAGGTAGAGGGGTGGAGATTAAGCCATAAGCCACAAGTCATGGTTTAAAATAGACCTAGATTAAGCCTAATTCTGAATAATCTAATTTGATTTCCTGAAGGAAGATTAGAGCTATTGCAGGACTAAATTGAGGCTTAATTTAAACCTCACAGGAGGCAGGTTTAAAATTTAATGTTGTTTGTCAAAGAAAACAAATGGATTATTTGCACTATGTCAATGAAGATCAGCAAGTACCATCAGCTAGACATGTTCTTGCTGACAAAAATGACCCGTTACATAATTTTGATGACATTAGTTTTTGAGATCGTTTTAGAATGTACAACCCCAAATCAGAAAAAGTTGGGACAGTATGGAAAATGCAAATAATAAAAACACAGAGTTTCTTACATTTACTTGGTTTTATTTGATGTCAGACAGGATGAACCTGAGATATTTCATGTTTTATCTGCTCAACTTCATTTCATTTATTAATAAACATCCAGCACATGTTGCTCTAAGATCTCAATGTACTTTTCTGCATTAATGCTGCCATCACAGAAGTGTAAATGACCTTTGCCAAAGGCACTGACACAGCCCCATACCATGACAGACCCTGGCACTGACACACCCCCATACCATGACAGACCCTGGCACTGACACACCCCCATACCATGACAGACCCTGGCACTGACACACCCCCATACCATGACAGATCCTGGCACTGACACACCCCCATACCATGACAGACCCTGGCACTGACACAGCCCAATACCATGACAGACCCTGGTACTGACACACCCCCATACCATGGCAGACCCTGGCACTGACACAGCCCCATACCATGGCGGACCCTGGCACTGACACACCCCCATACCATGGCAGACCCTGGCACTGACACACCCCCATACCATGACAGACCCTGGCACTGACACACCCCCATACCATGACAGGCCCTGGCACTGACACACTCCCATACCATGACAGACCCTGGCACTGACACAGCCCCATACCATGACAGACCCTGGCACTGACACACCCCCATACCATGACAGACCCTGGCACTGACACAGCCCCATACCATGACAGATCCTGGCACTGACACACCCCCATACCATGAGAGATCCTGGCACTGACACACCCCCATACCATGACAGACCCTGGCACTGACACAGCCCCATACCATGACAGACCCTGGAACTGACACACCCCCATACCATGACAGACCCTGGCACTGACACACCCCCATACCATGACAGACCCTGGCACTGACACAGCCCCATACCATGACAGACCCTGGCACTGACACAGCCCCATACCATGACAGACCCTGGTACTTACACACCCCCATACCATGACAGACCCTGGTACTGACACACCCCCATTCCATGACAGCCTTATACCATGATAGATCCTGGCACTGACCCACCCCCATACCATGACAGACCCTGGCACTGACACACCCCCATACCGTGACAGACCCTGGCACTGACACAGCCCCATACCATGACAGACCCTGGCCCTGACACAGCCCCATACCATGACAGACCCTGGCACTGACACACCCCCATACCATGACAGATCCTTGCACTGACACACCCCATACCATGGCAGACCCTGGCACTGACACACCCCCATACCATGACAGACCCTGGCACTGACGCACCCCATACCATGACCGATCCTGGCACTGACACAGCCCCATACCATGACAGACCCTGGCACTGACACACCCCCATACCATGACAGACCCTGGTACTGACACACCCCCATACCATGACAGATCCTGGCACTGACACACCCCCATACCATGACAGACCCTGGCACTTACACAGCCCCATACCATGACAGACCCTGGAACTGACACACCCCCATACCATGACAGACCGTGGCACTGACACACCCCCATACCATGACAGACCCTGGCACTGACACAGCCCCATACCATGACAGATCCTGGCACTGACATACCCCCATACCATGACAGATCCTGGCACTGACACACCCCCATACCATGACAGACCCTGGCACTGACACAGCCCCATACCATGACAGATCCTGGAACTGACACACCCCCATACCATGACAGACCCTGGCACTGACACACCCCCATACCATGACAGACCCTGGAACTGACACACCCCCATACCATGACAGACCCTGGCACTGACACACCCCCATACCATGACAGACCCTGGCACTGACACAGCCCCATACCATGACAGATCCTGGCACTTACACACCCCCATACCATGACAGCCTTATACCATGATAGATCCTGGCACTGACACAGCCCCATATTTTGACAGGCCCTGGCACTGACCCAACACCATACCATGACAGATCGTGGCACTGACACAGCCCCATACCATGACAGATCCTGGCACTGACACAGCCTTATACCATGACAGATCCTGGCACTGACACAGCCCCATACCATGACAGGCCCTGGCACTTACACAGCCCCATACCATGACAGACCCTGGAACTGACACACCCCCATACCATGACAGACCCTGGCACTGACATACCCCCATACCATGACAGATCCTGGCACTGACACACCCCCATACCATGACAGACCCTGGCACTGACACACCCCCATACCATGACAGATCCTGGCACTGACACACCCCCATACCATGACAGACCGTGGCACTGACACACCCCCATACCATGACAGATCCTGGCACTGACATACCCCCATACCATGACAGATCCTGGCACTGACACACCCCCATACCATGACAGACCCTGGCACTGACACAGCCCCATACCATGACAGATCCTGGCACTGACATACCCCCATACCATGACAGAACCTGGCACTGACACAGCCCCATACCATGACAGAACCTGGAACTGACACACCCCCATACCATGACAGACCCTGGCACTGACACACCCCATACCATGACAGACCCTGGCACTGACACAGCCCCATACCATGACAGACCCTGGCACTGACACAGCCCCATACCATGACAGACCCTGGCACTGACACACCCCCATACCATGACAGCCTTATACCATGATAGATCCTGGCACTGACACAGCCACATACCATGACAGATCCTGGCACTGACACAGCCCCATACCATGACAGACCCTGGCACTGACACAGCCCCATACCATGACAGACCCTGGCACTGACACACCCCCATACCATGACAGACCCTGGCACTGACACACCCCCATACCATGACAGACCCTGGCACTGACACAGCCCCATACCATGACAGACCCTGGCACTGACACACCCCCATACCATGACAGCCTTATACCATGATAGATCCTGGCACTGACACAGCCTTATACCATGACAGATCCTGGCACTGACACAGCCCCATATTTTGACAGGCCCTGGCACTGACCCACCACCATACCATGACAGATCAGATCGTGGCACTGACACAGCCCCATACCATGACAGATCCTGGCACTGACACAGCCTTATACCATGACAGATCCTGGCACTGACACAGCCCCATACCATGACAGGCCCTGGCACTGACCCACCCCCATACCATGACAGACCCTGGCACTGACACACCCCCATACCATGACATACCCTGGCACTGACGACTAAATCTACAGTCGATACAATAGTCGACTAAATCTACAGTCAATTCAGTCGACTAAAATATAAAGAGTGTAAAATGTAAATGCTTTGTCATCAGTTCCCTTGAATTATTTAAGTCATTATATACACTTACACAAAATGAAACATTTTTAATCAGTTATGGAATATTATTAATGTTTGAATGTGCAATACACACAAAAACAGATTTAACTTATTTCAAACAACATCTTTATTTACATGACCTTGCTTATTGAGCATAACAATAACAAAATATTAATAACCAGTAGGCCTGCTCTGCCTGAAAAATATATGCATTGTTCATAACAAATTGCATATTACATTCTTTATAAAACTAGGTACTGTAAAAGCAGCTGTGACATTATGTTGCCATTATACTGCCAGCAGTGCCAGATGTTTCAGATTTGTTGTGTTTTTATCCGAGATCGTCGCCCCACATGGTTTACACACATCGTCTTGTTTCTCATTTCATGTCAAATGAGAAATGTGTCCATATATCGACTCTCCTCTTTCTCCCTGTTGACATTGTGGAGTTAACCTAGTTCCATGAGTAAAGACAGTTTATAGGCTAGTCTGGTCTTCCCGGGTTTAGATCAAATTTGTGCAAGTGTGGTCTTACCGCGGTACTGCAAAAGAGATTAGTACTGATTGGATGGCTACCCGGCTTGTCCCGCCTCTCCACATACGCTAAAGTAGTTATGATTGGATCTCTTCCTAACTTGTCCCTACCTTCCACAAAACTAAATCAGTTCTGATTGGATGTCGTCCCTGCCAAACATTTTCGTCTCGTTTTTATTCGTTGACGAAAGTGTCAATTCATTTTGTCATAGTTTTTATCCTTTTATGTAGTTTTTATTCAGTTATCGTCTTGTTTTTGTCATGAAAAAAGGTTCGTTTACGAAAACTATGACGAAAATCATTCGTCAACGAAATTAACACTGGTGTGATGGTCCATCCTAGATGCCTCCGAACCCAGAGAAGTCGACGCCCCTTCTGGACATGGTTAACATAAGGCTTCTTTTTTGCACAGTAAAGTTTTAAGTATCATTTGTGCATGTAACTCTGTATTGTAGAGCTTGATAAAGGTTTGATAAACTAATCCCTCACTCATGTGGTTATATCAGCTATTGTTAAGTGGCGGTTTTTGATGCAGCGTCTGAGGGATGGAAGATCACGGGCGTTCAGCTTAAGCTTGCACCCTTGGCCTTTACGCACTGAAATTCCTTCCGATTCCTTAAATTGTTTGATATTATGCACTGTAGTGGGAGAGATATGCAAATCCCTTCCAATCTTTCTTTGAGGTACATTGTTTGTAAACATTTCAATCATTTTCTCACACATTTGTTGACAAACTTTGCTCATCAAAGACTTTCCTTTCCTGGATGCTGCAATCATCTGTTTACATCACCTGTTTGGAATCACATAATTATTTAGTTTTTTCACCTCATTACTAGCCCTAATGGGCAGCATGGTGGCTAAGTGGGTAGCACTGTTGCCTCACAGCAAGAAGGTCCTGGGTTTGATCCCTAGGTGGGGCGGTCCGGGTCCTTTCTGTGTGGAGTTTGCATGTTCTCCCCGTGTCTGCGTGAGTTCTTTCTGGATTCTCCGGTTTCCTCCCACAGTCCAAAGACATGCAAGTGAGGTGAATTGGAGACACAAAATTGTCCATGTGTAACGATATGTGGGCTAGACGGACAGGAGGGGCGGACACAAACGCAGAGATGTGTAAACAACAGATTTAATATAACAAAAGACAGGACATACCACGCTAAGAGGACTAACAAAGCTAACAAGGCTAAACAAAGACTAAACAGGACTAAACAGACTAACAGGACTAAACAGATTAACAGGACTAAACAGATTAACAGGACTAAACAGACTAACAGGCTAAACAGACCAACAGGATTAAACAGACTAACAGGACTAAACAGACTGGACAGGACTAAACAGATTAACAGGACTAAACAGACTAACAGGATTAAGGACTAAACAGACTAAACAGAACTAAACAGACTAAACAGAACTAAACAGACTAAACAGGCTAACGGACAGGCTAATACACACAGGCTAACAAACAAGGACTAAGCTAACAGACAGGGGCTGAACAGTGACTAAACTAAACAGGCTAACAAAGCTACACAGGCTAAACAGACTAAACAGGTTAAACAGACTAAACAGACAGGACAGGACTAAACAGACAGAACAGGACTAAACAGACTAAACAGGACTAAACAGACTAACTGGCTAAACAGACTAAACAGGTTAACGGACAGGCTAAACAAAGACTAAACAGGTTAAACAGACTAAACAGACAGGACAGGACTAAACAGACAGAACAGGACTAAACAGACTAAACAGGACTAAACAGACTAACTGGCTAAACAGACTAAACAGGTTAACGGACAGGCTAAACAAAGACTAAACAGGTTAAACAGACTAAACAGACAGGACAGGACTAAACAGACAGAACAGGACTAAACAGACTAAACAGGTTAACGGACAGGCTAAACAAAGACTAAACAGGACTAAACAGACTAAACAGACTAAACAGGCTAACGGACAGGCTAAACAAAGACTAAACAGGACTAAACAGACTAAACAGACCAAACAGACTAAACAGGCTAACGGACAGGCTAAACAGACCGGATGAAACGGCAAGGAGCAAGGAGCAAGGAGCAAGGAGCCAACAGTCACCAGAGCAAACAGACAGAGTTACCCTCAATAATCTCCAACCAGCCTTTCCCTGAGCCTCTCCTAAATAGTAGCAGCTGGGGCTAATTAGCCCCAGCTAACCAATCAGGAGAGGGAGGCTGGCTGGAGACTGGGGAGAGAAGGGCGTGGCACACTGGAGCACAGGATCACCCTGAGGCTCCAAGCGTGACAGTAGGCCCCTCCCTGAAGGCACGACTCCTGGCGTGCCCAAATAAAAAAACCAAAAACAAAAAGGAGGTCCTGGACCCTGAGGGGCATATTTGAAGTAATTTAATATGCCTTGCGGTAGGCATGATAGGAGACCAGAAGCGCTGTCGGGGAGCGCCGACGAGAGTTCAAAAGCGCCGTCGGGGGGCGCCATCGCCGGAACAGAAGTACCATCGGAGGGCGCCAACACAGAAACAGGAGCGCCATCTGGGGGCGTCATCTCGGAAACTGAAGCACCTTCGAAGGACACCAACTCTGGAACAGGAGCGCCATCAGGGGGCGCCAACTCAGGAACAGAAGTGCCGTCGGAGGACACCAACTCAGGAACAGAAGTGCCGTCGGAGGACACCAACTCAGGAACAGAAGTGCCGTCGGAGGACACCAACTCAGGAACAGAAGTGCCGTCGGAGGACACCAACTCAGGAACAGAAGTGCCGTCGGAGGACACCAACTCAGGAACAGGAGCGTCGCCGAGGGACACCAACTCAGGAACAGGAGTGCCATCAGGGGGCACCAACTCGGGAACAGGAGCGGCATCGGGCTGCGCCAACTCGGGAACAGGAGCGCCATCGGGCTGCGCCAACTCGGGAACAGGAGCGCCATCGGGATGCGCCAACTCGGGAACAGGAGCGCCATCGGGATGCGCCAACTCGGGAACAGGAGCGCCATCGGGATGCGCCAACTCGGGAACAGGAGCGCCATCGGGATGCGCCAACTCGGGAACAGGAGCGCCATCGGGATGCGCCAACTCGGGAACAGGAGCGCCATCGGGATGCGCCAACTCGGGAACAGGAGCCAGCTGCCGTGAGCCTGGCGAAGAGGCCTCGGGAGTCAGCTGCGGTGAGCCTGGCGAAGAGGCTTCGGGCGTCAGCTGCGATGAGCCTGGCGAAGAGGCTTCGGGAGTCAGCTGCGGTGAGCCTGGCGAAGAGGCTTCGGGAGTCAGCTGCGGTGAGCCTGGCGAAGAGGCTTCGGGAGTCAGCTGCGGTGAGCCTGGCGACGAGGCTTCGGGAGTCAGCTGCGGTGAGCCTGGCGACGAGGCTTCGGGAGTCAGCTGCGGTGAGCCTGGCGAAGAGGCTTCGGGAGTCAGCTGCGGTGAGCCTGGCGAAGAGGCTTCGGGAGTCAGCTGCGAAAATCCTTGAGAAACTCCTTGAAACAGCTGTGAGGACCCTGAAGAGGCGTCCGAAGTCACTAGCGGAAACACTGGAAAAACGTCATTCAGCTGCGAGGACCCTGGAGAGGCGTCCAAAGTCAGCTGCAAAAACACTGGAGAAACGTCACTCAGCTGAGAAAACACTGGAGAGGCGTCCGAAATCAGCTGCTTGGACCCTGAATATGCGTCAAAAGCCAGCTGTTTGGACCCTGGAGAAACTGGACTCAGCTGCGAAAACACTGGAGAGGCGTCCGAAATCAGCTGCTTGGACCCTGGATATGTGTCAAAAGTCAGCTGTTTGGACCCTGGAGAAACTGAACTCAGCTGAACCTGAGTACACGGGACTGGAGCCGGCAAACAAACAGAGAGACCCTCGGAGCCCTTGGGGTCGAAACAGGAAATAGGACCTAAATAATTTTGGCTGGCTCCTAACATGGACTTGGGACAGTCACGAGCTTTATAAGCGGGCACTGGCTCCTGGACCACATCCGCAGTGGGCACTGGGGAAAACTTAACCTCCCCAGTGGGCACTGGATGCCTGGTATAAGCTGCAGTGGGCACTTTGCTACATGAAAATTGGGTTCTCATGAGGCCCTCAAAATCCTTCACCGAGTTCAGCACAACTCCCCTGTCAGACCAAAGCTGCTTAGCCCACTCACGAGCAGCACCCCTCAGTCTAGACATCATAAATCGTACCTTGTCGATTTCAGTTGGCTGGGGGTCCAGAAGGTTCTGCAGGTAGAGCTGGCTCTGTAGAAGGAAGCCTTCAACCCTATGGTTGCTTCCATCATAAGGAGCCGGCCTACTAAGCGGGAAGACTAGAGGAAACCTCATAGATCCCAAGTCTGGGAAAACATGAACAAGCAACATCTCGCTGTGTCCTAAATGGGGAGATTATTCTGTAACGGTGATGTGGGCTAGACGGACAGGAGGGGCGGACACAAACGCAGAGATGTGTAAACAACAGATTTAATATAACAAAAGACAGGACATACCACGCTAAGAGGACTAACAAAGCTAACAAGGCTAAACAAAGACTAAACAGGACTAAACAGACTAACAGGACTAAACAGACTAACAGGACTAAACAGATTAACAGGACTAAACAGACTAACAGGCTAAACAGACCAACAGGATTAAACAGACTAACAGGACTAAACAGACTGGACAGGACTAAACAGATTAACAGGACTAAACAGACTAACAGGATTAAGGACTAAACAGACTAAACAGAACTAAACAGACTAAACAGGCTAACGGACAGGCTAATACACACAGGCTAACAAACAAGGACTAAGCTAACAGACAGGGGCTGAACAGTGACTAAACTAAACAGGCTAACAAAGCTACACAGGCTAAACAGACTAAACAGGTTAAACAGACTAAACAGACAGGACAGGACTAAACAGACAGAACAGGACTAAACAGACTAAACAGGACTAAACAGACTAACTGGCTAAACAGACTAAACAGGTTAACGGACAGGCTAAACAAAGACTAAACAGGTTAAACAGACTAAACAGACAGGACAGGACTAAACAGACAGAACAGGACTAAACAGACTAAACAGGACTAAACAGACTAACTGGCTAAACAGACTAAACAGGTTAACGGACAGGCTAAACAAAGACTAAACAGGTTAAACAGACTAAACAGACAGGACAGGACTAAACAGACAGAACAGGACTAAACAGACTAAACAGGTTAACGGACAGGCTAAACAAAGACTAAACAGGACTAAACAGACTAAACAGACTAAACAGGCTAACGGACAGGCTAAACAAAGACTAAACAGGACTAAACAGACTAAACAGACCAAACAGACTAAACAGGCTAACGGACAGGCTAAACAGACCGGATGAAACGGCAAGGAGCAAGGAGCAAGGAGCAAGGAGCAAGGAGCAAGGAGCAAGGAGCAAGGAGCAAGGAGCAAGAGCAGTCACCAGAGCAAACAGACAGAGTTACCCTCAATAATCTCCAACCAGCCTTTCCCTGAGCCTCTCCTAAATAGTAGCAGCTGGGGCTAATTAGCCCCAGCTAACCAATCAGGAGAGGGAGGCTGGCTGGAGACTGGGGAGAGAAGGGCGTGGCACACTGGAGCACAGGATCACCCTGAGGCTCCAAGCGTGACACCATGACTGTGTTCGATATAACCTTGTGAATTAATGAACCTTGTGTGATGAGTAACTACCGTTCCTGTCATGAATGTAACCAAAGTGTGAATCATGACGTTAAAATCCTAATAAACAAACAAAATACTAGCCCTAAATTGCCCCCATCCCAACTTTTTTGGAGTGTGTTGCAGGCCTGAAATGCAGGAATGGAGGTATATTAAGAAATAAAATGAAGTTGAGCAGGCAAAACATGAACTTGGGTTTAAACTGTAAAAACTCTGTGTTTTTATTTTATTTGCATTCTCCGTACTGTCCCAAGTTTTTTGATCGCAGTCTCTTCTCTGCTGCCATGGTCATACTTATATTTGCTTCTCCAGTTCAATCAATTTTAAGCGTTTTTGGATCCATTCCATGTTTTGTAGGCAGCTTTGCTCCACTTAATTCAGACTAGCACAGGTGGTTTTAAATTAAGCTAGTTTGGGACTCCATAGTCCATGTGTTAGTAATCAGTAGTTAATCTGTGTTTCAGAAAGTCCTTTTTAAAGTCACTATTCCAGACTAAGGCCTACTCCTGTCTTTAGTTAAACCCTGTTCGGGAAACCACCCCAGAGAGTTCGAATCCTGGCTCTGCCATGCAGCCACTGTTGGGCCCTTGTGCCCTTCTTGGCTTCAGAGGTGCAGTGCAATGGCTGCAAATAGGGGGAAAATGCAACAAAAATGCAAATGAGCTGTGATATGTGGATAACACGTGTATGTATATATTAAATAAATATATAAACAGCAGTGGTAGCCTAGCGGTTAAGGTACTGGATTAGTAATTGAAAGGTTGCTGGTTCCCACCACTGCAAAGTTCCCACTGAGCAAGGCTCTTAACCCTCAATTGCTTAGACAATATATATGGTCACAGTACTGTAAGTCACTTTGGATTAAAGTACTGTATCTGCTAAATACAGAAAATGTAAATGTATGGCAAGTAAATACATTCTGTTCTATTCTTAAAAAGGAATGACTGCAATAAAAAGCTTTATTTTGGATTCAATATTTAATTCTATGTATCTTTATATTCCCTTTCATTTATAATTTTTTTTCTTTTTTTTTAATTTTTCCCTTATTTTTCTCCCAGTTACCAATTCCCCTATTGCAATTCTCTTGGTGTTTGTACCACCCCTGGCATTAGACCACTATTCCACCAGAGCACCCCTCTCCAAAATCTAAATGTTTCTAAGATTTTTAGTCTTTTAGTTTTAAACAATCTCCTTGGAGAACAAGGACACTCCAAGAACACACAAACTCCACAAAGAAAGGGCCCTGGAAATCAAACCCAGGCTTTTCTTGCTGTGAGGTAACAGTGTTACCCACTGCACCACTGTGCTACCTGGATTGGTCTGTTAGTGTAACGATAATAACCTAAAAGGTTGGAGATCTAACAGCTGTTTTTCAAAGATGGGGTGGGGTGGGGTGTGGTGGGGTGGGGTGGGGTGTGGTGGGGTGGGGTGGGGTGGGGTGTGGTGGGGTGGGGGACCGGCCGCTAATTGAATTAGGACTTGTTTTTAAGTTGTGTTTAATCTAGATGTATTTAAGATCCATTCACAAGTTCTGTGTGGACAGACAGAATACGTGCCAAACTGACACATTTCACTGTGTGATTTGAATGTGCCAAAGCAAGACACAGTACGAGCATCGTATTTTGGTCCAAGCAGTGTGCTGTAATTACTGTCCAATCACAATCCTCTACCAAATTTGGGGTGTGGTTAATTGGGCTGTACAGACACAATTGATCACAGATTACAAAATCACACAGTGCAAACAAGGTAAAAACTGCAATGAGGTGCCCATTCTTTAGCTATTTTCCTGCGTCCTGTTTTGGCACATTCAACACCTCACACAGCTGCGAGTTAGTTGCATTTTAAGCTGATTTGCATTAAATTTCATTCTTATAAATATAAACCTACCTGTTTTCCTGCATGCTACTGTGGAAAAAGCAATGATGTGTGTATTGCATTGCACATTTTTTTCACTATAGTGATTGCATTTCAATTTGGCACAAATTTTCCTTCATAGTTCTGTACATTGTGTCCTATCACAGAAGACAGACCCTGACTTTTGGACTTGGTCCTTTTCGTCTTGGGTCCAGAGCACACGGCATGCGTTTTTTCCAAAAAAGACCTGGAATGCTGATTCATCTGACCACAATACGTTTTTACTGTGTGATGGTCACAGTAAGATGCCTCCGAGCCCAGAGAAGTTGACGCCGCTTCTGGACATGATTAACATAGAGCTTCTTTTTTGCACAGTAAAGTTTTAAGTGCCATTTGTGCATGTAACTCTGTATTGTAGTGCTTGACAAAGGTTTGCCAAAATAATCCCTCACCCATGTGGTTATATCAGCTAGTGTTGAGTGGCGGTTTTTGATGCAGTGCCGTCTGAGGGATGGAAGATCACGGGTGTTCAGCTTAAGCTTGCGCCCTTGGCCTTTACGCACTGAAATTCCTCCGGATTCCTTTAATCGTTTAATGATATTATGCACTGTAGAGGGAGAAAGATGCAAATCCCTTCCAATCTTTCTTTGAGGTACATTGTTTTTAAACATTTCAATCATTTCCTATGCATTTGTTGACAAACTGGAGATCCTCTGATCATCTTTGTTCATCAAAGACTCAGCCTTTCCTGGATGCTGCTTTTGTATCAAACCATGATTACACCTGTTGACATCATCTGTTTGGAATCACATCATTATTTAGTTTTTTCACCTCATTACTAGCCCTAAATTGCCCCTGTCCCAACTTTTTTGAAATGTGTTGCAGCCCTGAAATTCAGGAATGGAGGTATATTAACAAATGACAAAACATAAAATATATCTTGGGTTCAAACTGTCTGCAATAAAATAAAAGTCAAAGTAAATGTAAGACTTATTTGGGGTTGTTCAATATAAATGGTTGACATACAGTATGTTATACACACTATAATGCTGAAAGTGTGTGGACACCTGTCCATGATATTGTTGGCCATTCCATTCCGAAATCATGCCCACAAGGTTATAGATTGTGTATGTTGGAAAATGTGCCTATACGTTTAAATTAGCATGTGTAAGGTCGGGCTTTAATGTTGGACAGACAGCTCTGGCTCTCAATTAACATTCTAGTACATCCTTAAGGATTTCAATGGGGTTAATGTCAGAGCTCATGCAGGCAACAAAAGCTCCTTCACATCAAACCATGTCTTAATGGACCTCACTTTGTTCACAGGGACACAGACATGCTGGAAGAGCTTTGTTCCCCAAACATTACTACACAGCTGAAAGCATATTATTGATTATATATTTATTATAATTGCTCTTATACACATGTTAGCAATGAGTGTGGCTAATTATTTCAACTTAAAAATAAGGAGACCTTATAATTTTATCCACATAACATATTCATGTCATCATTTAGCCCAGCCCTCCACACACATACACTTAAACATTGTGATCTTAATATAACCTGGCATGTGCAGTGTGCTGGGCTTTTGGTGGTGGGTTGACATGTTTACCACTCTTGAGGAGCAATTAGCACCAGAGAGAATGTACGGGTGAATAAAACATGTACAAACGAAATGGATTTTTTTTTGAGAGGGAGAGATGAATAATTGAAGACCATGAGAGAAAAAGTGGACGACATGGTGGCACAGCTGATAAAATAGGAGCTGCATGGGTCCTGGGGACCTGGCTGCAATCCTCGTCTCTGGTCAATATCTGTCAAGAGTTTTCCATGCTCTCATGATGTCTCATAATTTTCTAACTGAGTTATGTGTCTAATATTAAAGGTAGTTTTTTAATGTGAATCATATAAGTGTGACACATGCAGAAATAGAAGAAACTGGAAAGGGGCAAATACTTTTTCTAGTTGTAAATGTTCCCATACCCCAAAAAATACCCTCCCAAATCATGTAAAATAATGTAAAACTTAAAACAACATTGTTCTAGTTGTAGCAGCAATTATATAATAAATACACAGCCTATATACACTGATCAGCCATAGCATTAAAAACACCTTCTTGTTTCTACACTCACTGTCCATTTTATCAGCTCCACTTACCATATAGCAGCACTTTGTAGTTCTACAATTACTGACTGTAGTCCATCTGTTTCTCTGCATGCAGCCCCCTTTCATGCTGTTCTTCAATGGTCAGGACTCTCCCAGGATCACTACAGAGTAGGTATTATTTGGGTGGTGGGTCATTCTCAGCACAGCAGTGACACTGACATGGTGGTGGTGTGTTAGTGTGTGTTAAGACACAGAAGTGCTGATGGAGTTTTTAAACACCTCACTGTCACTGCTGGACTGAGAATAGTCCACCAACCAAAAATGTATCCAGCCAACAGCGCACTGTAGGCAGCGTCCTGTGACCACTGGTGGTCTAGAAGATGACCAACTCAAACTGCAGCAAGAATGAGCGATCATCTCTGACTTTACATCTACAAGGTGGACCAACTAGGTAGGAGTGTCTAATGGAGTAGACAATGAGTGGACATGGTATTTAAAAACTCCAAAGCTTTAAAAAAAAAAGGGGGGGGACTTTATATTATGCCCATGGTCAGGTGGTAGCATAACAAATTCATGGTCAGGTGTCTACATATTTTTGGCCAAAGTGTTGATGTAACAGTGCAGACAAGTGTGTCATGAAGGTGGAGCCCAGCAACCATAAGAATGAGATAAAACCAATGGAGGCCTATACGAGCAATGATTGGCTTGTCTGTGGGTGGGATTGCCGGAGGGATTCCTTATAACTTCTGAAATTTTTGATGATGCCTACACAATGAGACGGGGGATAATGGAGATCAGTTCATGACACTCTGTATGCGATACTGATCCCCATATAAACCTGCCTCATGCAGGTAACAAAGAGGGGGCGTGTGTTAGTCACAGCACTCTTTGGTCAGGAGTGGAGGTTAGCGGCGGGAGAGGAAGCAAAATGTGATCAGGTAATTGCATGCAACTAAATTGGGAGGAAAATGGGGGGGGAAACGCAACCAAGGGAGCTAATAGCTAAACTTCAAGCTGAGAGGTCCAGCCATGATCTGGCAAAGAGGCCGGAATTTAACTGCAGAAGCAAATTAACACCAAATAAGGTTCAGAGACTGCCGAATAAAGAACTTGGCACTGTCAGTCATCAGCTTCTTCATGCCCCTGCTGGCCCATAGTGGCATGGCAGGTGGGCATGTCCTTTAATCTGTGCACCCTGCAGGTGGCCTTGTCACCATTCTTAACTAAATTCTTAAGCAGCACTATTGCAGGTACGTCTGGCTGGTACATGTGTGTCTGGAATAAAGAAAGAGGGAGAGACAAGAAGAAACAGAAAAAAAAGACAGAGAGAAAGAAAATAATGGAACTCATAAATTTCCTCGGACAGTTTTGGCATCTCACCCTGACGATGATGTCATTGTGCGCGGTCATTGGTATTCAGGCTGCGTCCAGCAAGGTGGATAGTGACGTTTACAAAATGGTATGACTTTTTAATCGGACACTGTTCTTCTGGCTGATCTTGTGCTGCTTTTAGACCTCAACAATCACTTGGTTTCCTTTTTACACAGAAAAAAAATCTAATTTTATCATTTGAATAACTTGTGAGAACTAAGCAGAATGACAATATGAGCTGGACAATATAAGCTACAGCCACAGTCATACAGCTGTAAGGACATGCCTTAGAAGTGATCAAGAGAAGTGGTGTTAGAAATCCTATTCTGCATTCTTCTACAAGCTTGAGGGACATCTCATTCCAAAAACATTAAAGTGTGATTGTACACTATACTGCCAAAAGTATTCACTCGTCTGCCTTTACACGCATATGAACTTGAGTGACATCCCATTCTTAATCCATAGGGTTTAATATGATGTTGGCCCACCCTTTGGAGCTATAACAGCGTCAACTCTTATGGGAAGGCTTTCCACAAGGTTTAGGAGTGTGTTTATGGGAATTTTTGACCATTCCTCCAGAAGCTCATTTGTGAGGTCAGACACTGATGTTGGACGAGAAGGCCTGGCTTTCAGTCTCCGCTTTAATTCATCCCAAAGGTGTTCTATCGGGTTGAGGTCGGGACTCCAGTCAAGTTCTTCCACATCAAACTCGCTCATCCATGTCTTTATGGACCTTGCTTTGCGCACTGGTGCGCAGTCTTGTTGAAACATGAAGGGGCCATCCCCAAACTGTTCCCACAAAGTTGGGAGCATGAAATTGTCCAAAATCTCTTGGTATGCTGAAGCATTAAGAGTTCCTTTCACTGGAACTAAGGGGTCGAGCCCCTGCAAGACAATGCCAGGCCTTATTTTGTACATGTTACAACTGCATGGCTTCACAGACACAGGGGTGGCACGGTGGCTAAGTGGGTAGCACTGTCGCCTCACAGCAAGAAGGTCCTGGGTTCAATCCCCAAGTGGGGAGGTCCGGGTCCTTTCTGTGTGGAGTTTGCATGTTCTTCCTGTGTCCGCGTGGGTTTCCTCCGGGTGCTCTGATTTCCTCCCACAGTCCAAAAACATGCAAGTGAGGTGAATTGGAGATACAAAATTGTCCATGACTGTGTTTGATATAACCTTGTGAACTGATGAACCTTGTGTAATGAGTAACTACCGTTCCTGTCATGAATGTAACCAAAGTGTAAAACATGATGTTAAAATCCTAATAAACAAACAAACAAATCACAGACACAGAGGGCATGTGCTTGACTGGTCTGTCTGCAGTCCAGATCTGTTCCCTGTTAAAATATATAAATCATTATATAGAGAAGAATTAGACACCAGCAACTATGCACAGCTGAAGTCTAATATCAAGCAAGAACTTGCACAACGTGATTCCACACTTAACTGGTGTTTTATCTGTTGATTTTTTTGTCATGCTAGCATGCATTCATTATTATGACAGGCACTTATTGTTTATACAACTCAGGCAAGATCATTGAATCATTGAATTCAGGTGTTCCAATCACTTCCATGGCCACAGGTGTATAAAACCAAGCACCTAGGCATGCAGACTGCTTCTACAAACATTTGTGAAAGAATGGGTCACTTTCAGGAGCTCAGTGAATTCCAGCGTGGTACTGTGATAGGATGCCACCTGTGCAACAAGTCCAGTCGTGAAATTTCCTTGCTACTAAATTTTCCACAGTCAACTGTCAGTGCTATTATAACAAAGTGAAGCGATTGGGAATGACAGCAACTCAGCCACGAAGTGGTAGGCCACGTAAAATGACAGAGCGGGCTCAGCGGATGCTGAGGCACATAGTGTGCAGAGGTCGCCAACCTTTCTGCAGAGTCGATCGCTACACACCTCCAAACTTCATGTGGCCTTCAGATTAGCTCAAGAACAGTGTGTAGAGATCTTCATGGAATGGGTTTCCATGGCCGAGCAGCTGCATCCAAGCCTTACAACACCATGCACAATGCAAAGTGTCGGATGCAGTGGTGTAAAGCACGCCGTCACTGGACTCTGGAGTGACGAATCACGCTTCTCCATCTGGCAATCTGTTGGACAAGTCTGGGTTTGGCGGTTGCCAGGAGAACGGTACTTGTCTGACTGCATTGTGCCAAGTGTAAAGTTTGGTGGAGGAGGATTATGGTGTGGGGTTGTTTTTCAGGAGTTGGGCTCGGCCCCTTAGTTCCAGAGAAAGGAACTCTTGATGCTTCAGCATACCAAGAGATTTTGGACAATTTCATGCTCCCAACATTGTGGAAACAGTTTGGGGATGGTCCCTTCCTGTTCCAACATGACTGTGCACCAGTGCACAAAGCAAAGTCCATAAAGACGTGGATGAGCGAGTTTGTTGTGGAAGAACTTGACTGGCCTGAGTCCAGACCTCAACCCGACAGAACACCTTTGGGATGAATTAGAGCAGAGACTGTGAGCCAGGTCTTCTCGTCCAACATCAGTGTCTGACCTCACAAATGTGCTTCTGGAAGAATGGTCAAAAATTCCCATAAACACACTCCTAATCCTAAAACCATAACCACTGCATACCTTAGCTTATGTTCTTCCAGATGCTATTAAATGTATAACCATGTGTTGCCCCATTAGGAATAAAATCACTAACTTGTTAGAAAGCCAAACAAGCGTTTCTTTGACACATCATCTGTGTGACGCAAACTGAATAAATGCAAATAACACCATTTCTTACTAAAAATTAAATCAGAAGGTCTTTCAAATCAAAGCGGCTTTCAACCATTAGCACCAATTCTGTAGGAGCGTTTCATTCACCCCAGTTGTTCCTGTGAAGTGCACTATGTAGGGTATTCCACCATAGTAAGTGAGATTCCAATCCAAAGGTATTGAAAATATTCAAATGAAGTGAAATTCAAACTGTAGGGAGTGGGAAGCTGGCTGTAACATTTACCCATTGTGTGTGTTGCGGGTAAATATATATATATATAATTCCACACGTAACTAATGTTAACACATGCTAACACATTCTGCAATTTCCCTTTGGGATCAATAAGGTATTCTGATTCTGATTCTGATTCTAACACTAGGGACTCTTGTTTACAAGTCATTTTTTTGCGAGTCATGAGTCGATTCCAAATTATTTGAAACAAGTCAGAGTTGAGTCTGAAGTTGCTGTGTGTGCGACTTTTGCCCTGATTTTTGCTCGCCGATTGGTCAGCGCTAGATTTGCCGACTCGGGAGCAACTCGGCATTCGCTCAGTGATCGAAACTCGGCTCTCAATCACTATGTGTGAACTACTCAACAACTCGATCCGAGCGGCTCACCAAGTGATCGCCGAGCGCTCGCTGACTGAAGTGAGATTTCTAGCATGTCAGATATCTGAATCTGAGTTGCCCGACTGGCAATGAGTGCTATGTCGAACAGCCAATGAGAACGCAAGATACGGTGTGAGGGGAAACACAGGGGAGAAGTTGTAAAAAGGTGGGACAGGGGCATAATATAGTTTAAATCAGAATACATTGACACACACAAGTTTTACAGTATTTCTGACCTTGGAAAGTCGTGTAGTGGGAACTTGGCATTACGTGCGACTTGGACTCGACTCGTAGACTCGAGTCCCCATCTCTGGACAGACCCACAATGTTGCAAACTAAAGTAAATAAATGATTCAGCCATAATCTGCTTTGTACTTCAAATAGTTTATATGTAGATTTGAATATTTTTACTAGTTCATAATTTGCTGTGTTTTCATGTTATTATTTATTTGTTGTATTGTAATGTGTTATGCTATTGCATTGTAAGCACAAATTTGTTATTGTGGCAGCACAACACTGCACTAATACCACACATCATTCTTACATTTTCTTAAAGGTTAAGCTTGCTCAAGGAAAGAATGAAACTTGGGAGTTTTTCACTTATATATTTTTTACTTATCTAACATTATTGATTTAATAATAGTACGAGTAGGCAAAACAGAATGACAGAGAGAGATGGAAAGAGAATCTGCTGAACACCGGCATTCACATTTTTGCTGGATGATGCAAATGCATGTACACCGCCTTCGCTGCAGCGAGTGTCTGTGTAATTATGTTCTGAGTTTGTTCGAGGATGCATGTTTGCAAAAGATAAAGTTAGTTTTTAAACTAAAAAAAATGCTGTGGGTTTTTTTTGTTGGGATTTGTTTGAGCTGTGGGGTTTGTTTTGTGGTGAGTTATGTGTTTATGCTGTGGGGTTTGTTTTGTGGTGAGTTATGTGTTTATGCTGTGGGGTTTGTTTTGTGATTAGTTATGTGTTTATGCTGTGGGGTTTGTTTTGTGATTAGTTATGTGTTTATGCTGAGGGGTTTGTTTTGTGATTAGTTATGTGTTTATGCTGTGGGGTTTGTTTTGTGATTAGTTATGTGTTTATGCTGTGGGGTTTGTTTGTGGTTAGAGATTTGTTTATGCTGTGGGGTTTGTTTGTGGTTAGAGATTTGTTTATGCCGTGGGGTTTGTTTTGTGGTTAGTTATGTGTTTATGCTGTGGGGTTTGTTTGTGGTTAGAGATTTGTTTATGCTGTGGGGTTTGTTTTGTGGTTAGTTATGTGTTTATGCTGTGGGGTTTGTTTGTGGTTAGGGATTTGTTTATGCTGTGGGGTTTGTTTTGTGGTTAGTTATGTGTTTATGCTGTGGGGTTTGTTTTGTGGTTAGTTATGTGTTTATGCTGTGGGGTTTGTTTTGTGGTTAGGGATTGGTTTATGCTGTGGGGTTTGTTTGTGATTAGTTATGTGTTTATGCTGTGGGGTTTGTTTGTGATTAGTTATGTGTTTATGCTGTGGGGTTTGTTTGTGATTAGTTATGTGTTTATGCTGTGGGGTTTGTTTTGTGATTAGTTATGTGTTTATGCTGTGGGGTTTGTTTGTGGTTAGAGATTTGTTTATGCTGTGGGGTTTGTTTTGTGGTTAGTTATGTGTTTATGCTGTGGGGTTTGTTTTGTGATTAGTTATGTGTTTATGCTGTGGGGTTTGTTTTGTGGTTAGTTATGTGTTTATGCTGTGGGGTTTGTTTTGTGGTTAGAGATTTGTTTATGCTGTGGGGTTTGTTTTGTGATTAGTTATGTGTTTATGCTGTGGGGTTTGTTTTGTGGTTAGTTATGTGTTTCTGCTGTGGGGTTTGTTTGTGGTTAGAAATTTGTTTATGCTGTGGGGTTTGTTTTGTGATTAGTTATGTGTTTATGCTGTGGGGTTTGTTTTGTGGTTAGTTATGTGTTTATGCTGTGGGGTTTGTTTGTGGTTAGAGATTTGTTTATGCTGTGGGGTTTGTTTTGTGATTAGTTATGTGTTTATGCTGTGGGGTTTGTTTTGTGGTTAGTTATGTGTTTATGCTGTGGGGTTTGTTTGTGGTTAGAGATTTGTTTATGCTGTGGGGTTTGTTTTGTGGTTAGTTATGTGTTTATGCTGTGGGGTTTGTTTTGTGATTAGTTATGTGTTTATGCTGTGGGGTTTGTTTGTGGTTAGAGATTTGTTTATGCTGTGGGGTTTGTTTTGTGATTAGTTATGTGTTTATGCTGTGGGGTTTGTTTTGTGGTTAGTTATGTGTTTATGCTGTGGGGTTTGTTTTGTGGTTAGTTATGTGTTTATGCTGTGGGGTTTGTTTTGTGGTTAGGGATTGGTTTATGCCGTGGGGTTTGTTTTGTGATTAGTTATGTGTTTATGCTGTGGGGTTTGTTTGTGGTTAGGGATTTGTTTATGCTGTGGGGTTTGTTTTGTGGTTAGTTATGTGTTTATGCTGTGGGGTTTGTTTTGTGGTTAGTTATGTGTTTATGCTGTGGGGTTTGTTTTGTGGTTAGGGATTGGTTTATGCTGTGGGGTTTGTTTTGTGATTAGTTATGTGTTTATGCTGTGGGGTTTGTTTGTGGTTAGTTATGTGTTTATGCTGTGGGGTTTGTTTTGTGGTTAGGGATTTGTTTATGCTGTGGGGTTTGTTTTGTGGTTAGGGATTTGTTTATGCTGTGGGATTTGTTTTGTGGTTAGTTATGTGTTTATGCAGTGGGGTTTGTTTTGTGGTTAGTTATGTGTTTATGCAGTGGGGTTTGTTTTGTGGTTAGTTATGTGTTTATGCAGTGGGGTTTGTTTTGTGGTTAGTCATGTGTTTATGCTGTTTTGAGCATTTGTTGAAAAAGCAGCCAAAAAAATATGACCAAATATTACAAAGCATACATACCATAGTTAAAATAACTGAACCCCTTTTTTTTCAGTGCTTGCTGGGCCGCGGTTTTCTCAGGAGCCTGCAGATCAGTCTGTGGTGTTGGGGGAGAGGGTTGTGCTGTCCTGTGTGGTCTTTAACTACACCGGTATCATCCAATGGACCAAAGATGGACTTGCCCTTGGCATCGGCGAGGACTTGAGGGGTAAGATGTCTCGCACACACACACACATACACACACAATCGACATAAAGCGATCGCCTGTATACAAAATGTTTTCGCATTTACACTATATTGCTGAAAGAATTCGCTCATCTGCCTTCACATACATATGAACTTGAGTGACATCCCATTCTTAATATATAGGGTTTAATACGATGTTGACCCACTCCTTGCAGCTATAACAGCTTTAACTCTTCTGGGAAGGCTTTCCACAAGGTTTAGGAGTGTGTTTAGGGGAATTTTTGACCATTCTTTTAGAAGCGCATTTATGAGGTCAGACACTGACGTTGGGCGAGAAGGCCTGGCTCACAGTCTCCGCTCTAATTCACCCCAGAGGTGTTCTATTGGGTTGAGGTCAAACTTGCTCATCCATGTCTTTATGAACCTTGCTTTGTGCACTGGTGCGCAGTCATGTTGGAACAGGAAAGGACCATCCCCAAACTGTTCCCACAAAGTTGGCAGCATGAAATTGTCCAAAATCTCTTGGTATGCTGAAGCATTAAGAGTTCCTTTCTCTGGAACTAAGGGGCCGAGCCCGACTCCTGAAAAACAACCCCACACCACAATCCATAATGCAGTCAGACAAGTACCGTTCTCCTGGCAACCGCCCAACCCAGACTCGTCCATCGGATTGCCAGATGGAGAAGCGTGATTTGTCACTCCAGAGAACACGTCTCCACTGCTCTAGAGTCCAGTGGCAGCGTGCTTTACACCACTTCATCCGACGCTTTGCATTGCGCTCGGTGATGTAACGCTTGGATGCAGCTGCTCGGCCATGCAAACCCATTCCATGAAGATCTCTACGCACTGTTCTTGAGCTAATCTGAAGGCCACATGAAGTTTGGATTTCTGTAGCGATTGATTCTGCAGAAAGTTGGAGACCTCTGCGCACTATGCACCTCGGCGTCCGCTGACCCCGGTCTGTCATTTTATGTGGCCTAACACTTCGTGGCTGAGTTGCTGTCGTTCCCAATTACTTCCACTTTGTTATAATACCACTGACAGTCGACTGTGGAATATTTAGTAGGGAGGAAATTTCACAACTGGACTTGTTGCACAGGTGGCATCATATCACGGTACCATGCTGGAATTCACTGAGCTCCTGAGAGCGACCCATTCTTTCACTAATGTTTGTAGAAGCAGTCTGCATGCCTAGGTGCTTGGTTTTATACACCTGTGGTCATTTACATTTACATTTACATTTTCAGCATTTAGCAGACGCTTTTATCCAAAGCGACTTACACAATGAGCAACTTAGTGTTAAGGGCCTTGCTCAGGGACCCAACAGTGGCAACTTGGTGGTGGCAGGGCTTGAACCGGCAACCTTCTGTTTACTAGTCCAGTACCTTAACCACTGAGCTATCACTGGCCCTGGTCATGGAAGTGATTGAAACACCTGAATTCAATGATTTGGATAGGTGAGTGAATACTTTTGGCAATATAGTGTATGTGGACACATCTTCTATTCTATTGAGTTATTAAGTGTGGGTGCTTTAGCCACACAAAATGATAACAGGTATATAAAAGCAATTATTAAAATTCAATTATAGAAAATTTAATTATATGACTTGTAGTTCGTGGCAACAGTTTAGAAAGAGTCCTAATCACAACCAATTTGAACACTTTTGGGATAAACATGGAACATCAGATGCAAGTCAGGCCCTCTTGTACAGCATCATTGCTTGACCTCTCTAACGCTGTTTCGATAGAATGGGAACAAATCCCACAGACACACTCTAAAATCTTGTGGAAAACCTTTTTATATTATGGGTTTTGATAGTTGGGATGCCTAACTAGATTATTGTTGAATGTTTATGTACTTTTGAATGTACAACATACACACACAGTACAAATTCCACTTCTACACACATGTGGTTTCAAAATACACTGATGAGCCAAAACATTAAGACCACCCCTACCTCCCAAAATGTTCATGGACAAGCCTGTTTTGTAACAGTTGTGCATGTCACGGTCAGGGCTATATTACATGTTTAGCTCATGGTAGTTGAATGCAGCAGCTGTGGGCATCATAAAAAACTGAGGGACTTTGATAAGAACCAAGGATCATGGCAGCTGTGGTGAGTACCTACTGACAGTGATCTGTGGAGGGACAAGCCACAAATGGACTGGTACTGAGCAAAAAGGCTATGGTGGCTCAAATTGCAGATCATTATATATTTGTTATGAAATGAATGTATTACAGTGCATCAAACCCTTGTGTCTGGGGCTGCTTAGTCACAGGCCAGTTACAGTTCCCATGCTAACTCCAGTACAGTAGACATGCAGACCTTGGAACATTGAAACAATGAAAGAAAGTGGACTTGTCTGACTCCAAGATCATGTGGATGGCCAGGAACATGTGCACCATAATGTATTGTGGGTTGATCCTCCTCGCACCTCGTAGCTCAGCGGTTATGGTACAGGGCTAGTAATGTGAAGGTTCCTGGTTTAAGCCCCACATCTGCTGTTGGGCAAGGCCCTTAAAATGTAAGAGGTACCAGAATCCACAGGACCCCTTCAGATTTCTTGTGTCAGACCTCGAGTCAGACCTCTCTTGACAGGCAGGTGGTGCTAATGTTTTGGCTCATTGGTGTACTTGATGTATTGTGATCTACACCGATCAGCCATAACATTAAAACCACCTCCTTGTTTCTACACTCACTGTCCATTTTATCAGCTCCACTTACCATATAGAAGCACTTTGTAGTTCTACAATTACTGACTGTAGTTCATCTGTTTCTCTACATACTTTTTTAACCTGCTTTCACCCTGTTCTTCAATGGTCAGGACCACCACAGAGCAGTTATTATTTAGGTGGCTATGACATGGTGGTGGTGTGTTAGTGTGTGTTGTGCTGGTATGAGTGGATCAGACACAGCAGCGCTGCTGGAGTTTTTAAATACCGTGTCCACTCACTGTCCACTCTATTAGACACTCCTGCCTAGTTGGTCCACCTTGTAGATGTAAAGTCAGAGAAGATCGCTCATCTATTGATGCTGTTTGAGTCGGTCATCTTCTAGACCAGGGGTGTCAAACTCATTTTCACCGAGGGCCACATCGGCATTATTGTGGCCCTCAAAGGGCCGATTGTAACGTATTCTGCTGTGATTGCAGTCTGTTGTTTTTCTTGGAGGCTAAATTCTGCATTTATATTGCCCTCCTTTACCACAGACACAGCCTCATAACACAAGAGACGCACCGGTTTCTCTTCCTGAAGCACAAACTTGTCTTCACTTTCATTAAATTTCCTCCTTCTGCTTAATTTTCTTACTTATCTTCTTGTTCATTTTGATATGTGTAAATATTTCTTAACATCATCTACTGGCGGGATGTGTCACTTTGCAGGTCACAAAATCAGCATGCATTTTGAGAGATGCAGTTAATGTAGGATTTTACAGTGTATTTTAAGACAATTGTTCTGCCCTCGCTAATAGTTTATCCCCCCATCTCAGCTAGACAGACAGACAGACAGACAGACAGACAGACAGACAGACAGACAGACAGCTCTCTTCAGAATACAGTCGGTTTATTTGCTTCCCAGCTGTGTGATACACTGTGTGCACCAGAATGAAGTAAAAATACAAACAATAAAAACAATAAAGAACTTAATACAGTAAAAGCACACAGCTGTAGTCAAGTGTTACATCTGGTACAATATGAGATTTAACCAAACGTAAAATAGCGCTAAGGAGTTAGCATTCTGTGTAAAGATACTAATTGCTATAATAACGATAACTATTGTATTTAATTACGGTAAATTTGTAACTAAAGCGCTGTGATATACTCACTAAACATTTACAAACAACTGAGAATATAAACGTCACTACTTACAGACGATGCTTTGGTATTATATTACAAGATAATTATTTATATTTATTATTATTGTTTACATTACTACCCGCGTTCTTTTGCCGTAAAAGTCACATGGCTTCTCAGCGAAGGTCAAAGTTAGTTGCCATGACTACGATGTCACCGGTTGCCGTTTAAAGGTGCAGGACTCCCATTAAATTATAAGTGCATCTCTGTAACGACTCGAACCATCACAACAATCGTACAGTCGTTTAAGCTCTCGCGGGCCACATAAAATGACGTGGCGGGCCGGATCTGGCCCGCGGGCCGTGAGTTTGACACCCCTGTTCTAGACCTTCATCAGTGGTCACAGGACGCTGCCCATGGGACGCTGTTGGCTGGATATATATTTGGTTGGTGGACTATTTTCAGTCCAGCAGTGACAGTGAGGTGTTTAAAAACTCCAGCAGCGCTGCTGTGTCTTATCCACTCATACCAGCACAACACACACTAACACACCACCACCATGTCAGTGTCACTGCAGTGCTGAGAATGATCCACCACCCAAATAATACCTGCTCTGTAGTGGTCCTGTAGGGGTCCTGACCATTGAAGAACAGGGGGTTAACAAAGCATGCAGAGAAACAGGTGGACTACAGTTAGTAATTGTAGAACTACAAAGTGCTTTTTTAAGGCGGTTTTAATGTTATGGCTGATCGGTGTATGAGATGTACCACTGTTATCTCACATACAGGCCGTGGTAGCTTAGCAGTTAAGGTACAGAGCTAGTAATTGGAAGGCTGCTGGTTCAAACCCCAAATTTGCCGTTGTTGGGCCCTTGAGCAAAACCCTTAACCCTTAATTGCTTGCAATGTATATGGTCACAACTGTAAGTCACTTTGGATAAAAGTGTCTGCTAAATGCTGAAAATGTAAAAAACACACCCATTCCTTATTTTCCCCTGCTCATGTATTTTGCCTCTGCACCTTTTCCAGCCTCATGTCTTCTTCCCTCGGTTCCTCTATCTAACCTCCTTTGTTTCTTTGTTCTTCCCCTTTGTCTCCTTTATGTGTCTTTTACATTTCGGTCCTACCGCTCCTAATGCAAATAGATCATTCTGACCTATAGACGTGTTCACACACACACACACAGACACACACACACACACACACACACACACAGAGTATGGTACTGATTGGCTGAGCTAGAGGATGATGTAATCGTTGCCAATACTTTAGTGCCCCCCCATCCCCCAGATCAATGATGTCATATCATGTGTGTGTCTGAGAGCAAGTTAGGATGCTGATAGAATGCCAATGTGTTGGAACGTTGCCCTCTGGTGGCAGGAACATACAACTACATGCTTCTTCAGACAGTATTTTCTCCTTTGTCTGAATGTCTCTCTTTGTTTCATTTAGCTTTTTTCTATGTGGATAAATTGTGAATGACCTGTATAGTAGAAGCTGGTGGTCAGTATAATGTGACGTTATAATATTTGTAATAGACTAATGTGTGTACAATGCTATGTATTTGTGTGTTACAGCATGGCCACGTTACCGCGTGCTACGAATCGTGGACGTGGGTCAGTATAACCTGGAGATTACATCAGCTGAACTATCGGACGATTCTTTATATGAGTGCCAGGCCACCGAAGCGGCCCTTCGATCCAGGAGAGCCAAACTCACTGTCCTGAGTAGGAATTCTTTCTATATACACTTTGTGTGTGGGTGTGTGTATGCAAAGGTTTAATAAGCACCTCTGGCCAGTTTGCATAATTGATTAGAAAATATCTGCTTTAATCTGTTTGAAAGGAAAAATTGTTCTGCTAACAATAATTCACAGTTACATAATTCTTAAAGTGAATAAATACACCAATCAGCCATAACATTAAAACCATTTTATCAGCTCCACTTTGTAGTTCTACAATTACTGACTGTAGTCCATCTGTTTCTCTGCATGTTTTGTTAGCCCCCTTTCATGCTGTTCTTCAGTGGTCAGGACTCTCTCAGGACCACTACAGAGCAGGTATTATTTGGGTGGTGAATCATTCTCAGCACTGCAGTGACACTGACATGGTGGTGGTGTGTTAGTGTGTGTTGTGACACAGCAATGCTGCTGAAGTTTTTAAACACCTCACTGTCACTGCTGGACTGAGAATAGTCCACCAACCAAAAATATCCAGCCAGCAGCGCCCCATGGGCAGCGTCCTGTGACCACTGATGAAGGTCTAGAAGATGACCAACTCAAACAGCATCAATAGATGAGCGATCGTCTCTGACTTTACATCTACGTCTGATCCACTCATACCAGCGCAACACACACTAACACACCACCACCATGTCAGTGTCACTGCAGTGCTGAGAATGATCCACAATCTAAATAATACCTGCTCTGTGGTGGTCCTGTGGGGGTCCTGACCATTGAAGAACAGGGTGAAAGCAGGTTAAAACAGTATGTAGAAAAACAGATGGACTACAGTCAGTAATTGTAGAACTACAAAGTGCTTCTATGTGGTAAGTGGAGCTGATAAAATGGACAGTGAGTGTAGAAACAAGGAGGTGGTTTTAATGTTATGGCTGATCAGTGTATTTGTATTGTATTTTAGACTTGTCCGTGTCGTAGTACACCAATCGCTGAGCAAGTCGGCTATTTGTGCCGAGGGTCGCGGTGAGAGCCAAGAGCAAAACGCTTCTCATGTGAATGCATAAACATAAAGCAACAATGGCGACAAAAACGGGAGTCACCTACTACGTCTTCTTATTAGCAATAGTTGATCGATGTTTTCTGCATAAAACGAACATCTGTAACAACAGCACAAATGTTCGCAGGTAATCTACACGCTCCACCATCGTGTTACTACTCTTTACTTTCGTTGCACAATGCCCACCGTTGATAACGCAGGCTTGGTTCTCAAAAAACCACCAAGGTTCAAAGAAACCTGAACGGCTAGGATCACATAATGCCATCAAGTATTGATCTTGGAATTTTGTGAGCTCAGTTATGAACTCTGGCAACAGTTGTATCATCAATTTACTGAAAAAAAAACAACATACAATAAATAAAAGTGTTTATAAACCTTTTAAGACAATCGTTTATCTCATTACCTTGCTATCTTGGTCACAAATTAACACGTTAACAAAATTTGTGTATCAGCAGTTGTTTATGACCCGTCTGCCAGCATTTTTAAGATCGTATAAGGATAAATAATAAAACAAAAATCATCCTATCACTGAGATGGATACAATTATGTCTTAAAGAAAATAAACATACCTCAGAGCTTTTTACAGTGTTATAAAGAAGAGGCGCTAACATTACAAGGTATAATCAAAATGGTTTAATCATTTCTTTCTATGGAAGCCACTCAAATTCTTGTCCAATTACTTACCATCTCTCAGCTGGACTACTGCAACTACCTTCTGGCAAATGCTTCCATGTCCACTATTTTTTTTTATATACATTTAGTTTTCATGCATTTTCTTCCCTTTTTTCTACCGACTTTTTAGCGCGTCCAATTGCCCGATTGCGTCATGCTTCCTCTCCACTAATGCCGACCCCCGTTCTGATTTGAGGAGAATGAAGCTATGCCCCCTCCGACACGTGGGCAGCCGCCATATGCATTTTGTCACCCACACTAGGCGAGTGCATATATGCGAATCAGCCTTGTGTATGGAGAGACACACCCTGATCAACACACTCTTTTCCCGCCTTTGTGCAGGCTCCATCAATCAGCCAGCAGGGGTCGTAGTTGCATCAGTTACGAGGAGTCCCTATCCGGCTTAATACCCCACCCCTATATGAAGAAAAAGCCAGCCGGATGGCAGAGCTGAGATTCAATACTATGTATTCGAGATCCCAGCTCTGGTGTGCTAGCGTGTGTTTTTAGCGCTGCGCCACCTGAGCGGCCTTCCATGTCCACTATTAAACCCCTAAACCAATTCAAAATGCAGTTGCCGCCTGTTTTTCAATCAACCCAGACATTGCCACATCACCCTCCTGCTGCGTTCTCTTCATTGGCATTCTGTAGTTGCCTGCATAATGAGTTTAAAACAATGATGCTTGCTTAAAAAGCTAAAAATGGACCAGCCCCGACCTACCTTAGAGAACTCACAAACAATGAGCCACAAGCGGTATAAATGTAAAATAAGACAACATAAAGATATTAGAACTGCTTTCCTTAGTTCCTAAAAGGCTGGAAATTCACTTACTTCAAAGAAAAATGTTAAAAAAGGTTTCTAGATAAATTAAATAAACCCATTTATGTAGTAAAATGATCTTTATTGTATCTCACTTGATTTGTATTTTTTAAAGGTCATTCTATTATGATTTGGTAATGCCAGAATTATGGAAGCATCATAATTTTTATTTTTCTCATTAGTTCCCCCTGATGATCCGGTGATAGAGGGTGCTCATGAGATTCTGCTGACTGCAGGAATCTCTTACAACCTGACATGTGTCTCCCGAGGTGCCAAACCACTCTCAACCATAGAGTGGTACAAAGATGGAGTAATAGTGGAAGGAGCCCATACTAGTACTGTAAGTAAACACAAAGAAATCACTCACAGAAGCCTAAAGTTCATGAGAAAATAACAGTTTGTAGACTTGCTAGACAAGAACAGAAGCGTGTAGCTCTCTATACAGTAACAGTAGCTTGTAGCTCTATGTACAGTAACAGAAGCTTGTAGCTCCATATACAGTAACATAGCTTGTAGCTCTATATACAGTAACAGAAGCTTGTAGCTCTCTATACAGTAACAGAAGCTTGTAGTTCTCTATACAGTAACAGAAGCTTGTAGTTCTCTATACAGTAACAGAAGCTTGTAGTTTTCTATACAGTAACAGAAGCTTGTAGCTCTACATACAGTAACAGAAGCTTGTATTTCTCTATACTCTATACAGTAACAGAAGCTTGTAGTTTTCTATACAGTAACAGAAGCTTGTAGTTCTCTAGACAGTAACAGAAGCTTGTAGTTCTCTATACAGTAACAGAAGCTTGTAGTTCTCTAGACAGTAACAGAAGTCTTTAACTTTATATACAGTAACAGAAGTTTGTAGCTCTATATACAGAAACAGAAGCTTGTAGTTCTCTGTACAGTAACAGAAGCTTGTAGTTCTCTATACAGTAACAGGAGCTTGTAGTTCTCTATACAGTAACAGAAGCTTGTAGTTCTCTATACAGTAACAGAAGCTTGTAGTTCTCTATACAGTAACAGAAGCTTGTAGTTCTCTTTACAGTAACAGAATCTTGTAGTTCTCTATACAGTAACAGAAGCTTGTAGTTCTCTTTACAGTAACAGAAGCTTGTAGTTCTCTATACAGTAACAGAATCTTGTAGTTCTCTATACAGTAACAGAAGCTTGTAGTTCTCTTTACAGTAACAGGAGCTTGTAGTTCTCTATACAGTAACAGAAGCTTGTAGTTCTCTATACAGTAACATGAGCTTGTAGTTCTCTGTACAGTAACAGAAGCTTGTAGTTCTCTATACAGTAACAGAATCTTGTAGTTCTCTATACAGTAACAGAATCTTGTAGTTCTCTATACAGTAACAGAATCTTGTAGTTCTCTATACAGTAACAGAATCTTGTAGTTCTCTATACAGTAACAGAAGCTTGTAGTTCTCTATACAGTAACAGAAGCTTGTAGTTCTCTATACAGTAACAGAAGCTTGTAGTTCTCTGTACAGTAACAGAAGCTTGTAGTTCTCTATACAGTAACAGAAGCTTGTCGTTCTCTATATAGTAACAGAAGTTTGTAGCTTTCTATACAGTAACATAAGTTTGTAGCTCTATATACAGAAACAGAAGCTTGTAGTTCTCTATACAGTAACAAAAGCTTGTAGTTCTCTATACAGTAACAGAAGCTTGTAGTTCTCTATGTAGTAACAGAAGTTTGTAACTTTATATACAGTAACAGAAGTTTGTAGCTCTATATACAGTAACAGAAGCTTGTAGTTCTCTATACAGTAACAGAAGCTTGTAGTTCTCTGTACAGTAACAGAAGCTTGTAGTTCTCTATACAGTTACAGAAGCTTGTAGTTCTCTATAAAGTAACAGAAGCTTGTAGCTCTACATACAGTAACAGAAGCTTGTAGTTCTCTATACAGTAACAGACGTTTGTAGCTCTGTATACAGTAACAGAAGCTTGTAGTTTTCTATACAGTAACAGAAGCTTGTAGTTCTCTATACAGTAACAAGCTTTTAGTTCTCTATACAGTAACAGAAGCTTGTAGTTCTCTGTACAGTAACAGAAGCTTGTAGTTCTCTATACAGTAACAGAAGCGTTTAGTTCTTTATACAGTAACATAAGCTTGTAGTTCTCTATACAGTAACAGAAGCTTGTAGTTCTCTATACAGTAACAGAAGCTTGTAGTTCTCTATACAGTAACAGAAGCTTGTAGTTCTCTAGACAGTAAGAGAAGCTTGTAGTTCTCTATACAGTAACAGAAGCTTGTAGCTCTACATACAGTAACAGAAGCTTGAAGTTCTCTGTGCAGTAACAGAAGCTTGTAGTTCTCTATACAGTAACAGAATCTTGTAGTTTTCTAGACAGTAACAGAAGCTTGTAGTTCTATATACAGTAACAGAAGCTTGTAGTTCTCTATACAGTAACAGAAGCTTGTAGTTCTCTATACAGTAACAGAAGCTTGTAGTTCTCTATACAGTAACAGAATCTTGTAGTTCTCTATACAGTAACAGAATCTTGTAGTTCTCTATACAGTAACAGAATCTTGTAGTTTTCTAGACAGTAACAGAAGCTTGTAGTTCTCTATACAGTAACAGAAGCTTGTAGTTCTCTATACAGTAACAGAAGCTTGTAGTTCTCTATACAGTAACAGAATCTTGTAGTTCTATATACAGTAACAGAATATTGTAGTTCTCTAGACAGTAACAGAAGCTTGTTGTTCTCTATATAGTAACAGAAGTTTGTAGCTTTCTATACAGTAACAGAAGCTTGTAGTTCTATATACAGTAACAGAATATTGTAGTTCTCTATACAGTAACAGAATATTGTAGCTCTCTATACAGTAACAGGAGCTTGTAGTTCTCTATATAGTAACAGAAGTTTGTAGCTTTATATACAGTAACAGAAGTTTGTAGTTCTATATACAGTAACATGAGCTTGTAGTTCTCTATACAGTAACAGAATCTTGTAGTTCTCTAGACAGTAACATGAGCTTGTAGTTTTTTAGACAGTAACATGAGCTTGTAGTTCTCTAGACAGTAACATGAGCTTTTAGTTCTCTAGACAGTAACAGAAGCTTGTAGTTCTCTAGACAGTAACATAAGTTTGTAGTTTTCTAGACAGTAACAGAAGCTTGTAGTTCTTCAGACAGTAACAGTAGCTTGTAGTTCTCTGTACAGTAACAGAAGCTTGTAGTTCTCTATACAGTTACAGAAGCTTGTAGTTCTCTATAAAGTAACAGAAGCTTGTAGCTCTACATACAGTAACAGAAGCTTGTAGTTCTCTATACAGTAACAGACGTTTGTAGCTCTGTATACAGTAACAGAAGCTTGTAGTTTTCTATACAGTAACAGAAGCTTGTAGTTCTCTATACAGTAACAAGCTTTTAGTTCTCTATACAGTAACAGAAGCTTGTAGTTCTCTGTACAGTAACAGAAGCTTGTAGTTCTCTATACAGTAACAGAAGCGTTTAGTTCTTTATACAGTAACATAAGCTTGTAGTTCTCTATACAGTAACAGAAGCTTGTAGTTCTCTATACAGTAACAGAAGCTTGTAGTTCTCTATACAGTAACAGAAGCTTGTAGTTCTCTAGACAGTAAGAGAAGCTTGTAGTTCTCTATACAGTAACAGAAGCTTGTAGCTCTACATACAGTAACAGAAGCTTGAAGTTCTCTGTGCAGTAACAGAAGCTTGTAGTTCTCTATACAGTAACAGAATCTTGTAGTTTTCTAGACAGTAACAGAAGCTTGTAGTTCTATATACAGTAACAGAAGCTTGTAGTTCTCTATACAGTAACAGAAGCTTGTAGTTCTCTATACAGTAACAGAAGCTTGTAGTTCTCTATACAGTAACAGAATCTTGTAGTTCTCTATACAGTAACAGAATCTTGTAGTTCTCTATACAGTAACAGAATCTTGTAGTTCTCTATACAGTAACAGAATCTTGTAGTTTTCTAGACAGTAACAGAAGCTTGTAGTTCTATTTACAGTAACAGAAGCTTGTAGTTCTCTATACAGTAACAGAAGCTTGTAGTTCTCTATACAGTAACAGAAGCTTGTAGTTCTCTATACAGTAACAGAAGCTTGTAGTTCTCTATACAGTAACAGAATCTTGTAGTTCTATATACAGTAACAGAATATTGTAGTTCTCTAGACAGTAACAGAAGCTTGTTGTTCTCTATATAGTAACAGAAGTTTGTAGCTTTCTATACAGTAACAGAAGCTTGTAGTTCTATATACAGTAACAGAATATTGTAGTTCTCTATACAGTAACAGAATATTGTAGTTCTCTATACAGTAACAGGAGCTTGTAGTTCTCTATATAGTAACAGAAGTTTGTAGCTTTATATACAGTAACAGAAGTTTGTAGTTCTATATACAGTAACATGAGCTTGTAGTTCTCTATACAGTAACAGAATCTTGTAGTTCTCTAGACAGTAACATGAGCTTGTAGTTTTTTAGACAGTAACATGAGCTTGTAGTTCTCTAGACAGTAACATGAGCTTTTAGTTCTCTAGACAGTAACAGAAGCTTGTAGTTCTCTAGACAGTAACATAAGTTTGTAGTTTTCTAGACAGTAACAGAAGCTTGTAGTTCTTCAGACAGTAACAGTAGCTTGTAGTTGTCTATACAGTAACAGAAGCTTGTAGTTCTATCCACGATTTTCCTGGCAACACAATGGGGGCTGCCATGACTCCTCCCTATTTCCGTTTGCCGGTTTTTCGTTTCCGGTCGCGTTAGATTTGCTGTAGTACTAACTACAACATTATTAAACTACTTTTGGTAAGGACTGCATGGTTCAGATATGAGCTCGGGCTCGACGTGTGCCGCTCTCGGGTGCCACAACAACTCAAAGAAATTGAAGCTGTTATTGGAAAGTTCGTGCTTTGAACACCAGCGGATTTGTAAACATTGTCGGTGCGCTGCGCCTTACGCGTTACATTCCATAATAATATAATAATAATCATATTAATTATATCAATAATATAATATTTATTAATTAAATAATAATAAAAGATTTATAATATCGTATAATGCAGTTTCACTTTGTATAGTCCAAAATTTTAGAGAGCGTTGCAGAAATTGGACAAATAACATTTAAATCCGGACACCCAGACAGACACGGCTTGTCCAAGTGAATACTGAACGGGTGTAAATACCCTGTTTGTTGTTCCCAGTTCATTGTTTTAGTAAATTAAACAACGCAACGCGTTTTATTCTGTCCCTTCAGCTCCCCTTTCCTGCTTTACATCCACTCATGAACCAATATACACTGTTGTAGAAGTAAAAACAATCAACAAATCAGTCGTGATACATCGTTTATTATTTCCAGTGTTTCACAGCAGTTAGAATGTTCCTCGGCTCATCCCTACCTTCCACAACTTCCCTTACCCTGCAATGCACGAGTAACCCACCGTCTCCACTACTCCACTCTCCCTCAGCATTACCCACGCCTGATGTTTACCTTCAGCATTACCCACACATGTATGCCTCTGTGCTTTTATAGTTCTGTAGCTCCTCACCGTCTACAGCTTCGGAAGACAAAATGGTTCACTTATATCAATATAGCTAACCTCATGTCATCTACCCACTCTGTAAGCGTGGAAGGGTGGAGCACTGTCAGAACACGGTCACCACAGCTTCTTAAAATGTCCTTACTGTCAAGTGCTAGGAATTAAGAAAGGACTCGGTTTTAACTCAAACAAAACTGCTTTATTGTTCGGAGCATCAGCTTGCAGAGACACGGAACATGTGAGTGAGCAGGGTGCGTTCCAACAACACACCGAGAGGAGGGAATAAGGGTACAACAGTGCACTCGTCTAACAAAATGCATAAATAGACAGTCGCTCTACACTTACTATTCAACCACCGAGTGCTTTTGGCCATGTTTGTTAAAAAAAACCCAGTTACGAATGACCACTACTTCTGTCGTTCAGAACGTAAACACTGTAACCGGAAGTCAAAAACCGGCTTCAGCTACGAATCACGGGAAAGGTCAAAGTTCAGGAAAATCGTGGATACACAATGATGGAAGCTTGTAGTTCTATATACAGTAACATAAGCTTGTAGTTCTCTATACAGTAACAGAAGCGTTTAGTTCTATATACAGTAACATAAGCTTGTAGTTCTCTATACAGTAACAGAAGCTTGTAGTTCTCTATACAGTAACAGAAGCTTGTAGTTCTCTATACAGTAACAGAAGCTTGTAGTTCTCTAGACAGTAAGAGAAGCTTGTAGTTCTCTATACAGTAACAGAAGCTTGTAGCTCTACATACAGTAACAGAAGCTTGAAGTTCTCTGTGCAGTAACAGAAGCTTGTAGTTCTCTATACAGTAACAGAATCTTGTAGTTTTCTAGACAGTAACAGAAGCTTGTAGTTCTATATACAGTAACAGAAGCTTGTAGTTCTCTTTACAGTAACAGGAGCTTGTAGTTCTCTATACAGTAACAGAAGCTTGTAGTTCTCTATACAGTAACATGAGCTTGTAGTTCTCTGTACAGTAACAGAAGCTTGTAGTTTTCTATACAGTAACAGAAGCTTGTAGTTCTCTGTACAGTAACAGAAGCTTGTAGTTTTCTATACAGTAACAGAAGCTTGTAGTTCTCTATACAGTAACAGAAGCTTGTAGTTCTCTATACAGTAACAGAAGCTTGTAGTTCTCTGTACAGTAACAGAAGCTTGTAGTTCTCTATACAGTAACAGAAGCTTGTCGTTCTCTATATAGTAACAGAAGTTTGTAGCTTTATATACAGTAACATAAGTTTGTAGCTCTATATACAGAAACAGAAGCTTGTAGTTCTCTATACAGTAACAAAAGCTTGTAGTTCTCTATACAGTAACAGAAGCTTGTAGTTCTCTATGTAGTAACAGAAGTTTGTAACTTTATATACAGTAACAGAAGTTTGTAGCTCTATATACAGTAACAGAAGCTTGTAGTTCTCTATACAGTAACAGAAGCTTGTAGTTCTCTGTACAGTAACAGAAGCTTGTAGTTCTCTATACAGTTACAGAAGCTTGTAGTTCTCTATAAAGTAACAGAAGCTTGTAGCTCTACATACAGTAACAGAAGCTTGTAGTTCTCTATACAGTAACAGACGTTTGTAGCTCTGTATACAGTAACAGAAGCTTGTAGTTTTCTATACAGTAACAGAAGCTTGTAGTTCTCTATACAGTAACAAGCTTTTAGTTCTCTATACAGTAACAGAAGCTTGTAGTTCTCTGTACAGTAACAGAAGCTTGTAGTTCTCTATACAGTAACAGAAGCTTGTAGTTCTCTATACAGTAACAGAAGCTTGTAGTTCTCTATACAGTAACATGAGCTTGTAGTTCTCTGTACAGTAACAGAAGCTTGTAGTTTTCTATACAGTAACAGAAGCTTGTAGTTCTCTGTACAGTAACAGAAGCTTGTAGTTTTCTATACAGTAACAGAAGCTTGTAGTTCTCTATACAGTAACAGAAGCTTGTAGTTCTCTATACAGTAACAGAAGCTTGTAGTTCTCTGTACAGTAACAGAAGCTTGTAGTTCTCTATACAGTAACAGAAGCTTGTCGTTCTCTATATAGTAACAGAAGTTTGTAGCTTTATATACAGTAACATAAGTTTGTAGCTCTATATACAGAAACAGAAGCTTGTAGTTCTCTATACAGTAACAAAAGCTTGTAGTTCTCTATACAGTAACAGAAGCTTGTAGTTCTCTATGTAGTAACAGAAGTTTGTAACTTTATATACAGTAACAGAAGTTTGTAGCTCTATATACAGTAACAGAAGCTTGTAGTTCTCTATACAGTAACAGAAGCTTGTAGTTCTCTGTACAGTAACAGAAGCTTGTAGTTCTCTATACAGTTACAGAAGCTTGTAGTTCTCTATAAAGTAACAGAAGCTTGTAGCTCTACATACAGTAACAGAAGCTTGTAGTTCTCTATACAGTAACAGACGTTTGTAGCTCTGTATACAGTAACAGAAGCTTGTAGTTTTCTATACAGTAACAGAAGCTTGTAGTTCTCTATACAGTAACAAGCTTTTAGTTCTCTATACAGTAACAGAAGCTTGTAGTTCTCTGTACAGTAACAGAAGCTTGTAGTTCTCTATACAGTAACAGAAGCGTTTAGTTCTTTATACAGTAACATAAGCTTGTAGTTCTCTATACAGTAACAGAAGCTTGTAGTTCTCTATACAGTAACAGAAGCTTGTAGTTCTCTATACAGTAACAGAAGCTTGTAGTTCTCTAGACAGTAAGAGAAGCTTGTAGTTCTCTATACAGTAACAGAAGCTTGTAGCTCTACATACAGTAACAGAAGCTTGAAGTTCTCTGTGCAGTAACAGAAGCTTGTAGTTCTCTATACAGTAACAGAATCTTGTAGTTTTCTAGACAGTAACAGAAGCTTGTAGTTCTATATACAGTAACAGAAGCTTGTAGTTCTCTATACAGTAATAGAAGCTTGTAGTTCTCTATACAGTAACAGAAGCTTGTAGTTCTCTATACAGTAACAGAATCTTGTAGTTCTCTATACAGTAACAGAATCTTGTAGTTCTCTATACAGTAACAGAATCTTGTAGTTTTCTAGACAGTAACAGAAGCTTGTAGTTCTATATACAGTAACAGAAGCTTGTAGTTCTCTATACAGTAACAGAAGCTTGTAGTTCTCTATACAGTAACAGAAGCTTGTAGTTCTCTATACAGTAACAGAATCTTGTAGTTCTATATACAGTAACAGAATATTGTAGTTCTCTAGACAGTAACAGAAGCTTGTTGTTCTCTATATAGTAACAGAAGTTTGTAGCTTTCTATACAGTAACAGAAGCTTGTAGTTCTATATACAGTAACAGAATATTGTAGTTCTCTATACAGTAACAGAATATTGTAGCTCTCTATACAGTAACAGGAGCTTGTAGTTCTCTATATAGTAACAGAAGTTTGTAGCTTTATATACAGTAACAGAAGTTTGTAGTTCTATATACAGTAACATGAGCTTGTAGTTCTCTATACAGTAACAGAATCTTGTAGTTCTCTAGACAGTAACATGAGCTTGTAGTTTTTTAGACAGTAACATGAGCTTGTAGTTCTCTAGACAGTAACATGAGCTTTTAGTTCTCTAGACAGTAACAGAAGCTTGTAGTTCTCTAGACAGTAACATAAGTTTGTAGTTTTCTAGACAGTAACAGAAGCTTGTAGTTCTTCAGACAGTAACAGTAGCTTGTAGTTGTCTATACAGTAACAGAAGCTTGTAGTTCTATCCACGATTTTCCTGGCAACACAATGGGGGCTGCCATGACACCTCCCTATTTCCGTTTGCCGGTTTTTCGTTTCCGGTCGCGTTAGATTTGCTGTAGTACTAACTACAACATTATTAAACTACTTTTGGTAAGGACTGCATGGTTCAGATATGAGCTCGGGCTCGACGTGTGCCGCTCTCGGGTGCCACAACAACTCAAAGAAATTGAAGCTGTTATTGGAAAGTTCGTGCTTTGAACACCAGCGGATTTGTAAACATTGTCGGTGCGCTGCGCCTTACGCGTTACATTCCATAATAATATAATAATAATCATATTAATTATATCAATAATATAATATTTATTAATTAAATAATAATAAAAGATTTATAATATCGTATAATGCAGTTTCACTTTGTATAGTCCAAAATTTTAGAGAGCGTTGCAGAAATTGGACAAATAACATTTAAATCCGGACACCCAGACAGACACGGCTTGTCCAAGTGAATACTGAACGGGTGTAAATACCCTGTTTGTTGTTCCCAGTTCATTGTTTTAGTAAATTAAACAACGCAACGCGTTTTATTCTGTCCCTTCAGCTCCCCTTTCCTGCTTTACATCCACTCATGAACCAATATACACTGTTGTAGAAGTATAAACAATCAACAAATCAGTCGTGATACATCGTTTATTATTTCCAGTGTTTCACAGCAGTTAGAATGTTCCTCGGCTCATCCCTACCTTCCACAACTTCCCTTACCCTGCAATGCACGAGTAACCCACCGTCTCCACTACTCCACTCTCCCTCAGCATTACCCACGCCTGATGTTTACCTTCAGCATTACCCACACATGTATGCCTCTGTGCTTTTATAGTTCTGTAGCTCCTCACCGTCTACAGCTTCGGAAGACAAAATGGTTCACTTATATCAATATAGCTAACCTCATGTCATCTACCCACTCTGTAAGCGTGGAAGGGTGGAGCACTGTCAGAACACGGTCACCACAGCTTCTTAAAATGTCCTTACTGTCAAGTGCTAGGAATTAAGAAAGGACTCGGTTTTAACTCAAACAAAACTGCTTTATTGTTCGGAGCATCAGCTTGCAGAGACACGGAACATGTGAGTGAGCAGGGTGCGTTCCAACAACACACCGAGAGGAGGGAATAAGGGTACAACAGTGCACTCGTCTAACAAAATGCATAAATAGACAGTCGCTCTACACTTACTATTCAACCACCGAGTGCTTTTGGCCATGTTTGTTAAAAAAAACCCAGTTACGAATGACCACTACTTCTGTCGTTCAGAACGTAAACACTGTAACCGGAAGTCAAAAACCGGCTTCAGCTACGAATCACGGGAAAGGTCAAAGTTCAGGAAAATCGTGGATACACAATGATGGAAGCTTGTAGTTCTATATACAGTAACATAAGCTTGTAGTTCTCTATACAGTAACAGAAGCGTTTAGTTCTATATACAGTAACATAAGCTTGTAGTTCTCTATACAGTAACAGAAGCTTGTAGTTCTCTATACAGTAACAGAAGCTTGTAGTTCTCTATACAGTAACAGAAGCTTGTAGTTCTCTAGACAGTAAGAGAAGCTTGTAGTTCTCTATACAGTAACAGAAGCTTGTAGCTCTACATACAGTAACAGAAGCTTGTAGTTCTATATACAATGATGGAAGCTTGTAGTTCTATATACAGTAACAGAAGCTTGTAGACCAACTATACAGGAATAGGGTTTGTAGTTCACTAGAGGGTAAAAGAAGCTTGCAAACCTTTTGTACAGGAACCAGAGTTTGTAGTTCTCTATACAGTATCAGAAGGTTTAGGGACAATAACAGAAACTTAAAGACTCACAGTACAGGAACAAAAGCTTGTAGACCTTTAGACAGTACAGAAGTTTGTAGACTTACTGTATAGAAACAGAGAACAGAGACTCAAGGACATGGTGGGAAAAAAATGTAGTAGTCTGTTTGGAAAGGCTTTGACAGGAATATGAGCTTGTAGTCCTATTGAGAAATAGAGAAGCTTTTTCATTTAGGCAGAGGCAGATGCTGCTTGTGTTATTACAGACATAAGCAGGAGCTTGTGGTATCATGTCCATGTACAGGATTGTGTAGCACCATAGACAGAAGCTGAGACTGGTTCGTTGCACACAAACAAAGACTTGATGACCCATAGTTGTAAGAGAGGTTGTAGGAAAAGGAACTTCTTGTCCCAATGACATGAAAAGGAAGGACCTTGTTATTCTCTGTAGAGGAAGAGGTGTTTGTATTCCCAAAGACATGATCTTACAGAAGTGAAAGGCTGGAGTTTTCAGAAACAGGTCATAAGTCCTAAGTAAAACCTCATAGTCCTATAAAAGACAGCAGAAGCCTGTAGAGCCTGTTCTCCCATGGACAAGGGTTTCTGAAAGCAAGCAAGGGCTTAAACCCCCTTACACGTAGCAGAGTGCTTGTATGCTTAAAGAAACATGTGGTCTGCTTGGGCAGAAGCAAAAGCATGAAGCCTTTTTGATAAAAAAAAAAAAAAAACAGGACCTTGTAGTGCCAAAGATGGGAGCAGAGGTAACATGTAGTTTTGGACAGAACACATATTTGTAGTACCATGGACAGCAACAGTAGCTTGAACATCCCTAAGCAGTTTGAAGATCTTTTGGTTCCAATCAAATAAAAAGCAGCTTGTATTTCCATAAAGGACTAGGTGTAACGGGTCGATTACCTGCGGCCATTTCCACACGTAGTCGGAAGCGCAGGTCGACTCGTTGTAGTCCAAAAGGAACTGCAAATCCCAGGAGCTGCGGCAGCGCCAATCTGCGCTAATTGGCAGCACCTGATCGCGCTCTATTTAAGAGATCCTTAGCCACGCGATCAGTGCTGAGACATACTCAGTCGGTAAGGTAGTTGGCCGGTGTGCGTTCCTCCTTACTTCCTAACTCTATTCTTAAGCCAGCGGTTTTGTTAACGCTCTAAAATACGAACGCGTTTAGCGTTCACTTCCGCATTTAGGAAGTCCTTTTCTGCGCAAGCGATTCCGCTGCTGAATCGACTCTTGGTTCGGAGTCGTTTCGCACGAATCGATTCGGAGTCGATTCCCTAATCGACTCCCTCGCGCTTTTTACTTTTGTTTTCTGATTAGAATAGAAGAGAAGCACTGGGACCACGACTGTGTGTTGGTATCCTGGTGGATTGAGTAGCTGGGGTACTGACCATGGTTATGGTTCCACCTAGCGCTCTCTGATTTCTCTTATTCTGTCTTCGTGGCCTACCACGGTGAGAGGTTGGTGGAGTTTACCTCTCATCCGCTTAATAAGTTCACTTTTGTTATTGCATAAGCACGTTCCTTCCCTGCAAATGGGTCCAGCCCCCTACTGGTGAGCTTCCCACCATCTGGCACACCAGTGCAACCCCTGACAGAATGTCTCAGCCCCCAAGACCTCCCTCATTGCACCACGCCCTGTAACCAGTATTGATGGCCGACTGCTAGGGTCTGGAGCAGTCACTCACATGACCCAACCTTTAATCATGAGTCTGGGGAACCATGTTGAGGAAATTTCCTTTCTCCTCACTCAGGCTCCAGATTTACCCTTGATCCTGGGTTTCCCGTGGCTTCAGCAACACAACCCCAGGATCGATTGGGGAACTTGTGAGATCTCTATTTGGGCCCCCATTTGTCAAAGGACATGTCTTAGGGGGAACCCAACAGTTCCACTCACACCCGAAGGGCCCTCAGAGATGGTTGACTTAACGACTGTTCCCCCGGAGTACCATGACCTTAGGTTGGTGTTTAGCAAACACAGGGCATTATCTCTTCCACCCCATCGTCCTTTCGACTGCACGATTAACCTGCTCCCTGGTATGACCCCTCCTCGAGGCAGGTTGTTCTCGCTATCAGCCCCCGAGCAGAAAGCGATGGATGAGTACATCCAGACTTCCCTAGTCTCAGGACACATTCGTCCTTCCTCTTCTCCAGCCGGGGCTGGGTTTTTCTTTGTTGAAAAGAAGGATGGTTCCCTGCGCCCCTGCATCGACTACCGGGGTCTCAACAGCTTAACTATTAGAGATCGCCACCCCCTGCCGCTCATGAATTCAGCATTTGAATCATTGCAAAAGGCCTCCATCTTCACCAAGTTGGATCTGCGCAATGCCTATAATCTTGTTCGGATTCGCTCGGGGGATGAATGGAAGACAGCCTTTATTACACCATCGGGGCACTATGAGTATCGAGTGATGCCATTCGGGCTTGTTAACGCCCCGGCTGTCTTCCAGAGACTCATTAATGAAGTACTTCGGGAGGCATTGGGGCAATATGTGTTCGTCTATTTGGACGATATTTTAATTTATAGTAGAACCCTAGAGGAACATGTGACTCATGTAAGACGGGTCCTACAGTGGCTTCTGGACAACCAACTCTATGTCAAGCTTGAGAAGTCAGAGTTCCATAACTCCTCAGTGACTTTTCTTGGGTTTGTGGTGTCCCAAGACCAATTACAGATAGATCCTGCAAAGACCGAGTCCATTAGTGAATGGCCCTCGCCCACTTCGGTCAAGCTGGTCCAGCGCTTCCTGGGGTTTGCAAACTTTTTTAGGCGGTTTATCCGAAACTTTAGCGGCATGGCCGCTCCCCTTACTGCTCTTACCAGGAAGGAGGCAGGTAAGTTTCGGTGGACGCCTGAGGCACAGGAGGCCTTCAATGAAATAAAGAACCGCCTCGTAACTGCCCCTGTACTAACTCTACCTGACCCAGAGGCCCCTTTCATTGTGGAGGTTGATGCCTCTGATGTAGGTGTTGGGGCAATCCTATCCCAACGCGCAGGTCTCAAGAAAGTTTTGCACCCCTGCGCTTATTTCTCTCGTCGCCTCACCCCAGCCGAGAGGAATTATGATGTTGGGAATAAGGAATTGTTAGCTATTAAGCTCGCGTTAGAGGAATGGAGGCACTGGCTGGAGGGTTCCAAACACCCTTTTTTGGTCTGGACCGATCATAAGAACCTAGCCTATATCCAGCAGGCCAAACGGCTTAACCCCCGCCAGGCCAGATGGGCTCTGTTCTTCGGCCGCTTTAATTTTATCCTTTCATATCGCCCGGGGTCGAAGAACACTAAACCAGACGCCCTTTCCAGACAGTGGGAACCTCCACACTCTTCCCCTTCAAGTGAGCCTATCATTCCAGGATCCCGTATCCTCGCCCCTCTCCGATGGGGGCTGGAAGAGGCAATACGAGAGGCTCAGCGGCAGGAGCCGGATCCTGGTAATGCCCCCCCAGGGAAACTCTATGTCCCAGCGTCGGTCCGGGGACGAGTACTGCAGTGGGGGCACTCCTCCCCTTTTGCAGGCCACCCAGGTGCCCACCGAACACGAGTTTTTGCGTAGGCGATTTTGGTGGTCCTCCATGGAAAGGGACGTGCGGGAATATGTGGGGGCATGTGAAACTTGCTCCCGCAATAAGGAGCCTAGAACACGTCCAGCTGGCCTCTTGCATCCCCTCCCTATCCCATCACGTCCCTGGTCTCACCTGTCACTTGACTTTGTAACCGGGTTGCCCCCTTCATAGGGCAACACGGTAGTCTTGGTCATAGTGGACAGGTTTTCTAAAGCATGCAAGTTTATCGCCCTGCCCAAACTCCCTTCGGCCAGGGGTACCGCCGAGATTGTTCTGAAAGAGGTGGTTCGGGTACATGGCTTACCTAGTGATCTGGTGTCGGACCGGGGACCCCAGTTTACTAGCCAATTCTGGAAGGCCTTTTGCCGGCTCTTAGGGGCCTCCGTTAGCCTTTCTTCAGGCTTCCATCCTCAGTCCAATGGACAGACGGAGAGGGTCAATCAAGACCTAACACGTACCCTCCGATGCCTAATCTCCACCAACCCTACAGCGTGGGCAAACCAATTATTCTGGGCGGAATACGCCCACAACACTCTGTGGCACTCCTCCATTGGCATGTCGCCATTCGAGTGCCAGTTTGGGTTTAGTCCACCCATGTTTCCGGAGCAGGAGGCAGATGTTGGTGTCCCATCGGCACAACGCTTTGTGCAGCGTTGCAAAAGAGTCTGGCGAAAGGCCCAAAACATTCTTCGGGCCACCACTGCTTCCAGAACAGCCGTAGCCAACCGCAGAAGACGCGTGGGTCCTTCTTTTCGCCCGGGGCAGAGAGTCTGGTTGTCCTCCAAAGACCTTCCTCTCTCCCTGGAGTCAAAGAAGCTAGGCCCTAAATATGTGGGGCCCTTCAAGGTAGTTCGTAGGGTCAACCCAGTGGCCTACACCCTCCAATTACCCCGGACAATGAAGATTAACCCCACTTTTCATGTTTCACGTCTAAAGCCGGTGCTATGCAGCCCCTGGAATGCCCCCCCCACCTCCAATCCCCCCCCACCACGAATGGTTGAGGGTGCCCCAGCTTACACAGTAAAGCGTATCCTCAACATGCGTCTAGTCAGACATAGCACCCAGTACTTGGTTGACTGGGAGGGATATGGCCCTGAAGAACGGTCCTGGGTTCCAGCCCGCCACATTCTGGACCCAGAACTTATTCGGGAGTTTCGCCGCAACCAAGCGGCAGGACTTGGAACGTCAGGAGCCGTCCCTAGAAGAGGGGGCTCTGTAACGGGTCGATTACCTGCGGCCATTTCCACACGTAGTCGGAAGCGCAGGTCGACTCGTTGTAGTCCAAAAGGAACTGCAAATCCCAGGAGCTGCGGCAGCGCCAATCTGCGCTAATTGGCAGCACCTGATCGCGCTCTATTTAAGAGATCCTTAGCCACGCGATCAGTGCTGAGACATACTCAGTCGGTAAGGTAGTTGGCCGGTGTGCGTTCCTCCTTACTTCCTAACTCTATTCTTAAGCCAGCGGTTTTGTTAACGCTCTAAAATACGAACGCGTTTAGCGTTCACTTCCGCATTTAGGAAGTCCTTTTCTGCGCAAGCGATTCCGCTGCTGAATCGACTCTTGGTTCGGAGTCGTTTCGCACGAATCGATTCGGAGTCGATTCCCTAATCGACTCCCTCGCGCTTTTTACTTTTGTTTTCTGATTAGAATAGAAGAGAAGCACTGGGACCACGACTGTGTGTTGGTATCCTGGTGGATTGAGTAGCTGGGGTACTGACCATGGTTATGGTTCCACCTAGCGCTCTCTGATTTCTCTTATTCTGTCTTCGTGGCCTACCACGGTGAGAGGTTGGTGGAGTTTACCTCTCATCCGCTTAATAAGTTCACTTTTGTTATTGCATAAGCACGTTCCTTCCCTGCAAATGGGTCCAGCCCCCTACTGGTGAGCTTCCCACCATCTGGCACACCAGTGCAACCCCTGACACTAGGAATCCGAATCTTTCCTGAAAAGAAGATGAATACAAGACATTTTTGTATACAAACATTTTGCTTTTATTATGTTTAATTATTCTATGAGTAAGTTTTTTTCCCCATTTTTTCCCCATTTTCCTCCCGATTTAGCGCACTCAATTTTGTCTTCCACTGCTGAGAGATACCAGATTGCATCCAAGGAGAGCACGTCACTATACACGCCTCTTCCGAGATGTGTACAGCCCTCCTCTTCTCACCCCTGCTTTCTGCACAGGCGTCTCTTCCACCAATCAGGGTCCTTACACAGCGTATGAAGGCCCCCACCCTACAGATACGGTGGCCAATTAGTATCTGCTGCAGGCACTGCCAATTATGCCCGCCAGGTGGCGCCCAGCCGACCAGTGGCAACACCAAGTTTCGACCCGAGGAGTTCAGAAACTCAGTGCTGGTGTGCTAGCGGAATATCCCGCTGCGCCACCTGGGCACCCTGGTCCAAAATTTCTTGATGTATGATTCCTTTTGTGCCTTCAATATGCATTTGTGAATGCAGTGACATCAGTGTTTATTGACAACGGGTTGTCAAAATACTTCTGAACCCTATTTGGGGACAGTGGAAGCCTAGTGAGTAAAGCATCAATCAAAAGTTTGTGGGACAGCAAGAATAGCTTTTAGCTCTATAGGCAACTTGTAGATCTTTGGGTCCCATGGACATCAAAAGCAGCTTGTATTTCCATAGACATAAAGAGGAACCTTAATCTTACCTGAAACAAATAGGAAGGGTGTTGTGTGTAGTGTAGGGTGGCTGTGGTGTCCAGAGTAACAACTTGGGCTTGTAATCACATAGACAGAAGTAAAGGATGGTTGATAGGACTGTACCTTTAGTCTTTTGGACAGGAGCATGAGCTTGTAGTTTTATAGACAGGGCTAGGTGATTTTTAAAGTGTAGAAATGAACAAAAGCTTGCTTTACCAAGGAAAATAACAATCGTGTAGTCCATGGACAGGAGCTAGTTTCAGTCTCTAGACACTTACAGGAGGTTGTAGTTCCCTGGTCAGTAACAGACTTTTAGTACCTTTTAACAGAAGTAGATTTTATAGTTCTTATTAACAGGAAAAGTAAATTATATCTTTTATGGTTGGTGTTTAATTGGTTTCCTGTCACTTTGATAGTGTAAACACAGGGTTATGCACATGAGTAGGTGCTTGTAACTGCTTAGACTTAAGTATTAGCTCCCTTTAGACAGGAGCATGTGCTTGTAGTGTACTGAATATTTCCATGTACAGAAACAGGAACTTGTATGTCTCATGAACAGTGGGGGTGGGGTCTGGTAACCCCTTTTGACATAAGTGTTTTAAGAGAGTTTGTACAAGAGCCAAGAAGAAGGATTTGTAGTCTACAGACACAGTTAAGAAAAGCTTGTATTCTTTCTGGATAGGAGTAAGAGCAGGACCTTGTTGTTGCTTGGACAGAATCGGGGTGTCACATATCCAGCCTGTCTAGGCTCTTGGAGTTTAAGAGCCACGCCCCTCTCCCCAGGAGCTCTCAGTCTCCAGCCTACGCCCCTATTTTGATTGGTCCCCTACTAATCACACAGAGACATAAAAAGAGGCAGCTTTGGACCAGTCAGCGGGGACCATTACTCCTTGCTCATGTTATTTTGATTTGATTAGCTTGGTCTTTGTCCTGTCTGTTTGCTTCTCACTCTTGTTACATTAAATTTGATTTTGATTTGTCTGTTTGCCTTTGCCTTGCTTTGTCTTATTCTGGTTCTTGTTTAGCTTTGTTCATGTTTGTTTAGTGATTCTGTCTTGTACCATGTTGTTAGGTTAGCTTAGGGTGAACTTCAAGTCAACTTTATTTATATAGCGCTTTTTACAATAGACATTGTCTCAAAGCAACTTTTCAGAATTCAGGACCAACAGACCAAAACCCCTGTTGAGAAAGCCGAGGGCAACAGTGGCAAGGAAAAACTCCCTTAAAATTACAGGAAGAAACCTTGAGAGGAACCAGACTCAGCAGGGAAAAAAAAATAATGGAGAATAAAAATGAACTAAAAGTTATTACTAGCAAAAATTTTATTATTTTTATTATTCAGTCCAGTCTGTAATAAAGTCTGTAGTGAGTTCTTGACATTCTTGGTGCAAACACGCCAGGTTTCCGTCACATCTGGCAGGAGCAGCATTGTTGGCACGGCAGGCTCAGCTTCATTCCTTAACCTCGGGTGGGTAAACAGGTTTCCATCAGAACCACCTCGGGGTAAAACAACAGAAAATGTAGTTAAAAATGTAAAATGTGAATTAAGTAAAATATCAGTTTTGCAGTGAGTATCTTTAGACTCCGGGACCCCTAATTATTACAGCATAACTAAAAGGGAGAGCGAGCAGGTAACAAGGTCATGAAGGCTTTCACAGGACATCAGCGCCCACCTCCCCACCGTCATCAAACCTGAGTGATCGGACAAGAGAGGCAGAACGACAGAAACCCAACATCCCTGATCACCTATGACCAAGTTCCAGGACCGGAGCCACACACCCCTAGTCTGAAAAAAAACTATTCAAAGGCCTGAGTAAATAAATATGTTTTCAGTCTAAGACTGTTTTCGAATCCCTGTCTTAGGGGTTAGGCTCCTGTTTCATGTTTAGCATTTAGTTTAGCCTTAGCCTTAGGGCGGCACGGTGGCTGAGTGGGTAGCACTGTCGCCTCACAGCAAGAAGGTCCTGGGTTCGATCCCCAGGTGGGGCAGTCTGGGTCCTTTCTGTGTGGAGTTTGCATGTTCTCCCCATGTCCACGTGGGTTTACTCCGGGAGCTCCGGTTTCCTCCCACAGTCCAAAGACGTGCAAGTGAGGTGAATTGGAGATACTAAATTGTCCATGACTGTGTTTGATATAACTTTGTGTGAACTGATGAACCTTGTGTGAAGATAAACTACCGTTTCCTGTCAAACAAATAAACAAACAAGCTATGTTCTTGTGTGTTTAGATTTAGCATTTAGCTTAGCAGTTAGCGTTAGCATAGGTTGTGTGTTTGTGGTAGTGTCTTGTCTTGTTCCAACCTATCTTGTGTAATCCCTGTCGTGTCTTTTGGTTATTATTAAACTCCTTGTTAACGTCTCTGCGTGTGTGTCCGCCCCTCTTGTCTCATCCTAGCCCAGCGTTACACGGGGACTTGCCCCGCCCTTTAACAAGTAAACAAGTAAAATCTTGTATTTCTGACCAAAATACAGGGTTTTTGCAGTCCTATGAATGTGGGCAGATTTTAGCTTTGTTGTAACCCTGGAATGGCTAATAGGTTATAGCCCACTGACAGAAACAGGGCCTTGTCGTCCCATGGATAGAAACTGGGACATATACTTCTAACAAAAGGTGAAGGGCCGTGCACTCCCTTTGGATCTAAGCAGAAGCTTGTAGTTGCTTGGACAGGAGGAGCAGCCTGTAGTCATATGGACAGGAAGAAGAGCTTGTAGTCCTCCTAGATGTGTGCAGAATGTGGGAGTTTGTTTGGACAGGAGCAGGAGTCAAGAACAGGGACTTGCTCTACATTTGTAGTCCAGTCAACTTACGTTTGTGTAGTTTTAAACATTGACAACTGATCTCCATTAGTTCATTAATAATGTAACAATTTGATGTATGACACTATAATCTGGTTTATTAGAAAAAAATGTTTCTGTCACTCATGAAGCATCAGTTTAACCTTGAATGTTATATCATTCTTTAAGGAGGTATTACCTGACAGGAAACGAGTGACCACACGAAGTTTCCTGCCCATACAGCCAGTGGACACAGACACCGGTCGCAACTTCACCTGTGTTGCCTCCAACCTGGCAGTTCCACTGGGCAAACGGACCACTGTTACACTCAACGTGCATCGTAAGTGTGTGTGTGTGTGTTTACTTCCTTTGCTGGGAGGCCAGTTTAGCACCATGTCAAAATAGTCATGTACAATGTTGATCCAAAATTTTTTGATGTATGATTCCTTTTGGGTCTACAACCTTCTTAACTTGCATTTGTGAATGCAGTGACATCAGTGTTTATTGACAACAGGCTGTTAAAATACTTCTGCACCCATTTGGGGACAGTGGTAGCCTAGTGTGTAGAGCTATCAATCAAAAGGTTGCATCAGCACTGCAGTGACACGGACATGGTGGTGGTGTGTTAGTGTGTGTTGTGAGTGGATGAGTGGATAAGACACAGCAGCACTGATGGAGTTTTTAAACACCTCACTGTCACTGCTGGACTGAGAATAGTCCACCAACCCAAAACATCCAGCCAACAGTGCTCCATGGGCAGTGTCCTGTGACCGCTGATGAAGGTCTAGAAGATGACCAACTCAAACAGCAGCAATAGATGAGCAATCGTCTCTGACACTCTACAAGGTGGACCAACTAGGTAGTAGGGTCTAATAGAGTGGACAATGAGTGGACACGGTATTTAAAAACTCCACTGCACAACACACACTAACACACCACCACCATGTCAGTATCACTGCAGTGTTGAGAAGATCCACCACCTAAATAATACCTGCTCTGTGGTGGTCCAGTTGGGGTCCTGACCATTGAAGAACAGGGTTAAAGCAGGCTAAAAAAGCATGCAGAGAAACAGATGGACTACAGTCAGTAATTGTAGAACTACAAAGTGCTTATATACTGTATGGTAAGTGGAGCTGATAAAATGGACAGTGAGTGTAGAAACAAGGAGGTGGTTTTAATGTTGTGGCTGATCAGTGTATGTGACAAATAATTTCATTCATCAAACCTTCCTAAATGCTAGTACAGAGAGAAGCCTTGGTACTCGTCTTCCTTGAACCTTAAGGAATGGGTAAAGTATAAGGGTACAAGGTACAGGTCAAGGTTTGTTCAGTGCTTTCAGATAGGTGATCGCCTCTCAGTTCATATACAGACTAAAATAGTAGCAAAGTCTGACATTGGCAGCCACAGAAAGTCAGGAAAGGGACTTTGTGGTGGGGTGATGTGAATGTACTTGAGTAGATTGAAAACCAAACGTGCAGCTGCATTCCTAATCAGTTACAGAGGTCTAATGGTGGGCATGGAAGGACCTGCCAGAAGAAAGTTGGCAGTAATCCAGTCTCTAGATGACAAGAGACCGAACAAGTGCCAGTGCCTTTGATAGAATGAAATGGTTGGACTCATTTTGATGTTGTAGAGAATCAGCCAGTGGGCTCAGGTTGGTGGTATGAGCTGAAAGTACTGGAACACTCATTCTAATTTTTGAATCCATGTGTTTCAGCCACAGCATTTGCTTAAAGGTGTTATAAATCAGTTATTTCAACCAAATCAGAAAAAAGTTGGGACAGTATGGAAAATGCAAATAAACTAAAAATGCAGTGTTCCTTACATTTACTTTGACTTTTATTTGATATTTTATGTTTTGTCTTCTCAGCTTCATTTCATTTGTTAATATACCTCCATTCCAGCATTTCAGGCCTGCAACACATTCATGATGAGCAAAGATGATCAGAGGATCTCCAGTTTGTCAACAAATGCGTGAGAAAATGATTGAAATGTTTAAAAACAATGAACCTCAAAGAAAAATGGGAAGCGATTTGCATATTTCTCCCTCTACAGTGCATAATATCAATAAAACGATTCAAGGAATTGGGAGGAAGTTCAGTGCGTAAAGACCAAAAGCACAAGCTTAAGCTGAATGCTCGTGATCTTTGATTCCTTAGACGGCACTGCATCAAGAACCGCCACTCAACAATAGCTGATATAACCACACGGGTGAGGGATTACTTTGGCAAACCTTTGTCAAGCACTACAATACAGAGTTACATGCACAAATGCCACTAAAAGACACGCGCTGCAACCAGAGCTGGATTTCGAAGGAGCGTCGTTTCGAATCCAGCTCTGCCTTCACGGTCGAGGCTGGGCGGCTATGGACAACGATTGGCCTGTTGTCCGGGTGGGGGGCGGGACTTGAGACCGTAGGGGATGCTCTCTCAGGAACGGGGCGGTTGCGCCCTCTGCTGGCTGGTTGGTGGCGCCTGTATGGAGACGGGAGGGGGTGTGGCGGAGTGTGTGATCCTCCGTGCACAGTACTCTGCCACGCTACATTTGTCAAGTGTGGGTGATAAGACGGTCGATTGGCTGTGCACGTTTCGGAGGAGGCGTGGAACGGCCTCGTCAGCCCCAATCAGGAGCAGGAATCCGCACTAATGAGAGAGGATGATAGATGGGACGAAATTGGACGTGCTAAATTTATAAAAAAATAAAAATAAAAAAAACTTCTCTGGGCTCTGAGGAATCTAGGATGGTAGCTTAGTGGGTAGAGCTTTGGGCTATCAACCGGAAGATTGGCGGTTCAAATCCAGGCTCTGCTATGCAGCCACTGTGATGGCAGCATTGATGCAGAAAAGTACAGTGAGATCTTAGAGCAACATATGCTGCCTTCAAGACATCATCTTTTCCAGGGACGTCCATGCATTTTTCAACAAGACAATGCAAGACCACATGCTGCACACATTACAAAGGCGTGGCTGCAGAAGAAGAGAGTACGGGTACTGGACTGGTCTGCATGCAGTCTTGACCTGTCCCCATAGAGAATGTGTGGAGAATTTTGAAACGAAAAATGTGACAACAATGACCCCGTACTGTTGCACATCTTAAGACGTGTTTGCAGGAATAATGAGACAAAATAAAAGCTGAAACACTAAATCACTTGGTATCCTCAGTGCCAAAATGTCTTAAGTGTGGTGAAAAGGAATGGCAACATTACAAAGTGGTAAACGCTTTACAGTCCCAACTTTTTTTGTAATGTGTTGCAGGCTTAAAATGCAGGAATGGATGTTTATTAATAAATGAAATAAAGTTGTGCAGATAAAACATGAAATATCTCAGGTTGATCCTGTCTGCAATGACATAAAAGTCAAAGTAAATGAAAGAAACTTTTCCATGCTGTCCCAACTTTTTCTGATTTGGGCTTGTACTTTACATATAAAATTGTGACATGATTGTCATTTATACAAGAGTGAAGATTTTTAATTTCTTGTTTTGGTAAACACCCCACTTCATGACCAACTGTCTGAGCAGTGCTCAAGGTCTGAATACAATGTGGACAAATTCAGTATGAACATCTCACTATATGTGCGCTACTCGACTCCCAGTGCTGACTTTGTAGACCGGTGTAAAATCTTGCTCTGTTTCTTTTTCTCTTTCTTTAGATGCTCCCACAGTTTTATTATCAATTGAACCACGTTCTGTTCTTGAGGGGGAAAGAGTTACCTTTATGTGTCAAGCTACTGCCAACCCACCTATTATGGGCTACAGGTAAGTTCAGTTTAATAGAAATTAATTTGAACAGTGCTTTTTACAAATGGAATTAGACCAAAAACTCCAAAAAAAACAATCTGAGGGCGACAGTGGCATGGAGAAACCGCACTCATCAGGGTTCCTTTTACCTTGGAAGGCCTAGAGTAAATTTGGGTGAACTGAAATTAGATCATAAAAAACATAAAATAGATAAATACAAATAAAATTAATCATATGTTACGAGCATAAAGAAAGTAGTTAAAGCTCATCATCCTTCAGTTCCGTCTGTGTTAGAAAAAAGTCTGATAGCATCTGACATAGTCTGAACATGGTGAGTGCAGTCACTGCAGGTGTGGCATTGTTGGCATAGCAGCCTCAAACCATTGGGCTTCAGCTTCAGGTTGGTGAAACAGAAAATGAAGTTAACATATGCTATTAGTATAATTATAAATAATGAAAAACCAGCTGTGCACAGTACAACATCAGACTTAATCATCCCTAATTTTTAAATCATAGCTAAAAGGGAGAACTAGGAATGAGGTAAAACAGCAATGAGGACTCTCTTTGGTCATTGGTTCCCACCTTCCCCACCATTACCAAATCTGAGTACAACAGCTACCCAACAGCTATCCTGATCACCACAAATACCCTTTGTCATACCACTATGCCAAAGCTGGGGTGGACAGTCCTGGTCCTAGAGGACCCAAACTTAGGTTAGTTGGATAACCTTTAATATCACATAAAACCAGGCAAGCAGGTGGGACAGAACATAACAGCGCCAGACTGCTTAGACCTCAGGACCGGAGCCACACATCCATGCTGTGCAAAGGCTTAAAAAGAAAGTATGGTTTCTGGACTTAAAGATTGAGACCTTGTGAACAAAGTGCAGAATGTAGAAGCTAAACGTAGCCCTGCACCTTGTAAACAAAGTAAATTTAAAAGAAAACAACTTCACTTAAATACTATGGAGCGAAATTTCATTGGCAGCTAGCGCAGGCATAATAGAATAGGACTAATATGATCAAACTTTCTAGTTCTAGTTAGCACTCGAGCTGCTGCAATCTCTAGTTTGAACCAACTTTTTTGTAGATCTACCAAAGCATCCACTGAGAAGGTCATTGCAATAATTGAACCTAGAATTAGAAACACATGGATCAGTTTTCAGATGTTGTTATGAGAAGGGTGGGACAAAGAGTTAAATACCTGTTTATGTGTTGTAGGTGGGCTAAAGGTGGAGTAATCCTGGAGGGTGCCAGGGAGAGTATGTTTGTGACGACGGCTGATCACTCATTCTTCACTGAGCCTGTTTCATGCCAGGTGTTCAATGCTGTGGGCAGCACCAACGTCAGCATACTGGTGGATGTACACTGTACGTATCTGACAATATATCTGTCTAACCTCGTTTTCTCTGTTTATTTATTTGTCTGTCTACCTGAATGTGCATCATATCTGTAACTCAGAAACTCTGTAACTAATTAATGTATATTTGTATTTGTATGGCTCTGTCCTACTGTCTTTGTCTGTCTGTCTGTCTGTCTTTCTAATATCTCGGTCCATCTGTATGTCTGAATATATCTGTTTGTTTGTCTGTCTGATATATCTGTACATACGTATGTTTGTCAGTCTGTCTGTCTAATAAATCTGTCCGTCTGTTCGTCTGTCTGTCTGATATATCTATACATACATATGTCTGTCTGTTTGTCTAATATATCTGTCCGTCCGTCTGTCTATGTCTGTGTATGTCTGTACATAAGTCTGTCTGTCTATCTGTCCATCTGTATGTCTGTCTCTGTCTAATATATCGGTCTATTTGTTTGTCTGTCTGTCTGTCTGTCTGATGTATCTGTACATACGTATGTCTGTCTAATATGTCTGTACATATGTATGTCTCTGTCTGTCTGTCTTTCAGTCTGTCTGTCCACCTGTCTGTCTGTGTAATACATCTGTAAATGCATTTGTCTGTCTTTGTTTGTCTGTCTTTGTTTGTCTGTCTGTCTAATATATCTGTACATATGCATGTTTCTGTCTGCGTCCATCTGTCTGTTTGTCTGCGTCTGTCTGTCTGTCAGTATATCTGTACATACGTATGTCTATCTGCCTGCCTGTCAGTCAGTCTGTCTGTCTATCTTATATAATTGTACGTACATCTGTCTCTGTCTGTCTGTTTGTCATTTTGTCTGTCTAATATGTCTCTACATATGAATGTCTGTCTCTGTCTGTCTAATATATCTGTCCGTCCATCCATTTGTCTGTCTAATATGTCTGTTCATAAGTCTGTCTGTCTGTCAATCTGTATGTCTGTCCCTGTCTAATTTATCTGTCCATCTGTATGTCTGTCCCTGTCTGTCTAACATATCAGTCTATTTGGCAGTATGTTTGTCTGTCTGACTGTCTAATGTATCTGTACATACGTATGTCTGTCTGTCTGTACGTATGTATGTCTCTGTCTGTCTTTTAGTCTGTCTGTCCACCTGTCTGTGTAATATATCTGTACATGCATTTGTCTGTCTCTTTTCATCTGTCTGTCTGTCTGTCTAATATATCTGTACACGCATCTGTCCCTGTCTGCATGTTTCTGTCTGCGTCTGTCCATCTGTCTGTCTAATATATTTGTACATACGTATGTCTGTATGTGCCTGCCTGTCAGTCAGTCTGTCTATCTATCTTCTATCATCTGTCATTGTCTGCCTGTCTGTCATTTTGTCTGTCTAATATATCTCTGTACATACGTATGTTTCTGTCTGCCTTTGTCTTTTTTGTCTCTGTCTAATATATATGTACATATGTCTTGCTCTATCTGCCTGTCTGTGTGACTAATATGTCCCTTCATACGTATGTTTCTGTCTGCCTGTCTCCTTTTGTGACTGTCTGTTTAATATATCTGTATCTGTCTGTAACATGTCACCAGTAACATGTCTATTTATCCATAAATTTCAGTTGACAAATTTAAGGAAAAACATTTAAAATGTTTTATTAAGGTGGTAAGCCACCACAAGCCACTAGAACACTTCACTGCACATTGGCGTAGGTTCTAAAAGTCCCTGGAACTGTCTTGGAATAGAACGTAATTCCTCTAAAAATCTAAAATTTGTTGTATTGGTAGGATTGGAGAGTGCTGTCTAACACGTCAAGCTAAAATCTCTTGTTTTTTCCACATCTTGATTGAATGTCTATGTATTTACCCAGTGTTCCCTTCTCTACGTTATGATGAATCCTCTCACAGGTGGCCACTAAGCTGGCTACCAAATCAGCTCCTTCTCCTCTCATCATATCACAACATTCTACATCAAACCCATTACTATAGCCACACATTAACACCCTAGAATAAAGAGGATCACAAGCCATCCTCCAGCACTGCAACGGCACCTCAAAACTCCTCATTACCAGCCTAGGGCCAAGCTCAAAAAACCACCCTCAAGCATACTATGATCATACTATCCCCCTCACTAAATAACCCCTACGTCATTTTTTCCACTTTTTGTTACCCATTCCACATCCTCATCTATTCCAACTGCCACACTCAAGACCAGGGATTCAGGTCCATCAACAAGAACGTCATATACCAGAATGTTCCACCAGGATTAATAAAAACTCAACAAAGCAACCCAGAAATCAGTTAACCGCCTTCCAGGCATCTACATAATACAAGATCATCAATAACCCTAATTGACAAAAAGAACTAGATACTGTAAACAGACCCCCAACCCCACCTCATGTCTTTAATGCACCCCTCAGAATTGCACTGCTCTTTCTTCTACTAGTACATTTCCATCTGATCTCCATTTAATCTCAACCGTGTAGCGCCCAAACTATCAATCTGGGACAGTTTAAATCCCTAAACCACACCTGATTACTTCACTATCCTACATGGAGATATCTAATGTCATAATATCCTAAACCTCATCACTTTACATCCCTACCTCCCTGTTCAAGCCCTTCTCAATTGATCCTGCACCTCACCAAATTTACCAAAAGCAACCATTAAACCAGATAGAAGCACATCAATTTTTCCTTACCACAAAAGCCTCCTATCAATGAAGCAGCATTTAAACAACCACAGCATTTCACCTAGGCTATTGCATCCCATCACCAGCGACTCCAACAGGCTTGTCTGTTTAGCCTTTTAGCCACATTACCCACCAGATACTTATCCTCCAACCTAATTTTCAGCAAATATGCATATACGCGCTGGTTGCCACAAGGTTTCACATGCCAATCCCGCTAGCCTAAACAAGGACACATCATCTAACAAAGAAAGATTAAACCTAACACTAAAAAAGACTAAAAAAAACTAAACCTATCAAGACCTCAATCTATAAAACTCCATCATCCATAATCATTCACGCATCATTCATCAGCACTAGTTCCCAGTCAAAGGCAACAGTTCATCTCTACAAGTGGCAACCCTCCTCAACTATCCCTCTGCCATTCATTCAGTTTTAAAAGTTTAAAGCAGCATTTGGATATGGACTACCAGATAAGACTTAGACTTAATTAGACTTATCATGCGTTAGTCATTGCAAGCATACCAGCGCTACAAATCACTGATTCAAGTGATACTACAACCCCATATTTGCAGTTCTACAGCTCTATTGCCTTACCACCTCAGCTTTACCCACTACCTAACATCAACCAGAAGAGAATGGCTTCACTTTTTGAGCTTGGTTTCTCTTAATGTTTCATTCTCATGCAACTGAGAGATTTTTTTTAGCCTTCATTACCCCTGGACTGCTCATTCAGGGTCTAGTCTTAGAAAGTTGTTAAGTTGTTCAAGACATCTGTTGCCCTGGGCGCCAACAATTAATTGACCCAGAACGAAGTAAACCAAACAATCACACAATCCCAGTAAGTCCACTCATCCACAGCCAGGACTTTCACCACCACAGCCCACAAAGTCTAATACAGCAAGACCTTTACTGCCAGAGTAGAAGGATCCTCTCACCTCTGTTCCTTTCTTGGGGCCTCTCTTTAAAAATATACTTGCAATCAGCTAATACTAATCCAACTTGATGGGTTTGGCTGCCCAGCATTAAGAAGAAGCCAACCTGAACTCTGACCCTGAGCCTAATATTCTCAGAGTTTCACTTCCTTCATTTGCAGTCTCATAATCACACTTTATTCACTGTAGTTAAAGGTGTGGCCTGCACTCATAAACTGATTATTGTGCCAGCCATGGCATACGATTAGCACTATATTTATACTGTCTGTCTATACTGTTCTCCAAGGGTATAGGGTAGGCAAATATAAAGGTTGACTCATTTGACCATTTTGTCACATTTGTCACCTTTTTTACTTCGTTAATCTCTCTTTCTTCTTTTCCCAGTTGGTCCGATCCTGGTAGTGGAGCCCAAGCCAGTAACAGTGGATGTGGACTCTGATGTCACATTAAACTGTAAATGGGCAGGAAATCCCCCTCTTACACTTACTTGGACAAAGAAGGGATCCAGTATGGTACGATTGTACACAATTTGTCTTAAACACAATGTATCCTAAACGTAACAGTTATGACAATTAATAACAGCTATGTAAGGTTAATAGAGTACTAAAATGTTAAGTGTTTATTAAAGCATATACTGTACTTAGCTTTGTTCTTTGTGCCTATAATAATATGCAGTTGTTCTTTAAACGATTTAAGATTCTTAATAAAGATTATAACTCAAATTAACCAATGAAAAAAGAGAACTGTCAAAACAGCTCTGACCCGCTGAGACTCAGACTCCACAAGACATCATCAGAAGTTCTGTGGTATCTGATAACAGGACGTTACCAGCATGTCCATCAGTTTGTGTATGTTGCGAGGTGGATTGTCCTACAGTTTATCCTGCCGGCATCTCTTCTCCTTTTGTCCATTAGATTCTTCCCATTTCTCTGATGTTCAGTTTCGATGCCTGTGTGCCTATTGTAGGTCTTTTCAATGATGAAAAGGAAACCAAGAACAAGCCAGTGATGGTGACTGGCACAGCCCACGCTCAGCATGTGTTCAAACATAGGGCTTGCTCCTGCTCATCTGGCTCATATGTGCCTCCATGCCCTCTCTGCCCCCCATGCCAGCCCCTAAGCTGGTATCTTACTTCGGAATTCCAAATACTCTAAATCTTCTTTAGCCACAAAGAAGACAATCCCACCTTTTCAGCCTCACTAGCCTAAACAAGGACACACCATCTTATGAAGCAAAATGCAATGACCTAAAGAACTAAACTAGAATAAGCCAGGGATGGCAACTGGCACAGCCCACACTCAGCATGGGTTTAAATGTGTGGCTGGCTCATGGTCCTCTGGCTTATATGCGCCTTCGGCCCCTATTTACAGCACAAAGACATGATTCTATAACCATGCCCCAAACCCTGATCTTCATGGCAGCTGAACCTGGTACAGTGTCCTACAGTATTAAAACAATTTTCACTCATATCTAATTATTTTTAAAATAAGTTTTAAGTTAACCACTTGTGGGATGTTTAGCCTTTCAGTCAAGTTACAAACCAGATACTTATCCTCCCACCTAATTTTCTGGAAATATGCAAGTACGCTCTTGATACTCCCTTCTTACTTCTGCCTAGTCACACTTCCCAAATCTCCTTTTGCCACAAAGTCTCACATGCCAGTCTCGCCTCTTTAACCTTACTAGCCTAAACAAGGACACAACATCTTACAAAGAAAGACGCAGTTATCAAAAGAACTAAACTAGAATAAGCCGGGGGATGGCAACTGGCACAGCCCACGCTCAGCATGGGTTTAAACATGTGGATTGCTCCTGCTCCTCTGGCTCATATGCGCTACCGTGCCCCCCCATCGGCCCCTCTTGTATGGCAGAAAGACATGATTCTATAACCGTGCCCCAAACCTTAATCTTCATGGCCGCTGAAGTTACGGTGTCCTACAGTAGTGATACAATTATAACTCATATCTAATTATTTACAAGTTCAACAGCTGGAACAGTAGGGGTGTTCTGCTGTTCCAATTAAATTCTTTTTTTGGTGTATTGTAATAGGTAGCATGTAGTAAGTGATACATCCTACCAGGTAGCTACTACCACCTTGTTTTAATTAGCCGACCAAGGCATTCATTTTTTAGATGTTACCTTACCCTGTAAAATTTAAGAGGCAGATTGTCCAGATGTCCACATCTACTGTACATTTTTACACACCCAGTATATCTATTTTTAGTCCTGTGTTAGCTCTATAAACAATTTGTGGGAAAACAGAAACATATATTTGAAATATATTAAATTAAGAATGTTTACATGCTTTGTAAGCTTGACTGTAGCAAATAATAAATCATGCATCATATATTGTAATGAACAAATCACACTTTACAATTTAAATCGATTAAATCCATTAAAGAATTTAAATCCAATTTAAATTATTACATATCTACTGAATATCACACAGTCTCTCTTCACCAGAATGGAAAACACTCTACCAACCACCTTTAGCCAACAGGGGGTTTGCAGTGGAGAATCCTACATGGAGCTTTGGCTGCCAATGCCTTTATATCAGTTTTGAATCCAGAAGTCAGTCAAGAATGTCCTTTCTATTGTCAAAGGGAAACTATTTTTCATACTTTTATGCACTGTGATAGATTAAACCCACTGTTCTTGGATTTACCATGCTTATTCAATTGTTTTAATGAAGATTTCACAATGGAGACTTTTATTCTAGGTGTTAAATATGTTCGGCGTAAACAAAATGCATGCAAATGACTGAATTTATTTTGAGTCAAGCCAAAATGCATGCATACCAGCAGAAAAAGTAAGATTGATTAACAACCTGGGCATTATGCAGTAGTTTTAGTAGTTTTATTTTATGCACTGGTTAAATCTAAAGTATTAATAGATTATTAGTTTTATACACTGATGCGAGATATTTGAAATTTTGAAAACATATGTTGATGTAGAAGAGCATTATGCACTTGAAATGAAATCAAATTGCACTTTATTTTTTAATGTTACTATTGCATTTGTTACCTGTACAAATATTGGTTTTTTTTGTATAATTGCCAGTTGTAATAAAGTGTAATTATTAAAATCTCTCTCTCTCTCTCGCTCTCTCTCTCTCTCTCTCTCTCTCTCTCTCAGGTTCTCAGTAATAATAATCAGTTGTATTTGAAGTCAGTTAGTCAGGCTGACGCGGGACAGTATGTATGTAAAGCCATTGTGCCCAGGATTGGGGTTGGAGAGACAGAGGTCACACTCACAGTCAATGGTAAGTACAACACACACACACACACACACACACAAAGTCAAATGCAGCTCTTCCATCTGGTAACTGATGCAATTACGACCTCTGCGGGCTGATATATGGCGCCTGCACAGAGTTGAGGGATAATGCGTTGATCAGGGTGTGGCTGTCCGTACACAAAGCTGATCCGCATATGACATCGCCTCGTGCAGGTGAAAAGATGCAGTCGGCTACTGCACACGTGTCAGAGGGGTTGCTCTCCTCAATCAGAAGGGTACGAAACCCCCTGGACAGATTGCCAGTTCATCACAAGGAAAACACACACACTCAGGGCAACTTCAGGAGCTCCAGGTAACCTGTCTGTGAGAAGAAACCAGAGCACCCAGTGGAAACCCACACAGACACGGGGAGAACGTGCAAACTTCACCGCTGCACCTGGGAATCAAACCCAGTATCCTCTCGCTGTGAGTCGACAGTGCTACCCAACATGCCACCATGCCATCCTTGGTCATCCATTGATATTAATATTTGTATTTATTACATGTCGGCACTTGGGTAGTGAAGTAAATTATCTTGGGTTCAAATCCCCAGTGGTGACATTGACTTGTCAGGTGTCTACATACAGACATGATTGGCTATGTCTGAGGCACGGGATGATCGTGGCTCTGCAATGGATTGGCACTCTGTCCAGGGTGTTACAGCATTGCACCCAGTGATTCCGGGAAACCAAAACCATCACAACCCTGCTAAGAATGAAGCAGTTGTAAAAACATAAATGTATAATTATTTACTTGATACTAAAAGTGTTGTTTTTGTCTTAATTGGTCAACAGGCCCGCCAATCATTTCAAGCGAACCAGTCCAGTATGCCATACGAGGTGAGAGGGGAGAGATCAAGTGCTTCATTGCCAGCACTCCTCCTCCTGACAAAATTGTGAGTGAATATTTTGTTGAAATTTGTAATTGTAATTGTGTTATGTGCAGAGGTTTGTGCACCCTTCCAGTTGTTAATTTGGTAAGCCACATGTAACTTCTGCAGGTTAAGATTTGTCAATGGGAAATGTCAGGTCATGACAATTCCAAAGATAATACAATAGTTGACTCCTCAGATACTTAATAATGCTTGTGCTAATGCTTAATAGCAGTGAGCTTTCCTAAAATGAAGTCTGAACGTCTATGAAAAGCTAAAAAAGATATTACACCAAAAGTATGTTTGATAAAAAGAAGTAGATGCTTGAAGCTCTGGCTTTTTTCTTGATTTATATTCTCCTGGACATTTCTTTCTGAGCTTGGGCCCAGTGTCGACTCAGGACTAACTTTTATGCAATGCAATGCTTTATTCAATTAAAAAAAACAATGCCAGTTTAATCATTTGATGAGGGGATATGCAATTACGACCTCTGTTGGCTGATTGTTTGCTCCTGCACGAGACGAGGGATAATGGGGATTAGTGTGTGACTCTCTGTATGTGAACCCTATATGAACCCACCGCGTGTAGAAGAAAAGAAGCAGCCAGCTTCTGCACCCATGTTGGAGGGGGCGTGTGTTAGTCACAGCTCTCCTTGGTCAGAGTGGAGGTCAGCAGCAGTAGAGAGTAAGCAAAATATAAACTAGTAATTGAATACGACTAGATTGGGATTAAAAAATAAGCAAAACACAAGTGGTGGCTAAAACAGCACACACCAGGGGTGTCAAACTAATTTTTACAGAGGGCCACATCAGCATTGTGGTGGTCCTCAAAGGGCCGATTGTAACGTATCCTGCTGTGATTGCAGTCTGCCATTTAAGTCTTGGACAATCCGTTGTTTGTTATTTTTTTGTGGCTAAATTCTGTGTTTGGTGTCAAAATGTCATTTATTCAGTATATTTATAATGTATATCTACATTTATATTGTACTCCTTTACCACAGACATGGCCTCATAACACAAGAGACGTACCGGTTTTTCTTCTTGAAGCACAAACCTGTATTCACTTTCCCATCTTTCATTAAATTACCTCCTTCTGCTTCTCTTCTTTGGGATTATTTGTAAATATTTCTCAACATCACCTTGTGGCAGGATGCGGTAACTTTGCAGGTCACAAAATCGGCATGCATTTTGAGAGATGCAGTTTATGTACGATTTTACCATGTATTTTAAGACAATTGTTCTGCCCTCGCTAAGAGTTTTTCCCCCTTTCTCAGTTAGACAGACGACTTCCTCCAAAATACAGTTACGTTGGTTGTGATACACTGTGTGCATCAGAATGGATTAAAACTACAAAATACAAACAATAAAAACAATAAAAAAACTTAATACAGTACACACACATAGCTGTAGTTAAGTGTTACATCTAGTACAATATTAAATGTAACCAAATGTAAAATAGCAAATAGTTTTGTGTAAAAATACTAATTGCTATAGTAACGGTAACAACTGTATTTAATTACGGAATTACAGTAAATTTGTAACTGAAACGTTGTAACATACTCGCTCCCATTTAACATTCCAATTTATTACGAAGGTGTTCAGTACGGTTGAGGGCAGGGCTCTGAACTCAATAAATAGAAGCTGTGTCCACATAGTTTTGGCCATACAATGAGTAAATGTACAAAGGGAAAAAAATAGACAGATTAAGAAAGCAGAACAAAAAGAAACGGGAGAGACAGAGTTAAGCACCAAGTCCTGTAGCCTTCTGTGTGTATCATTGAAAGCAGACAGCGGGACATGACAGACAAGCTAGTGCTTTTAACAATCTCAGCACTTTAGTCCACTGTCCCTCATTCTCCTTCTCTCTATCCCTCTATCTGCTCCGTTTGTCTCTCTTTTTGTCCTTCCTGTCTCCAAAAAGGTTGTTACATGATGTGTTTTTTCTGATTTGCGCCTGAAAGCATTCCAAAACTAGACATCAGAGAGACTCAGGTCTTTATTTTTCTGTACAGTGGCAGGTTCTTAGCTATCCATCAAATCAAAGGACGGGCAGTAAACACAGTAGGGACATTTTTTTATCTTCGGTACCTATACCAACTCTATGTAGCGTAACTTCTTGATATTTACATAGAAGTCCTGTCATTTATACTGTAATTTCACTTTTTTTTTTTTTTTTTTTTTTTTTCTCTATTTTTCCCACTTTTTTCCCACTTTTTTCCCCCCAATTTTCTCCCCTAATCTAGTCCAATTACCCTGATTGCGTCCTCTATACTGATTCGACCCTTCACCGCTGACTGAGGACGCCTCTCAACTGACACACGCCCCCTCCGGCACGTACAGTCAGTACAGACTGCATTTTTCACCTGCATGAGTCGAATTCATACACTGACGGGCACTGTGTACAGAGTGCCACACCCCCATCAGCATTATTCCTCAGCCCTGTGCAGGCGCCATCAGTCAGCCAGCATTTACTTTCATGTTTTGTCTTTTCCACTTTGTTTCATTTGTTAATATACCTCCATTCCTGCATTTCAGGCCTTCAACACATTTCAAAATAAGCTGGGACAGGGGCAATTTAGGGCTAGTAACAAGGTGAAAAAACTAAATAATAATGTGATTCCAAACAGTTGCTGTCAACAGGTGATTGTAATCATGGTTTGGTACAAAAGCAGCATCCAGGAAAGGCTGAGTCTTTGATGAGCAAAGATGATCAGAGGATCTCCAGTTTGTCAACAAATGTGTGAGAAAATTATTGAAATGTTTAAAAACAATGAACCTCAAAGAAAGATTGGAAGGAATTTGCATATTTCTCCCTTTACAGTGCATAATATCATTAAACAATTCAAGAAATTGGGAGGAATTTCAGTGCATAAAGGCCAAATGCGCAAGCTTAAGCTGAACGCCCGTGATCTTTGATCTCTCAGACGGCACTGCATCAAGAACCTCCACTCAACAATAGCTGATATAACCACTTGGGTGAGGGATTACTTTGGCAAACCTTTGTCAAGCACTACAATACAGAGTTACATGAACAAATACCACTTAAAACTTAACTGTGCAAAAAAGAAGCCTTATGTTAACCATGTCCAGAAGTGGCGTCGACTTCTCTGGGCTCTGAGGCATCTAGGATGGACCATCATACAGTGGAAATGTGTATTGTGGTCAGATGAATCAGCTTTCCAGGTCTTTTTTGGAAAAAATGGATGCCGTGTGCTCCGGACCAAAGACGAAAAGGACCATCCAGACTGTCATCAGCAACAAGACCAAAAGTCAGGGTCTGTCATGGTATGGGGCTGTGTCAGTGCTCTTGGAAAGGCAATTTACACTTCTGTGATGCAGCATTAATGCAGAAAAGTACATTGAGACCTTAGAGCAACATTTGCTGCCTTCAAGATGTCATCTTTTCCAGGGACGTCCAATGCATTTGCAAAACCACAAGCTGCACACATTACAAAGGCATGGCAGTGTAAGAAGAGGGTACGGGTACTGGACTGGCCTGCCTGCAGTCCTGACCTGTCCCCAATAAAGAATGTGTGGAAAATTTTGAAACGAAAAATGTGACAACGACGACCCCGTACTGTTGCACATCTTAAGACGTGTTTGCAGGAGGAATGAGACAAAATAAAACCTAAAACATCAAATCACATTTTTTAAGTGTGGTGAAAAGGAAGTGGTAAATACTTTACTGTCCCAACTTTTTTGGAATGTGTTGCAGTGAAATGCAGGAATGGATGTTTATTAATAAATGAAATGAAGTTGAGCAGATGAAACATGAAATATCTCAGGTTCATCCTGTCTGCAATCAAATAAAAGTCAAAGTAAATGTAAGAAACTCTGTGTTTTTTTATTATTTGCATTTTCTATGCTGTCCCAACTTTCTGATTTTGTTGTACATGCTGCGTCCACTGCATATTTCACTGTGACCTTCAGTTTACGAACTCAATAAACCAGTGAGAGTGATTTAATGCTGTGCCGCTGGATTGTGTCTGAGTGCCAGTACCGCTGCAGATACAGACTGATACAGTACCAGTGCAACCCTAAGTCACTTTTATATTGTGCAAAACCAAACAGTACAATCCCATGCAATATAGTATCCATACACATCTAAATACAGAACTACACTGATCAGCCATAACATTAAAACCATTTCCTTGTTTCTATACTCACTGTCCATTTTATCAGCTCCACTTACCATATAGAAGCACTTTGTAGTTCTACAATTACTGCTATTGCTGTAGTCCATCTGTTCCCCCACATACTTTTTTAACCTGCTTTTACCCTGTTCTTCAATGGTCAGGACCACCACAGAGCAGGTATTATTTAGGTGGTGGATCATTCTCAGCAATGCAGTGACAATGACATGGTGGTGGTGTGTTAGTGTGTGTTGTGCTGGTATGAGTGGATCAGACACAGCAGCGCTGCTGGAGTTTTTAAATACTGTGTGCACTCACTGTCCACTCTATTAGACACTCCTACCTAGTTGGTCCACCTTGTAGATGTAAAGTCAGAGACAATTGCTTATCTATTGCTGCTGTTTAAGTTTGGCATCTTCTAGACCAGACCTGGGCATTGTACGGCCCGCGGGCCACATCCGGCCCGCGAGACATCCCTAACCGGCCCGCATGAGGTTCGAGGCAATTAAAAATCAGACGTAAATAAATGTACATCAAACATGCATTACAACAGGATTGTTTTTGATGGGAGCGTTACGTCTTTAAATATCCGTAAGTTTTGATTTACGTGTGTGCGAGTGTATCTGGCTTCACCGTGATGCGAACAGAACTGAGTGTGACTGACGGTGGAGTTTTTAACAAGACATGAACTTTTGAAGTATTTATTTACTGAAGTCAGGTTTAAAGCTGTTTAACGATCACAATTTAGGCTTTAAATCGCGGTACTAAACAGAGAAATACAAGAACATGAACGATGCAGAGCGTCACACCTGAAGCTTCACTAACTAAACTGCAAAAGCAACAAATACTTTTTATAAGATTTAACACATCCAGATCTGAAGCAGTCAGCACCAGCTTTGTGATTTCCAACATCCAACAATAACAAAGGACTGAAAAACAAATGTGGTAATTAGACTCAAAACAAAATAGTTTAAAAACCTGCACATTTGTTCACATTTGGGTTTTTTTTGTTTAAAAAGTAAAATAATGTTGATGTTTTTTCTCTGCCTACTTCTAATTTTCTGATTGTAACATCTAAACATTAACAGCTTATTAGAACTGTACAATTTACTGCTTCTCATAAAGAGTGGGCAGTTGTAGTCTAGTGCTTAAGGTACTGGACTAGTAAATACAAGGTCGCTGGTTCAAGCCCCTCCACTGCCAGGTTGCTGCTTTTCGGCCCTTGAGCAAGGCCCTTAACCCTCAATTGCTCAGACTGTATAGTGTAACTGTAATTTAAGTCGCTTTGGATAAAGACGTCAACGCTAAATGCTGAAAATGTAATGTAAATGTAAATAAAGAGATAAAATTAATATTGAGCAGAATTAAGTTCACCTTATTGGTCCGGCCCTCCACAACAGTAACAGTTTCTTATGTGGCCCCTTGGAAAATTTAATTGCCCACCCCTGTTCTAGACCTTCATCAGTGGTCACAGTGCCCACGGGGCGCTGTTGGCTGGATAATTTTGGTTGGTGGACTATTCTCAGTCCAGCAGTGACAGTGAGGTGTTTAAAAACTCCATCAGTGCTGCTGTGTCTTATCCACTCGTAACGCACAACACTCACTAACACACCACCACCATGTCAGTGTCACTGCAGTGCTGAGAATGATCCACCACCCAAATAGTATCTACACTGTGGTGGTCCTGTGGGGGGTCCTGACCATTGAAGAACAGCATGAAAGGGGGCTAACAAAGCAAGGGTAAAGGCCAAGGGCACAAGCTTAAGCTGAACGCCCGTGATCTTTGATCCCTTAGACGGCACTGCATCAAGAACCGCCACTCAACAATAGCTGATATAACCACATGGGCAAGGGATTACTTTGTCAAGCACTACAATACATAGTTACATGCACAAATGCCACTTAAAACTTTACTGTGCAAAAAAGCAGCCTTATGTTAACCATGTCCAGAAGCGACATCAACTTCTTTGGGCTCGGAGGCACCTAGGATGGACCATCACACAGTGGAAACATGTATTGTGGTTAGATGAATCAGCATTCCAGGTCTTTTTTGGAAAAAATGGACGCCGTGTGCTCTGGACCAAAGACGAGAAGGACCACCCAGACTGTTATCAGCAACAAGTCCAAAAGCCAGGGTCTGTCATGGTATGGGGCTGTGTCAGTGCCCTTGGCAAAGGTCATTTACACTTCTGTGATGGCAGCATTAATGCAGAAAAGTACATTGAGATCTTAGAGCAACGTATGCTGCCTTCAAGACCTCATCTTTTCCAGGGACGTCCATGCATTTTTCAACAAGACAATGTAAAACTACATGCTGCACACATTACAAAGGCATGGAAGAAGAGGGTACGGGTACTGGACTGGCCTGGCTGCAGTCCTGACCTGTCCCCAATAGAGAATGTGTGGAGAATTTTGAAAGGAAAAATGTGACGACAGTGTTTGCAGGAAGAATGAGACAAAATAAAAGCTGAAACACTAAATCACTTGGTCTCCTCGGTGCCAAAACGTCTTTGAAGTGTGGTGAAAAGGAATGGCAACATTACAAAGAGGCAAATGCTTTTCTGTCCCAACTTTTTTTGGAATGTGTTGCAGACCTGAAATGCAGGAATAAAAAGTTATTAATACAAAAAAACTACAAAGAACTCTTCATTTATCAATCAATTTTTTTTTCTCACCACTTCTGAATAGGAATGAGTTCAAACTAATTCTTCCTTTCTGTCTGTCTGCCTCTTTCTTCCTCTCTCTCTCTGACTCATCATTTGCATTTACCCTCTTTAACTCTTCTCATCTGTGAAATTGCTCTCTGGATAATGAGACATGACATGACATTACAGCTTTTAATGCACACAGGACTGATGAAATATAAAATATGGAATAACCGAGTGAAGGAGAAAAAGAGAGTAGAGGTGGATATAACCTTTTGTTCCTCGTTCATTCTGCTCCATTCTCCATCCCACCTCCTTCCAGCTAAAAAGGGACATTAGCCTTGACAGAGTGAGGTTTGCATATTTGATGATTGCATTTTTTTATATTGAATGGGCCGAAAAATCACTCTAGTCTTTAGTATTTTGGAAAAAAGGGCTGTGTGTGTACATCGACTAAGCATAACATTATGACTACTGACAGGTAAAGTGAATAACACTAATTAGTGGGTGGGATATATCAGGCATCAAGTGAACATTTTATTCTCAAAGTTGATGTGTTAGAAGCAGGACAAATGGGCGAGCGTAAGGATTTGAGCGAGTTTGACAAGGGCCAAATTGTGATGGCTAGACAACTGGGTCAGAGCATCTTCAAAACTGCTGCTCTTGTGGGGTGTTCCCGTCTGAAGTGGTCAGTATCTATCAAAAGTGGTCCAAGGAAGGAACAGTGGTAAACCGATGACAGGGTCATGGGCGGCCAAGGCTCATTGATGCACTTGGTGAGCAAGGGCAGGCCTGTGTGGTAAAATACAGTGTATCACAAAAGTGAGTACACCCCTCACATTTCTGCAAATATTTTATTATATCTTTTCATGGGACAACACTATAGAACTAAAACTTGGATATAACTTAGAGTAGTCAGTGTACAACTTGTATAGCAGTGTAGATTTACTGTCTTCTGAAAATAACTCAACACACAGCCATTAATGTCTAAATGGCTGGCAACATAAGTGAGTACACCCCACAGTGAACATGTCCAAATTGTGCCCAAAGTGTCAATATTTTGTGTGACCACCATTATTATCCAGCACTGCCTTAACCCTCCTGGGCATGGAATTCACCAGAGCTGCACAGGTTGCTACTGGAATCCTCTTCCACTCCTCCATGATGACATCACGGAGCTGGTGGATGTTAGACACCTTGAACTCCTCCACCTTCCACTTGAGGATGCGCCACAGGTGCTCAATTGGGTTTAGTCCATCACCTTTACCTTCAGCTTCCTCAGCAAGGCAGTTGTCATCTTGGAGGTTGTGTTTGGGGTCGTTATCCTGTTGGAAAACTGCCATGAGGCCCAGTTTTCGAAGGGAGGGGATCATGCTCTGTTTCAGAATGTCACAGTACATGTTGGAATTCATGTTTCCCTCAATGAACCGCAGCTCCCCAGTGCCAGCAACACTCATGCAGCCCAAGACCATGATGCTACCACCACCATGCTTGACTGTAGGCAAGATACAGTTGTCTTGGTACTTCTCACTAGGGCCACACATGCTGGACACCATCTGAGCCAAACAAGTTTATCTTGGTCTCGTCAGACCACAGGGCATTCCTGTAATCCATGTTCTTGGACTGCTTGTTTTCAGCAAACTGTTTGCTGGCTTTCTTGTGCGTCAGCTTCCTTCTGGGATGACGACCATGCAGACCGAGTTGATGCAGTGTGCGGCGTATGGTCTGAGCACTGACAGGCTGACCTCCCACGTCTTCAACCTCTGCAGCAATGCTGGCAGCACTCATGTGTCTATTTTTTAAAGCCAACCTCTGGATATGACGCCGAACACGTGGACTCAACTTCTTTGGTCAACCCTGGCGAAGCCTGTTCCGAGTGGAACCTGTCCTGGAAAACCGCTGTATGACCTTGGCCACCATGCTGTAGCTCAGTTTCAGGGTGTTAGCAATCTTCTTATAGCCCAGGCCATCTTTGTGGAGAGCAACAATTCTATTTCTCACATCCTCAGAGAGTTCTTTGCCATGAGGTGCCATGTTGAATATCCAGTGGCCAGTATGAGAGAATTGTACCCAAAACACCAAATTTAACAGCCCTGCTCCCCATTTACCTGGGACCTTGACACATGACACCAGGGAGGGACAACGACACATTTGGGCACAATTTGGACATGTTCACTGTGGGGTGTACTCACTTATGTTGCCAGCTATTTAGACATTAATGGCTGTGTGTTGAGTTATTTTCAGAAGACAGTAAATCTACACTGCTATACAAGTTGTACACTGACTACTCTAAGTTATATCCAAGTTTCATGTCTATAGTGTTGTCCCATGAAAAGATATAATGAAATATTTGCAGAAATGTGAGGGGTGTACTCACTTTTGTGATACACTGTATGCTAGCACACCAGAGCTGGGATTTCAAAAACATCGTATCGAATCTCAGCTCTGCCATCTGGATGGGCTGGGCGGCCACATGAACAACAATTGGCTGTTGTTCACAGGGTGGGTAAGCCGGACCAGGGTGCAATAACTGGTGCAATTATGACCTCTGCTGACTGATTGATGGCATTTGCGCAGGGTTGGGAATAATGCTGAACAGGGTGTGGCTCTCCATTCACAAGGCTTGTCCGCATATGAACTCGCCTCGTGCAGGCGAAAAGGTGCAGTCGGTACTGCAAACGTGTTGGAGGGGGTGTGTGACAGTCTCGCTCTCCTCAATCGGGGCGGGGGTCAGCTCCAGTGGAGAGGAAGCATAACACAATTGCAATGCAATTGAAATTGAAGAGAATCTCATAATAAAGTATTAGCTGGATGTGGATTTTATTTTGTTTGGATATAATTGCCATTGCCAGGTATTCAGACCCTGTTAATTGAAATTTGAATGTTGTTTGGTATTTGTAATTGTTTAATGTCATGTCGAATGAATACTGGTGGCATATTAATGGAACAGCACCAGAATTTTGGAGTCACCCCTGCCTAATGGGTAAATGTGTGCCTTCCTTTAATTCATAAGCACTTTAATGCCCAGGGTATGGTCCAACTCTGAACACACCACAACCCTGACAAGAATGAAGCGCTTATGCTTAATGACTTAAATACTGTTTGTCCATTCATTGTGGTCTTGATTATTTTTGTGATGCTCTAGGTGTGGGCGTGGAAGGAGAACGTATGGGAAAAAGACAGAGGCACTCTGTCCGAGAGATACACAGTGGAGCAGAGCAAGCCAGCAGAAGGGGGCGCTGTTCTCTCCACTCTCACCATCAATAATGTGATGGAGACCGATTTTCAATCCACGTACAACTGCACAGCCTGGAACTCCTTTGGACCAGGCACTATGATCATCACGTTGGCAGAGACTGGTAGGAGCACAGTTTGATGCAATAACAGTAAAGATAAATACACTAATTGGTTAAAGGTGTGTAGACACCCCTCCTAATCATGAATGTCAAGTGTTTACATTTACATTTTTAGCATTTAGACCTACAGAACTGTGACAATACACTGTCTAAGCAATTGAGGCTTAAGGGCCTTGTTTAAGGGCCCAACCATGGCAACCTGGCAGTGGTGGAGCTCGAACCAGCAACCTTTTGATTACTAATCCAGTACCTTAACTGCTAGGCTATGTCTGCCCAGGCTAAAGTGTTTTAGCCATACCTACTGCACTAAATCTCAACCCTAATACACACCATTGGGATGAATTGTTATTTCGATTGTAAGCCAGGTCTTTTGTCTAGCATTCATATTTGTCTTTCTTCTATCTCACCAATTGTGGGTGAGGCAGTGGTTGTTTAGTGATTATGGTGCTAGACTAGTGATCAAAAGACTGCTGGTTCAAGCCCCACCACAGCCAAGTTGCTACTTTTGGGCCCTGAAGAAACCCTTAACCCTTGATTATTTGGAGTGGATAAAAGTGTCTGTTAGATGCATTAAATGTAAATGTGATTGAATCCATTATAATGCCCATAGAAACAGATGTCCAAATGGTCAGGTGTCCACATACTATTGGCCATATAGTGTAATAAAATGGTTTTTAACCTGTATGTAATTTAAAACAGTACAAAGTGGGAAATGTTCCACACATTATAGTCGTTATGGTAGACAGCCAGTGTTGTGTTCACCCTTGCTTATTTTAGAAAATTCTTTTTAAAGTAGCGTTAGTGTTTTTGTAGTTGTTATGAAGAAGAAATACGCTAATAGGATCTGTCATTCTCGTTTTCTCTCTCTTTTTCTTAGTTAGTGTAGAAGAAGTAGGATTGGTCTGTGATCATATGGCTATACACTGGTAGATTAAGTAGCTGCCATATCATCTCCGATTTCAGTTTTTTTCAACGTCGTTTTTCACATTTTATTACCAATACCGTTTGCTTTCACACCTTCCATAACCTCCTTTACTTCTTTTTATGATGGTCCATGGCGCTCTTCTCTGTATGCCTTCTTGGGCAATTGGATTTCCCTTTTTTTTCTTGACCGTTGTATCATCGTTTTAGTTACACTTTGTTCTGATTCTGTTCCGTCACTGCACTTGGCTCCAGACTCGGCTTGGTGGTGAGTCACCTTAACAGTGTCCCCTCACCACCCCATTACATGATCAGTGTTAATGCTGCTATTTTAAGCACACTGTATTGGACATTGTGTTTGGATTGAGACACAGCCCTTCAGCTTGCTGACTAAATACAGTGGTAGTTTAATTTCATTCCCTGTGTAAAACAACACTAATTCTTTGATTATATTGTTGACAGTTAGCAAGAAACTATTAATGTCCACCGATCAACCATAACATTAAAACCACCTCCTTGTTTTTACACTCACTGTCCATTTTATCAGCTCCACTTACCATATAGAAGAACTTTGTAGTTCTACAATTACTGAGTGTAGTCCATCTGTTTCTCTGAATGCTTTGTTAGCCCCCTTTCATGCTGTACTTCAATGGTCAGGACTCTCCCAGGACCACCACAGAGTAGGTATTATTTGGGTGGTGGGTCATTCTCAGCACTGCAGTGACACTGACATGGTGGTGGTGTGTTAGTGTGTGTTGTGCTGGTATGAGTGGATCAGACACAGCAGCGCTGATGGAGTTTTTAATCACATCACTGTTCCTTTTGGACTGAGAATAGTCCACCAGCCAAAAATATATCCACCCAAGAGCACCCCGTGGGCAGCATCCTGTGACCACTGATGAAGATCACAAAGATGACGAATTCCAACAGCAGCAATAGATGAACGATCATCTCTGACTTTACATCCACAAGGTGGACCAACTAGGTAGAAGTGTCTAATAGAGTGGACAGTGAGTGGACACAGTATTTAAAAACTCCTGATCCACTCATACCAGCACAACACACACTAACACACCACCACCATGTCATTGTCACTGCAGTGCTGAGAATGATCCACCACCTAAATAATTCTCCTCTGAGGTGGTTCTGGGAGAGTCCTGATCATTGAAGAACAGCATGAAAGGGGGCTAACAAAGCATACAGAGAAACAGATGGACTACAGTCAGTAATTGTAGAACTACAGAGTGCTTTTATATGGTAAGTGCTGATAAAATGGACAGTGAGTGTAGAAACAAGGAGATGGTTTTAATGTTATGGCTGATTGGAGTATATTGTAATGGGTGCATTTAGGCTAGCTTTATTTGTATGGGTAGAGAAAAGAAGGCAACTTTAGTCAATAATAATTAATGACAAGGAACTAGGAAATCCTCAATACATACATTTTGGGGGGTAAAGAATGTGTTCAAAATATCAGTCATAAAAATTACTTTAGCAAAAATACAATAATACACATTTTGTGTGTTATAAATGGTCAATGTGTGATGCTATTAAGTTTCTTTCCTCCATTTTATTTGCCCCTCCCCCAACCTTCAAATGTTTTTTTGAAACTCCACACAGGCTTCTTTGTTTTGTTTCAGATATTGTCCCTGTGGGAATAATAGCTGGTGGATCAGTTGGATCCTCTATTTTGCTGCTTCTTTTACTGCTTGCCCTGGGCTTCTACCTCTACCGCCAACGAAAAGCTAGTAAGTACAGTGTGTGTGTGTATGTGTTTAAGTGTGTGTTGAATGAGCCAAAACATTAGGACCACCCACCTAATAGAATCAGCTTTATTCGCCAGGTATGTTTGCACACACAAGGAATTTGTTTCTGGCTGTTGGTAGCTCTCTACAGCAGCGGTCCCCAACCTTTTTTGCACCACTGACCAAGCGGGGATGGGGGGATTTAAAATAGAATAACTATAGAATGGAAAATCAGTGTGAATCCTGAGCTTTTTTCACTGCAACCAGACAATGCTTCCACCTAGTGGTGATTGGGGACAATAACACCCGACGAGTATTGGAAATTTAATTGCTCTTGTAGCGATATGGAATTATTTATTATTTCTGTTCGGCCCGGTAAAAAATTACCCACGGACCGGTACCGGTCCACGGCCCGGTGGTTGGGGACCACTGCTCTACAGTATGCAGACAATACTATATACAGACAAAACAATATGCAGACAATGTACAGATTTTAACGTCCTAGGCAAAAGTTTGCATATGTACAAAAAATTTAAAAATAGCATAAGATAATAATAAAAAATAAACATTTAATTACAGTTTAACAGGCCAGTTATAGTTAATAAGAACTTTAATTGTATTTGGGGGGGGGGGGGGGGGGGGGATCTGGTTGGTGTAAGGCTCTGTAGCTCCTGCCAGAGGGTATGAGGTTAAAACGTTTGTATCCAGGGTGTGAGGAGTGATTATTTTTGCTGCCTGATTTCTGGTTCTTGATTTGTACAAGTTCTAGATGGTGGGCAAAGGAGCACCCATAATCTTCTCTGCTGTTTCCACAACTTTTTGCAGTCTGCATCTGTCCTGTTTCATGGCTGATGATGGATGTTCTCAGGACAGATTCAATGATTGCAGTGTAGAATTGCTTGAACAGCTTCTGTGGCAGACCATAATTCCTTAGTTGCCTCAGAAAGTACATCCTCTGCTGGGCCATTTTAAGAATGGAGTTGGTGTTGGGGTCCCACTTTAGGTCTTTGAATATGCTGTCAAAAGAACTCTAAACCAACAAGACATGTAGGGGCGTCTTGTGGTATCTGCTAAAAAGACATTACCAGCAGGTCCTTCATCCTCTGAGCATTGCGAGGTGAAACATCCTTAAGTGCATCCTGTTGCCATCTACATAAAAGGTTTTGATGCACATTTACTTTGACACCATGGCTTTTATGTCTTCTAACGTCAGTAAATTTTAGCCGTCCAACAACCTCTCGGGGTTCGTGGCTTGTCCCCTCTCAGACCACTGTTGGTGGGTACTCACCACAACTGCCTGTGAGCACCCCTTGTTGTTTTAAAATTATTAAAACTCAGTCACCTAGCCATAGTTATTAGGTGCTTATCAAAGTGATTCAGGTCTTATATCTGCTGCATTTAACAACTACAACTAAATACTAACATCACAACATTTGATATATCCCTGACCACTAAAACCTAAAAAAGAAAGCTGTACATAAATTCTATGCTGTTATGGAATCACCTGGATATTATTTTTATGCTGCTTGTGCATTAAATTCTTAGTTATATTGTGCTTCAGATGTGGCTGGGAGTCTTAAAGTACAGAGATAAGCAACATGTCTGTTGTAAGCAGATAAGAAACAGAATAACAGTTAGCACAGAATGGAGGTTCCAAAGTCCAACATCCAATGTGATTGTGACTAGAGTAGTATAAAGGAAGGCCACAGCTCTGTTTCTTGTTCTTTAGCTATTCCACTCCTGTAAGAACCCACAATCGTGCCACTAAATTCTTCCAATCCAGTCAACTTTAATCTTTGTTTTCTTTTATCATCTCACCTCATTTTTCCACAACAATGCAGAAACACCGCCACAGTCTCTAGGCCCAAACTGTTCTCACTCCAGGCTGTTTGGAACAGTTTTCTGTGGTCAGATGAGTCCACGTTTTGGCTTGTTTTGGGGTTGGGGAATGGAAAGTTTTTTGTGGTGAACATCAAAAGGACAATCTAGCGTGCAAGAGTGTCAAGTCAATGCCGGACCTCGTTCTGCATGCTACAACAGAGTGGGTTTGCAGACAAAAGCCTGCACTTGACTGGCCAGCCTGTCCCCGGCAATGGAAAACACTGATGTAATTGTAAACGTCATGGTTGTAATCCACTTACTCAGAGTGCTTATTTCACCATGATTAATTAGACTTTTTCTCCAATAATGATGTCATCAGTAGCAAATTTGTTTGACTGTGCTTTCTATTAATCTGATTGCCTCTGTTACGTAGTACTAGACTCACGTAATGAGCTTAAATCAATAATCAAAAATAAAATAAATACAATTACACAAGTACACGAGTAAAACAACACATTTTATTTATGTTGGTGGCATTCACGTGAAAACACTTTTGTGCTGACTGTGTCATTGTTTATCGAGTGAAGCACTGTCCGCTGTGTTAATAATAATAATAATAATAATAATAATACATTTAATTTGTAATGCACTTTACATTTGTGTACAAATTTCAAAGTACCATAAGATAAAAGACATCACTACAAATAATTAATAAATAAATAAATAAAATAGCTACAATCACTACATAAATTAAAAATTATTCATAGGTTCTGCTAAAAAGAATGTTACCATGTTTTTTTGTTTTTTTTTCAACTAAATTGAACTGTGACCCGGTTTGCTGCTGACCTTTTTAAAGCTTCACCAATAAGATATTTTACTATACCACATAGTTGGGGTCAACACACAGGGATGGAGGACAAATGTATTTTCAAAGAGCCTTGAACTGGTTAATCCAACGTAAGAGCAGTATTATGATATGTACGTATGATATTGAATGTCAAACATTAATGCCTCGAATTGGTCATCAGGGCTGGTCTGAGCTCTTTAATAAGATTAAAATCGTCCTAAGAACCCACTTTTTTGTGTCTTCATAATCATGACGACCATAGCCTAAGCTTTAAACATAATGCTGTGTTAAAAAAATTAACGCAAAATTGAATGTGAATAAACTGCCAGTTGTCACAGTGTTTCTGTGGAAAGTTGACTGCTTTACTTTGGTGGTAAGGTTTTAGATGAGTAAGATTTACACCGACGAGTGGGTGGTATATGTTAGGCATCAAGTGAACATTTTATCCTCAAAGTTGGTGTGTTAGAAGCAGGAAAAAGTGGTCCATGGAAGGAACAGTGGTAAACCGGCGACAGGGTCATGAACGGCCAAGGCTCATTGATGCACATGGGGCCCGTGTGGTCTGATTTAACAGACGAGCTACTGTAGCTCAAATTGTTGAAAATGTTAATGCTGGTTCTGATAGAAAGGTGTCAGAATACACAGTGCATCACAGTTGCAGGGCTGTTTTGGTAGCAAAAGAGGGACCAACACAATATTAGGAAGGTGGTCATAATGTTATGCCTAATCGGTGTATATTATACAGCAGCAGTTTTCAACCAATTTTTCCTACACCCAGGATGGTAGTAGTCCTGCTAGGAATTTTAGACACATAACTGGTTCTACTGTTGAAATTCATAGATAAGATAATATTCATGGATAATAAAATATTTGTCTATTTAAAAAAAACAACAACATAGGCTATACGTAGATATCACAAAATATCTCCCTTATGCTAATAACCTATTGATTTTCCTGTCCTATTATGTGTGGGAGTTATAAGAGTTGAATATAAAAAGAGTTCTTACTAAAATGCTATGGGACCTTTCTCTGGGCTTACTGAGACCCCCTAGTGGGCCTTGATCCCCTATTGAGAATCTTTGTTCTACAGAGCTGGCTTAAACCAATCCTGGGTGTGTTTGCTCTGTTAAACTGGCTTAACAGTTAAACTTGCTAAACTAGTTATTTAACCAGGTAGATTACTATAAACCAGGGGTGTCAAACTCACGGCCCGCGGGCCAGATCCGGCCCGCCACGTCATTTTATGTGGCCCGCGAGAGGTTTAACGACTGTATGATTGTTGTGATGGTTCGAGTCGTTACAGAGACGCGCTTATAATTTAATGGGACTCCTGCGCCTTTAAGAGACAACCGTGACATCGTAGTCATGGCAATTAACTTTAACCTTCGCTGAGAAGCCATGTGACTTTTACGGCAAAGAGAACGCGAAGTAGCGTAGTCAGTAATGTAAACAATAATAATAAATATAAATAATTATCTTTCAGTATAATACCAAAGCATCGTCTGTAAGTAGTGGCGTTTATATTCTCAGTTGTTAGTAAATGTTTAGTGAGTATATCACAGCGCTTTAGTTACAAATTTACCGTAATTAAATACCGTTGTTACGTTACTATAGCAATTAGTATCTTTACACAAAATTTTAACTCGTTAGCGCTATTTTACGTTTGGTTAAATCTCATATTGTACCAGATGTAACACTTGACTACAGCTGTGTGCTTTTACTGTATTAAGTTCTTTATTGTTTTTATTGTTTGTATTTTTACTTCATTTTGATGCACACAGTGTATCACACAGCTGGGAAGCAAATAAACCGACTGTATTCTGAAGGGAGCTGTCTGTCTGTCTGTCTGTCTGTCTAGCTGAGAAAGGGGGATAAACTATTAGTGAGGGCAGAATGATTGTCTTAAAAATACACTGTAAAGTCCTAAACAAACTGCATCTTTCAAAATGCATGCTGATTTTGTGACCTGCAAAGTGACACAGCCCGCCAGTAGATGATGTTACACATATTTACACATGATCCTAAAATGTACAAGAAGATAAGTAAGAAAATTAAGCATAAGGAGGAAATTTAATGAAAATGAAAACAAGTTTGTGATTCAGGAAGAGAAGTGCGTCTCTTGTGTTATGAGGCTGTGTCTGTGGTAAAGTAGGACAATATAAATGCAGAATTCAGCCTCCAAGAAAAACAACAGACTGCAATCACAGCAGGATACGTTACAATCGGCCCTTTGAGGGCCACCATAATGCTGATGTGGCCCTCAGTGAAAATGAATTTGACACCCCTGCTATAAACTATCCATTGACAGTGTAATGCAAACATTTGGAGGTGGCACGGTGGCTCATAGGGTAGTACTGTCGCCTCACCGCAAGAAGGTCCTGGTTCGATTTCCAGGTGGAGTGGTCTAGGTCCTTTCTGTGTGAAGTTTGCATGTTTTCTCCCTGTGTCTGTGTGTATTTCCTCTGTGTGCTCCGGTTTCCTCCCACAGTCCAAAGACATGCAGTCAGGTCAATTGGAGAAAGTCCTCTGAAGGATGAGTGTGTACAGGGGTTTACCCCGTGATGAACTGGTGACCTATCCAGTGTGTTTTTTTGGCTTTCGCCCAGTAAATCGTACCCACAGCCACCATGAATTGTATAAAGCGGTGGTAAAACAATGAATGAATGAAGGCAAACATTTGGACACGTGGTCATGTTTTGTCAATTTGCTAAGTTAAAGTCTTCGTATAAAGGGGTTTAATGCCCAGGTTCAGTTGCTGAATTTAACATACTGTGGGAAGTAAAATAAAGAATAAAATGTTTCCTGAAAAAGTTGAAAACATGACACCCTGTATACACCGATCAGCCATAACATTAAAACCACCGCCTTGTGTCTACACACAGTGTCTACACAGTGTTATCAGCTCCACTTACCATATAGAAGCACTTTGTAGTTCTACAATTACTGACTGTAGTCCATCTATTTTTCTACATACCTTTTTTATCCTGCTTTCACCTTGTTCTTTAATGGTCAGGACCACCACAGAGCAGGTATCATTCTCAGCACTGCAGTGACACTGACATGATGGTGGTGTGTGTTGTGCTGGTATGATTGGATCAGACACAGCAGCGCTGCTGGAGTTTTTAAATACCGTGTCCACTCACTGTCCACTCTGTTAGGCACGCCTACCTAGTTGGTCCACCTTGTAGATGTAAAGTCAGAGACGATCGCTCATCTATTGCTGCTGTTTGAGTTGGTCATCTTCTAGACCTTCATCAGTAGTCACAGGATGCTGCCCATGGGGCGCTGTTGGCTGAATATTGTTGGTTGGTGGACTAATCTCATCAGGGACAGTGAGGTGTTTAAAAACTCCATCAGCATTGCTGTGTCTTATCCACTCATACCAGCACAACACACACTAACACACCACCACCATGTCAGTGTCACTGCAGTGCTGAGAATGACCCACCACCCAAATAATACCTGCTCTGTTGTGGTCCTGTGGGGGTCCTGACCATTGAAGAACAGCATGAAAGTGGGCTAACAAAGCATTCAGAGAAACAGATGGACTACAGTCAGTAATTGTAGACCTACAAAGTGCTTCTACATGGTAAGTGGAGCTGATAAAATGGACAGTGTGTGTAGAAACAAGGAGGTGGTTTTAATGTTATGGCTGATCGGTGTATGTGTTAAATGTTTTTGCAAAGAAGTGTAAACCTACATTTACTTAAAAATCATTTATCAGTAAAATCAGTATTTAATGACTAGTGATTATTGATTAATGATTAGTATTACCTGTATCCTTCCATACAACTTTAGGTGAGAATGTTGTCTAGACTGTAGACACTTGATTTTAGTCATTATTGCTGTGTTTTATGAGTCCTACGTTTTATTACACGTATTTATTATTTAGGGCAGTGATAGCTCAGTGGTTAAGGTACTGGACTAGTAATCAAAAGGTTGCCGGTTCAAGCCTCACCACCACCAAGTTGCCACTGTTGGGCCCCTGAGCAAGGCCCTTAACCCTCAATTGCTCAAAATCATGTTCAGTCATAATTGTAAGTCGCTTTGGATAAAAGCGTCTGCTAAATGCCGAAAATGAAAATGAAATGAAATTACACTGTAAATCGTTTGAAAATAATGGGACATGTGGCTGCATTAGAATGGCTTAGCAGAGACTTCATAATACTACACTGCTGCAAAGTGCCACAGTTTTAAACTGAACTGGGTAGATAAGCTGCCACCTTGTGTTCACATTCAGGAACATCACTACCAAAAATACTTAGACAGCAACCTTCCTGCTGACTAGCCTGTCCAGCTTCATACCTGCAGTTCAGGTCAAACAATTACGTACACTTGTAAGAGAAATGTATGTTAATTGTATCAGTCTTGGGATTTCCAGGACCCTAACACTGTTCCTGTAATGTGATTAAATGACTAAAACACGTTTGGAAAAAATATATACATTTATTGTGGGTTTTCTAACTTACAACTTGGATTATTTATATCCTGGTATACGAGGCATAACATTATGACCACTGACAGATGAAGTGAATAACACTGATTATCTCTTCATCACAGCACCTGTTAGTGGGTGGGATATATTAGGCAGCAAGTGAACATTTTATCCTCAAAGTTGATGTGTTAGACGCAGGAAAAATGAACAAGCGTAAGGATTTGAGCGAGTTTGACAAGGGCCAAATTGTGATGGCTAGACGACCGAGTCAGAGCATCTCTGAAGTAAACTGCAGCTCTTGTGGGGTGTTCCCGGTCTGCAGAGGTCAGTATCTATCAAAAGTGGTCCAAGGAAGGAACAGTGGTAAACCGGCGACAGGGTCATGGTCACTGATGCACGTGTGGAGCAAAGGCTGGCCAGTGTGGTCCGATCCAACAGACGAGCTACTGTAGCTCAAATTGCTGAAGAAGTTAATGCTGGTTCTGACAGAAAGGTGTCAGAATACACAGTGCATCACAGTTGCAGGGCTAGGAACGTGGTCATAATGTTACGCCTGATTGGTGTATTATTTAGTGGGGTATAACATGAATTCTCTAACTTTTCTATGCCAAGTCCCACCTCACTGATATAGTACGTAATAGTAAAGTAAAGGAAAAAGGATTTGTTTGGTATCTCAGTGGTCAAGGTACTGTACTGTAATCAGTAGGTTGCTGGTTTAAGCCCCACTATCACCAAGTTATCACTGTTAAACCTTTAATTTTTGACATTGCTTTTGTCAAAATAGGCAAAATTTTAAGTTGGTTTGTCTGCTAAATGCAAATTTAAATGTGTCCACTGTCAGTAAAAATAGTCTTTGGAGAATGTCCATGCATCTACTTTGATGAGGTGTGGTCACTACCCATTAACCTTCTGTTTACACCAGTGAGCAATGAAGCAAACTGCAGTGAGTTTTTTCCATGTAAAAGATTGGAGGTGTGATTTGAACCACAATGACAAGCGGCAAACAAGTGCAAGTGTGCTACAAAATTTTAGTAATTATATGTCGATTGGACATGATGCTTTTCAGCAACAAATGGACCAAAAAAATAAGGCCAGTGTCTCGAAAAAAAGAATGATTCAACTCATTAATATATTCAACTCCCTAAATGTATGTAAACTTTTGACTCCAAATGTATTAACACTATTAACTAGCGATCGACTGCTGTTATTCGGTCACATTTGGTATTAACTACCCAGGAGTGATGATTGTAGTTATACAGTATGACCAAAAGTATAGGGACACTTGACCACAAGCCTTGTTGAACATCCTTTTTCATAATCATAAGCATTAATATGGAGTAGACACCCACTTCTTATCTACAAAAGCCTCTATACTTCTGGAAAGGCTTTTCATAAGCGTTTGCTTTTTGGTTGTGCTCATTCAGTCAAAGCTCAGACGAGATCTTGCTCATAGTCTGCATTCTGTTTCATCCCACTGGTGTTCAAAGTGCCTTTTTTGTGTAAAGCTTTGCACATATTTAATGGCAGACAGGCCAGTCTAGCACCTACACTCTTACTACAAAGCCATGCTATTGCTATTACTTTTGGGTTTTGTTAAATTGCTTGCATTGTATTCATTACAACCGTTGGTCACTTTGGGGAAGTGTTAGCTCAGTTGCTAATGCCAAGGTCACACTACACGACTTTCCAAGTTGTCAGGTTGCTGTACAGTTCACACTACACAACTGGATCTCTTGTAATCGGGAGTCTTTTAAGTCACGACTGATCGGCGATAGGGGGTTTCACACTACACCATCCATCACCAACTGTAATCACAGGCAAGCAACTCTGGTCTCCAAACTACATTTTGTCATGAAAACAAGGCAAACGCCGAGTCGCCTCCGAGTCGGCAAATCTAGCGCTGACCAGTCGGTGGGCAAAAATCGTGTAGTGTGAACTAGGCATAAGGTGCTGATAGTTAGCTTAGGTGGTAAAGTACAGTAAGCTGGTTCAAGCCCCAACTTTGGCAAGTTGCCACTGTTGAGCAAAAGTGTATTCAGACTCTGAAAGATTGGTGTTTAGATTGATCACATTGTATACAGTCTATTATAAAAAAACGGTCTGCTAAATGTCATAAATGTAAATTGTTATATGCAGAATGTTCAAGCATTCTTGACAAAGATTGTTCAGATGGTTGTGCAAGTTACCAGTGCCAACTGACACCCTAGCACCATGATAGATGTTCGCTTTTCATTCATGTGAAGGTCGGTCTTTTTTCTCCTGGACCTTGTGAATATGACGTCAATTATTTCCAAAAACAATCTGAAAGGTGGCAGACTTCCAGTTTGATTAGCTAGAACCCACAGAGGTCAGCTGGATTGTTGGATGTTGTTGATAAATGGCTTGTGCTTGCATTGTCTTCACCTACATTTGTAGATGCAAATAATGTTTATTGACCTGGGTTTTCAAAAATTATTCAAAGCATATTGAGCAAAGGTCAGAGGCATTTAATATTGTTTTTTGATTTGTAAAAATCTAGATTTTCTGAACATTGTGGAGAAAGCAAACTCAGACACAAGAGATTCTCTTTAGCTGGATTGAAGTTTAATGAAAGCACAATTGTGGATACCGCAGTAAGAACAACCTAAGTAAATTTACAAAGGTCCTTTATACCCTATTGCCAACCAGAGATGGGGACTCAAATGACTCAGACACGACTGACTTGTGGACAACCAAAGTCAGCAACATTAGTTACGTGTGACAATTTTATATATCCGACATCATTCTATTTGTGTCATTTTCTGCTCTCTAATAATGCTCCGGCCATTATAACCGCAACACACGCAATGGGTAAATGTTACAGCCAGCTTCCGGTGTAGTGATGAAGCGTCGGAAATGGTGGAATACCCTACGTACTGCACTTCACAGTAACATACTGTATGTGAATGGAACGCTCCTACAGAATTGGTGCTAATGATTGTAAGAACCGCTTTCTGAACCAATCAGACCTTCTGATTTTAATTATTAGTAAGAAATGCTGTTATTTGCATTTATTCAGTTTGCGTCACACAGATGATTGTCAATGAAACGCTTGATCGGCTTTCTAACGAGTTCGTGTTTTACTTCACAACCGGGAAAAGTTTGAAGCTTTTTAATTATAAGCACATTTACAAAATAACGGATTATATTCCTAATGGGACACACGGTTATAAATTTAATAGCATCTGGAACAACATAAGCTAAGGTAAGCAGTATTATGGATTTTTTGCTGTGTTTGGGATTTTGGCCGCTGTGCCGTAATTTGCAATGAAAACAAAACGTCAGTTTAAGCGTTTAACTGGTACCTAGGAAAGTAAAGGCACTAAGTAAAATGGCAAAATACAGTCGCTAATCTGTTGTTGTTTTTATCTGAACTTACATAATTATTTGTTTATTTCTACACTACATTTCCGATATACAGGGGTTGGACAAAATAACTGAAACACCTGGTTTTAGACCACAATAATTTATTAGTATGGTGTAGGGCCTCCTTTTGCGGCCAATACAGCGTCAATTCGTCTTGGAAATGACATATACAAGTCCTGCACAGTGGTCAGAGGGATTTTAAGCCATTCTTCTTGCAGGATAGTGGCCAGGTCACTACGTGATGCTGGTGGAGGAAAACGTTTCCTGACTCGCTTCTCCAAAACACCCCAAAGTGGCTCAATAACATTTAGATCTGGTGACTGTGCAGGCCATGGGAGATGTTCAACTTCACTTTCATGTTCATCAAACCAATCTTTCACCAGTCTTGCTGTGTGTATTGGTGCATTGTCATCCTGATACACGGCACCGCCATTGGATGCACATGGTCCTCCAGAATGGTTCGGTAGTCCTCGGCAGTGACGCGCCCATCTAGCACAAGTATTGGGCCAAGGGAATGCCATGATATGGCAGCCCAAACTATCACTGATCCACCCCCATGCTTCACTCTGGGCATGCAACAGTCTGGGTGGTACGCTTCTTTGGGGCTTCTCCACACCGTAACTCTCCCGGATGTGGGGAAAACAGTAAAGGTGGACTCATCAGAGAACAATACATGTTTCACATTGTCCACAGCCCAAGATTTGCGCTCCTTGCACCATTGAAACCGACGTTTGGCATCGGCACGAGTGACCAAAGGTTTGGCTATAGCAGCCCGGCCGTGTATATTGACCCTGTGGAGCTCCCGACGGACAGTTCTGGTGGAAACAGGAGAGTCGAGGTGCACATTTAATTCTGCCGTGATTTGGGCAGCCGTGGTTTTATGTTTTTTGGATACAATCCGGGTTAGCACCCGAACATCCCTTTCGGACCGCTTCCTCTTGCGTCCACAGTTAATCCTGTTGGATGTGGTTTGTCCTTCTTGGTGGTATGCTGACATTACACTGGATACCGTGGCTCTCCATACATCACAAAGACTTGCTGTCTTGGTCACAGATGCGCCAGCAAGACGTGCACCAACAATTTGTCCTCTTTTGAACTCTGGTATGTCACCCATAATGTTGTGTGCATTGCAATATTTTGAGCAAAACTGTGCTCTTACCCTGCTAATTGAACCTTCACACTCTGCTCTTACTGGTGCAATGTGCAATTAATGAAGATTGGCCACCAGACTGGTCCAATTTAGCCATGAAACCTCCCACACTAAAATGACAGGTGTTTCAGTTATTTTGTCCAACCCCTGTATGTTTTGTGTTTATTATATTGACTTGTGACTTGACTCGGACTCTAGCCTAAAGACTCGTGACTCGACTCGGACTCGTATTTTGTGACTTGTGAACATCTCCGTTGCCAACCCCTCCTTTTCGGAGTCGGGCACAAGAGAATCATCAGGATCATCAGGATGTGTTATTTAAAAATAAGAGATACTGTACATCTTGGCACCATAGCACCATAGAGTCTGTTGTTTTCTAAATAATTCTGGTTTTGTGATGTGATGGCTTGTCTTGCTTAGATATCTTTTGTTTTTACATCCTTGTTATGTTTAGGTTTGCACATTCTATCTGATTCTGTCTCTTTCATGACCTCGGTCTCAGTGCCCTTAAAACCATCTTACTGGATATGTGAAAACCATCTTACACTTTAAATATGTTAAATACTTTTATATGATTTTATAAGAAACCCCTTACTCATAATTTTCTATTACAACATTTTAATCATTTCATGGACAGTAGATTGTAAACAAATGGTTCCTTGCAATTGTGCATTGGAACATGTTGGATTAACTGCTGGACTCTTTGCTCAACCTCAACCCATTCTTGCTGCTTTATACCCAATTATGACAGCATCACCAGTTTTAATTTTTGTTCCTAGATTTCACTGTGTTTCTTGTTTATTGTTTCCCTTATCCCAATTTTTTTGGAATGTGGTGCATAAATGAAATCAAAAGTTATTCTATATTTAGATAAACATTTTTTGCTGTTTTTTATTAAATTTTTTAAAGTATTTTTAATTATCGCTGCTTTACCTTTTTTTTTGTTATTTCTTTTTTTTTGCATTTTCTCCCCGTTTTTCCTCCCGATTTAGCGCATCCAATTTGTCTTCCACTGCTGACAGACTCCAGACTTGCATCCGAGGAGAGCACGCTGCTGCCCACGCCTTCTTTACACATGTACAGCTCTCCTCTTCTCATCCGCGCTTCCCGCACGGGCGTCTCTTCTGCCAGTCAGGGTCCTTACACAGTGTATGAAGACCCACCCACCCACATATAGTCCGGTCCCCACCCTGCAGATACGGTGGCCAATTTGTATCTGCTGCAGGCACTGCCAATTATGCCCGCCAGATGGCGCCCAGCCGACCGGAGCGTCGATCCCGGGAGTTCAGAAACTCGGTGCTGGTGCGTCAGCGGAATATCCCGCTGCGCCACCTGGGCGCCCACCTTTTTTTATTTCAACCATTTTCTTTATTGAGATTTTCTTTTATCAAACCAAAACATACAGAGACATCAAAGGAGTAAAAGACAGATTAACAAAAAACTCAATCAGCAGTAGAGACTGCAAAAAGGCAAAAACAATCTTGTATCTTTATGGATACAAATGTCTATCTGATAGACTAGCAATTTTAAAATCCTCTGTAGAATATTTAATATGATTTAATTCACCAAATGGGGTAGGCTATACAAGCACATCCACCTTCTTATCTTCTGTGCAAGCTGACTTTACCACCATTTTGAGTTATCTGGGCTTTATTTTGTGGTTTGTCTAGTTAAAATATTCAGATTTAGTTTTTTGGTTGATGCCATTTAAAACTGACTTAATTTGTCCTGGCACATCACCCCATTAATTTTTCTTTCAATGTTGTGTAATGCCCAGTACTGTTTGCAGAGAAGCAGCTGGATTTTGTTGTTTGTTGTAGATCACCTAATTAAGGATGTTTGGTATTTCTGTGATTTTTTACTTAACTTTTACATAGTTTGTTAATTCAGTTGTACTGTCAGTGATGCTTAAAGTGTTTTTAAATACAGTTGGTACCTTGAAACATCAGTTGGTTCCGGGAGTGGCGTATTTTTCCCATAAGTATATATGGGAAATATGTTAATGCGTTCCATGGTCCCATATGGAACTGCATATATTGTAGGCAAATGTAAAATAATGGGGTTGTTTCTGACATGTATTAACTGAAAATAACACAAATACAATTAAAAACAGTTAAAAAATTAATAAAAATACAATAAAATCTGCAATTTACCTTTTTTCTTTATTGTTTCCTTATGCTTCTTAATCACATAGATGCTTGGTCTTAAAATACTGTATTCCTTTTCATTAACATGAGAAGCAGCAAAATATCTTATGCGCTGGATGTGCCGTTATTTCCTATGGAGTGTGGTGGTGCACAAAGCTTAACGTGACTTATTGTACTAAAACAACAAGTGAGAAATTTCATTAGTGGTGAGAACTTATGAACAGTCTTAATTAAGAGAATTTTAGCGTTACTGTGTCATTCTTTTTATACATAGTCACATTAAGCTTTTTTTTTTTTAACGATAAGCGTTTTAGACTCTCGGAAAAGCTGATTCTCACAATTTCTGAGAACCCGAGCTATAACACAAGTTTGAAAGTGAAACAGGAGGAAAATCCAGCTAAACACAGATACATGTGGATGCTTTCAGAGTGAATCTGACGGTAATTCCACACAAATGCAGATTCGTTTCATATTCACACTTTGATGACGTTTTACTTCACCGCTTAAGCCAAGTGCTGAACAAAGCAGCTGTTCATTGTTATTTTGAAATTAAATAATTAAATTTTAAAAAGCAGAGCACGTTGAGTTTAAGGTAAACATCGAGTTTAAGGGTACAAATTTCTCGACCACTAAAAATCTGTAAATGTTTAGATTGTTAATTCAAATTAGACATATGCACTAGAACCATATAACAAAAACAAAAGTTTATATAGTAACAACATTTAATTCTAAAGCACTCTTGACAAAATGATGTACAGAAATAGTACTGACATTGAAATAGTTCTATTATTGATTCCTTGTATTGAGGTGATCCATCTGACATGCTGATTTTGTTTCCAGGACGCAGAGGGGTTGCACTAAAGCCTGACATCAAGGTTGAAACTGTCAACAAAGAGACGCCGAGCCTGGAGGAAGACACAGCCAGCGTCTCCACCGCAACTCGCATGGTAAAGACAGTGTACTCTGAGTGTGTCATTAACAGAATCACTTCTGTGTGTTATTTCTGTTTAACATGCTCTTGTAAACTTCATCTTTATGTGTATCAGCTAAGCTATGTGACAAAAACAGCATGCAACACAAGGGAGGGAGTAAACAGTGTATATTTTAAATAGGATTATGTGACCTTAGCTATAATAAAACATTAACATTATTTTATATAGTCTGTGTATTTTAATGATTTACATGGTCCCTTTTAATTAATACTAACTTGCTATGATAGGGTGACCATACGTCCTCTTTTTTCCAGACGTGTCCTCTTTTGTGGACCTCAAAAATGCGTCCGATCGGGATTTCCAAATCACCAAAATGTCCGGGATTTGGCTTTTGTAGTCTGCATGTGCTATTCTTTTTGTGTTTTTTGCACTGATGTCACCTTTCTCTTCAGGTCCTACCTTCTCGCACTTTTTTTAAATGCCCAAGCGCAAGTGAAAATTTATAGGCGAATTACAGAAAAAAATGTAGAGGGATCCTTGGGAAGCAAAATGCATGACCTGCATAGTGTCCAATAAAGGTGCAGTTAAAGAAAAAGTTAGTGAAGACCGGGTAAAACAGAAAATGCTGTTACTGCTGCAGAGGGAGTTTTTGCATTTCACACCACGAAGCATCACAACAGCTACAGATCAATGGATCAATGCGCGTCTGCCTTGTTAAAAAGTCTTTCCCTGATTCTGAAACAGCGTAAACATTTTCAAATGCGCATCTTAATATAGAGGTTATTGTCAACGCCATGATAGCGCCACATTCTGGCAAAATAGCTCAACTGATGGACTATTTTATTTATTGTTATTATTGTTTAGGGCTGAACGCTGACTTAAAAGTAATAAGATTATCTAAAGTATATACAGTGCCTTGCAAAAGTATTCAGCCCCCTTGAACTTTTCAACCTTTTGCCACATTTCAGGCTTTAAACATAAAGATATGAAATTGTAATTTTTTGTGAAGAATCAACAACAAGCGGGACACAATCGTGAAGTGGAACGAAATTTATTGGATATTTTAAACTTTTTTTAGAAATAAAAAACTGAAAAGTGGGGCGTGCAATATTATTCAGCCCCCTTGCGTTAATACTTTGTAGCGCCACCTTTTGCTGCGATTACAGCTGCAAGTCGCTTGGGGTATGTCTCTATCAGTTTTGCACATCGAGAGACAGAAATTTTTGCCCATTCTTCCTTGCAAAACAGCTCGAGCTCAGTGAGGTTGGATGGAGAGCGTTTGTGAACAGCAGTTTTCAGCTCTTTCCACAGATTCTCGATGGGATTCAGGTCTGGACTTTGACTTGGCCATTTTAACACCTGGATAAGTTTATTTGTGAACCATTCCATTGTAGATTTTGCTTTATGTTTTGGATCATTGTCTTGTTGGAAGATAAATCACCGTCCCAGTCTCAGGTCTTTTGCAGACTGCAACAGGTTTTCTTCCAGAATGGTCCTGTATTTGGCTCCATCCATCTTCCCATCAATTTTAACCATCTTCCCTGTCCCTGCTGAAGAAAAGCAGGCCCAAACCATGATGCTGCCACCACCATGTTTGACAGTGGGGATGGTGTGTTCAGGGTGATGAGCTGTGTTGCTTTTATGCCAAACATAACGTTTTGCGTTGTGGCCAAAAAGTTCGATTTTGGTTTCATCTGACCAGAGCACCTTCTTCCACATGCTTGGTGTGTCTCCCAGGTGACTTTTTATAGATATCTTTGAGAAATGGCTTTCTTCTTGCCACTCTTCCATAAAGGCCAGATTTGTGCAGTGTACGACTGATTGTTGTCCTATGGACAGATTCTCCCACCTCAGCTGTAGATCTCTGCAGTTCATTCAGAGTGATCATGGGCCTCTTGGCTGCATCTCTGATCAGTCTTCTCCTTGTTTGAGCTGAAAGTTTAGAGGGACAGCCGGGTCTTGGTAGATTTGCAGTGGTCTGATACTCCCTTCATTTCAATATGATCGCTTGCACAGTGCTCCTTGAGATGTTTAAAGCTTGGGAAATCTTTTTGTATCCAAATTCGGCTTTAAACTTCTCCACAACAGTATCTCGGACCTGCCTGGTGTGTTTCTTGGTCTTCATGATGCTCTCTGCGCTTTAAACAGAACTCTGAGACTATCACAGAGCAGGTGCATTTATACGGAGACTTGATTACACACAGGTGGATTCTATTTATCACCATCAGTCATTTAGGTCAACATTGGATCATTCAGAGATCCTCACTGAACTTCTGGAGTGAGTTTGCTGCACTGAAAGTAAAGGGGCTGAATAATATTGCACGCCCCACTTTTCAGGTTTTTATTTCTAAAAAAAGTTTAAAATATCCAATAAATTTCGTTCCACTTCACAATTGTGTCCCACTTGTTATTGATTCTTCACAAAAAATTACAATTTCATATATTTATGTTTAAAGCCTGAAATGTGGCAAAAGGTTGAAAAGTTTAAGGGGGCTGAATACTTTTGCAAGGCACTGCATATATACAGGTGTACAGTACAATGAAATTCTTTCTTTGCACATTTCTTCTAAACAAGCGGGGGTCAGAGCGCAGGGTCAGCCATTGTACGGCGCCCCTGAAGCAGACAGTGGCTCAATAGCAGAGCTGGGATTCAAACTCTCAATCTTTCAGTTGATAGCCCAAAGCTCTACCCACTAGGCTATCACTGTCCATGTCCCATGTTTACCCCATGCTGCCATCTTACCTCGTGTCCGCTTTTTTAAAAACCAAAATATGGTCACCCTATGCTATGTTTTAAATAATGAGGCATATAAAGTTTGAGGCCTATATATTAAACATAGATTTTAAATAATAAAGATGGCAACCCCTGTGAGACAAGCTCTAATTTTGTCTAGGTATTCATTTGGTTTGGCATAGACTCATTTGTCCTGTTTGTGCTCTCTTCTTATTGGTGGTCAGAAAAAAAAAGAGGGATAACTCTGCTAGCACACCAGCGCTGGGATTCTGAATTCCCCGAGTTCGAATCTCAGCTTTACTAACGGTCGGCTGGGCACCCCCTAGCAGGCATAATTGGCAGTGCCTGCAGCAGACAAAATTGGCCATTATAAGTCTGCCGGGTAGGACTGAAAGTGGGTGGGGTCTTCAACACTGTGCAAGGACCCTGGTTAGTAGCCAGAGGCGCCTGTACAGAAAGTGGAGGAGCATGGAGATCAGTGCATGGCTCTCTGTGTACGAATACTGGCCTCACGCTTGAATTTACCAAAAGTGTGGGCGAAGAAGGTTGGTCGATGGACCGCACTTGTGTCAGAGGGAGCGTGTCAGGCAAAAACACTCTCCACGGACATGACCAGAGTCTCCAGCCACAGAAGACAAATTGACTACGCTAAATTGGGAGAAAAGGGGAGAAAAGGCATAAATAAAATAGCAAAAAAAGATAAATAAAAGTGTCTCCACTAATGTGGGTGGAGTGGCACATTGTTACACACAAAACGCTCAGCAGTAGTGGTGTTTGGTGTAGCAAAACCTACTAAACCTCAATTTCTGGCAACTTAGTTTTAGCAGAGTTAATAGTGTACTTTATCTAACTTGTAACTAAATAGAAGAAACTACACTGATCAGCCATAACATTAAAACCACCTCCTTGTTTCTTTACTTATTGTCCATTTTATCAGCTCCACTTACCATACAGGAGCACTTTGTAGTTCTACAATTACGGCCTGTAGTCCATCTGTTTCTCTACATACCTTTTTAGCCTGCTTTCACCCTGTTCTTCAATGGTCAGGACCCCCACAGGATCACCACAGAGCAGGTATTATTTAGGTGGTGGATGATTCTCAGCACTGCAGTGACAATGACATGGTGCTGCAGTGACAATAAGACACAGCAGCGCTGCTGGAGTTTTTAAATACATCACTGTCACTGCTGGACTGAGAATAGTCCACCAACCAAAAATATTCAGCCAACAGCGCCCTGTGGGCAGCATCCAGTGAACACTGATGAAGGTCTAGAAGATGACCAACTCAAACAGCAGCAACAGATGAGCGATCGCCTCTGACTTTACATCTACAAGGTGGACCAACTAGGTAGGAGTGTGTAATAGAGTGGACACGGTATTTAAAAACTCCATCAGCGCTGCTGTGTCTGATCCACTCATACCAGCACAACACACACTAACACACCACCACCATGTCAGTGTCACTAGGCATGTCAGGGCAGTCTAGGTCCTTTCTGTACAGAGTTTGCATGTTCTCCCCGTGTCTGCGTGGGTTTCCTCCGGGAGCTCCGGTTTCCTCCCACAGTCCAAAAACATGCAGTCAGGTTAATTGGAGACACTGAATTGCCCAATAGGTGAATGGGTGTGTGTGTGTATGTGTTTCTGCCCTGCAATGGACTGGTGCCCTGTACAGGGTGTTACTGTGTGCCTTGCGCCTATTGAATAGCTTGGATAGGCTCCAGCACCCCCCTGCGACCCTAATTGGATAAGCGGTTAAGAAAGTGAGTAAGTCAGCTGCTTAACAATCCATGGTCACCCTTATCTGTCTCCTTATCATGATGCATCGTACATTTTTAATAGGAGACAGATCTGGACTGCGGGCAGGCCAGTCAAGCACATGCACTCTATGTCTGTGAGCAAAATGAGGCCTGGCATTGTCCTGCTCAAATAACCATGGACTTTCTGGGAAAGAACGATGCTTTGATGGCAGCATGTGTCTCTCTAAGATCCCAATATACACCTCCATATCACACACATAAGTCACCTATGACTGTGGTCCCCAACTGATTTTCACTGCTTCTATTTCAATATTATTAAATCATCCCGCCTACGCTGGAAATGATATCTTATATGAAACTGGTCCATGGTGCAAAAAACAGGGAAGCAGTGACCTATGACATATTTTGGCTCTTGCAACTTTCACTTATAAAACTCTGGTTGGGACTTTTCATCCTGGGTACAGAAAACTCGGTTTTCTCTAAAAAACAAAAGAAAGTGGACTTATCTAACCACATGTCCATCTGAGAAGAGCTTGGGCTCAAATAACTGATTTATATGCAGCGGCAGACTAAATCCATGTGATCAGTATACACTGATCAGCCATAACATTTACACCACCTCCTTGTTTCTACACTCAGTGTCCATTTTATCAGCTCTACTTACCATATAAAAGCACTTTGTAGTTCTACAATTACTGACTGTAGTCCATCTGTTTCTCTACATTCTTTGTAAGCCCCCTTTCAGGCTGTTCTTTAATAGTCAGGACTCTCCCAGGACCACTACAGAGTAGATATTATTTGGGTAGTGGATCATTCTCAGCACTGCAGTGACACTGACATGGTGGTGGTGTGTTAGTGTGTGTTGTGCTGGTATGGGTGGATAAGACACAGCAATGCTGATGGAGTTATTAAACACCTCACTGTCACTGCTGGACTGAGAGTAGTCCACCAACCAAAAACAGACCAACAGCGCCCCGTGGGCAGCGTCCTGTGACCACTGATGAAGGTCTAGAAGATGACCCACTCAAACAGTAGCAATAGATGAGCGATCGTCTCTGACTTTACATCTACAAGGTGGACCAACTAGGAAGGAGTGTCTAATAGAGTGGACAGTGAGTGGACACAGTATTTAAAAACTCCAGCAGCGCTGCTGTGTCTGATCCACTCATACCAGCACAACACACACTAACACACCACCACCATGACAGTGTCACTGCAGCGCTGAGAATGATCCATCGCCTAAATAATACCTGCTCTATGGTGGTCCTGTGGTGGTCCTGACCATTGAAGAACAGGGTGAAAGCAGGGAGGTGGTTTTAATGTTATGGCTGATCAGTGTACACACAATGATAATGAAATACAAAGTAGAACAAATAAATAAACAAATAAATTATAATTAACACAGTTTTAACTAATATAAATCAACATCATAATACAAAATAGAAATATAACTAAAAATAATAGCATTCAGCTTGCTTCACATAACATTTACTCAACAGCATTTGCAAACATTCCTCTACTGCACTTTTCTTCCTTCTCTTTTCTTCTGCTGATCAACCTGATGTGGTGTTTTCCTCTTCCCTCCCTCTTTCTCTCCCTCTCCTTTTCTTTGTGTGTCTTTGTTTTGTGGTGTTTTGATGGTTTAGTTTCTTCCCTCTGTCTCCCTCTCTCCCTCCACTCAGCCGTTCAAGGACGAAGTGGAACTGAAGCCGGAAACCCGCACCGAAACCTTGGAGCCCAAGGAGGAGTACGAGCTAAAGGTAAGAAAGACCTGATACAGATGTGTCACTGATGTTAGAGTAGGCCAGGCTTACAATCAATGTTACAGTACATCAGGGTGTTCAGTGGTCTAATGCCAAGTTCACACTACACGACTTTCTAAGTTTTATGCATTTTCTCCGAAAGCTAACCCACGCCCCCACTGACACATGGGCAGCAGCCGTATGCATCTTTTCACCTGCACTAGGCGAGTGCTAATGCGCCTCTATCAGCCAGCAGAGGTTGTAGTTGCATCAGTTACGAGGAGACCCTATCTGGCTTAATACCCCACCCCTATATGAACAACAGGCCAATTGTTGTTCATGTGGCCGCTCAGCTGAGATTTGATACGATGTATTTGAGATCCCAGCTTAAGTGAGCGATTAAAGTTATTTATGGGCTGATGTGCAGCATAAAAAGCAAGTAGGAAAAGCAAGTGTTCTGTAGTAAGTTGGAGGTAAATAAATATTTTTTGCAATGCAGCATTGGTATTATAGTTTGCCATGGATGATGAGATCACAAATACTGTAAAGCTTGTGAGTGTGCCTCTGTCCCACGTTTTTACACTCCTCCCCCGAGTTTCCCCTCACCCCGTATGTTGTGGCTTCATTGGCTGTCACTTGCAACCTGCTCGCAACGCTTTTCACTCTACACGATTTTGAGTCGGCAACTGGTCCAGATATTTAGCGTGCTTGATATTTTTCCTAAGTCGCTCGGATCGAGTTGTTGAACAGTTCACACATAGCGATTGAGAGCCAAGTTTCGATCCCCGAGCAAACGGCAAGTTGCTTCAGAGCTACCACATCTAGCGGCGACCAGTCAGCGAGCAAAAATCAGGGCTAAAATCATGTAGTGTGAACTAGGCATTAAGGTCAGTGCACGCCACTGGAGTTCCTCTGTATTAAAAACCTCAATTCATGCCTTGATGAACCTTGCTTTGTTCGCAGGGGCACACACAACTCACTTTCTCTCTAACACAATTATTTACACATTCATACCTGTAAACTTTAGCATGTGCAATTCACATTATAAGTTTTGTGCAATATAAAAAAATATATAAATACGAAAGAAAAAGTGAAAGAAAATGTGAAAGACCAGTGTATGCAACGTTGTGTGTCATTATATAAATTTAATAGGTAATTTGTAGATGTACAAGTGACCCGAGGTCATGTTGGAACAGGGAAAGGCCTTCCACAAACTCTTGGAATCCATTTTATCAGCTCCACTTACCACATAGAAGCACTTTGTAGTTCTACAATTACTGACTGTAGTCCATCTGTTTCTTTACATACTTTTTTTAGCCTGCTTTCACCCTGTTCTTCAATGGTCAGGACCCACAGGACCACCACAGAGCAGGTATTATTTAGGTGGTGGATCATTCGCAGCACTGCAGTGACGCTGAAATGGTGGTGGTGTGTTAGTGTGTGTTGTGCTGGTATGAGTGGATCCGACACAGCAGCTCTGCACTCCCACCTAGTTGGTCCACCTTGTAGATGTAAAGTCAGAGACGATCGCTCATCTATTGCTGCTGTTTGAGTTGGTCATCTTCTAGACCTTCATCAGTGGTTACAGGACGCTGCCCATGGGGCGCTGTTGGCTGGATGTTTTTGGTTGGTGGACTATTCTCAGTCCAGCAGTGACAGTGAGGTGTTTAAAAACTCCATCAGTGCTGCTGTGTCTGATCCACTCATACCAGCACAACACACACTAACACACCACCATGTCAGTGTCACTGCAGTGCTGAGAATGATCCACCTCCCAAATAATATGTACCTGCTCTGTAGTGGTCCTGTGGGGGTCCTGACATTGAAGAACAGGGTGAAATCAGGCTAAAAAAAGTATGTAGAGATACAGATGGACTACAGTCAGTAATTGTAGAACTACAAAGTGGAGCTGATAAAATGGACAGTGAGTGTAGAAACAAGGAGGTGGTTTTAATGTTATGGCTGATCGATGTAGTTCCCCAGCAGTGGAAGACTAATTGTCTAAAACTTAATGCTTAGAAAGGATGTCCACATTCTTTTGGCCATAAATTGTAAATACTAGCTGTGTGTGGTTTTACTTCATTTTAATGTGTCATTCACCATGATCACCATTCTGCCAACAACCTTCCTTATTAATGCTACACAAATGCACTTTTGTGTGTTCTCAGGACCCCACAAACGGCTACTACAACGTGCGCGCAACGACTCACGACGAAGGACGTGCTGCGGGCCGCTACCAGGAGTTCCGCCCGCCCAATCCAGCCGTGGTCTCCGCGACGGCAGCCGGCCCAGCAACCAACATAAATCCTGCTCCCATTGGACGCTATGAACCCCGTCCTTCGTCTCGGGTTACTCACAACACCTACGCCCACTTTAGCACCATCGCCAGGACCAAACACCAAGCTCCGCCCAAACCGGTACCTCAGACCACAGACTATTCCAGAGAATGCGGTCTGCTGGAATCAACCAATCAGCTGGCTTACGACACGTATGGGTACCCTAGCACGGCCCAGTACCCTCAGTACCGGCTTGGTTTTGCTCCACCCCTGGAGGAAGGACCAGCCTACGAGATGTATCCCACAGGACAGGGGGTGGGGTCAAACCAAGGGGTGGGGCCAGATGCCGGACTGGGAAAGTACGGGAGCTCTACGCGCTTTTCCTATTCGTCTCCGCCTACAGAATACTCTCAGAGACACACTCAGAGGATGCAAACACATGTATGAGAGTGAAAGGACACACTGATGCTATACAACACACCTTTATATACACACACACACACTGATGCGCATTTACTAAGGACCTATATTGTGGTTACTCAAAAATGGCAAAGAAAAAAAAAAAACAAGTTCACGTGTGGGATGCCAATTTGAAGTCCACTTAGATTTACAGAGTAGTGTAGCCATCACAGTCACAGTTATATACCAATCACACCCCCAGTGTATTTTGTACTATTACGTCTTCATTGTGTGCCATTGTTCTAGTGCCAAACCAAGCTAAAATACGAAATGCAGTGACAAAACAAGAAGAAAACGGTCACTCTTGTTTATTCTTTCCTCCACATCCCTTTCCTCTTCTCTCTTTTCCTGTAATCATATGTAAATATATTCGAAAAAACGTTCAAACACGGCGTTTCTTAAAACCAATACCTGCCCCAGTATAATGTGCAGCAAAGTAAAAAAAAGAAGCAATAGGAGTGTATTTGTATATTCAAGCCTCGTCGCAACCTTACTCGCCGTTTCCTGGAAGACAGCCAGTAGAAATCTGCAGATGGCAGCAGGCGGTCTTTGGGAACGACTCTCCCGAACAATTAACCCAGTCTGCGTCATTGAATAGGTTGAAGGACGAAGCGTGAGCGGAGCCCTTTATACGCCAGCCAGGCTTTTACCTCTAATGGAACACGGTGAACAATCACTTTCTTCATGTCACGCAGTGGCACGCAGTGGATGCCGAATGAGGTGAAACGGTCGACGTCCTGCCCGTATTGAAGAATGGGTCTTCGGGTGGCAGCCAAGAAAATCGGCATGGGAGTTACACCAGAAGACATACTAGTGATTATCATTTTGTCCTAGCAGTACATCAACAACATCTGAACTGGCAGCTATTGCAAAAGAAAAAAAGCATTTTATAAGAACTTAGAACAATTGACTCCTTGGTGTCTCCAAGCCCTAACGCCAAGCGTGTCAGATTTGGTCCAACTTGTAGACCAAGACCAGCTTTCTTCACCGACGTAAACAAGAAGAAAAAAAGATTATTCACCTTTGTCTCGCACTGCACATTTTTTGTAAAGGGCTTTGTGCAGTGTGCAGTATTCCATGACGGCTACAAAAACCCTGAATCACAAGTTGAACCTGCAAACGTAAGTGAAGGCATACCACACCTTCTGGAAAATATTCAATTTGATAATGATTTTAGAAGCCCTATTCAGACTGGATTTATTTATACAGTGATCTTGGGTATTTCTTTTTTATTTATCTGTATATCTCTATCTAAATGTAGTCATCTTAATAGCTATAGCTGATATCAAAGCACGTGCTACCTCTAACTAACAAGGACACACAGGGCTGGCTGTACTAAGCTCTTTGAACGTGTTTTCAGGTGCAATTTAGATGCACAAAAACATTGCATATTATTAGGGCGCTACTAAATTCACAGGAAAAAGTACTTAATTAAATGTGCAGCGGTAAACACACGCTAGCACACCGGAGCTGGGATCTCGAATACATCGTATCGAATCTCAGCTCTGCCATCTGACTGGGCTGAGTGGCCACATGAACAATGATTGGCCTGTTGTTCTTATAGGGGTGGGATATTAAGCTGGATGGAGACACTCTCATGACTGATGTGACTACGACCTCTGATTGATGCCGCCTGCACAGAGATGAGAAACGAGTGCTGTCAGGGTGTGTCTCTCCGTACTCAGTGCTGATCCGCATTGCACTAGTCAAGTGTAGGTGAAAAAATGCATACGGCTGCTGCCTACGTGTCGGAGGGGGAAACATGATGAGCTACAGCTTAAGTAAATGAACCACTAATGCCAAACGCAGTGTGATTTGTGTAGCTTGTACATCTAGCTCTCAGTGTTCCAGTGCTCCAGAGGCCCACCAAAAAATTTTATTTACAAACATGCAATTGTAATGAAATCATGTTCTGTGTATTGAAACTTAGATTGTGTCACACGTCCTACGATTAGTTAAAACTAGACAAAAAAGGCCGCTCAGGTGCAGCGGTAAAACACACGCTAGAACACCAGAGCTGGGTTCTCGAATACATCGTATCGAGATTCAGCTCTGCCTGCCGGCTAGGCTGAGCCACCACATGGACAACGATTGGCCTGTTGTTCATATAGGGGAGGGGTAGTATTAAGCCAGATAGGGTCTCCTCATAACTGATGCAACTACGAACTCTGTTGGCTGATTGAGGGCGCCTGCACCGGGGCGGGGAAGGAGTGGGTTGCTCAGGGTTGATCTGCATTAGCACTCGCCTAGTGCAGGTGGTGCCCACATGTCGGAGGGGGAAACATGATGAGTAAATTACAAGTAAATGAACCGCTAACGCCAGACGCAATGTGATTTGTCTAGCTTGTACATCTAGCTCTCAGTGTTCCAGTGCTCCAGAGGTCCACCACAAAATTTTAATTTAAAAACATACAAATGTAATTAAATCATATTCTGTGTATGCAAACTTAGATTGTATATATACAGTATATATATATATAAAGATAGAGAGCATCCAAAATCACAATTATAGTTTAGATTAAGGTTCATAACTAAGACAGACAAAATTTTTATAGGAAAATTCATAATTGTATACAAACAAACAGCTTTAAATTGTCAGTAAACACACTAAGGAAACAAAAGATGGAGACATTAACAAATAAGAGGATAAGGTCATAGCAAAACTCAACACCGGAGTGAGGGAAAAATAATCCAGAAAAAAACCCACGTCATGATTTGATTTTGTTTGGCTCCAAATGTGACAGTGTTGAATATTTATGATGTATTAAATATTTAATACATATTGTATAACATCATCCTAGGAAACTATACCTGTCTGAATAGGGCTTAAGTCTGTATTCATAAATCTCTGTGACTGTGCTTGTAAACATTCTGAACAGTTGTATTAAAAGCATCGTTAGCGTTTTATAAACTGTCCTAATGCCATACAGCATCAATAATAAGAAATAAAGGACTTTTATAGGACGATAAAATGTCCTGCTATAAATTGCCACCCTGTATAGTGCAAATTCAATGATTACCTTGGATTGCTGTCTGTGAGGGGTTTGGCATATTTCTCCCATTGTCTTTTTTCTCCCGATTTTAGCACGTCCAATTTTTACCCAATTGTGTTATGCTTCCTCTACACTGGTGCTGACCCCCGCCCAGATTGAGGAGAGCGAGACTGTCACACGCCCACTTCGACACGTGTGCAGTAGCCGACTGCCTCTTTTCACCTGTACGAGGTGAGTTCATATGCCGATCAGCTTCGTGCACAGAGAGCCACACCCTGATCAGCATTATTCCTCGACTCTGTGCAGACGCCATCAATCAGCCAGCAGAGGTTGTAATTCGCTTAGTTATGAGGAGTCCCTATCCGGGTCATCCTACCCTGTGAAAAACAGCCAATCGTTGTTCATGCAGCCGCCCAGCCCAGCCGGATGGCAGAGCTGAGATTTGATACGATGTTTTTGAAATCCCAGCTCTGGTGTGCTAGCGTGTTTTACCGCTGCGCCACCTGAGCGGCTTCTTCCAATGTCTTACAGGTTTCTTTCAGGTCCTCTGGTTTCTTACTACCATTTAAAACATGTCAGTTGCCCCTATTTTTCGAATATATGAGTGTCTATTGCCCTGCAGTTAGTAAAATGATTACATTTATATACTTTATAAAAAAAATGAATATATATGAAGGCATAGCAGGTGGTGTAAGGTGTTATACAGCTTCACGGTCATGAAGTCTAGGGTTCTTACCCCACCCTTTTCTGTGTCTGGTGACTAAAACATGGACATAGGTGGACCGGCTACTCTAAACTGGCTGTAGGTTTGAGTGAACATGTGAACATGTGATGCTCTGCAATGGACCGGCACCATGTTTACAGAGTTTTGCTTCCTTGGACTTTAAATTGCACTGGACCCACCTTGACCCTAATTTGGATAAATTAATAAAAAATAAAAAATTATATGGTGCTCAGGTGGCGCAGCGGTAAAACATGCTAGCACATTAGAGCTGACATTTCGAACTTGTCAGTTCGAAACTCAGCTCTGCCATCCGGCTGGGCACCTACATGAACAACGATTGGCTGTTGTTCATACAGGGTAGGAGCCGGATAGCGATTCCTTACAACTGAGGCAATTATGACCTCTGCTGGCCGATTGATGGCGTCAGGGATAATGCATTGATCAGGGAGTGGCTCTCCGTACACAAAGCTGATCCGCATACAAACTTGCCTCGTGCAGGTGAAAAGATGCAGTCGGCTACTGCACACATGTCGGAGGGGGCGTGTGTCAGTCACGCTCTCTTCAATCAGGGTGGGGATCTGCATCAGTAGAGAGGAAGCATAATGCAATTGGGTAATTGGATACGCTTAAAAACTGGGAGAAAAATGGAGAGAAAATGCATAAACAAAAATATAAATAAATGATATAATTAATAAATCAATTATTAATTATATCAACTATTATGTAAGTCTGGGTTCGAACCTCAGAGGTGCTATCAGCCAGCTGACGTCTACACAGACATGATTGGCTATGTCTGATGGGAGGGCCAAAACCCTGCAATGGAATGGCACCCTGTCCAGGGTATTCCTGCCTTGTGGACCCGCCATGACCCTGACCAGGATTAAAATGGTGATGAAATTAATGAATGGATGAAAATCATGAATGAAAATGATTATAAATAATATGATGGATTAATGAAAACAGGAGGATACGGATTCCACACTCTTTCCATGTCTACTTGGGTACTGTGAACCTCTAAACATATCAGTAGGTGGATTGGCTACTACATTTACATTTACACTTTCGACATTTAGCAGACGCTTTATCCAAAGCGACTCACAGTACTGTGACAGTATTTTTGTCTAAGCAATTGAGGGTTAAGGGCATTGCTCAAGGGCCCAACTGTGGCAACCTGACAGTGGTGGGGCTTGAACCAGCAACCTTTCGATTACCAGTCTAGTACCTTAACCGCGAAGCTACAACGGCACTATCATGGTGTTAGTGAGTGTCTTAATGGCATGGGTAAATGTGTAATGTTTGAATATTACGGTGCCCTGGTAATAGTAATAGTTTATTCCCACCTTGTGGCCAGTTTTTCTGGTCCCCAGACCCCCAATGTTTTTGATGTATAATAAGCACAGTCACAAAGCTTTATGAATGCAGGCTTCATGTACAGTGTTAACAAAAGAAAAAATCTACAACGAGTACTAACAGTACCTAAAACGGACGAGAACTGGTGGCTACTTTTTAAGTGTGTGTGTGTGTGTGTGTTGCGAGCACACAATCTCATGAGCGTTGAAATATTCCAGAGGGTATTTACCGAATCTTTTTTTTTGTATTTGTACAGTCCTCTTGTCCTACATCACATACGTGCCCCTATGAAGTAGAATAGCGCTCTTTTCCACATTTGTATCTGAAGGCATTTTTATGATATTTTTGTATAAAAACAGGAGTCGGACCAAGGGTTCAAAAATTGAGTGTGGAAAGGCATTTGTTTTCAAATCATTCTTGATGTGAGTCATTTGTACTTTTGTACAGTTCATTTGCACCAAACACCGTCCACTAGGTAAAAAAATAATATGGGGTTATTTTAAATGTTTAATGCAGTCACAACATTCTGTGCCATTACTTTTTCCTCTTTAGAATAGTGAGTGGCCCTTTTTTACACTGAAATTGGTGCCTGTTTTGTACAGTACAAGCTGGATATGTGCAAAAATATACCTCAGTCTGATCTGAATATTTACTCCTTGCACAATACACCGATCAGCCATTACATTATGACCACCTCCTTGTTTCTACACTCACTGTCCATTTTATCAGCTCCACTTACCATATAGGAGCACCATCTATTTCTCTACACACATTTTTAACCTGCTTTCACCCTGTTCTTCAATGGTCAGGACCCTCACAGGACCAGAACAGAGCAGGTATTATTTAGGTTGTGGATCATTCTCAGCACTGCAGTGGCAATGACATGGTGGTGTGAGTGGATCAGACACAGCAGTGTCCACTCACTGTCTATTCTATTAGACACTCCTACCTAGTAGGTCCACCTTGTAGATGTAAATGTCAGAGATGTCAGAGACGATCGCTCATCTATTGCTGCTGTTTGAGTTGGTCATCATCTAGACCTTCATCAGTGGTCACAGGACGCTGCCCTTGGGGCGCTGTTGGCTGGATATTTTTGGTTGGTGGACTATTCTCAGTCCAGCAGTGACAGTGAGGTGTCCACTCATACCAGCACAACACACACTAACACACCGCCACCATGTTAGTGTCACTGCAGTGCTGAGAATGACCCACCACCCAAAAAATACCTGCTGTATGGTGGTCCTGTGGGGGTCCTGACCATTGAAGAACAGGGTGAAAGGGGGCTAACAATGCATGCAGAGAAATAGATGGACTACAGTCAGTAACTGTAGAACTACAAAGTGCTTCTATATGGTAAGTGGAGCTGATAAAATGGACACTGAGTGTAGAAACAATGAGGTTTTAATGTTATGGTTGATCAGTGTATATTGGCATAAATCAGTGATATTTCCTGATGTACAGATTATTTTGATGGATTTGAGATAAAACTGTCTTCCCATTACATTGTTATGAGGAATCAGAAGTCAGTAAAGAGGGTGTACGGTTTTAAGTATTAATAATAATGGTTCAGAATATGAAGGGATGTAAACTACATGGCTAAACGTTGGTCGATATTCCTTCTACATAGTACATTTGGCTAGAATAGCTACACTTGTTCTGACAGACGCATGTAGCCTTAAAATTTCCATAGACAAAAATGGCAGTAGACTAAATTGTACTGAAAGTCTGTCTTACGTGAACTGTGTTAGCTGTTAGTGCTGTTTACACAGGGTCTGTCTGAAAACCTAGTGAGCTGCCTTGCTGCCTACTGCCTACCTAGGCAGCTGCCAAAGTAAATATGATTCTAATAAGACATTGACTTATAAGACAGATTATTTAGACACACTACTTAGACGGCAAAGCTATGCTCACCCCTCTGTGTACCACTTACTCATTCACTCACTTTCTGGGGGGAAGGGGGGGGGGGGGGAGGTGCTGAAGCCTATCCCAGCTTTTCAATGAACACAAGGCACACAGTAACACCCTGGATGGGGCTCCAGTCCATCGCAGGGCAGACACACATGCACACACCCATTCACCTATAGGGCAATTCACTCACTCACTTTCTTAACTGCTTATCCAATTAGGGTCGCGGGGAGGTACTGGAGCCTATCCCAGCTTTTCAATGGCCGCAAGGCACACAGTAACACCGTGCACGGGGCACCAGTCCATCGCAGGGCAGACACACATACACACACACACACCCATTCACCTATAGGGCAATACAGTGTCTCATATTAACCCGACTGCATGTTTTTGGACTGTGGGAGGAAACCGGAGCTCCCGGAGGAAGCCTCTGGGGATCGAACCCAGGACCTTCTTGCTGTGAGGCGACAGTGCTACCCAAAGAGCCACTGTGCCGCCCCCCTCTGTGTACCAAAAACAGTTAAATTGTCACTGACAAGCCCAAATTTGCTAATTAATTACAATCGTACACCTTTATATAAATAAAACTCTATTTACATTTTTAATTTGTCGGCCATATTTGTAGTTTTTGTGAGAAAAACTTGTCCCTCACTGAATGCTGGGATTGCCTTCACTGCTGAGAAAGCATCAGATGCTCCCTCGTTATTCAGTCAGTTTATAGCTTCGAAATAAGGCACCTTAATAGGCAGCATTTTAAGGCATCTAAGAATTCAGATAGCTTCTTTTTGGGAGCGTGCATAGGATGATGTTAAATACGTCTATGTAAAGAGCTCACTAGGTTTTCAGACAGACCCACAGAGTGCCAACATCTGTTGTTATTTGCAGCATTCACTGCTATGTTTAAACAAAAACTGTTCAGATCCACCATAAATTGGGTTTTCATGGCTGAACAGCTACCCCCAAGCCTAAGTACCATACACAATGACAGGTATTGATTCGACTGGTCTACAGCACCATCAGTTGACTCACTTTGGAGTTGGGTGTGAAAGAATAGACTGGCCTGTCCAAAATCATGTCTACAACTCTATCAAATAGGATGCAAACCCCAAACTGTGTGCTCAACATCAGTGCCTGACCTATTTGATGCTCTAAATAAAAGGGAATCCCAGCAGTCTTGGCTAAGGCAGCTGTAGCCTTTGAAAGAGTGCAAATCTATTCTGATGCAGATGGTTTTGGGTGTGATTTTAGGTGCTATGTGTTCACAAACGTTTGGCCATGTAGTTTATTTTCTATTTCTTACTTAAGTAAGAAGTGCTGAATAGTATTAAAATGGTACAGAATACGATGAGTATACTTCGTTTCATTTTAAAAATCAAGGTTCAAATATGACATTGATTATTGCGGTTTTAGTTTTTGTTTGTGAGTTTTCTGTGTCCACTAGTAGTCTGTGAGAGTGTGGAATGATTGGTAATCAGACTCTTGGGGCTGTATGTATAAAGGGTGTGTATGCAAAATATAATGCTAAATTACTAACCTAACCACAAATGGCGAACCATTTTCTGGTAACTAGGCCTTATTAGTGTGTAATGATTGAATTAATTCTGCACAATAGGCACTTTTGTAAAGTTGGATGATTTGAGGAACCACTCATGGTTGGGGCACTGGCTATTTCTTGGCACTGTGCTTCTCAAAAACAATTGTGTCTATAACTGTTTAGGTATATACACTGATCAGCCATAACATTAAAACCACCTCCTTGTTTCTACACTCACTGTCCATTTTATCAGCTCCACTTACCATATAGAAGCACTTTGTAGTTCTACAATTACTGGCTGTAGTCCATCTGTTTCTCTACATACCTTTTTAGCCTGCTTTCATTCTGTTCTTCAATGGTTCACCACAGAGCAGGTATTATTTAGGTGGTGGATCATTCTCAGCACTGCAGTGACACTGACATGGTGGTGGTGTGTTAGTGTGTGTTGTGCTGGTATGAGTGGATCAGACACAGCAGCACTGCTGCAGTTTTTAAATACTGTGTCCACTCACTGTCCACTCTATTAGACACTCCTTCCTAGTTGGTCCACCTTGTAGATGTAAAGTCAGAGACGATCGCTCTTCTATTGCTGCTGTATGAGTTGGTCATCTTCTAGACCTTCATCAGTGGTCACAGGACGCTGCCCGCGGGGTGCCGTTGGCTGGATATATTTTTGGTTGGTGGACTATACTCAGTCCAGCAGTGACAGTGAGGTGTTTAAAAACTCAATCAGCATTGTGTCTTATCTACTCATACCAGCACAACACACACTAACACACCACCACCATGTCAGTGTCACTGCAGTGCTTAGAATGACCCACCACCCAAATATTACCTACTCTGTAGTGGTCCTGTGGGGATCCTGACCATTGAAGAACAGCATGAAAGGGGGCTAACAAAGCATGCAGAGAAACAGATGGACTACAGTCAGTAATTGTAGAACTACAAAGTGCTTCTATATGGTAAGCAGAGCTGATAAAATGGACAGTGTGTGTAGAAACAAGGAGGTGGTTTTAATGTTATGGCTGATCGATGTATATTTATGCATATATGAGGGTTCAAAAAGTTTCCGCACTTTTCTTTAACTCTATTTATTAAGAATTTCAAAAACAAATAGCCACATAGTCACAGATGCACTGCTGCTTTCACATCATCATCACATGAAAATCTTCTTCCCCTTAAAGCTTCTTTGAGCGTCCAAAAAGCTGGAAATCCGATAAATCCGGACTATAAGCGTCTCTCAGACACGACCAATCACTACTCCTCCCGCCCTCATTTTGGTTTCCAACCAAAATATAAAAGTGTGGAAACTTTTTGAAGATCTCTCGTATATGCGGATTATTCACTCACTCACTTTCTTAACCTATCCCAGCTTTTCAATGGGCGCAAGGCACACCCTGGACAGGGCACCAGTCCATCGCAGGGCAGACACATATACACACACACACCCATTCACCTATAGGGCAATTCAGTGTCTCCAATTAACCTGGCTGCATGTTTTTGGACTGTGGGAGGAAACCGGAGCTCCCGGAGGAAACCCACGCAAGCTCAGAGAGAACATGCAAACTCCACACAGAAAGGACTCGGGCTGCCCCACCTAGGGATCGAACCCAGGACCTTCTTGCTGTGAGGCGACAGTGCTACCCATCGAGCCACAGTGCCACCCTGGATTATTTATCCGCATATCATTTAATTTGGCACAGTTTTATGCTGGATGCCCTTCTTGACGCAACCCTCCTATTTATCCAGGATTGGGACCAGCAGGGAGGGGGAACTGATGTGCAGACCCCCCTTTAATGGCCAAGTTAAGGTAAAACCATGCGCCTTATGTATTTATAAACCCAGCCCGGGGTTAAAACCCCAGGAACTCAGGCACTGCTGTTACAAGCATTGTGGCTCCTATCATTACGCCACATCACTTTATGGGACTGTTAATGTGTTTAATAATGGGTTTAATTGAAAGCCTACATAGGTGAAAATAAGTGTTGATATGTGGACACTAGTTCGCAACAGCGGCGCGTATTACTTTCTAAAGGTAAAAAATTGTTTGGACAAATTAATAAACACATTAATAATTATAGTGAGGATTTTACATACTCTCATACATATGACCCCAGGTATGTGTGTGTGCGTGTGTTGTCTGTCGTGTACATTTTTCCCACTCACCCAACTGCTGTATCTATCGTACTCCTGATATAAAATCATATTTAGTATTATTGTGTTTATATTGGGTCTTTTCTTGTACTTGTAAGTTTTCATTTTAAACATGTACATACAATAAAACGTATATTCCCCAATCTTATTTTACACAAGAATTTTTTAATTGTGTGATTATTTTTCCACATTATTAAATAAAAACACCTGTTTCATAGTAACAAAGGCTCATGTCTTTATTTTATAAATGTTTATTAAAGACAAATATATAATAACCTATTACTGTCTTGTTAAAAAATGCATGAACGTCCCTGGAAAAGATGACGTCTTGAAGGCAGCACATGTTGCTCTAAGATCTCAATGTAATCACAGAAGTGTAAATGACCTTTGCCAAGGGCACTGACACAGCCCCATACCGTGACAGATCCTGGCTTTTGGACTTGTTGCTGATAACAGTCTGGATGGTCCTTTTCATCTTTGGTCCAGAGCACACGGCGTCCATTTTTTCCCAAAAATTGATTCATCTGACCACAATACACGTTTCCACTGTTTGATAGTCCATCCTAGATGCCTCTGAGCCCAGAGAAGTCGACGCAGCTTGTAAACATGTTTAACATAAGGCTTCTGTTTTGCACAGTAAACTTTTAAGTAGCATTTGTGCATGTAACTCTGTATTGTAGTGCTTGACAAAGGTTTGCCAAATTAATCCCTCACCCATGTGGTTATATCAGCTATTGTTGAGTGGCGGTTTTTGATGCAGTGCCGTCTGAGGGATCGAAGATCACAGGCCTTCAGCTTAAGCTTGCTCCCATTGGCCTTTACGCACTGAAATTCCTCCCGATTCCTTAAATGGTTTAATGATATTATGCACTGTAGAGGGAGAAATATGCAAATCCCTTCCATCTTTCTTTGAGGTACATTGTTTTTAAACATTTCAATCATTTTCCCACACATTTGTTGACAAACTGGAGATCCTCTGATCATCTTTGCTCATCAAAGACTCGGACTTTCCTGGATGCTGCTTTTGTACCAAACCATGATTACAATCACCTGTTAGGAATCACATCATTATTTAGTTTTTCACCTCATTACTAGCCCTAAATTGCCCCCATCTCAAATTTTTTGGAATGTGTTGCAGACCTGAAATGCAGGAATGGAGGTATATTAACAAATAAAATGAAGTTGAGCAGATAAAACATGAAATATCTCAGGTTTAAACTGTCTGCAATCAAATAAAACTCAAAGTAAATGTAAGGAACACTGCATTTTTATTTTATTTGCATTTTCCATACTGTCCCAACTTTTTCTGATTTGGGGTTGTAGAAGAGCTTCAGGGCTGTGGAACTGAAAGACTTGCTACCCATGGACACACATTTAATATAGGGGGCAGCTAGAATGCCAGAGCAGGATTATCTCAAACGGGTGCCCAATACATCGATCATGATCAACCAGTCGATCGCACAGTGCCTTAATATAAACAAACCAACTTGACTGACATGAAATGTGGACACTTTCTTTAATTTGTGGTTTGTTACCATAGCTATGCCACAGCCCACCTAAATCACTGCTAATCTAGAAAGTTTTCATTCATCAGTAGCCAGTTTGCACCATTTTTGCATTTTTCCTTTTGTAACCTACACTGTTAGTGAAGATGAGTGCACAACCAAGCACAAAGAAACTAAAAACGGTTCGATTCAGGCAAGAGCACTGCAGAGACGCTGTTCCGTTCATACGTGGAAAAAACTGACGGAGAAATTTTAACCCAGTCAAGGGCCTCTGCTGGACAATTTTGGAACTTGCTGGCTGAGGTAAAATTTCCAAACATCAGAAAATGTGCCACATATTTTTAGATCAACCTACTTCTGTTAATCAGCCTTTTCCCACATGAAAATAATTAAGTCTAACCCTTACTGATAAACACAACTGGTATCAGCAGCTATTATCCAGACTACATAAAGCTGGCTGACACCATTCAAAACAAATCATCAGTATAAGGTCAGCGTGGCTTTTCAGTCGCTTGCTTTGTAATGCTGAATATCAATATAGGCAACTGAAGTGCATTTAAAAAAGCTACAAAGCTTTGAAAATAATGAGGCCAGCCTTAAAAGGTAGATCGTGATGACCTGTCGACTGAAATAGTAGATCTCAAGCCATGAAAGTGTAGGCACCCCTGATCTAAAAGAACAATTAGGAGTAAAGTAGTGCACTAAGCAGAGGTGGAAAGTAACGAATTACATTTACTCGCGTTACTGTAATTGAGTAGTTTTTTTGTGTACTTGTACTTTTTAAAGTACTACATTTTAAATAACATCCGTTACTGAGTAAAATAAACACAAAAAAAATCAGGTCTGGGAAACTGCTGCAGTGAATTCTGGGATGAGGAGTCGGATCTTTTGGCTCGGTTCCTTTTAAAGAGCCGTTCAAAAAAAAAAGGCTCTTCAACATGTTTTTTCTATTATATTTGAATAAAAAACAACTATTGTGAGATTTATACCAACTTGTCATCCTCTCCTGTTAAAAAAAGTAACTAACGTTACATTTTAAATGAGTTACTTTTTACTTTTTACTTGAGTAGATTTGTAGACTAGTAACTTTACTCGTACTTAAGTAAAAATTCATTAAAGTAATGGTACTTTTACTTGAGTACAATATTTTAGTACTCTTTCCACCTCTGGCACTAAGGTAGGTAGGGGTGAGGCCATCAAGGGCTTTAAAAGTAAGCAGGATAATGTTGTATTTGATAGAGGAAGATATTGACTCTGGCAGCTAAAGTCTGAATGAGCTAAAGCCGGTTTACCAGCTTAGCTTAATACCATTAAGAAGGGAATTACAATAATCCAGATGTGAAAAGACGGAAGCATAGTCATTGCTGAGCACAGGCAAGGCCTGCAATATCATGCAAGCTGTAGAAGGAAGTCGAAGTCTTTAGTAGTAAGTGATTGTTAATTAACCAAAGTTTTAGATCAGTAATGCATGTACTTAGTAACTGAGCTGTATGTCATCTGCATAGCAGTGGAACTTACGTCCATGATTGCAAATGAAAATAAAATGCTAGGACCCGATGTATGATATCATTCTTACCCTTTCAGCAAGGATGACAACAGGTTTTGTGTTATTGCTCATAGGAAATTCAATAAATCCATAATAAAGGTATATTATCTTGATATTTTCTGATTTTGGTTGATGTAGTGGGTTTACTTCTGGTGAACTGGCGGTAGGAGCTTTATCACCTTGGTCTGCTTCAGTGGGATCTGCATCAACAACTAAATTTGTCACCATCCATTTCTCTTTGCACTTTTTTAGTGGGTACATTAAATATATGACCATTCTCAAACACCCAATGTAGGCTACAGGTAGTTTAAAATAGATCTATATGACATCTAATGAGAGCTCACATATGCCTAAGTGACACATATGCCATATGTATAAGGACAGGGCTTCCTGGTTGACAACCACTGCTGTATGCCATACACCGATCAGGTACCTTCCTAATATTGTGTTGGTCCCCCTTTTGCTGCCAAAGCAGCCCTGACCCGTCAAGGGATGGACTCCACTGGACCCCTGAAGGTGTGCTGTGGTATCTGGTACCAAGATCTTAGCAGCAGATCCTTTATCTCCTGTAAGTTGTGAGGTGGGGCCTCCATGGACCGAGCTTTGTCAAGCACATCCCACAGATGCTCGATTGGATTGAGATCTGGGGAATTTGGAGGCCAAGTCAACTTCTCAAACTCGTTGTTGTGCTCCTCAAACCAATCCTGAACCATTTTTGCTTTGTGTCAGGGCGCATTATCCTGCTGAAGCAGGCCACATCAATCAGGGAATATCGTTTCCATAAAAGTATGTACATGGTCTGCAACAATGCTTAGGTAGGTGGTACGTGTCAAAGTAACATCCACATGGATGGCAGGACCCAAGGTTTCCCAGCAGAACCAAAGCATTTTGCCCAAAGCATCACACTGCCTCCACCGGCTTGCCCTTTTCCCATAGTGCATCTTGGTGCCATGTGCTCCCCAGGTAAGCGACACACACGCACCCGGCCATCCATGTGATATAAAAAAAAAAAAACGTGATTCATCAGATCAGGCCACCTTCTTTCATTGCTCTGTGATCCAGTTCCAATGCTCACGTGGCCATTGTTGGCACCTTCAGCGGTGGACAGGGGTCAGCATGGACGCTCTGACTGGTCTGTGGCTATGCAGCCCCATACGCAACAAAGGCCAGCCTTCGCTCCCCACATGCATCAATGAGCCTTGGCCGCCCATGACACTGTTGCCGGTTTACCACTGTTCCTTCCTTGGACCACTTTTGATAGATACTGACCACTGCAGACCGGGAACACCCCACAAGAGCTGCAGTTTTGGAGATGCTTTGACCCAGTCCATCATAATTTGGCCCTTGTCAAACTCGCTCAAATCCTTACACTTGCCCATTTTTCCTGCTTCTAACACATCAACTTTGAGGATAAAATGTTTACTTGCTGCCTAATATACAGCGGGGAAAATAAGTATTGAACACATCAACATTTTCCTCAGTAAATATATTTCTGATGGGACTATTGACATGAAATTTTCACCAGATGTTGGTAACAACCCAAGTAATCCACACATATAAAGCAGTCAAAACAAATAAGTCCAACAATTAAGTTATGTGTAATAAAGTGAAATGACACAGGAAAAAAGTATTGAACATGTTTACTGAAATTTATTTAATATTTAGTAGAAAAGCCTTTGTTGGTAATGACAGCTTCAAGACGCCTTCTGTATGGAGAAACTAGTCGCATGCATTGTTCAGGTGTGATTTTGGCCCATTCTTCCACACAAACTGTCTTCAGATCATGACGGTTCCGGGGGCCTCTTCTATGAACTCTGATTTTCATAGATGGAAACCTGTTTACCCGCCGAGGTTAAGGATTAAAGTCGAGACTGCCGGGACAACGATGCTGCTCCTGTCAGATGTGACGGGTCTGGAGTAATTGCAACGACAAGAAATCACTACAGACTTTATTGAAGACTAGAGCGGATAACAACTCTATTATTATTTAATTGTTTATTTATCTATTTATTACCACTGTATGACTTTTAGATCATTCAATTCTGTGTTTGTATGATTTGTGTAAATCGTGTATTTATTTAAAGTATCCTCCAGACCACCCAAGAAGGATGGGCCCTGTTGAGTCTGGTTCCTCTCAAGGTTTCTTCCTGTAATTTTCAGGGAGTTTTTCCTTGCCACAGTCGCCCTCGGCTTGCTCAACAGGGGTTTTTGTATCTGTTGGTCCTGGATTTTGTAAAGTTGCTTTGAGACAATGTATATTGTAAAAAGCGCTATATAAATAAAGTTGACTTGACTTGACTTGACTTGATTTTCAGTTCTTTCCATAGATTTTCAATTGGATTCAAGTCAGGTGATTGACTGGGCCATTCTAGCAGCTTTATTTTCTTTCTCTGAAACCACTTGAGAGTTTTCCTGGCTGTGTGTTTGGGATCATTGTCTTGCTGAAATGTCCACCCTCGTTTCATCTTCAGCATCCTGGTGGATTCTTATCAGGAATGTCTCGGTACATTTCTCCATTCATCCTTTCTTTAATTATATGAAGTCTACCAGTACCATATGCTGAGAAACAGCCCCACACCATGATGTTCCCACCTCCAAACTTCACTGTTGGTATGGTGTTTTTGGGGTGATGTGCAGTGCCTTTTCTCCTCCAAACATGGTGTGTGCTATGACATCCAAAGAGTAAAATTTTGGTCTCATCTGACCAGACTATATTCTCCCAGTATTTTATAGGCTTGTCCAAATGTTGTGCAGCAAACTTTAAACGAGCTTTAACATGCATTTTCTTCAGAAATGGAGTCTTGCGTGGTGAGCGTGCATAAAGGCCATGGCAGTTGAGTGCATTACTTATACTTTTCTTTGAAACAACTGTACCTGCTAATTCCAGGTCTTTCTAAAGCTCTCCGCGAGTGGTCCTTGGCTCTTGGACAACTCTTCTGATTATTCTTTTGACTCCTCTGTCAGAAATCTTGCGAGGAGCACCTGGTCGTGGCCGGTTTATGGTGAAAAGATGTTCTTTCCACTTCCGGATAATGGCCCCAACGGTGCTCACTGGAACATTCAGAAGTTTAGAAATACGTCTGTAACCAATACCATCAGTATGTTTTGCAACAATAAGGTTGTGAAGGTCTTGAGAGAGCTCTTTGCTTTTACCCATCATGAGATGCTTCTTGTGTGACACCTTGGTAATGAAAAACCTTTTTGTAGGCCATCAATTAGGACTAAACCAGCTGATATTAATTTGCACTGATAGGGGCAGGATTGCTTTCTAAATACTGACAGATTTCAGCTGGTGTTTTGGCTTTCCATGCCTTTTTGCACCTCCTTTTCTTCATGTGTTCAATACTTTTTCCCTGTGTCATTTCACTTTATTACACATAACTTAATTGTTGGACTTATTTGTTTTGACTGCTTTATATGTGTGGATTACTTGGGTTGTTACCAACATCTGGTGAAAATTTCATGTCAATAGTCCCATCAGAAATATATTTACTGAGAAAAATGTTGATGCGTTCAATACTTATTTTCCCCGCTGTATGTTCAATGTTCACTTGCTGCCTAATATATCCCACCCACAGGTGCCGTGATGAAGAGATAATCAGTGTTATTCACTTCACCTGTCAGTGGTCATAATTTTATGCCTGGTATATATTTAAGCCAATGCAGTGTGTGTGGAATGTGTGTGGAAAGGAGGGGGTGGGTTAGGGGTGTGTAGCACTAATGAAGTGTCACATTTGTAAACAAGCATGGACTGATACCACTGCTGCTACTACTATTCATAAAAGCAGTAACAACTGAAATAAATTACACGAGTCACTTTGTAAAAACTGACAGGGAAGTCTTTATTTTAACTATACAGTAGCAGACACTTGTTTTCCTTCAAGCTATTAATAAGATTAATGTCCAAAAATGATCAAAAGAACAATAAAATAAATAAAACTATCGTTATCATACTGTCCCTTCAATGAATACAATCAATAAATGATAAATTAATTGTTTGTGTTAGTTCAGCTCTGAAGTACAATAAAGAACTATTAATACGAAATAAAAATTGACAATAAATAAAATCTACATTATCATTACATACAAAATCTTTATACAATATGCAAGTTATGGATTAAAAGAGATGGAAAAATACATAAAATAACAATGTCAGTGTCAGTCTTCTCCCTTTATACCCTTTATATGGACCCAGATTCAGACTAACATCAGCGTCCAGTGTAAAATGATTAAAAGAATCAGAATGGCATTGAATAAGTTACATCCTACGTCAGATTTTTAATAAAGTACAACTTCGACCACGATCAGTGACGGTACAGGCATTCACAAGAGGAACGCTCAGAGCTACAGCATCCTTCAGGCAAAAGTGTTGAGATTAGATCAGATATAGAGAAACACTTACATACATACATACAGATACAGATTCATCTCATTTCAATTCCCAGTTTCATTTTTAAACACAATCGGTAGCATATGTTGTGTCATTTTTTAATAATGGGGTCGTTGTTCAACCACTTTTTACGACAGCATTCATTAAAATAGGTGTCCATTGTTTTAAAAAATTAAATACAAATCAGCAAATTGCATTAACAGTTATAATAATAATTGTTATAATTATTATTATTATGTGGGGGGGGGGGGTCTGTCACATGGAGCCTAGCGTGGCTCTTCGTACGTGATACGGCTCAGCAGGGAACTCAACAATAATGGTGATAAAAAAGTGGCTGCATATATTGGAAATGAATAGACTGGGAAATAAAGAGGAAAATCTAGAGAGACTATATATATACAGAATATATATATACACACACACACACACACAAGGGATCTTCAAAAAGTTTCCACACTTTTATATTTTGGTTAGAAACGGAGGTTGGGAGGAGTAGTAATTGGTCGGGTCTGAAAGACGCTTATAGTCCGGATTTAGCGCCATCAGATTTCCACCTTTTTGGATGCTCAAAGAAGCTTTAAGGGGAAGAAGATTTTCATGTGATGATGATGTGAAAGCAGAGGTGCATCAATAGCTACACGCTTAACCAAAAACACTTTTTTTTTGCTGATGGCATTAAAAAGTTGGTACAATGCTGGGAAAAATGCATTGGATGGTTACTATGTAGAAAAGTGACGTAATTTAAATAGAAAAACCTTAAAATAAGTGCAAAAACTTTTTGAAAAACGCTTGTATAATTGCTAACAGGTGTAATAAATCAATTTAATAAAGAAAATTATATGCTTTCAGCTTTGCAGCAACATTTTAGAGAAGGCCCTATCTTTTTCCAGGACGACTGGACAAAGCAAGCTCTATAAAGACATGAAGAAAGCCGCTCAGGTGGCGCAGCGGTAAAACACGCCAGCACACCAGAGCTGGGATTTCGAATACATCGTATCGAATCTTAGCTCTGCCATCCGGCTGGGCGGCTGCATGAACTGTTGTTCATAGGGGTAGGACAAGTCGGATAGGGACTCCTTATAACTGACCGAATTAAGACCTCTGATTGATGGCGTCTGCACAGAGTTGGGAAATAATGCTGATCAGGGCGTATCTCTCCGTACACAAAGCTGTTACACATATGAGCTCGCCTCGTGCAGGTGAAAAGATGCAGTCGGCTACTGCGCATGTGTCAGAGGGGGGCGTGTGACAGTCTCGCTCTGTTCAATCGGGACGGGGGTCAGCTCCAGTGGAGAGGAAGCGTAATGCAATTGGGTATAAATTGGGACGCGCTAAAATCAGGAGAAAAAGGGAGAAAATGCTTAAAATGGTCTGCACAGAACCTTGACCTCAGCCCCACTAAACAGCTTTGGAATGAACTCAAATATCAGTTGAGGCTTTCTTGACCAACATCAATGCCAAACTATCTGCATGCTCTATTGACTGAATGGGCCCAAATTCACACAGTCATACTTTCAACTCTTGTTCATTAAAGAATGGCTGCTGTTCCAGCTGAAATGAAAACATAAATGGGATGTCCAACAAGCTCATGGTCAGGTGTCCAAATACTTTTCACCATATTGTGTGTATTATCTTATGGTAAATTTCAGCCAGAAGGTACGAGCGGACTATGGAACTGACACCAACCTTTGTGACTTTTATTCATCTGTACATTTCATGGCTTAGTTGTGTTTTATAAAGCTTTATTAACGACTTCGCGACTCAAGGCACCAAACTACAGACAAAGCACAACGTGACGAAGCAGCTATTCACACGAGGCTTTCTGAGCCCCTGAAATAAAGTTTAAAAATATAGTCTGGATGCATAGGACATGGGAACTGGTGAGAAATGTATACTGTGCTTTTTGTGTTTTTCTTGCCCTAACATAACTGGAGCTTCCGTCACAATTAAAACTGGGTTAATACTCGAAGATGGTGTGGTATAAATATAAAGCTGTAGATGTTGTGTTGGTGCTGCACTAACTTTTTAGTCAATCAGGTTTTGAAGTTTGTATGCAAAATTACATAGTTTTAATGGGATTTACAAATGACAGGTTTAAACTGTCCAATTACATACTACAATGTGTTCCTGGTATTCTATAGTTATTGGGATGAGATGATTACTTTCACCACATGATGACTTTCATTGTTGATTACAAATACAGATAAAGCTAAACAAATATTTACACTGATCAGCCATAACATTAAGGTATTATTTGGGTGGTGGATCATTCTCAGCACTGCAGTGACACTGACATGGTGGTGATGTGTTAGTGTGTGTTGTACTGGTACGAGTTGGAGTATGGAGTTTTTAAACACCTCACTGTCACTGCTGGACTGAGAATCGTCCACCAACCAAAAATATATCCAGCAAACAGCGCCCCATGGGCAGCGTCCTGTGACCACTGATGAAGGTCTAGAAGATGACCAACTCAAACATCTACAAGGTGGACCAACTAGGTAGGAGTGTCTAATAGAGTGGACAGTGAGTGGACACGGTATTTAAAAATGCTGTGTCTGATCCACTCATACAAGCACAGCACACACTAACACACCACCACCATGTCACTGTCACTGCAGTGCTGAGAATGATCCAACACCTAAATAATACCTGCTCTGTGGTGGTCCTGTGTGGGTCCTGGTCATTGTGGAACAGCTTGAAAGGGGGCTAACAAAGTATGCAGAGAAACAGATGGACTACAGTCAGTAATTGTAGAACTACAAAGTGCTCCTATGGTGGAGCTGATAAAATGGACAGTGAGTGTAGAAACAAGGAGGTGGTTTTAATGTTATGGCTGAACGGTGTATGTGCAATGCAATACAAATATGATACTGTGATTTGATCATTCTATTGAGCCTTTATTTAACTGACAAATATATCTATTTTTTTCCCCCTTTTTCTCCCCCCTCTTAGCGGATCCAATTGTTCAATTTGCATCGTGCTTCCTCTCTGTCTATGCCGAACCCCGCCCTGACCGAGGAGATCGAAGCTAACCCATATCCCCTCCAAAACATGAGCAACAGCCGGATGCATTTTTGCCACCCGCACATTGATGAGTTTGGCGCCACCTAGCGGTGCATGCGGAGAGACACACCCTAAAGGCACTCTTCCTCATCTCTTGTGCAGGTGCCTCTAATCAGCCGGCAGAGGTCGTAATCACATTCTGACAGAGAGAGACCCACATCCGGTTCTTTGTCCCACCCCCCCAACTGAGCAACCGGCCAATCGTTGCTCATTCAGCCACTCAGCTTCGAACCGGTGAAGCAGAGCTGGATTCGATACGAGGTACTCAGAATACAGCCCTGGTTGCCGCATGTCTTTTTACCGCTGCGCCACCTGAGCGGCTTACTGACAAATATTTCTAACATTTTCACTGACCAGTCTATTAGTATTTTATAAAAAATAAACCAGTTTGATGTCTGCAACAAACTCAAAAAGTTGGGACAGAGGCGTGTTCCATCACCTTTCCTATTAATTACACTTTTAGATCATTTGGGAACTCAGGACGCTAATTGTTGCAGTTTTGCAATTTGTTTTCTACTTATTTATACATTTTTTTCTCCCTTTCAGAGGATTAGGGTTACGATGTATTCATAAATCCCAGCTCTGGTGTGCTAGCGTATTTTACCGCTATGCCACCCGAGCAGCCTGTGTGCATGTTTCTGATAATAATCTTCGCATAACTGTCTAACTTGCACACCTCAATTGTAAAAGACGGGGGATGTTTGTATGATGCTTTTCAGGTTCTATAATTAATACAAATTGTGCACTAAAAGATAAGCTTTTGTTGGGGAACGTTTTACATAAGTGCCACCTTGAGCTTTGTGTTTCGTTTATTATTATTAAGGATAAAAAAAGTGTCTGGAAAACAGAAAGCTCACCTGGAAAGATGGAGCGAGTGTTAGCGCTACCGTTTACACAAGATCAGAAAGAGAAGGCAAGCAAGCAGGCTGTCACAAATAGGGACAGAGCATATAAATAATAATCATAATACAGAAACAAAAATACACTCTCACACAGTATTTACATCTTCATCTCAGTAGACAAGCTTCTTCAGTAGAAGGAGAGCTGGTGAGAGCTAGCTTTATGTGCTGTGAGTCCAGAGCGTGACTGTACGGTCAGCTGAGGAGGAGATGAAGGACAGGTGCTGTGGATGCCACCTGCACTGGATCACTTTATCACTGTGCTCTCCTACCACAGTCACCGGCAGCTGTTTAGTCAGATCTCCTGCAAACAAAATGCATTTAGGATGTTAAAATTTCAGACAAGTCATCATTCACACACTGTGATGGATAAAACAATCATTTAAATACATTTCCAACAGCTAATGACCATTTGAACTGAGAGTGGAGCAGTTATGAAAATAATCAACATGTATGCGCCAATTCAGCACCATTGCATGCTAAGCCACAGATGTTATGCAGTTAGTTCCAACCTTACAATCTGACTGGTTGAGAGGTTACTGTGTTAAGTGACAACCGTTTCCCGAAGTACTCTTAAGTCTGTGTGGCTATATTTAACATAGTAGCACAATGCTTTCAGATACAATGCAATGAACAGTGGTGTCTGCTCTAAACAATGTATACAGTCAAGCCGGAAAATCTGCACACCCCTTTCAACTTCTCCATGATTTATTACGTTACAGACTCATTCTATAATAGATTGAGTTCTTTTTTTTTTGGCCTCAAGCATCTACACACAATCACCAATAATTACGAAGTAAAAACAGGGTTTCTTTAGGGGTTACATATCTGTACACACCCTTAGCCTAATACTTGGTTGATGCATCTTTGCCAGCAATTACAGCTTCAAGTCGTCTTGGGAAAGTAGTTACGAACTTGGCACACTTGTTTCTGGACATTTTTGCCCATTCCTCTTGGCATATCCTGCGCTCTGGAGCAGGTTTGCTTCAAGGATCTCGGTGTACTTAGCTGCATTCATCTTTCCCTCTATTAGGACTAGTCGCCCCGGTCCCGCTGCTGAAAAACATCCTCACATCATGATGTTGCCCCCGCCATGCTTCACTGTAGGGACGACATTAGCCAGGTGATGAGCGGTGCCTGGTTTCCTCCAGATGTGACGCTTGGTATTCAGGCCAAAAAGTTCAATTTTGGTTTCATCAGACCAAAGAATCTTGTTTCTCATGGTTTGAGAGTCCTCTAGGTGCCTTTTGGGCTGTCATGTGCCTTTTACTAAAAAGTGGCTTCCATCTGGTCCCTCTACCATAAAGGCAAAATACAATCAAGTCTGTCAGCCAAAACCTTGTCATTTTTGTACTTTTGTTAAATGTTAAAGAAAATGAACAAATAACAGAATCTTGTTTTTAATTCAGGTCTCCCCTTGCACCACCCTCAAAATGGCTCGAGGAGGGCAGCTGGATTGCACCCATTTCCATATTTTACTTACAGAAAGCTGTGCCGCATACAGAGTGTACTCATTGATAAGAAACCTTATTAGACCTTTCCTTCCACAGACACAGTCAATTCCATAAGTCAGACCAGTATGTAATAACAGCACAGCTATTTAACACCAAAAATGCATAATTTCACAGCCATGTTGCAATGACACACTTTAATGACACACTTTATGCACATGAACCCTAGTTGATTGTAGGTGTGCTTATATAAAGTAAGAAATTAATAAAATTGATGACTTTAAGATATTTGACCTGCAGCCCATAGGACCAGGATGTGACTGCAGCCGCAGTGTACAGATTAAGATACAGTATACAGTATATAAAACACAATAATCCTAATAAATAACTACATTCTATTTTTAAATTTTTAATTAATTTTATTTTGTCCTTTGTCCTTCTACCTTTGCTTTTTACTTGGTAGAGTTATATTAACCATATGTCTACTGTGTTAAGACCGGCTATGGAATTGTTACCATTGCAACATCCCATTTGTTGCGGAACTACTTTTTTGTGGATGTTATTGTCAGTATATGTACTGTATTGTTTTATTTTATTTATTTTTTTAATACATTTTCTCCCCATTTTCCTCCTGATTTAGCACACTCAATTTTGTCTTCCTCTGCTGAGAGATACCAGATTGCATCCAAGGAGAGCACGTCGCTGCACACACCTCTTCCGACACGTGCACAGCCCTCCTCTTCTCACCCCTGCTTTCTGCACAGGCGTCTCTTCCGCCAATCAGGGTCCCTACACAGCGTATGAAGATCCCACCCACCCACACATAGTCCGGCCCCCACCATGCAGATACGGTGGCCAATTAGTATCTGCTGCAGGCACTGGCAATCATGCCCGCCAGATGAGTTTCGAACCGAGGTTTTCAGAAACTTGGTGCTGCTGCGCCACCTGGGCACCTTGTATTGTATTGTATGTATTAGCATACTCAGTATAAAATGCAGAGCTTTTGTATTTTTTTCCCTTTCTTTGTAAGAACTACTGCGTAAAAGCAACAGAACACAAGGTTGTCGACACAAGGTACAAGGTTTCTTCCTGTAATTTTAAGGGAGTTTTTCCTTGCCACTATCGCCCTCGGCTTGCTCAACAGGGGTTTTTGTATCTGGTGGTCCTGGATTTTGTAAAGTTGCTTTGAGACAATGTCTATTGTAAAAAGCGCTATTTAAATAAATTTGACTTGACTTGAAGGTTGTGTGTTATCGCGAATAACATCACAATTGTGACTTAAGCTGTGATGTTATTCGACCCCAAGCTCACAAGTTCGAACCTCTCTGGTATTACGCCCTGGCTTGACTCCCAACAGGCAAAATTGGCTATGTCTGAAGTCTAATAGTTAGTCTTGTAGTTCTGAACATGGGGAGTGTAGTGTTTATTATTTTAAGCTTGCTGATTAGTGGCACAGCCGTGCATCATCTCAAAACCCCTAAACACATTTACATAGACATATACCTTCTATTCAAAGCGACTTACACTATACAGTTTAGGCAACTGAGGGTTAAGGGCCCTGGCAGTGGTGGGGTTTGAACCAGCAGCCTTCTAGTTACTAGTCCAGTACCTTAACTGCTAGGCTACAACCGGCCCCCGCATTAGGCAGCAGTATATGCCCAGCTTGGAGAGGTACACAGCGCAAAACGCTTATCCTGTGAAAGCCTCCTTAGGATGTGGCATGTTGGGGCATTATGTGGTTACCTTGCAGGTCTGTGGTCATGGCTTTGGTGTCGTAGGAGCCAGTGAGCAGGTAGTGAGCTCCAGGTGAGAAGCGAACTGAACGCACGTCGCTGGAGTGAGGTCGATACGTCTGCACCATCCTGCCTCCTCTGATGTCATACAGCATGCAGGCGCTGTCTTCCTGACCCGTGGCCAACAGACGTCCGCTGGGATCCACCGCCACTGAGGCTACTGGGCTGCCTAAAGCATTCAGACAAATGAATGTTAAGAAGACATAGACTTCACTTAATGGCAGCATACAGTACACTTAGCAAGCATTTATGAGGTACACCTATCTGGTATATACATGTATTGATGTCATACAGATAAACTTTAGTGACGATAGCTCATCTGTCGCATGTACAACCTGTACTTTATTAATCAAAAGGAACGACCATAAGACCTTAATGGACTAGAGGATTCAGGTTGCATTTCTTAAAGCAACAGTGGACTGTGTTAAGGTACAACAGTTTTCTGAAGTACTTCTAAGTCTATGTGGCTATATTGAACACATTAGCATAATGCTTTCTGATGCAGTGCCAATTAACAATAAACTAATTAACATTCATGTTTATTGCAGTCAGTTCTTCTCAGAAATCATGCGGCTGATCATAAAAACGAGCATTAATTCTAATCACTGCATACACTTACCTGAGCCATGGAAGGCTGTGCCCACAACTCTTACACAACTTGGCACACGCAAGTCCCAGAAACGCACCGTCTTATCCTGAGAGCCTGATGCTATCATCCAGCCTCCCCACGTGTACAAAGATAGGATGTGGCCTAAAAAGAGACAATAAAGCTTGAAAATCAATGTTCAACAATAATTAAATCCTGAAAATGAACTCAATTGTTATATAAACCAAACTTTTTGCAAATTCTTTTGTGCAATCACTTTATTTTCCATCATTATTGGGGCGCTTGGGTGGCGCAGCAGTCTATTTCGGTAGCCCGACACCACTGAGATCTGAGTTTGAATCTGTTTGTTTGTTTGTTTATTAGGATTTTAACGTCATGTTTTACACTTTGGTTACATTCATGACAGGAAACGGTAGTTACTCATTACACAAGATTCATCAGTTTACACAAGGTTATATTGAGCACAGTCATGGACAATTTAGTATCTCCAATTTACCTTACTTGCATGTCTTTGGACTGTGGGAGGAAACCGGAGCTCCCGGAGTAAACCCACGCAGACATGGGGAGAACATGCAAACTCCACACAGAAAGGACCCGGTAACCCCCCCCCCACACACACACACACACACCTACACACCTATGGATTGAACCCAGGACCTTCTTGCTGTGAGGCGACAGTGCTACCAACTTAGCCACCGTGCCGCCCAAGTTTGAATCTCAGAGGTGTTATTGGCCAGTTGAGTGTCTACACAGGCATGATTGGCTATATATGAAACAGGGGCTGCCTGAAGCCCTAATTGCTGCGATGGATTGGCATCATGTCCAGGATATTCCTGCTTTGCTCCCAGTGTTTCCCGGGAACCGGGCCAGCTAAGACCCTGATAAACAGAGCCATGATAAAACCGTTAATGAAAATAAAAAGTTTAAAGAAGTAGAAGGATCAATTGCTTGTGCAGCTATGATATATGACTTACATAAGAATAACACTGACTTTTTTGTGTGCACACATACAGTACTGTTAAAAGTAATTGCATGTTTCTCACATTTAAATGCTGTAAATGAATTCCATAAAAATGACAACACAGGAAGAGGGTGAGGAAAAGCTGGAGATCCCAGTTTTCCCCTCCAATACCATGCCTGCTCCTCGGTCCTACTGTGATCAGGCTGTGTAATTAGCAGACCTCTAATAATTACGTACATGTTAATAATAGGGCAGCAACACAAGGTTATTTTTGATAAAAGGGTTAGCGCTCTGCTGATGGCTGTTATTTACAGATGTGAGAAGATAAAAAAAAAAATTGGATTTATAAAACTTTAATTATGGTGCATTCATTATGAAGCTACAAAGCCCCAGCATGCAACTTAAAGATTATTCTCCACATTTCACAGTTGTACAGTCACCACCAGGCCATATTTTTTCCTTACAATTTATGTTAGATCCAACAGTTCATGATTTTCATGGAGTTCATGGTTTAAACTACATCATATAAACAATCTGTCTCATTGGCAGCTTCTTGAAATGGTTAAGGTTAAGGCAAGGTAAGTGTCACTGTCTGACTCCCTGTGATTAAATGGCACAGTAAATGCAAAAAGGGTTTTGCTGTGTACAGTATTAATGCAGCCTAACACCCTAAGCTATAGGTATCAGCTTATTGTAGACTACATAGTCGAGTCACATTATTATAACCACCAGCTAATATCCAGAGTAACCGCTGTGTGCAGCTCGGACAGCAGCTAGACGGGCTGGGAGTGAACGGGAGTCAATAAGGTCCTGGGCTTGTCACAGGTATCTGGAGTCATGCTGACTGCAGTGCATGCCACAGCTGTTGGAGGGTGCATGGGGGAGGATCCATAGAGCAGATGCTCAGTTAAGTTAAAGTCTGGGGAATAAGGGGGCCAGGGTAGTATTTGGAAGCCTTGGTTATGCACTTCCAACCAATGTTGGACATTTCTAGCAATGTGACATGTCGAATTGTCTTGCTGGAAGATCCCATCCTTACAATATGTATGTATGGGCATGCAATGCAGTACCTGTGTGTCCGCTGAGAGCATGTAGCCCTTGTCCTCGCTGGCAGTCAGTGGTGTAAATGTTACAGTCTCCTGCTCCAGCACTTATTAAAATAGATCCGCCACTCTCAGGTCCCTCCATGAAGGCCAGGTCGCGGATAGTACCATCATGCATACTAAACTCCAGATCAGGACCTAAGGGAAATGTAGTGGTAAGATGTTCAACATTAACATGTTTCTATCAGAGTTAGAGTCTTGAATTTCATGGACTTGGTATCAGGACCTGTTGATAATTTAAACAGGTCATTGGTCTAAGAGTGCTTTTTTTCATGCAATGCCATCTAAGAGCTCAAAGGTCACACACATTCAGCAGTGGTTTCTAAATACACCCTACACAGACTGAGATCTCTCCAGATTCCCTGAACCCTTTTGCAATATTATGATCAGTAGACAGTAAAAGACTACATTATCTGCAAGTGTGCATTAAGAAATGTTCTTTTTGAACCAGAGATGGGGACTCGAGTCCGAGTCGCACGTCAGTCGCACACACAGCGACTTCAGACTGGACTCGGACTCGTTCCAAATGACTCGCAAAAAAAATCAGTGTGAACTGTAATCCTGCTTTTGATGAAACAGTCAACTTCAGGTTCCATGTTTGTTACTGCCAGTCATAATAATAGATGCAAGTGTTAAGCAGTGAGTCAGAGATTTAAGTTGTTTCAACCTCGAAAAAGTCTGCTCACAGATATAGGTGCTCCCGAAAATGGTTGTTTTCAGGGCATGTTTTTTTTAGATTAAGATAGCTCTCAATGAAAAGAGAAGCATAGAAATCAATTAAGTGATAGCTCAGTGGTTAAGGTACTGGACTAGTAAACAGAAGGTTGCCGGTTCAAGCCCCTCCACCACCAAGTTACCACTGTTGGGTCCCTGAGCAAGGCCCTTAACCCTCAATTGCTCATCGTGTTCAGCTCATTGTGTAAGTCGCTTTGGATAAAAGCGTCTGCTAAATGCTGAAAATGTAAATGTAAATGTAAAATTAAAGTGCTTGAGTTTTGCTTTTGGACAGCAAAAACGTGTTGATCTCCGGGAGCAGGTTGTTAAAAAGTTTCAAAACTCGCCCCCGACTCAGCCAGCAGATCTCAGTGTGGCACATCTTCGTAAGCAGCATTCAGCTCAGACAATAATTCCTGAAACTGCCTGTGGTTAAAATAATTCGTTTTAATGAAATTAACACAGGACACGACGACTTTCATAACGGAATCCCACCTAATTGCTTTGCAACACAGTGCTTGTGTCTGGATCAGGCAGTGTATGGTGGTCGCAAGAGAGTGGCCGCGGTCACTCATTTCTCTATTGATGCGAGCAATCACTACTTTCGCCAAACGTACCATGCTTGGAGCGCCATCGGTTGTCATCAGATGCGTTGTAGTGCAGCAGGCTCCTTCCTCTATGACTCTGAGCTAAGTAGCAACTACGTAGCAGCGCATTAACCGCTATATCATTTACGGAGACTCCGCGTGGCCAATTTTTGTTTTCATTGTTATGTGTTCCGCTACAATACTGTGAGTTCGAAGACAAACAGTGGCCAGACAACATACATTGCGGCTGTAGTTGAAGGGGCCGGTCAAATAAAAGCAGCGAGCGCCGTAGTTTGATGACCCCTGATTTATATCATCTATAAATATGAAATTGACATATAGAGAAAAATTTAATATTTAGAGAGAAATATCTGCTCACCTGTAGCATTGCATGTTTCAGTGTTGAAGGGCAGCACTTTCACATATTTGTCATTGGAGCCGGTGGCCAGAAGCTGCCCGCAGGGACTCCACGCCACACAGTAAATAGAACCTTTATGATGCTTGTTCCTCTTGAAGCGCACTACGGGGGTCTTAGGCGGCCCACTTAGAACACACAAACAGGTCATACAGAATGATTAAAATAACAACATAAAATAGATAAACATAAAATGTATTTATTTTTTGCATTTTCCCCAATTTTTTCTCCCAATCTAGTCGTATCCAATTACTCAATTGCATAATGCTTCCTCTCTACTGATGTTGACCACCACTCTGACTGAGGAGGGCCGTGACTAACACACGCCCCCTCCGACATGTGTGCAGTAGCCGACTACATCATTCATCAGCTTTATGTACAGAAAGACACACCCTGATTACCTATTATTCCTAGTCTCTGTGTAGGCGCCATCAATCAGCCAGCAGAGGTCATAATTGCATCAGTTATGAGGATCCCTTCTGGCACCCCTCTCCTTGAACAACAGCCAATCGTTGTTCATGTGGGTCCCCAGCTTGCCAGATGGCAGAGCTGAGATTCGAACCGTCAAGTCTGAGATGTTACCTCTGGTGCTTTCTGCCTTTATTTTACTCTATGTATGCATTTTTTTGTATCTCCTATACTGCTGCAGACCCCCACCCTGACAAAGGAGGACTGTACCTAGCACATGCAATAGCCAACAGCTTCTTTTCACCTGCACCAGGCAGGTTCACACAGGGATCAAAATCACCTATGGAGAGTCACACACTGATCTCCATTATTTCCAGCCAGCAGAGGCAGTAATTGCAGCAGCATTAAGGAATCCCCTTTGCCCGTCCGACATAGCCACACATGTCTGTGTGTGAAGTAATATTTAATGGGTTTTTTTAATTACTGTTAATAGACCATACTGGAAGTAATAAAAATTGTGAGTGTGTGAGTACCTTGTGTCGAGCGTGTCAGGGTACGCACAGACCCGCAGCGTTTTGGAATTTGAGCCAACGGCATAGAACACTCCTAACGGGTGAAAAGCTACAGCACGCACTGCCTGTGTGTCCTCCAGAGTATTTACGGCTACAAATTTTGCCTTGGACTTCTCTTCCTAAGATAGAAAAAACACAAACACACAAATATATGAAGCCTAGGATCAACACGGTGAGTAGGACAAGGGTTTCCCAAAAGTCAGTGTCCATTTCTCTCAAGAGAGGTTTTCAAGAGATTGTCATTTCAGCTATATACAAGTACATATTGAAACAAAACAACGTTCCTCCAGGACCAGGGTGCAACAGAACAAAAAGTGCAAGACAATACACAGTGCAGATAGACAACAGTACAATAAATACAAAAGACGTTTCTAATCTAAAAAGTAAATAAGGGAGACAAGACTACAGACAAAGGTAGTGATGGACAGTACATGGTACTGAGTAAATGATAAGCCAGATAAAAAAAACATATTCTGATATACAGTTAGCTACAGTTCTCTATAGCAGTGGTCCCCAACAACCGAGCTGCGGACCGGTACCGGTCTGTGGGATATTTATTTCTGGGCCGCACAGAAAGAATGAATAATTAGAGATCACTAGAAAAGCAGTTTTTACTGCTTCTATTTCAGGTGTTATTGTCTTATTGTCACCCCTAGGTGGGAGCAGCATCTCATTGCAGCGAAAAAAGCTCATTTAACATCGTTTGTGAGCAATCTTATTAAATACTTCCTTTCCCACTGGTCCGTGAAATTATATCTTATATGAAACCGGTCCGTGGTGCAAAAAAGGTTGGGAAGCGCTGCTCTATAGTTTGAAAGTTTCTCCTCAAATAATGTCCAGACACTGTAGACTGTCTCAGTTAAGTATTTAGTTTTAATTATGTGAACATTGTGACGTTATCATGGAATCAAGTATCTACACTAACTAAATAAGCATGTAAACACCCCTTATAATGACTGTGTTCAGGTGTCAGCTACACCGATCGCTAACAGGTGTATAAAATCAATGTTCCAGCATGTCTGTGCCCCGTCTGTGTTCCTAAACACAAATTTGGTCAGGAAGAACTCCAGTGTCCTTGGAACGTAGATTATGAGCCAGAACTTCCCATGCAACATTAGTTCTTGACCTCACAATTACCATATTAAACCGTTAATAATCTCACCAAGAAAATAATGTGTAAAAAAATTGCATTTATTAGTGTCTTGAGACTATACCAACAACAAACAATTAATATTTTTTATGAGTGCACACAGTGATTTTACCAAACAGTTGAGATGATCACAAAAATGCAACTTTTATAGATGATTTTTCAGCAGCTTCACTTTAGAAAGGCTGTTGTCTTAAAACCATCTACCAATATTTTTGAGTTTTACACATCTACAACCAAGGAGTAGATTTGGCCCAAACAAGATAGTTTAAATACAGCTTATTTTTTACCCAAGTATTTACCCAAGTAAGGCACAAAATCCCACAGTCAAGCTCCAACTCTTTCAAGAGTTTTATAAGTGGAGGCTGTTATAGATGCAAAAATGGGAAAACTCCAAATCAGTGTCCATGGTTTTGAAATCGGATGTCCAATAAGCTTATGGTCAGATGTCCACATACCTTTGGCCAGAGAGTGTATCTTAGAAATGATAACCTGCTTATGAGATTTTAGAATGGTCTGAAATAACATGCCATCCCTAAGTTCAGCCAGTAGGTGGCAACAAAAGCTAACAGTGAGGAAAAAAGACAAAGCTTAAGGATTCTATATGGAAGAGCGCTGATGGTTTGAATAACTTGAATAATCTACTTCATGCTTTATAGCACTTACTGTCCCTACCAAAACAAACCAGTACTGCTTTCTTGCTTGACATCCAGCATATTTTCACTAATATGTTACAAAATATAAATGTTATTTGTAGAGTGCTCCAAGGGCACAGTGATAAATTACGTTACCCTACTACTGCTGGGATCCAGGATTCGAATAACCAGCCTTGCTATCGACTGGTTGGATGTCACACAGACATGATAGACTATGTTAAGGGGCTTTAAGATGTTTTTATTATAATGCCCCTATTTGATGTTTTGGAGCAACACGTATAAGAAACATGGCAAACTTGGGGGAGCTAGATGAACTGCACTTTGGTCATTTTCATAATCAAATGACTTTGTGTCCAGGGGTGAAGGTGCATGTGGACCAGCTGACCAGTATACCCACAGCTCATGTCAGTAAAGCATTATGAATGTGCATGTCCACTTAAAAATATAGGGTCTCACAAAGGTTTTGAAGATTGTGTTAAATCCCCTCATCATAACTCATATACAGGTATGTAGGAAAGGTGGTACATACATATTACTATTACTACTACTACTATTATTATTATTATTATTATTATTATTATTATTATTATTATTACCTCTGCTTCTTTACTGCGGGTCAAGCTGCTGTCACTCTGTTCTCCTTTCTCCATTTTAACACTGCATCACAAAACACAACACACTTAGTCATGTCACTCATGAAATTCACTCACATGCACAGAATCAAAATCTGTAATGAGACCTAAAAAAGCTATTTATTGATACTTAACATCTAAACTGATGACACTTTAAATCCAGATGTGCAAAGCTTGTATAGACTTATCGATTTTTAATATTGGGGAGGGGGAGTTGAGGGGAATATTCGTCTTTTAAGGTAGGTAGTGCCATATATTGTAGCGTCTATTTATTTCATCATTTAATTTATTAGTGTTATTTGATGACTGCCATAAAATGTGGCACTAGCACATTTCCCAGTGAATTTAGTAGGGCACTAATTATATTTATAAATAATATAACAAAAAAGTACATTACTTGTTTTAAAAGGGAACCCTCTAGTGTAAATATCCACACTACATGTGCAATTTGTCTGGCAGCTAAATTTTCAAGGTTTTTTTCATAGTTGTCTTTCCTTACTGTTCTTTTATTTTCTATTTTTTCTTCTAATTTTCTCTTTTTCCTCCCTCTTTAAAGCGTCCAATTGCCCATTTGTGTCATGCTTCCTCTCCACCAATGCCGATCCCTGCTCTGATTGAGGAGAACGAAGCTAACCCATGCCCCCGCCGACACGTGGGCAGCATGCCGTATGCATCTTATCACCTACACGTTGATGAGTGCAGTGCAGCTCATCTTTGTGTACGGAGAGACACACCCTGACAGCACTCGTTTCTCATCTCTGTGCAGGCGCCATCAATCAGCCAACAGAGGTCGTAATTGCACCAGTAATGAGAGAGACCCCATCCAGCTTATTATCCCGCCCATATCTGAACAGGCCAATCGTTGTTCATGTGGCCGCTCAGCCTTAGACGGCAGGCAGAGCTGATATTCGATACGATGTATTCGAGATCCAGCTCTGGTTCCAGCATGTGTGTTTACACATCCTTATGTTTTTACACATCCATATACAGCCTTGTGTGACCTTACCTATTTCGTAGCACAGGGGACTCTTCGGGAGGTGGAATGGCTGCTCGCTCCCCAGTCCTCTGTGGGGTGCTGCTGCTAAGCCCTTCCTCTACTTGGGGAAGTGTCACGTCTGTGGACTTTCCTGCAGTCATTTCTGGATCGCCCCCACCATTACACTGCAGAGAGAGGGCCTGCACCTCCTCACCCAGATCATCCATGCCCACATTGAGCTCCTCCAGCTTCTGAATGGATCTGCACATTAGTTCTTTAAAAGTCAGTTTTTTGCATTTTTAATGGCATACAGCATAGCTAACATTTGACTCTATGAGCATCAGCCTTTTTCTACCTCAAACAGCAGCTTTTAATTTACATTTACGGCATCTAGAAGACACTCTTACAGAAGAGCTTCCACAGTAAACCTTTCTTACTGTAGTTTAAGACAACAGTCCAAGAACACAAATCTGTTAAAACAATGTTAGAACAAAGTTCTAACTCAGATGTAGGAACGGACAGGGGAGGTTCATTCCACCACTTAGGTGCTAGTACAGAAAAAAGTCTTGATGCGTGTCTTCCTTGAGTTCTGGGTGGAAGATCAAGATGAGCAAGACTAGTGGCTTAAAGGTTGCATGGTGCTTTGTAGGTGAGCATCAGTGTTTTAAAGTGGATGCGGGCAGCTCAGAAAGCCAGTGAAGAGAACGCAGCAGAGGGGTGATGTGGTAGCTTTTAGGTTGGTTAACAACCAGGCGATCAGCTGCATTTTAAATGAGTTGCAAGAGTTTAATTGTGGACATGGGAGCTCCAGCCAAAAGGGAGTTGCAGATGTCCGAGAGATTACAAGTGACTGGACAAAAATCTGAGTGGCTTCCATGAAGAGAAATGACCGAATCAGAGGAGGAACCGGCACGATCTTGTCATGTTGGCTACATGAGTAAAGAAGGACAGCTGGTTATCCAGAACGATACAGGTTATGTACATTATCAGATGGTTTGATCTGGGAGTTATTAAGAGAGATGACTAGGTCTTGAATTGGAGATTGATCTCCAGAAGTAAGTTACAGCTCTGTCTTGTTGGGATGTTTTAGGACTGGTTTCAGAACTGGTTCAACCAAATGTGTTGGTTTTCAGACACAAACTTAAAATTCTAGTAGAGTCCACATATTACTTTTTTACACAGCATACAATGTTGTGTCTTTAAAAAAGGACCTAGAAAGAATGACCTGGCCATTTCTAAAGCTCTAAGACTCCAGCGATCCACAATGAAAGCCATTATTACTACACATGGTTTTTAGAATGGCCTGTCTAACAAGCTCATGGCCAGGTGTTCACATACTTTTGCCCATATACTGTAACTATATCGAAAATAAATTTGATTTAGAGAAAATGGCAAACAGCTCAGATGAGGTTGTGAAGATGCTTATGATTGTAAAGACACAGAGCTACAATCTGACCTGTTAAGGAAGGAATCGGTAAGATTGTGCTTGACAGTAGATGGAGACTCTGGTTGCTGGACTCCACCTTCCAGAAGCATTTGCTGGTAAAGCTGCCTCTGCTGCTGCTTCTGTTCCAGGTGTTGCTGCACACGCAGACGCTGCCTGTAGTACTCCTGATACTGCTCTGTAGAGTCATGCAGCTGCAGGGGAATTGAGTATGACAGAGACAGATTTGTCGGAGAAGTAAAGGTTCAAGCTGTGCAATGCATCAAAAAATCTTAGTCATCCTTTTTAGTTTCTTTACCATTTACTACAATTTTACTGAAAGCTAAATGGACCGTGTCATGACGACCCTGATCAAGCCGTCATCCGTTACGCCTCACTACACACGGTACACGTACACATGCTGCTAAAGCAAAACTGATTTAACTGGCAGATTATGCGCACATCTGGAGGAAGCGCTTTGAGCAGGTGTAGTAAACGGACTGAGACTATAAAATGTACGTACTTATCATGAGTGCAGGTAAAACCCCATCCTTTGAGCAGATGAGCTCACTCTCTCAGAGAAGGAGGGGGGAATGGCACATGTATTTGTGCTGTGTACCAATGCAACAAATGGGGACCAATTTTTACATCCAAACTGATGAGAATTGGACTGATGAGAAATGTTGTATATTGTAAGACAGGGGTGTCAAACTCATTTTCACCGAGGGCCACATCAGCATTATGGTGGCCCTCAAAGGGCCGATTGTAACGTATCCTGCTGTGATTGCAGTCTGTTGTTTTTCTTGGAGGCTAAATTCTGCATTTGTATTGTCCTCCTTTACCACAGACACAGCCTCATAACACAAGAGACGCACCGTTTTTTTTCTTCCTGAAGCACAAACTTGTTTTCATTTTCATTAAATTTCCTCCTTCTGCTTAATTTTCTTACTAATCTTCTTGTACATTTTGGGATTATGTGTAAATATTTCTTAACATCATCTACTGGTGGGATGTGTCACTTTGCAGGTCACAAAATCAGCATGCATTTTGAGAGATGCAGTTAATGTAGGATTTTACAGTGTATTTTAAGACAATTGTTCTGCCCTCGCTAATAGTTTATCCCCCCATCTCAGCTAGACAGACAGACAGACAGACAGACAGCACTCTTCAGAATACAGTAGGTTTAATTTGCCTCCCAGCTGTGTGATACACTGTGTGCACCAGAATGAAATAAAAATACAAACAATAAAAACAATAAAGAGCTTAATACAGTAAAAGCACACAGCTGTAGTCAAGTGTTACATCTGGTACAATATGAGATTTAACCAAACGTAAAATAGCGCTAACAAGTTAAAATTTTGTGTAAAGATACTAATTGCTATAGTAACGTAACAACGGTATTTAATTACGGTAAATTTGTAACTAAAGCGCTGTGATATACTCACTAAACATTTACTAATAACTGAGAATATAAACGCCACTACTTACAGACGATGCTTTGGTATTATATTACAAGATAATTATTTATATTTATTATTATTGTTTACATTACTACCCGCGTTCTTTTGCCGTAAAAGTCACATGGCTTCTCAGCGAAGTTAGTTGCCATGACTACGATGTCAACAGTTGCCGCTTAAAGGCGCAGGAGTCCCATTAAATTATAACTGCATCTCTGTAATGACTCGAACCATCACAACAATCGTACAGTCTTTTAAGCTCTCTCCTTGTTTCTACACTCGCTGTCCATTTTATCAGCTCTACTTACCATATAGGAGCACTTTGTAGTTCTACAATTACTGACTGTAGTCTATCTGTTTCTCTGCATGCTTTGTTAGCCCCCTTTCATGCTGTTCTTCAATGGTCAGGACTCTCCCAGGACCACCACAGAGCAGGTATTATTTGGGTGGTGGATTATTCTCAGCACTGCAGTGACACTGACATGGTGGTGGTGTGTTAGTGTGAGTTGTGCTGGTATGAGTGGATCAGACACAGCAATGCTGATGGAGTTTTTAAAACACCTCACTGTCACTGCTGGACTGAGAGTAGTCCACCAACCAAAAATCACCAGCCAACAGCACCCCGTGGGCAGCATCTTATGACCACTGATGAAGGTCTAGAAGATGACCAACTCAAACAGCAGCAATAGATGAGCGATCGTCTCTGACTTTACATCTACAAGGTGGACCAACTAGGTAGGAGTGTCTAATAGAGTGGACAGTGAGTGGACACGGTATTTAAAAACTCCAGAAGCGCTGCTGTGTCTGATCCACTCATACCAGCACAACACACACTAACACACCAGCACCATGTCAGTGTCACTGCAGTGCTGAGAATGATCCACCACCCAAATAATACCTGCTCTGTGGGGGTCCTGACCATTGAAGAACAGGGTAAAAGCAGGTTCAAAAAGTATGCAGAGAAACAGATGGACTACAGTCAGTAATTGTAGAACTACAAAGTGCTTCTATATGGTAAGTGGAGCTGATAAAATGGACAGTGAGTGTAGAAACAAGTAGGTGGTTTTAATGTTATGGCTGATCAGTGTATATGCTTTGTACCGGTGAGGTTTGGTAGGTTTTGAGGTTATCTCAAAAATGTTAAAAGTGTCGAAGTCTACACCAAACTCACCCAACCATGCCCTTATGGACCTTGCTTTGTGTGCACTGGGGTACAGTGATGCTATATACAGTATATGAGCAATACAAAAATAAGTGTCTGCAGGCAACAGTGAAGCATGGTGGACATTCCTTGCAAGTTTGTGGCTGCATTTCGACAAATGAAGTTGGGGATTTGGTCAGGATTAATGGTGTCCTTAATGCTGAGAAATACAAGCAGATACTTAATAATCATGAAGTACCATCAAGGAGCCGTCTGATTGGCTCGATCCCAGGACAACGATCCCCAAAATACAGTCAATGTCATTAAGAACTCCAAGATCTTCAGCATAAAAAGAACAATGAGTCCTGGAAGTGATGGTATGCCCCCACAGAGCCCTGATCTCAGGGTTAACTGACAAAAATAAACTATAAAAACATCTATTTGTCAAAGCATTCTTACTTGCAGCATTTTTTCCTAACCTGCCTAAAACTTTTGCACAGTATTTTCTATGATTCCATTTTTTTCTTAATAAGAGTAGGAAGAAAATCAAAGCCACATTAATCACCTCCTAAATTCGCCTAGTAACTGTAGCCTGGCAACTGCAGCCTGGGTGCATGGGCGGGCAAGCAGAGGCTAAATTTATTACCAAGCTTATAGCTGCAATTAAGTGAGTGAAATTATCCGGGTATTAACCAGCAATTTACAGGGTAGGAAGTGTGTGTGAAAGTATGTAGGCTGCATAATGTATGTAGGCTGTAAATTACCATTGTAGAAGCACAGTATCCAATTCTCTGATGGTCTCTAGCGTAATGGAATATTCATTCATTCAGGGCAGACACACACATACACATTTAAGGCAATTTCTAGTAGCTCCAACTGGACAACAGGGAGAACATGCAAACCACACAGAAAGGACCCTGACTGCTGGCTTGGGAGTCAAACCCAGGCCCTTTTTGCTGTGAGGCAACAGTGTTTTTCGCTGGGTCAATAACTGATTATTTCGGGGTTTTAACTAGATCGGGATTTTTTCCCTGTATTGTCCCCTATTCTTTCAAACTAGTCATTGTCAGTTCCCCTCTGCTGGCTGCACCACCCCTGAGGAGAGCTGCGGACTATCACATGCTCCCTCCGACACACAGGTAGTCACTGGCTGGTTATTTCCACTAACAGGTCAGTTAAGTGTGAAATGATGTAACCTGGTTATTTGCTTTGTAAATAACACCAAGATGGGTCATTATCAGTAAAGGTAAACCAGTATGTACTGGGGTTTTGTAAGTGGCATTTGGAAAGCATTTGGAAATTTAAAAAAGCTCTTAAATGGAAAACAAACTAAAATTTAACATGTTCATCATTGTTTGGTTGATAGATTCATGAATTACCTCGTTCTTCTCAGCAGAGGCGAGTTCTGGGGCATCTTCTCCTGGGGCAGAGACCGGACGAGAGCTGTGAGGACTCATTGCTTTATCTGAGGGTGTTTCAATTCTGGAGCTGCAGAATAAAAAAATCATGGTTACTTACTCTACTCACTTGTCCTTGTTTTTGAACTTTGTATCAATAACAACAATGTTTGCTATTTACAAAGGGATTTTCAAAAAGTTGTGAACCTCAACCCATCGTTGCTAGTACATGATCAATCCTTCTTTTAATGTTCCTTTCATACCCAGTCATGTTAGCATCACCTCTTATCCACTGTCCTGCTTCAATACAGGTGTTTTTTTTGTTTCTCCCTTTTCTCCCGATTTGTAGCGCGTCCAATTTTTATGCTTCCTCTCTACTGGTGCTGACCACTGCCCCGATTGAGGAGAGCAAACTGACACACACGTGAGCAGTAGCCGACTACTGTGCATGGAGAGCCACACCGTGATCAGCATTATTCCTCAACTCTGTGCAGACGCCATCAGTCAGCCAGCAGAGGTCGTAATTGCATCAGTTATGAGGTCCCTATACGGCTCCCTTCCCTGGATGAACAACAGCCAAACGTTGTTCATATAGCCGCCCAGCCCAGTCGGATGGCAGAGCTGAGATTCGATACGATGTATTCCAGATCCCAGCTCTGGTGTGCTAGCGTATTTTACCGCTGCGCCGCCTGAGCGGCCTCAATACAGGTGTTTTTAATCATTCCTTAAACTTAGGCACTGATTAGTTGGTAAGGTAACACACTATGGGTGTGTTCGAAAACCTAGTGAGCTCTCTACATAGACAGCATTTTACGTCATCCTACGCGCGCTCCCGAGGAACAGGCAGTTCAAAATCCTAGATGCCTTAATATCCTTATTAGTAAGGCATCTTAAAATTTCAACGAGTGAGCATCCGATGCTGCCTTAGCGGTGAAGGCAATCCCAGCATTCAATGCGGCACAACTTTTCTCACAGAAAAAAAAAACAAAAACATGCCATGCCTTATAAGTCGATGACTTATTAGAATCCTCTCTACTTAGGCAGCTGCCTATGTAGGCAGTAAGACAGCAAGGCATCTCGCTAGGTTTTAAAACACACCCTATATATCTTTTTTGTGCATTAAAAAGAAGTTACCTGTAAATGACAGTTTGTAACTCCAACAGCTAAAACCCACTAATGCAGGTTAGTAAACTGATTTTACAAAATTAAAACATCTATAAAACTTCAATCTAGGGGATGAATATTCAAGTCCAAGCATTTAAAAAATGAATATAATTTTAATTCTGCAGGATAAACGAGGACATTGCAACCACTCACAGCCACACATCTGCATGTGATATACAGTGTATCACAAAAGTGAGTACACCCCTCACATTTCTGCAGATATTTAAGTATATCTTTTCATGGGACAACACTGACAAAATGACACTTTGACACAATGAAAAGTAGTCTGTGTGCAGCTTATATAACAGTGTAAATTTATTCTTCCCTCAAAATAACTCAATATACAGCCATTAATGTCTAAACCACCGGCAACAAAAGTGAGTACACCCCTTAGTGAAAGTTCCTGAAGTGTCAATATTTTGTGTGGCCACCATTATTTCCCAGAACTGCCTTAACTCTCCTGGGCATGGAGTTTACCAGAGCTTCACAGGTTGCCACTGGAATGCTTTTCCACTCCTCCATGACGACATCACGGAGCTGGCGGATATTCGAGACTTTGCGCTCCTCCACCTTCCGCTTGAGGATGCCCCAAAGATGTTCTATTGGGTTTAGGTCTGGAGACATGCTTGGCCAGTCCATCACCTTTACCCTCAGCCTCTTCAATAAAGCAGTGGTCGTCTTAGAGGTGTGTTTGGGGTCATTATCATGCTGGAACACTGCCCTGCGACCCAGTTTCCGGAGGGAGGGGATCATGCTCTGCTTCAGTATTTCACAGTACATATTGGAGTTCATGTGTCCCTCAATGAAATGTAACTCCCCAACACCTGCTGCACTCATGCAGCCCCAGACCATGGCATTCCCACCACCATGCTTGACTGTAGGCATGACACACTTATCTTTGTACTCCTCACCTGATTGCCGCCACACATGCTTGAGACCATCTGAACCAAACAAATTAATCTTGGTCTCATCAGACCATAGGACATGGTTCCAGTAATCCATGTCCTTTGTTGACATGTCTTCAGCAAACTGTTTGCGGGCTTTCTTGTGTAGAGACTTCAGAAGAGGCTTCCTTCTGGGGTGACAGCCATGCAGACCAATTTGATGTAGTGTGCGGCGTATGGTCTGAGCACTGACAGGCTGACCCCCCACCTTTTCAATCTCTGCAGCAATGCTGACAGCACTCCTGCGCCTATCTTTCAAAGACAGCAGTTGGATGTGATGCTGAGCACGTGCACTCAGCTTCTTTGAACGACCAACGCGAGGTCTGTTCTGAGTGGACCCTGCTCTTTTAAAACGCTGGATGATCTTGGCCACTGTGCTGCAGCTCAGTTTTAGGGTGTTGGCAATCTTCTTGTAGCCTTGGCCATCTTCATGTAGCGCAACAATTCGTCTTTTAAGATCCTCAGAGAGTTCTTTGCCATGAGGTGCCATGTTGGAACTTTCAGTGACCAGTATGAGAGAGTGTGAGAGCTGTACTACTAAATTGAACACACCTGCTCCCTATGCACACCTGAGACCTAGTAACACTAACAAATCACATGACATTTTGGAGGGAAAATGACAAGCAGTGCTCAATTTGGACATTTAGGGGTGTAGTCTCTTAGGGGTGTACTCACTTTTGTTGCCGGTGGTTTAGACATTAATGGCTGTATATTGAGTTATTTTGAGGGAAGAATAAATTTACACTGTTATATAAGCTGCACACAGACTACTTTTCATTGTGTCAAAGTGTCATTTTGTCAGTGTTGTCCCATGAAAAGATATACTTAAATATCTGCAGAAATGTGAGGGGTGTACTCACTTTTGTGATACACTGTATGCCTGGTTTTGGAATGTGGAAGAAAACCATCACAAATCCAGCTGCTAATTACATGCAGCTTATTAAAAGGACTATGTAATGGGGGGCACTTTTTTCAAATGTACCTGTCAAATTTTCGCAGAATCCCAAATACATATTTAGATCCATGTGCCAGTTTAAAACAGAAGGGGTACATAGGGTTTGTTTTGCAGAATGTGGCCCAGTCGCACCCAAAACCAGATGGATGCAGCTCTACTACGTGACGTATGAAGAGAGTCTGCCAATCAGATACACTGCAATCTGATTGGCTGCTGTCTGGCAACATTGGCTTCAGTTTGCATAATAATAAGAAAGCTAATCCAGATTGTTACTATTTTAGTGGCTCCTATGCTAACGTTTAAAAAGGGCAGAACTTTAGCAGTGCATCAACAAAAATTTTAAACATTATTATTAAATGTTTTACAAATGTTTTGTAAATATTAAGAATGCTTACATTTCAAAATGCAGACCTCCTATCGTAAATTCGGATCATAATGTGATTCATATGATTCCGGTGTATAAGACAAAATTTAAGAGAAATAAGCCTGAAAAGAAAATCATAAGAATCTGGACAAATGAGAGTAAGGAACAACTTATAGCATGTTTTGATCGGACTGACTGGAGCGTTTTTCATGAGGGCTCTGTCATTAATGACTATATTAACTTTTGTGTACAGTTGGTAGTCCCTACAAAAGAAATTAAAATCTATCCAAATAATAAATTGTATGTGACCAAGAACATTAAAGGAGTTATAAACAAAAGGAATTTGCCTTTTAATAACAAAGATATGATAACACTTAGACAGACAGAAAAAGAATTAAGAATTAAATTAAGAGAAGCAAAATCAAAACACAGACAAGATTTAGAAAACACCTTTAAAACTGACAACTCTAAAAAGGTATGGGACACCATGAAATCAATGACAGGTATGCTGTCCCCAAACAAACCTATTGTAACAGATAATGATTATAAGTTTGCTAACGATTTAAACATATACTTTACAAGATTTGAATCATCAGACAGCTTTGAGAAATGTAATCAAATTCTTACAAGCATTCAACCAGGACCTTCAGACAGAATTAATATCACTGTTGATGAAGTTAGAAAAATATTTAAAGCTACTAACACTAAAAAAGCCGAAGGGCCAGACAAATGTAGTCCTTTTATTTTAAAAAACTTTGCAACAGAGCTGGCACCAGCTTGGCAACCAGTGTTTCAACTCTCAATCGACACACACACAGTTCCAATAGCATGGAAAACTTCACATTTAAAACCATTGCCCAAAATTCAATGTCCAAAAGAACATAAAGATTTTAGACCCATAGCTCTGACCTCGGTGATCATGAAGGCTCTAGAGAGACTTCTGCTCAAACATCTACAAATTACATGTACTAATGACAAACTAGATTCATCTCAGTTTGCATATAAAACAGGCTGTGGCACAGAAGACGCTGTTGCCACATTAGTTCACATTATCACTGAACACTTAGATAAAGCCCATAACTATGTAAGAGCACTCTTTCTAGATTATTCATCAGCCTTCAACACAATACAACCCAATATTTTACTTTCCAAAATGTCCCATTTGGGAGTAAATCCCTATTTGATTCACTGGTATGCCTCTTTTCTTATAAACAGAGTCCAGCTGGTTAAAGTAAACAAGACACTTTCTTCTACCATCTCAACTAACGTTGGTGCACCTCAGGGCTGTGTGAGTTCTGCTATGCTTTTTACTCTATACACAGACGACTGCCGTTCAACTCTGAATAATCAATATGTTTTAAAATACTCAGATGACACTGTTCTGTTAACATTACTACATGACTCGGACAGCCCTGATCTGCACCAACAGGGGGTTAATAAAGTGGTTACATTGAGCAAAAACAACGCTCTGGAAATAAACACAAAGAAAACGGAAGAAATTGTGTTTAGCCTAAAACCAATAGTTGTAAACCCCACCATTATCAATAATGAAATAATCAAACAGCTGGAGTCTTATAAATATCTTGGTGTCATGATTGATGCCACCTTATCATGGAAACACCACATCGACTACATCTGTAAAAAAAACTAAACAGAGGTCCTTTGGAGCTACTCGGCAGATACTTTTACTGTTCTATACTACTGTTATTTTGAGTGTTCTGCACTACTGTAATTCTGTGTGGTACAGCTGTTTGTCCACATCTGTAAAGTCCGGACTGAAACATCTGATCAAAATCTGTTCAAAGACTGTGGGTCACCCTCTAGAGGGCCTGTATGAGACAGCTTATCATAACAACACAGTGCGGCTGGCTAAAAATATTATCTCCGATACTAATCATGTTTTAAACAGTGAATATGTTCTTCTTCCATCTGGACGACGATACAGGGTTCCACGGTTTAATAAGGTTCGACTGAAGCACTCTTTTGTGCACCAGTCAATCCTTAAGTTAAACAAAGAGCTTAATCCATAATTATCAAAGGTGTTATAATTTTGTATAATGTCTGTGTTTTATGTGTTGTAATGTTAATGTATTGTGTTGTAACGGAGCTACTGTGTTTTTATGCAAGACAAATTTCAGATCTTTGATCTGACAATAAAGTATTATCTATCTATTATCTATCTATTACGGAGAACATCACCTCTCAGGTGACTCCTCAAAGATGCTGTGGCACTGCGACTCCTCCATCATTAGACTCCGAGTCAGGTTCGGCCCTCCTGGATACTGGAAGTTGGCAAAGGAATGTGACATGGGCGACACTTTTCCTGCCTCAGCAGTTCTGTTGCCTCCTCCTCTTCTTTCCAGACCGGAGAGGCCATAGGCGAGACCGTCCAGTGCCGGATTGAGTGAGCGAGACATATAGGTGTCAGCAGACTGCGGGCGGCGCAGGGGGGAGGCCGGGCATGGCGACAGCTTACTGATGAGCGGTGTGAGCAGGTCAGCATGAGCTGCCCGCACTGGCTTTACCACCCGGTCCACGTGCACATTGAGCACCTTCTGCTCGAAGGCACAGGAGAAGACGTTGGGGGCCAGGTTCCTCAACCACGAGAGAAGACTAAGGTCAGGTTCATCAGAGCCATTTCCACACAGCACATCGATGCCCAGCAGCACTTCACCCTCACTTATCTCCTCGCCTGTGGCTTTGCTCTGGCAAAACTCCACGCAGCACTCATACAGCACGCCCTTCACCAGTAGCTGAAAGAGGCGGTCGCCTCCTGCCTTAAAACCCGCCTCGCTCAGCTTGCGGTCGGCTGGGATGAACTCGGCCACCATGGTGCACGCCTCCTCGAAGCAGCGCACGCGTGCGGTTGATGGGTTCCAGTCTCTGAATTCGGCATGGTTGGTGAGGCGTGGGAGGGTGAGCAGAAGGCAGAGTTTGCTGTAGTCGTCTTTAAAAGGGCAGAATTCTTCCAGAGCATGGAGACACTTTACAGCCTCCTGCATTGTCAGTTCCAGCTTGAAGACAAGAGAGGGGACACAAGATTAAGATTTGGACATTTGATACACCCATGCTCAAACCCCAATTTCACACCAAGACCAAAGAAAAAGTTACTTAATTTGGTGGGAAAGCAGATACCTCCTTATTTTACATCTAGCACTGAACATTAAAAAAAATATAGATTATTACTGCTCACTGCAGCGTATAATCCTTTCACGATAGGTGACAAAACACTGTCTGCTGGCTGTACCACTGAGCAGCAGGCTTGAAAACAATACACAGTGTCGACAATATTGACGATACTGAATTTTGGGCTGTTAGCAAGCTTAACACGGTAGAGCAGCAACAAGGTAAGTGGTGCTGACACACATAACTACAATAGCACAGCCAGGGCAAAAGCTTTGTTGTGTATCATGAATGCAGCTTCAGCCAGTTTTATCTTGGTTTTTAAGTTTTTAAGGCAGAATGTGGTCTGATTGCTCCTTAGTGTTTTTAAGTAATTTAAAAACTAAGCCTAATAATAATGGAATATAGGGTTAAATGAAATAGTGGGCAATAATACTATTTCTTTTTCTTTAAGATACCAATACACTGTCCTCCTTTATCAGCTGGTACTCAGAGTACTGAGTGTCTCTTTTGACATGTGTCTCTTTTCTTGTTCTATTAGATCTTAGTGCAGCGTTTGATACGGTCGATCATAACATTTTACTGGAGAGGCTAGAAAATACAGTAGGTGTTAAAGGACTCGCACTCTCTTGGTTTCAATCATATTTGACTGACCGCTCTCAATTCGTTTATGTAAATAATAAATGCTCAGAAACTACAAAAGTAAAGTGTGGTGTTCCACAGGGGTCGGTACTTGGACCGCTATTATTTACACTCTATATGCTTCCACTAGGTGAAATTATTCATAAACATGGCATAAACTTTCACTGCTATGCAGATGACACACAGCTGTATATATCAGCCAAACCAAATGATACTGACACAATCAGTAAGATAGAAGATTGTGTAAACGACATAAAAAACTGGATGTCGTATAATTTTCTTTTACTTAATTCAGATAAAACTGAGGTTTTACTTGTTGGCTCTAAAGCTGCAAGAGACAAGTTGTCTAACCTGGTGCTAAACTTAAACACGTTCTCTGTTACTCCCAGCCCAGATGTAAAAAACTTAGGTGTCACAATAGATTCAGATCTCTCCTTTGATACACACATTAATAATATTACTAGAGTTGCTTTCTATCATTTGCGTAATATCTCTAAAATAAGAAATATACTATCTGTTAATGACGCCGAAAAACTGATCCATGCGTTTATAACTTCTCGGTTAGATTATTGTAATGCTCTTCTAACTGGATGCTCTGGTAGATCCTTAAACAAACTCCAGTTAGTTCAAAATGCAGCAGCTCGAGTGCTAACTAGAACTAAAAAATGTGATCATATCACTCCTGTTCTATCATCTCTACACTGGCTGCCAGTTAAATTTCGCATTGATTACAAAATACTTTTACTAACCTATAAAGCGCTACATGGTCTGGCTCCACAGTATCTGAGTGAGCTTATTAATTACTACAACCCAGCGCGTCCACTTCGCTCACAAGATGCAGGGTTACTTATAGTTCCTAAAATTAAAAAGACCAAAGCTGGTGGAAGAGCGTTTTCTTACAAAGCTCCACAACTCTGGAATAATCTTCCTGCCTCTGTTCGGTATTCGGACACAGTCTCAATGTTTAAGTCTAGACTGAAAACATATTTATTTTCTCAGGCTTTTGATTAATATAGACAAAGGTGCAGGGCTTGGGGGTTCTTGGTCATAGAAACTTGTGGTGATCAGGGATGTTGGGTCGCTGTCGTTCTGCCTCTCTTGTCCAATCACTCTGGTTTGGGTAGGAGAGGTGGGCGCTGATGTCCTGTGAAAGCCTTCATGACCTTGTTACCTGCTCGCTCTCCCTTTTAGTTATGCTGTAATAATTAGGGCTGCCGGAGTCTAAAACTCTCTGTAAAACTGTTTGTCAACTAGCATTGTACATTATTAACTACATTCTCTGTTGTTTTACCCCGAGGGCATTCTGATGGAAACCTGTTTACCCGCCGAGGTTAAGGATTAAAGTCGAGACTGCCGGGACAACGATGCTGCTCCTGTCAGATGTGACGGGTCTGGAGTAATTGCAACGACAAGAAATCACTACAGACTTTATTGAAGACTAGAGCGGATAACAACTCTATTATTATTTAATTGTTTATTTATCTATTTATTACCACTGTATGACTTTTAGATCATTCAATTCTGTGTTTGTATGATTTGTGTAAATCCTATTTATTTAAAGTATCCTCCAGACCACCCAAGAAGGATGGGCCCTGCTGAGTCTGGTTCCTCTCAAGGTTTCTTCCTGTAATTTTCAGGGAGTTTTTCCTTGCCACAGTCGCCCTCGGCTTGCTCAACAGGGGTTTTTGTATCTGTTGGTCCTGGATTTTGTAAAGTTGCTTTGAGACAATGTATATTGTAAAAAGCGCTATATAAATAAAGTTGACTTGACTTGACTTGACTTGACTTGAGTGCTTGATGTTTACCTATAAACTCCATGTACTTCGTAAAGTCGATCTTGCATCTTGTTACTATCCTACATAGTACTACATTATTATAATAAAGAATAATAATAAGATATTAATGGCTATTGCATACACCGATCAGGCTTAACATTAAAACCACCTCCTTGTTTCTACACTCACTGTCCATTTTATCAGCTCCACTTACCATATAGAAGCACTTTGTAGTTCTACAATTACTGACTGTAGTCCATCTGTTTCTCTGCATGCTTTGTTAGCCCCCTTTCATGCTGTTCTTTAATGGTCAGGACCCCCGCAGGACCACTACAGAGTAGTTCCTCTGCATGCTTTGTTAGCCTCCTTTCATGCTGTTCTTCAATGGTCAGGACTCTCCCAGGACCACCACAGAGCAGGTATTATTTGGGTGGTGGATCATTCTCAGCATTGCAGTGACACTGACATGGTGGTGGTGTGTTAGTGTGTGTTGTGCTGGTGTGAGTGGATAAGACACAGCAATGCTAATGGAGTTTTTAAAATACCTCACTGTCACTGCTGGACTGAGAATAGGCAGCGTCCTGTGACCACTGATGAAGGTCTAGAAGATGACCAACTCAAACAGCAGCAATAGATAAGCGATTGTCTCTGAATTTATATCTACAAGGTGGACCAACTAGGTAGGAGTGTCTAATAGAGTGGACAGTGAGTGGACACGGTATTTAAAAACTCCATCAGTGCTGCTGTGTCTGATCCACTCATACCAGCACAGGTAAGTGGAGCTGATAAAATGGACAGTGAGTGTAGAAACAAGGAGGTGGTTTTAATGTTATGGCTGATGAGTGTATAATCCTTAGTGCACTACAGTGCTGAGTTAATTACTGTTAAACCCCTATGTAGTACAGAGAAGTCATTCAGGATGTGACTTACTATTCTACTGCAAATCTAAACTAAAGAACAAAGATCACAACTATACATTAACTGATCCATTCTGAATTAAGCCATAGTTCATGTCGTCCTCGTTCAAATTACCCAGCAACTCACTGATTTTACAAATATGGACTTTTGTTGTTTCGAACTTAAACGAAAGCTGCTTTGCAGGACAGTGAAGATGAATGAGACTCTTGTCACTATAAATGAGATGCAATGACACTCACATGCTGTGGCTCATCCTCAGCTGACATGGCATTGTTTACACACAGAGCTTCAAGAAACTTCTGTTTCAGCACGATGTAGCGGAACCTGATGAGAAAACACCCACAAAGTTATTTTAAAGCAAAGCTTCTGATAGTGGTAAGTAAAAGGAAATCTTAAGTTCAGGAACTGGGTCTCAGGAAACCCTTAGTTGGATCCTAAATATTAAGTGATCCATATGAGGAGAGTAAACAGTGCCTCACCTTTTCCTGTCAAACTTCTCCATGCACTCCAGAGGCTGAATAAACTGCAGAACTTCATCCCACTGGCCATCCAAAATAAGCTGCCTAAAATGGAAAGAGACAAAAAGTGAGATGCTTTTTCATTTCCTGAAAAATTCAAAGACTGTTGCCATCCAAAAATACCAACATGTTCCATCTTCTTAAAAACTACCATCTACAGTCAAGCTGGAAGGTCTGCACACCAATTCACCTTCTCCACGTTTTATTACGTTACAGATTCATTCTATAATAGATTGAGTTCTTTTTTTTTTGCCTCAAACATCTTCACACAATCACCAATTATTATGAAGTGAAAACAGGGTTTCAGAAAATATTCTATCTAATTTTACTGACAGAAATGGTTTATTTAGGGGTTACATATCTGTACACACCCTTAGCCTAATACTTGGTTGATGCACCTTTGGCAGCAATTACAGCTTCAAGGTCTCTTGGGAAAAAAGCTACGAGCTTGGCACACTTGTTTCTGGACATTTTTGCCCATTCCTCTTGGCATATCCTTGCAAGCTCCGTCAGGTTGGATGGGGAGCGTCGGTACACAGCCATTTTCAGCTCCTTCCACAGATGTTTAATTGGATTCAGGTCTGGGCTTTCTCAGAAGCCACTCCTTTGTTCTCTTGTCTGTATGCTTCAGGTTGTTGTCATGTTGGAAGGTAAACCTTCGCCCCAGTCTGAGGTCCAGAGAGCTCTGGAGCAGGTTTTCTTCAAGGATCTCGGTGTACTTAGCTGCATTCATCTTTCCCTCTATTAGGACTAGTCGCCCCGGTACCGCTGCTGATAAACATCCCCACACCATGATGCCACCGCCATGCTTCACTGTAGGGATGACATTAACCAGGTGATGAACGGTGCCTGGTTTCCTCCAGACGTGACGCTTGGTATTCAGGTCAAAAAGTTCAATTTTGGTTTCATCAGACCAGAGAATCTTGTTTCTCATGGTTTGAGAGTCCTGTGTCTTTTACTAAGGAGTGGCTTCCGTCTGGCCACTCTACCATAAAGGCATGCCTGGATGGCTGATCTTCTGATTCAGAAGCTCTGTCTGTCAGAGTGACCCTCGGGTTCCTGCTCACCTCCCTGGCCAAGGCCCGTCTTCCCCGATCGCTCAGTTTGGCAGGGCGACCAGCTCTAGGAAAATTTTTGGTGGTTCCAAACTTCTTCCATTTACAAATGATGGTGGCCACTGTGCTCTCTGGGAGCTGTAAAGCTGCAGCGATTATTCTGTACCCTTCTCCAGATCTATGCCTTGACACAATCCTGTTTCTGAGGTCTGCAGATAATTCCTTGGAGTTTGCTCTGATATGCAATGTCAACTGTGGGACCTTATATAGGCAGGTGTTGGCAATCCCCAATCATGTCCAATCAATTGAATGTACCACAGGTGGACTCCAATTACATTATAGAAACATCTCAAGCAATATTAGTGAAAACAAAATGCACCTCAGCTCACTTTTGGGTGTCATATCAAAGGGTGTGCACACTTGTACATATGATATTTTACATTTTGATTTTTAATAAATTAGCACAAATGTCTAAAAACCTGCTTTCACTTTGTCATTGTGGGCTATTTTGTGTAGAATTCTGTGACAAAAAATGAACTCTGTAATGTAATAAAACGTGGAGAAGGTGAAAGGGGTGTTCAGACTTTCCGGCTTAGTAGCAGTTATAAGCTACACATTTTTCACGCTCAGTAAAGGAAATAAGCTCCTCTTTGAAAAGATAGAGACTAAATTTCTGGCTATATTTAAATTCTATATACAAAACTTAAAATTTTGCATAAATTAATGTCTCCAGAAATTATAATAATAACACATGCAAAAAGATAAGTTTGGCCCCATCAGCCAGCCCCTGAAAAATAGAAAGAGGGACAGAACTGGCAAAGAAACAATTGTTTCTCTTTTGGCTGCTCCCACATTCAGGGTGGCAACTGCACACTTAATTCGGCACTGAGAGCGAACTGACATGTTCACCTCCTAATGCCTAGGCTGTTCTGCCAATCCCCCTTGTAGATGCCAAAATGCCCCTAGATACTTCAAAGTTTTTATGTTTTTGTTGTATTCATATGTGGATATTTTCGCATTTAAATAATTGTCTTATTTATGAAACTGCAAGTCCACGTTTGTTAATATTGCGTTTTGTTATTTAACATGTGTAATTGATAACTGTCACTTTAAGAACAGCATTTGGATTTTGCTATGCTCAGTGTGAGTGTGCATGATTTAGGATGGAGCCTGATGCTTTACTGACAGTGTCTCATTATTTACAGAAATTGTTAGAATAGTAAGACACTGTGGAAGATATTTTACAAGTATTTGCATTTTTCATTTACTTCATATGTTTATAGTTAAAATAAAGGCTCGAAACACAGTGCGGCCTTTTACGAACTCCTCAGACATAGCTGATTGTGTTCGTATAGATGACCGATGGGCTGATTTCTCTTAAATGGCCTTGGACCGGCTAATGGACGAGCTGTTTGAGGAAGACATTGTGATTTGTAGCGAGAGTAGAGAGGAGCTGAGGACAGCCTGGAGAGATGAAAATGCACATTAGAGAGAAGGGGAATGAAAGTTAGCTAAAGCAAAATGGATTTTACGTGGGGGGGGGGGGGGGGGGGGTCTCCTTTTATTAACTGTTATTCTGGTGTGGCAATTCTGCATGACTTGGTCCATGTACTTGGTGTGTCCTTGGTTTAATGTCGATGTTTGTTGGTGGTCAGGGTGTTTGAGTGGCAGGAGTAATATGTGATAGAAGCGTATCTGCCAGAGTGAATGAAAACATTTACAAGACAGTAGTAAGGTCTGCTATGTTGTGTGACATGGAGGCAGTATCACTGACTAAAAGACAGGAGAGGAAGCTGGAGGTGACAGAGATAAAGACGCTGCTATTCTTTTTTTCTCTTTTTCTCCTATTTTGTTCCCCCAATTTTCTCCCCTACTCAAGTCATATCCAATTACCCTGGTTACGCTTCACCACTACCGATACAACCCTCCACTGCTCACTAAAAAGCTTCGCAACTGACACATGCCCCCTCCGACACATGTGCAGTACCAACTGTCTCTTTTCACCTGTACGAAGCGAGTTCATATACAGAGAGCCACACCCTGATCAGCAGTATTCCCCAACTCCGCGCAGATGCCATCAATCAGCCAGCAGAGGCCATAATTGCACCAGTTATGAGGAATCCTGGTCCGGCTCATCCCATCCCTGAACGACAGCCAATCGATGTTCATGTGGCCGTCCAGCCCAGCCATGACGCTGTTATTCTTGTCGGGAGTTACGAGGATGGACAATATTAGGAACCAGTTTATTAGATGGACAGCACAAGAAGGATGTCTTGGAGACAAAGTTTGAAAGACTTGGTTGAGATGGTTTGAGCGTGTGTAAAGAAGGAAAGAGAGTTGAATGGAAAGAAGGAGCTGAGAATGGAGCCACTACGCAAGAAAAGAAGAAGAAGGCTAAAGACGAGGTACATGCAAGTGCTTTGTGCATGGAGATGAATGATCCATGATTCATGTTAATCAACCTCTTCCTCCTGGTCAGGGTCATGGCGTGTCCTGATTCACAGGGAAACACTGGGTGCAAGGCAGGAATATCCTGGACAGAGCGCCAATCCATCTCTGAGCTTTCGGCCAAACATATCCCTTAGACAATAGACAATCGTGCCTGTGTAGATACAGTGCCTTGCAAAAGTATTCAGCCCCCTTGAACTTTTCAACCTTTTGCCACATTTCAGGCTTCAAACATAACGATATGAAATTGTAATTTTTTGTGAAGAATCAACAACAAGCGGGACACAATCGTGAAGTGGAACGAAATTTATTGGATATTTTAAACTTTTTTTAGAAATAAAAAACTGAAAAGTGGGGCGTGCAATATTATTCAGCCCCCTTGCGTTAATACTTTGTAGCGCCACCTTTTGCTGCGATTACAGCTGCAAGTCGCTTGGGGTATGTCTCTATCAGTTTTGCACATCGAGAGACAGAAATTTTTGCCCATTCTTCCTTGCAAAACAGCTCGAGCTCAGTGAGGTTGGATGGAGAGCGTTTGTGAACAGCAGTTTTCAGCTCTTTCCACAGATTCTCGATGGGATTCAGGTCTGGACTTTGACTTGGCCATTTTAACACCTGGATACGTTTATTTGTGAACCATTCCATTGTAGATTTTGCTTTATGTTTTGGGTCATTGTCTTGTTGGAAGATAAATCACCGTCCCAGTCTCAGGTCTTTTGCAGACTGCAACAGGTTTTCTTCCAGAATGGTCCTGTATTTGGCTCCATCCATCTTCCCATCAATTTTAACCATCTTCCCTGTCCCTGCTGAAGAAAAGCAGGCCCAAACCATGATGCTGCCACCACCATGTTTGACAGTGGGGATGGTGTGTTCAGGGTGATGAGCTGTGTTGCTTTTATGCCAAACATAACGTTTTGCGTTGTGGCCAAAAAGTTCGATTTTGGTTTCATCTGACCAGAGCACCTTCTTCCACATGCTTGGTGTGTCTCCCAGGTGACTTTTTATAGATATCTTTGAGAAATGGCTTTCTTCTTGCCACTCTTCCATAAAGGCCAGATTTGTGCAGTGTACGACTGATTGTTGTCCTATGGACAGATTCTCCTACCTCAGCTGTAGATCTCTGCAGTTCATTCAGAGTGATCATGGGCCTCTTGGCTGCATCTCTGATCAGTCTTCTCCTTGTTTGAGCTGAAAGTTTAGAGGGACGGCCGGGTCTTGGTAGATTTGCAGTGGTCTGATACTCCCTTCATTTCAATATGATCGCTTGCACAGTGCTCCTTGAGATGTTTAAAGCTTGGGAAATCTTTTTGTATCCAAATCCGGCTTTAAACTTCTCCACAACAGTATCTCGGACCTGCCTGGTGTGTTCCTTGGTCTTCATGATGCTCTCTGCGCTTTAAACAGAACTCTGAGACTATCACAGAGCAGGTGCATTTATACGGAGACTTGATTACACACAGGTGGATTCTATTTATCACCATCAGTCATTTAGGTCAACATTGGATCATTCAGAGATCCTCACTGAACTTCTGGAGTGAGTTTGCTGCACTGAAAGTAAAGGGGCTGAATAATATTGCACGCCCCACTTTTCAGGTTTTTATTTCTAAAAAAAGTTTAAAATATCCAATAAATTTCGTTCCACTTCACAATTGTGTCCCACTTGTTATTGATTCTTCACAAAAAATTACAATTTCATATTCATGTTTAAAGCCTGAAATGTGGCAAAAGGTTGAAAAGTTCAAGGGGGCTGAATACTTTTGCAAGGCACTGTACCTAGACAGCTGATAGCACTACTGAGATTCAAACCCGGATCTCAGTGGTGGTGGACTAGCATAATCCACTGCACCACCTGAGCGCCTGTTTAATTTTTATCTAGAATAAAAAAGGCTTTGCTACATAATTACAAATTGTTTGTGTCATTTAGAGCTTTGCAGAATCCTGCAGTCTTTGGAACTAATTGGCTTGCTGGCTTACGGTATTAGAAAGGTGGAAAGCCACCTGTGTGTGTGTGTGTGTGTGTGTGTGTGTGTGTGTGTATTGCCAGACCTGAGGAAAAGCATGTCATCTGAGTAAAGGCCGTTGATGACTCCACTTTCCTTCTCCAATGCCAGCATGCTGATGTGCAGCTTGCGTGAGTTCAGGAAGTCCAGGATCCCTTTAATGATCTCCACCTCCTTTATGTTGATGGTCTCCTCGGCTGTCATGGTGGCAGGCTGGCAGTTAGAAAGGGGAGAAAAGGAAACAAACAGGGAGCATTACATTGTCAGTAGGAAACAGAACTTTGAAGGAACATTATACACATGCACAAATTCCACACAGAAGGGACCCGAACCGCACCACCTGGGGATCGAACCCAGGACCTCTGTGCTGTGAGGCGACAGTGCTACGTACTGAGCCTCCGTGTCACCTCCAAATTTATTTGTAAACCGCTTTCTAGAATAGACATTGTCTCAAAGTAGCTTAACAGAATCCAGGACCGACATACCAAAATAAAACCAGTGCCACCCTAAGTAGGAAATACTGTGATCAAGCATTTGTGATATGGCCCACTCTTCCATGCAGTGCCGTTTTAATGGAGACTGAACTGCCTGTAAGTTCTTGCCAAAGCATCTCAATGGTATTCAAGTCAGGACTTTGACTCTCACTCACTCACTCACTGTCTAAACTGCTTATCCCAGCTTTTCAATGGGCACAAGGCACACAGTAACACCCTGGACGGGGTGCCAGTCCATCGCCCCGGACTGCCAGTACCCGGACCGCCCCGCCTGGAGATCGAACCCAGGACCTTCTTGCTGTGAGGCGACAGTGCTACCCACTGAGCCACCGTGCCGCCCGGACTTTGACTCTGCTACTCCAAAACCTTGCTTGTGTGCCTCAGATTATTGTCCTGTAGCACAACCCAACTTTTTTTACTTTAGGCCATTCTTAGATGTTCATCTGGGTTTTTCTGTGACCTTCTGGATGAGTTGTCTATGTGTCCTTGATAAAATATTTGGCAAACCAATATTGGGCAAACCGTAGTCTAGTGGTTAGGATACTAGACTAGTAACCAGAAGGTCGCTGGTTCAAGCCCCACCACTGCCAGGTTGCTGCAGTTGGGCCCTTGAGCAAGGCCCTTAACCCTCAATTGCTCAGATTGTATACTGTAATAGTACTGTAAGTCGCTTTGGATAAAAGCGTCTGCTAAATGCTGAAAATGTAAATGTATTGGTAGGCTGGCCACTTCTGGGAGGGTTTACCACTGTTTTCTCCATTTGTGGATAATGGCTTTTATTGTGGTTTGCTAGAGTCCCTGAGACTTAGCAATGGCTGGTGGATTTCAATGACTTTTGTTTCGCATCTTTTTTTAATGTATTATTATGTGCTGCTTTTTAAAGACCTTCTCTTTACATTGCTAGACAGGTTCTATTCAAGTGATGCTTAGATTCAGCTGGTCTGGCAGCAATCATGCCTGGTGTGGCTAGTAAAGTTGGCTTTTTTTTTACACTTAAATGCAAAATGCACTTCTCAAATCACATAATATATACTAAATGGAATTTAAAATAGTAATGCCACTACTGTTTTTTATTTATTTGTCATAGATTGGGTAATAGGCAGAGAGACATGTAGTGGCTTTTTAGGATCCTAGATAAAAGAACTACAACCCCAAATCAGAAAAAGTTGGGACAGTATGGAAAATGCAAATAAAATAAAAATGCAGTGTTACTTACATTTACTTTGACCTTTATTTGATTGCAGATAGTTTGAACCCAAGATATTTCATGTTTTGTCTGCTCAGCTTTATTTCCTTTGTTAATATACCTCCATTCCTGCATTTCAGGCCTGCAACACATTCCAAAAAAAGTTGGGACGGGGGCAATTTAGGGCTAGTAATGAGGTGAAAAAACTAAATACTGATGTGATTCCAAACAGGTGATGTGAACAGGTGATTGTAATCATGGTTTGGTACAAAAGCAGCATCCAGGAAAGGCTGAGTCTTTGATGAGCAAAGATGATCAGTGGATCTCCAGCTTATCAACAAATGTGTGAGAAAATGATTGAAATGTTTAAAAACAATGAACCTCAAAGAAAGATTGGAAGGGATTTGCATATTTCTCCCTCTACAGTGCATAATATCATTAAATGATTTAAGGAATCAGGAGGAATTTCAGTGCTTTCAGGCCAAGGGTGCAAGTTTAAGCTGCACGCCTGTGATCTTCAATCCCTCAGACGGCACTGCATCAAGAACCACCACTCAACAATAGCTGATATAACCACATGGGTGAGGGATTACTTTCGCAAATCTTTGTCAAGCTCTTTGTCAAAATCTTTGTTATGTGTCAGTGCCCTTGGCAAAGGTCATTTACACTTCTGTGATGGCAGCATTAATGCAGAAAAGTACATTGAGATCTTATGAGATCTTATCTTATACAGTGAGCAACATATGCTGCCTTTAAGACGTCATCTTTTCCAGGGACGTCCATGCATTTTTCAACAAGACAATGCAAAACCACATGCTGCACACATTACAAAGGCATGGCTGTTGAAGAAGAGGGTATGGGTACTGGACTGGCCTGCCTGCAGTCCTGACCTGTCCCCAATAGAGAATGTGTGGAGAATTTTTAAATGAAAAATGTGACGACCGACGACCCCGTATTGTTGCACATCTTAAGACGTGATTGCAGGAAGAATGGGACAAAATAAAACCCGAAACACTAAATCACTTGGTATCCTCGGTGCCAAAACATCTTTTAAGTGTGGTGAAAAGGAATGGCATAATTACAAAGTGGTAAATGCTATAATGTCCCAACTTTTTTGGAATGTGTTGCAGGCCTGAAATGGGGTAATAAATGTTTATTAATAAATAAAAAAAAGTTGACCAGACAGAAAAATGAAATATCTCAGGTTCATTCTGTCTGCAATCAATTAAAAGTCAAAGTAAATGTAAGAAACATTTTCCATGCTGACCCAGCTTTTTTCTGATTTGGGGTTGTAAACCAACCGGTGTTTTGAACAGTAAAACATTCATAATGTGTCAAATTGTAATCAGTAATACAATTAGGTCTAGTGCTGAAGTGAACAGTTTTGTATGAGAGGCCGTGTAGGCCATAATTCTAAGTTGATTTCTCACACACACACCATCATACTCTCACACACACACCATCATACTCTCACACACACACCATCATACTCTCTCACACACACCATCATACTCTCACACACACACCATCATACTCTCTCACACACACCATCATACTCTCTCACACACACCATCATACACTCTCACACACACCATCATACTCTCACACACACACACCATCATACTCTCTCACACACACCATCATACTCTCTCACACACACCATCATACTCTCACACACACCATCATACTCTCACACACATACCATCATACTCTCTCACACACACCATCATACTCTCACACACACACCATCATACTCTCATACATGGTTTACTATACTCTGTCACATATACTACTATACCCTCTTACAACTATAATCACACTTTCTTTTATTTACTATTATACTCTCATACACAGCACTATTTTCTCTTGCACATATAACTATAGCTACTTAAACATGCATTATGTGCTTTCATGATAATCTGTGTAAAAGAGAATAGTAGTATATGTATGTAAGTTTGGTAGTCTGTGTAAGGGACGTTAACACTGTATGTAAAACAAAGATCTACTGTATGTGTAAGAGAATATTATTATATGTAAGCGTAATAAATAGTGTATGTGAATGCAAATAATCATGTTTATGGAACAGAATGATAGTGAATGTAAGACAGAATGATAGTGCATGTGAATAAGAATAGTTGTATGTGTGAGAGAGTTTGATAGTGTGTGTGAGAGAGTTTGATTGATACGGAAACGAGTTTGATTGAAACGGAAGTAATGTTAAATTCTCAGTACCTGATTGGTTAATAGAAGACGCGGGATTTCACAGACATGTCCCGCCTTCCTCATTATTACTGATAAGAGAGGATAGTGGACCGAGAGAGAATCAATGGAGCATCGGCCTGTTAACATTTTAAACTTTTCCACCGCTGCCACATCCATGTCAGAAATGTGGATTTAAACCCGACAGCCCGACAGGAGTCTAAACGCGGCCGCGGAGGAAGAGATGCGGTGACGCTTTATATCCGAACCATCAGCCAGGTGCTGACCTCCATATCAGCCTCAACCACAGAGAGCAGCGGCTCCAGAGTCAGGGAACAGGTAAGTTCACTAAACATGATTAAACTCATTTAGCTTCTGATAGATTCAGGTTTAGATTGGGATATTTTATAAATATTCGTCTTTGTAAGGGACCGTCTGCAAATTACACGTTTTAAACGTTCTAGTAATGCCAAACTAAGTAAGTGAGTTCTCATAAAGCACATTTATAAGAAACTTTGTTTTGGAAGCTTTCTTAAAGAACAATAAATAAAATTACTTTATCGTTTTAATGGCTATAGTTGCTCCACATTAATGTGTCACTACATTCGAGTCGAATTACATGGAACTTTTGGACTCTTCCCTATGTAGGTCTTAATCAGTAAAATAAAATATAGATTCATTTTATATACACAATCATAAACAAGCTGCTGCACATGGAAAGCTACAGACTTACAGTCTAACATTTCAAAATCTGTCTCAGTGCTCATTCTAACTTAGTCACTTGTACTATTAAAGTTTGTTATATTTCTTTTATTACAGAAAATGTAATTCATTATAGATTGAGACCAAGCTCTCTTGAGTAACTGTTCTCTAAATATTTGATTGGGTGAATTGCTATAGACTGGTTTTGAAACTAAATTCAATTTTTGTGATTTCAGTATTGAACTTTTGATGGCATGAGGAAACAAACTGGTTTCACCAAAGTTGCACGAGGGCCAGAAACTAAATGGCTTCATGATTGACAATACATTTACATCAAAGGCAGTGTACATTAGACAATGACACATTTACGGTAAGTTATTTAAAAATAATGTAAGCAGTATGTTTATATTGCATATTATTAATAATAATAAGTAATTTGTAGCATTTAGATTTCATGGTTTGGCAATAGGCTAACCCCCAACATTTTCTAAATGCATTGTGTGTGTGTTTGTTTTGTTTGTTTTTAGTTTGTCACCACAGATTTAGAGGACAGTGGTGTGGAGGTTGACACGACAACAGCATCTAGTGACCACAGAAGTACCACACCAGTCATTGTATGACTACAAGGGCTAAGGATACCTTAATCCACCTGAGTGACAGAATATTTGCTGTTGAGACTGTTCTGAAATATTTGGTTTCTGCATGCAACAATAAATAAGAAACATTTGTTTGCTTGGGACAAGATCTTTGTTAACCAGTATAATAGTGATTTCCTGACCTGTCCATAACTTGATAATAAATATCAAAATATTATATGGGGTGTCCTCGTTTTTTTTTTTTTTTACATTACTGCATTGTTTCATTTATCAGAAATACATTATGACGTTTTAATTACTATCACAAATAACTCTAATAACCATAACTAATTTGGAATTTGAACATTGTAAATTCTTTGGCCAGTTGCACACCCGTGATGGAAGGCATGTCCATTTGGGTCCAGCACCTGCAGCGCATGCCGGCACTGTTTTCTGATGTTGCAAGACTGTTGTCCTCCTAGCACGTACCTTTCATCTGCATTTGGGGTGATTTGAAGAATCTTATTAACAATGTCAGCCAAAGTCGCAGACATTGCTGTATGCTCTCTCTCTCTCACACACACACACACGTCAGTTAACCAATTTGAAGTTGCTATTTGTGCCTGTATAATTTCCTCCTGATGATTCCAAAGCATACAGCTATTCTTTAGCAATGAATTTCAAGAGACAAACTGAAGGTAATTTGTTTATGTAGGATGACCAGTTCTGATTGTTGGAGGTACTCTTGGAGTAAATATATCCCTATGTCTAATTTCTACTGATCTTGAGTTTTCCTATAAATTTTTTAGGGAACAAAAACATGCATAATGTGCCTCCAGTGCACCCAAACTTGATTGACTGTCACCTCCTTCTAACTGCGGGCTAATTAAAAGAAAGTAAAAAGTTGTCAGTGTTTATCCATTAAGCTCACAAAATAATATTTCCAGAATCATGCTGGTATGTCCCATGCTGTCAGTTTTCCTTTCAATGTTCTAAATGCATCTCATTGTCATGGACAAAAATAGTAAAACATGTCCTCATTACCATTTATTTCCACAAACCAAAGTGACCTTGTAAAAAAGGTAGAAAGTAGAAATATCATGGCTAGTTCAACAAAGCTCAACAAAAGTGTAGTCATTGTTAAAAGGTCTGCTGCCAGATTTAAATGTTTTTTGTAGACCAATTTATGTGCAGGCTCTGTTCTTACAGCTGTAAGCCAATCTGACTTCCTGTCCTCCTTCTAACACCTTGATGGTGTGTGAGAGAGTATGATGGTGTGTGTGAGAGAGTATGATGGTGTGTGTGAGAGAGTATGATGGTGTGTGTGTGAGAGTATGATGGTGTGTGTGTGAGAGTATGATGGTGTGTGTGAGAGAGTATGATGGTGTGTGTGAGAGAGTATGATGGTGTGTGTGAGAGAGTATGATGGTGTGTGTGAGAGAGTATGATGGTGTGTGTGTGAGAGTATGATGGTGTGTGTGAGAAAGTATGATGGTGAGTGTGAGAGAGTATGATGGTGTGTGTGTGAGAGTATGATGGTGTGTGTGAGAGAGTATGATGGTGTGTGTGAGAGAGTATGATGGTGTGTGTGAGAGTGTATGATGGTGTGTGTGAGAGAGTATGATGGTGTGTGTGTGAGAGTATGATGGTGTGTGTGAGAGAGTATGATGGTGTGTGTGAGAGAGTATGATGGTGTGTGTGAGAGAGTATGATGGTGTGTGTGTGAGAGTATGATGGTGTGTGTGTGAGAAATCAACTTAGAATTATGGCCTACACGGCCTCTCATAGTTTTGTGTAAGTATGTACATGTATGGTTTTTTCTTCATATCCTATCAATGACTAAAGCCATGAAAACCTTTTTTGTCTAATTGAGCATAATTTCCAGACATGTCATGAGGGGGTCATTACATTTTCCCCCTTTAGATTGTGTTTACCCTTCAAGAATAACGTCTTCAGATGCCGGCCATTTAGAAAAGGAGTCCAACATGTTTGTAAGCAGTAAAGTTAGGGAAGGAATAAGGGGGGGTGTCCATACTATGACTAACAGAAGGGATGTAAACAGGGGATGAATTTTTCAGTCGCCTTGTTCTTATACTAATGACACTTTTATTTAATTGTGTTCCATCATTTTCGCTGGATGTTTCTATTTAATTGGTAAAGTTAAGCACAATAAAACATTGACCAGCACATTTAAGAGCACGGATCATGCTCTTAATGGAGCTGTGCTGGATGGAAGGAGCCACATCTGTACTTAATGACATAATTGACAATCTTTAGATTGTGTTTACCCTTCAAGAATAACGTCTTCAGATGCCGGCCATTTAGAAAAGGAGTCCAACATGTTTGTGAGCAGTAAAGTTGGGGATGAAATAAACAGGTGTGTCCATACTATGACTAACAGAAGGAATGTAAACATGGGATGAGTTTTTCAGTCGCCTTGTTCTTATACTAATGATTCTTTTATTTCATGTGAATAATTTTGTTTCATCATTTTCGCTGGATGTTTTCATTTTATTGGTAAAGTTAAGGACAATAAAACATTGACCAGCACTCCTAAGAGCATGATTGTTGCTCTTAATTGAGCTGTGCTGGATGGAAGGGGCTACAGGTACATCTGTTCTTAATGGCATAATTGACAATCTTTAGATTGTGTTTACCCTTCAAGAATAACGTCTTCAGATGCCGGCCATTTAGAAAAGGAGTCCAACATGTTTGTAAGCAGTAAAGTTGGGGATGGAATAAGGGAGTGTGAAAGGGGCGACAGGTACATTTGTAGCCCTTTTTCGGGTGTTTTTGATTTTTGATGCATTTGAAAAGTGGCATTGCATGAAATGACATGCACCATTTTTGGTGCACAGCAGCATCAGCATCTGGTTTTGAACAAAACGTTATCACACCACTAATACATGTGTAAAACGGTTTTCAGATACAAATGTGTGGAATCGATGGATACATTTAAACACGATCCCTGCAACCAGTACTAGCCATGAGGAAAGCATCAATGCTGTAGAACCATCCAGAATCCCAGCAGCACTGCGTGCCAACCAAACCAGGCTTGTAGATGAGATGATGCTGCTGTCCCACCCAGCTGAGTATTAGCTTCGTTAGCTTTGCTTACTCATGCTTTTTTTCAACTGCATTTCTTCATGTGACAGAGAAATGGCAGCAGTGACACCTTCCCTGTCCGCTCTGACAGATTTAGAACAATGAGTCAGCCCTGCTAACGGGCTAATAAACCACAACAGCCCGGCCTCGCCTAGTTCACCGCATACTACCGTACTAAACAGTATGCCAAATAGTACGCAGTGTGACAGAAAACCCGTCGCTTGCGCACTATTTTCACATACTATGTAGTGCGCTAGTATGCTTTAGGAAACCAGAGGCGGAATTACGGTGTTAAACTGGGATTTAAAGCTTACCTGCTTAAGTCTACATATACGCGAACTACACACGTCCTCACTGGGGTCTCCGAAGTCTGTCCGCTCCGAAATAATACTCCAGTATGTATGTTTGTTTTTATTGTATTTTTAAAGAACAAAATCGCTTTGTATAATTCTGGTTGTTTCTCCTCTCAGCACCGTTACCTCCCTACAGGACTGGTTGTCAGGCGGGCGCTTCCTCTGTGCTCTACACCAATCAGGTGCGAGTATGTCCATAATGTCCAGTTTAACGCCTCTGATTGGTCAGTTCCAACGTTCTTCATTGTCAATCATTGAACATATTGGAAATCTAGTCAAAATTACCGCCCAACATTCCTTCGTTAAATTAAATACAGATTAAAGCATTCATCTGGGTAGTCCTGGGTTCGATTCCCAGGTGAAGCAGTCTGGGTACTTTCTGTGCGGGGTTTGTACAATGCCTGGCCAAAAAAAGGGTCACCACCTGGATTTAACTAAGCAAATAGGTAAGAGCCTCCCATTGGATACTGCATGGGTGATTATGTTTCAGCTGGCATCAAGTTATTTAACCCTAACTGATGCATTTGTTAAACAACCATGTCGAAAGACACATCCTGTGGTCGCGGAAAAGATGGTAAACAGTGAGGCTAACCGGCAAAAACGGCTTCAATTTGCTAGGGAGCATAAAGATTGGACTCTGGAGCAATGGAAGAAGGTCATGTGGTCTGATGAGTCCAGATTTACCCTGATCCAGAGTGATGGGCGCATCAGGGTAAGAAGAGAGGCGGCTGAAGTGATGCACCCATCATTCCAAGATGACAATGCCAGGATTCATCTGGCTCAAATTGTGAAAGAGTGGTTCAGGGAGCATGAGACAGACGAGTCCAGACCTGAACCCCATAGAGAATCTTTGGGATGTGTTTTTTTCACACATGGATTGGCCACCACAGAGTCCAGACCTGAACCCCATTGAGAATCTTTGGGATGTGCTGGAGAAGACTTTGCGCAGTGGTCCAAATCTCCCATCATCTATACAAGATCTTGGGGAAAAATTAATGCAACTCTGGACATAAATAAATGTTGTGACATTGCAGAAGCTTGTGGAAACGATGCCACAGCGAATGCGTGCCGTAATCAAAGCTAAAGGCAGTCCAGCGAAATATTAGAGTGTGTGACCTTTTTTTTTTGGCCAGGCAGTGTGTTCTACCTGTGTTTTTGTGTGTTTTCTTCCTCCCACAGTCCAAAGACTGTGCAGTCAGGCTAATAGGAGATACTAAAAGTCCTTTTAGGTATAAGTGTGTGTGTATGTGTGTGTGTTTGCCCTGTGGTGGACTGACAACCTGTCGTTCTGCCTCTCTTGTCCGATCACTCAGGTTTGATGATGGTGGGGGAGGTGGGCACTGATGTCCTGTGAAAGCCTTCATGACCTTGTTACCCGCTCGCTCCCCATTTTAGTTATGCTGTAATATTAGGGGTGCTGGAGTCTAAAGCTACTCTCTGCATGATAAAACTGATATTTTATCTTAATGATTCCACATTTTAGCTACATATTCTGTTGTTTTGACCGCAAGTCGAGACTGCTGTGTCAACAATGCTGCTCCTGCTAGATGTGACGGAAACCTGGCGTGTTTGCACCAAAAGTGTCAAGAACTCACAACGGACTTTATCACAGACAAATGATGAAGAAATCCAATCCAATTATTTTTGCTAGTTATAAATTTTAGTTTAATTTAATTTTGTGTATGTATGATTTGTGTAAATTGTTATAATGAGAGAGACTAGGGACCCAAAGATGCGGAGAAAGGTGTTCTTTTATTTAACAATAAATAATAATCAAAACACAAAAACAGGCACAGAAAACAACTCGGGCAGAATTCCCGAGTGAAGCCGCTGGCGTCGCAGGCAACTGAAAAAGAGAAAAAAGAATAATGGAAAAACGAAAGCAAAAGCGCGAGGCGCGAACCTGGATCGCCTGAGTGAGAGGCGTTCGCGCTGCTCGCTGCGCTATTTCACAGCGAGTAAACGAAGAAGCCCTCGTGCTTAAAAGAAGCGCTGAGGGCGACAGATCCCAGGATAATCTTCCGGGATCGCTAAAGTGAAATTAATCAGGAACTGGGACTACAGCCGAACCGGTTTTGTCACCAGCGGTAAGTTAATGCCGCTGGGAAGAAACCGATCGGAAGTTAGAAAAAGGGAGGACGCTAACTGTAGCGTGGATTCGAACCGGGACTGTAAAAGTGGATGACGCTATGGCTTAGTCCACACGGCCAACCCGGCAGTGTTGAACCCACCTGAAAGTTCAGGCTGTAAAAGGCTTGTGAAAAAGCGGTTGCGGGGCTACCATTAGCCACAAGCTAACCGCACAGAAGGGGCTTTAATGCAAAACGCCGTAAACAAACGGCAGCGCGAGGGCTGCACGAAGTCGCACCAATCTTTCCCTAAAAATAGAACCAAAACCCTACAATACCTCAGTCTTACGACTTACACACCCGACCGCCCTATTTAGCGCCCGGGGAACCGAAACTGTCCCTATAAAAGAAGCGACTTGTGCAGTCATTGAGTGGAAACAAAAGATAAAGGTGCAGGCGACGCCCCCTTAAATAGGGAGATCGCAGGTGCAGGTCGTTCGCCCCTAACGAGCTGGCCTGCTATTTGAGGCCAAGCTCTTTGTTGTTCTGTAACGCCTGCGACGCTGGGAGCTGATGGTATTTTCACCAGCCGTCGCAGGCACCCTAACATAAATCCTATTTATTTAAATTATCCTCCAGGCCACCCTGCTGAGTCTGGTTCCTCTCAAGGTTTCTTCCTGTAATTTTTGTTTGTTTATTTATATATATATATATTTATATATATATATATATATATATATATATATATATATATATATATATTTATTTTTATTTATTTATTTTTTTTCTTTATGCATTTTCTCCCCTTTTTCTCCCTTTTTAGCGCGTCCAATTGCCCCATTGCATCATGCTTCCTCTCCACCAATGCCGATCTCTGCTCTGATTGAGGAGAGCGAAGCTAACTCACGCCCCACTCCGACACGTGGGCAGCATGCATCTTATCACCTACACTTTGATGAGTGCAGTGCAGCCTAGCTGCATGTACGGAGGGACACACCCTGAGAGCACTCTTTTCTCATCTCTGTGCAGGCGCCATCAATCAGCCAGCAGAGGTCGTAATTGCACCAGTCATGAGAGAGAGACCCTATCCGGCTTAGTCCCGCCCATATGAACAACCGGCCAATCGTTGTTCATGTGGCCGCTCTGCCGGCAAGGCAGAGCTGAGATTCGATACGTATTCGAGATCCCAGCTCTGGTTCCAGCGTGTGTTTTTACCGCTGCGCTACCTGAGCGGCTTCTTCCTGTAATTTTAAGGGAGTTTTTTCTTGCAACTGTGGCCCTCGGCTTGCTCAACAGGGATTTTTGGTCTGTAGGTCCTGGATTCTGTAAAGTTGCTTTGAGACAATGTTCATTGTAAAAAGCGCTATACAAATAAAATTGACTTGACTTGACTTGACAACCTGTCTGGGGTGTTTCCAGCCAAACTGTCATCAATCCTCATTTTTCTTGACCTCTCTGCAGCCTTTGACACAGTGAATCACAGCATTCTCTTGTCTACTCTCTCCAACCTTGGAGTAACTGGTTCGACATGGCAATGGATGGCTTCCTACCTGGAAGGGCACTCCTACCGAGTGTCTGGTGTTCCTCAGGGCTCTGTACTTGGCCCACTTCTATTCTCTATCTACACCAGCTCTCTGGGTAAGGTCATAGCCCAGTTTCTCTTACCACTCCTATGCAGATGATACCCAGCTCATTCTGTCATTTCCTCCTTCAGACACACAAGTCTCAGCTTGCATCTCAGCATGTCTGCAAGCTTTCTCACAATGGATGTCAGCTCATCATCAAAACTCAATCCCAGCAAGACAGAACTGTTACTTATTCCTGGAGATCAATCTCCAACCCAGGACCTAGTCATTTATCTTGATGACTCCTAGATCAGACCATCTGATAATGTAAGTAATGAAAATGCCCAAAATGTAAATGTAAATGACTGTGCCCCTGTGCATAAAGCAAGGTCCATAAAGAGTGTGGTGAGTGTGGTTTGGAATATCTTGACTGGCCTGCACAGAGCCCTGACCTCAATTTCATTACACACCTTTGGGATGAACTAGAACTGAGATTACAAACCGGGCCCTCTCACCCAACATTGATGCATGACCTCACAAATGCTATTCTGGATGAATGGGCAAAAATTTCTGAGGACACCCTCCAAAAATTTTGTTGAAAGCCTTCCCAGAGAAGTGGAAGCTGTTAAAGCGGCCAAGGTGGACAAACTTCACATCAATGCCCATGGATTAAGAATGCAGAATACAGAAAAGCTTCTGTAGGTGTAATGTAAAGGTGTCTCAAAACTTCTGTCAATATAGAGTATGTCCACTTATATACTCACAAACATAATTTAGTCCATCTGTTTCTCTGCATGCTTTGTTAGCCCCCTTTCATGCTGATTTTCAATGGTCAGGACTCTCCCAGGACCACCCTGTGGTGTGGAGTCCTGACCATTGAAAATCAGTAGGTATTATTTAGGTGGTGGATCATTCTCAGCACTGCAGTGACACTGACATGGTGATGGTGTGTTAGTGTGTGTTGTGCTGGTATGAGTGGATCAGACACAGCAGCACTGATGGGGATTTTAAACACCTCACTGTCACTGCTGGACTGAGAATAGTCCACCAACCAAAAATATCCATAGGCAGCGTCCTGTGACCACTGATGAAGGTCTAGATTAGAAGATGACCAACTCAAACAGCAGCAATAGATGAGCGATCGTCTTTGACTTTACATCTACAAGGTGGACCAACTAGGTAGGAGTGTGTAAAAACTCCAGCAGTGCTGCTGTGTCTGATCTACTCGTACCAGCACAACACACACTAACACACCACCACCATGTCAGTGTCACTGCAGTGCTGAGAATGATCCACCAACTAAATAATACCTGCTCTGTGGTGGTCCTGACCATTGAAGAACAGGGTGAAAGCAGGCAAAAAAAGGTATGTAGAGAAACAGATTGACTACAGTCAGTAATTGTAGAACTACAAAGTGCTTCTATATGGTAAGTGGAGCTGATAAAATGGACAGTGAGTGTAAAAACAATGAAGTGGTTTTAATGTTATGGCTGATCAGTGTACCTTCTATTAAAGAATGGGGTATGGACAGGTGGCAGTTTTATTGTATTTTTTAAATGTCAATGCTGGAAAGAGTATAATGCTCCAGCGAAAAGCATCCTTAAATCAAAAGTGCTAACTAATAGATATAAAATACTCATAGTCACTAATTATACACCTGAAACATGTGTTGACAGGCTATGTGCTCCAACTGAAGAGGCCAGTAAGTGTAAACAGTATTTAAAAACACAGACATGCTACTTTAACACCCATACAACATGCACTACTATGTTATTATACTTTTGCTGAGTGCTGTGACTGGTCCACCATTTAAAAACATCTGGTCAATATGGGTGCTGTGGGGTCCAATGTAATTAATCTGTGTGGTAGACTAGAGGAAGGTGGCAAATTATATGGTAGGTGCTGCAAGTGGCAAAGAAGTGTACCTACAAGACAGGTAGAACCAATAAAGGGGCCAAAGAGTGTATCTAAGTGTTACCAATTATTAATAATACCACCACCAAAATAGCATTAAGATGAAAGTTTGTATTTGTGTGGCTGTACAGATGAACAGATATTTAAACAGAAATATACATACAGCTTATAGCCATCATTAACAAACATGACAGAACAGTAATTAAGAAGGAATGAAACCATCACATTGGCTATGTCTGAGGCACCATGTTACTAAACAGTACGTCAAAATAATACGCCACCAAAAGTATGGGCCATAGCTCATAGGATGAGGTCATAGACAGAACAGTATAGCTTAGCTTAGCATAGCATAGCTTTTAGCTTGCTGCTAACTGCTCCTTGATGGTGTGTGTGGTTGTGTTCCTTTAGCTAGCTTTCAATTATGAACTTTTCCAGCTTTCTTCTCCTGTGTACTGTAATTTTTGGTCTAATTGGGACTATGGATGCTATTTGTGGCCCCTCGCGTGGCGTGGATAATGCCAAATCCCCTTGTCTACACTATACTTCTGCTGATCTGCGTGACCTAAGAACTTTTTATCATCTTGACTCGGTGACTTACAACCTCTGTCGTAATGCTGGCATCTCTCGTCGTCCACGGTATGTTCATCGTGGTCGCAGGAGTCAGCGTTATGCCCATCATCCTTCTCATCCTATTCTCATCTATCAAGCATCAGCCTTAGCAATCCCTGTCATCTGGTCTACTGATCGTCGTCCCAGGAAACGTTCTACCTGGCATCCTCGCGGCGCTGATCCTGGCGTACTACGTGCGATTCCTCGTACCAACAGCCCACCTGCTCTGACTCGGTCTTCTCATAATCGCTTGCTCACCATGGCATTATTTAACTGTCGCTCACTCACTGACAAGGCTGCTCTACTCAGTGATCACATTATTCATAATAACATTGACCTTCTTTTTCTGACTGAAACCTGGCAACAGCCTAATGATTATATCCATCTGAACACCGCTGCTCCGGCGGGATTTAAGCATCTTTCGTCCCCTAGGTCCTCTGGGAGAGGTGGCGGCTTGGCTGTGCTCTTCTCCCAGGCTATCAATCTCTGTATCTGTAACTCCCCTAAGGTTTCTTCTTTTGAATACATGGTGGTTAAGATCTTGTGCCCTAGTCCTACTCTCTTTTTACTCCTCTACCGGCCACCTAAAAATCCCATTGCTGATTTTCTGTCTGATTTGTCTGAAGTTTTGACGTCTGTGTGTGGTCAAACTTCGTCTGTAGTTTTGCTGGGTGACTTCAATATTCACCTAGACTCCAAAACCTCAAACTCTACTGAATTTCTGTCATTAATTAACTGCTTTGATTTTCAACAATATGTAACTTTTCCTACTCATAAACATGGTCACATCCTGGACCTTATCTGTTCCACTACTAATAATATCAGTAATCTTCAAGGACACAACATTGGTGTTTCGGATCATTTGTTTATAACTTCGAGTCTCTCTCTGCCTGCCCTCGCTCGTTCATCTAAGACTGTAATCACCTATCGGGACCTCTCCTCTGTTAACCCATTGTCCTTCTCTGCTACCCTACTATCCTCGAACTTTGTCTCTGTCACGTCTCAGCACTCTGTTAATCAGGCTGTGAATATATATAATCAGGCTCTCACAAATACTTTTGAGGTCCTTGCTCCTGTTAAAACTAGGGTTGTCCCCTCCTCTCACTCCTCTCCCTGGTATACTCCTGAGCTTCGAACCTTAAAAACCCAGGGCCGACGGCTTGAACGTCTGTTTAAGAAAACGTCGCTGCAGGTTCATGCCTTGGCGCTCGCGGACCACTTGGCCAATTATAAAGCAGCTTTAAATGCTGCTCGATCTAGCTACCTTACTTCTGAGTTCAAAAAAGCTGGCAATAACTCGTCTAGACTTTTTTCTATTGTTAAAAAGATTCTGTGTCCCCCATCTAACTCTGTCACTGCGTCGTCGGATCTCTGTAACTCTTTTCTCACTTTCTTTCAAGATAAAGTGTCGGGCATATATAGTGAACTTTCCACTTCGGAATCTATCTCCACTATATCTGGTTCTTACATTTCTCTATCCTCTTGCTCATTTCCGTGCTTCTCCACTGTTGACGCTGGTACCATTGAGAGAATTATATCTACATCGAAATCTGCCACCTCTTTCCTTGACCCTGCTCCTACTGCCCTTCTCAAACTCTGCTGTGCTACTTTATCTGTTCCCATCTCCCACATTGTCAATCTTTCACTTAGCTCTGGATTGGTTCCTGATGGCTTGAAACTTGCTGCTGTCACCCCTGTCATTAAGAAACCCGGTTTAGACCAGTCCATTCTCAGCAATTTTAGACCCATTTCCAACCTTCCATTCCTCGCTAAAATTCTAGAAAGAGTTGTAGCCTCCCAGCTGCTCGACTACCTTGATGCTAATAATTTATCTGAAATCTTTCAGTCAGGTTTCCGTTCTAAACATAGTACTGAAACTGCCCTAATTCGTGTTATAAATGATCTTCTTCTTGCCTCTGACAACGGTCTTGTCTCTATCCTCCTCCTACTTGATCTCTCATCAGCATTCGACACAATTAATCATAACATTCTCTTGGCACGCCTGTCTGAGATTGGTCTCATGGACACGGCTCTCTCCTGGTTTAAGTCATATCTCACCGGCAGGTGTCAATTTGTTCGTATTGGTCACCACTCATCTGCTACCGTTCCGGTTCCACAAGGTGTTCCTCAAGGATCGGTCCTTGGACCCCTCCTCTTCACCATCTACATGCTCCCTCTTGGCCCCCTTGTACGCCAGTTTGGTCTGAGCTTTCATTGCTATGCTGACGATACTCAACTATATATTAGCTTCAAACCCTCTGACCCTGTGCCTCCCCCCTCGCTTACCAGTTGCATACAAAAGTTACATTCCTGGCTTCATAATAATTACTTAATGCTTAATGCTCTGAAAACTGAGTTTCTTTTTATTGGTCCGAAATCTGCTGTCTCTACTCTCTCTGATGTGACTTTTAATATTGGTTCCACTGCCATCTGTCCCTCAAATTGTGCTCGTAATCTTGGTGTCCTTTTCGATTCTCACCTTTCCTTTGACTCCCACTTAGCATCGGTCTCCAAATCTGCCTATTTTCACTTGCGCAATATCTCTCGCCTTCGTCCTTTGCTTTCACAAGACTCTGCTGAGACTCTGGTCCATGCTCTAGTCACCTCCCGGCTTGACTACTGCAATTCAATTTTATATGGGCTTCCTGCCAAAACCCTCCGCCCTCTCCAACGTATCCAAAATACTGCTGCTCGGATCCTTACATTTTCCCAAAAATATGACCATATTACACCTGTACTGGCTAAGCTGCACTGGTTACCTATCTCTTTGAGAATAAATATAAATATAAATTACTTATACTTACATTTAAAGCGCTACATGGCCTGGCCCCGGTATATTTAGCTGACTTACTAACGTATCACTCTCCCTGTCGCAGTCTTAGGTCCTCTGACTCTGACTTATTGGCTGTACCCAGGTTCAAGCGGGCTTCTATGGGTGGCCGTTCATTCACCTGTGCTGCCCCTCGCCTCTGGAATTCCCTTCCTCCGGCTCTCCGCTCTGCGTCTTCCCTCACTATTTTCAAATCTTTGCTTAAAACACTTCTCTTTACTGAGCATTTTTCATAGTTTTTGTATTGTATTGTAAAAGTATTGTATTGTATTGTATTGTATTGTAAAATGTTGTAAAGCGTCCTTGAGCATTGAGAAAGGCGCTATATAAGTTTAACTTATTATTATTATTATTATTATTATCATAGAGCTGTCACAATTATTATTATTATTTTGTCACACGCCCCCTCCGACATGTGCACAGTAGCCGACTGTATCTTTTCGCCTGCACGAGGCAAGTTCATATGCCAATCAGCTTTGTGCATGGAGAGCCACACCCTGATCAGCATTATTGCTGACTCTGTGCAGACGCCATCAACCAGCCAGCAGAGGTCGTAATTCGCTGTTACGCTGTAAATCGTTGTTCATGCAGACGCCCAGCCCGGACGGATAGCAGAGCTGAGATTCGATACGATGTATTCAAAATCCCAGCTCTGGTGTGCTAGCATGTTTTACCGCTGTGCCACCTGAGTGGCCTAGCTGTCAAAATTATTACATAATCGCCTGATTACAATTCGACCTATTGGTGGTTTAGGTGACCACAATAATTTGGAATAATTCCACAATCCAACAATTATGTCCAATTTTCATTTACTTTATTAATACAGGTTTTTAAATGAATGTGTCCTGGTAGTTATTCACATGATATTATACTGGGTTATCCATTCATTCATCCATTTATTGTCTGGTTTACCATGGCTTTATCCTATTCAGGGTCACGGTGGGTACAATTCAATTGTAAAGGTTGGAAATACCCTCACAAACACACTCATACCCAGGGCAATTTTGTATCTCCAATTAACCTGACCTCATGTCTTTGGACTGTGAGAGGAAACCGGAGCAGCTCCACCTGGGAATCGAACCCAGGACCTTCTTGCTGTGATGCGACAGTTCTACAGTGTGACAAATAATGACCAGTAAAAATTGTGACAGGCCTAAGCTAACATACTATTTTGACACACTACTTAGTGCAGTAAAATACAGGTGGTGGTGTAGGCTTAGGGTGTTTCTCAATATACGTTATTATTTTTTGATTTTACTATAAGTGCTTAACTGAATACAATGTTTCTAATGACTCTGCCCAATACAGGTAAATAAATATTGATTGAGACTGTATACATTGCAAGCAGTTGAGGGTTAAGGGCCTTGCTCAAGAGCCCAACAGTGGCAAGCTTGCAGATGTGGGGCTTGAATCAGTGACCTTTCAGTTACTAGTCCTATACTTTAACCACTGAGCTACCACTGCCCACTGCCTATTTTTGTTTATGCATTTCTCCTCTTTTTCTCCCAATTTTAGCACGTCCAATTTACCCAATTGTGTTATGCTTCCTCTCTACTGGTGCTGACCACCGCCCTGATTGAGGAGACCAAACTGACACACGCCCCCTCCGACACGTGTGCAGTACCCGACTGCCCTTTTCACCTGCAAGAGGCGTGTTCATATGTTGATCAGCTTTGTGCACGGAGAGCCACACCCTGATCAGCATTATCCCTCAACTCTGTGCAGTGGTCATAATTGCATCAGTTATGAGGTCCCTATCCGGCTTTTCCTTCCCTGTATGAACAACAGCCAATCGTTGTTCATGTAGCCGCCCAAGCCCAGCCTGATGGCAGAGTGGAGTTTTAAACCGACGAGTTCAAAATGTCAGCTCTGGTGTGCTAGCGTGTTCTACTGCTACGCCACCTTCATTGTCTGGTGTGTTTACCACTGATTTTTTCAGATTAGGGTCATGGAAGGTCCGACTGATTGGGTGAAAGACAGGAAACTAAGGTTAAGGAGTTAAAGAAATGGAAGTGTAATACAGTAGACTTGGTGTATTGGTTTTTGGCCAACGACCAAACTGGGCAAAGAACAACTAGATTTGTTAAGTGAATACGTTTTTTTATTATTATTTATTTAAACATTTTTATCTGTCTCTGTATTAAGAAACACCCAATTTGACCACCACAAAATGTCACATATTGGCAACACTGACCCATAACAACTTTCACCTTTAAAGTACTTTCTTGTTTATACATATGAAAATATCATTAACATCCAATGGCTTAAAAAATATGCTTAATATGCAAAACTAGAATATATACAGCTTTAATAAACTCAGTGGAGGATTTTCTTAGGGACAAAAAGCCAAAAATTTGAAGATATTATATAAAACAATTCTGAAACAAAGCCTGTAAATAAGCAGCAGCTCAAAGAAGAAAACTTTCAATGAGAAATCAAAATTAAAATATTTACCAAAATCTTACTCGGGCGACACAGGCTGTAAGTAACATTGGTCTCGTTGTTTTAGTGCAAAACCAGAACCCAACGTAGGACACCAAACTTGGTGGTGTTTCGGCTGATCGGCTACATTTAGCATAAGTGAAATATTTTTCCTAAACAATTCCTTTCACATTAAGTTGAAAGTTGCGTTCAAAAGTCTGGGCAAAAGACGCTTGTGCAATCTATACAGGGAAAAATATTCTTACCACAAATTAAAAAAAAAAAAATAACCCACCAAAAGTCTGGGCCATAGCTTATAGGATGAGGTCTTAGGGCTGTTACTGTTATTACATAATCACCTGATTACAATTCGACCTATTGTACAATTATGTCCAAATATCATTTATTTTATTAACACAAATTTTTAAAGGAATGTGTCCTGGTATTTATTCACATGATATTATACTGGGTTATTCATTCATTCATCCATTCATTGTCTGTTTTACCGTGGCTTTATCCTATTCAGGGTCATGGTGGGTACAATTCAATGGGCGATAGGTTGGAAACACCCTGGATAGGTCACCAGTCTATCACAAGGCAAACACACTCACACACATTTACACACACACTCATACCCAGGGCAATTTTGTATCTCCAATTAACCTGACCACATGCCTTTGGACTGTGAGAGGAAACCGGAGCAGCCCCACCTGGGAATCGAACCCAGGATCTTCTTGCTGTGACCAATTGTGTTATGCTTCCTCTCTACAGGTGCTGACCCCCGAGATGCTGACCATCTTTTCACCTGCACGAGGTGAGTTCATATGCCGATCAGCCTTGTGCACGGAGAGCCACACCCCGATCAGCATTATTTCTCTACTCTAATCAGCCAGCAGAGGTCAGCCCAGCCGGATGGCAGAGCTGAGATTCGATACGATGTATTCGAAATCCCAGCTCTGGTGTGCTAGCATATTTTACTGCTGCGCCGCTGAGCGGCTGTACCAATTTTTTAATGCCATCAGGAAACATGTTTTTGGTTGAGCGCATAACCACTGATGCACCGCTGCTTTCACATCATCACATGAAAATCTTCTTCTCCTTAAAGCTTTTTTGAGCGTCCAAAAAGGTGGAAATCAGATGGCGCTAAATCCGGACTATAAGTGTCTCTCGGTCTCTCTTTTTTTGCACCAGGTAGCCACAGGTGTGACAAACACCAGAACTTAATATCTAAGAGGGGTGTTCAAATGCCTTTGGCCATTCATTGTATATAAACACCTACTGTTTCTTAACCATAAATACCATAAATAAAGCATTTCATTATTAAATCAGCAGGTCTGCAAATGTCTGAAATGATTGCACAAGCTTCTTTTCAATCTAACAACTTGATCTGGCCAAGGGTGCCCACAAATTTGTATACACAATCTATATCTTATGTAAATTATTAAAGCCAACATAGGCAGAATCTGTAAGTAACTGTTGATGCATGCTCAATAATCCAGGTACACAAATCCACAAAGTTGAATCAGTTCATCTGGACACAAGTTTGTTGTAGAGATACGTTTCGTCACTCAATCGGAATGATCCTTAGGGCCCTTAGGACCGGGTTCCTCGACACAAACAGAGTAACATAGTGTATGCTGTTATGTGCCGGGAGGATTGCCGGGAACTGTACATCGGGGAAACTAAACAGCCACTGGCGAAATGGATGGCCCAACATAGAAGATCTATGCCAGGACTCCGTGATTTACAACCACCTGCAAGCCAGCGGCCACTCATTTAATGATGACGATGTGCAGATCCTTGACAAGGAGGAACGCTGGTTTGAACGGGGAGTCAAAGAGGCCATTTACGTGAAGAGGGAACGACCATCTCTGAACCGGGGAGGGGGCCTGAGAGTACATCTCTCACTATCTTACAACGCCATAATAGGAGCTATACCCCAATCCTATGTGAAAGACACACATGACAATTGTAATTAATGGTTATTGTGATTTGCATATGGACCTGATCACCGGTTCCATTGTTATGCAGTGGGCGGTGATCGGTCGTTATGCAAATCGGCTGCATATAAGGTTGGGGTATTCAACACCAGCTCAGACTGAAGAAGTCATTCGGATTGAGTGACGAAACGTATCTCTACAACAAACTTACGTTCAGATGAACTGATTCAACTTTGGATGTAAGTAAGTAAGTTGTCATGAATGAACATTACAGTTGATATTAGTTATTATAAGTCTTACCAGTACCAGTAATGGTCATGACAGTATCTTAAGCTGATATGGCATAACATATAATATATCGTCAAAAATGTGCACACTTGACCATGTTAGTTGGACATCCAATTCCAAAACCATGAGCATTAAATATGAAATTTCCCCTTTTTTGCAGCTACAACAGCCTTAACTCTTCTGAAAGATCTTCCCATAAGATTTTGTGCCTGTTCAATCAAAGGATCATTTGTGATTTCAGGCAATAATGAGAAGTCACGGCTTGCAATCACCAATTGCAATTCCAATTCACCCTAGATGAGATCAATGCAGTTTAGGTCAGGGTAATGTGAAGGCCAGTGGAGTTATTCATTCATTGTCTTTTACCACCACTTCATCCTATTTAGGGTCACAGTGGGCCCAATTCTCTGGGCGAAAGGTAGGAAACACCCTGTACAGGGCATTTAAACATCTCCAATTAACCTGCCTGTATGTCTTTGGACTGTGAGAGGAGCACCTGGGAATCAAACCAGACCTTCTTGCTGTAAGGCTACAGTGCTACCCACCGAGCCACCATGTCACCCCATTGGAGTTCTCCTCCCACTGAATTAGTCAAACTTTGTCTGTGTCCGAAATCACATACTTAAACGGTGCGTACTAAATTTGAGTCAGTGCTCATAGCTCGACCGGTAAGGCAGTACGCATACTACGTCCGCCATCTTGCCATTGTCACATGATGCATGATGTCACATTGCTGCAGTTATAACTATTTTAAAATCGGACAGAATTAATTTTTGTCTTACTTTGCTTTCCACTATCTTTCTTCTTCCACTACTAAAACCTTTGCAGCTCCACTTAAATTATGGGATGGATTTTTGGACCACAGTGTGCTGTGTTTGCATACTCGAAAATGGCTGCCCATGCAGTAGGTCATCCGGGTATTTTTCGCATACTGTTTAATGAATACTACGTATTCGGACACTACCCACTCTTGCGTACTGCTTTCACATACTGTTCAGTATGGAAGTATGTAATTTTGCACGCAGCCTTTGTCTTTATGAACCTTGATTTGTGCATGGGGGGCACAGTCATGATGGAAGTACAAACATTTGTGAAAGGATGGGTCACTCTCAGGAGCTCAGTGAATTCCAGCGTGGTACCGTGATGCCACCTGTGCAACAAATTTCCTCGCTACTAAATATTCCACAGTCAACTGTCAGTGGTATTATAACAACGTGGAAGCGATTGGGAATGACAGCAAGTAAAATGACAGAGCGGGATCAGCGGACACTAAGGCAGAGGTCACCAACTTTCTACAGAGTCAATCATTACAGACCTCCAAACTTCACGTGGCCTTCAGATCAGCTCAAGAACAGTGTGTAGAGAGCTTTATGTATGGGTTTCCATGACTGAGCAGCTGCATCCAAGCCTTACATCATCAAGCGCAATGCAAAGTCTAGGATGCAGTGGTGTAAAGCACGGCGCCACTGGACTCTCTGGAGTGACGAATCACGTTTCTCTGTCTGGCGATCCAATGGACGAGTCTGGGTTTGGCGGTTGCCAGGAGAACGGTACTTGTCTGACTGCATTGTGCCAATTGTAAAGTTTGGTGGAGGGGGGATTATGGTGTGGGGTTGTTATCCAGGAGTTGGGCTCGGCCCCTTAGTTCCAGTGAAAGGAACTCTTAATGCTTCAGCATACCAAGAGATTTTGGACAATTTAATGCTCCCAACTTTGTATTTTGGGGATGGTCCCTTCCTGTTCCAACATGACTGCACACCAGTGCACAAAGCAAGGTCCATAAAGACATGGATAAGCGAGTTTGGTGTGGAAGAACTTGACTGGCCTGCACCTTGACTGGACAGACCTCAACCCGACAGAACACCTTTGGGATGAATTAAAGCAGAGACTGCGAGCCAGGCCTTCTCGTCCAACATCAGTGACTGACCTCACAAATGCGAGAGGTCAGTCACTGCTTCTAGAACAATGGTCAAGAATTCCCATAAACACAACTCTAAACTATATGGAAAGTTTTCCCAGAAGAGTTGAAGCTGTTATAGTGGCAAAGGGTGGGCCGACATCATATTAAACCCTATGGATTAAGAATGGGATGTCACTCAAGTTCATATGTGTGTGAAGGCAGACGAGCGAATACTTTTGGCAATATAGTGCACCTGTTAGCAATGAGTCACCTGAACACACTGATTATGAAAGGTGTCCATGTAGTCTCACTGAAGCTGTTAATTTAAATAATGGTACTGGTAATATATCACTGTTCTTATGCTTAGAATCAACTGTTACGACCATGATCTGTCATGTTGGTGTCAGGATATTGGGTTTGAGTAAAGTGTAAATTAGATTTTGTGAATGCTATTGTGTTATAGTTCAGCAGCTTAAACTGGTGGATCCGTGCTGATTTCCTAAAAATCACAAAGGCCACATGACGATGTGTACAAGCCTGATGAAATCCACATTCATTTCAAAATAAAAGCCATTATATACACACGACTCATACATTTACATACGTGCTCCTTAGCAGAAGCTGTTTTGCACCTTAAATATCTTCACTAAAATACAAATAAATGTAGACAGCAAATTCAGAGAGTCAGGTGCTTAGGTTCCAGTAAACGCAAGACGTGACTTTTCAAATGGAAATTAGCGTCAAGTATAATGTGTCCTCTCGTCTTTCCTCAGTATTTACACAAACATACATCTGATAGCCCTAATATGCTGATCAGCCCGTTCACAAATCATATCCTTGAGATTTAAAAGCAGAACAAAATGTCAAGACAGGAATAATGCAAGGTCATAAACCCTTGAGCTTTGGCACCCACACACACAGCCAAACTATAGTGTGTGTGCTTATAGCTAATCCTGATGCCACGTTTACTGCAAGACTGCGATCTATACATTCAAGCTGTGTCTAATGTGTCTCAACTTCCATCAAAGAACAAAAAAAAAACCTAAACAGAGAGAATTTAGACTCCAGTGAGGTGTGTACTGTAGTGCATGTTTCTGAGCGCTCCGTCTGCCTCACTTGAGCAGTTTTTTGGGCGTGCTTTGTTTCTTGGTCTGCCAAAGGTGGCCGTAGATGGTGACAGCGTCGATGCTGGCCGACATGGTCTTGGCCGGGATGTGACAAAACTGTTTTTTGTCCGAGCTGTACTTATACAGGTTCTCGATCATCTTGGGAGTGATGGACTTTGGCCCGATGCCTGTTAACTTGCTGATCTCTTGAGTCTCTGGACAGTATGTGTAGAGTGCGCGGAACTGGCAACCGGAATCTCGGAACAGGATCAAAAAGTTGTTTGAGTCCGTCTTCTCCATTTCCTGGAAGACAGGGAAAAAAAAAGATTATATGCATTAAAATTGCATTAATAAATCCTAATACGTCTGCTTTAGACAGAAATAAAGTAATGTCAGCGTTTATGTGGTGAAGTGGTCTATTATGCTAGCCCACCAGGTCGAATTCAGGTTTGAATTTTAGTGGTGCTATCAGCCGGTCAGGCTACACAGACATAATTGGCTATGTCTAAGGGGGATGGGATGGCCAAAGCGCTGCAATGGATGGACATGTGAAACATGCTGCAACTCTGACCAAGAAGGACAGTGGTAGCCTAGTCGGTAGCGCTTTGGGCTATCATTTGGAAGTACGCTAATACGCTCGTCCACCAATGCAGTGTCCGTTGTGCTTTACTTACACAATGTGCTTTGATTCTTTAATTGAAACAAATAAGAGTTGGCGCCCAGGTGGCGCAGTGGGATATTCCACTAGCACACCAGCGCAGAGATTCTGAACTCCTTGGCGTTGCCACCGGTCGGCTCGGCACCATCTAGTGGACACAATTGGCAGTGCCTGCAGCAGACACTAATTGGCCACCGTGTTTGCTAGGGTGGGATGACCGGACTGTGTGGGTGGGGTGTTCAAAGGACCCAGATTAGCAGATAGAGGCACCTGTGCAGAATGCATGGGCAAAAAGAAGGGGTCCGCTAAGGACTGCGTATGTGTTGGAGGAGGCGTGAGCAGAAAATATACCCTCCACGAATGCAGTCAGGGATCCCCAGCAGCGGAAGACAAATTGACTACGCTAAATCTAGAGAATTAGAGTTACTAATCAAAGCTTTACTAACACGCTGGTGCTTCAATGTATTGTACTTCTGCACACAGCAACACTGATTTAAACAATCTCTACACTGATCAGCCATAACATTAAAACCACCTCCTTGTTTCTACACTCACTGTCCATTTTATCAGCTCCACTTACCATATAGAAGCACTTTGTAGTTCTACAATTACTGACTGTAGTCCATCTGTTTCCCTACACACTTCCTTAGCCTGCTATTATTATTATTATTATTAGCCTGTTATTCAATAGTCAGAACCCCACAGGACCACCACAGGGCTAGGTATTATTTAGGTGGTGACATGGTGGTGGTGTGTTAGTGTGTGTTGTGCTGGTATGAGTGGATCAGACACAGCAGCGCTGCTGGAGTTTTTAAATACCGTGTCCCCTCACTGTCCACTCTATTAGACACTCCTACCTAGCTGGTTCACCTTGTAGATTTAAAGTCAGAGGCGATCGCTTATCTGTTGCTGCTGATTGAGTTGGTCATCTTCTAGACCTTCACCAGTGGTCACTGGACGCTGCCCCCGGTGGGCGCCGTTGGCTGGATATTTTGGTTGGTGGACTATTTTCAGTCCAGCAGGGACAGTGAGGTGTTTAAAAACTCCATCAGCACTCATACCAGCACAACACACACTAACACACCACCACCATGTCAGTGTTACTGCAGTGCTCTGAATGATCCACCACCCAAATAATACCTGCTCTGTGGGGGTCCTGGGAGAGTCCTGACCATTGAAGAACAGCATGAAAGGGGGCTAACAAAGCATGCAGAGAAACAGATGGACTACAGTCAGTAATTGTAGAACTACAAAGTGCTTCTATATGGTAAGTGAAGCTGATAAAATGGACAATGTGTGTAGAAACAAGGAGGTGGTTTTAATGTTATGGCTGATCAGTGTATAATTCATACTACAATGAATTAAGAGTAGAGCAGACTGTCTATTCTAAACTGTGCAGTATCAACCTAAAATTTTTAGCCCTGACCTCTAGTATCTTGTTCTTCTGCCCCTCGTTGACTTTGCCAGCCAGGCAGCAGTGGGCCAGTGCGTTCTGGATGATGTACTTGTTAGACCTGGCACTGGGTTCCTTGTAAAGCTTTGGTCCTATTATTGAAAGATAGTAAGATATCAGTGAAGTAAAAATGTTGTATTTAATATGTCATCTGTTTAAATAATTAAGCTTTATAATAAACATACATGTAAAAAAAAATAATTTATGTGGTAGCTAGACTGAAAAACTGACTACAAACACAAAAACAATAATAACAGCTACATTTTTACATTAATTAACTTTATTTAAGCATTTGTAAATGATATAATATGAAATTAATAGCAATATTTAATGTCCATAACAATATTTAATATCATAAATCTTGTAAATGAAATGCTCTAATTATGCGATGAACAGACACTGCTGATACCTGTGTATTCTGTATTGGATGCTGCTGACGATGATGACTCGTTCTCCCAGTTCTCCCCATTCTGATTTACTGACGGACCAGGTGACAACTGACCTACAGCCGTCTCGGGCCTGCGGAAGAACAAAAACCTGATAAATGCTGCATCTTTCATTTAGGAAATGGAGTGGGAAAATGCAAGCAGCTACAATGATTGATACATTTAGCATATAATACTCCATCACAGCTTAACATAAAAGAAGGAGCTTTACAATGAGGCTGTAAACTAGCAAAATGTTAACAAATTAACAAAAATCTGTCTGTCCGTCCGTCTGTCTATCTATCTACCTACACTATATTGCAAGTGTTCCAATCACTTCCATGGCCACAGGCGTATAAAACCAAGCACCTAGGCATGCAGACTGCTTCTACAAACATTAGTGAAAGAATGGGTCGCTCTCAGGAGCTTGGTGAATTCCAACGTGGTACAGTGATATGGATGCCACTAGGGCTGGGTATCGCCACCAATTTCCTGGATCGATTCGATTCCGATTCACCAGGTCCCGATTCGATTCGATCTTCGATTTTCGATTCGATTTTCGATCCAATTTCGATTCAACACATTTAGGCATATTTGAGTTACATTAACAGGTTTTGTTTACATATGTACAGATGTTCAGAGAACGAATGTGATAATTGTACAAAGAACACTCATTATTAAAAATATTTGTGTATTTTGTTTACATAAATAATTAATCCAAAACAGAAAACAGTAACATTCAACAGCCAGGTGTATGTTTACATTACATTTACAATGTTGTAGCATGTCAGACAAATGAAATAATAATAAAAAATGAATGTTACTGTTTTCTTCCATTTGTCTGACATGCTACAACATTGTAAATGTAATGTAAACATACACCTGGCTGTTGTACAGCTTATGCCAAGTTTACACTACACGACACTCTGATTAACACCTGGTCGCTGTAATGTTCACACTACACGACTGATCGGCGATGGGGAGTTTTACACTACACCATCCATCACCAGGGGGAATCACAGGCGAGCTTCTCTGGTCTCCAAAACTACGTTTTGTCACGAAAACACACGTGAGAAGTGATGAAAGGTTTAATGATACCACGTCCAAACATGCACATCAACAAGTAGCGAGCAATCAAAGTTTGTGCGCTGATGAAATAAATGAATCTGAGTGGATTTGGCAACACGAGCAGCATGGATCGTTCTGTAGTGAGTTGGAGGTTAATAAATATTTTGTTTTGTAGAGAACGATCTCGCGTGTGCTGATGTATTCTGATAGAAACTATATTGCGCTCCACCACCTGTTTCCAACCTCTCCCCTGTGTTTCCCCTCGCTGTTTCTCACATTGATTGAGAGCCGAGTTTTGATCGCAGAGCGAACACCGAGTTCCTCCCGAATCCAGAGCCGAGCGAAAATCAGTGCAAAAAGTTGTGTAGTGGTCCTAACTTGAGCTTCTGCCATGCTAAACTGATGTGCAGGTCAGATCTCGTTGCATGAAAAAACAGTGGCTGGTCACGCGAAATTAAAGAGGGTAACAATAGTAATAGATTTCCGTGTGCACCGTAAAAAGGGGCGTATTTAAAAAATCGATCTCGCATTTATATGAATCGATATCGGATCGTTCAAATAAAGATCGATTAAAATCGAAAAATCGATTTTATAAACCCACCCCTAGATGCCACCTGTGCAACAAGTCCAGTCGTGAAATTTCCTCACTACTAAATATTCCACAGTCAACTGTCAGTGCTATTATAACAAAGTGGAAGCGATTGGGAATGACAGCAACTCCGCCAAGAAGTAGTAGGCCACGTAAAATGACAGAGCGGGTGGCGCATAGTGTGCAGAGGTCGCCAACTTTCTGCAGAGTCGATCGCTACAGACCTCCAAACTTCATGTGGCCTTCAGATTAGCTCAGGAACAGTGCATAGAGAGCTTCATGGAATGGGTTTCCATGGCTGAGCAGCTGCATCCAAGCCTTTTAAAGTTTGGTGAAGGGGGGATTACGGTGTGGGGTTGTTTTTCAGGAGTTGGGCTCGGCCCCTTAGTTCCAGTGAAAGGAACTCTTAATGCTTCAGTATACAAAGAGATTTTGGACAATTTCATGCTCCCAACTTTGTGGGAACAGTTTGGGGATGGTCCCTTCCTGTTCCAACATGACTGCGCACCAGTGCACAAAGCAAGGTCCATAAAGACATGGATGAGCGAGTTTGGTGTGGAAGAACTTGACTGGCCTGCACAGAGTCCAGACCTCAACCCGATAGAACACCTTTGGGATGAACTAGAGCAGAGACTGTGAGCCAGGCCTTCTCATCCAATATCAGTGACTGACCTCACAAATGTGCTTCTGGAAGAATCTGGAAAAATTCCCATAAACACACTCCTAAACCTTGTGGAAAGCCTTCCCAAACGAGTTGAAGCTGTTATAGCTGCAAAGGGTGGGCTGACATCATATTAAACCCTATGGATTAAGAATGTGATGTCACTCAAGTTAATATGCATGTGAAGGCAGACGAGCGAATACTTTTGGCAATATAGTGCATCTATCTATCTATCTATCTATCCATCCATCCATCCATCTATACATCTATCCAGTCATCTGTCTGTCTGTCTGTCTGTCTGTCTGTCTGTCTGTCTGTCTATCTATCTATCTATCTATCTATCTATCTATCTATCTATCTATCTTTACCTCTGGATGTCTTGCTGGAAGTTTAACAAATAACTCAATAAATAACTATATCAAAGGTGCACAACATACGGCCCGCGAACCAGACACGGCCCGGCAAACCTCTCAATCCGGCCCACCAAATGAAGTGCTGATGCATTTTTAAATAAATGATGCTGTCATGTTTAAATTCACCGGGTAATTCCATGAAATTGCGACTGAAAAGTGACTGCTAAATTAGGTAAATACAAGTTACTTCAGCGGTACCATGTCCAAACCAAGTACGAGTAAAAAAAGTAAAGTGGATCTCGAGCATAGGAAATTTAACTCTGAATGGAGTACAAGTATTTTTTATGAAACGGGCCATGGCGTTTTCTCATGTCTGGTGTGCTTGGAATGCATGGCACTGGCAAAGGAATATAATTTATAAAGGCATTACAAAACAGAACACCCAAAACTCAGCGATCTCCGAGGTGAGTATAGAAAGCAAAAGATTGAAGCACTAAAAGACTTGCAACCACCTCACTGGAGCCTGACACTAATCAGTTGGTGTCAATAAAGACACTGCAATATCTCCCATTGACCATGACATTTCTTGTAATGTGGACAGGTCTGTAAAAATGAAATTAGTGGCCCTCTGGTGTAGGTGTTTATGTGAAGTCGGCCCTTGGTAAAAATAAGTTGTGCACCCCTGAACTATATACATAAATAAATAAATAAATAAATAAACATCACATTTTGGCACCATCTAGTGTTAATCCTTGAAACTACACCCAAAGTTCTTTAATAATATCTGATGTTGATACCGGCCAAGAAAAGACAATTCTGACCCAAAACTGACTGCTGCCACCCTCTAACTACCCATTTGCTTTCTTTTTTTCCAACACCCTCCCCAATTATGCATCGTAGGCAGTCATTAAGTGCATGTGTTAAAAGGTGATAATGTAATAACCAAAATCAGCTGTTTCACTGTAAAGTCCATGCATTAATGTCATGTTGCAGGTTTTTGTTGCAGGCACAACAAAGTGAACGGTGCATGAAGGTGTGATAAAAAGCAGATGTTGCACAACAGCTGATGATGGTTTGTTTGCTGAAAGAAAGTTCTGTGCATTAAAAGTATCACTGATAACCCAAAAGGTACAATCGACATGAATAAATGTGCTTTAATAATGATAATAATAATAACAAAAAATATTTGATAGCTTGCTTGACTGAAGCGCATTAGCCCATGATATGATAGTTTGATCGGATCTCAGAGAACTGACCTGGCTTTTGCCCCTTTTGCGGAGCTCAAAAAGAAACACAGATTGGCAGGAGAAAGTTTGCTGCGTCTGGCACAGCGTAGAAAGGAATAGTAAAAACAAGAAAACAAGCATCACATAGTAAGAGGACGGACACATTACGCAAGATATAAGTGAAAAGTGACATCAAACAGACGGTCAGAGGAAAGAGATGTTTACTAACTGGACATGAGGGGAAAATAACCTTTTTTCTATCAATTTTTTATAGAAAAAGAGAAAAGTTTTTAGGCCCTATATAACCCTAAGTTATGTAGGGGAAGTGTCTATATCTTAAAGCAGATTTGGTCCTTGACGATATACTGTACGAAGCACTGAACGCACAAAACACCATACTTTAATTATGTTTAATTACATTAAATTTGTTATACAGTGGTACCTTGTAACTCAACGTCCCCTAAACTCAGAATCTTTAAAACTCAATGCCCTTTGTTGAGAAATTTGTACCCTTGAACTCATAACTTAATAACTTAACTTAGAGACGAAACTACATTTGTGTGGAATAACTGTCACATTCATTCTGAAAGTGTCCACATGTATCTGTGTTCAGCTGGATTTTTCTCCTGTTTCACTTTTAAACTTATGTTAGAGCTCAGGGTTCTGAGAATTTGTAAGAATCAGCTTTTTATTTCAATATTTTTATATTATATTTGTGTTATTTTCAGTGTACAAGTGTCAAAAACAACCCCATTATTTTACATAAGCCTAAAATATATGCAGTTCCACGGGACCATGGAAATCATAATAACAGGTTTCCCATACATCCTTTTGGGAAAAAATATCTTGAAACTCAACGCCTTTTAAACTCAATGCCACTCCCAGAACCAACTGACGTTGAGTTTCAAGGTACCACTGTATTTAATTGTGTAATTATGTAATCACATTAATATAGCTCACCTGGACATCCTCTTGTCTGACTGGACACTGTCATTGTCAGCCAGGTTAAGTGAGGCCAGTGATATGCTAGAGACTGAGTTTCCTCGTGGACGTGAGCCTGCACGAATAGAGAAGGAATACACATAAACAAAAAACACAAGATAGTTGTCTCAAACAGCCCAACAATTTTTTTTTTTTTTTTTGAAACCAGTACTAACCAGTATGAAAGATTGTCTGCAAACATAAACTTTTACAGTTGTGCTCATAAGTTTACATACCCTGGCAGAATTTGTGATTTTTTTTGGCCATTTTTCAGAGAATATGAATGATAATACAAAAACTTTTCTTTTATTCATGGTTAATGGTTGGGTGAAGCCATTTATTATCAAACAATTGTGTTTGCCCTTTTTAAATCATAATGACAACAGAAACTACCCAAAAGACCCTGATCAAAAGTTTACATACCCTGAAAGTTTTGACATGATAACATACACACAAGTTGACACGCACGAGTTTAAATGGCTACTAAAGGTAACCATCCTCACCGGTGATCAGTTTGCTTGTAATTAGTGTTTACAAAAAGTCAGTGAGTTTCTGGGCTCCTGACAGGCCGCTGCATATTTCATCCAGTGCTGCCACTGATGTTAAAGGAGCCATGGGGAAAGCAAAAGAATTATCAAAGGATCTGCGGGAGAAGATAGTTGAACTTTATAAGACAGGAAAAGGATATAAAAAGATATCCAAGGGATTGAGAATGCCAATCAATAGTGTTCAAACTCTAATTAAGAAGTGGAAAATAAGGGATTCTGTTGAAACCAAGCCAATGTCAGATAGACCAACAAAAATTTCAGCCACAACTGCCAGGAAAATTGTTTGGGATGCAAAGAAAAACCCACAAATAACGTCAGCTGACATACAGGACTCTCTGAAAAGAAGTGGTGTGGCTGTTTCAAGATGCACAATAAGGAGGCACTTGAAGAAAAATGGGCTACATGGTCGAGTCGCCAAAAGAAAGCCATTACTACGCCAATGCCACAAAGCATCCCGCTTACAATATGCTAAACAGCACAGAGACGAGCCTCAAAAATTCTGGAACAAAGTTATTTGGAGTAAAGAGACCAAAATGTAACTTTTTGGCCATAACCATAAACGCTACATTTGGAGAGGAGTCAACAAGGCCTATGATGAAAAGTACACCATCCCTACTGTGAAACACGGAGGTGGATCGCTGATGTTTTGGGGATGTGTGAGCTGCACAGGGAACTTGGTCGGATCATAGGTCCTCATAACTGGTGCGACTGCGGCCCCTGCTGGCGCCTGCACAGGGCTGAGGAATAATGCTGATGGGGGTGTGGCCCTCCGTACCCAGTGCCCGTCAAGTGTATGAACTCGACTCGTGCAGGTGAAAAATGCACAATCTGTACTGACTGTGCGTACCGGAGGGGGCGCATGTCAGTTGAGGCGTCCTCAGTCAGCGGTGAAGGATCGAATCAGTATAGAGGACGCAATCAGGGTAATTGGACACGACTAGACTGAGGGATAAAAATTGGGGGGAAAAAGGGAAGGAAAAATAAAAAATAAAAAAATTAATAAATATATATATATATATACAGTGTATCACAAAAGTGAGTACACCCCTCACATTTCTGCAGATATTTAAGTATATCTTTTCATGGGACAACACTGACAAAATGACACTTTGACACAATGAAAAGTAGTCTGTGTGCAGCTTATATAACAGTGTAAATTTATTCTTCCCTCAAAATAACTCAATATACAGCCATTAATGTCTAAACCACCGGCAACAAAAGTGAGTACACCCCTTAGTGAAAGTTCCTGAAGTGTCAATATTTTGTGTGGCCACCATTATTTCCCAGAACTGCCTTAACTCTCCTGGGCATGGAGTTTACCAGAGCTTCACAGGTTGCCACTGGAATGCTTTTCCACTCCTCCATGACGACATCACGGAGCTGGCGGATATTCGAGACTTTGTGCTCCTCCACCTTCCGCTTGAGGATGCCCCAAAGATGTTCTATTGGGTTTAGGTCTGGAGACATGCTTGGCCAGTCCATCACCTTTACCCTCAGCCTCTTCAATAAAGCAGTGGTCGTCTTAGAGGTGTGTTTGGGGTCATTATCATGCTGGAACACTGCCCTGCCAGTTTCCGGAGGGAGGGGATCATGCTCTGCTTAGTATTTCACAGTACATATTGGAGTTCATGTGTCCCTCAATGAAATGTAACTCCCCAACACCTGCTGCACTCATGCAGCCCCAGACCATGGCATTCCCACCACCATGCTTGACTGTAGGCATGACACACTTATCTTTGTACTCCTCACCTGATTGCCGCCACACATGCTTGAGACCATCTGAACCAAACAAATTAATCTTGGTCTCATCAGACCATAGGACATGGTTCCAGTAATCCATGTCCTTTGTTGACATGTCTTCAGCAAACTGTTTGCGGGCTTTCTTGTGTAGAGACTTCAGAAGAGGCTTCCTTCTGGGGTGACAGCCATGCAGACCAATTTGATGTAGTGTGCGGCGTATGGTCTGAGCACTGACCGGCTGACCCCCCACCTTTTCAATCTCTGCAGCAATGCTGACAGCACTCCTGCGCCTATCTTTCAAAAACAGCAGTTGGATGTGACGCTGAGCACGTGCACTCTGCTTCTTTGGACGACCAACGCGAGGTCTGTTCTGAGTGGACCCTGCTCTTTTAAAACGCTGGATGATCTTGTCCACTGTGCTGCAGCTCAGTTTCAGGGTGTTGGCAATCTTCTTGTAGCCTTGGCCATCTTCATGTAGCGCAACAATTCGTCTTTTAAGATCCTCAGAGAGTTCTTTGCCATGAGGTGCCATGTTGGAACTTTCAGTGACCAGTATGAGAGAGTGTGAGAGCTGTACTACTAAATTGAACACACCTGCTCCCTATGCACACCTGAGACCTAGTAACACTAACAAATCACATGACATTTTGGAGGGAAAATTACAAGCAGTGCTCAATTTGGACATTTAGGGGTGTAGTCTCTTAGGGGTGTACTCAATTTTGTTGCCGGTGGTTTAGACATTAATGGCTGTATATTGAGTTATTTTGAGGGAAGAATAAATTTACACTGTTATATAAGCTGCACACAGACTACTTTTCATTGTGTCAAAGTGTCATTTTGTCAGTGTTGTCCCATGAAAAGATATACTTAAATATCTGCAGAAATGTGAGGGGTGTACTCACTTTTGTGATACACTGTATATATATATATATATATATATATATATATATAAAAACAGAACAAAAAAGTAGGAGTGCCCCATTTATTTGTAATAGTTCTGCCAATTTGTCAAATTTGTTTATTTCAGATCTTAATTTTAAACTTAAATTTGAATTTATGAGCCAAACTAACCTGTGAAAACATAAAATACATTTTATAAATAATTATTTTGTTGATTTATTTTATTCATTTTTGAAAATATTTTGTTTATGTATTTCCTCCTGACTTTTAGCGCGTCCAATTGCCCGATTGTGCCGCTCGGATTTGAGGAGAACGAAGCTAACCCATGCCCTCTCCGACACGTGGGCAGCAGCCGTATGCATTTTGTCATCTACACCAGACGAGACCAGCCTCAGACCAGTCTTGTGTAGGGAGAGACACACCCTGATCCGCACCCTCTCCCCGCCTCTGTGCAGGCGCCATCAATCAGCCAGCAGAAGTCGTAGTTGCATTAGTTATGAAAGAGTCCCTATCTGGGTCAATACCCCACCCCTATATGAACAACAGGCCAATCGTTGTTCATGTGGCTGCTCAGCACAGCCGGCAGGCAGAGTTGAGACTCTATACAATGTATTCGAGATCCCAGCTCTGGTGTTCTAGCGTGTGTTTTTACAGCTGCGCCACCTGAGCGGCCCTATTCATTTAAAAAAAAAAATTGTTTCCCAAATTTTCTTCGCAATCTAGTCGTATTCAATTACCCAACTGCATTTTGCTTCCTCTCTACAGCTGCTGACTACCACTCATGAACAAGAGAAGCCACGAATGATACACGCCCCCTCTGGCACATGTGCAGCAGCCGACTGCTTCTTTCCACCTGCACGAGGCGAGTTCATATGGGGCTCGGTATCGCATATAGGCCCTGATTATCTGTATTCCCTGTGCAAGGACCATCAATCAGCCAGCAGAGGTCGTAATTGCATCAGTTATGAGGAATCCCAACTGATGTGCCAATCATGGTCCATGTAGACACCCAGCCTGCCAGTAGCAGAGCTGAGATTTAAATTCATAATCTGGATTGTTTCATTTATTGATGAAATAAAACACACAACACCTTTAGAAAAAGAATAACACATAAACTCAATAACCAGACTGTTACCAGTCCTCTTTAATAACTGAAGATCAATTTTTCATATCAATTTGGAGGAAAAGCACTACATGATCAAATAACTACCACCTGATTTGACTGTTTGCATGTTAATCTAACTAGATCTCCAACCACTATCAATGTGGTTCACTGGAGTCTCTGAGCTTTATAAAATGGTTTTGTAAGTACACAACCTTTCAACCATTTAGTCTTCTTTATATTGCTAGGAGGTTTTATTTAAGAGATGTTAAGATTGAACAAAAATGAAGCCTGGGTGTGTCCACTTTTTCAGTCTGAGCTTTCATCAGGGAAACTAAACTGCCGCTGGTGAAACGGATGGCACAGCTTTGTGCAGATCCTTGATAAAGAAGAACGCTGGTTTAAACAGGGAGTGCAAGAGGCCATCTATCTTTAACTATCTTACAATGCCGTGACTGCAGCTATACACCAGTTACAGGGGTTGGACAAAATAACTGAAACACCTGTCATTTTAGTGTGGGAGGTTTCATGGCTAAATTGGACCAGTCTGGTGGCCAATCTTCATTAATTGCACATTGCACCAGTAAGAGCAGAGTGTGAAGGTTCAATTAGCAGGGTAAGAGCACAGTTTTGCTCAAAATATTGCAATGCACACAACATTATGGGTGACATACCAGAGTTCAAAAGAGGACAAATTGTTGGTGCACGTCTTGCTGGCGCATCTGTGACCAAGACAGCAAGTCTTTGTGATGTATCAAGAGCCACGGTATCCAGGGTAATGTCAGCATACCACCAAGAAGGACAAACCACATCCAACAGAATTAACTGTGGACGCAAGAGAAAGCTGTCTGAAAGGGATGTTCGGGTGCTAACCCGGATTGTATCCAAAAAACATAAAACCACGGCTGCCCAAATCACGGCAGAATTAAATGTGCACCTCAACTCTCCTGTTTCCACCAGAACTGTCCGTCGGGAGCTCCACAGGGTCAATATACACGGCCGGGCTGCTATAGCCAAACCTTTGGTCACTCGTGCCAATGCCAAACGTCGGTTTCAATGGTGCAAGGAGCGCAAATCTTGGGCTGTGGACAATGTGAAACATGTATTGTTCTCTGATGAGTCCACCTTTACTGTTTTCCCCACATCCGAGAGAGTTACGGTGTGGAGAAGCCCCAAAGAAGCGTACCACCCAGACTGTTGCATGCCCAGAGTGAAGCATGGGGGTGGATCAGTGATGGTTTGGGCTGCCATATCATGGCATTCCCTTGGCCCAATACTTGTGCTAGATGGGCGCGTCACTGCCAAGGACTACCGAACCATTCTGGAGGACCATGTGCATCCAATGGCGGTGCCGTGTATCAGGATGACAATGCACCAATACACACAGCAAGACTGGTGAAAGATTGTTTTGATGAACATGAAAGTGAAGTTGAACATCTCCCATGGCCTGCACAGTCACCAGATCTAAATATTATTGAGCCACTTTGGGGTGTTTTGGAGAAGCGAGTCAGGAAACGTTTTCCTCCACCAGCATCACGTAGTGACCTGGCCACTATCCTGCAAGAAGAATGGCTTAAAATCCCTCTGACCACTGTGCAGGACTTGTATATGTCATTTCCAAGACGAATTGACGCTGTATTGGCCGCAAAAGGAGGCCCTACACCATACTAATAAATTATTGTGGTCTAAAACCAGGTGTTTCAGTTATTTTGTCCAACCCCTGTATATGTGAACGGCACACATGGCCACTGTAATTAATTTTTGATTATGATTTGCATATGGACCTGATCATCTATTCCATTTTTATGCAGTGGGCCGGTTTTGGTTGTTATGCAAATCGGCTGCATATAAGCTTGGGGTTTTCACCACCAGCTCACACTGAAGAAGTCAGTTGGATGAGTGTTGTTAGTATCTCCACAGTGTCCAGATGAACTGATTCAACTTTGTGGATTTGTGTACCTGGATTATTGAGCAAGCATCAATAAATAGATGCAGCATGCCTAAGCTTTGGTTAAATGTCTCTTAGACAACTAAATTTAATACTATGGAAATGCAATTTCATCCTTTTAAGGCCTTAACATTGTAAAAATGCATTTTCAGACAAGTGAATTAAAAAAAAAAAACCTTTGGGTGCCCTTATAACGAGGATAATATGATATTAATATAATAATACTAGATCTATAATAATTCCCATGCTTGTACATCCGAGTATTTTGGCTCCATTCATTTCCTAGCTTTAATTGACTAGCTGTTGTACCTGTGTTTGTCTGTGCTGGTGGTTTAGGAGACTCCATAATGTCTCTGTGCATAGACTTTGGACGGGGTTTCTTGTGTTTGATGCTCGGAGGACGGGGCTTAATGACACTGTCCATGTCCTCCATCAGTTTGAGCTGCCTCCTCCTCAAATACTCGTTTTTAATGAACTCTCGTTTCTCCTTCTCCTCCTCTTTCTTCTGTCGATCCTCCTCTGCTTTCAATCTGAGGGTAAAAAAGATTTGTAAAAAAGCTCTAGTTACTTACTTAAGTTGCTTTCTGGACTAAGGAAGGTCGCTGGTTGTCAGTGTTGGGCCTTTGAGCAAGGCTCTTAACCCTCAGTTACAGTTTGGTCAGTGGTAGCTCAGTGGTTAACGTTGTTGGTTCAAGCCCCACCAGAGCCAAGTTGCCGCTGTTGGGCGCCTGAGCAAGCCTTTTTGCTTGTCTTGTGTTGTTGTTCACAATAGAACCACTAAATGAAATTAATAGTCTAAAAAGTTGTCAGGTTGCTGCTTGGAAAGCTAACCTTGTCATTTCCTTTTTCTGCTGCATCTCTTGTTCTTGCTGCTGTTTTTTCATCTGCATCTCCTTCTCTCTTCTCAGTCTCTTCTCCAGCAGAGCAGCCCTCTTCTGTGCAATGTCTTCCTCAGCTTTCTCATCATCCTGAAGATAAACATGTAAGCAGTTTAAATATACCTCCTCAGGTTTGAGGAAAGGAAATGTCACAAGAAACAGGGCAGAGCATATTTGTGAAATGAGACACCTCACTTACTAAAGCATTACTTTACAGCGATGTCATATTAATGACTTCTTATAGACTGTATTGAATACCACTGGCATTAATAAATACACTGTTCAACAGCCAGGTTATGAGCAAGAACTCAACAATGTATCATCGCTCTAGCATCGTCCTAGTTCTTCAATTCCTCAGAGAGCATTTAAAGAAATGAAATGTACTTAAAGGTGATTCATCGATTTCAGGTCATGGTCTGAAGGATGTAAAAGGAAGGAATAAAGAAGGCACCAGTTAGTATTTAAGGGTGCACCCACAGTAACTTTAAGCCAACTTTAGAACAGAAAACAAGATCTGAAAGAACAATGTGGGGGGAAAACAAACAAACCAAAAAAGTGACCAGGGACTCAGGGATAACCAGGAATGCTATTTTTTTTAAACTGGCAATTGGCCATTGTTTGTTGATGGTTTACAGTTAAGCAATCTTTTAGAGATCTATTTAAATATCATACACATGACTTTCACAAGAGTTTCATGTTGACGCTGTTTAAATAAAATAATTATAAAAAATACTGTAACCTGACAGTAATGCCGAACGGTAACATGATTATAAATATCAAGACCAGAACTATATAAACATCTTCTTCCATTGCTCCGTGGTCCAGTTCCGATGCTCACTTGCCCATTGTTGGTGCTTTCAGCAGTGGACCGGGGCCAGCATGGACACCCTGATTGGTATGCGGCAATGCAGCCCCATATGCAACAAACTGTGATGCACTGTGTATTCTGACATCTTTCTATCAGAACCAGCATTAACTTCTTCAGCAATTTGAGCTACAGTAGCTCGTCTGTTGGATCGGACCACACGGGCCAGCCTTCGCTCCCCACGTGTATTAATGAGCCTTGGCTGCCCATGACCCTGTCACCACTTTTAAAGATACTGACCACTGCAGACCGGGAACACCCCACAAGAGCTGCAGTTTTGGAGATGCTCTGACCCAGTCTTCTAGCCATCACAACTTGGCCCTTGTCAAACTCGCTCAAATCCTTACACTTGTCCATTTTTCCTGTGGTCAGTATCTATCAAAAGTGGTCCAAGGAAGGAACAGTGGTAAACTGGCGACAGGGTCATGGGCGGCCAAGGGTCGTTAATGCACGTGGGGAACGAAGGCTGGACCGTGTGGTCTGATCTAACAGACGAGCTACTGTAGCTCAAATTGCTGATGAAGTTAATGCTGGTTATGATAGAAAGGTGTCAGACTCCATGCCTCGACAGGTCAGGACTGTTTTGGCAGCAAAAGGGGGGTCAACACAATATTAGGAAGGTGGTCATAATGTTATTCCTGATTGGTGTGTGCAAATAATTTATTTCTGTCAGGAGACACACCTGATAGCAGACATGCACATTTTAGCACTGTTGAGTAGCACTTCTGCATATGAGCACTAAGTGGGTGTTGAATTTCTGTCAAGTCAGATTTCATTAAAGCACCAGAGGTGGGTGGTGCTGAGGTGTGCTCCTCTTTTTGTTAAAATATCAGTTGTCAAAAAAATAAATATGTTATAAATAAATTTAAACAAAAAAAGATATCTGTTATAAAATAACTGAATGGATTAATGTTTTACATCACGAGTAACAACTTTTTTAATCTACATTAATAAATAAGAATGACAGAGAAACCACTACAGGTTCACCAATTCTTTGTTTGTAACCAGAAACGTGTAATTTCACATAATTTGCTTAAGCAAGACACGCTGCTAACGTCTAAAAATAACATAAAATGAATGATATGCTTTCAAGTTTGTGGCACCATTTTGGTAAAGAAGTCTACAAAAAATGGTTTATGATGTCTGATGTGGAGGAACTCCAGTGGGAAGCTTTGGGATAAATGTGTTTGTGTGGGGGGCATTTATAAGGTCAAGTGCTGTTTTTGGATTAGGAGGCTTTAGACTCGTAATTAACATTAATTACGAGTCTAAAGCCTCCTCATCCAAAATCAGCACTTGACCTTATAAATGCCCCCCACACAAACACACATACACACAATGAAACCTTGTGGAAAGCTTTCCCAAAGCAATAGAGACTGTTATAGGTAAAAGGGGGGTCAACTTCATATTATGTCATATTATGTCAGATTTACTTACATCACCAAGCTGGGTCATTAAAAAGAGTTTCATTCCAATAATTAAACTGCAACATTTGATTTTAATTAGGGCTGGGTATCGCCACTAATTTCCTGGATCGATTCGATTTCCGATTCGATTCGATTTCGATTCAACACATTTAGGCATATTTGAGTTACATTAACAGGTTTTGTTTAAATATGTAAAGATGTTCAGAGAACGAATGTGATAATTGTACAAAGAACACTCATTATTAAAAATATTTGTGTATTTTGTTTACATAAATAATTTATCCAAAACAGAAAACAGTAACATTCATTTTTTATTATTATTTTATATGTCTGACACGCTACAACATTGTAAATGTAATGTAAACATACACCTGGCTGTTGAACAGCTTATGCCAAGTTTACACTACACAACACTCTAATTAACACCTGGTCGCTGTAATGTTCACACTACACGACTGATCGGCGATGGGGGGTTTTACACTACACCATCTATCACCAGGGGGAATCACAGGTGAGCTTCTCTGGTCTCCAAAACTACGTTTTGTCATGAAAACACACGTGAGAAGTGATGAAAGGTTTAATGATACCACGTCCAAACATGCACATCAACAAGTAACGAGAGATCAAAGTTTGTGCGCTGATGAAATAAATGAATCTGAGTGGATTTGGCAACACGAGCAGCATGGCTTGTTCTATGGTGAGTTGGAGGTTAATAAATATTTTGTTTTGTAGAGAACGATCAGGTCAGAAATACTGTAAAACTCGCGTGTGCTGATGTATTCTGATAGAAACTATATTGCGCTCCACCACCTGTTTCCAACCTCTCCCCTGTGTTTCCCCTCGCTGTTTCACACATTGATTGAGAGCCGAGTTTTGATCGCAGAGCGAACACCGAGTTCCTCCTGAATCCAGCACCGACCCGTCGCCGAGCGAAAATCAGTGCAAAAAGTTGTGTAGTGGTCATAACTTGAGCTTCTGCCATGCTAAACTGATGTGCAGGTCAGATCTCGTTGCATGAAAAAACACTGGCTGGTCACGCGACATTAAAGGGGGTAATAGATTTCCGTGTGCACCGTAAAAAGGGGCGTATTTAAAAGATCGATCTCGCGTTTATATGAATCGATATCGGATCGTTCAAATAAAGATCGATTCGAATCGAAAAATCGATTTTATAAACCCACCCCTAATTTTAATAGCTTTTAATTATCCTTAAAAGCCAAAACTAGGCCGCTCAGGTGGCGCAGAGGTAAAACACATGCTAGAACACCAGAGCTGGGATCCTGAGCGGCTCTCTCATAGTTAATGCAATTACCACCTCTGCTGACTAATTGATGGCGCCTGCACAGAGACAGGGAAAAGAGTGCATTGATCAGGGTGTGTCTGTCCATACACAGTGCTGATCCGCATTGCACTCGTCAAAATGTAGGTGAAAAAATGCATACGGTTGATGCCCACGTGTCGAAGCTTTGATCTACTCAATCAGAGCGGGTATCGGCATTGGTGGAAAGGAAGCATGACGCAAATGGGCAGTTGGATGCTATCTTAAATTGGATCTATCTTAAAATGGAACAGTGGTAGCCTAGTAGGTAGAGCTTTGGGCTATTAACTTAAAGGTTAAGAGTTAGAATCCCAGCTCTGCCCTGCAGCCACTGTTGGGGTCTTGAGCAAGGCCATTAACCCTTTCTGCTCCAGGGGCACCGTTCGATGGCTGACCCTGCGCTCTGACCCAAGCTTCCAAACAAGCTGGTATATGCTAAGAAATAATTTTGTGGTACTGTTCATCTGTATATGTATATATGACAAATAAAGGTATTCTATTCTATTCTAAAATTAGTCATGGACTTCCCTATTGAGCTCAGTGTTGTGTTTATGTAGCTAGTAAAAACCAGAACTTGAGTCTTACCCTGTAAAAGAACCCACAACACATCTTCTGATCCGGGTTATGCGAGTACACGCTGCCCTCTGCCGTCTTCTCACTTTCCAGGCCATCTAGAGACTTCAGCTCTGAGAGGGGCACCTCAGTCAGGTTCTTCCTACTCTGGTCCTGACTTTGTCCTGAGCCCGCTGCAGATGTGACACTGGCAGTTACTGGTTGGGATTGAATCTGCACCTCTGTTGTTGTCGTACTGGGTTCTGCTTTCATAGTTGTGTCCTCTTTCTTGTCCTTCTCATCTTGGTTCACCATCTCATCTTGGCTGGATAAATCAGCTACATCAGCATTCCCTTGTAGTGTTTTGGGTTGCTCATTTTCAGACCTCTTTTCTGCTGTATGTACTTTCTCAGTTGTGTCCTTACTTGCAGGACCCTCATCATGCCCCAAGTATGCAAAAGAACTGGTTTGCATTTGGCGAGGGGAGAACCGGCGCAGCCTAGGTAAACTGTCCACTGACTGTGGAGTGTTCAGCATCCGACTCAATGGGGTGACTTTCAGCTCAGTAGGACGTGGAGTGCGTGGGGTCCGGGCATGGAACGATGCAGATTTCCTCTTTATAAGAGCGGGCGAACGATTGGAGGCACGGGGTGACCCAGTGGAGGACAGATTTGGGGACAGGGAACCAACAGATCCGCGACCAGCAACACTACTACTGCGCAGCTCTCGCAAGTGTTTCTGCGGTTGCATATGGGTGTGTGTGTGGGGGGGGGAGATCACCCAGCTTTGTTGGTCACGAAGATGCATGATGTGCTCCTGCTGCTGTGCCAGGCGCTGCATTTCCGTCTGCAGAAAGCTCAGCGATGCATTCAGTCGCTCTATTGAGTGCGTGTACTCCGTCAGGTCCACAACCTCGCCCATTCCTGCCTCATCTGGGGTGGATTTCAATGGTGCCCCATCTGGTTTGCACCTCTCCAATCGAGAGGTGCTCTGGTCTGTATTTAAAGGTTGTGGTTCACTGTTTTGCTTCTCACCTGGAATTGAACTACCGCCCACATCACCTGGTAGCGGCGAGGTGGTTTCTTTGCGTCGTACCACATTGAGAAACGCCGTTTGACCCATCCGTTGTCTGTGATGCGTAAAAGCAGCTTCCACTTTCTTTTTTTGAGCCTCGATAGCTCTGCGTTTTTCCTCCAGCTTCATCTTTAACTGCACCATCTCAGACACTAACAGGCTAGATGGGTCACGGGGTGAGCTGATCAGACTGGGGCTTCGAGCATCAGGTGTTACGGACCTCGCTAACACCCTAGCGTTTGTGACGCTTGTGTCACTTTCGGGCGTATTTCCTCCGCTCCGACCCTCTCCGTGGTTGAGTTTGCGGAACTTCTGCTCAGCGAAGCTTGTCATCCGGACGGCAGCGGAGGACCCAATAGAGGAGGTGGAGCTTGCAGCCAGTGAGCGCTGCCCAAGCAGACTCGGTACGGGGCTGAAACTGCCACCGGTATCAGGTAGAGGACACGATCGGGCCTCGTAATCTTGGTCCATGTCAGAGTAGTCCTTTAGAGATGAGTCTTCATCGTGCCCATCCTGGATGTCCTCTGTGCGCACATGAATTCCCGTGTCCACCTCTGTGGATGTAGAATTTAGCTCTCTGTCGTCAACTTTAGATGGATTGCCATCAGGGTTAGAGTCAGGGTTAGCAGCAGCATGGTCATGGGAGTCACGGGGATGCAGAAAGAAAGCGTTTTCTTCACCGGGTGGACGCAGACGACTGTGGGGGCATTCTGAGTCATGGATGATCTTTAGTGCCTCCTCCATAGTTGGAGCTGGAGGTTTGGGACTAGTGACCTCTGAATGAACTCCATTTGTATACCTACAGAAATGAATAAGTGTTTTAATTTTCCTTCATTTCACTTATTAGCAGTAATTTCTTTGTAATGAACAAATTAACTGTATAAAACTAAATACCTAGAGTTGTTAGGCCTGATGGGTCGATGGTACGATTTTTCTTCATCATCTTTTTCCTCCTGTAACGGTGTGTGCGCGCTACCATTAACAGGCTGGAAAGAGAGGTTTCTCCGCATACCCCATGCTGAGTGGTGAACTTTGAACCCCAGGCCCTCCGAGCTTGCAGACCGACTTAACCCGCGACCGGATGCACCAGCAACTGAGTCATCAAATGGAATCTCAAATGATATGCCGTGGGCTGAAGACCTGTAGCAGAAAGACTGAGATTAGATACACTACACCGACCAGGCATAACATTATGACCACCGGCAGGTGAAGTGAATAACACTGATTATAGCTTCATCACGGCACCTGTTAGTGGGTGGGATATATTAGGCAGCAAGTGAACATCTTATCCTCAAAGTTGATGTGCTAGAAGCAGGAAAAATGGGCGATTTGAGCGAGTTTGACAAGGGCCAAATTGTGATGGCTAGACGACTGGGTCAGAGCATTTCCAAAACTGCAGCTCTTGTGGGGTGTTCCCGGTCTGCAGTGGTCAGTATCAATTAAAAGTGGTCCAAGGAAAGAACAGTGGTAAACCAGCGACAGGGTCACGGCCGGCCAAGTCTTACTAATGCACATGGGGAGCGAAGGCTGGCCCGTGTGGTCTGATCCAACAGACGAGTTACTGTAGCTCAAATTGCTGAAGAAGTTAATGCTGGTTCTGATAGAAAGGTGTCAGACTCCATGCCTCGACAGGTCAGGACTGTTTTGGCAGCAAAAGGGGGACCAACACAATATTAGGAAGGTGGTCATAATGTTATGCCTAATTGGTGTATATGGCTAAGGTATATAGATACCTCGGGTGTTTTAGTTAAAATAGATTATATACTTCCAAAAGTTTGTGATGTCTTTGCCCCCGTGCACAAATCGGTGTCTTTTATGAGATGATTTAATGATTTGGCATCAATGAACTCCAGTGACCTGCACAGGGAGCGTACCATAGCCCTAACTTTAGTGCCTGATGTCACATATAAACAAATTTCCACAGACACTCAGATCTTGTGGAAAGCCTTGCAAGAGGAGTCAAGGCTGTTATAGTCGCAAAAAGGAATGGGGTGCTCCAGGTTTATGAAACTGCCACCAATATCAAGTAGGACACGATCACACCTCGTAATCTTGGCCCATATCAGAGTAGTCCTTTAAGGATTCTTCATCGTGCCCATCATGGATGTCCTTTGTGCGAACATGAATTCTTGTGACCATCTCTGTGTATGTCCAATTTAGCTCCCCATCATCAACCCAGACCTTGGATGGATTGCCATCAGGGTTGGAGTCTGGGTTAGGTGATGCAAAGAGGAAATGGGTGCACCAGGTTTATGATCATGATTTTAGAATAGCATCTCCAACCATCTCTTGTCAAGTGTCCACATACTGTTAGTCAATAACTATTAACATCAATTAACACATTATTATGTTTTTTTGTGGAAGGAAGTAACTTGGTGTTCATAGACTTTTATGTTATAAACAGTAGTGACAAAATGTTTACTACATTTTACCACTGTAAAGGTTACTGTACAAAGTGAGTAAATATAGCCATTAAATCTTCATAGACAAACACTGGCAACAGATATGGTTAAAGCTATATCATAATTGCAACACATGCTAACAGGTTCCAAACTGCTTCTGGAAGTAACCTAATCACGTGAACTGTTACAAACCTCATAATTTGAGTTTCCATGGGCATGCAATGCCAAGTGTATGCAGGACAATGTAAAGTAGGGTTAGGGTTAGGGTTTAGGGTTAGGGTTAGGGTTAGATTGTGGAGAAGTGTAAACCTGTTTCCTATTTCATTAACAAATCTGTCAGATGAATGTTGCTCCCCCCAATGTGTACTGCCAACAGTAAACCAGTAAAAGAGAGTACTTGTTTAGGGTTGTTTTTAACAAGTTAAGTTAGCACTTTTAGTTATAGCAAACAGAACTCAAAGCTAATTGTGTCCTTTTCAGCAGCAGTTACGTAACTGTACATGAAAAAAGAAGCTCTAGTCTCTATACAACTAAACACCCACAATGAGTATTAATAGAGTATGTGGGCATTGTGTAACTGTGTAAACAGTATTTATTTCTAGCTAGTAAAATGATTACATGACTTTTTAAAGTGCATATAAATGTAAAATTATAAAACTTTAAGATTAATTACTGTCATCTTACATATTTACAGTTAGCTTACATTGTTGAGATTACTTGATGTACAGTCAAGCCGGAAAGTCTGCACACCCTTTTTACCTTCTCCACGTTTTATTACGTTACAGACTCATTCTACAGTATAATACTGTAGATTGAGTTCATTTTTTGCCTCAAACATCTACACACAATCACCAATAATTATGAAGTGAAAACAGGGTTTAGAAAATATGCAATTTTATTTTACTAACAAAAATGGTTTATTTAGGGGTTACATATCTTATCCTAATACTTGGTTGATGCACCTTTGGCAGCAATTACAGCTTCAAGGCGACTTGGGAAAGAAGCTACAAGCTTGGCACACTTGTTTCTGGACATTTATGCCCATTTCTCTTGGCATATCCCTGCAAGCTCCGTCAGGTTGGATGAGGAGCATCGGTACTCCATTTTCAGCTCCTTCCACAGATTTAGGTCTGGGCTCTGGCTGAGCCACTCATGGACATTCACAGACTTTTTCAGAAGCCACTCCTTTGTTCTCTTGGCTGTGTGCTTCAGGTCGTTGTCATGTTGGAAGGTAAACCTTCGCTCCAGTCTGAGGTCCAGAGAGCTCTGGAGCAGGTTTTCTTCAAGGACCTCAGTGTACTTAGCTGCATTCATCTTTCCCTCTATTAGGACTAGTCGCCCTGGTCCTGCTGCTGAAAAACATCCTCACATCATGATGCTGCCACCGCCATGCTTCACTGTAGGGATGGCATTAGCCAGGTGATGAGCGGTGCCTGGTTTCCTCCAGACGTGACGCTTGGTATTCAGGCCAAAAAGTTCAATTTTGGTTTCATCAGACCAGAGAATCTTGTTTCTCGTGGTTTGAGAGTCCTCTAGGTGCCTTTTGGCAAACTCCAAGTGGGCTGTCATGTGCCGTCTGGCCACTCTACCATAAAGGTGTGATTTGTGGAGTGCTGCCTGGATGGTTGATCTTCTGATAGGTTCTTCCATCTCCACAAGGATACGCTGGAGTTCTCCATTTATGAATGATGGTGGCCACTGTGCTCTTTGGGACCTGTAAAGCTGCAGCGATTATTCTGTACCCTTCTCCAGATCTATGTCTTGACACAATCCTGTTTCTGAGGTCTGCAGATAATTCCTTTGGCCCCATGGCTTGGGGTTTGCTCTGATATGCGCTGTCAACTGTGGGACCTTATATAGGCAGGTGTTGGCAATCCCCAATTATGTCCAATCAATTGAATTTACCACAGGCGGACTCCAATTACATTGTAGAAACATCTCAAGCAGTATCAGTGAAAACAAAATGCACCTCAGCTCACTTTTGGGTGTCATATCAAAGGGTGTGCACACTTTTGTACATACCATATTTTACATTTTGATTTTTAATAAATTCGCACAAATGTCTAAAAACCTGCTTTCACTTTGTCATTATGGGCTATTTTGTGTAGAATTTTGTGACAAAAAAAAGAACTCAATCTATTATAGAATGAGCCTGTAATGTAATAAAATGTGGAGAAGGTGAAAGGGGTGTGCAGACTTTCCGTCTTGACTGTATAAGGCTAACAATTGTGATAGGCAAAGACCATTATATAGTTTAGTAAATTTGATAATGAGGAACATAACACTAGAGCAGTTGTGGCCTAGTGGTTTGGACTACTTATCGAAATGTCACTGGTTCAAGCCCTATCACTGCCAGGTTGCCACTGTTGGGCCCTTGAGCAAGGTCCTTAACCCTCAATTGCTTAGACAATATACTGTCACAGTACTGTAAGTTGCCTTGGATAAAGCATCTGCTAAATGTTGAAGATGTAAATGTAACTGGCCTTCGATGCCCTTCAACATCATAAAGATAAATTGGAATGATGCCTATGAACCAGGACTTGCACAAACTCATTGCTTAAGCTCACTAACACTTAGATCAATGTTTGATCTATGAAACAGGTTTGGCACATACATGTTGGCATAAAATATTTGCAAACATTTAACCACATTAGCAATCAATCATGCTATACAGTTCCCTTCAATGATATTAACTTTCTTGGTAAACACAAACATAATATAGACTGTAAAAAAATATTCTTTATTGTTCATACTTTTGATATTTCTGGCACATTCCAGCTCATCTTAAAGCTGTCAGAGCATTTTGAAGACCAATTAAGTTTCTCTGCATCACATTTACTGCATAGGAATCATGCGATTAATATTGTTATATATAATATTGCCAAGATGGGCTGAAATGTGCCCCCTCCTTTTTATCTGTCCACATTGGAGTCTTAGAAATCATCAACAACCCCAAATCAGAAAAAGTTGGGAAAGTATGGACAATGCAAATAAAATAAGAATGCATTGTTCCTTACATTCACTTTGACTTTTATTTAATTGCAGACAGTTTGCACCTGAGATATTTCATGTTTTGTCTGCTCAACTTCATTTCATTTGTTAATATACCTCCATTCCTGCATTTCAGGCCTGCAACACATTTCAAAAAAAGTTGAGACAGGGGCAATTTAGGGCTAGTAAATAGGTGAAAAAACTACATAATGATGTGATTCCAAACAGGTGATGTCAACAGGTGATTGTAATCATGGTTTGGTAGAAAAAGCAGCATCCAGGAAAGGCCGAATCTTTTATAAGCAAAGATGATCAGAGGATCTCCAGTCTGTCAACAAATGTGTGAAAAAATGATTGAAATGTTTAAAAACAATGTACCTCAAAGAAAGATGGAAAGGGATTTGCATATTTCTCCCTCTACAGTGCATAATATCATTAAAGGATTCAAGAAATTGGGAGGAATTTTCTGAACGCTCGTGATCTTCCATCCCTCAGACGGTACTGCATCAAGAACCGTCACTCAACAATAGCTGATATAACCACATGGGTGAGGGATTACTTTGGCAAACCTTTGTCAAGCACTACAATACGGAGTTACATGCACAAATACCACTTAAAACTTTACTGTGCAAAAAGCAGCCTTATGTTAACCATGTCCGGAAGCGGCGTCGACTTCTCTGGGCTCGGAGGCATCTAGGATGGACCATCACACAGTGGAAACGTGTATTGTGGTCAGATGAATCTACATTCCAGGTCTTTTTTTGAAATAATGGATGCTGTGTGCTCCGGACCAAAGATGAAAAGGACCATCCAGACTGTTATCAGCAACAAGTCCAAAAGCCAGGGTCTGTCATGGTATGGGGTCGTGTCAGTGCCCTTGGCAAAGGTCATTTACACTTCTGTGATGGCAGCATTAATGCAGAAAAGTACATTGAGATCTTAGAGCAACATATGCTGCCTTCAAGACGTCATCTTTTCCGGGGACGTCCATGCATTTTTCAACAAGACAATGCAAAACCACATGCTGCACACGACCCCGTACTGTTGCACATGTTAAGACGTGTTTGCAGGAAGAATTAGACAAAATAAAACCTAAAACACTAAATCACTTGGTATCTTCGGTGCCAAAACGTCTTTTAAGTGTGGTGAAAAGGAATGGCAACATTATAAAGTGGTAAATGCTTTACTGTCCCAACTTTTTTTGGAACGTGTTGCAGACATTAAATGTAGGAATGGATGTTTATTAATAAATGTAATGAAGTTGACCAGACAAAACATGAAACATCTCAGGTTCATCCTGTCTGCAATCAAATAAAAGTCAAAGTAAATGTAAGAAATATAAGTAAATACTGCCCCAACTTTTTCTGATCTGAGGTTGTACTACTTGTGCAGGTTCCTCAACCAGTCACAAGGACTTTTCAACCTTTTATTAGCCAGTTGATAGCACAGTTGAGATTCAGACTTCAGCAAAAGTGGTCTAGCACATTAGACAGCTGCGTCACCCGAGCGCCGCTCATCATAATTAATCCAAAACTATTACCCTATCAGCTTCAAACTGATCAAACAGAACTGACAAAAACAAAGACATCTGTGGTGATTTATGATACAGCCCAGACAAAACAAAAACCATCCACCTGGCAGATGTTTTGACTAAAGCAGTCTAAATATAACTTAAAAGCTTCAGTGAGGGGGGTTAAAGAGCACTGACCGTTTCTCTATGGGCCACGTCCCCACACACCCATCCACATACGACATTGAGTTTGATCTCTTTAACAAAGCTGCAAGAGAAACAAAGACACTTGGAATTAAACAGTAAATGTTGCAAACAATCCAGATGACATGATCATTTTAAAATATTGTGAATTATACAGTGACTATTTGGGGGGTGTCAAATTTTCAGAGGTGGAAAGTAACAAATTACATTTACTCGTTTTACTCATTTACTAGTTTTTTTGTGTACTTGTACTTTTTAAAGTAGATTTTACAACCAGTAATTTTACTTTTACTTAAGTATGTTTTGTATTAAGAATTGTAATTCATTACATTTTAAATAACTTCCGTTACTGAGTAAAAAAAAACTAAACAATAAAAAAAAAACTTGACATCAAACCTGCACAAACATGTAGAGGTTAAATAATACTGTACCGTTGCAGTCGTAGTCGCAATTGAACTGATACGTGACGTGCCTTGTTCCGTATTTTTATCAATGGGAGAGAAATGCTGCAGATTAGACTGAGACAGGACGATATGTATGAAACAGAAGGAAACTGCTGCTACAGTGGGAATTAGAAAGCGTTTGGTTATTATTTTAAGTAGTGTTCACTTTTAGTGTTAGTAATGTCGTGTGTGCCTGATTATATCAGCATAACCTGTTATTACTCCGCTGTTTAGGTAGCGCGGTGGGCAGAGCGCGTATTTTTCTGCCCTATATTCGAGTCCAGCTTAGGGCGAAACTAAAGTAACACAAGCAGGGCCGGCGCTATGATTTTCAGATTTCTCACTACCCACCTAAGCAACACAGCCAGAACCAGGACTGCATAACAGTGTGTCAGTGTCACTGGATTATGTAAAAATGTTGTTTGCACTATTGAGAAAAAATTTTACATGATGTTCTTTATGTTGTTTTGCCTAAAATATGGTTCAGATGTATTATTATAAAGAATGAAAATAATAGATGTTAAACACCCTAAATAAAACATTTTGATAATGTTCCTATGATGGTGTAAGACAACCCCCCCCCCATGTAAAAATCTGAGTGGCTAAATCCATACATGAACTGCTAATATGCTGCATGGCTGGTGAGCTGTGTGTAGTCTGCTGTATAATTAATCTATGAACTTATGTTGGAAAATTATATCCCTCCTTCTGTTAAAAAAGTAACTAAGTAACGTTTACTCTAAGTACATTTTAAATGAGTTACTTTTCACTTTTTACTCAAGTAGATTTTTAGACTAGTAATTTTACTTTTACTTAAGTAAAAAATCATCAAAGTAATAGTACTTTTACTTGAGTACAATATTTTAGTACTCTTTCCACCTCTGCAAATTTTACAGACCTCGCTTTTTGCAAAAATCACAGATTTCAAAGATTTTATTAAATAACACTCATAAATTGAATAATAGAATAAATGGAAGCTATAATACACAGAACAGCCAAACTTTAATTTCGAATGTAAATCTAGAACATCCAGCAATGGTGCAAGGCTTCATGCTTTGTCTCAAAGATGAAAATACTCGTCTGTGTTTCGACACAGCCCACTCTGCGTCCACATAATTGGTTGGGATCGACAGGCAGTTTCGTTTCATCCAAACTCAGTTATCCTGTCCTCTTGAGTAGTGTTTTAAGCAAATTTTTTAGACATTTTGACAAACCGACTGCTAACTGAATTGCAGTAGGATTGCTAGGGCCGCCTCATAGTGCAAATTAACCAGTAAACGTGAGGCACATGAATTTCAAATTGGCAAATTTTCTGTTACAAGGAAAAGACTCATTTCACGGTTCCTGATGCTGTTTTCACAGCCGTAAATTAGGTAGGGCATTACTAGTAATGTATTTATTTCCCACATTCATGCCTAGAATAATACAATTTCACACACCCTAAAGTGGACCATACCATTTCTTGTCTCGTCTGCCTGCTTTCACTCTCATTATTGGTCGTGTCTTCATTGGAGTTGCAAGTCAAAGGAGGCTCTGTATGTTAATATATGTTAATAAATACCAGCTAACTAGCTTGTTTAATACATTTATTGCTCTCTTGAGTTTCTAAATTAGTTTGTCCACATTGATAATGACCTTCCAGGACTTAATAAGTCTAATTCATTCAAATTATTCCCCAGGCCACCCAAGGAAGATGGGTCAGTGCTGAGTTTGGTTCCTCTCAAGGTTTCTTCTTGTAATTTTAAGGGAGTATTTACTTGCCACTGTCGCCCTTGGCTTGCTCAATAGTGGTTTTTGGTCTGTCGGTCCTGGATTCTTTGAGACGATGTCTATTGTAAAAAGCGCTATACAAATACATTTGACTTGACTTGTTTTGGCCTCTTTTTGGGGGATCCAAGTATTAATTAGGAGGGTCAGACATCCCTCCCCCCCCATCCCCCTGTAATTCAAACCTTGATTTTAACTGTTATCCAAATCAACCCATTATTATGTGCGTTTGTGTTTCCTGCTTTAACACAGAAGACTAAATAAGTGCAGGGTTTTTAGGTACAATTCAAGTGAATTGTTGTAAAAAGGGATTTGAGCCTATGTACACAACATTATGCATGAAAATGAAAAAGTAATATTTAATCTAAAGCTTTTTGGCACTTGGTGACCACTTTTAACATAAAAAAAAAGCTCTTAAAACTCAAGTAGTAGCAGTACCATGTGCAATTAGAGTGATGAGCAACAGCTTTAGTGAATTGAACACTGGTACCTGATAGTTTTAAATATTCATTTAAATGATTCTCTAGGCCACCTAGGGAGGATGGGTCCCTGCTGAGTCTGGTTCCTCTCAAGGTTTCTTCCTGTTTTGTCACTGTCACCTTCCGCTTGCTCAACTGAGGTTTTTGGTCTGTCGGTCCTGGATGCTATAAAGTCTAAAGTCTTTTGTAAAAAAGTGCTATACGAATAAATTTGACCTGACATCACTTCAAAGTTGATTCTGTGATCTATGATCTATTGTAGATATAGATATGTCTTAGTAACGTGTATGCTTACCATTTAAATTTCTAACCCCTCCCAGACATAGTGTATCCTACTTTTATTGTCTAAATTGTAATATTTGCCAAATTTACAGGTCAATGTTTTCTTCAGTTTCTTAAAAACTGTTGAACTGGCCGCTCAGGTGGCGCAGCGGTCAAGTACGCTAGCTCACCAGAGTTGGGGTTTCGAATACATCGTATCGAATCTCAGCTCTGCCTTTCCGACTAGGCTGGGCGGCTGCATGAACAACGATTGGCTGTTGTTCAGGGTTAGAGGGTAAGAAAGTCGAAGCATAGGTCCTCATAACTGGTGCGACTGCGGCCCCTGCTGACTGACTAGTGCCTGCATAGGGCTGAGGAATAATGCTGATGGGGGTGTGGCCCTCCGTACACAGTGTCTGTCAAGTGTATGAACTCGACTCGTGCAGGTGAAAAATGCACTATCTGTACTGACTGTGCGTACCGGAGGGGGCGCATGTCAGTTGAGAGGCGTCCTCAGTCAGCGGTGAAGGGTCGAATCAGTATAGAGGACGCAATCAGGGTAATTAGACACGACTAGACTGGGGGATAAAAATTGGGGGGAAAAAGAGGGGAAAAAATATAAATAAATTTTAAAAAAAAACTGTTGAACTCTTGTTTTGGATTGTTGTTTAGTTACAGGATACACAAACATTTTATTTTTTATTTAATAATATTTATTGTATTTTAGATATGTTTGTCTTTTTTTTTTTTTTATCAGAATGGATACAAACTATTATATATTATATTTACAGTATACATTCTATTTAATGCCAAGAGGCAACTTTTACCTGACTCGTTGCTGCTCGGTGACCTAAAGCGAAGAATACAGAATGCATACAAAAATCAGAAAATAAATGTCATGTTTATAAACAATCAATTGCAGATTTAAAGAGAAGAAATGGATGACCAACAAACCTCTGTGAGTCAGGGCTGTTTGGCCTGTGGATCAGGTTGTGTCTGGTAATGGGAGCCATTTTAGTTGATTCAACTGGGCTGAAAACTGGAGGAAACATAATTAAAAACAACATTTTATAGAACAGTGTACATCTATAGTCTTAATGTGGCATCAAGCATTGCTAAACTAAGTAGTAATAGTCAATTGTCTAGCATAGTTGTGTTGAAACTAGGAAAGACGAAACATATAAACTGGTTCAGTGCACCACAGAATAAGAGTGGATTCATAAAGTATTCAAAGCCCTTGAGGTTCTGTGCACTTTATTGTGTCTTGGATTTAAATCTACATATATATATATAGTTTTATAATTTTAGAGTTTTTAGATGTGTCTACAAACTTTTCACACATAAAGTTTGGCAGATAAGAGTCTGTGTATTGTCATCTTAAGGTCTCACTATGGATGCTTGATGGGGTTTAAGTCTGGGCGTTGGCTGAGCCACTCAAGGACATTCAGGGAGTCATTTTTGTGCTGAAAAGTGAACTGTTACCCCAGGCTGAATTTGTATTCTTATATTTGTCTGCATTCACCCAACCCTCAATTCTTACCAAGACCTCTTGTCTTCGCTGTTGAGAAGCATCCTAACTTCACGATGCCAACAACACTTTGCCTTAGCATAGGGATAGTATCAGCCAGTTTATGGGCAGTGCCTGGGACAGTGGTAGCCTAGTGGGTAGAGCTTTGGGCTATCAACCAGAAGATTGGCAGATCAAATCCAGGCTCTGCTATGCAGCCAATGTTGGGTCCTTGAGCAAGGCCATTAACCCTGTCTGCTCCAGGGGTGGCGTATGATGGCTGACCCTGCGCTCTGACCCCAGCTTCCAAAACAAGCTGGAATATGCGAAGAAAGAATTTCATTGTACTGTACATGTGTATATGTATATATAACAAATAAAGTATATCTTCTATCTTCTGTTAAGTGTTTGGTTAATGGTTAGAGTTTTGAATTCATCTCATCAGTCCAGAAAATATTTTTTTCTAATGTTTCTAAGTTTTTGGCATTAATTATGTAGTGCTGCAAAAAATGGTTGTCCATCCAACATGTTCTACCATCTCTGAGCAGGATATTTGGAGCAATTTTGGATTGACCATTGGTTTCATTCTTGCCCAGTTGCTCAATTTGGCCAGACAGCCAACTCTAGCAAGGTTCAACTGCAGCCACTATAGGGACACTCTCTGGGGACACTTAAAGCCTTAGAAATTGTTTTATACCCCTGCCCTGATCTATGCTTTACCACAATTTGATCACAGAGGTCCACAGACAGTTCCTTGGACTTCATGGCTTGTTGTTGGTCCTGAAAATTCAGTGTAAATTTTGGTCTGGTATAGACCCAGCTGTGTGCCTTTCCAAACTACAACGATCAACCATAACATTAAAACCACCTCCTTGTTTCTACACTCACTGTCCATTATATCAGCTCCACTTACCATATAGAAGCACTTTGTAGTTCTACAATTACTGACTGTCCATCTATTTCTCTGCATGCTTTGTTAGCCCCCTTTCATGCTGTTTTCAATGGTCAGGACCCCACAGGATTACCACAGAGCAGGTATTATTTGAGTGGTGGATCACTGTCAGCATTGCAATGACACATGGTGATGGTGTGTTAGTGTGTGTTGTGCTGGTATGAGTGGATAAGACATAGCAGTGCTGATGGAGTTTTTAAACACCTCACTGTCCCTGCTGGACTGATAATAGTCCACCAACCAAAAATATATTCAGCCAACAGCGCCCCATGGGCAGCGTCCTGTGACCACTGATGAAGGTCTAGAAGATGACCAACTCAAACAGCAGCAATAGATGAGCAATCGTCTCTGACTTTACATCTACAAGGTGGACCAACTAGGTAGGAGTGTCTAATAAAGTGGACAGTAAGTGGACACGATATTTAAAAACTCCAGAAGCACTGCTGTGTCTGATCCACTCATACCAGCACAACACACACTAACACACCACTACCATGTCAGTGTCACTGCAGTACTGAGAATGATCCACCACCCAAATAATACCTACTCTGTGGTGGTTCTGTGGGGGTCCTGACCATTGAAGAATGGGGGCTAACAAAGCATGCAGAGAAACAGATGGACTACAGTCAGTAATTGTAGAATTACAAAGTGCTTCTATATGGTAAGTGGAGCTGATAAAATGGACAGTGAGTGTAGAAACAAGGAGGTGGTTTTAATGTTATGGCTGATCAGTGTATAATTGATTTATATCCAATTAAAATCCACAACAGAATAAAGTGTGCAAATATAATCAGGGGGTCTGAGTACTTTCTGAATCCACGGTAGATTATAAAAGTTCGGTCTGAGGCTTCATGCCTACCTTTGGCTTCAAGCATTCGGGGCTGAACAAAGGAGGGTTTGACCACTTCAAACCACCAAAACAGCTCTGCCATAAACACAAGGTAGTTACTCTAAAAGAAACATACATATACAACTACATTAAAACAAAAATAATGTAGGAGAGAATTCTATTTATGAATATGTATGTTACTAATACATTTAATTCTTTTTGTAACATGCATGGCTGTGAAATAAGTGTTTCAAATGTGGCTAAAACATTTCACGGTGGTAAATATACTATATGGCTAAAAGTAGGAGAACACCCATTCAGAATATTGAATATTTAAGATCCTTCCACAAACACTGCTAACATTTTTTACAACCCCAAATCAGAAAAAGTTGGGACAGTATGGAAAATGCAAGTAAAATAAAAACACAGTGTTCCTTACATTTATTTTGACTTTTATTTGATTGCAGACAGTTTGAACCCAAGATATTTTATGTTTTGTCTGCTCAACTTCATTTGTTAATATACCTTCATTCCTGCATTTCAGGCCTGCAACACATTCCAAAAAAAGTTGGGACGGGGGCAATTTAGGGCTAGATAATAATGAGGTGATTTCAAACAGGTGATGTCAACAGGTGATTGTAATCATGGTTTGGTACAAATGCAGCATCCAAAAAAGGCTGCGTCTCTGATGAGCAAAGATGATCAGAGCATCTCCAGTTTGTCAACAAATGCGTGAGAAAATTATTAAAATGTTTAAAAACAATGTACCTCAAAGAAAGATTGGAAAGGATTTGCATATTTCTCCCTCTACAGTGCATAATATCATTAAACCATTCAAGGAATCGAGAGGAATTTCAGTGCATAAAGGCCAAAGACGTCTGTGATCTTCAATCCCTCAGATGGCACTGCATCAAGAACCGCCACTCAACAATAGCTGATATAACCACTTGGATGAGGGATTACTTTGGCAAACCTTTGTCAGGCACTAAAATACAGAGTTACATGCACAAATGCCACTTAAAACTTTACTGTGCAAAAAAGAAGCCTTATGTTAACCATGTCCAGAAGTGGCGTCGACTTCTCTGGGCTCGGAGGCATCTAGGATGGACCATCACACAGTGGAAACGTGTATTGTGGTCTGATGAATCAGCATTTCAGGTCTTTTTTGGAAAAAATGGACACCGTGTGCTCCGGACCAACGACTAAAAGGACCATCCAGACTGTTATCAGCAACAAGTCCAAAAGCTAGAGTATGTTATGGTATGGGGCTGAGTCAGTGCCCTTGGCAAAAGTAATTAACACATCTGTGATGGCAGCATTAATGCAGAAAAGTACATTGAGAGCTTAGAGCAACACATGCTGCCTGCAAGACGTCATCTTTTCCAGGGACGTCCATGCATTTTTCAACAAGACAATGCAAAACCACATGCTGCACACATTACAAAGGCATGGAGGAAGAGGGTACGGGTACTGGACTGGCCTGCCTGCAGTCCTGACCTGTCCCCAATAGAGAATGTGTGAAGAATTTTGAAACGAAAAATGTGACAACAACGACCCGTACTGTTGCACATCTTAAGACGTGTTTGCAGGAAAAATGAGACAAAATAAACAATAAATCACTTGGTATCCTTGGTGCCAAAATGTCTTTTAAGTGTGGTGAAAAGTAATGGCAACATTATAAAGTGGTAAATGCTTTAATGTGTTGCAGGCCTGAAACACAGGAATGGATGTTTATTAATAAGTAAAATAAAGTTGAGCAGATAAAACATAAAATATCTCAGGTTTATCCTGTCTGCAATCAAATTAAAGTCAAAGTAAATGTAAGAAACTCCATACTGTCCCAACTTTTTTTGATTTGGGGTTGTACTTTTAGGTCAGACTGTACATTTTTAGCTGTGTGTTGTGCTGATTGCAAAAGAAGCTCTTGTTCTGGATAGAAACTACAGTTTGGCCCTTATCAAAGTCACTCAGGCATTTTTGCTGATCATATCTGCTGCAGTCGACACATATAGTATGAGTAAGTACCATCAGAGCAACTTTTAGGATAATCCTGACAGGCGCACGCACAACTGTTATGAAATAGACATTAATTACGTGCATATTTAGGGATGGTTCCAATGTTTTGGCTCATCAGTGTATGTCTCTCACGCACTTTACCCCTCTCTTACCCAAGATTCATGACAATGATCAAGGTGACAATGTCTTTGACAGTCGAGCTTACCAAGTTACAGACATCACTTACAGTAATACAGTACTAAGAGTTAAATGCACCAAGCATTTTGTACACAAATGTGCCACATTCTGCTGAAAAACATGCTGTGTTGTGTACATGGCAACACACCAAGAAGAAATTACTGCAGAATTTATTGTAATTATGATTATTTTTTCTATCCCCGTCATTTTCACCCTTGTGACAGTTGAGTCTTGTACTGTGTCAAAGCCGCCAGCACATCCTGACACCATTAGAATGCACTCACCCTCTCACACACATTTATCTCGCACACATTCTTGTACCCTTACTGCACAGTGAGTTATTCATACATTCAGCCTAACAGGACACTGGACAAATTGAAATCTCCAATAAAATCCATTACTCATATACAAAAACTGCTTAAGATGTCTGTATCCAGTTTATTTTTACCAGAATCCTAATCTTATTCCATTTATAATATTAATTCTCATATTGATACCAATCAGATTATTCATACAGCTACACGTTTACCCGGTAGGCATATTTAAACAAATAGCTGAAAAGCTTTGCATTATAAAAATACACCGATCAGCCATAACATAAAACCACCTCCTTGTTTCTACACTCACTGTGCATTTTATCAGCTCCTATTACCATATAGAAGCACTTTGTAGTTCTACAATTACAGACTGTAGTCCATCTGTTTCTCTGCATGCTTTATTAGCCTCCTTTCATGCTGTTCCTCAATGGTCAGGACTCTCCCAGGACCACCACAGAGCAGGTATTATTTAGGTGGTGGATCATTCTCAGCACTGCTGTGACACTGACATGGTGGTGGTGTGTTAGTGTGTGGTGTGCTGGTATGAGTGAATCAGACACAGCAGCGCTGCTGGACTTTTTAAACACCTCACTGTCACTGCTGGATTGAGAATAGTCCACCATACAAAAATATATCCAGCCAACAGCGCCCCATGGGCAGCATCCTGTGACCACTGATGAAAGTCTAGAAGATGAACAACTCAAACAGCAGCAACAGATGAGCGATCGTCTCTGACTTTACATCTACAAGGTAGACCAACTAGGTAGGAGTGTCTAATAAAGTGGACAGTGAGTGGACGCTGTATTTAAAAACTCCAGCGTCGCTGCTGTGTCTGATCCACTCATACCAGCACAACACACACTAACACACCACCACCATGTCAGTGTCACTGCAGTGCTGAGAATGATCCACCACCTAAATAGTACCTACACTGTGGTGGTCCTGTGGGGGTCCTGACCATTGAAAACAGGGTGAAAGCAGGCTAAAAAGGTATGTAGAGAAATAGATGTACTACAGTCTGTAATTGTAGAACTTCAAAGTGCTTCTATATGGTAATAGGAGCTGATAAAATGGACAGTGAGTGTAGAAACAAGGAGGTGGTTTTAATGTTATGGCTGATCGGTGTATGTCCCAACAAATAAGCTTTGGTCAGAAACTGACTTCTGTACTATGTTATCAGCATAAACAGATGTTTATATTGTGCCATAAGCATAAACAAGTCATAAACAAATTTTACTACTAGGCCGCCAATGTAAAAAGATGTCTGTACTTGCACCAGTGTAAACATACAAATGACTAAACCAGTGTCAAAGAGGTTAAAACCATGTTGGCCCTAATATAGATGATATGGATTAAACTATGCATGGTTTGAACTAATACATATTGTTCTAAAACACTTTGCAGACCTACTCAAACTGTACCCAAACATTTGTAGAATGTATGGCTCGGTGGGTGGCACTGTCGCCTCACAGCAAGAAGGTCTTGGGTTCCATTCTTAGGTGGCGTTTGCATGTTCTACCCATGTCTGTGGGGGTTTCCTCCAGTAGCTCTGATTTCCTCCCACAGTCCAAAGACATGCAACCAAAATTGCCGTAGGTGTGAATGTGCCAGGAGGAATATACTGGACAGGGTGCCAATCCATTGCAGGACTTCAGCCATCCCCCCAACAAAGCCAGTCATGCATGTATGGATGCTTGGCTGGCTGATAACACCGGTAAGATTTGAACCCGGATCTCTGTGCTGATGGGCTGGCATAGTATAATAGGACTGAATTGGCATATTGAGAGAACAATCATTCAAGGTCATCTGTCTGTGAGCTCAAGTTGAGGAGCAATTTGGTTATGCTGCAGTTAGGCCCAAATAATCCAGAGTAAAAAAGAACAGCATACAGCATCTTTGTGTACGGTCTAGACCACAGTTGAGCATTGTACTGCCCACGGGCCACATCTGGCCCTTTGGCTGTCCCTGACTGGCCATGACTGGAGCAGTCCAGACCATAATGGTGATGTTTTTACTCGGCCTGCTTCTCATTTTTATTGCCTGACTGTAACATCTACTCTTACCAGTACCATCTTATCAAAACTGTACAATTTACTGCCCTTTTTTATGAAGAGATAAAATTAATATTGAGCAGAAATTAACATTAAGTTCAGCCTATTGTTCAGGCCCTCCAGAACAGTCCCAGTCTCTCATGTCGCCCCTTGCAAAATGTAATTGCCCACCCCTGGTTTATACACTCATAGCTCTCTAGCTGTAATATTGTCCATGATTCAGTTCCTCCATACAGATTTAAACAAGGCACTGGTCATCTCTTCCACCCACACTACTTTCTCCTACAGAAAACACTTCTGCCTATTAGGATGCCTGCGGTAGCTGGTGAACGACTCCCGGGTTCCCGGCGAAGCAGGCGTTACAGAGCTCAGGAAACAAAGGCTGTAAATAGAAAGCCTTCTAATTAGGGCTGATTGCCCGCAGCTGGGAGCTGGCTTATTTAAGCCAGCTCTGCGCAGCAGTGGGTGTCGCACCTTTTGTTCTTTTCTCTCTCAGTGGCAGTTCGTCCATGCTCCTTTTTAGGGTCAGCAGGTATCCCCGGGTGGCAGCTAGGCCAGTCGGGTGTGTAGACTGAAAGGTCGAGGTAAATAGCTTGTTTTATTTCCTCTAGGGCCAGTGTGGTGCGACGCCGTGCAGTCCGCGAACTGCTTTTGTTTTTATCTTGCCGGGCTTGCGCTAGCGGCTTTGCTAACCGCTAGCATCAGACACCGGTGAAAGTCCTTTTCTAATAAACGCATTACCGTTATTGTGTCCCGATCTCGTAACCGCTGGGTGGCGACGCCGTTAAGCACTCGGCTGGCGAGCCTACTTCCCCGGTTCGAATCCCGACCATAGCTGTGTCTGTCGTCACTGATTCTATTTCTCTCTTTTTCAGATCGGCGTGCTTTTCTCTTGGAGAAGCCAGTTAGAGTGTTCGCCGATTGTGCTCCGCCTTGACCACCGCTTCCTGGGTTGGTCTACGGCGAGCGTTCTTCTCCTATTGCGGTCCTACCGCAGCGCTTAGCAGCGCTTTTTGTTTAATTAAAAACCCGCGCTCGAATAGCGCGGTGGTAACGCACCCGGCGTGCACCGGCACGACCCTGGTTCGCGTCTCACCTCATGTTTATATTTTTCTTCTCTTTCTCAGTTTCCATTGTCCGCAGTGTCAGCGACATTATCGGAGTTTCCAATTGTTTTTGGTTGTTCCAGTTTTTACCTTTTTTTGTATTTTGCTTTAAAAGATAAATAAATAAAATTATTCTTTTTATTTAAAATCTGCGTTTGAGTCCTACCTTCTCCCACATAACACTGCCAAGCCAATTTAATGTTTCCTGTACCCCTACTATTACAGAAGCATTATTTTGTTACACTTTTTCATCATGACTGACTGGCAAGTAGAACACCTCTCTATTCTGATTGGTTAAATTCTGCTTGCCACCTTTATCTGTTTGACGTTTTTACTTGTAATTGCACTTTCTTTCAAAGCTGAACGTACTTCATGACTAATGACCACAACAAGAAATTTAATGACAGCAAAAACTGCACTAAATGCTGTTATTAAAAACTGGTTTTTGCAGGAACTTGTTTCAAATAAGCAACATAACGTGATTAACGTGTTTTACACACTTGACCTAGTATGCAATTTAGGGCTGTTTTGCTTAAAGGGAGGAGAATACAGGGCACAATCAATTTTATAATGTGTCAAGCTTGAAAATCTTTCAGAGTGTGCTGAGAAGTTGTCTTTATTTGATGGAAGGGCAGGTATTAATCTGTTGCACAATTGCAACAGTAATTGCTTCAAGAAGGAGACTATAAGAAATACACCGATCAGCCATAACATTAAAACCACCTCCTTGTTTCTACACTCACTGTCCATTTTATGAGCTCCACTTACCATACACAATTATTAACTGTAATCCATCTGTTTCTCTGCATGCTTTGTTAGCTCCCATTTCATGCTGTTCTTCAATAGTCAGGACTTTCCCAGGACCACCACAGAGCAGGTATTATTTAGGTGGTGGATCATTCTCAGCACTGCTGTGACACTGACATGGTGGTGGTGTGTTAGTGTGTGTTGTGCTGGTATGAGTGGATCAGACACAGCAACGCTGCTGGAGTATTTAAACACCTCACTGTCACTGCTGGACTGAGAATAGTCCACCAACCAAAAATATATCCAGCCAACAGCGCCTCGTGGGCAGAGTCCTGTGACCACTGATGAAAATCTAGAACATGAACATTTCAAACAGCAGCAACAGATGAGCGACCGTCTCTGACTTTACAACTACAAGGTGGACCAACTAGGTAGGAGTGTCTAATAGAGTGGACAGTGAGTGGACACGGTATTTAAAAACTCCAGCAGCGCTGCTGTGTCTGATCCACTCATACCAGCACAACACACACTAACACACCACCACCATGTCAGTGTCACTGCAGTGCTGAGAATGATCCACCACCTAAATAATACCTGCTCTGTGGTGGTCCTGTGGGAGTCCTGACCATTGAAGAACAGGGTGAAAGCAGGCTAAAAAGGTATGTAGAGCAACAGATGTACTACAGTCTGTAATTGTAGAACTACAAAGTGCTTCTAGCTGATAAAATGGACAGTGAGTGTAGAAACAAGAAGGTGGTTTTAATGTTATGGCTGATCAGTGTATGTTTAATATAGTAAAATCAAGCACCAGTTTTTCCAACCTGTTGACATTTTGTTAGATGCCAGAGGCCAAAATATTGCTGTACAGTCAAAGTCAGAGAGTCACATAAAGAGGAGCCAGAATTTTTTCAGAAGCCTTGACTTTTTGCACACTTTGTGCTTTGGATTTGATTTTAAATAACAACCCTTAGAGTTGTTAATACTGAAGGGACTGGGAGCAAAGCAGCTGCTACTAACTGGACCTGGTGGTGAGCAGCTGTGTTACTGAAGAAGCTGGAAGCAGTGATGCTATGGTACTAAAGGTGCTTGGAGAAGAGTTGATGAACCTTAAGGGGCTGAAGGCTGATCTGCTGGTACTGAAAGGACCATGAGCTTAGCCACTGGTAGTAAAAGGACTGGGAGCTGAGCAGCTAGGGTACTGAGGGGGCTGGGAGAAGAGCGCCTGCAGCAGACAAAATGTGGGATTGTCTGCTGGGTGGGAAAAAATGATGCCTACAGCAGACAAAATAAACCAATTGTTTGCTGGGTGGGAAAAGACCAAACTAAAAAGGGAGTGGGGTAAAGATCCAAAAGCTAAAAAATAATAATGTTTAAAATTTTTTTGAATCGCAGCTTTGCTACCGATCGGCTGGGCACCCCCTAGCAGGTGTAACTGGCCTGCAGCAGACAAAACAGGCCACTAGTCTGCTGTGTAGGAAAAAGAGGTAGGGTAAAGATCCAAAAGCTAATAAATAGAATCCCGGACTAAAATGACAAAAATATAAACCTAAATAAAACAGATTAATTTATTTAAATAAAGTATGCATACCTTTTTACTATACATTTATTTCATCCTACACACACTACACACTAAAGAATGCAGTATTTACATTATCAGCACAGTGCAGTTTTGAAGATGTGCTATCAGAAGAAACACAGTTACTGGGTCCCTGACAGGTGCCCCTGTAGCACAAAAGCACAAATGCAACCACACATACCTCATATAGAATGAAAAAGAAATCAAACTTAACTGACTGACAAACATTCGGTGGGATTTCTTTGGTTCTTACCTTAAAAGAGCTGGAGGCGTAGAGCATGTCCTCCAGGGTGAAGTGGCAGCAGTTGTTTAGGTTGTCCCTGCAGAAGTTCTGGATGAGCTGCAGATTGTACAGACTGTCAGCCAATGACATTGTCTCCTTCACACAGATATCTGCATGGGGTGGGAACAGAGCGGTCTCAGCCAATAAAAGATCACAGATATGTGTGTATGTGTGTGTGTGTGTGTGTGTGTGTGTGTGTGTGTGTGTAGAGAGAGAGAGATCGGGGTGGGGGTAAAAGAAAGTGCACTGTCATGAGTGGAATGCTGGAGTCACGGGGTGGAGAAGTGTTTAGGTTTGAATAACTGCCCCACTCTTCTCTCTTTTCTGCACCCATTGGTTTGCTGCTATTTTTATATATAGTCTTCTGTCTTTCTATTGCTATTTGTTTCACTCACTATAAGTGTCTGAGACCCTGGTACAGAGATGTTCACAAGTCACAAAATACGAGTCAGAGTCAAGTCACGAGTCTTTAGACTAGAGCCTGAGTCAAGTCACAAGTCTTTAGACTAGAGTCCGAGTCAAGTCACAAGTCTTTAGACTACAGTCTGAGTCAAGTCACAAGTCTTTAGACTAGAGTCCGAGTCAAGTCACAAGTCTTTAGGCTAGAGTCCGAGTCAAGTCACAAGTCTTTAGGCTAGAGTCCGAGTCAAGTCACAAGTCTTTAGGCTAGAGTCTGAGTCAAGTCACAAGTCTTTAGGCTAGAGTCCGAGTCAAGTCACAAGTCTTTAGGCTAGAGTCCGAGTCAAGTCACAAGTCTTTAGGCTGGAGTCCGAGTCAAGTCACGAGTCTTTAGACTAGAGTCCGAATCAAGTCACGAGTCTTTAGGCTAGAGTCCGAGTCAAGTCACGAGTCTTTAGACTAGAGTCCGAATCAAGTCACGAGTCTTTAGGCTAGAGACCGAGTAAAGTCATGAGTCAATATAATATACACAAAACATATATGGGAAATGTAGCATAGAAATAAACAAATAACACGTAAGTTCAGATAAAAAACAACAACAGACTAGCAACTGTATTTTACTGTTTTACTTAGTGCCTTTACTTTCCAAGTCATTGTGCAAATGAATGTAATTTCCGTAACAAGAAGGTACCAGTTAAAAGCTTAAACTGATACGTTTTGTTTTCATTGCAAAACAAAAGCGGGTGATAAATCACGGCACAGCGGCCAAAATCCAAAACACAGCAAAAAAAATCATAACCACTGCTTACCTTAGCTTATGTTCTTTCAGATGCTATTAAATTTATAAGCGTGTGTCCCATTAAGAATACAATCCATTATTTTGTAAATGTGCTTATAATTAAAAACCTCCAAACTTTTCCTGTTTGTGAAGTAAAACACGAACTCGTTAGAAAGCCAATCAAGCGTTTTATTGACAATCATCTCTGTGACGCAAACTGAATAAATGCAAATAACAGCATTTCATCCTAACAAGTAAAATCAGAAGGTCTGATTGGTTCCAAAAGCGGTCTTTCAACCATTAGCACCAATTCTGTAGGAGCGTTCCATTCAGCCCAGTTGTTCCTGTGAAGTGCACTAAGTAGGGTATTCCACCATTTTAAGTGAGATTCCAATCCAAAGGTGACGAAAACGTTCAAATGAAGTGAACTTCAAACTGTGTAGGGAGTAACACTGCACAATCCACCAAAAACAAAAATAGGGACTCTTGTTGTTTACGAGTTATTGAGTCATGAGCCGAGTCCGAGTCATTTGAAACGAGTCCGAGTCGACTCGAGTCCCCATCTCTGCCCTGGTCAGATTTTTGAGTGTCCTTGTTAATGTCCTGACTTGAGAACACCACTGAGATGTTGTAGAAAGACTTTAAACTGTCTGTCAATCTTCAAAAAAATCATAATTTGGCGGCCAGGTGGCATAGCAGATTATTCCGCGAGCACACCAGCACTGAGATTCTGAGCTCCTCGGTTCGAAACTCGGCGTTGCCACAGATCGGCTGGGCGCCATCTAGCGGTCATAATTGGCAGTGCCTGCAGGGTGGGATGACCAGACTATGTGGGCGGGGTCTTCAAAGGACCCTGATTGGTGGATTGAGGCGCCTGTGCAGGGTGCATGGGTGGAAAAAGGGTTCCGTTAAGGGCTGTGCGCGGGTCGGAGGAGGCATGAGCAGCAATATACCCACCTCGACTGCAAAAAATTGGGGATCCCCAGCAGCGGAAGACAAATTGACTAAAATTTATTAAATGATTATTTGCAAACTGGTGGCTCAGTGGGTCCTGGGTTTGATTCCCAGGTGGACCGGTCCGGGTCCTTTCACTGTGGAGATTGCATGTTCTTCCTGTGTCTGTTTGGGTTTCTTCTGGGAGCTCCAGTTTCCACCCACAGTCCAAAGACATGCAGTCAGGTTAATTGGAGATACAAAATTGCTGTAGGTATGAGTGTGTGTGTGTTTGCCCTGTGATGGACAGGTGACCTATCCAGGGTGTTTCCTACCTTTTGCCCAGAAAATCGTACCCACAGATTAAATGCCCAAATCCAAGTGTGCAAAGCTTGGACACATGTATCAAAGAAAACTTTCTACAAAGTATTAAAGGGTCTGAATGCTCTTTCTAAGAGGAGATTTCAGTTTTTCTTTTTTAATAATTTTCTAAAAACATGCTTGTCAGTGAATCAGGGTGTGGCTCTCTGTACACAAAGCTGATCAGCATATGAACTCACCTTGTGCAGGTGAACAGATGCAGTCGGCTACTGCATCTTTGTGATTAATTGTAGATTGATGGGTAAAGTTAGAATCAGAAACCATTCAAAATAAAATCCACACCACAAAGTGTCAAAAAAGTGTCAAAGAAGTCAATAAATACTTTCTCAATCCAGTGTGTATGTAATTCTGAGACCAGTACCTTTCAGTGGCACTGCATTTGGGCAGTAGAAATGCACCAGCGCTGCCAGAGCGCAACCGTCTGTGTTGTCCTTTAGCAAGTTGTCCACCAAAGGGAGACAGAGTACAGACTGTGTTTTGTTGTCCTCTCTTCTGTACTGCGCCTGTGGGAGTAGAAAATCCCCATAAAAATGAATTTAATACACATATATGTACATCAATGGACTCAAAAAGTCAACAACTGTCTGTATATAACTATTTGGCCCTTATTAAAGACACTCAGATTTTTATGCCTCATCATATCTGCCTCATGCAACACTTAAACTCTTGAGTTACTACCACCAGCCCATTGACGACATTTAAGAATTAGACATTCCATTCCAAGGACCTGAAATAATTGAATTACAGTAGCAATATGTATCCCTAATATCTATACATACACTGACCAGTCTTAACATTATGACCACTGACAGGTGAACTGAATAACACTGGTTATCTCTTCATCATGGCACCTCTTAGTAGGTGGGATATATTAGGCACCAAGTGAACATTTTATTCTCAAAGTTGATGTGTTAGAAGCAGGAGAAATGGACAACGAAAAGGATTCGAGCCAGTTCGACAAAGGCCAAATCGTGATGGCCAGACGACTGGGTCAGAGCATCTCCAAAACTGCAGCTCTTGTGGGGTGTTCCTGGTCTGCAGTGGTCAGTATCTATCAAAACTGGTCCAAGGAAGAAACAGTGGGAAACCGGCGACAGTGTCATGGGCGGCCAAGGCTCATTGATGCACGTGAGCACCGAAGGCTGGCCAGTGTGGTCCAATCCAACAGACGAGCTACTGTAGCTCAAATTGCTAAAGAAGTTAATGCTGGGTCTGATAGAAAGGTGTCAGAATACACAGTTCATCACAGTTTGTTGCATATGGGGCAGAAAAAGGGGGACCAGCACAATATTAGGAAGGTGGTCATAATGTTATGCGCATGAGTTTCAAGATATATTTATTAATTGATGCCCACCCTGCCTTTAAAACAGCATCACTTCTTCTAGATACAGTTGCACACAGTTTTAAAGGAACTCTACAACAACATCTTGGAGACCTAACCACAGATCTTCTGTGGATGTAGGCTTGCTCAGATCCTTCTTTTTCACCTTTAGTGACTGGTGTGCCTGCTGTTGAAGTGCCATATTTAAAATATTGTTCCTGCTTTTAAAAATGCTTTTACCCTTGACGCATGCTAATATTTGATATTGAGTAAATAAAGCAGCTGTGTTTGAAATTAAGATTTGGGCATTTCAAAGTCTAGGTCTTGTTTGGCACTTGGCAAGCTAAGAGGTTGGGTTCTCAAGTTCAAAATCACAGCAGTGCTATCTACCTGGCTGGGCACCTAACAGGCACAGTTGGTCGTGCCTAAAGAGGGGGGGGGGGGGGGTACGAGGTCTGCAAATGCATTAGAGGATAATAATGACAAATACTGATTTGATATGCCTAAACACACTGATTCCTTAGAACAACCTTATTTACATATAAGATCACACTTGTAATCTTGGTAAACCATCAGATTTGTACAAACACGTACCTTCTGGCCTGCAGGTCTGGTGTCTAGTGCATTTCTTGCTGTCTGTTCTTGTGCCAAGCTCTCTCTCAAATATTCATTTACCTGCAATAAAACACATACACTCACACTTGAGAGTACTGCCTATATGTACAAAAGTATGTATCCACCACTCCTGATCACTGAATTTAGTTCTTGATATACACTATATTGCCAAAAGTATTCACTCACCCATCCAAATAATTGGATTTAGGTGTTCCAATCAGGTGTATAAAACCAAGCGGTGTGAAAGGTAGTGGTGTGTCAAAACTAGGGCTGTCGAAGTTAACGCGATAATAACTCATTAACGCAATCTCAATTTAACGCGATTAAAAAAAATAGTGCCGTTAACGCAAATTCTATTTGGCCCTGCGAGTCATCCGTAGTTCATGTTGAGACTTGACCGTGCACCAACGTTTTAACGCCGGACTTGCCACCGTTTGTTTCATTTGCGGTTTGTTAACATAATGTAACCGAGCATTGTAGTGATGCACTTGCTTAATAAAGAAATAAATACACGGTATATTCACAAGTTGTCGGGAGCAGAACACTTTATTACTTCTTCTGTTACGGTAACGAATAGCAAACAGCTAGAGTCATACCGTTAGCCAAGCATGCTATTCCATGCACTATGGAAGCCCCAAAGGGTCAAAACACACTCACATTTGCTGATGGAGAAATTTTTACCTACAATCTGACATTTATACGAAGTCAAGGGTCTCTGCTGGATAGTATTACTGCCTAGTATGTGAGTGAATAAAACTCCCTTACAGTTTTCTCTTGTCCCAGCAGTTTTTAACATAAGTACATTTAGCATAAAATGTGTTCACCATTTTAATTGTAACATTTCACTTAAAAATCCTTGTTTTCTATAACATTTACACAGATTTTTTTTTTATGCGATGAATCGTGATTAATTATATGAAATTCTGAGATTAATCGCGATTAAAATTTTTAATCGTTTGACAGCCCTAGTCGAAACCCTTAAACTCGATGTTTACCCTAAACTTACCTTAAACCTTAAATGTGGTGTGACTACCGTTTTGTTCAGCGCTTGGCTTGAGCGGTGCTGTAAAACGTCATCAAAGTGCGAATATGAGACGAATTTGCATTTGTTTGGAATATTCGTCACATTTACTCTGAAAGCTCCACATGTATCTGTGTTTAGCTGGATTTTCCTCCTGTTTCACTTTTAAACTTGTGTTATAGCTCGGGGTTCTGAGAAATGGTCAGAATCAGCTTTTCCAAGGCACTTATCGTTAAAAAAAAAAGCTTAATGTGACTCAATGTATTAAAAGAACAACACAGGAACACTAAACCTCTCTTAATTATTATTGCTCATAACCTCTCTTTACTGATGAAATTCCTCGCTCATTGTTTTAGTACGATAATTCACGTTTAGTTCTGTGCACTGCCACACTCCATAGGAAATAACAGCACAGCCAGCACAAAAGCAGTTTTGCCGCTTCTCATGTGAATACACCTTTACTGAATGGAATACAGTATTCCAAGATCGAGCATCTCCATGATTAAGAAGCATAAGGAAACAATAAAGAGGTAAAGAGCAGGTTTTATTGTATTTAACTGTTTTTTAATTGTATTTCAGTGTTTTTATATTATATTTGTGTTATTTTCAGTGTATAAGTGTCAAAAACAACCCTATTATTTTACATTAGCCTAAAATATTCACAGTTCCACATGACCATGGAACGCATTAACAAGTTTCCCATACATCCTTATGGGAAAAAAATACCCTAAAACTCAACACCTTTTAAACTCAACGCCACTCCCAGAACCAGTTGACGTCGAGTTTTAAGGTACTACTGTATCTTCATCCTAAGTGTGGTTCAAAAAAGAATCTCACCTTGTTAATCCAGGTTGTCACTGCCTCTTCAGCATCGTATGGGAAATCTTCCTCTGGGAAGAATGGGGAGTATTTCTGCAGACAGCTTAACACTCTTTCCACACTGATCATCTCCACTGTATACGCCATCATCAGCGTGTCGATCATTGCCAGATGAGAGCTCTGCGATGAAAAAATAATTCAGAGAAATGAACTCGACTGTACAGGAATATTAAACAGTGTATAACTATATTAGTATTACTGTTTAATACTGACAATTTGCTAGTTAAATATGATTCTGTGCTCAGGTGGCGCAGCGGTAAAACGCTACCACACCAGAGCTGACATCTCAATCTCGTCAGTTCAAATCAGCTCTGCCACTCGGCAGGCTGAGAGCCTACATGAACAACGAGTGGCTTGTTATTCTATTCTTGTTGTCTATGTCCAAGTCTATTCAAGGAGAGGTGTCGGAGGGGATTCCTGATAACTGATGCAATTCTGACCTCTGCTGGCTTGATTGGATTGATGGCGCCTGCACAGAGACGAGGGATAATGCATTGATCAGGGTGTGACTCTCCATACACAAAGCTGTTCCGCACATGAACTCGCACTCGTGCAGGTGAAAAGATACACATGCGTCGGAGGGACCGGCCTGAACAGATACAGTATTTATATCAGTCTACACATCAGTCCCATTGAACACAGTCTATTCATGCCAGCGTATACAACACGTGAGGGTCAGCTTTACTGTGTGTGTGTTGCATACATTCATTTGATGCATGTATGCTGTCTGTCTGTCTCTCTGTCTGTATCAGTATGTTTCTCTGTATGTCTGTCTTTGTCTAACTGCCTGCCTTCCTGTCTGTCTCTGCCTGTCTGTCTGTTTTTTTTCTGTCTGTCTGTTTCTCTCTCTGTCTGTCTCTGACTGTCTGTCTGTTTTTATCTATCTGTCTGTCCATCTGTTTCTCTCTCTGTCTGTCTCTGTCTGTAACAATGTCTCTCTGTATGTCTCTCTCTCTCTCTCTGACTGCCTGCCTGTCTGTCTGTCTGTCTGTCTGTCTGTCTGTTTCTCTCTGTCTCTCTGTCTGTCTGTCTGTTTCTCTCTGGGGCCTGCTGTAGCCTAGTGGTTCTGGTACTGGACCGGTGATCAGAGGCTTGCTGGTTCAAGCCCCACCACTGCCAGGTTGCTGCTGTTGGGCCCGTCAGCAAGGCGGTCTGTCTCTCTCTCACACACACACAGACACACACACTCAAAGTTGTAGTAGGACAGAGTAATACATTTGTAATATAATTGTGTAGAAGGGGTGTACAATGTGAACTGTGTTGTTTTATATGTTCTTCACACAAAATGAGTCAATTTCAAAGAGTCTGAGGTTAAAATAATAATAAATAGCATAATTTTTATTTTGGTAAACATGAAATGAAAACGGGTCCCACAGACCTGAACACCACACAAGGGTTAAATCATAAATCAGAGTTTAGCATTACTTTCAAAAGGCAATGGGACTAGCGATTAATAAAGTTCCAACACTGAGTACCTGGAAGTCCTAGACTGGAACATAAAAGTCACACATCCTGTGTTTATTACAATGTGTGTGTTAAGTGTATTGTCATGGAATGCATAACCATCTGACCTTTCAGATGCCCTTTCTTCCAGACATTAAAATCCCACCTCCTCCTGCCCATTGTCTCAACCTGCAGCCATGCAACTCATGACTAAGGGCCTATTTTTCCAATATATTTATGCATGGGCATGGCTCAACTTCATTTCATTTGTTAATATACCTCCATTCCTGCATTTCAGGCCTGCAACACATTCTAAAAAAGTTGGCACGGGGCAATTTAGTGAGGTGATAAAACTAAATAATGATGTGATTCCAAGCAGGTGATGTCAACAGGTGATTGTAATCATGGTTTGGTACAAAAGCAGCATCCAGGAAAGGTGGAATCTTTGATGAGCAAAGATGATCAGAGGATCTCCAGCTTGTCAACAAATGTGTGAGAAAAAGATTGAAATGTTTAAAAACAATGTACCTCAAAGAAAGATTGGAAGGGATTTGCATAATTCTCCCTCTACAGTGCATAATATCATTAAATGATTCAAGCAATCGGGAGGAATTTTGGTGCGTAAAGGCCAAGGGCGCAAGCTTAAGCTGAACGTCCGTGATCTTCGATCCCTCAGACGGCACTGCATCAAGAACCGCCACTCAACAATAGCTGATATAACCACATGGGTGAGGGATTACTCTGACAAACCTACAATACAGAGTTACATGCACAAATGCCACTTAAAACTTTACTGTGCAAAACAGAAGCCTTATGTTAACCATGTCCAGAAGCGGCGTCAACTTCTCTGGGCTCGGAGGCATCTAGGATGGACCATCACACAGTGGAAATGTATATCGTGGTCAGATGAATCAGCATTCCAGGTCTTTTTTGGGAAAAAATGGATGCTGTGTGCTATTAGCAACAAGTCCAAAAGCCAGGGTCTGTCATGGTATGGGACTGTGCACGAATGGATGTTTATTAATAAATGAAATGAAGTTGACCAGACAAAACATGAAATATCTTGGGTTCAAACTGTCTGCAATGAAATAAAAGTCAAAGTAAATGTAAGAAACTCTGTGTTTTTTGTATTATTTGCATTTTCCATACTGTCCCATCTTTTTCTGATTTGGGGTTGTACAATAAACCACCCGACTCAATAAAGCCACAGTCTTGTTCTACAGCTGAATGCTCAGACTTACATGCTGGTACAAGGAAATCTTTCAGAAACAGAATGAATTTAATTTGTGCTTAACTTGTCCGTGCTTTATTTATTCACACCATGACTGAATCAGAGCTGTACTAAACATTTTTTAAATAGCAACCAATCATTACAGTTCCAGTTCCAAGTGTGGTAAAGAAGCTTTTAAAAGATGACTCAGTGTGATTTACACTGCCCTATTAACACCCATTAAATAAAGAAACTGCACAGAAATAACTCATGAGTTGATTTATATTGATTTAGTGTTTATTTTACCATTTTTGAAAATGTTAAGCAACTGTTTTCTATAGCCCTATTTCTGCAATTGTCGGATGGGCATAAAATATACACTGATCAGCCATAACATTAAAACCACCTCCTTGTTTCTACACTCACTGTTCATTTTATCAGCTCTACTTATCATATAGAAGCATGGGAGCTCTGCATATCTTTTTAGCCTCCTTTCACCCTGTTCCTAAATGGTCAGGACCCCCACAGGACCACCACAGAGCAGGTCTTCTAGACCTTCTAGGTCTTCAGAGCAGATCTTCTAGACCTTCATCAGTGGTCACAGGACGCTGCCCACGGGGCGCTGTTGGCTGGATATTTTTAGTTGGTGGACTATTCTCAGTCCAGCAGTGACAGTGAGGTATTTAAAAACTATAGCAGCATTTCTGTGTCTGATCCACTCATACCAGCACACCACACACTAACACACCACCACCATGTCAGTGTCACTGCAGTGCTGAGAATGATCCACCACCTAAATAATACCTACTCTGTAGTGGTCCTGGGAGAGTCCTGACCATTGAAGAACAGCATGAAAGGAGGCTAACAAAGGATGCAGAGAAACAGATGGACTACAGTCAGTAATTGTAGAACTACAAAGTGCTTCTATATGGTAAGTGGAGCTGATAAAATGGACAGTGAGTGTAGAAACAAGGAGGTGGTTTTAATGTTATGGCCAACCTTAAAAAGTAGTTCGCAATGACCTGTCGACTGAAACAGTAGATCTCAAGCTACGAAAGTGTGGGCACCCCCGGTTTAAGGTATCATTTGGCTTCCTTTCATCATAAATAAAAAAAACATCCAGATGTGGAACATGTTCGAAAAACTGTCTTATTACACCAAATTACCTGCTTAGTTGTCTAGGTTTTGTGCTTTTTATACCAAGTCATGTGTTTTCTAATTAAAAATGGTAATGAATAACCGATTAACCAATACCAAACATAGAAGTAAGCAGTAATGTTGTCAGTTTACTGTTTAAGGTCTATAAAATTCTAAAATCCCATGTCTTTCAGTACTGTTTCTATTACATTTTATTGGTTATGCACCTGCATTTTGATCACTAACTCCTGATTGTAACTATAGTAATGTATGTATACTCCTTCAGTTAAATAAAGTCAGCAAGTATTAGACTGGCCTGCCTGCAGTCCCGATCTGCCCCCAAAAGAGAATGTTTGGAGAATTTTAAAACAAATAATGTGACAACCACCCCATACTTTTGCACCCCTTAGGACTTGTTTACAGGAGGAATAGAACTAAAGGGATACGTCTTGAACTGTCCGCAGATTGGTGGCACCAAACTCAAAATGGCAAAGGTTATGATGGCTCTGGCGTCTGGTACATACCAACAACAGAGCTACTGTGACTCAAATTGCTAATCATTTTAATACTGTTGATAAGGTGTATACCCCTCCAGTTAAATAAAGCCTTACACATAAATGCAGACTTTTACTGTAGTACAAATGGTAAAATTTGGTCTTTATAAAAACATTAAGCATAAAAACTAAAACACTAAAACCCATTCCTTCCCCTCCACTCTTAAGAGGGGCTCAGTCTGTAAAGTGTTAAAAAGGCTTTGTGGTCTAATCCTGATTTACAGCATATACCATACATGGCAGTGATGTATATAAAACACACAGCTCACATCACTGCAGCACGACTGGCAGGAATGCCGTATAAGGCATTGTGTCATCACATGAGACAACGTTACTGACCGTCACTAGCAGCAACTTTGCCAGTTAACGGTAAGTGGGCTACAGATACTTTTGATTACTAAATCTAAAAAGATTTGAAGCGTCTCTACAACCCCAATTCAGAAAAAGTTGGGACAGCATGGAAAATACAATTAATAAAAAAACACAGAGTTTCTTACATTTACTTTGACCTTTATTTGATTGCAGACAGGATGAACTTGAGATATTTCATGTTTTATCTGCTCAACTTCATGTCATTTATTAATAAACATCCATTCCTGCATTTCAGGCCTGCAACACATTCTAAAAAAAGTTGGGACAGTAAAGCATTTACCACTTTGTAATGTTGCTATTCCTTTTCACCACACTTAAACAACGTTTTGGCACCGAGGATACCAAGTGATTTAGTGTTTCAGCTTTTATTTTGTCCCGTTCTTCCTGCAAACACGTCTTAAGATGTGCAACAGTACGGGGTCGTCGTTGTCATATTTTTCTCCACACATTCTCTATTGGGGACAGGTCAGGACTGCAGGCAGGCCAGTCCACTACCCGTACCCTCTTCTTCCACAGCTATGCTTTTGTGCAGCATGTGGTTTTGCATTGTCTTGTTGAAAAATGCATAAACGTCCCTGGAAAAGATGATCTTTAAGGCAGCACATGTTGCTCTAAGATCTCAATGTACTTTTCTGCATTAATGCTGCCATCACAGAAGTGTAAATGACCTTTGCCAAGGGCACTGACACACCCCATACCATGACAGTCCCTGGCTTTTGGACTTGTTGCTGATAACAGTCTGGATGGTCCTTTTTGTCTTTGGTCCGGAGCACACGGCATTCATTTTACCTAAAAAAAAAGACCTGGAATGCTGATTCATCTGACCACAATACACGTTTCCACTGTGTAATGGTCCATCTTAGATGCCTTTGAGCCCAGAGAAGTCGACGCCGCTTCTGGACATGGTAAACATATGGCAAGGATGGGGAACCGCATAATCCATTTCAGGGTCGCGGTAGCACCAAGGCAAGCAAAGCAGCCAAGCAGTCCCAGCAATTAATGATGACGCGTATATCAAATGAACCAATTAGCTGCGACAACCGTGACTGTAGGTTCGTCCAATTAGCTGCGTCTTTCTGGCGTCGAGGTTTGTTCAAGTTTGTAAAAATGTTGAAGTGCAGGAAAGTTAATGATGAATGTTGTGTCTTTCAAGAAAAATGGACAACAGATTTCTTTTTTTTGTTGAAGTGAAAGGAAAGCCAGTTTATGTTTAATTTGTGGAGAATCTCTCGCTGTTCTCAAAAAAAATAATATTGAAAGACATCATACCACCAATACCAAAGTATACCACTCTGCAAGGACCGGAACGAGCGGAGAAAATAAAGGTGCTCAAAAATAATTTGATTGCACAGCAAACTTCTTTTACACGACCCAAAAAGGAACTGGACAGTGTAACTGAGCTGAGTTATGTGGTGAGTGAACTGATCGCAAAATGACTAATGACGATTCTGATGGCAAGTTTATAAAGGACTGCATGGTTTCTGCCGCTAAAATATTAGCTCCAGAAAAGTTAAAAGTGTTTCAGAACGTCAGCCTTTCCTGTCGGACAGTGACTGACCGTATTGGTGATATGGCAGAGGATATTAAAAACTCTCTGAAAAATTCTATCACAGATTTCCAGTTTTACTTGCTGGCTTTAGACGAGACGACAGACATAAAAAATACGAGCCGGTTGGCATTTTTTGTACGTGGAATAACGGCGGATTAAATATAAACACTGCATACCAGCAGCATCATGTATTTATAAAGCCTATATTATTTGGCTGTATGTTGCATCATTGTAGTCTGTGGCCCATGACCAGATATGTAATTATTAATCTGGCCCTCAGTAGGTAAAATGTTCCTCACCCCTGACATAAGGCTTCTTTTTTGCACAGTAAAGTGACATTTGTGCATGTAACTCTGTATTGTAGTGCTTGACAAAGGTTTGCCAAAGTAATCCCTCACCCATGTGGTTATATCAGCTATTGTTGAGTGGCGGTTCTTGATGTAGATCACAGGCGTTTAGCTTAAGCTTGCGACCTTGGCCTTTACGCACTGAAATTCCTCCCAATTCCTTGAATCATTTAATGATTTTATGATATTATGCACTGTAGAGGGAGAAATATGCAAATCCCTCCCAATCTTCCCTTTGAGGTACATTGTTTTTAAACATTTCAATAATTTTCTAACACATTTGTTGACAAACTAGAGATCCTCTGATCATCTTTGCTCATCAGAGACTCGGCCTTTCCTGGATGCTGCTTTTGTACCAAACCATGATCACAATCACCTGTTTGGAATCACATCATTATTTAGTTTTTTTCACCTCATTATGGAATGGATGTATATTAACAATTGAAATGAAGTTGAGCAGACAAAGCATGAGATATCTTGGGTTCAAACTGCCTGCAATCAAATAAAAGTCAAATGAAATGTAAGTAACACTGCATTTTTATTGTATTTGCATTTTCCATACTGTCCCAACTTTTTCTGATTTGGGGTTGTAGTAAACACGAAGATATCTGTAAGAAATGCAATCTTTTTGCACTGTTACTCTTGGTAAATTGTCTTCAGACTCTTTTTCAAAGTCAGGAGATGAGCACCTATTTAGACATTTAGGTACAACTTACCTTGCTAGGCTAACACAAACTAAGCTAAAGAAGTAAAACAGACCGTTTCCTCTCACTTTTACAGGCTCAACTGTAAACAATGATCAAATGGGCAGCGATTTAGAACAGCAGCTATCTTATTAGTGTCAGGTCATTCTAGCTGTGTTTTATAAAGCACAGATGGCTTCTGAAAGCAGCTCTTTTAAAGCAATAGACAGAGATCCAAAACAAAATACACAAAGACACAAATACTCAGCTAATTCCGTTCTATTCAGTCAACTGTTTGTTTAGTTCAAAGGAACCCATTATCTTGTTCTGTCTCTTTAAAATAGTAGCTCTCTAAGTTTAAGTACATAAAAAGCCAGTGTCTTTGTCCTTCGTTCCAGCTGTTAGTAAAATACAGAAGGGTGGAGTCATACTGGGTATAAACAGATAGAGATTTGGAAAATGTTGAGAAAAAAAGAAAATGGGTCCTGAGTCATGATACAAACGTGATTATTTGATTATTTTTATTTGATTATTTTTATTATCACGTATAAACAAAACAGCCGTCTTTGCAGTGTTCTTGCCCGAATCGAACCGCTTTTGGTTTCTTTGTGCTTGGTTGTGCACTCATCTCACAAACAGTGTAGGTTACAAAAGGAAAAATTCAAAAATAGTGCTGATGAATTAAATCTTTTCAGATTAACCGTGCTTTAGGTGGGCTGAGGTGTAGCTATAGTAACAAACCACAAATTAAAGAAACAGTGGACACATTTCATGACAATCACGTTGACCTGTTTGAATGAGGCGCGATCTACCAGCGTGCACAGTGCGATCAACTGGTAGATCAACATATTGGGCACCCCTGCTATACAACATAATATCTTGATGCATGCTCAATAATCCAGGTACACAAATCCACAAAGTTGAATCAGTTCATCTGGACACAAGTTTGTTGTAGAGATACGTTTCATCACTTAATCCAAGTGACTTCTTCAGTCTGAGCTGGTGGTGAATACCCCAACCTTATATGCAGCCGATTTGCATAACGACCGATCACCGCCCACTGCATAACAATGGAACTGGTGATCAGGTCCATATGCAAATCACAATGACCATTAATTACAATGGCCATGTGTGCCTTTCACACATGATTGGGGTATAGCTCCTATTACGGCGTTGTAAGATAGTGAGAGATGTACTCTCACGCCCCCTCCCCGGTTCAGAGATGGTCGTTACCTCTTCACATAGATGGCCTCTTTGACTCCCCGTTCAAACCAGCGTTCCTCCTTGTCAAGGGTCTGCACATCGTCATCATTAAATGAGTGGCCGCTGGCTTGCAGGTGAGTGTAAACCCCTGAATCCTGGCCAGAAGAGGTCGATCTTTTATGTTGGGCCATCCGTTTAGACAGTGGCTGTCTAGTTCCTGGCAATTGTTATGTAATGGGCGGTGATCGGTTGTTATGCAAATCGGCTGCAAATAAAGTTGGGGTATCCACCACCAGCTCAGACTGAAGAATCACTTGGATTGAGTGACGAAACGTATCTTTACAACAAACTTTAGTTCAGTAATTTAAACAAAAGAATTGTTTGTGTTGCTATGTAAAATTCTCTAAAAGCAGTAACCTAACAGATACTAATCTGAAGTGTTTACTGCATTCTCTTATCTTTTCTTATGTATTTAGAGGTTTGAACTGAAACCTATGGTGATATGTGTAGACTTAAATACAGCTACAAATCATAAAAAGTTGAGACAGTTTGGAAAATACTAATAAAAAACACTGAGTTTCTTACATTTACATTGATTTTGATTTAATTGCAGACAGGATGAACCCGAGATATTTCATGTTTTGTCTTGTCTGGTCAACTTCTTTTCATTTGTTATCATACATCTACTTCTGTGTTTCATTTCATGTATCACACATTTCAGAGAACATGGAACGGAGGGAATGTAGTTCTAGCATTGAGGTAAAAAAATGAACTAAGTAATGATGTCATTTTAAACAGTTGATCTCAACAGGTGATTGTAATCTTGATCTGGTACAAAAGCAGGATCCACGACAGTCTCTAAAAGGCAAAGATGATCAGAGGATCTACAGTTTGTCAATAAATGTGTGAGAAAATTATTGAAATGTTTAAAAACAATGAACCTCAAAGAACAATTGGAAGAAATTTACATATTTCTCCCTCTACAGTGCATAATATCATTAAACAATTCAAGGAATTTGAAGGAATTTCAGTGTGTAAAGGCCAAGGGCGCAAGCTTAAGATGAACACTCATGATCTCTGATCCCTCAGGTTGGCAAACCTTTGACAAGTACTACAATACTGAGTAACATTTACAAATGATACTCAATCAAGTTGTTAGGCTCTTAGGCATCTAAAATGGACCATTACAGAGTGGAAATAACTTTATTAGAAATTAATTTGGTTTTTAATTTCATTTAGTCTTGACTTCCTTTTCTCTTATTACATTATTAATACAGTAATTTCCTATATAGTAGTAATAATAATAATATATTATTATATCAATGGTTTTCTATCACTGGTCAAAGTATTAGGCAGCACTAAATTGACCATAAGTTTGAGTGATGCCCCTCTGATCAATAGTTCAATACCCTAATTACCGAGCCTCAACTGGTCCAGCATCCACTGAAATAAAATGCAAATAACTTCATCTGTCCTAATCATTTTGTTTACGCATTACATGTTTTTGTAAGCTGTAGATGACAGACTTCAAATGAAATGGGCCAATACACAGTATGGCCAAAAGTGTGTAGACGTCCATCATTATTATAATTTTATGCACTTACAAGTGTGACCACAATCAGTGCCGATCACAATCACACACACACACACACACTCACAATGTAGAACACATTCACCTGCCGCAGTGTTAATCACTCTCACGCACACACACACACATACACAATGTAAAACACCTTCACCTGCCAGTGTTAAAATCATGCTCACACACTCATATATGTATTATATAGCATAAGCATTAATCACTCATACATCTGCAAACACACACACACAATGTAGCACACCTTTACCTGCTGCATTATTAATAACTCACACACACACATACATGTAGCACATCTTTGCCTGCTGCAGTGTTAATCACACACAGACACACACACACACATTGTAGCACACCTTCACCTGCTGCAGTATTGATAACTCACACACACTCATACATGTAGCATATCTTTGTCTGCCGCAGTGTTAATTACACACACACACACACACACACAGTGTAGCACACCTTCACCTGCCAGTGTTAATCACCAACACACACATATATGTAGCACATCTTTGCCTACCGCAGTGTTAATAACACACACACACACACACACACACACAATGTAAAACACCTTGACATGCCATAGTGTTAATAACACACACACACACACACACACACACACACAATGTACCACACCTGCACCTACCACAGTGTTAATAACACACACACACACAATGTAGCACACCTTCACCTGCCAGTGTTAATAACACACACACACATACACATAATGTAAAACACCTTGACATGCCAGTGTTAATAACACACACACAATGTAGCACACCTTCACCTGCCACAGTGTTAATAACACACACATACACATAATGTAAAACACCTTGACATGCCAGTGTTAATAACACACACACACAATGTAGCACATCTTCCCCTGCCACAGTGTTAATAACACAGACACACATACACACAATGTAAAACACCTTGACATGCCACAGTGTTAATAACACACACACAATGTAGCACACCTTCACCTGCCAGTGTTAATAACACAGACACACACACACATACAGTGGGGCCAAAAAGTATTTAGTCAGCCACTGATTGTGCAGGTTCTCCTACTTAGAAAGATGAGAGAGGTCTGTAATTTTCATCATAGGTACACTTCAACTATGAGAGACAAAATGAGAAAAAAAAATCCAGGAAATCACATTGTAGGATTTTTAAAGAATTTATTTGTAAATTATGGTGGAAAATAAGTATTTGGTCAATAACAAAAGTTCAACTCAATACTTTGTAACATAACCTTTGTTGGCAATGACAGAGGTCAAACGTTTCCTGTAAGTCTTCACCAGGTTTGCACACACTGTAGCTGGTATTTTGGCCCATTCCTCCATGCAGATCTCCTCTAGAGCAGTGATGTTTTGGGGCTGTCGCTGGGCAACACGGACTCCACAAATTTTCTATGGGGTGGAGGTCTGGAGACTGGCTAGGCCACTCCAGGACCTTGAAATGCTTTTTACGGAGCCACTCCTTCGTTGCCCGAGCAGTGTGTTTGGGATCATTGTCATGCTGGAAGACCCAGCCACGTTCCATCTTCAATGCTTTCACTGATGGAAGGAGGTTTTGGCTTAAAATCTCACGATACATGGCCCCGTTCATTCTTCCCTTAACACGGATCAGTCGTCCTGTCCCCTTTGCAGAAAAACAGCCCCAAAGCATGATGTTTCCACCCCCATGCTTCACAGTAGGTATGGTGTTCTTGGGTTTTTCTTCTTCCTCCAAACACGACGAGTTGAGTTTTTACCAAAAAGTTCCATTTTGGTTTCATCTGACCACATGATATTCTCCCAATCCTCTTCTGGATCATCCATATGCTCGCTGGCAAACTTCAGATGGGCCTGGACATGTACTGGCTTAAGCAGGGGGACACGCCTGGCACTGCAGGATTTGAGTCCCTCTCTGCGTAGTGTGTTACTGATGGTAGCCTTTGTACTTTGGTCCCAGCTCTCTGCAGGTCATTCATCAGGTCCCTCCGTGTAGTTCTGGGATTTTTGCTCACCGTTCTCATGATCATTTTGACCCCATGGGATGAGATCTTGACCCCAAGGGAGATTATCAATGGTCTTGTATGTCTTCCATTTTCTTACAATTGCTCCCACAGTTGATTTATGCACACCAACCTGCTTGCCTATTGTAGATTCACTCTTCCCAGCCTGGTGCAGGTCTACAATTTTCTTCCTGGTGTCCTTCGACAGCTCTTTGGTCTTGGCCATGGTTGAGTTTGGAGTCTGACTGTTTGAGGCTGTGGACAGGTGTCTTTTATACAGATAACGAGGTCAAACAGGTGCCATTAATACAGGTAACGAGTGGAGGACAGAAGAGCTTCTTAAAGAATAAGTTACAGGTCTGTGAGAGCCAGAAATCTTGCTTGTTTGTTATTGACCAAATACTTATTTTCCACCATAATTTACAAATAAATTCTTTAAAAATCCTACAATGTGAATTCCTGGATTTTTTTTTCTCATTTTGTCTCTCATAGTTGAAGTGTACCTATGATCAAAATTACAGACCTCTCTCATCTTTCTAAGTAGAATAACTTGCACAATCAGTGGCTGACTAAATACTTTTTGGCCCCACTGTATATATATAATATATATTTGTCTGCCGCAGTGTTAATAACTCACACACACACTCATACATTTGCCTGCTGCAGTGTTAATCACACATAAACACACACCACATGTTAGAAAATAAACTTAAACGTGCTGCAAGTGTTTTTTAATGTGAAAATTACTTCATCCATCTTACTTATCAGCTGTTTACTAAACAGTTCAGACAGCATTAATAGTGCACTAACTAAACCAGCATTTATTACAGATCTTTGCCATTTGGGATGCTGCCTTCTGACACACCATCACAGGCTCTCATTCTCCTGGCATCCTCGAGTAGCAGCCAGTCTGAAAATTCACAACCCCACTGGCACACAAGCCATAAAAATAATGCTTATGTGAGCATTTCATAGAACACCATACTGAACCCACACACACACACGCCACATGTCTGTCGCAGTGCTAATCGTGATGCAATGCACATGCACTGAGCAGTAATGGGGAAAGAACAGTTAGGTTGCAGTTCCAAGGGCATTGTTGGTGTCTGTTAAAATATTACATTGCTGTTTGTTTTTAAAGGCATATTAATGAGAGATCTTCCAGTCATGATCTGGCAATTAATAAATGCCAGTATGTGCTGTACACTGGTTTGTAAGAACGTCAGTTATAATACCACATCTAAGTATGTATAAATAAGTTTTTCTTGTCAAAAATAGCAACATAAATATACACTGATCAGCCATAACATTAAAACCACCTCCTTGTTTATACACTCACTGTCCATTTTATCAGCTCCACTTACCATATAGAAGCACTTTGTAGTTCTACAATTACTGACTGTAGTCCATATGTTTCTCTACTTGCCTTTTAAGCCTGCTTTTACCCGGTTCTTCAATGGTCAGGACCACTACAGAGCAGGTATTATTTAGGTGGTGGATCATTTTAAGCACTGCAGTGACACTGACATGGTGGTGGTGTGTTAGTGTGTATTGTGCTGGTATGAGTGGATCAGACACAGCAGCGCTCCTGGAGTTTTTAAATACCGTGTCCACTCACTGTCCACTCTATTACACACTCCTACCTAGTTGGTCCACCTTGTAGATGTGAAGTCAGAGACGATCGCTCGTCTATTGCTGCTGTTTGAGTCGGTCGTCTTCTAGACCTTCATCAGTGGTCACAGGACGCTGCCCACGGGGCGTTGTTGTCTGGATATTTTTGGTTGGTGGACTATTCTCAGTCCAGCAGTGACAGTGAGGTGTTTAAAAACTCCATCAGCATTGCTGTGTCTTATCCACTCATACCAGCACAACACACACTAACACACCACCACCATGTTGGGGCCAAAAAAGCATGCAGAGAAACAGATGGACTACAGTCAGTAATTGTAGAACTACAAAGTGCTTCTATATGGTAAGTGGAGCTGATAAAATGGACAGTGAGTGTAGAAACAAGGAGGTGGTTTTAATGTTATGGCTGATCGATGTAGTTTGAGCTGATTTCTATCATAACCCATTAGGTTAAGAAAGCTAATAACTATGATCTTTAATAGTTTAAAAGGTGCTCAGGTCAAACGCTCCCTCTGACACATGCCACGACCCCATACCCATACTTCGGTGGATTCAAGTGTATGGTCATTCTCGCGCATGGAGAGTCACACACTGATCTCTGCGTTCCTCAACTTCTGTACAGGCGCCTCAGGCTACTACACAGGTTCTTACACGGTTAATGCTGGTTTTTAATACTTAAAACATGGCACCCAGGTGGCACAGTGGAATAATCCGCTAGCACAGTGGTCCCCAACCACCGGTACCGGTCTGTGTGTCATTTATTACCGGGCCGCACAGAAAGAATAAATAATTAGAGATTAGAGATCTATTTCGGGTTATTGTCTTATTGTCACCCCTAGGTGGAAGCAGTGTGTCGTTGCAGCGAAAAAAGCTTATTTTACATCGTTTGTGAACAATATTATTAAATCCTCCCATCCCCGCTGGTCAGTGAGATTATATCTTATATGAAACCGGTCCATGGTGCAAAAAAGGTTGGGAAACACTGTGCTAACACACCAGTGCAGAGATATTGAGCTCCCCGGTTCAAATCTCGGCTCTGCTACCGGTCGGCTGGGCTGCCTGCATCAGACAAAATTGGCCTTCAGTCTGCTGGGTGGAAAAAAAACGGACTAAGGAGTGGGGTTACCAATGCTGTGTAAGGACCTTGGTTCCCCAGTGCGCCTGTACAGAAAGTCTCTGTACACGAAGCAGACCTCTCACGCAAATCCACTGAAGTATGGGTGAGTAAGAGAGGACACATCGGAGGGAGTGTGTGTCAGGCGAATATACGCCCTCCTTGGACACCATCGGGGTCCCTAGCAGTGGATTGGCTAAGCTAAGTTGGGAGAAAAGGGGAAAAAACATGCCTGATGTTCAGAGTTAGAGTGTAAACACAGTTCTGTAATGTGTAATTCCTGTGTGAGAGCATTTATTTATTTTAAAGTCACCTGATGATAGACGTCAGAAAGTACTGAAGTGTCCTTGTTATCGAAATATAAACAGAGAACCAGAGGAGCAGAAAAACATTTTAAACGTCATCTGTTTTTATTTATTTATAATAAGAGTTCTTTATTAATTACATAACACCAGAGGGTACCAAGTTTAACAGCCTAATGTTAAGGTTGGGCTTAAATCATTTTACACTTATTTTATCAGCTCATTTATCATTTTAACCATATAGAAGCACTTTGTAGTTCTACAATTACTGACTGTAGTCCATCTGTTTCTTTACATACTTTGTTAGCCCCCTTTCATGCTGTTCTTCAATGGTCAGGACTCTCCCAGGACCACTACAGAGCAGGTATTATTTGGGTGGTGGATCATTCTCAGCACTGCAGTGACACTGACATGGTGGTGGTGTGTTAGTGTGTGTTGTGCTGGTATGAGTGGATAAGACACAGCAGCGCTGATGAAGTTTCTAAACACCTTACTGTCACTGCTGGACTGAGAACAGTCCACCAACCAAAAATATCCAGCCAACAGCGCCCCGTGGGAAGCGTCCTGTGACCACTGATGAAGATGACCAACGAGCGATCGTCTCTGACTTTACATCTACAAGGTGGACCAATTAAATAGGGGTGTCTAATAGAGTGGACAGTGAGTGGACATGGTATTTAAAAACGCCAGCAGCGCTGCTGTGTCTGATCCACTCATACCAGCACAACACACACTAACACACCAGCACCATGTCAGTCAATGCAGTGCTGAGAATGATCCACCACCCAAATAATACCTGTGGGGTCCTGACCATTGAAGAACAGAGTAAAAGCAGGTTAAAAAAGTATGTAGAGAAATAAATGGACTACAATCAGTAATTGTAAAACTACAAAGTGCTTCTATATGGTAAGTGGAGCTGATAAAATGAACAGAGTGTAGAAACAAGTAGGTGGTTTTAATGTTATGGCTGATCAGTGTATCTACAAAAATATATAGCTGTGCATGAATGACTACATACTGTACATACAGTGAGGGCCAGTTATAGCCTAGTGGTTTAAGGTACTGGACTAGTAATCGAAAGGTCACTGATTCCATCCCCACCACTGCCAGGTTGCCACTGTTGAGCCCTTGAGCAAGAGCCTTAACCCCCAATTGCTAAGACAATATACTGTCATAGTACTGTAACAATTTTCAATTGACATTTTGCTATTAACCTTTACCATGTAGAAAACAGCTGGAGGAACAAAACATACCATTTGAATGGGGGTTTTGCAGAGGTCTCTCTCTGTAACAAGCCTCTCCTGGTCCGTCACATACAGGCCTTTCTGAGCGAGGGCCTGAATGACCCCGTTGTGACCCAGAAGGGGTCGTGCTGCATCGCTGCGCAGGATCAGACTGCCGGCTCTGCAGTAGAGCTCAGCTGACAGAAGCAGGGACGCGACTGGAGGCTTCAGGTGTTCTTGCTCATACTGATCCTTATAAAACGGATTCTCCAGCTCCACAGGAATACAGTCTACGTAAACACAAATAAAAAGGCAATAAGAAAGAGAGCAGGACAGAGGCCAGAATGTTTTCCAGCTTCAAGTAAGCAGTGCGTCCACACCAAAAGCACCACAGCTGGGTTCCATGTGTGCTGCTGGCAATGAACACACAGGTAAATGTGAATTCTTTTATACACTAGTAATGCTAATACAGAGGTTTGTATAGCTGTTTTTACAAACAGTTCACCTAAAAGAAGACATAAGACAGCGGAAAAGTGAATAACCCCATGCTGGTTTCCCCATTATATCAAACAAACACAAATTATTACTTAAAACACAAAGTGAAATCGTCTGTGACTATACTTCAAAATTTTGGGTTAGTAATGAGGTGAAAAAAGCTAAATAATGATGTGATTCCAAACAGGTGATGTCAACAGGTGATTGTAATCATGGTTTGGTACAAAAGCAGCATCCAGGAAAGTCTTTGATGAGCAAAGATGATCAGAGGATCTCCAGTTTGTCAACAAATACGTGAGAAAATGATTGAAATGTTTAAAAACAATGAACCTCAAAGAAAGATTGGAAGGGATTTGCAAATTTCTCCCTCTACAGTGCATAAGTTCATTAAACGATTCAAGGAATCGAGAGGAATTTCATTGAGTAAAGGCCAAGGACCAAGCTTAAGCTGAACGCCTGTGATCTTCCATCCCTCAGACGGCACTGCATCAAGAACCGCCACTCAACAATAGCTGATATAACCACATGGGTGAGGGATTACTTTGGCAAACCTTTATCAAGCTCTACAATACAGAGTTACATGCACAAATGCCACTTAAAACTTAAAACTGTGCAAAACAGAAGCCTTATGTTAACCATGTCCAGAAGTGGCGTCGACTTCTCTGGGCTTGGAGGCATCTAGGATGGACCATCACACAGTGGAAACGTGTATTGTGGTCAGCATTCCAGGTCTTTTTTGGAAAAAATGGACGCTGTGTGCACCAGACCAAAGACGAAAAGGACCATCCAGACTGTTATCAGCAACAAGTCCAAAAGCCAGGGTCTGTCATGGTATGGGGCTGTGTCAGTGCCCCTGGTAAAATTAATTTACACTCCTGTGATGGCAGCATTAATGCAGAAAAGTACATTGAGATCTTAGAGCAACATATGCTGCCTTCAAGACGTCATCTTTTCCAGGGACGTTCATGCATTTTATAACAGGACAATGCAAAACCACATGCTGCACACATTACAAAGGCATGGCAGCGGAAGAAGAGGGTACGGGTACTGGACTGGCCTGCAGGAAGAACGGGACAAAATAAAAGTGTGGTGAAAAGTATTGGCAACATTACAAAGTGGTAAATGCTTTACTGTCCCAACTTTTTTTGGAATGTGTTGCAGGCCTGAAATGCAGAATTTAATGTTTATTAATAAATTAAATAAAGTTGAGCAGATAAAACATGAAATATCTCAGGGTCATCCTGTCTGCAATCAAATAAAAGTCAAAGTAAATGTAAGAAACTCTGTGTTTTTTATTATTTGCATTTTCCATGCTGTCTCAACATTGTCTGATTTGGGGTTGTATTATACAGTAGAATGAGTCTGTAATGTAATAAAATGTTGAGAAGGTGAAAGGGGTGTGCAGACTTTTCAGCTTGACTGTATGTAACCTAAACTACAAACACGAGCAATTGAATGTTTACATCTTTATTAAACTCAATTAATAATTACAGTCCCCTAGATTCTCAAAATCGAATGTCCAATAAGCTTATTGCAGGTGTTCATATACACTATATTGCCTAAAGTATTCACTCACCTATCCAAATCATTGAATTCAGGTGTTCCAATCACTTCCATGGCCACAGGTGTATTAAACCAAGCACCTAGGCATGCAGACGTTTGTGAAAGAATGGGTCACTCTCTGGAGCTCAGTGAATTCCAGCGTGGTACCGTGATAGGATGCCACCTGTCAAGTCAAGTCAAGTCAAGTCAACTTTATTTATATAGCGCTTTTTACAATATACATTGTCTCAAAGCAACTTTACAAAATCCAGGACCAACAGATACAAAAACCCCTGTTGAGCAAGCCGAGGGCGACTGTGGCAAGGAAGTCCAGTCGTGGAATTTCCTCAATACTAAATATTCCACAGTCAACTGTCAGTGGTATTATAACAAAGTGGAAGTGATTGGGAATGACAGCACGTAAAATGACAGAGCGGGGTCAGCGGATGCTGAGGCGCATAGTGCACAGAGGTCGCCAACTTTCTGCAGACTCGATCGCTACAGACCTCCAAACTTCATGTGACCTTCAGATTAGCTCAAGATCAGTGTGTAGAGAGCTTCATGGAATGGGTTTCCATGGCCGAGCAGCTGCATCCAAGCCTGTGTCGGATGCAGTGGTGTAAAGCACGCCGCCACTGGACTCTAGAGCAGTGGATATGTGTTCTCTGGAGTGATGAATCACGCTTCTCCGTCTGGCAATCCGATGGACGAGTCTGGGTTTGGCGGTTGCCAGGAGAACGGTACTTGTCTGACTGCATTGTGCCGAGTGTAAAGTTTGGTGGAGGGGGGATTATGGTGTGGGGTTGTTTTTCAGGAGTTGGGCTCGGCCCCTTAGTTCCAGTGAAAGGAACTCCTAATGCTTCAGCATACCAAGAGATTTTGGGCAATTTCATGCTCCCAACTTTGTGGGAACAGTTTGGGGATGGTCCCTTAATGTTCCAACATGACTGCGCACCAGTGCACAAAGCAAGGTCCATAAAGACATGGATGAGCGAGTTTGGTGTTGAAGAACTTTCCTGACCTCAACCCGATAGAACACCTTTGGGGTGAATTAGAGCGGAGACTGCGAGCCAGGCCTTCTCGTCCGACATCAGTGTCTGACCTCACAAATGTCTGACCTCACTTCTGAAAGAATGGTCAAAAATTCCCATAAACACACTCCCAGAAGAGTTGAAGCTGTTATAGCTACAAAAGGTGGGTTGACATCATATTACACCCTATGGATTAAGAATGGGATGTCACTCAGGTGACTCAAGACTAATGATTGACTATGAATATATTTATGCACTAGGTATATTTATGCATAAAAAGGTACTAGGGACCCTTTGTTTCACAGCTGTTGAGCTGAGGTGCAAAACTGACTACAAAAGAGAGTTAACTGTACAAATTTACGAGGGGCAAGTGAGCACACATCAGTAATTACTTAGACATAATGAGTCAGAATTTATGGCCTTGCAATCCACGAGGCACAGGCTACTGGAAAGCCTCAGAGCCGAGCAAAACAACTAGCTTGCACAACTCCATCATTAACTGGAGATGTAACATTTACGCTGATACGTAAGCACTGGCTGCAAGCTAATGGCTTTTAGTGTAAACACACAGACATCCATTTACACTTAAGAATAATAACAAGAGTAAAAATTCTGTAAAGATCCAACATAAAGATCCAAATAATGGACGCAGAGTAGGTGAAGAAACATGGGTTCTAAAGACCTAAGTTCAATCCTTCCCTCCAGTTCAGTTTCCTCTTACCTCTTAAAAAATGCAGAAGGTGGACTTACACTTACACATTACCAGTCACTCACACCAAGGAATGGTTTAGTTCAATCTGCTCATATCACTCTTAAGAAAAAGTATCTGACCCCCTTAGTACTTAATCTGTTAGTAGTAGTAGTAGTACAATATACACAGATCAGCCATAACATTAAAACCATCCCCTTGTTTCTACTCATATTGTCCATTTTATCAGCTTCACTTACCATGTAGGAGCACTTTGTAGTTCTACAATTACTGACTGTAGTCTTTCTGTTTTTCTGCATGCTTTGTTAGCCCCCTTTCATGTTGTTCTTCAATGGTCAGGACTCTCCCAGGACCACCACAGAGCAGGTATTATTTGGGTGGTGGATCATTCTCAGCACTGCAGTGACACTGTCATGGTGGTGGTGTGTTAGTGTGTGTTGTGCTGGTATGAGTGGATCAGACACAGCAGCGCTGCTGGAGTTTTTAAAATACCATGTCCACTCACTGTCCACTCTATTAAACACTCCTACCTAGTTGGTTCACCTTGTAGATGTAAAGTCAGAGACGATCGCAAATCTATTGCTGCTGTTTGAGTTGGTCATCTTCTAGACCTTCATCAGGGCGCTGTTGGCTTTATATATTTTTGGTTGGTGGACTATTCTCAGTCCAGCAGTGACAGTGAGGTGTTTAAACTCCAGCAGCGCTGCTGCGTCTTATCCACTCATACCAGCACAACACACACTAACACACCACCACCATGTCAGTGTCACTGCAGTGCTGAGAATGATCCACCACCTACTCTGATAATACCTACTCTGTGGTGGTCCTGGGAAAGTCCTGACCATTGAAGAACAGCTTGAAAGGGTGCTAACAAAGCATGCAGAGAAACAGATGAAATACAGTCAGTAATTGTAGAATTACAAAGTGCTTCTATATGGTAAGTAGAGCTAATGAAATGGACAGTGAGTGTAGAAATAAGGAGGTAATTTAATTTAATGTTATGGTTGATCAGTGTATGTTCTTAATGCTGAACTGACTCTGCGTATGGTACTTATATTCACGTTACTGCTCTCGTTTACTGTCTTGCACCAATAAGTGACTTCACATGTGTTAGAGAATGTGTGTGCTAGTTTGCAGCCCTATTAGGGAAGAATGGGTAAGCTGCTCGCAGCAAAGGAGTTGCAAAACCAGTGTATTATAGCTGTTCTTCTGATTAAATCAAAGAAATAATAATAATATAATAATAATAATCACACCATGTTAAGATTATCTTTTGGTGGTACTATACTATCTAAAACCAAAAACTCTAATAGAAAACCACACACATTTCCTGTACTTGCTCCTAAAATGCGTTTTCCCTTTGTGTGGGTAAACCTTGGGAGAGGAGAGGGACAGGAAATGGTTCAGTCCGGAAGAAGGAACATACAAAGGAAGAGAGGAATCAGCCTGCAGCAGCATTCTTTCCATTGCACCGCTAAACCATGGACACAGCAGATGGAGATCATGATATTAATAAAATTTGCTTGATGTTAAAAAAACGGATAAAACACTTCAAAGAAATTCAGAATATTCATGCTACAAATCACACACTGGTTATTCTTTGCAGCTGTGTAAAGGTTTAGTTCTTTGTAGTGAATAAAGGATATAGTTTCAGAAGTGTTTGATCCATTTACATATGCACATGCATTACAGGGCTAATTATCAAGAATAAAAAAATGATCAATGTCCCAAATCCCTTCATACTTACTTTACAGAGTCAGCTAGTGATCATTCATGACATTTAGCAAATGCTTTTAATCAAAGCAACTTACAACTCTGACCCTATACAGTCAAGGAATCAAGGGTTAAGGGCCAACAGTGGCAAGTGGTGCTTATATCAGCAACCTTCCGATTACTAGTCCAGTACCTTAACATTTCAATCATTTTCTCACACATTTGTTGACAAACTGGAGATCCTCTGATCATCTTTGCTCATCAAAGACTCAGCCTTTCCTGGATGCTGCTTTTGTACCAAACCATGATTACAATCACCTGTTGACATCACATCATTATTTAGTTTTTTCACCTCATTACTAGTACTTTTCCAAACTTTTTTTTGGAATGTGTTGCAGGCCTGAAATGCAGCAATGGTTGTTTATTAATAAATGAAATGAAGTCGAACAGATAAAGCATGAAATATCTTGTGTTCAAACTGTCTGCAATCAAATAAAAGTCAAAGTAAATGTAAGAAACACAGCATTTTTTATTTTACTTGCACTTTCCATACTGTCCCAACTTTTTCTGATTTGGAGTTGTACTTGAAAAAATGTATATCACTAAGAATCCAGAACCATTCCTCCATATTTATACCCAGCAAGTTCATCACCTTAACTACTTTTGCAGACTTCAGTGACACAGATTTATATATATATACAAAATGCACACAAACGCGCACGCAGGCGACACAGACCTTATTCCCGATCACGTTTTAAATCCGTTATTAGATACACAATCTAGCGCACTGTGTAGGGAACATAAATCTGCGATCTGATACACAATCTAGTGCACTATGTAGTGAACTTTAGTGTGTTTGTAACGCGAACAGTTAGCTTAATAGCCCAGTTAGCAGCTCCTAAAAGTTCTGTTATCACCCATATCCTTTGGTGTGTGTGTGAGAGGTTTTTTATTTCTTTTGTTCCCTTCGGAGGTTCTTGCCTTCTTCTTCTTGTTGTTCTTACCTCCCTAAAATGAGTTTTTGCAACTTGGGATGTCTGCTTTGTAGTGTTAAACTTTATATTCGTTGTGGAACTACTTTTTGGCGGAAGGTATCGTCAATATTAAAGCATATTTAATATGAAATTCAGGGCTTCTTTGATTTATTTTCTTTCTTAATTTTGTAAAAACTGTTGTATAAAAGCAATAGAACACTTGAGGTCGTGTGTTATCGCGAATAACATCACGGCTGTGATTTGGTTGCAGGCACACTCCCTCTCGTGTTCTATTGCATAAATATATATATATATATACAGTATATATATATATATATATATATATATTTATAAAAAAATTTTTAATAAATGTTATGTGTTAAATAACTTTCTCTGACTTTACTATAGGGCAGACACCTTAAACCTTTCCGATCTCATCTCAATAATTTACATTTAAGGCATTTAGCAGACACGTTTACCCAAAGCTACTTACATTTCAAGCGATTAGGGGTTAAGGGCCATGCTCAAGGGCCCAAAAGTGACAACTTGGCAATGGTGGGGCTTGAACCAGCAACCTTATGATTACTAGTCCAGTACCTTGACCACTGAGCTATCACTGCCCTGTATTAATACCAATTAATGACAATATCTAAACCTACATAAAGGTTGGAGATTTTAGCCTAAAGAACCCTATACTATAAAAATCTAAACTGTAAATGGCTGTGTTGATAGTGACAAGAATAACAATTGTTTGTGTATGTTAGCCCTTGAGTGCAGATCAAAACCTCTTTTATCAGTAATCATACCATGGCCACAAGAAATATAAGTTATTCTGATTGGCTGCAAGGTGTGTATTCATATCTTATGATAAGACACCTGTAAAGTAGATTCGGTCACTTTTCCAAATGCATCTAAAACTTTGAATGAATGGAAGATGGCTTATGGAGTTTTTCTAAACCAGACTTATCAAACCATGTCTTTATAGATCTGGCTTTGTACAAAGTATTACTAAAACAGGAAGTGACTTTTTTCCCAGAATGATGACACAAAGTTGAAAGCATTTTATTTATTTGAAATAATTAATTTATACAGGTTTTACCAATTGGTCTATATGAAGCATCTAAATTAGGAGGGGTGTCCAGATACTTTTGGCTAAATAGTGTATCAGACTTGAATAAGGAAACAGTTCTTTGCTCTGCTTTTTAGGCATTCTCACTTACTAAACTAGGCAAATTTAAACAATTTGGAAACTGTATTTGAAGCTGCATGCCACGTCAACTGGGACAAATAATTGGGCGGCTCTGGGATTCATAGAGGACCTTGGATTTCAAAACAGACAGATCAAAAGGCATCTGGTCTTATAAATTTTAAACAAGATCATAAAGTAACTAAGTAAAGTTAAACAGTAAAATGTACTTAAATATTGTAAAATTCATCAAAGGCCTTGAATCTTTTAACCCCAAATGTCCATACATTTAAAAAGTACAAAATAAAAACGTTTCTTACATTTACTTTGACCTATATTTCATTGCAGACAATATAAACCCAAGATTTTTCCTCTGACCAGCGTCATTTCCTAGAGTTTTTGAGGAGCAACGATACACAAAGCATTTTCAGGTGGTAAATATGTTATCAAATTATTAAAATGTTTGCATATTTCTCCCTCTCTTTCTGAAGCAATTCCAGTGTGTAAAGGGCAAGAGCGCAAGCCAAGCTGAACACCTGTGATCTTCGATCCCTCCGACAGCACTGCATCAAGAACCATCATCCATCAATAACTGGTACAACCACGTGGGCAAGGGATTACTTTGGCAAACCTTTGTCAAGCACTACAATGCAGAGTTACATTCATAAATTGTGTCAAATTCACTCTGAAAGCATTTCTTACCACATGTATCTGTGTTTAGCTGTATTTTTCTCCTGTTTCACTTTTAAATTTGCGTTATAGCTCAGGGTGCTGAGAAATGGTGAGAATCGGCTTTGTAGTTTAACATGACAATGTATTAAGAGAACAACAAAGAAACACTTAAAAAAAAAAAAAAAAACACTAAACCTTAATTATTACTGCTCATACATTCTCTCCACTAATGAAATTCCTCACTTGTTGTTTTAGTACAATAAGTCACGTTAAGGTTTGTGCACCAGCACACTCAATAGTCCACTCACTGTCCACTCTATTAGACACTCCTACCTAGTTGGTCCACCTTGTAGATGTAAAGTCAGAGATGATCGCTCATCTATTGCTGCTGTTTGAATTGGTAATAATCTAGACCTTCATCTGTGGTCTGAGGACACTGCCTACAATGCGCTGTTGGCTGGATATTGGTTGGTGGACTATTCTCAGTCCAGCAGTGACAGTGAGGTGTTTAAAAACTCCATCAGCGCTGCTGTGTCTGATCCACTCATACCAGCACAACACACACTAACACACCACCACCGTGTCAGTGTCATTGCAGTGCTGAGAATGATCCACCACCCAAATAATACCTACTCTGTAGTGCTCCTGGGAGAGTCCTGAGCATTGAAGAACAGGGTGAAAGGGGGCTAACTGCATGCACAGAAACAGATGAACTACAGTCAGTAATTGTAGAACTACAAAGTGCTTCTATATGGTAAGTGAAGCTGGTAAAATGGACAGTGAGTGTAGAAACAAGAAGGTGGTTTTAATGTTATGGCTGATCAGTGTATTTCTGAGTCTGGGAGATTTTTTTCTTATTGAAAATGTTTAATGTTATTACTTACACCCACATAACATTTGTCATATAAACTCAACCCAGAATGGATGGAAGAATCTGAGGCAGCTCCTGTAATGACCTCACACACACACACACACACACACACACCAGCCTTCCTGTTACAGCACACTCCATAAGAGTTCTCTGTGTTGTGGTTAACTGGGCTGCTTCAGCACAGGACACCACCCTGAGTGTAAGAGTGTTTAAATTCCAGCATACATCTGAAAGAACTGAAATTCAAAACGTCTATCCCTTGGCAAACAAGCCCAAAACTGGCAAATTCCAACACAGTTGCCACTGGAAATTAATCATCCTCTGCTTAAAAAAGACGATAACTGGGTCTTCGAACCTAATAAGTATTAATTCTTTCATTTTAAACATATTTATAATTCTGATATGTAGGAATATACTGAATGTGCTCATTCACAGAGCTTACAGCGGTATTGAATCCAATCTCTACAGATTTAGCCAATCATATCTGTATGTGGACGGCCAACCAGCCGACAGTACCGCTGGAGATTTAAACCCTGGATCCCAGTGTTAGTGGGCTAGCGCTATTTCATCTGAGCGCCTGTTTGTAATATAAATCTTGATTATTAATGTTAATTACTAAAAAAAAAAAAAAAAAAGACGGGGCAGTAGTAAAAATCAAGATACAAATAGACAGCAATGATCAGCAAAACCTTTTGTACTGTATCTAAGATGCAAATTTTACAAAAACACATCATAGTTACATATTAACAAGTCTTTATTAATGCTTTACTTAATAGAAAAAAACAGCATAATGTAGTGAATCTAAGTTATGTAGAACAGATATATATAATGAAACCAGTTCAGCTTTTAAAATGTAAAGAGTCGGTAGAATAGTTTACCACAGCTGTTAAGTAAACATGCTAATCATAATTAATAAAGATTCAGTTGAAATATACTGACCAGGCATAGCATTATGACCACTGACAGGTGAAGTGAATAACACTGATTATCTCTTCATCACGGCACCTGATAGTGGGTGGGATATTTTAGGCCAAGTGAACATTTTATCCTCAAAGTAGATGTGTTAGAAGCAGGAAAAATGGGTGAGCGTGAGGATTTGAGCAAGTTTGACAAGGGCCAAATTGTGATGGCTCCAAAACTGCAGCTCTTGAGGGGTGTTCCCGGTCTGCAGAGGTCAGTATCTATCAAAAGTGGTCCAAGAAAGGAACAGTGGTAAACCGCCGACAGGGTCATGGGCAGCCAAGGCTCATTGATGCACATTTGGAGAAAAGGCTGGCCTGTCAGGTCTGATCCACTGTAGCTCAACTTACAGGAGTTGAATGATCTGCTGCTAACATGGTGGTGCCAGATACCACAGCACACCTTCAGGGGTTTAGTGGAGTCCATGCCTCGAAGGGTCAGGGCTGTTTTGGCAGCAAAAGGAGGACCAATACAATATTAGGAAGGTGGTCATAATGTTGTGTCTGATCAGTGTATTAAAGCTTAACTTCACATTATTAGTGTATGTATTATAAGATGTTATGCAGAGTTTTATTCCTGTACTGGAATATTATGCCAAATATCCACAACATTGAATTTACACAAAATCAAGCTTCTGCCATGACCATCTTCATCCTCTGATCATAGAAGACCTGTGGGGCGAGCTAAAGAGGAGAGTGCCTAAGAGAAGACGTAACGCCATGGATGATCTAAGGAGATTTCAGAAATTGGAATGGTATCAAATTTCCTTGCTCTGTATTCTCCAATCCTGTATGATGTTATAAATGACTAATGTATTAATCACAGTGGTGCCAATAATTGAGTCATAGGTGTTTTGGTATAAGTTGTTTTTTCTTTTCTTCTTTACTCTTTAAGTTTACTTTAATTAAAGGTTGGATTCTTTTCATTTTAAGATTGAACAAATTTTTTGTACTCATCAGGACTATATATATACATTATAAAATAAACCTAATGTCTGAAATACATTTCTATCTATTTTAATATTAACCCCCTGTCTGAAAGAAGATGATGGAAGTGTTTATGAATATTCACACAATGCCAGTGAGGCTTTATTTTACATCAAATTTCCATAATTAAAATTTTTGTTCTGCTTAGTTTTTGAATAGTTTTGCTTCTCATACTACTACTCCTGTAAGCAAACGTGTGTTGAGTCTTATTTGATTGGTACAGTACAAAAAATATGCAGCACTGCATCAAGAACCGCCACTCAACAATAGCTGATATAACCACATGGGTGAGGGATTACTTTGGCAAACCAGACCAAAGACAAAAAGGACCATCCAGACTGTTATCAGCAACAAGTCTAAAAGTCAGGGTCTGTCATGGTATGAGGCTGTGTCAGTGCCCTTGGAAAAGGTCATTTACACTTCTGTGATGGCAGCATTAATGCAGAAAAGTACATTGAGATCTTAGAGCAACATGTGCTGTCTTCAAGATGTCATCTTTTCCAGGGACGTCCATGCATTTTTCAACAAGACAATGCAAAACCACATGCTGCACACATTACAAAGGCATGGCTGCGGAAGAAGAGGGTATGGGTACTGGACTGGCCTGGCTGCAGTCCTGATCTGTCCCCAATAGAGAATGTGTTGAGAGTTTTGAAATGAAAAATGTGACAACGACGATCCCGTACTGTTGCACATCTTAAGACGTGTTAGCAGGCAAAAGGGTTCAAAATAAAAGCTGAAACACTAAATCACTTGGTATCCTCGGTGCCAAAACGTCTTTTAAGTGTGGTGAAAAGAATTGGCAACATTACAAAGTGGTAAATGCTTTACTGTCCCAAATGTTTTGGAATGTGTTGCAGGCCTGAAATGCAGGAATGGATGTTTATTAATAAATGAAATGAAGTTGAGCAGATAAAACAAGAAATATTTCAGGTTCATCCTGTCTGCAATCAAATAAAAGTCAGTCAATGTGAGAAACTCTGTGTTTTTTGTTATTTGCATTTTCCATGCTGTCCCAACTTTTTCTGATTTGGGCTTGTAATTCATTCACACATATATGACATTTATCTTATTAAAGATAACTGTAAACAACACTAAGGCCATGCAAAATATGACCTTGTTTTCTGTGAGAAACATGTGTTTCATCGTCTATATACAGTGGTAACTTGAAACTCAGTGTCAGTTGGTTCTGAGAGTGGCGTTGAGTTTAAAATATGTTGAGTTTCAAGGTATTTTTTCCCATAAGGATGTATGGGAACCTGTTAATGCATTCCATGGTCTTGTGGAACTGCATATATTGTAGGCTAATGTAAAATAATGGGGATGATTTTGACACTTACACACTGAAAATAACACAAATATTATATAAAAACACTGAAATACAATTAAAAACAGTTTACTTCTTTATTGTTTCCTTATGCTTCTTAATCGTGGAGATGCTTGATCTTGGAATACCGTATTTTGTTCAGTGAAGGTGCATTCACATGAAAAGCGGCACAATAGCTTTTGCGCCAACTGTGCCATAATTTCCTATGGAGTGTGCCACTGCACAAAGCTTAACGTGACTTATTGTACTAAAATAAGCAAGACATTTTTTTAGTGGTGAGAACTTATGAGCAGTAATAAGTAAAAGAGGTTCTTAAATGTCGTTCTTACGACATTGTCACGTTATAAGCTTTTTTTAACAATAAGCGACAATTAGACTCTCTCAGAAAAGCTTACAATTCTCACAAATTCTTACAATTTCTCAGAACTCCGAGCTATAACACAAGTTTAAAAGTGAAACAGGAGATACATTTAAGGAGTTTAAGGGAATACATTTCTCGACAAAGGGCGTTAAGTTTCAAAGATTTTGAGTTTAGGATCGTCGAGTTACAAGATACCAATGTACTATTCAGCTTCAGCTACTTTTTCTAAATGTGCTGGGTATGACTAATCTGTGTTGTGATGTTGCTAAAAAAAAGCTGTTTAATTCAAATACTACACATTTTTCTGCATATTTTACTTAACAAGTCTTTTTTATTTGCTGAAGTGGTGAAATAGGAACAAGAAAAACAAATATATATATATATGGCACATGGAAACTTTTTAACACCTTCATCGGTTGTTTTGATTCAGCTGGGTTGAGGCTGGAACCAGAAACTTTATTTTAGCTAGTTCTGATTGTGTGTTTTGGGTCAGTGACTGACTGGAACACCCAATAGCAGTCAGTATTTAAATATGCAGTGCACTACACTGATCAGCCATAACATTAAAACCACCTCCTTGTTTCTACACTCATTGTCCATTTCATCAGCTCTACTTACCATATAGAAGCACTTTGTAGTTCTACTATTACTGACTGTAGTCCGTCTGTTTCTCTACATACTTTTTTAGCCTGCTTTTACCCTTTTCCTCAATGGTCAGGACCCCCACAGGACCACTACAGAGCAGGTATTATTTAGGTGGTGGATCATTCTTAGCACTGCAGTGATACTGACATGGTGGATCAAACACAGCTATGGTGCTGGAGTTTTTAAATACCGTGTCCACTCACTGTCCACTCTATTAGACACTCCTACCTAGTTGGTCCACCTTGTAGATGTAAAGTCAGAGACGATCGCTCATCTATTGCTGCTGTTTGAGTTGGTAATAATCTAGACCTTCATCATTGATCACAGGGTGCTGTTGGCTGGATATTTTTGGTTGGTGGACTATACTCAGTCCAGCAGTGACAGTGAGGTGTTTAAAAACTTCATCAGCGCTGCTGAGTCTGATCCACTCATACCAGCACAACACACACTAACACACCACCACCATGTCAGTGTCACTGCAGTGCTGAGAATGATCCAACACCCAAATAATACCTGCTCTGTGGTGGTCCTGGGAGAGTCCTGAGCATTGAAGAACAGCATAAAAGGGGGCTAACAAAGCATGTAGAGAGACAGATGGACTACAGTCAGTAATTGTAGAACTACAAAGTGCTTCTATATGGTAAGTGGAGCTGATAAAATGGACAATATGTGTAGAAACAAAAAGGTGGTTTTAATGTTATGGCTCATGCAAAAACAACTTCCACTGGCAGCAAAATGGTCCCAGAACATAACACAAACATTACCATGCTTGACAGTAGGTACGGTCATTGTTGGACAGTGGTTGTTGAATTATTCACCTTTATTCTTTAAAAATACCAGGTCAATGTGGCAGAATGACTTAATCTGACCACAAAACTCTCCTCCAGACCACCACAGAGCAGGCTTTGGTTGGGAATAGCAACAAACTGTACTTTGAGGAGCAGGTTTTGAAGCAGGAGTTTCTTTCTGGCCTGGCAGCCTCTACGCCCACGGCAATGTTGTGCTCGTCTGACTGGGGACAATAGCTTTTAATCCATCTAGACATATTTCCTCAGCACATGGTGACAATTTTCTGGCCTTGGTAAAGAGAATTGTTTGTATTTTGTGACCTGAATTTGCTTAAAATAGCTCCACGTGACATAAAAGCTCTTTCCAGAATTTCCTGTTTAATGCTTGTTAATTAGTCCAATTGGATGCAGTTAAACTAGACTTATTTATACAGCCATAAGTGTAGTCACCTGATGTCAATCATATTTACTAATGGGGAATTAGTAGACCATGTGACATTCTACAAAAAAAAATGCTCTCAACTCTCAAATTTGGCCACTCATGTGGCGTAGCGGTAAAATACGCTAGCACACCAGAGCTGGGATTTCAAATATATCGTATCGAGTCTCGGCTCTGCCATCCGGCTGTGCTGGGCGGCAATATGAACAAAGTTTGGCTGTTGTTCATCCAGGTAGGGAGCCGGATAGGGACCTCATAACTGATGCAATTACGACCTCTGCTGGCTAATTGATGGCGTCTGCGCAGAGTTGAGGAATAACGCTGATCAGGGTGTGGCTCTCCATGCACAAGGCTGACTGGCATGAGAACTCGCCTTGTGCAGGTGAAAAGATGCAGTCGGGTACTGCTCACGTGTTGGAGGGGGAATGTGTCAGTTCGCTCTCCTAAGTCAGGGGTGGGGGTCAGCACCAGTAGAGAGGAAGCATAACGCAATCGGGTAAAAATTGGACTTAAGCTTTTGACTTCAACTGTATGTAGTTCCAATCAATAAAAATCTTAACACTAGTGTAGACAATGACATTCCAAAATTCTGTGAGCGTCCAGCCCTGTGCCAACAGTTTGAGGAAGGGCCTTTTTTGATTTAGCATTAGAATACCTACAATACACAACGCAAGGTCAATAAGGAAATGAATAAGATAGGACTTTACAAACTTCACGGAAGAATTAAACCCCATCCAATACAACTGAGATGAACAGCAACTATGGGAACAAGGCCTTGTCTGATCCTACAAAATATGAGACAGAGAAAACCCCAGCAGTCATGTTTCCAAATTTAGTGGAAAGCCTTCCTACCAAGTGGCCATTATTACAGCTTATAGCAGCAAACTGGGAAACCAACTCGGCATGTGTATATTTTAAAAGATTAAACAATTGCATAGCTGTGCATAGGGATGACCATTATATCCTTTTGTCCACAAACTTTTCTCCATGTTTGTATCTTTCTCACTGTAAAGGCATGTGGCAAGAATTTGGGGAAGGACCTTTCCTGTGTGCTCATGACAATGTGCCATGCACAAAGCAAATTCTACTTCTAAGAGATGGTCTGTTAAGGATGTTATTGACTGGTCCTCACAGAGGAATAAAGTCCATCTCTTTCATTTACATTTACATTTCCATCATTTAGCAGATGCTCTTATCCAGAGCGACTTACAAAAGTGTTTCCATAGTGAACATTACTTTACTCTAGTTTAAAAAGACAACAGTCCAAGAATACAAATCTGCTAAAAACCCTGTTAGAACCAAAGGTGTTTTAATGCAAGAAATAAAGAGCATTACTAAACTTAAGTACTTAGTAAAGAGGTGGGTTTTTAATCATCTTTTAAAGACAACGAGAGACTCTGATGTTCGGACAGACAAGGGAACCTTGATCCACCACTTGGGTGCAAGTACAGAGAAGAGCCTTGATGCTTGTCTTCCTTGAGTTCTAGTGGCTCAGAGGTTGCGTGGTACAGCAGGGTTTTATTAGACCTTGAAGGTAGCTTGGGGCTGGTCCGTTTTTGGCTTTGTAGGCGAGCATCAGTGTTTTAAACTGAATGCAAGCAGCTACAGGAAGCCAGTGCAAAGAACACAGCAGTGGGGTGATGATGTTAAAGACCAGACGAGCAACTGCATTCTGGATGAGTTGCAGGGGTTTAATAGTAGACATACGTTTGTTTGTTTGTTTATTAGGGTTTTAACGTCATGTTTTACACTTTGGTTACATTCATGACAGGAACGGTAGTTACTCATTACACAAGGTTCATCAGTTCACATGGTTATATTAAACACAGTCATGGACAATTTAGTGTCTCCAGTTCACCTCACTTGCATGTCTTTGGACTGTGGGAGGAAACACGGAGCACCTGGAGGAAACCCACGCAGACACCGGGAGAACATGCAAACTCCACACAGAAAGGGGATCGAACCCAGGACCTTCTTAGTGGACATATCCTATAGGAGCACCTTCCAGGAGGGAGTTGTAGTAGTCCAACCGTGAGATTACGAGTGACCAGACAAGAATCTGAGTGGCTTCCATGATGTCATGGCATGATGTTGGCTACATGAGGAGAGAAGGTCAGCTGGTTATCCAGGACAACACCTGGAATAAATTGACACTATGGGAACCTCATCAGGCCTCGTCATCTGGCCCTTTTTATGCCTTCTTGGCTGAACGGAAGCCTGTCCCTACAGTCAAGTTCCAAAATCTAGTCATAGTGTACACTGTCTTAGCAGCAAACCAGTTCCATATGTCAATAGTTTTGGAATGTTGATGTGGTGTAGTGTATCATCACTGGTTCTTACGCTCTATAATGGTGTGTGGAAACACCTACCTGATCCAAAGGCTTTTGCCACCAGCCATGTTAGACTGCATGATATTTTGGCTCTAGTGAAGTCATAGTGATCGAAGGATTTGATGGCAGGGACGATGAAGGTCCTCCTGCTGAGTTTGGATCCTCCGGCTCCCTCCATCACTTCGTGATTGCGCAACTGCGCTTTTGATCGTGCGGAACTATGGACCAAAACCGGGTGGTGGCATATTCTCCAATAAATGCGCAAAATTCCCTTCGGTACAATCCTGGAGTTTTAAACCCGAGCGTTCTGGTAATCGGAAACGCGCACAGTAAGATGTTCCCCTCTGCCTAACAAAATCATTGCGCTGTTTTCTCCTCCACTGAGCGGCCACATCTACCCACAACCCAGATTCAACAGCAAATCCAACTGCGCTAGTTTCAGCTCTTCCTTTGCCTGCATTCTCCTTTCCTGTCTACTGCAGCGGAACACGCTAAACTCCTTATAACAGCCAACCTGAAAATTACTCACAGAGAGGTTAACCATTTCCCATGTTATTTTCCTTCCAAGTTTAAGGCTGCGCCCTCTAGAAATCTCTCACCCTTCCTCTCTCTCTCTTTCTCTCTCTCTCTCTTTGCGGGTCCGCCTGCCGCACTGGCCTGAAAAAAAAAAATACAAGAGCTACACCGCGCATGCGCGATACGCCCAAACGCAGACTGGCTGCCTTTCCCATCCGTTTAGCACCTAGCTCTGTTTGTATTTACATTAGCTGCAGTGTTTCTCAGGTCATTTTACCTCAGGACGACACCTTTTTAAAAAAAATAAATCGATTTTTAATCATTTTAGCCACAAACTGTAGATTTACAGTTAAGAAAAACTCCTACTGAACTACACAAATTTCCAGAAAAGTTGGGACATTTTGTAAAATGCAATCAAGTCAAGTCAAATGTATTTGGGTGATTCTTTAATTGGGGGAACTTTTACGTCCCTAGGTTATAAATTTGTGTTAAAAATACTTTATTACAAAACAAATATTTTACATAATAAAAAGATCATTCATTGCATCACTAAAAAAATTACATACCAAAATAATTATGATTTCCATTTTTTATGATGATTTAAACATCAATATTTTGCTACTTTGGCCTTGTCCCCAACCCAGACTTTAAAACTTCTCTGCTCTAATAAAATGCTAAAAAGTGATCAATTCATTATTTAAATCACAATATGAGTTTTATAATAACTTAAAAAGAAACAAAATGTAATAGTTTTTTTCATATTTGTACAACCTATGCATATTTTTGAGCAATATATTACTGTCCCCAGCATTATTGTCATTACCGCAACAGTGTATGGTTTCTGTAGGGAATCATTTGAAGGTAACACTTGTTTATGTTGTAACCATGGAAACAAAGACTCGCAAGGAAGCACATGCCAGCCATGAGAGAAGATTGACATTTTAATGTCTGGAAATGTGAGTAATTTAATCATGTATTCCTCCTGATCATAGAGTATATTTATTCAGCGTCATTACCATTTACATCAATATGGCAGTACTTTACCAAAAAAAAAGAAATTTACACATTATTTATATGTATTTAAAGTGCATCTTGTACTAGCTGTTGACTAGCTTTAGCAAATCCATGGCCTAGCTAGTTTTTTTCTTTAAAAAAGTAAAAATTGTCATTACCGCAACACGTCATTACCGACACATAATGACATTTTGCTATGCCACTTCTCAAATAAATATGAAATATAAAAATTCTATATAAGCTCAATTGTAGCCATCATTAAGTCTTTGCTCTAAAGCATGTAAGCATTATCTTGACATAACTAAAACTAAATTATTACTAATTTTTTTTTTCAAAAGTTAAGATGGTAAAAAGAGCCCGCAATTGAAGAATCACCCATTTACGTATATATCGCTTTTTACAATGAACATTGTCTCAAAGCAACTTTACAGAATCCAGGACCAACAGACCAAAAACCCCTATTGAGCAAGCCGTGGGCGACAGTGGGAAGGAAAAACTCCCTTAAAATTACAGAAGGAAACCTTGAGATGAACCAGACTCAGCAGGGCCCATCCTTCTTGGGAGTCCTGGAGGATACTTTAAATAAATAGGATTTACACAAATCATACAAACACAAAATTAAATTGAACTGAAAGTTATAACTATCAAACAAAATAATTGGAGTTCTTCATTGTTCAGTCCAGTCTGTGATAAAGTCCGTTGTAGGTTCTGGACACACCAGGTACCTATCACATCTAGTAGAAGCAGCATTGTTGGCACTGCAGTCTCGACACACAGTCTTTAACCTCGAGAGGGTGAACAGGTTCCATGAGAACCACCTCGGGGTAAAACAACAGAAGATGTAGTTACAATGTGAAATCGTTAAAAGTAAAATGTCAGTTTTACAGAGAGTAGCTTTAGACTCCGGCACCCTAATTATTACAGCATAACTAAGTTTGCTTGTTTAGTTTGAAAACACTAATTAAAAGCCTGAGTAAATAAATATGTTTTCAATCTAGACTTGAACATTGAGACAATAAAAAGAAGAATCTGTGATGTTATTCCTCTTGAATTTTAATTTTACTGACAAAGGTACAAAGAAAAGCTTTTATACGTTTACACTAATCAACGTCATTGTATTTTGTAGGGATGTAACGATACACTCTACCCGCGATGCGATGTGATTCACGGGTTCACAAGTTTTTCCCGATTTTTTGACAATTATTTCTCTTTTTTTAAAAAATAAATAAAATACTGTATTTGTGCTTATCTTTTATTTATCTAAATAATGAATACCCTTTTATTTTTGAGGTAGGTACAAACTATGCAAAACAATGCTGCACATTTCCCTTTTTGTGTAAAAAAACTGAAATGAAATAAATCTCACATTAAATACATAAATGAATAATACAAATAAAGAAAGTATCCTCACATAAATAAATTTGGCTGGAAAATTCCGAACCTGGCAACACTGTAGTGACGTCAACCAGGCGAGGTGAATAGTGCCAGTGCCCTCTGCTGTTTAAAGTGAATATCGATTCATTATACATGTAAATCGATTTGAATCGTTACACATGTGAATCGATTTTTAACTGTCTTGTGGTGCATCGTTACATCCCTGGTATTTTGTAAAGTGGGGGTATGGGGATGACAATTATATTCTCCTGTCCACAAACTTTTCTCCATGATTGTATCTTACCTTTTAAGGACTTGTCTGTGTCCTCATGACAATTGGCCGTGCACAAAGCAAATTGTCTAAAGAGATTGTCAATTAATTAATTTATTGACGTCCTCACAAAGGATCTATTTCGATTTATCAGGAATAAACTAACACTATGGGAACCAGGCCTTATCAGCAGGCTCTGTTTATGTTTTTGTTGCTTAATAGAAGCCTGTCTCTATAGCCATGTTCCAAAATCTAGAGTGGCAACTGTCATATCAGCAAACGATAAACCAATTCCATAGTTTTGGAATGTTAAATAAAGACATAGGGCTGTGCTCCAAAAGGCTGATCCAAAAGGCTAATAATTTGTAAATATAAACACATTTACAATCTGATGCCTGCAACACACTCAAAAAAAGTTGGGACAAAGGCGTGTTTAGCACTGTGTTTAATCAGTTTTCCTATTATTAAAACCTATCAAAGGTTTGAAAACTGGCCTGATGACACTAATTGTTGTTTCAAAAGTGAAAATTTTCTTCATTTAAGCTTAATATGAGACTTCAGCTGCTCAACAGCCTGTAGTCGCCGTTGTCTGATTGTCTATTTTCAACAGGAGACAGATCTGGACTGCAGGCAGGCCAGTCAAGCACTTGCACTTTTTGTCTATATAGTCATGCTGTTGTCACGCTCATACAGAATGAGACCTGGTACTGTCTTGTTAAAATAACCACAGACTTCCCAGGAAAATATCTCTAAAATCAAAGGATACAACACCCAATCATTGATGTCTTCACACACATGCTTCACCCATGCTAAGGGCACTGATGTACCCCTATACCTTGATGTTGGCTTTTGCAGCTTTGCTGATAACAGTCTGTATTGTTCTTTTTAACTTCCAGAAAACAAGCTAAAAAATTGACTCATCTGACACAGATACTTCAGTCCATCTGAGATGAGCATCGGCCCAGAGAACTTGGTGGTGTTTCTTATGTATAATTCATGTATGGCTTTCTCTTCGCATAATAGACTTTCAGGTTGCATTTCTTAATGCAGTGGTGAACTGTGTTTAGTGACAACATTTTTCTGAGGTACTCCTGAGCCCATGTGGTTATATTTATTACAGTAGCATGACAGTTTTTTTATGCATTGTCTGAGGGCTCGAAGGTCATGCACATTTATTGTGCATAAATAAATGGTTTCCATTCTTGCTCAAAATGGACTAAAATGTATCCAGATTCCCTGATTCTTTTCACAATATGTAAGATAGGTGCTAAAAGACCTAAATTAAGAAATGTTCTTTTTAAAACCATTGAATTTCCTTATGAAGTTTGGAACACAGTGGTAAACCACGACCCATCATTGCTTGTGATCCTTTGGTGAATCCTACTTTCATTCTCAATCATGATACTCTCACCTGTTATCAAAACACTGTAACTTGAAAACTTTATGAACTTTTTCTTCTTATTTTGTCTCTGTCCCAACTTTTTTGGAGTGTTACAGACAGTATCAGCTCCACTTACCATATAGATGCACTTTGTAGTTTTACAATTACTGACTGTAGTCCATCTGTTTTCACCCTGTTCTTTAATGTCAGGACCAACACAGGACCCCCACAGAGCAGGTATTATTTAGGTGGTGGATGATTCTCAGCACTGCAGTGACACTGCTGGTGTGTTAGTGTGTGTTGTGCTGGTATGAGTGGATCAGACACAGCAGCACTGCTGGAGTTTTTAAACACTGCACTGTCACTGCTGGATTAAGAATAGTTTACCAACCAAAAATATCCAGCCAACAGCGCCCAGTGGGCAGCGTCCTGTGACCACTGATGAAGATCTCAAAGATGAACAACTCAAACAGCAGCAATAGATGAGCGATCGTCTCTGACTTTACATCTACAAAGTGGACCAACTAGGTAGGAGTGTGTAATAGACATACCTGTCAAGTTTTGGATTTAAAAATAAGGGAAATTTTCCGCCGCGCGCTTCGAGCCGTCCCACCAGCCCAACCGAGGTTCAGTATCCCTTACATTTTAAGACAGGTTTACAAGAAATCTAAAATAACCACCTGTGAACCACTTACAAACTACAATTAGATGATCAGAATCTGATAGGCCTACCTTTCTTGACACTGAAATGCTGTGGACATTCCTACATATGTAATTCTTATAATACAGCCTAAATGAAAACACAGTTACAAACCTTACAGAATGCATAACTCTGCCCCATCCTGCTCCTCTTTAGAAAGGTAAATTCGATGTCCCATTTCTCTAGATATTTACATGCAGTCTTTACTTTTTTGGCAGGAATGCCCTCTCTCTCCTTGCATCCATCCATCTCTCCCTGTTCCAGGTTTGTTCCCGCTGTCCGCACTAACCTCGTGAGAACTGCCACTTGCAGCAGCCTGGGTGGCAGTTCTCACGAGGTTAGTGACATTTCAGTTTGGAGAGGCACAGGAATGTTTTTTAAAATTATAATTAGTGATGGGAATTCCGGCTCTTTTTAGAGAGCCGGTTCTTTTGGCTCGGCTCACTGAAAAGAGCCGGCTCTTTCGGCTCCCAAGTGGCTCCTTAGATTTTTTTGTTCCTTAAATTAATTTATTACCAAATTACATGTAAAATTAATTACTAATGTAAAAACATTGTATCAAATGTTTATTATTTAAATTGTTTTATTTATATACTCAACATGGAAGAGTGCTACAACAATAAATTATAAAATACAAAAACAAAGACCCATCTCAATTAAACAAAAAGGTCTGATTGTGTATATTATTTGTACATTTGCATCTAGAGTAAAAGAACACATCAACAAAGCATCACTCAACAAAGTATAAATGAAAATGTGCAAAAAACAAACAAAAAAAACAACAAAAAAAAGCAGCATCCAGGTATTTGTAAGTCTTTAGCGAAGATCCTGTTTCTCCTTCTGTTTTCATCTCCCCTGTTTTTTTGAAAAGATTCTCTTTGAGGGGACAGATGTTGCTACATTACATCACATCTATGTGCCATCACATGTATAAGATGTGGGTAGACTGAATACACCAGTTCAGTGGGTCTGTAAAAGGGGCTCCTCGTGTCCAAACTTTACTGTTTCCTCTCACTCATGTTCCTCACCTTTCCAGCGTGTAATGTCTGCGTATGTAAAGCGCAATGTCAAACTTCATCAAGTTCTCTCTCTCTCTCTCTCTCTCTCTCTCTCTCTCTCTCTCTCGCTCTCCTGTTCGTGTGCACACCGCTACGCATCTTGACCGGCTTTAAAAGAAAAAAAACCTGGAAAAAATAAACGAATCGGCTCCCGATCAGGAGCCGTATCCCGTCGTTCACTTTAAAGAGCCGACTCTTAGAGCCGGATCGTTCGCGACCGACCCATCACTAATTATAATATAATACGGGAAATTTACGGGAAAATACTAATACGGGAGGACGGCGGGAAAGAGGGGTAAAATACGGTAGTTTCCCAGCCAAAACGGGAGACTTGACAGGTATGGTAATAGAGTGGACAGTGAGTGGACACGGTATTTAAAAGCACAACACACACTAACACACCACCACCATGTCATTGTCACTGCAGTGCTGAGAATGATCCACCACCTAAATAATACCTGCTCTGTGGTGGTCCTGGGAGAGTCCTGACCATCGAAGAACAGCATGAAATGGGGCTAACAAACATGCAGAGAAACAGATGGACTACAGTCAGTAATTGTAGAACTACAAAGTGCTTCTATATGGTAAGTGGAGCTGATAAAATGGACAGTGAGTGTAGAAACAAGGAGGTGGTTTTAATGTTATGGCGATGTTTAATGTTATGATTCGAGAGAATTAACGAATTGCGGATTCTTGTTTTCACTACATTTGACAAATATCCCAACTTTTTTTAGAAATGGGATTTGCACTTCTTTTTTGTTATTTAAAAATTGACCATATTCCAGAACGTGGAATTTGAGCAGTGGTGGATGAAATATGCCCCCTACCTACAGGCTGAGTGCAAAAATACAGATAGTCATTCGCATAGCTGTGGTTCCAACCCGTAGTAAATTAACTAGCGTCTCTACTGTATGCACTACCAATGGTAGGTTTACTCACTATGTAGACTATATGGCCAAGTGTATGTGAACTTTTGGCCATATAGTACGCATGTGCCATACTAGTTCAGCCATACATCAGGGAATGTAGAAAAAAAATAGGCTTATCTGGTTACCAAAGAACTGTGGAATGGCTGTAATTACTGTGCACTATCCTGAACCCAACCCTGTCATCAAAGAGAAAGAGAGGGGGGAGCTTGACTGCACAAATTGACTGTTCTTACTGATGCACACATACACTATATTGCCAAAAGTATTCGCTCGTCTGCCTCCATACTCATATGAATTTGAGTGACATCCCATTCTTAATCCATAGGGTTTAATATAATGTCGACCCACCCTTTGCAGCTATAACAGCTTCAACTCTTCTGGGAAGAACGTTGGGAGCATGAAATTGTCCAAAAAGAGTTCCATTCACTGGAACTAAGGGGCCGAGCCCAATACTTGGTAGGTCCCCCACGAGAGCACAGGACTCCAGAAATACAATGGGGCATGGACTCCATGAACTAGGACTTCTTTGTTCCAGAATGAGCAAACTCCGGGATTCCTGTGAGATCTGGTGAGAATATAGGTGGGAATAGCAAAACCCCAAACTCAGATGAGTCTTCCTGTAACCATATTTTGGCATCTTTAGACGTGTGTGGCAGCGCATTGTCCTGTTGGAGCAGTTAGTTGACCTAGCATTCATTTGTCAGTTTGGTTTAGTTTAGTTTATTAGGATTTTAATGTTTTACACTTTTGGTTACATTCATGACAGGAACATTCATGGTTTGGTTACATTCATGACAGTTTATCTTCACACAAGATTCATCACTTCACAAGGTTATATCGAACACAGTCATGGACAATTTTAGTGTCTCCAATTTACCTCACTTGCATGTTTTTGGACTGTGGAAGGAAACCGGAGCTCCCGGAGTAAACCCACGCAGACACGGGGAGAACATGCAAACTTCACACAGAAAGGACCCGGACCGCTCCGTCTGGGGATCGAACCCAGGACCTTCTTGCTGTGAGGCGACAGTGCTACCCGCTTAGCCACCGTGCCACCCTCATTTGTCAGAGACATTTGTAGACGTACAAAGGGTTCCATGGAATGCCAACTAAACAAACCCAATACCGTTATGAAGCCACCACCAGCTGCCCAGTTTTTCTGGCACTTTTCAGTGGACTGGAATACTAGACTGCTGCATCTCCCATCAGGCATATGTGTTTTTACCACTACCAAAAACTGCAAGTGAGTGATTGGACACTGAATCCTTACGTATACTATATGATCAAAAGTTGCTAAAATATTTTAAAATTTAGTATTTAGTATTAACAGCCCAAAACAAGGTCCATTTAGACAAAGGTTGACAAGTTGTGTGAGGGAGTCCTGACGCCAACACCACTGAACACCTTTGAAATGAATTAGAATGTAAATTGCAATCAAGGCATTCTCATCCAAAATTAGTGTCTGACTTCAAAAATCCTTTTTTTTTTTACAGAATAAGCACAGATTCCCAAAGACGCTCTCCAACATATATTAAAAAGCCTTCCTAAAAGCATGGAGGCTGTTACTTTTGGCTGAATCATTTAAAAAAACAACTGAGTGCATAATTCCATGTAATAAAGAGATGCCTGGTCCACAATGAGATCATGTCTTGTGCAATGGGTTTTCAGAATTGGCTTTGGACCTGCCACATCCTTGATTAGGATGAAGAGGTTCACTAATGTATTGATTTTCTACAGCCCCTTTATCCTGTTTAGGGTGAAACCTCTGGTGCACAAGGCAACACAATCACTCACACCTAAAAGTTTAGAGTAGCTAATCTACCTCCTGCAAGACAGTGACCAAAGACAATTAATTTTGTATTCTTAGGATCCATGTTGCTATGTGACACCCACTGCACCAACTGCACCTTGTTGTTGCCTTTCAGGATGATGCCATTAAATAAAAATGAATGAAAGAAGGAATGACTGAATGGATCAATAATTTTTTATCCCTACATTACAGTTATGCTCATCAGGTGGATTAATTCTAAGTCAGTAAGAAGTTATGTACAATAAATGATATGTGAACTTGGTGTTAAAGAACACAGGGCCACTTAACACCAGTGAACACTTTTGAGATGTATTGGAGCATCAAATGTGAGCCAGACCTTCTCATCCATTTGATTGACACCCCCAGCCTCCCACAGACACGCTCCGAAACCTTAAGGAAAGCTTATAGTAATAGTCACAGTGGGTTGAGGGATGTCAACCAAATACTGTATTATGCCAATGGTTTTAGAATAGGTTGTCCAATAAGCTTATGGTCAGGTGTCCACATACTTTTGGCAATAAAATGCACAAAGCACTAGTGTTAGGCACTCTCACTAACTGCTGTAAAATGTGTGATGTATAGAATATGTCTATAAGAATAATGCTGTGTTTTGACTCCACCATGTGGAACAAGAATGAAAGTTCACGCAGGAAACCCACGCAGACACTGGGAGAACATGCAAACTCCACACAGAAAGGACCGCTCCACCTTGGGAATCGAACCCAGGACCTTCTTGTCCAATCACAGTAAATAAGCTCATTCTTTCATTTACCCTGTTTTACCAGTATTTTATCCTGGGTGGGTCCAAATCACTGGGCAGAAGGTAGAAAACACCCCAGACATGTCTGTGGTCTATCACAGGGCAAACACACACTGCTATTCTGCAAGCTCCAATTATCCTGACTGCATGTCTTTGGACTGTGGGAGGAAACCAGAGCACACGAAGGAAACCCACAGAGAAACGGGGAGAACATGCAAACTCCACACAGAAGGGACCCAGACTACTCCACCTGAGAATCAAAACCAGGACCGCCTTGCTGTGGGGCGACTGTGCTACCCACGAGTCACTATAAGCGAGTCACTTTCTTAACTGCTTATCCAATTAGGGTCGCTGGGTGGTGCTGGAGACTATCCCAGCTTTTCAATGGGCGCAAGGCACACAGTAACACGCCGGACAGGGCGCCAGTTCATCGCATGGCAGACACACATATACACACACACCCATTCACCTATAGGGCAATTCAGTGTCTCCAATTAACCTGACTGCATGGTTTTGGACTGTGGGAGGAAACCGAAGCACCCAGATGAAACCCACGCAGACACAGGGAGAACATGCAAGCTCCACACAGAAAGGACCCAGACCACTCTACCTGTGAATCGAACCTAGGACCTTCTTGAGCCACTTTCTATAGGCTACTATTTATAATTTCATACTGCAAGTCAGGACTTTGCTTATGCCACTTTAAAACTTATTGTTTTGCCACTCGGTTGCTTATGGGTTTTTGGATCATTGGGTCATCAGCTTCAGCTTTTTTTTGAAGGGTGTCACTTCCTTGCTGCTGTAACAGTGACTCCTACTGTTTGGTTGCAGTAGCGTGGTGTAAGTTAAGTACTGTTTTAGCGTGACATGGTATTAACCTTACATCTTATTTTCAAATTGAATTCATACATAACAACTCAGTGTGGTCAGAATGATCTGTAACGTCTTCTTTATCATTATTAGGTCAGGGATTGGTTGGTCTATTTCCATAGTAAACTAATTATAGTTACAAAAATACTACAACCAGTAGTTGTATACATGCGTCTATGTGCTACGTGTTCCTAATAAAATGCCCAAACAAATCAATACCACCAGGGGGCAGCATTTTTTAATAATTCACCTTTTTCTGTTGGTAGTTTTGGTGTACAGTAGAAGGATGCAATGCAGTAAACACTTTTGAGATGTATTGGAACGTCAAATGTGAGCCAGACCTTGTCATCTAATATTTGATTGACATTTCCAACCTTCTATGGACGCCATCCAAAATATAGTCACAGGGGGTTGGGTGGTGTCGACCAAATACTATGCCAATGGTTTTGAAATGGAATGTCCAACAAGGTTATGGCCACGTGTCCACATACTTTTGGCAAAAAAGTGTCCATAACTGCTGTAAAATGTGTGTGTGTGTGTGTGTGTGAGAGAGAGAGAGAGAGAGAGAGAGAGAGAGACCTACTTTATTACTACTTTATTGCCAAAAGTATGTAGACACGTGACCATAAGCTTGTTGGACATTCCATTTGTTGGACACACACACACACACACACACACACACACACAGAGGCAGTATTTAAACCCACATCTCACCCAAATCTATGTCTTAAATTTTATTATTTATTCTAAAATATTTACACCACAAAACATTATGTACGCCAGGCCAAACAAGCGGAACAAACTGGTAACCAGCCGCAGCTAGTAATGCTGGTCAGGCGGGTCTAGTTTGATGGTTTTAGACAAGTTTTAAATGCTGTTTCTAGCTGGTCATGCTTATTTTGTGATTTTAGATATTGATTGTTGGCCAAGCTGCTTTTAGCTGGTCAGGCCGATTTTGTGAGCTGATGGGTTTTGTGTGTTGATGAAGCTGCCCTAGTGAAAAAAGTCATATTATTGTCATGCTTTAATAAATGACATTGATGTTTATATATGTATATTTTTGTAAAGTATGTTAAACAACTGCTATAGTATTTCACTTAAAGCACACTTTTAACACATTATACAAAAGTTTACTTACGTGTATTTCAGAAAGTGACTTACTGGTACAATAGTACCAGTTTACAATTTTTATTACAGTATATTAAAATTTTATATATATATTTTAATTCTAATATGGAAAACAAATTAATCATATTTAACATATTCAGGTACTTTTTTAAATACTATGTTATGTATTTTTTATTATTAATTATACTGTAATTATACTTGCAGCGCTCAGGTGACGCAGCGCAGAAATAAAGTCAAAACTAAAGCAATTACAACCCCTGCTGGTTGATAGTTTCTACATGCAAAACTAACAAGAAACGAATAACAGAGATCAGTGCTTGGCTGATAAATTTATTGCTATGCACTACAAAGAAATGAGTCTAGGAAGTGAAAGTACTCAAAAGTAAATATATTTGAAGTCTATTTTTAAGATATTTTAATGTACTCCAAGTGCACTTGGAATACTGGCTAAATGTGCTTTAAATTTACTTTAAGTGTATATGAAACATGGAGTTAAATACACATGTAGTATACTTGAGTTGAATTAAATATACTTAAAATAGTCTCTATTTAGTATAGTTTAGTACACTTAATACAATTAAAGTTGAGCTTTTTATAATGTACTTTAATTTTGTACAATAAAAGTATAATAAGTACAAAAATAGTTTAGATGCATTGATCATTAGTGTGACAACAATACACTATAGTGCACTGTAGCATATTAAAGATTAGTAAGAAAGTCTACTTTTTTTTTTACCAGGGTGGTTCTACCTATAACAAAGAGTGAGGTTGCTCACTGCTGGCAAACTAATTGCTAGTAAATATGCATTGGTTCAGACAAGGTACACTCGGGTTGTGCAGCATTCTATTCCGGGTTTGAATCCAGACGGTCAGCCAGACGGACGTCTACATGGACATGATTTACTATGTCTGAGGAGTGGCCGAAGCCTTAAGATAGACTGGGGCCCTATCCTAGGTATTCCTGCTTTGCGCTCAGTACTTCCCCCACGTGCCTGTCCAGGACAAAGCGGTTTATTTAATAGCTAAACAGCTGATAAGTCGACAGTCCAATAATGAAACAGTACGCTGGTTGATAAACACAAAGGAAAGGCCATGTCTACTGTTTTAAAATGAGATGTCCTCAGCTTTCGGCCAAAAAACAAAGTACTCAAGCAAAAAACAACACTGACGACATTTCACTGGGTTTTCAAAATGCGTGACACGAAGCTTGTTCGTATTCTTCCCTTTATTTAATATAAAGAGGGGTTGGTTGGGCTGAGACAAGGCATGGCTATGATTATTCATATGATGCACAATTCACAACATGCTGTATTATTATGCAAAAGACTGAAAGCTGCCTGTCCAAGTATCCCCCAAAACACACACTCTCACACAAAGAGCACACAGATCTTTTACAAAGATGTCTTTGCTGAGCGTACAATAAGGCAGTGTGTGTGTGTGTGTCAGGTCTTTCTTTACTCCCTCTTCATACACACACTCGACACACATTCTTTACATGCCTGTGCAGACCTAGACATAAATGATGTGTGGATATGGCGATTTCTGTTCCTTATTTTCTCTCTGTCTTAAACCACAACACTCCTCCAGTACTGCGTCAGCATTATATAGCAGGCAGTCGTGATTCAGGACCGAAACTATTGTTGTTCTTTCACAATCATTTACAAGGTTAATCAGCACAGTGCAGTACAGTCTGGGATGCTACAATTTCAGTTCCAAGGCAAGAATACTCTGGCTTTGGTCTTTCCCCCCCTCCCAGACATAGCCAATCATATCTGTGTAGATGCCCCACCATCCAATAGCACCGCTACAATACGGGTTCAATCTGGGAGGGCTAGGTTAATAGACCCTAGCACTATTATTATTATTATCCACTTTGTTATGGTCAGGGTTGCTACAGTTTCAGTTCCAAGTTAAGAATACCCTGGCTAGGGTTAAAATCCATCGCAGAGCTTTGGCCACCCCCATCCTTTCCCCAGACATAGCCAATAATATCTGTGTAGATGCCCGGCCAGCCAATAGCACAGCTAAGATTTGAACCTGCATTTCAGTGGTGGAAAGCTTGATTGTTATATATTAATATAATAATTATTAATAGTATTATTAATTGAATATAGATATTAATTTAAACCTCATTCTGGGTTGAAGGTTACAACATTTACTGTCACACTAAAAACTTAAAATCAGTATGAGTACAGCTCACTTCACTGATTGGGTTTTCATGGCTGAGCAAAATCCCAAAAACATCAGATGCATCTTGACTGGTGTAAAGCACACCACTAGTGAACGCTGGATCTGACTTTGCTTACTGTACAGTTTGAGTAGGAATCAATTATTTAAAAGGTTTGGAATGGGCCCCTTAATTCCAATAAAAGAAACACATTTAGGAGAACTGGTTGCTTCATCTTGAAACAGTTTGCTGAGTTTTGTGTAAAAGAATTTGACTGCCCTGAACAACACCCTGACCTCAGAAATGCTTAACATGGTTGTGATATTTGGGTGTCAACATGCTTTTGGGCATGTAGTGTAGATTCTGATGTTTTTCTCAAATGTCCTATTAAAATAGTTGATTTTATGTGCACTTTTAGCGTAAAAGGACCTTTTTAGGATTTTTAGGATCACATAAAGTTTCTTAAAATGAGCAATGCAATATTTATTTATTTAAATGCTACAAATCTGACCAAATGGACCAAAATGTAATTTTAAATAAAGTAGAAATTCAAAATAGAAAAAGCTGTTGTGTTAACCAATTAAAAGAAACCTCGTTTATTGTATTATTTATTTTTTTAAATGCCAAAAATGTGACAAATTGACCAAATTGTAATTTTAAAATTCTAAAAGTAAAATTTAGAACAAAAAAAGTTGTTTTGTTAACCAATAAAAAAAGAAAAATTATTTATTTATATATTTTTATTTAAATGATAGAAATGTGACAATTAATCAAACTGTTTTTTAAAATAGGGTAGAAAATCAGAACAAAATTGTTTATTTTATTTATTTATTTATTTAAATGCTAAAAATGTAACCGAATGGACCAAACTGTTATTGTAAACTCTAAAAGTAGAAATTCAGAACATAAAAAGCTGTTTTATTACACAATAAAAAAGAAACATTGTTAATTGTATTTTATTTATTTTTTTAAATGCTAAAAATGTAGCCAAATGGACCAAAATGTAATTTTAAATAAAGTAGAAATTCAGAACATAGAAAGCTGTTTTGTTAACAAATAAAAAGAAACATTATTTATTGTATTATTTATTTATTTATTTAAATGCCAATAATGTTACAAATTGACCAAACTGTCATTTTAAAATTCTAAAAGTAAAATTCAGAACAAAATAAATTTTAAATAAAGCAGAAATTTAGAGCATAGAAATCTGTTGTGTTAACCAACAAAAAAACATTATTTATTTATGTATTTATTATTAGAACAGAAAAAAGCTGTTTGTTAACCAATAAAAAAAAGAAACATTTTTTATTTTATTTATTTATTTAAATGCTAGAAATGTGACAGAATAAATCAAACTGTTTTTAAAAAGGGTAGAAATTCTGAACATATAAAGCTGTTGTGTTAACCAATAAAAAGAAACCTTGTTTATTGTATTATTTATTTATTTTATTGTTTTATTATTTATTTATTTTATTGTTATTTTAAATAAAGTAAAATTCTGAACATAGAAATCTGTTGTGTTAACCAACAAAAAGAAACTTTATTTATTTATGTATTTATTTATTTTTATTTATTTATTTAAATGCTAGACAATTTACCAAATGGACCAAAAAGTCATTTTAAATGAAGTAGAAATTTAGAACATAGGAAGCTGCTGTGTTAACCAGTAAAAAAGAAACATTATTTATTTTATTTATGTATTTATTTAAATGCTAGAAATGTGACCCAGTGGACCAAACTGTTATTTTAAATAAAGTAGATATTTAGAACATAGAAAGCTGTTGTGTTAACCAGTAAAAAGAAACATTATTAATGTATTTTATTTATTTATTTATTTAAATGCTAAAATGTAGCCAAATGGACCAAACTGTTATTTTAAATAAAGTAGAAATTCTGAACAGAAAAGGCTGTTTTGTTAACCAATAGAAAAAGAAACTGTATTTTTGGGATTACAGATGGCTATCCACTTAAATATTTTAAACCCATAATGACCCAACGTAGAACACAAATCCAGCCCTGTGTTAGAAATGTGCTCAGGCTTGTAAAAAGAAGCATTTTTAGGCGTATAAAGACATGAACTGGTCCAACGACCGGTCCATAGCTTACTTAATTGTTTTTAACCCAATTTATGCAGATATACACCGATCAACCATAACATTAAAACCACCTCCTTGTTTCTACACTCACTGTCCATTTTATCAGCTTTGTTAGCCCCCTTTCATGCTGTTCTTCAATGGTCAGGACTCTCCCAGGACCACTACAGAGTAGGTATTATTTGGGTGGTGGGTCATTCTAAGCACTGCAGTGACACTGACATGGTGGTGGTGTGTTAGTGTGTGTTGTGCTGGTAGCGCTGATGGAGTTTTTAAGATGTGCAACAGTACGGGGTCGTCGTTGCCGCATTTTTTGTTTTAAAATTCTCCACACGTTCTCTATTAGGGACAGGTCAGGACTGCAGGCAGGTACCCGTCCAGTACCCGTACCCTCTTCTTCCACAGCCATGCCTTTGTAATGTGTGCAGCATGTGGTTTTGCACTGTTTTGTTGAAAAATGCATGGACGTTTCTGGAAAAGATGACGTCTTGAAGGCAGCACATGTTGCTCTAAGGTCTCAATGTACTTTTCTGCATTAATGCTGCCATCACAGAAGTGTAAATGACCTTTACCAAGGGAACTGACACAGCGCCATACCATGACAGACCCTGGCTTTTGGACTTGTTGCTGATAACAGTCTGGATGGTCCTTTTCGTCTTCGGCATCCATTTTTTTCAAAAAAAGACCTGGAATGCTGATTCATCTGACCACAATACACGTTTCCACTGAGTGATGGTCCATTCTGGATGCCTCCGAGCCCAGAGAAGTCGACGTTGCTTCTGGACATGGTTATCATAAATCTTCTTTTATGCACAGTAAAGTTTTAAGTGACATTTGTGCATTAATTCTAATAAATGAAATGAAGTTGAGTAGATAAAACATGACATATCTTCAAACTGTCTGCAATTAAATAAAAGTCAAAGTAAATGTAAGGAACACTGCATTTTTATTTTATTTGCAATTTCCATACTGTCCCAACTTTTTCTGATTTGGGGTTGTACCAAAAACTTCAATTTCTTCTCACATACCCATGGCTTTATTTTGGGCACTCCTGTTGCCATCATTCCCACTAAAACAGCCATTATTTAGACTGTCTGCTCTAAATTAACCCCTTGTCGTGAGTGAATGAGTGACCATGTGATGTCCTGAAATGGATAGGGCATGGATAGGATATTTATGTCTTGCGCCCTGATCAGGATGAGCGGCTACAGAAAATAAAGGAATGAATCAGGACACTATATTTTACAGTATATATAAAGTTTATATGCACAAGTAATAAAAAATAAAGTACATATTGGTCAAGCTTGCAGTGAACGCAAAGATTTGTGCTGTTTGCTTTTTCCTGGGTTATTTTTGACATCTGCAGACCTCAGGATTGTACCACTAGGGTGGGGTCACACCAGCTTGAGGTTGAACTATGCTTCAATACTGAACAAACAGAGTTGTGGTTATGGAATAAGGTTTCCCATTTGGGGAGGGGGAGAGGGTTTTATATATAATCTGGTTATTTTCTTTTTACGTACTAAAGAACCACAGTCTAAGGGGGGATTTACTGTCATCTTCTTTAAACATGGTGCCTGCAGCCTGTTATTATTCGGCTCGCCTCAGTTCCACATTGTGTGAGTTCTACACATTAAAAAGCCCCTAAGGAATGGGGTAAGGCACATGCCAAGATTAGGGGGTCTGCGCTAAGCTTGTTTTGCTTCTACTATTGTGGCAAGTGATATAAACAAAAAAAAGCAATAGAACTTGTATGGATTGTCAGCATGGTGACACATTAGAACCTGGGTTCAGAGAATCTAGGTTTAAGCCGGCTCTTGGTCATTGTCTGTGCAAATGTTTGATGCTCTTGGGTTCTTTGCATCTGCTTGGGTTCTCCCAGTGTCCTCTTACCTTCCAAAAACTTGCAAAAGATGCATTGCCCTTGGATGCACTCGTTGCAACCCCATACTGTTCACCGCCGAAAGTGCCAACATTGGGCACGTGAGCATCGGAACTGGAACACGGAGCAATGGAAGAAGGTGGCCTGTTCTGATGAATCACGTTTTCTTTTACATCACGTGGATGGCCGGGTGCGTGTGCGACGCTTACCTGGGGAACACATGGCACCAGGATGCACTATGCCAGCGGAGGCAGTGTGATGCTTTGGGCAATGTTCTGCTGGGAAACCTTGGGTCCTGCCATCCATGTGGATGTTACTTTGACACGTACCACCTACCTAAGCATTGTTGCAGACCATGTACACCCTTTCATGGTAACGGTATTCCCTGATGGCTGTGGCCTCTTTCAGCGGAATGATGCACCCTGCCACACAGCAAAAATGGTTCAGAAACGGTTTGAGGAGCACAGCGAGTTTGAGGTGTTGACTTGGCTTCCAAATTCCCCAGATCTCAATCCAATGGAGCATCTGTGGGATGTGCTGGACAAACAAGTTAAAGGATCTGCTGCTAACATCTTGGTGGCAGATACCACAGCACACCTTCAGGGGTCTAGTGGAGTCCATGCTTTGATGGGTCGGGGCTGTTTTGGCAGCAAAAATTAACATCCTGATGTATGAATGTAGCCTGCCCTAAATACCAACATTTTTTGAGACTATGTGTCACGCTTGGAGCCTCAGGGTGATCCTGTGCTCCAGTGTGCCACGCCCTTCTCTCCCCAGTCTCCAGCCAGCCTCCCTCTCCTGATTGGTTAGCTGGGGCTAATTAGCCCCAGCTGCTACTATTTAGGAGAGGCTCAGGGAAAGGCTGGTTGGAGATTATTGAGTGTAACTCTGTCTGTTTGCTCCTGGTAACTCTGTCTGTTTGCTCCTGGTAACTCTGTCTGTTTGCTCCTGGTAACTCTGTCTGTTTGCTCCTGGTAACTCTGTCTGTTTGCTCCTGGTAACTCTGTCTGTTTGCTCCTGGTAACTCTGTTTGCGTCTGTTTGCTCTGCTCCTGGTACTCTGTCCGTTTGCTCTGTTTGCTCTGTTTGCTCTGTTTGCCCGTTTAGTCTTTGTTTAGCCTGTCCGTTAGCCTGTTTAGCCTGTTTAGACTTTGTTTAGCCTGTCCGTTAGCCTGTTTAGTCTGTTTTGCCTGTTTAGTCTTTGTTTAGCCGGTCCGTTAGCCTGTTTAGCCCCGTTAGCCTGTTTAGCCTGTCCGTTAACCTGTTTAGTCTGTTTAGCCTGTTTGTTTGCCCCGTTAGCCTGTTTAGCCCCGTTAGCCTGTTTAGCCTGTCCGTTAGCCTGTTTAGCCCCGTTAGCCTGTTTAGCCTGTCCGTTAGCCTGTTTAGTCGGTTTAGCCGGTTTAGTCTTTGTTTCGCCTGTCCGTTAGTCCTGTTCAGTCCTGTTCTGTCAGTTTACCCTGTCTTGTCTTTATTATTATTAAATATAGTTTCTGTCACACATCTCCGCGTTTGTGTCCGCCCCTCCTGTCCGTCTAGCCCACAAACCGTTACAGAATAGTCTCCCCGATAGGACACAGCGAGATGTTGCTAGTTTATTCATTCCCAGACTTTGGCTCTATAAGATTTCCTCTGGTCTTCCCGCTTAGTAGGCCGGCTCCTTATGATGGAAGCAACCATAGTGTTGAAGGCTTCCTTCTACAGAGCCAGCTCTACCTGCAGAACCTTCTGGACCCCCAGCCAACTGAAATCGACAAGGTACGATTTATGATGTCTAGACTGAGGGGTGCTGCTCGTGAGTGGGCTAAGCAGCTTTGGTCTGACAGGGGAGTTGTGCTGAACTCGGTGAGGGATTTTGAGGGCCTCATGAGAGCCAAGGTTTCACGCAGCAAAGCGCCCACTGCAGCTTATACCCGGCATCCAGTGCCCACTGGGGAGGTTAAAATTCCCCCAGTGCCCACTGAGGATGTGGTCCGGGTGCCAGTGCCCGATTATAAAGCTCGTGACAGTTCCAAGTCCTCTCCAGTGTTTTCGCAGCTGAGTCCAGTTTCTCCAGGGTCCAAACAGCTGACTTTTGACGCCTCTCCAGGGTCCAAGCAGCTGATTCCGGACACCTCTCCAGTGTTTTCGCAGCTGAATGTTTCTCCAGTGTTTTCCCAAGTGACTTTGGACGCCTTTCCAGGGTCCTCACAGCTGAGTGATGTTTCTCTAGTGTTTTCGCAGCTGACTTTGGACGCCTCTCCAGGGTCCTCGCAGCTGAATGACGTTTCTCCAGTGTTTTCCCAAGTGACTTCGGACGCTTCTCCAGGGTCCTCGCAGCTGAATGATGTTTCTCCAGTGTTTTCGCAAGTGACTTTGGATACCTCTCCAGGGTTCTCACAGCTGACTCAAGGAGTTTCTCAAGGGTTTTTGCAGCTGATTCCGGACACCTCTCCAGGGTCCTCACAGCTGAATCAAGGAGATTCTCAAGGATTTGTGCAGCTGAGTGATGTTTCTCCAGTGTTTTCGCAGCTGACTGCGGACGCCTCTCCAGGGTCCTCACAGCTGAATCAAGGAGATTCTCAAGGATTTGTGCAGCTGAGTGATGTTTCTCCAGTGTTTTCGCAGCTGACTCCGGACGCCTCTTCTCAAGGGTCCTCGCAGCTGACTCCGGACGCGTCTTTTCAAGGGTCCTCACAGCTGACTCCGGACGCCTCTTTTCAAGGGTCCTCACAGCTGACTCCGGACGCCTCTTCTCAAGGGTCCTCGCAGCTGACTCCGGACGCCTCTTCTCAAGGGTCTACGCAGCTGACTCCCGAAGCCTCTTCGCCAGGCTCGACGCAGCTGAATCCCGAAGCCTCTTCGCCAGGCTCGACGCAGCTGGCTCCCGAAGCCTCTTCGCCAGGCTCGACGCAGCTGGCTCCCGAAGCCTCTTCGCCAGGCTCACCGCAGCTGACTCCCGAAGCCTCTTCGCCAGGCTCACCGCAGCTGGCTCCCGAAGCCTCTTCGCCAGGCTCACCGCAGCTGACTCCCGAAGCCTCTTCGCCAGGCTCACCGCAGCTGACTCCCGAAGCCTCTTCGCCAGGCTCACCGCAGCTGACTCCCGAAGCCTCTTCGCCAGGCTCACCGCAGCTGACTCCCGAAGCCTCTTCGCCAGGCTCACCGCAGTTGATTTCTGTTCCTGAGTTGGCGCATCCCGACGGCACTTCTGTTCCTGAGTTGGTGTCCTCCGACGGCACTTCTGTTCCTGAGTTGGTGTCCTCCGACGGCACTTCTGTTCCTGAGTTGGTGTCCTCCGACGGCACTTCTGTTCCTGAGTTGGTGTCCTCCGACGGCACTCCTGTTCCAGAGTTGGTGTCCTCCGACGGCACTCCTGTTCCAGAGTTGGTGTCCTCCGACGGCACTCCTGTTCCAGAGTTGGTGTCCTCCGACGGCACTCCTGTTCCAGAGTTGGTGTCCTCCGACGGCACTCCTGTTCCAGAGTTGGTGTCCTCCGACGGCACTCCTGTTCCTGAGTTGGTGTCCTCCGACGGCACTTCTGTTCCAGAGTTGGTGTCCTTCGAAGGTGCTTCTGTTTCCTCGTCGGCACTCCCAGATGGCGCTCCTGTTTCCGAGATGACGCCCCCAGATGGCGCTCCTGTTTCCGTGTTGGCGCCCCCCGATGGTACTTCTGTTCCCACGATGGCGCCCCCCGACGGCGCTTTTGAACTCTCGTCAGCGCTCCCCGACAGCGCTTCTGGTCTCCTATCATGCCTACCGCAAGGCATATTAAATGACTTCAAATTTGCCCCTCAGGGTCCAGGACCTCCTTTTTGTTTTTGTTTTTTGTATTTGGGCACGCCAGGAGTCGTGCCTTCGGGGAGGGGCCTACTGTCACGCTTGGAGCCTCAGGGTGATCCTGTGCTCCAGTGTGCCACGCCCTTCTCTCCCCAGTCTCCAGCCAGCCTCCCTCTCCTGATTGGTTAGCTGGGGCTAATTAGCCCCAGCTGCTACTATTTAGGAGAGGCTCAGGGAAAGGCTGGTTGGAGATTATTGAGTGTAACTCTGTCTGTTTGCTCCTGGTAACTCTGTCTGTTTGCTCCTGGTAACTCTGTCTGTTTGCTCCTGGTAACTCTGTCTGTTTGCTCCTGGTAACTCTGTCTGTTTGCTCCTAGTAACTCTGTCTGTTTGCTCCTGGTAACTCTGTCTGTTTGCTCCTGGTAACTCTGTCTGTTTGCTCCTGGTAACTCTGTCTGTTTGCTCCTAGTAACTCTGTCTGTTTGCTCCTGGTAACTCTGTCTGTTTGTTCATGGTAACTCTGTTTGCGTCTGTTTGCTCTGCTCCTGGTACTCTGTCCGTTTGCTCCGTTTGCTCTGTTTGCTCTGTTTGCTCTGTTTGCTCTGTTTGCCCGTTTAGTCTTTGTTTAGCCTGTCCGTTAGCCTGTTTAGCCTGTTTAGACTTTGTTTAGCCTGTCCGTTAGCCTGTTTAGTCTGTTTTGCCTGTTTAGTCTTTGTTTAGCCGGTCCGTTAGCCTGTTTAGCCCCGTTAGCCTGTTTAGCCTGTCCGTTAACCTGTTTAGTCTGTTTAGCCTGTTTGTTTGCCCCGTTAGCCTGTTTAGCCCCGTTAGCCTGTTTAGCCTGTCCGTTAGCCTGTTTAGCCCCGTTAGCCTGTTTAGCCTGTCCGTTAGCCTGTTTAGTCGGTTTAGCCGGTTTAGTCTTTGTTTCGCCTGTCCGTTAGTCCTGTTCAGTCCTGTTCTGTCAGTTTACCCTGTCTTGTCTTTATTATTATTAAATATAGTTTCTGTCACACATCTCCGCGTTTGTGTCCGCCCCTCCTGTCCGTCTAGCCCACAAACCGTTACACTATGCCTTTAGGAAAGAGAAATAGGCTTATAAAATAGTCTCAGTCTAAAAGCCTTTGTTCCCACCCAGCCTTAAATTAAAATCCCATACCAGTTCCTTCAGACTATTAAAAATAGATTCTGGCAGTGGGAGAATACGCTCATGTTGTCTCGAGTGATATTCTTTACAGTGCTGCCGTGAGTAAAAAGGTTTGCAGTAGTGCTGTGGTAATTTTTTGATGGCTGGCAACAGTCTTACACTGAGCTAATAGAAATAAAGAAAAGAATTGCACGGTTGTTGTTTATTCTTTTTAGAATTATATTTTCTTTCTTTATGCACAATGCATGCATCACCGTTTTAACTTGCCAATTAGAAGTTCAGCCTTGAGTGTTAGTGTGCATGTTTGTGCTGCTCCAAATCCTTACCGTGTTTAATGTGCCCTACATTTTCAGCTTGCAGTTATTTTCCCTAATGCACCCTCTTAAATTATGAACGCCTCTTTTTTCTTTCTAAAAGAAAAGTTGGCATTGGAGATGTGCATGTTGCTGAATATACACTGATCAGCCATAACATTAAAACCACCTCATTGTTTCTACACTCACTGTCCATTTTATCAGCTCCACTTACCATATAGAAGCACTTTGTAGTTTTACAATTACTGCATGCTTTGTTACCCTCTTTCATGCTGTTCTTCAATGGTCAGGACTCTCCCAGGACCACCACAGAGCAGGTATTATTTAGGTGGTGGATCATTCTCAGCATTGCAGTGACACTGACATAGTGGTGGTGTGTTAGTGTGTGTTGAGCTGGTATGAGTGCTGATGGAGTTTTTAAACACCTCACTGTCACTGCTGGACTGAAAATAGTCCACCAACCAAAAATATCCAGCCAACATCGCCCCGTCTGCAGCGTCCTGTGACCACTGATGAAGGTCTAGAAGATGACCAACTCAAACAGCAGCAATAGATGAGCGATCGTCTCTGACTTTACATCTACAAGGTGGACCAACTAGGTAGGAGTGTCTAACAGAGTGGACAGTGAGTGGACACGGTATTTAAAAACTCCAGCAGTGCTGCTGTGTCTGATCCACTCATACCAGCACAACACACACTAACACACCACCACCATGTCAGTGTCACTGCCGTGCTGAGAATGATCCACCACCTAAATAATACCTGCTATGTGGTGGTCCTGTGAGAGTCCTGACCATTGAAGAACCATGTGAAAGCAGGTTAAAACAGTATGTAGAGAAATAGATGGACTAAAGTCAGTAATTGTAGAACTACAAAGTGCTTCTATATGGTAAGTGGAGCTGATAAAATAGACAGCGAGTGTAGAAACAAGGAGGTGGTTTTAATGTTATGGCTGATCATATATATATTATATATATATATATATATATATATATATATACTGTATATATATATATATATATATATATATATATATATACTGTATATATATATATATATATATATATATATATATATATATATATATATATATATATATATACAGTGTATCACAAAAGTGAGTACACCCCTCACATTTCTGCAAATATTTCATTATATCTTTTCATGGGACAACACTATAGACATGAAACTTGGATATAACTTAGAGTAGTCAGTGTACAACTTGTATAGCAGTGTAGATTTACTGTCTTCTGAAAATAACTCAACACACAGCCATTAATGTCTAAATGGCTGGCAACATAAGTGAGTACACCCCACAGTGAACATGTCCAAATTGTGCCCAAAGTGTCAATATTTTGTGTGACCACCATTATTAGCACTGTCTTAACCCTCCTGGGCATGGAATTCACCAGAGCTGCACAGGTTGCTACTGGAATCCTCTTCCACTCCTCCATGATGACATCACGGAGCTGGTGGATGTTAGACACCTTGAACTCCTCCACCTTCCACTTGAGGATGCGCCACAGGTGCTCAATTGGGTTTAGTCCATCACCTTTACCTTCAGCTTCCTCAGCAAGGCAGTTGTCATCTTGGAGGTTGTGTTTGGGGTCGTTATCCTGTTGGAAAACTGCCATGAGGCCCAGTTTTCGAAGGGAGGGGATCATGCTCTGTTTCAGAATGTCACAGTACATGTTGGAATTCATGTTTCCCTCAATGAACTGCAGCTCCCCAGTGCCAGCAACACTCATGCAGCCCAAGACCATGATGCTACCACCACCATGCTTGACTGTAGGCAAGATACAGTTGTCTTGGTACTTCTCACCAGGGCGCCGCCACACATGCTGGACACCATCTGAGCCAAACAAGTTTATCTTGGTCTCGTCAGACCACAGGGCATTCCAGTAATCCATGTTCTTGGACTGCTTGTCTTCAGCAAACTGTTTGCTGGCTTTCTTGTGCGTCAGCTTCCTTCTGGGATGACGACCATGCAGACCGAGTTGATGCAGTGTGCGGCGTATCGTCTGAGCACTGACAGGCTGACCTCCCACGTCTTCAACCTCTGCAGCAATGCTGGCAGCACTCATGTGTCTATTTTTTAAAGCCAACCTCTGGATATGACGCCGAACATGTGGACTCAACTTCTTTGGTCGACCCTGGCGAAGCCTGTTCCGAGTGGAACCTGTCCTGGAAAACCGCTGTATGACCTTGGCCACCATGCTGTAGCTCAGTTTCAGGGTGTTAGCAATCTTCTTATAGCCCAGGCCATCTTTGTGGAGAGCAACAATTCTATTTCTCACATCCTCAGAGAGTTCTTTGCCATGAGGTGCCATGTTGAATATCCAGCGGCCAGTATGAGAGAATTGTACCCAAAACACCAAATTTAACAGCCCTGCTCCCCATTTACACCTGGGACCTTGACACATGACACCAGGGAGGGACAACGACACATTTGGGCACAATTTGGACATGTTCACTGTGGGGTGTACTCACTTATGTTGCCAGCTATTTAGACATTAATGGCTGTGTGTTGAGTTATTTTCAGAAGACAGTAAATCTAAACTGCTATACAAGCTGTACACTGACTACTCTAAGTTATATCCAAGTTTCATGTCTATAGTGTTGTCCCATGAAAAGATATAATCAAATATTTGCAGAAATGTGAGGGGTGTACTCACTTTTGTGATACACTGTATATATATACAGTGGGGGAAATAAGTATTTGTATATATATATATAGTTTACCCCCTTACAAAGACTTGAACAGTCTATAATTTTTATGGAAGGTTTATTTTAACAGAGAGAGACAGAATATCAACAAAAAATCCAGAAAAAAAACATTAAATAAAAGTTATAAATTAATTTGTATTTAATTAAGGGAAATAAGTATTTGATCCCCTACCAATCAGCAAGAATTCTGACCCCCACAGACCGGTTATGTGCCCATGAGGCACACAAATTAGTCCTGTCCCTGTATAAAAGACTCCTGTCACAGAATCAGTTTCTTCCGTTCAAATCTCTTGACCACCATGGGCAAGACCAAAGAGCTATCAAAGGATCAATGATCTCAAGGGAGCTGGGAGCAGAGAAATGCTGGATAAGACCCCAAGAACACCATCCCCACCGGGCATTTCTTTGCCTCCAAACACGGCGAATGGAGTTGATGCCAAAGAGCTCAATTTTGGTCTCATCTGACCATATCATATTCTCCCAAGCTTTCTCTGAATCATTCAGGTGTTCATTGGCAAACTTCAGACGGGCCTGTACATGAGCCTTCTTGAGCAAAGGGACTTTGCGGGCACTGCAGGATCTCAATCCATTACGGCGAAGTGTGTTACTAATGGTTTTCTTGGTGACTGTGCTCCCAGCTCCCTTGAGATCATTGACAAGCTCCTCCCGTGTAATTCTGGACTGACCTCACCTTTCTCAGAATCATTCTTACCCCACCAGGTGAGATCTTGCATGGAGCTCCAGAGCGAGGGTGATTGACTGTGATCTTGTATTTCTTCCATTTTCGAATTATCGCACCAAGAGTGGTCTCTTTCTCACCAAGCTTCTTACTGATGGTCTTGTAGCCCATTCCAGCCTTGTGCAGGTCTACAATCTTGTCCCTGACGTCCTTTGATAGCTCTTTGGTCTTGCCCATGGTGGTCAAGAGATTTGAACGGAAGAAACTGATTCTGTGACAGGAGTCTTTTATACAGGGACAGGACTAATTTGTGTGCCTCATGGGGGTCAGAATTCTTGCTGGTTGGTAGGGGATCAAATACTTATTTCCCTTAATTAAATACAAATTATTTTATAACTTTTATTTAATGTTTTTTTTCTGGATTTTTTGTTGAGATTCTGTCTCCATCCATCCATCCATCCATCCATCCATCCATCCATGGATAGCCATCACATGTAGCACAACTGACATTCATAATTGTACAGTTTACAAGAGAGAATTCTATTTAGAATTATACATAATTATATATATTTCATTATATACATTATTTAAAATGGCACAATAGGCTCTATGCACGACTGTCTTCCGGGTTCTCGTATACTGGCAGATCAACTTCCGGTATTCATTTGCCGGTCGTCAACAAGCAGATAACGTTAGGCATGGCTCTCTTTTACACTTGTTGTCTTCAAGATTAACCTCGTCTGACAGTGAACGATTTAGACCGACCGACGCATGGTTTGTACTGCTTCTTCTAACAAGCGGGAAAAAGGATTTTAAATGTACAACTCCAGCGACATTGACAAATATGAAGGTAAGTACGTTAGCAAACATTTCCTTAGAACCATGCAAGTAGGGTAGTTGTAAACTGGTTAGTGGTTGTTTTGCTAGACTAGACAAACACTACATCTAGCTTGACAGACCAGTATTAAGATTCATGTTTTAGTTAGCTTTGAAGCATACCATTACAATTTCATTTTTATGCATATTCTGCTTGCACAGTGCCAGGTTAGGCAAGCTTTAAGATAGTGTCAAATCCCATGTATTAATGATGTTCAAACAACAATAAATATATATATCTTTGTGTGTTCAATTCCCAGGTGGAGTGGTCCAGGTTCTTTCTGTGTGAGGTTTGCATGTTCTCCCTGTATCTGCGTGGGTTTCCTCCGGCAGCTCCTGTTTCCTCCCACAGTCCATAGACGTGCAAGTGAGGTGAATTGGAGATACAAAATTGTTTGATATTAAAACTTGAACTGATGAATTTTGTGTAATGAGTAACTACCATTTCTGTCATGAATGTAACCAAAGTGTAAAACATGATGTTAAAATCCTAATACAACATAAAACAAACTAAACATATCTGACTGGATATATTAGCAATTTACCCTCAATCTTTTGATTAAGTGTAAAAAGTTTTGTTCACCAATATATGAATGAGTTATCTTTTATTCATTATCAAATGTTATATGTCAGACCATAATAAATTTCCTGTCAATTGATTAATTTGATGTTACAGTATTAACATGTCTTTCTCCAAAAACATATTTGTTGTAAATGCGAGGAGGAACTTTGATTTTTTTATTCTTATGTTTATTACAGCAGGTTATCAAGAATTAAAGTCATTACAGAATTTATCAGTGTCAAGCTGGCAGCAATGGGGTATCAAATATACAGTGCCTTGCAAAAGTATTCAGCCCCCTTGAACTTTTCAACCTTTTGCCACATTTCAGGCTTCAAACATAACGATATGGAATTGTAATTTTTTGTGAAGAATCAACAACAAGTGGGACACAATCGTGAAGTAGAACGAAATTTATTGGATATTTTAAACTTTTTTTAGAAATAAAAAACTAAAAAGTGGGGCGTGCAATATTATTCAGCCCCTTTACTTTCAGTGCAGCAAACTCACTCCAGAAGTTCAGTGAGGATCTCTGAATGATCCAATGTTGACCTAAATGACTGATGGTGATAAATAGAATCCACCTGTGTGTAATCAAGTCTCCGTATAAATGCACCTGCTCTGTGACAGTCTCCGAGTTCTGTTTAAAGCGCAGAGAGCATCATGAAGACCAAGGAACACACCAGGCAGGTCCGAGATACTGTTGTGGAGAAGTTTAAAGCCGGATTTGGATACAAAAAGATTTCCCAAGCTTTAAACATCTCAAGGAGCACTGTGCAAGCGATCATATTGAAATGGAAGGAGTATCAGACCACTGCAAATCTACCAAGACCCGGCCGTCCCCCTAAACTTTCAGCTCAAACAAGGAGAAGACTGATCAGGGATGCAGCCAAGAGGCCCATGATCACTCTGAATGAACTGCAGAGATCTACAGCTGAGGTGGGAGACTCTGTCCATAGGACACAATCAGTCGTACACTGCACAAATCTGGCCTTTATGGAAGAGTGGCAAGAAGAAAGCCATTTCTCAAAGATATCTATAAAAAGTCACCTGGGAGACACACCAAACATGTGGAAGAAGGTGCTCTGGTCAGATGAAACCAAAATCGAACTTTTTGGCCACAATGCAAAACGTTATGTTTGGCGTAAAAGCAACACAGCTCATCACCCTGAACACACCATCCCCACTGTCAAACATGGTGGTGGCAGCATCATGGTTTGGGCCTGCTTTTCTTCAGCAGGGACAGGGAAGATGGTTAAAATTGATGGGAAGATGGATGGAGCCAAATACAGGACCATTCTGGAAGAAAACCTGTTGCAGTCTGCAAAAGACCTGAGACTGGGACGGAGATTTATCTTCCAACAAGACAATGATCCAAAACATAAAGCAAAATCTACAATGGAATGGTTCACAAATAAACGTATCCAGGTGTTAGAATGGCCAAGTCAAAGTCCAGACCTGAATCCCATCGAGAATCTGTGGAAAGAGCTGAAAACTGCTGTTCACAAACGCTCTCCATCCAACCTCACTGAGCTCGAGCTGTTTTGCAAGGAAGAATGGGCAAAAATTTCTGTCTCTCGATGTGCAAAACTGATAGAGACATACCCCAAGCGACTTGCAGCTGTAATCGCAGCAAAAGGTGGCGCTACAAAGTATTAACGCAAGGGGGCTGAATAATATTGCACGCCCCACTTTTCAGTTTTTTATTTCTAAAAAAAGTTTAAAATATCCAATAAATTTCGTTCCACTTCACGATTGTGTCCCACTTGTTGTTGATTCTTCACAAAAAATTACAATTTCATATCGTTATGTTTGAAGCCTGAAATGTGGCAAAAGGTTGAAAAGTTCAAGGGGGCTGAATACTTTTGCAAGGCACTGTATATGCTGTTCAGTTCAAAACCTTGTATCATGTTACAAAAGAGAAAAAAAAAAAACGTCCATTTGAAGTTAAATGTAAAAAGATTTTATTTCAAGTCTTTTTAACGCCATTCAAGTGGTCTATTCATTGTGAAATGAATGTTAAACAACTGCCAGATTCACAAAACGTAAGAAACAGCAAAAACTGTTTTACACACTCAATATAGAAGCACTTTGTAGTTCTACAATTACTGACTGTAGTCCATCTGTTTCTCTACATGCTTTGTTAGCCCCCTTTCATGCTGTTCTTCAATGACTCTCCCAGGACCCCCACAGAGCAGGTATTATTTAGGTGGTGGATGATTCTCAGCACTGCAGTGACACGGACATGGTGCTGGTGTGTTAGTGTGTGTTGTGCTGGTATGAGTGGATCAGACACAGCAGCGCTGCTGCAGTTTTTAAACACCTCACTGTCACTGCTGGACTGAGAATCGTCCACCAACCAATAACATCCAGCCAACAGCGCCTCATGGGCAGCGTCCTGTGACCACTGATGGTCTAGAAGATGACCAATTGAAACAGCAGCAATAGATGAGTGATCGTCTCTGACTTTATGCCTACAAGGTGGACCAACAAGGTAGGAGTGTTTAATAGAGTGGACAGTGAGTGGACACGGTGTTTAAAAACTCCAGCAGCACTGCTGTGTCTGATCCACTCATACCAGCACAACACACACTAACACACCACCAGCATGTCATTGTCACTGCAGTGCTGAGAATCATCCACCACCTAAATAATACCTGCTCTGTGGGGGTCCTGGTCATCAAGAACAGAAAGGAGGCTAACAGTATAGAAAGAAACAAATTAACTACAGTTTGTAATTGTAGAACTAATAAAATAATCAAAGAGTGTAGACAAGAGGTATGTTTACATAATGAAGAGGCTTTTGTTGGCTTTTTATGCTTTTGTTTAAAAACAGTATAAACTATAATATATATATTTACAATATTTAAATGTGCACGTTCTTTAAAAAATTACAGTCAAAAACGAATGTTTAGCTCCATCCCTTGACAAGTGGTCCAATCTCACGATACAGTAAACAGCTGATTTATGCTCTGATAGCGATCACTGTGTCAAACAACTTATTCTTTTTAACCCGTCGGATGCAGCGTTCAACATGAACCCTGAGAATGTACCGATCCACCCCGATCTTGTTTTTGAAAACACAAAACCTTCTTACTAATTTTAGAACTCAAACTCGTATATTCGCCGCTATACGACACGTTGTGATTAGAAATTTGCCGGTGTTTATAACAAACCGGAAGCTAGACTGCCCGACTAACGCTAAACGGAAACGCGTCACAGAGCTTGCGTGCATAGAGCCTATACACAATGTTTTATAGATCAGCTGGTAAAAAACACATACTGTCATAATCAAAATCAGCATGTTCCTTTCTAGCAATTCGCGTTTTTTTTTTTACAGATTTTTAGCGCCCTAAAACAAAGGCTAACTCAAACCAATGCAGATAATGTGCAACCTTGCAAATGCTCAGAAAGCATGCAAAAAATTTGCACATGCTCATCGTAAGACTAATTCATTTACACACAGTTAGAAACACATGCATAGTTGTAGGATGTTCTTTATGGTCCAGTAATTTTTCTTAGATGTTTATGATAGCTGAAGCTCTTTTACTATTAGGGTCATATCACACCAACCATGTTCTTGCACAGCGTTTGAAGACCCCACTCACTAGTGTGGGTCATTTCCCCACCCAGCAGACACGGTGTCCAATCTGTGTCTGCTGCAGGCACTGCCAATTGTGCCCGCTAGATGACTCAGATCTGTTGTGCTAGCGGAATATCCCGCAGCGCCACCTGGCCCTGTACCCTATTTATTAATAGAAAAGGACAACCTTAGGACCCATACTGACAAGATGATATTTGGGTGTTGGACTATTCTCAGCACTGCAGTGACACTAACGTAGTAATAACATGGTAAGCTGTGTGTGTGTGTGTGTGGGTGTGTGGGTGGGTGGGTGTATCAGATGGAGCAGTCTTGCTAGGATCTCAGAAATCTGTTTAAACTTACTGGCCTCATTATTAGAAACACATACCCTGTGTAAAACTCCTTAAGTAGTAGTCCTTAAATACAACACCAAATCAGAAAAAGTTGGGACAGCATGGAAAATGCCAATAATAAAAAAAACTATTTGATTGCAGACAGGATGAACCTGAGATATTTCATGTTTTATCTGCTCGACTTCATTTCATTTATTAATAAACATCCATTTCTGCATTTCAGACCTGCAACACATTCCAAAAAAGTTGGGATAGTAAAGCATTTACCACTTTGTAATGTTGCCATTCCTTTTCACCACACTTAAAAGACGTTTTGGCACCGAGGATACCAAGTGATTTAGTGTTTCAGCTTTTATTTTGTCCCATTCTTCCTGCAAAAACGTCTTAAGATGTGCAACAGTACGGGGTCGTCGTTGTTGCATTTTTCATTTCAAAATTCTCTATTGGGGACAGGTCAGGAATGTAGGCAGGCCAGTCCAGTACCCATTCCCTCTTCTTCCACAGCCATGCCTTTGTAATGTGTGCAGCATGTGGTTTTACATTGTCTTGTTGAAAAATGCATGGACGTCCCTGGAAAAGATGACGTCTTGAAGGCAGCACATGTTGCTCTAAGATCTCAATGTACTTTTCTGCATTAATGCTGCACATGACAGACCCTGGCTTTTGGACTTGTTGCTGATAACAGTCTGGATGGTCCTTTTCATCTTTGGTCCGGAGCACACGCCATCTATTTTTTCCAAAAAAGAGCTGGAATGCTGATTCATCTGATCACAGTTTCCACTGTGTGATGGTCCATCCTAGATGCCTCCGAGCTCAGAGAAGTCGACACCGCTTCTGGAAATGGTTAAGATAAGGCTTCATTTTTGCACAGTAAAGTTTTAAGTGGCATTTGTGCATGTAACTCTGTATTGTAGTGCTCGACAAAGGTTTGCCAAAGTAATCCCTCACCCATGTGGTTATATCAGCTATTGTTGAGTGGTGGTTCTTGATGCAGTGCCGTCTGAGGGATCAAAGATCACAGCTTAAGCTTGCGTCCCTGGCATTTATGCTCTGAAATTACTCCCAATTCCTTGAAAAATTTAATTATATTATGCACTGTAGAGGGAGAAATATGCAAATCCATTCCCATCTTTCTTTGAGGTACATTGTTTTTAAATATTTCAATCCTTTTCTCAATCCTCTGATCATCTTTGCTCATCAAAGACTCAGCCTTTCCTGGATGCTGCTTTTGTACCAAACCATGATTACAATCGCCTGTTTAGAATCACATAATTAACTTTTTTTGGAATGTGTTGCAGGCCTGAAATGCAGGAATGGAGGTATATTAACAAATGAAATGAAGTTGAGCAAACAAAACATGAAATATCTTGGGTTCAAACTGTCTGCGATTAAATAAAAGTCAAAGTAAATGTAAGGAACACTGCATTTTTATTTTATTTGCAATTTCCATACTGTCCCAACTTTTTCTGATTTGGGGTTGTAGTAAAAAGTGTAAATACAATGTGGGTAATGATAGATGGATGGTGTCATTAGAGCATTTAATTCACCTCTTAGTCGTGTTACTATGCTTTGATAAATTAAAACTCGCTTGTTTTGCTTTAAATAAAGGGACGCTATATAAAAAACATCTATTGTGGCAACCGGTTAAATTTTCCTGTGGTGCTCGCAGGGGTTAGGTTATCCAGCTAGAGATTTAGAGTTTCAAATCGTCAAAGCGATCACACTCGCAATCTGTTGTGCCGTGGTCCCTGCGAGAACGTAGCAGGATTTGTATTCAGCCGATGACATGAATGATGTGCAATTTTCTAAAACAGCAGGGGCTTTGTTGAAATCCTGTCCCTCGTTAAGAGTTAATCACACCAATTAACAAACAGCTGGTCTCTGTCTCCAGCTGGTCTCACATTCAATTGAAGACGGCAGCTAAATGAGAGCGTAGGCTTCACCCGGGCACTTCTGCCTCAGTGCGTTAATCTCTTTACTCCCCCACAGTTGATACTGGAATATTTATTATGATGGATTCGAATGAAAAAAAAAAGGTTGCACCCGACAGATTTACGACTTTATTTAATGTTGATGGCATAAAAAGCTTTCTTAAAGAAGCATCTACATATTTAACTATTTTTAAATTGGAAGATGTTGTTTAATGCCAGAGCTTTAACAAAATACCGCCAAAACACATTTACGACTAACCTCCAGAGAAGTGTGCCACCAGTAATGCTACTCAGTCTTTGATGAGCAAAGATGATCAGAGGATCTCCAGTTTGTCAACAAATGTGTGAGAAAATTATTTAAATATTTAAAAACAATGTACCTCAAAGAAAGATTGGGAGGGATTTGCATATTTCTCCCTCTACAGTGCAGAATATCATTAAATGATTCAAGGAATTGAGAGTAATTTCAGTGTGTAAAGGCCAATGGCTCAAGCTTAAGCTGAACGCCCGTGATCTTCCATCCCTCAGACGGCACTGCATCAAGAACCGCCACTCAACAATAGCTGATATAACCACATGGGCAAGTTATTACTTTGGCAAACCTTGGTCAAGCACTACAATACAGAGTTACATGCACAAATGCCACTTAAAACTTTACTGTGCAAAAAAGAAGCCTTATGTAACCATTTCCAGAAGAGGCGTCGACTTCTCTGGGCTCGGAGGCATCTAGGATGGACCATCACACAGTGGAAACGTGTATTGTGGTCAGATGAATCAGCATTCCAGGTATTTTTTGGAAAAAATAGACGCCATGTGCTCTGAACCAAAGGCGAAAAAGGACCATCCAGACTGTTATCAGGAACAAGTCCAAAAGCCAGGGTCTGTCATGGTATGGGGTGTGTCAGTGCCCTTGGCAAAGGTCATTTACACTTCTGTGATGGCAGCATTAATGCAGAAAAGTACATTCAGATCTTAGAGCAACATGTGCTGCCCTCAGGACATCATCTTTTCCAGGGACGTCCATGCATTTTTCAACAAGACAATGCAAAACCACATGCTGCACACATTACAAAGGCATGGCTGTGGAAGAAGAGGGTACGGGTACTGGACTGACCTGCCTGCAGTCCTGACCTGTCTCCAATAGAGAATGTGTGGAGAATTTAAAAACAAAAAATATGACAACGACGACCCCGTACTGTTGCACATCTTAAGACGTGTTTGCAGGAAGAATTGGACAAAATTAGACCTGAAACGCTAAATCATGGCCATTTTCCTATAGATGTTTTGTGTTTGTGTTAGTTGAGTCAATGGCGAGTATTATCAGTTAAAATAAGATAAAATGACACCGCAGTGTTACAGGAAGCCTCTTCTGGAGGATGATTTTTCATAAACAATGTCATTTGTGGTGACTTCCTCTTCTCTTTTTTCTTTTTGTTTCTTTCTTTCTGGCTCTTTCACTTTGGCTCTCTCACTCTTAAAGTCTGAGCAATGATCACAGTAGGAGATACCTTAGCCTGAGGATAAACTGAGCAATAGACTGGGGCGTCACCGTACAGCCCGCACTTCTTTAACCTATCCAAGATCTTATAACAGCTGTAGAAAGATGTTTTAGTGGATTGCTTTCAGCAAAACCTACCACCCAGGGATGGCATCATGTCTGTTGAACAGTGGCCAATAAGGGGAAATCTTACCAAATACAAAAGAAGGAGTGACCAGAAGGTTCCTGGTTCAAGACCCATCGCCACCGCTTGGACCCCTGAGCAAAGCCCTTAACTCTCAGTTGCTTGCATTGTATTTACATTTTTGGCATTTGCCAGACACTTTTATCCAAAGTGACGTACAGTCTAAGCAATTGAGGATTAGGGCCTTGCTCAAGGGCCCAACAGTGGCAATCTGGCAGTGGTGGGGTTTGAACCAGTGACATTTACATTTACATTTTCGGCATTTAGCAGACGCCTTTATCCAAAGCAACTTATATTACAGTTACAGTATACAGTCTGAGCAATTGAGGGTTAAGGGCCTTGCTCAAGGGCCCAACAGCAGCAACCTTGCAGTGGTGGGGCTTGAACCAGCGACCTTATGCTTACTAGTCCTGTACCTTAATCACTAGGCTAATGCTTGCCCCTTGCCCCAGTGACCTTATGCTTACTAGTCCTGTACCTCAAACACTAGGCTACAACTGCCCTGCAGTTACAATTGTAAGGTACTTTGGATAAAAGCATCTGCTGCATGCTGTAAATGTAAAAAAATGTAAATTACACAATCTTGACTTAGTCAGAAGTCCATGGATCAGCTTGGATACAGAGGTTTGTTGTACTATACACAATGACAAAGGGTCTGTTCGAAAACCTAGTGAGCTGCCTTGCTGTCTTACTGTCTACATAGGCAGCTTCCTAAGTAGAGAGGATTCTAATAAGTCATCGACTTATAAGTCAGGTTATTCGAACGCACTACTTAGACAGTGATAATCGGTTTTCGCTTACTAAGCTAACACAGTTAGCATCATGCCATTCAAACCAATGGGATGAGGTGGCACAACGCGCTAGCATGTCAAATAACGTCTCTCTCCGTGTACCGAAAACGGTTAAATTATCACTGACAAGCTCGAATTTGCAAATAAAACATTTGTACATGTTTATACAAATTAAAAATCAATAAAAATTCATTTACATTTGAAAAGAACTGCGTTCGTTGCCCCGTATCGTCCGGCATATTTGTTATTTTTTTGTGAGAAAAGTTGTGCCGCACTGAATGCTGGTATTGCCTTCACCGCTAAGGAAGCATCTTGCATGTTCTTTAGCTGGTAAATGGCCCTGTACATCCACATTGAGCTTTGATATACACCGATCAGCCATAACATTAAAACCACCTCCTGGTTTCTACACTCACTGTCCATTTTATCAGCTCCACTTACCATATAGGAGCACTTTAAAGTTGTAGTTACTGACTGTAGTCCATCTATTTCTCTACATACCTTTTTAGCCTGCTTTCTCCCTGTTTTTTAATGGTCAGGACCCCCACAGGACCACTACAGAGCAGGTATTATTTAGGTGGTGGATCATTCTCAGCACTGCAGTGACAATGACATGGTGGTGGTGTGTTAGTGTGTGTTGTGCTGGTATGAGTAGATCAGACACAGCAGCGCTGCTGGAGTTTTTAAATACCATGTCCACTCACTGTCCAATCTATTAGACACTCCTACCTAGTTGGTCCACCTTGTAGATGTAAAGTCAGAGACGATCGCTCATCTATTGCTGAGTTGGTCATCTTCTAGACCTTCAGCAGCACTGCTGTGTCTGATCTACTCATACCAGCACAACACACACTAACACACCACAACCATGTTAGTGTCACTGCAGTGCTGAGAGTGACCCACCACCCAAATAATACCTACTATGTAGTGGTTCTGTAGGGGTCCTGACCGTTGAAGAACAGGGTGAAAGCAGGCTAAAAAAAGTATGTAGAGAAACAGATGACTACAGTCAGTAATTGTAGAACTACAAAGTGCTCCTCTATTGTAAGTGGAGCTGATAAAATGGACAGTGAGTGTAGAAACAAGGAGGTGGTCATAATGTTATGTCTAATCGGTGTATATCTTTTACTTTTGTCTGTGTCTTTTTTTATATTTGTTAGAGCTGCTGCTTTAGGTAAACTCATCAAGCTTAGGAAATTAAATAAAGTGCTCCAGTAATCAGCAGCTCCAGGAGAGTCTTGACTGCATCCCACAAGTTTACACCACACCGCTGGTGAGGGTTTTACCCTGCCTGTCTCCAATATGCCTCCTGGTGCCTACGGTGACATCCCAATGTAATTGCTTTCATCAACAACACCATTTGGTGCTCTGTAGGGTGCAACAATGTTCTAACTATCCCTTGTCATTGCCTCCAGGTTCTGCATCTATGGTGCCAGTAAATAGAGGACTCTATTATCATCTTTACTCTGTACTTTCTGATGGAGGTACCACTCGAGTTAGACTTGAATGTGTAGAGCCTGGGTTGTGTTTGGTTGAGGAGAAAGTTTAGTAGATACCATCTACCATACATAATATAGTGAAAACATTCAGGGAATCCAGAATCAGTCTGTGTATGGCAAGGCCATAAATCACTGTTTAAACCCTGTTGCATGAGAAACTATAATGCTACTGTGTTAAATATAGCCACATGGGCTCTGGAGTACTTCAGAAACCCATTGTGACTTAACACTGTCCACTGATGCATCAAGAAATATAATCTGGGTGCCCAGGTGGCGCAGCGGGATATTTCGCTTGCACACCAGTGCCGAGATTCTGGACTCCTCGGTTCGAAACTCGACGCTGCCACCAGTTGCCATCTAGAGGGCATAATTGGCAGTGCCTGCAGCAGACATGTCTCTGCTAGGGCGGAATGAGCAGACTATGTGGGTGGGGTCTTCAAATGCTGGGTAAGGACCGTGATTGGCAGATAGAGAGGCGCCTGTGCAGAGTGCATAGGTGAAAAGGGGTTCCGCTTAGGGCTGTGCGTGGGTCGGAAGAGGTGTGAGCAGCAATATACCCACCTCTGCTGCAATCAGGGATCCCCCAGCAGCAGAAGACTGGGGAAGAACTGAATAGAGATTAACTTCTTCACATAATTTTTTAATATAGCTAAAATAATGTACACTCTTAGAATCAAATGTACTAAAATTGCTTGTCACTGGGGTACAATTGTAAACACATCTAGCAAAGACTTTCTGCCTACTTGATTCAGAATTAAGGCCTGCAGGAAGATCTTAGAAATTATACATGTGCAAACAAGAAACTGAGACTAGTTGGTTTTAATGACTTAAATGATGAGCATTTTAAACTGTTTAAAATTTAATTTTTAAATAATTTATAGGTTAACTAAATTAGGGGAAAATTAGAATGTGGCATGGTTCTGAAGGTGTGTCAATGTTCTATCCTACATACATGCAGATAGTCATGAATGCACTACTTACTTGAACCCCATCAGCCCCAACCACTCACCCAATGCAGGCCCCCATCTGCCTCATGCTGCCCTCATTCCCCAGTGACCAGTTATTGAAAACCAAAATATATAAAAATTTCCCCCTTTATAAATAAATAAACCTTTGGTATGGGTCTTAATTTTTACTTAGCACAGGTCAAGGCCACTGTTTGCAAATGGCACCGGGCACCCTGGGCCCCTGACCTGGATAAAGGTCAGGCATAAATATTGACATTCGTTATTAAAAAGAAGAGTTGCTTGGTGGGTAGCACTGTCGCCTCACATCAAGAACATCCTGGATTAAATTTCCAGGTGGAGCAGTCCAGGTCCTTTCTGTGTGGAGTTTGCATGATCTCCCAGGATTCGTACCACAGTCCAAAGACATGCAGTCAGGTAAATTGCAGGTGCTGGTCCTGTGATAGACTGGTGACCTGACCAGGGTGTTTTCCTGTCTTTTGCCTGGTAAATTGTACCCACTGTGACCCTGAATATGTTAAAACACATGTGTCAAACTCAAGGCCCGCGAGAGCTTAAAAGACGTATGATTGTCTTAAAATACACTGTAAAATCGTACATAAACTGCATTTCCCACAATGCATGCCGATTTTGTGACCCAGAAAGTGACCGCATCCCGCCACTAGATGAAAGTGTTTCCACATCAGTGTTTAACTGAGGTACTTTTCCAACATTTACATTTACATTTTCCAGACGCTTTTTATCCAAAGCGACTTACACAATGAGCTGAACACGATGAGCAATTGAGGGTTAAGGGCCTTGCTCAAGGACCTGACAGTGGCAACTTGGTGGTGGCAGGACTTGAACCGGCAACCTTCTGTTTACTAGTTCAGTACCTTAACCACTGAGCTATCACTGCCCAACAAGTGATGTTGAGAATTATTTACAAATAAGCCCAAAATGTACAAGAAGTGAAAATTGAAGCAGAAAGAAGAGAATTTAATGAAAGATGAGAAAGTGAGTACAAGATTGTGCTTCAAGAAGAACAACCGGTACGTCTCTTGTGTTATGAGGCCGTGTCTGTGGTAAAGGAGTACAATATAAATTTAGATATACATTATAAATATACAGTATAAATTTGCCATTTTGACACCAAACATGGAATTTTGCCTCCAAGAAAAACAACAAATTGTCCAGGGCTTAAAAGGCAGACTGCAATCACAGCAGGATACGATACAATTGGTTCTTTGAGGGACACCATAATGCTGATGTGGCCCTTGGTGAAAATGAGTTTGACACCCCTGGGTTAAAGTGGTGGTAAAACATACAACGAATGAATGAATTAATGGAATTAATGAATTACCTTCAAATCGTACATACATAGTAGAATTTACTGAAAAAAGTCAATAGAATGTTAGGCCGCTGTGAAGGGGGTAAATGTTAATAAAGATGCCCTAAATGTGAATGGAACTAGAGCTGTAGCCTCTACACAACAACAGTAGAACAGCTCCTCCATACATTCCTGTCCAGCTTTTAATACCGCATTCACCATTCACCGACAGACACACTTCCATCCAATAGGACGACTTGATTTGGTCATGTGACACATCATCCCGCCCTACGATATATGATAATGGGCGGAGAGAAGCAAAGCAGTGAGTAGTCAGAGAGCTGTCGAGCCGTGAGGAGCAACTCTGCCGTAAAGTGAAAGCTCAGGTGCTGCAGAATAAAATAGAAAAGGAATGAAGAAATTAAAGCCTTTATTTACTAAACAATGGACTCTGCTTTTCTGAGTCAAGTTTTCTTCAGCTTTAAGCGGAAAGGACTGAATTGAGTAAGTACCTTGTTTACCGGTTCAAACTTTTTTAAACGCACCGACTTTCGAACCAGAACACAAAAACCGACTAATTTCAACAACACTTAAAATACACATAAAATACGTTTGTTCCTATTAGTGTTTTTATATGAACAGTTACAATTTTATATCGTTTTATCAATATATTGTTTGTAAGCTTAGTTGTCAAATAGGACGGGAACTGCCATTCAGTTAAACAGTCGGAAAATAAATAATAGCATGTAGCTTAAAGTAGTTCATAATGTAATATAGTGTAAATATAACTTAATTGAGAAAGTCATAATCTAATTTAATTTATCCGATTAAATCGGATGGTTTTAATAATACTTTAATTTGTCTTTTTATTATTTTTCATTTACCATTACGTTTTGTGTCAATTTCCATAATTCCTCTTACTGTTTTTTGTTTACTATTTAATCTTTAAATATATTAAATTTTTCGTGGTTTTGTCCTTTAAAGCATTTAAATCCTTTAAAAAATTTTTTTTTTTACTTTTAACATTACTTTTCTTGTTTACTTTTCTTTTTGTTACACTTTTTTGTGTGTCATTTCTTGTTGAATAAAATAAATTTCTTGTTTTTTCTTTTTTGCTTCTGTTATAAAATTTAACTCTTAAAAAGTACTTCTTGTTTTCTTTATTCTTACATCTACCTTTCTTTTTACTACTTTCTTTTTCAGTTTCGAGGCACTTCTTGTTCTGCATAGCTTGAGGGATAAATGTGAGGTTTGTAAATAAGCTTTACAACTTTGTCGTTTTCGTTACATATTCTCTACAGCAATAGAAACTCAAGATATAAGAACAACACTATTTAATATGATTGTATGATATTATAAGACATTACATGGTAATATGAGGGCGGCACGGTGGCTAGGTGGGTAGCACTGTTTGTGAAACCTTTAGAATTTTCTATATTTCTGCATAAATATGACCTAAAACATCATCAGATTTTCACACGAGTCCTAAAAGTAGACAGATTGTGTACAAATGGAGGAAATTCAAGACCATTGTTACCCTGCCCAGGAGTGGTCGACCAACAAAGATCACTCCAAGAGCAAGGCGTGTAATAGTCGGGGAGGTCACAAAGGACCCCAGGGTAACTTCTAAGCAACTGAAGGCCTCTCTCACATTGGATAATGTTAATGTTCATGAGTCCACCATCAGGAGAACACTGAACAACAATGGTGTGCATGGCAGGGTTGCAAGGAGAAAGCCACTGCTCTCCAAAAAGAACATTGCTGCTCGTCTGCAGTTTGCTACAGATCACGTGAACAAGCCAGAAGGCTATTGGAAGAATGTTTTGTGGACAGATGAGACAAAAATAGAACTTTTTGGTTTAAATGAAAAGCGTTATGTTTGGAGAAAGGAAGACACTGCATTTCAGCATAAGAACCTTATCCCATCTGTGAAACATGGTGGTGGTAGTATCATGGTTTGGGCCTGTTTTGCTGCATCTGGGCCAGGACGGCTTGCCATCATTGATGGAACAATGAATTCTAAAATTATATCAGACAATTCTAAAGGAAAATGTCAGGACATCTGTCCATGAACTGAATCTCAAGAGCTGGTGGGTCATGCAGCAAGACAACGACCCTAAGCACACAAGTCGTTCTACAAAGAATGGTTAAAGAAGAATAAAGTTAATGTTTTGCAATGGCCAAGTCAAAGTCCTGACCTTAATAAAATCGAAATGTTGTGGAAGGACCTGAAGCGAGCAGTTAATGTGAGGAAACCCACCAACATCCCAGATTTGAAGCTGTTCTGTACAGAGGAATGGGCTAAAATTCCTCCAAGCCGGTGTGCAGGACTGGAAAAGTTGCCGGAAACGTTTAGGTGCAGTTATTGCTGCAAAGGGGGGTCACCTCTCTCTCTCTCTCTCTCTCTCTCTCTCTCTCTCTCTCTCGTTTCGCAAATTTCTCTTCGCAATCTGAATTTTGTTCGTACACTAAGTTGAAAAAGATCGTTCGAAACCCAAAATGTTTGTATGGTAAACCGTTCGTTTTTTGGTAGATAAATTTTATAAAAAAAGAAGGAAATTTATTATGGTGGATGGTACAGCACACGTACTGTACTTAAATGTGATGTGTGTTTATGTACAGTACAGTACTACTGTGTATTGTTCATTATTGTTTATTACAGTAATGTGTATTCTATAATTTAGGATTAAGGGAAAATATACTTGTATTTATAACAAAAAAGACTCTAAGACATTAGAAAGGTTAGGTAAGGGGGGGTTTTGGGTTGTCTGGCACAGATTAATTCTATTTAGATTATTTCTTATGGGAAAAATAGGTTTAACTAACAAACATTTTGACTTAAGAACAGCCCTTCAGAACCAATTAAATTCGTAAGTCAAGGGTCTACTGTATCTTGCTGTGATTGCAGTTTGACTTAAGTCTTGGACAGTTTGTTGTTTTTCTTGGAGGCTAAATTCTGTGTTTGGTGTCATACTGGTGTTTATACTGTATATTTATAATGTATATCTACATTTATATTGTACTCCTTTACCACAGACACGGCCTCATAACACATGAGACGTACCGGTTTCTCTTCTTGAAGCACAAACTTCATTCACTTTCCCATCTTTCATTAAATTACCTCCTTCTGCTTCAATCTCTTCTTGTACATTTTGGGTATTTTACAGTGTATTTTAAGACAATTGTTCTGCCCTCGCTAAGAATTTTTCCCCCTTTCTCAGACAGACGACTCCCTCCAAAATACAGTTACCTCGGTTTCTTTTGCTTCCCATCTGTACACTGTGTGCATCAGAATGGAGTAAAACTACAAATTACAAACAACATAAAAAACTTAATACAGTACATGCACATAGCTGTAGTTAAGTGTTACATCTTGTACAATGTGAAATTTAACCAAACATAAAATAGCCGTAACGAGTTAGCATTGTGTGTAAAAATACCTGTACCTGTTGCTATAGTAACAGTAACAAACGTATTTAATTGCGAAATTACAGTAAATTTGTAACTGAAACGCTGTGACATACTCGCTAAACATTTACAAACAACTGAGAATATAAACGTCTACTACTTACAGGCGATGCTTCTGTATTGGATTGCAAGAGAATTAACTTCTATTTATTATTTTTTACGCTACTGACTACCCTTCAGTCAACCAATCATTCACGAATATAAAACTGAGGACTCGCATACGAAGATAAATAAAACAAAAATGAAACAAGAAAGACTATGACTTGGAAAAATAAATAAATAAATAAAAAACTTCAATGTTCCTGCCATTAATGTAACCAATGTGTTAACATGGCGTTAAACAATAAAATAAACAAACAAACAAACTGACTCCTTCACCCCGCATTCTTTTGCTGCTAAAACGTAAAAGTGACATGGCTTAGTTGCCATGACTACGATGTCAACAGTTGCCGCTTAAAGGCGCAAGTGTCCCATTAGATTATAAGTATGTCTCTGTAACTACTCGAACCATCACAACAGTCATACGTCTTTTAGCTGCTCAGGTGGCGCAGCGGTCAAACACACGCTGTTCACCAGAGCTGAGATCTCGAATACATCGTATCGAATCTCGGCGCTGCCTTGCCGGCTGAGGCTGAGTGGTTACATGAACAACGACTGGCCTGTTGTTCAGATAAGGGGCGGGACTAAAGCCGGATGGAGACTCTCTCTCAGACTAGTGCGATTACGACCTCTGCTGGCTGGTTGGTGGCGCCTGCACGGCGATGGGGAATGAGTGTGGTAGGGGGTGTGGCCCTCCTTGCACAGTGCTGTTCCGCACTGCGCTCGTCAAGTGTAGGTGATGAGATGTTCGATTGCTGTGCACGTTTCGGGGGGGGGGGCGTGGAGCAGCCTCGTCCTCCCCAATCAGGAGCAGGGACCAGCATTAGTGAGAGGATGATTGACGGGCAGAAATTGGATGCGCTAAAAAGTGGGAGAAAAAGGGGTTAAAAAAAAAAACAATCATACGTCTTTTAAACTCTCGCGAGCCACATAAAATGACGTGGCGGGCCGGATTTGGCCCGCGGGCCTTGAGTTTCACATGTGTTGTAGAAGATGAATACCCTTTTCTGCGTATCCCAGCTTGTTCTGAGGTTGAGGTCAGAACATGAGGTCAGTCATTCTATGTCATTCCTGAAGCAGAAAGGTTTAAGGGCTTTGGTTAAATGCTCAACAGCGGTTGCTTGGTGGATCTGGGATAACCCTCAAACTTCTGATGATCTTAATCATAGTTACCATTGCTCCCATACAGTATCAAGTGAGCTGATTGCTCAAATCTCCTTTATTAAAATATTCTCTAATTTAACCATACGCCACATTTAGAATGTTCTTTTCCCCCTTTTCCCCTTTCATTTTTCCCAGTCCACCTCAGCTTTCAGTTTCTTTTAATTACTTTTTATTTCATGACACTCCTTGTTCTTGATAGCTTGAAGAATAGAAAAGATGCATATGATAAGCATATGAAAGTTAAACACATCCACTTCCTTCATTGTTTCTTCAGCTTGAACCCTTTTTGCTCTTCTGGTTAAATTATTTTTCCTTGTAACTGTTAGTGTGTGTTCAGTGTCCTGTGACCACTGATGAAGATCTCAAAGATGACCAACTCAAACAGCAGCAATAGATGAGTGATCGTCTCTGATTTTACATCTACAAGGTGGACCAACTAGGTAGGAGTGTCTAATAGAGTGGACAGTGAGTGGACACGGTTTTTAAAAACTCCAGCAGCGCTGCTGTGTCTGATCCACTCATACCAGCACAACACACACTAACACACCATCACCATGTCAGTGTCACTGCAGTGCTGAGAATGATCCACCACCTAAATAATACCTGCTCTGTAGTGGTCCTGTGGGGGTTCTGACCATTGAAGAACAGGGTGAAAGCAGGTTAAAAAAAAAAGTAGAGAAACAGATGGACTACATTCAGTAATTGTAGAACTGATAAAATGGACAGTGAGTGTAGAAACAAGGAGGTGGTTTTAATGTTATGGCTGATCAGTATATACAGTGTATCACAAAAGTAAGTACACCCCTCACATTTCTGCAAATATTTCATTATATCTTTTCATGGGACAACACTATAGACATGAAACTTGGATATAACTTAGAGTAGTCAGTGTACAGCTTGTATAGCAGTGTAGATTTACTGTCTTCTGAAAATAACTCAACACACAGCCATTAATGTCTAAATAGCTGGCAACATAAGTGAGTACACCCCACAGTGAACATGTCCAAATTGTGCCCAAATGTGTCGTTGTCCCTCCCTGGTGTCATGTGTCAAGGTCCCAGGTGTAAATGGGGAGCAGGGCTGTTAAATTTGGTGTTTTGGGTACAATTCTCTCATACTGGCCACTGGATATTCAACATGGCACCTCATGGCAAAGAACTCTCTGAGGATGTGAGAAATAGAATTGTTGCTCTCCACAAAGATGGCCTGGGCTATAAGAAGATTGCTAACACCCTGAAACTGAGCTACAGCATGGTGGCCAAGGTCATACAGAGGTTTTCCAGGACAGGTTCCACTCGGAACAGGCTTCGCCAGGGTCGACCAAAGAAGTTGAGTCCATGTGTTCGGCGTCATATCCAGAGGTTGGCTTTAAAAAATAGACACATGAGTGCTGCCAGCATTGCTGCAGAGGTTGAAGACGTGGGAGGTCAGCCTGTCAGTGCTCAGACCATAAGCCGCACACTGCATCAACTCGGTCTGCATGGTCGTCATCCCAGAAGGAAGCTGACGCACAAGAAAGCCCGCAAACAGTTTGCTGAAGACAAGCAGTCCAAGAACATGGATTACTGGAATGCCCTGTGGTCTGACGAGACCAAGATAAACTTGTTTGGCTCAGATGGTGTCCAGCATGTGTGGCGGCGCCCTGGTGAGAAGTACCAAGACAATTGTATCTTGCCTACAGTCAAGCATGGTGGTGGTAGCATCATGGTCTTGGGCTGCATGAGTGTTGCTGGCACTGGGGAGCTGCAGTTCATTGAGGGAAACATGAATTCCAACATGTACTGTGACATTCTGAAACAGAGCATGATCCCCTGCCTTCGAAAATGGGATAACGACCCCAAACACAACCTCCAAGATGACAACTGCCTTGCTGAGGAAGCTGAAGGTAAAGGTGATGGACTAAACCCAATTGAGCACCTGTGGCGCATCCTCAAGTGGAAGGTGGAGGAGTTCAAGGTGTCTAACATCCACCAGCTCCGTGATGTCATCATGGAGGAGTGGAAGAGGATTCCAGTAGCAACCTGTGCAGCTCTGGTGAATTCCATGCCCAGGAGGGTTAAGGCAGTGCTGGATAATAATGGTGGTCACACAAAATATTGACACTTTGGGCACAATTTGGACATGTTCACTGTGGGGTGTACTCACTTATGTTGCCAGCTGTTTAGACATTAATGGCTGTGTGTTGAGTTATTTTCAGAAGACAGTAAATCTACACTGCTATACAAGTTGTACACTGACTACTCTAAGTTATATCCAAGTTTTATTTCTATAGTGTTGTCCCATGAAAAGATATAATAAAATATTTGCAGAAATGTATATATATATATATATATATATATAAATTACAGCTTACAGCAAGGTATAGTCTTCAGGCTAAAAATGATAATCATGATTAACAGTCACTATTTAATTTGTATTGTAACGTCTTCCAGTCTTTGTCCATACAATTGATTTATTATTAAATTTATATTATGCCAGTCAGTTAAACAAATCAATTGCATCGCATGTCGTTTCTTTGTTTAGTTCTACTAACCTGGAACGTCCACGTAATTCCTACGTTGTGTCTAATAATAAAGGGCTTTCAGAGACTTATTGGAAATTCTAATGGTGTGAGGTTT